>NC_141538.1:4200000-5545000 GCF_021556685.1 Rattus norvegicus | reverse complement strand
AATATTCACACCCAGGTCCATATGTTTCTACCCTCTGAGCAATTTCCCAGTCCTAGAGTGATGAATGTTTGCTTAAGGTTTGATAACAGACCTTAATTGTTTTCTGTTTTTGCTTTTGTTTGTAATTTTCCATAGGTAACAAGCAGGTGGATATTATAAAAGACACCTGAAAAGACCAGAAAATAAAAATAGGAGTACATGCATTACAAGCGATTCTATAAAACCGTATTTTGCATACTTACCTTGTGAAGCACAGTTGATATTTCAGGGTTTGCCTGTTATATAAACAGCATAGTTTGATATAAGGCCAGTTTAGACTCTTTAAATAGAAAAGAATAAGAGAGATACATCTCTTGAAATAGTATAGAGAATGTGATACTTTATCACATGAGAATTAAAACAGAGCCACATAGCCTTCAGCAGAGGAAATGAGGGAGAAGTGTGTATATACCTTTTGCAGCACAGTCTCTGGAATAAAACAAACATGGACATTTAAATAAATATATAGCAGTATAGAAGACTTCATTTCTCTTCCAATATTTGCAATTACATAGTCAAACATTATATCTTGGAGTCATAGATCACTGTGCTATCTAGGATTGCACGATGAGGATGGCATAGTGGCAGTATAGCAAAATAACTGATAGGAAAAGCAGAGCAGTCACCCCATTAGGATGCATATGAATTGCATTTCCTCCCTGCTGGGAACTAAGCAAAAATGGGTGAAACTGTACAAGAACCTCTGTAGTAATTTGGTGTCTTGGGGTTATGTCCAGAGGATATACAGCTGGAGCACATGGTGTTCAATTTATTTTTAGTTTGTCTGATTTAAAATGTGACTACTGTTAGTAAACATTTTTGTGATGATTGCTTGAAATTTATTTGCACTTTATTAGAAATTGTAGAATCATATTTATAATTTGCAGTCCTGAGGGTACTGGTGGTTGTACATGGGGAACAACTAAGTCAGCAAATGATTAAGTCAGACAATGCTGACGAAAAGAACATGGGACACCACAGTTACAGCTTCCTAAGAACTGATAACCACAACCTAAGTGAAGAGTCTCTTCCCTCAACCTTGACTCCTTTAAGACATTGGCTTCAGCATCAGACAGGCCTTGACAAGTGTGATCCTGGGTAAGGGAATAGAACTAGTGTTCCAGTTATTCTTTTGTCCAGGTCTTTCAGACAGCCTTGGGCAGTCCTGGCTCCCCACATTAATAGGTACTTCATAGTATTCATAAGACTTTCCAGCTGGATGTGACTTATGAATTTTCTTTCATAAGCAGGGAAGTGTTAGATCACAGTCCTGTCTAACTGGCTGCTTTCCTCAAACCTGCCATCCCCTTTGTAACCTCTCAATATAATTGATAAGCAACATATTCTGTGGCCTTGTAGTCTCTCTGTCCCTTGCATCTGATTCCCAGGCCCCAAAAACCTTTAATGTTAACTCTGCCTCCACCTTTTTTCTTTGTGATTCATGTATTAGTCTAGATCACAAGGTATATATCCTACCCAAAAAAATCATATGATTGTGAAACACCAAAATCCTATAATTTCTTTGAAATTAAAAATCCTCACTCTCCTATATTTGTCTTTAGTATCCCATCATAGTTATATGTGGTCATGATGCAATAAATCACTTCATACTTAAGGACTTAAGCATGTTTTCCCTTCAGGACACTCGACACACAATATATGTGGTGCAGTAAAAATAAAAAGAACAAAACAGAAAAAAAAAACCTGACAGAACTGGTTCCCAGTTATACCCCAGCTGTCTCACTCCCTTAATATTTCTGGTGCCATTGGAAATAGCAATAATTTAGCTCAGTGGCTCCATGCTGCCCCCATCTACTTTCTGACACACTATTTTCCCAACACAGCACCCTGTCAGGCTGCTCCTCCCTCATCCACAGCCCTCTTGGTTGGGTTTCCACCACGCCAGGCAAACACATCCCGATTCCTTGGTAGGCCCATGCATCTGCCCACCATACACTCTCTTTAACTCAATTAACTTGCCTTATGAAAGAACACATCAAACAATATTTTCTGATGCAATTGATAAGATATAATTTGCCAATCTAGATGGCACAGAATCCTGTACACACCCATCCCTTGAGAATAGTCATAACAACCTGTAATATGTACAGAGAGGCATCTAAACATCTACTGCCATGTTCTCTGTGCTCTCAAATTCTCACTCTGGCTTCCTCTGCCTCTCTAAAACTTTTCTCCCACCCATCCTTTCTTTTTATCCAATGACAAGCGTGGTTCTATACTGTACCCCCTTCACCTTAATAATGACATCAATCTACTCTTTTACCCTTTTAATTAAAAAAAAAACAGAAACTTTTTCTCAAATATAAGTTGAGCACAACTATTATCATTTTGTAATTTAAAAGTATAAGATGTACCTAACACCCAGCCCAACCTTTATCAGTTAAACAGAACATTTAGATATATTTTAGCTTTTAGAAGTCTTAAAATCTGTTATATCCTGGCTAGCTTATGTATTATCTGATAACTAGCTAATTAAATATGTATTCTCAAAGTTAAATTGTCTGAGTGGGTTATAAGATTATACTAAGTTTTCAACCCCACCAGTAATCTGAGAATGAGCCGTATATCTGTAAATATAGGAAGCCTAGCATGACTTCTAGAACTGAGACAGGTTATAGTGACAATTTTCTATTTGCACAGTCCCCTGTGAGCAACACGTGAGAGCAAGTCTTCAGTCCTCTGGCCTAGGATCATCAGACAGAGATTTGAAACACTGAATTTGAAGGGCTAATCATGCTGGCTTGGCAGACATTTTCAGCCAACTTATTCTGCAATGTTTCCTTTTCTGGACAGTAATTAGTCTGTAGAAGCATTGGAGACATTTTTGCATAGTGTCCGTCTGCCACAATAAATTACCTCATGTGGAGGTGGAGATTTTCAGTTTCTACTTTGAATATACCAAAGGGGAGCTGGTGGGAGTTGACATGTCTCAATAAAAGTTAAAGAACATTAAATGTCATAATTTATGGACTTCTGGTGTTTTTTGGAAACCATCTAACTATATAAGTAATCTGGACTGTTGTCGATTAATTATCTTAATAAATTATCTTGAAACTATTCTAACAATAAACTTAGAGACATGAATTTGCTATTTGGCCTTAAACTCACGTGCTTAATCATCTCACCTTCATTTTTTAATAGCAGAAAAGGGCTGGGTATAAGCCATCTATGCTGAAATGTGTTGTATAGGCGCAATACGTGTGCATCAGAATAACAATATTAATTTTAAATCAATGAGAAATTTATATTAAAGAAAATCTTAAAAATCTAAATTTGTATCAAATACATTCTGTGCCAATGTAAAAGATCATAATTTTAGTTTAGTAATAAATATAAAGATAATTATGTACAGCTTGAAGAAACCATTGAAGAGTTTTTGCCCCAATTCCCTGGACTTTAGGGGACTAAAAGTAGTTATTCTAAGGTTGTTTTTCTGAGGAATTTAGAAATGCTTATAATTTAACGGGGAGGAATTAGCTCAAACTGATTATACATAATCTCAGTCGGAGAAAACCTTGAATTTATTACTAAGCTAAAGTTATAATCTTTTACGTTTGAAAGTATATTATAATACATTACATTCTCTCCCATGATCTCTTACGATGATCTCTTAAACAGTGAAGAAAATTTGTACATCTTTTAAACTCATCTATTATTTCTAGCTTTATGTATATAAGCTATTTAGAATTTGTCTATAGAGATATTCTATCTTCTGTTAATTAAGTAAACATTTGTCCTTTCATACTTTTCTTTATTTTTTATATAAAGAAATATACTTGTATGCAGTCTACATTCTCTTTACCAAATCTCACCAGATTTCCTATAATACATCTCCTGACACCATGTCTTCATCTGTTTACCTTTTAGATCTCATCAAAGAATCAGAATCTAGTGTCACTTGTGAAGGGAATCTATTGAAGCACAAGCAAATTACCAAGGCAATACCACCCCAAAAAATGAATGATTCTTCATTCACCAGTAGCCATCAAATGTCAAAAGCACCTCAATATGGCATTGGCAAGTGTTGGTAACCCCATCTAAGCCCTGACTCTAGCTGGGTTGATCATGTGAAAGTATTGTGTCAACACAGGTGCTGTGGGTTCATGAGTGTGATAACCATGAGCTGTCCAGAGGATAGCTTTTCATTCTCTGTACCGAACAGCTATCACAATTTTCTTGATACAATAGAGATCAATTCAATGTTCATTGCAAGAAGGCAGGAACATACTCATATAATTATGATGGAGATGTTGTCAAAAATTTTAGTTTCTAAATGCCTTTTATTTATGTAAAATTCCAGAAAATTTTATTTCTGCTCATGGTCTGAAACATCTTCCTTTCATTCATAACAAACACAATGATAGTTCTAACTTTTGAAATGACATTATAATATAATGTATATGTATCAAAGTTTTCTAAATTTGTGTGCATGTGTATCCCATCTTTAAGAGTATTAAGTTTTTTCTTAATGTTTTCTAGCTGTATTAATATGATCATAAGATTTTCTTTTTAAGTAAAATAACTTATGCTTTATTTTACTAACATAAGTCTTAATTTTATATCTCAAATATTACTTTCTATTACATACATAGATGAATTTTAGTTGTTAACATTTGGTTGATCAATTAGTTCCTTGTTTATTAAATTGTAAATTTATACTTTTGTGTTGATACTAACATGTGTAAAGTTTTACATACATAATTTTCATATTTATTCAGTTGATATCACATGATTCATAAAATTCTTTCTCTTCAAATAACTACAACATAGATTTTGATTAGTTTAATAAACAAAGACCATTAAATGTACCTGTAGAAATTATTGATTTGAATATTGATTTGCATAATTTTAGAGAATAATTTGATATTAAATACTGGGTAGGAGTGTGGGACTGCATTTTAACTATCTGAATTATGCTGTTTCAAGGTTATGTTAAATGACTTTTTTTATAGATATGTACAGTATTAACATGACTTATATTCAAATCATTGTTCTTTGTCCTTCATTTTCTTTTTGACTTTTTTTAGTTTTTCATATTTAAAAGTGGTTTTAAATATTTGCTTCATGCGTCTGTACATGTGTGCACAAATGAGTACAGATACTTGAAAAATGTAGGAGAGGGTACCCAATTTCCAGAGCTCGATTGACAAGTAGTAATGACCCACCAAGTATAGATACTGGACACTGAACTTAGGTACTCTACTAGAGACCAAGGAAAACCCATGAAGCTTTTCTATGGGTCCTGATTTTAATTTTTGTTAAGGGCTTAGTTCTGTGTGCCTTTCTTATTCATGAAAACAACTTTGTCGAATTTGATACAAATAATTTTGTGTAAATATTCATCTTTAATTAATTGGGATTCAAAAATTTGGACTGTATTTCCTATTGATTTTAGTAAGATGATATCATACTGATATATACTATCATAATATACTGCATGAAGTCAACATGACTGAAAAGAGGAATAGAGAAGGCTTAAAAAATTGTACTTCATTAAAGGTTGACATGTCCATCATTCCTCTCATTAAAGTAAGCTCATATGTGGGAAAAGATACTTCAAATCAATCAGTTGAGGATTTGCGTTACTCTTATACTATCAACTCAGCTCATTTACATTCTACCACTGTGAGCAAATTCCCTCCCCAGGTGACTGCCATGTCGTTATTATCATTGTCTTTTTGAATTTTGCTGTACATATGGCTAGTTTGAAAAATTTGGAACTTAATGAGGCTGAAATGGACTAAGAAAGCATCACCAGTGTTTCATTTGCTCAGTCCTTTTTTTTTTCCCTTTGCAACACCTCGAACTGCCTTTATTTCAGTATGCATCCACATTTCAACATTTAGTGGTCCTGAACAGAGTGGGGAGCTTGTCAATGAGCCAGGAGCCAGGCCCACCTATCTGCAAACGATCTGTGAACATGGTGACACAGAGCTCCTCTGGGTCCCTGCACAGGGTCTGAGAAGCAATACTGAAACCCGAGTTGGCAGAGTCAGGGCCTCTTGCTCAAGCTGTCAGACTCCACTCCAGACCGGATGGGTGATCAGGGTGACTGAGAGCCCTGTTCAAACCTCTTCAACTTATAAAAACAAAGCAATTATGGGAAAAGGAAACAACACAGAACCATGTGCACCGAGGACTCTATCCAAGGCCTTTCTCTAGGCATATATCCAAGGACCCTGAACGGTGGCCCATCTGAGTCACCCTGTGGCTGCTCTGTCCACCTCTAGACCTGAGCTTAAAGCTCAAGAGCTGATGGTGGTGGCAGGGCCACGGACCCAGTGCTCCCTTCCCAGGCTGGTGGCAGGTGAACAAGTGTGGTCCAGAGCTAAGGGAGGGAGGCCAGCGTTTTTCAACCTCATCTGATGGCTTCTGGCCACAGCAAGTGTTTGTTGGTGATGGGCAACAAGGGACTTGAGGAGGGTAAAGCAGCACCCCTTGATAAAGGTGGGGAGACTGAAAGCTCTGAATTCCTCACCTGCGGCCAATTTCAGGGGAGGGGAGGTTACAATCTAAGCTTTGACCAAGGGTGGGAGTGGAGGAGTGGGGACCATGGCTTGAATGGGGCAATCACTTAGACTTAAGAAAGCATGGGTACAGCCAGAGCACCCCAAGCCTAGTGGTGGTCAGTCCCACGCCTGCTACCTGAAACCTCCCCATCTATTCTGTGGGCCACAACACAGCTGTGGCAGAGGGCGGGGAGGGCAAAGACATACCCAGGCCAAGTGCCAGCAGCAGGTGAATGTGTGAGACGTGTCTGTCCACAGTTGCATTAGCTGTGCCCACCGCTCCCAAAGGAAACCGATTTCAACACACCTTATTGATCGCATAAGTTCAACCAGGCAGACAGCGGTTATACTCGACAGATGATGTTACACAGCACAACTTAGGTATTTCAAATGGACAAGAAGTTAGTATCAGAGCAGTGTCTCAGGATGAAGTCTAAGTGAGGCTTCCTCTCCAGTACTTTGAGGTCTACAGACGGATCTAGAAAATTTACTACTGTGGAAAATGAAGACTTGGGTTGGATGGGGAAGGGAGGCCCGGGCCTTGGTGACTAATGGCTGTAATTCTGTCCTTCTGGTGGCTGTGGCAGCGTCATGTTCTCTTGTGACATCATCAAGCACCTCAGTTCCTGGAGGATGACTTTGATGCTGTGGGAATTCTGTCACTTTGCCAGCACTGCCATGGCTCGTGGATCCACCACTCCATTGGAACTGCTCACGCCGTTCATATTGACTCTTGTTACAAATCTCACAGACTGGGATGCTTCTGGATACTAGAGTGGCCCACACTCTATCTTAAGGCTGCATATTTAGTTTTCATAAAATGTTCATGGAGGTCCAATTATCATGCCTGTCTATCTTGTGAGTGTCATGTCCTCATCGTCCTCCAGACCCTAGCTAACTGTGCTTTCGCCTACTCTTTTCTGGCTTTCTTCCAGGTCTTCCAACAGTCGGAAATCTTGAAGGACTTTTACTCCCGAGCCTGTGGTGGCTGCCATCTTGCGTCGGTATCGCTCGAAGTCAGTCCTTCCTTTCTTCTTCTACCCCTAGGTCCCTAGCTCCTTCCTTCTCTATCTCTGTCTCTGTCTCTGTCTCTCTGTCTCTCTGTCTCTCTGTCTCTCTGTCTCTCTGTCTCTCTGTCTCTCTGTCTCTCTCTCTCTCTCTCTCTCTCTCTCTTTGTACCACAGGGTCTCATAAACCCCAGACTTGCCTGAAGCTCACTATGTATCCAGTGATGACTTTGAATGTCTGATATTCATCAATAAATTATAGATACGAACAACCACGCCTGATCTTGTACAGTTTTGGAACTCATCCAAGGGTATCTTCCATACTGGGATGTAGCCTGTCAAATGAGCAACTTACCAAATCTCTTCCTGTTTCTTCCTTGTTCCCTTCCTTCCTTCCTTCCTTCCTTCCTTCCTTCCTTCCTTCCTTCCTTTGTTCCTTCCTTCCATGCTTTCATGCTTCCTTTCTTTTATTTTCCTTCTGTTCTTTGTGTTCAGGCATTTTGTTTTCATTTTGATTTTGAAGTTAAAAGCTATTACTGAAGTTTTCACTTCTTGAAACCAGAAAGCATGGGCTGTAGAGCATTTAGATTTTCATATGTAGAAATCATTGTGTACCTATAGCAAAAACTATATACATTAAAGGTGACAGAAGCATTATTGCCTCAGAGTACTGGCTCTGTTCTTCAATTATTGTTAGAAACTTTTATTATTATTAATAGTCTACATAATCTAATATGTATACTATGAACATCTGCATTTTGAAAATGACAAAGGGTATAAATTACATTTTCCATCCAGTAACACAGAAACAAGAATTTTTCTAATATTCTCATTCTAGAGGTAATATTTTATCTATCATGCAAATGTATTTTAGAGAAATTCATTAAGGATTCTCCTCTTGCTTAACTGTAGGTGACATTAGCAAAACTTCTGAGATAAAAGGAATTCCAATGTGATTGTACTTAATATCTTAAAGTTGAAATTGGTACAAAAAACAACACTAGGATGAATTTTTTTATAACTTCTGATTTCATTAAATAGGCATGAGATTAGACATGGCTTGTGTCATTCTTAGAAGTTCTTACAAGAAAGTAACAGGAGAATTCTTTTGGAGCTTCCATAATTCGTGTCATTATTTGAAGAAGATTCTTATCAGTTTTATCTGAGGTTACTGTCTAGGTGAGGTGTTTCCAGGATGTTTCCATCTTATTACAAGAAGTCACAGAGAGCAAGGTGACAAACTTTATTCAAAAGCAAAGTGAGAAACACTGGTATTCAGTGTAGCTTTAATTTGTGAACCTCTCAAGAAGTAGAGATTGTTTACTTAGAGTTCAGTGTGGATATTTCTGTTTTGATTGGCTTTTTTTGATTAGGCAAGCCTTAATTAACTGTGAACATCAGTTTCCATAATGCATTTGATTTAATCAAATGCATATTCATTATCACTAGGTATATGACATTAAACAGGATGTTTCCCTTGAAAGTTGTTCCAGAGGATTCAATACGACTTACTGAGTATATATTCTAAACTGTCTCAGGCCAGTTGAAACAGATTTCTCCCTCCAGTATGTGGATATGCTCTTGAATACTTTTGAATGGAAGTTGATCATGAAAGAGAAGTTTATAAACAATGTTATGTGCAGGGAGTCTTAGTCCATTGTTTGATACGTATACAGCTTCATGCAGGTGCGATGAGGTGAGCAACTTCATTGTTAGGTATATTTCTGGAAGGTAGATTTTTATGCAGCCTAAGTCAAGTGAAGTCCCAGGTTGAAGTGCTTATCCCATACCTATATGCCCCATTCAAGGAATTTTAGTGCTTTTGCTTGTATCGTTACTTAGGCTACAGTACACCTCACTGTTTCTTTGATGTTTGCTCAGACTCAGCTCAGTCAGTGACTACATCTCAGTAGCTGCTGGACTTATTTGGCCCTTTTCTTTGTCTTCCAATTTAATGGTAAATTCTTCAAGGATCAAACAATTTGGTCATTCTATGAATATTAATACAACTAGTCATAAGTCCTTATCAAATGATATCCAAGTCTCCTATGCTGACATAAAATGGAATTGTCACTCCAGAGGCTTGCTGAGCTTCAATATGGACTTCTAACTTCATGATGAGTAAATAACCTTCATCAATTGCTTATAAGAAATTCATTTAAATTTTGACAATTATGTTGGGCTTGTCAAAGAGGGAAAAAGGACTTGCAGAACAAGCTTAACACCCTCACTTTAAATATAGGAATCCATAGATAATGACCCATTACAGAAATTGGCCATCTGGCCTATAAACATGCTGTGGAATCGGAAGACCTACGTGAACACACACACATGCAACACACACACACACACACACACACACACACACACACATATACACACACACACCCCAAAAAAATAAACTAATGTTTTTTAAATTTTCTAATATTAATATGTCATGCCCTTTCGTTATTTTGACAACTGATTTATTTTACATATGTGGATTCATGGTCCACAAAATAGTATTCATGATCAATGGCAATTATAAAGGTCAAGTGGACATTTTCATGAGTTCAAGGTTATAAATTTTTAATTTAATATTCCTCAGTACATGACCACCAAGAATTAGTGTGTGTGATATGGTGTGTGTGTGTGAGTGTGTGTGTGTGTGTGTGTGTGTCGTCTGTCTGTCTATGTCTTCATGCCTATGTGTTCAAGCAGAAGACAGAGAAAGTAAATAGTATCCTCTTTTATAACTTTCTACACAATTTTCTCAATTCAAAGCCTTTCACTTATACTGATGCTATCTTTCTGTGCACAAGCTCCAGAAATTCTTTCCCTGTCATCATAGCACTGGGGTTATAGCTGTATACAACCATAACTGTTTTAAAGTGCGGGCACAGAAATTTGAATTCTCTTCTTTCTGCAGCATATTCTTTCCCACACTAGGTTATCTCTTATCATCACTTCTGAGTAATTCTGGAGACTGCTGTTTTCATTCTCTGTAAACTTGGTAAATTATATTTACAGCCAGGATTTGGAATTTCTAAGGTCTGATAATAAAACCTACCCCATGTCGACTAAGAGCTTTTAGAATGTGGCCATTGCTATTTACTTTTCATAATTTCAAATGTCTCCTCCTAAACAGAAATCAATGTGTTTTGATAATCATAATTTAGAATGTTTCCAACTGATTTAAAATGCTACTTCAAATTGTTAATTCATTTCTGTTTTTTTGTATCATGACATGATTTGGGCTTCTGGAAATAGTAAGTTCAAGCAGAAATAAAAGTTTAGACATACTGTATCTACACAGCTAAGGCTTAAGCAGCCAACAAGCATTTCTCTAACTGACATGTTTACAAAGGTTTCCTTTGAAAAAATAAACTAAAAAGTCAGAAATTTTGCTAGTTCAACACTCTGGGTACAAGTAGTTGAAATGACTGATCGTCTCTGTCAGACTGAGGATTTCCTCCTGATGCAGTGCAGTGTCAGCAATCAATGTTGTCTCTTTTCTCTTGATCCATCTGACTAATTCCAGATACCTGATCTAACTGAAGCGGTGATTTGAAATATTGCTGCATTCACTGGCCAGTTCAGTATAGAAAGAGCTGGAAATGATATCTAAAAGGAGAAGACTCAATCTGAGCAAAGCATACTCTAGCTAATGCTGCAAGGTAACATGGTGATCAACATAGTTGGTCTCTGACAGACCTGTGTTTCATCTGTGGATGTCGAAAAGATATAACACTGTGAAAATCTACATATTCTTAGAGATGTAACATTCCTCCTCTGTTCACTGTGAGGATAAAATTAAATTGATCATGCAATAGTCGTAGTGGGAACTATGTCAAACTAATAATCATACATGATAGCAATTGTTATTTGGACTCTCTTCTTGATGCTGTTCTTTCACAGCAAGTCTGTTATCAATTAGTATTCAAAATATAACTGAAAAGAATGCCTCTACTGAAAACAGTTGCTTATCTAAAACCTAAGAGAATACATATTCTATGAAACTCCACATGACTTTTCCTCTTCTTCACCTTCTTCCTCTTCTTCTTCCTCCTCTCCTTCTTCCTCTTCCTCTTCCTCTTCTTCTTCTCCTCCTACTCCTTCTTCTTCATTCTGCCTCTTCCTCTGCCTCCCTCCTCCCCTCCTCCTCTTCTTGCTCTCTCTCTTTCTCTCTCTCTCTCTCTCTCTGTCACACACACACACACACACACACACACACACACACACACACACACTTGCCCTTTCTTAGAAGATCTAGGGTAAGGCAAGCCTCAAACTCCTTATGTATGATAAAAACTTATCCTGAGTCCTGGGATGAACAGCTCAAGTCATTATATCTGGTTAAGTTATAGAAGAATGTATATCAGTGCCTTGTACATGCTAGGGATGCATTGTTCTGAAGTTTATCTCCAGCCCCAATCCACTTCCTAAAGCACAACATTTTCTAGCTTTAAATTGTTGAAACAGCATCTCATGAACATTATGTTGGTTTTAATTTTACTGTGTAATTGAAAATGACCTTGAATTTCTGTTCTTTGCATCCCTACTTCTCGAATGCTGGAAGTACAGCTGTGTGCTGCCACACTGAGTTTTTTCTTTCTTCCTTGCCAGAAAAATAATAATGAACAATTCATCTAATGTACAAGACATGTGGAGGAGGAGCCGTGACTCAAGATATTTGAGACACACACACACACACACACACACACACACACACACACACACACACATTTATATCACAGTTCTGTCTATTTTTTCAGTTTTCACAGGTAAAGACACTGTGTGTCATGTACAAAATCCCCATGCAAATTAATTTTAGCTAACAAACCAGTCAAGCATTTTGCTCCTTCCCTTTCTAATTTGTTTGGCATGCTAATCGCTATACCACACCTCCTTGACAACTGTTTTGTCTTGCAAATTCACAGATGCACACTCAGTTTAATAGCAGTTGACCAGGAGAGATTTTGCTAAAGTGTGTTGTTTTGTTATATCCAGGTTCCTTTAATTAAAATTTCAGACCTATGATATATCCTTACTGAAAACTGCACTTTGTTTATACTGAAAATACTATCTTTTAGAAATATTAAGGGCTGATGCTGAAAAGATGGTTTAGTCAACAAAGGGCTTGCCACACTACACTCAAGACCTGAGTTTGAGCACCAGAAACCATGGGCTGCAGCTTGATTTCTATTACTAGGATAAAACATCATAACCAACTACAACTTAATACAGAAACACTTTGTCTTAAGATTAGATCATCATAAGGGAAAGTGAAGGCAGAAACTTGAAGATAGAAACCAAAGCTGCCATGAAGAAACACTGCTTAATTGTTTGTTATCCATGGCATTCTCAGCATGGTATCTTCTACAAACCAAAACAAACTGCCAAGGTGATGCCCCACAATATTCCTAATTCCAATACTCATTCTTTACAAGGAAAAGGCCCAGGAACCAGTCTTTTGGGAACATTTTTGTCAGAAGCCATAGTAGGGGGTATGCTTCAGATTATAATCTGCAACAGTTTTGCTTTATAGGCGAAGCCCAAGAGAATTCATTTTAGGAAAGATTCCTGATATTAATATATGTTTCTTGTTATTATTAAACATATATAGCAATCATTAGGTACTAGCCCACCCCTTTTGAGCAGATAGCTGCAAATCTATGAAGATGTACTCTCTTGCAGTGATGCTATATAGACAAATAGATGACTTCTTAATTCTTAAGGATGATCCTACAAGAATTACTGAATTGTCAGTGATTATTAAGCTCTCTTAATAGTAGTACTGCTAGTAGATCCCTTTCTGATAGTCAAAACTGCAATGAGAATTCTGTCAGTCTCCGATGTGTCACCAAGTAATTGATTCTTAGACAGTAACCATACTTTCTACTACTCACAACACATTCCAAGAGAATGTCAAAACAATTAACTAAGGTCACGTAAAGGGAACTAACAATTTATTATAGGTAAAAGAAGATAAAATATCATCTGGGTTAATCTATACAAAACTTCACTAATAGCTTAGTTATGGTATTCAACTCTCTATGAACCTGTGAAGATGTGACAGGTGGTGGATGTTTAACTAGATAATTACTCCTAATGGCTATGTATGTAAACACTCTCAGTTGTAAACTTCTATGTCATTTATGATTTGCTTTTATGTGTGAACGTGTGATGAACTTTTTAACATGTGATCCTGTATTCTGAAAGTAGTATAAGTACTGAGGACAATAAGATGTGAAAGAGAATTTTTCCCTTTTCCCATTCAGGATCTTTCTGCTTTTCCCCTTAGATAGCTTTCATAAGAAATGTTTTACAGCTTAGTAATAAATATTATAATCACTTCTCAAAGTACCCCCCTTTTACTGTAACTTTTGATTAGCTAGTGGAAAGTTCTATCTGTGCAGTTCCTGCTGAGATAGCACAAAGTCTACTTACTTAATCCTTTGCTGTTTTAGGACGAGGTGTTAAGTGGCAGAAACTTGCAGTTTCTAGGCAGTTCAGCTACAGTAGCAAGGTAATTTAGTCTCAGATAAGTAATTTTTTTTATTATTACACAGCAACCCTAAATATGTCATAAGACAAAGTCTAATCCCTGTATCTGTAAGGAAAAGTTGTATCCTCTCCCGATGCTCTTTCCTTTCTCTGCCTTATGAAAAACTGACAAGAAAGAAGACCCTGCCAAGTTGGCACTGGGCACATTTTTTTTTCCAGTTGAAGATTCCTCTTCCCAAATGACCATAGTTTGTTTCATGTTGACAAAAGAAAGTAGTAAAGCAGTATGCAATGTAAAAAGGAGGACGACTAAAAAAATTCTAATTCTACCAGTGAGAAAATAAGGAGGTTAAGCAGAAATAGCTGTTGTGTGCTAGGAATAGTCAGTTTAACCAATTTTCAAGATACAGCTTCTGTTATGAAAACTTATCTCAAGAAGAAGATGTTTAAATGAGATAAAGAGGAACCTTAATAAGAGGATTAAAGAGGGACAGGGATGAGGTGGTAGGCTCCAATAGGGACTACTGTGACAGACAAGTAACTATAAACACCCCTTGAACATACATTTGGGACACTACCACTGTAGAACTTTCCTAAGCTACACACACACACACACACACATACACACACACACACACACACACACACACACACACATTATATGAAAGGAAGATAGATGGAGTCATCAAAGATGAAGTTCTAAATAGATATCATATATCACCATGTAAAACGTTCGGCCAGGAATGCCTTGCATATTGTTAAATCACTGATGAAAGACGATACCATAGATCACCCCTCCCATCACAGGCCATTCTTCTGGGTATTATTTCCTATCTATATCATGATCATAAATGTATAGTGTTGAGGATAACATACAATGTCAAACATGGAGAAGTAGAGCCAGAGCCCAGATAAATGTTTCATTCTTATTGACTAGAGTTTATGATGCTGGAAGGGAAGAAATATTTAGATATAAGTCCTATAATCTATAACAATCAGTTGGTTAAAAAAATGTACTCACTTAATAGTGGTATAAATGTGTGAATAAACAACCTCTTTTCTTTTATATTGTATTTGAGCCCCACTCTGTGAGATAGAATTCATATCTGACACTGATAAAGTAGCCACAAACCTGATAATATATATATATATATATATGTATATGTATATATGTATATATATGAGTGTGTTTGTGTGTGTGTTTATTTTTACATACATTAAGAGAAAAGCAATAATTTTAATATTCTAAAGGAACATAACAATAAAATGAATGGCTCCTGCTAATGTACTCTTGTTATACGTGTAGATCTGTGCCATGTACAGTCTTCATAAGAGAAGCTTTCTTTCAGTTGAAGGGAACTAATATAGAGTTCGGATAGTGATGGAATTTTGAGCTCTCTATCATAAGTGAGATTTTTTTATCATACCCCTTACCTAAAATGTCAGGCATCTGTATGGAAGAGGAGGCAGAAAGAATGAAAGAGCCAGAGGTAGGTGATGACTTCAAAGAAACCGTATTTTCAAAACACAATCATACAGCTACACATATGAAGTCATAGTAACTCTGACAGCCTGCACAAGTTCTACGCAAGTTCAAACCAGATTAAAAAGCTAGCACTGAGAAGGAAACATATATACAAAGTCTCATCCCCAGGCAAGAAGCTATTGGTGATTGAAACTTGCTGACAAAGTGAAAACCGATTTTCTCCAAAGGAGTATCATGTTATACCAACTTCACTCACTAGAAAGGAAAAAAAAAAACATGCCCTGGAGTGTTGGGCAGCACTTATTGCCTCTACAATTCTTTGTGTGTCTCTGTGTATACCTTGTCTTATTTTGTATGTTTGGGTATTATTTTGTCTTATTACTTTTGTGTTTATTTTTAGTTGATTTTTGGGTAGGCTTTATAATCTTACGAAAGGGAAAGATAGAGTTCTAGAAAAAGCATAAACACGGATTTGTAGATAGGTTTGGGGTATTTATGTAGTTTTCAATGAGAAGAAAAAATATAACTGAAATATATTTTCTGTAATTTTATTTTTTAATTAAAGAAGTAAAACTTTAAATAAATAAATAACAAATAAGGCAGGAAAGAAATGAAGAAGACTTTGGATGGCAACCTCTAGTTTCTACAGTCACCTATACCAAAAGAAATGCACAGTAAGTAAACACTAAATTTCTACAAATAACAGTAGATAATAAAAACACTACACTCACAAAAATAGAAAAAAAAATTATGGTTTATAAAGTAACATGGAGAAATTATCATTGCATTGCAATAAAATTTACTTAAAAATATGATAGTTTGGGGTTGGGGATTTAGCTCAGTGGTAGAGCACTTGCCTAGGAAGCTCAAGGCCCTGGGTTCGGTACCCAGCTCCGAAAAAAAAAATAAAAAAAAAATATGATAGTTTAATCTTGTATGTTTTAGAAAAGTTGGAAGGCATAAAAGGTTTGACCTTTCCGGCTTTTTTTGGTTTTAGAAAAGAGTTTAATTTAAGAAACACGTCTATCTGTGGCATGGTCTTTATATTGAAAGCACAAATTCTTATTTTATTCTTTTCATGGCTATTTATACACATCTTGGTGATTAATTTTGTTGTCAACTTGACAGGATCTAAAATCACCTAGGAGACAAACTTCAGGAAATATCTGTAATGTGGGTTCTGAATTTCATTGATTAAAGGGGAAAGACTCCACCTATGTATAGGCAACATCAGCATTCACCTCTTTCTGCTTGCTGACAATAGAGGGTGTGTTACTAGTTGTGTATTATTACTTCTCCTGTGCACTGAATCATGAACTCTAATCTCAAATAAGCCATTTATTTGTTAAGTAGTCTTTTTCAGATATTTTGGCATAAGAACAGGTAAAGGAAAAAAAGATATTTCATGTGTAATTTATCATAATTATACAGGTAGGATGTTAGAAAGAAAAATGGTCCTTTGTCCTCATGTCCAATGAAGACATTGGCATGTTGGATCCTTAGATAATGCCAATTTGGTCCTAAGAAATATTCCTTGGCCCTAAGGTAAAAACTATCTTTAATCTATTTCTAGATTATATTTGATATTAAAAACTACATTGGACCCACAGAATAGTTTACATACATCTATTCCTTGCCCTTGGTTTTATCTTCTCTGTAAAGTATGGCATGGGTATGTCTGAATATAAGTTTCCTCTTTATGTGGTAGAATCTTTAAATAGAAGAACCTAGCTTTATGATAACACATACTGCTCTTCTTTTTTTATCTTTATTAACTTGAGTACTTCTTATTTACCTTTCGATTGTTATTCCCCTTGCCGGTTTCTCGGTCCAAATCCCCCTAACCCCTCCCCGCCCCTTATATATGGGCTTCCCTCCCCTTCCTCCCCCCAGTACCACCCTCCCCCCACAATCACGTTCACTAGGTATTCAGTCTTGACAGGACAAAGGGCTTCCCCTTCCACTGGTGCTCTTACAAGGCTCTTCATTGCTACCTATGAGGTGGGAGCCCAGGGTCAATTCATGTATAGTCTTAGGGTAATGGTTTAGTCACTGGAAGCTCTGGTTGGTTGGCATTGTTGTTCATATGGGGTCTCGAGCCCCTTCAACCTTTCCAGTTGTTTTTCTGATACCTTCAACGGGGGTCCTGTTCTCAGTTCAGTGGTTTGCTGCTGGCATTCACCTATGTATTTGCTGTATTCTGGCTGTGTCTCTCAGGAGAGATCTACATCCAGTTCCTGTTGGCCTGCACTTCTTTGTTTCATCCCTCTTATCTAGTTTGGTGGCTGTATATGTATGGGCCACATGTGGGGGAGGCTCTGAATGGGTGTTCCTTCTGTCCCTGTTCTAAACGTTGCCTCCCTATTCCCTCCCAAGGCTATTCTTGTTCCCCTTTTAAAGAAGGAGTGAACACATACTGCTCTTATTTTTGTATGTGTGTGTGTGTGTGTGTGTGTGTGTGCGTGTGTGTGTAATATACATGATAATGTCTGGGTATGTTTGCTGACAGAGGGCAGAGGAAGACATAATGCATCTTTCTCTACCACTCTTTCTTTTTCCCATGATACAGGGATACTCTTTCCCAACTTTTACAGACATATTAATAAATCTTTTTCCATAGCTACTCAATTTGAACACATTATTGTACGGGAATTCCCTTAATTAATTGATTGAGTAATAAAGATGAAAAGAAGCCAATCATTGAATGAGAAGGAGGAGGTGAATCTTCCAGGTCCTAGTTAGGAAAAGGGGACTAAGGAAGAAGAAACAGGCTTTAAACAGGGAGGCAAGAGGGAGAGGAGGGAGGATATAGACTGGGAACTGTTAGCCCTGGTAGCAGCCTCCCCCACAAGAAGATTTCTAACATAGAATAATTGGTGAGTTTAGAAGGATAGATTTCACACCTAGTGGTTGTGTCATCTGTTTATTTTAAACAAAGAGTACTGGTGTTTTCCATTCTAAGTGACCTAGATGAGCATGAGGGAAAGAACATAGCCAGGCGGAATTCAGCTAGGGTTTTGAATGGAAAGAAAAGTCCAAGCTCCAGAGGAGAGGAAACCACTGGAGAGCCCAAGCTGGCAAGAATGCGCCCAGAACTGGCTATGGGTGGTGAACTGGAAAGAGAGTGATCTTGGAGATCAGGAGAGGTAGAGCTGGCATTTGTGAGAGAGGCGTTGCCTAGGAAAAACACACAGTCATGGATATCAGACTCTACCAGGATAGGAACAGACACCGCCAATGCCAATACATAGCTGACTTTAGCATGGGTTCATTTTTAAGCTACATGGCTACAATTACTCATAACCTCCAAAGCGTGTGAATAGTCCAATGGATATAGTAAGGTTTTTCAAAATTTGGCTTAACATGTGTATCTTGTTTCATCAGCTATACTATAAAGAGTGTGTAAAAACAAATCTAGCTATAATCCCAGTAAGGAAAATATATATTATTTATTTGTTTTGATGAACATTCTTTTTTTTATCCCTTTTACATGTTTTGGTATGTCTTGACAGAAATTCATATTAAAAAATATTCATACCACAACTTTTGGTCTCAATTTCTCTTCTAGTTTTCTTTATGTGCTATGAAAAACATTAGAACTAAAAGCAACTTGCGAAAGAAAGAGTATTTCTAGATTAGACATTTAGGGAAAGGTTGAAGTAGGCTCTTAAAACAGTAACAGTGGAGGATGGCTGCTTGGGGAGTCACTCTGGTTAGCTCAAGCTCATACTTAACTAACTTTGTAATACATCCTGAGTGAACCTTCAGTGGGATTGGTACCACCAATAATAGACTGAGTCTTTTAAATCAATTAGCAAAGCAGTCTCTTACAGACAGGATGTTGAAGACAGATTATTTCATTGAGATGTCTTTTTTTGGATGAATCTAGGTCATGTCAAAATGCCAAGGCTAGGGAGGTCATATACTTCCTCTATGTACACAAATGCACACTGATCTGTTTTATAAACGGTAGGTTTTTTCAGGAATACATGTTTAATAAATTTAGAAGAAAACTATTAATAACTTTATTAATAACTATTACCCTACTTAGAAAATCTCATCATTAGCAATTTTCTGAGGAACCAACACAAGACAAGGGAATTATGGCATTGAACACACATACACACACACACACACACACACACACACACACGACTTGATAATAAAGAGACAAAGTTCTGATTTTTCTCTAGGAAGACACCACTGGATTATATAGAGCTGATTATTACATTTTATAAGCACAGTCAAATAAATTGGTTTTCCTGAAACTTGTAAAGTAAGTATGAACTTACTTATCAAATAGTTTACATACATGCTAGTTGTGTATCTGTGAGAATTGGCTACTGAAAAATGTCTAGGTTTCTTTTGGAGATCCTATCTGACATGAGTGCTGTTAGTGAGCTAATGATCATTAAGCCAACTTCAGCAATTAACCCAAATATTTTAATATTTGAGAATTCACAGTACTCAGGATGTGGACCAGAGACAAAAAAAAGTTTAATTTACTTAATATTTGTATGAAACAAGTTGTAAAAAGTTTTATTGTTTTTTTACATTTATGGGTAAATATATATGGATGTGGAGAGATGAGAGCAGTTGCTCAAAAAGTTCAAAAGTTGGCCTTGGATTTTTCACAGTTGAAGTTACATACTGTTACTATCCACTAAGTGTGTTTGCTACAAACGGAACTAGAGTCCAGTGAAAAGCTGCAAGCACTGTCAACTACCAAGTGATCTCTCCACTTCTTATATAGTATACTTTCAATTATGACCTGAGGCATTATTAAATCTTTCACTGAAAATAGCATGAGCATTTTTCTTACCAGAAGAATCTTTGCTTAAACTTGTTTTTGACAAAATGTGTAAGAAAAGCTATTCACGTTTACACAGTCCCCAAAATAGCCGAAAAGAAACAACACAAGAAAGAGCTTAAACACCACACATGTGTGCGCACACAAACACAGACACACCCTGTTTCTCTCCCTTATACATTCAACCAATGTTGTGTTGAGACCATTGAGTGCAACCATTGATTGTAAAAGTTTAAATTCACAGAGGATGGAAGGAAGATGGAGGAAGACAAAGATGATCCAGATTGTGTGTGGCATTAAATAGCCCACAGGTAGCTATGAATATCTTATAAGGGATGGATAATTACAGGATAATTTGTCTTATTTAGTTCCAGAGGGAGAAGACTTCATCATGGCTAGGAAGTATCAAAGCAGGACGAAAAGCTGCAAGATCACATCTTGTAACAGAAATCCAGAGCAGACAGAGAGAACCAGAAGTAAGCTGCCTCAGGCTCCTGTCACCATAGCCAGAGCTGCTCTGACTGGCCTGCCTTCCCCTCCTCCATGAGTCTGGTGTCCTAACTGGCCACTACAAACAAACCATGGATGAGTTGATTTAGTCGAATATGTTGTAACAGCAATGAGAAGAATAACGAATACCATCATCTCCCTGAAAGGAGAAGTGCTGGCCACCTCAACAGATTCCTGATTTTTCACAAAGCATTCATTCACAAGAAAGAAGTGAGTCTCTGGTATCATCAAAAGACCAAAGCTGTTAAAACTCACTATTTGTGCAGTTTCCAGGGATGACAAGTTCAGGTTGAAAAGAGAGCATCAAAGTTAGTTATTCAAAAGCTCTTAATGATGCACAAAGCCGTTTTCACTACAAAGCCTTAATTAAAAGTCGCCCCTTAATTATTTATGTGCCACCCAGTGCATTCCAATGATGTCCCTAGAAGTGGCAGGTAACCTTCTGCAGAGTAGGGAGCATTGCATACAGTGACTCTGTGACATTCCTTCAGACTACTCCCTGGTTCTTACTATCTGCCTTCAACTGCAGAGAAAGGTGAGAGCTCATGAGGATTCTGATGAGATTAAGAGCTAGGAAAGTGCTGGTATTTGGGGATACTCATTTAAGGCCCAGAGAAATGTAAAACTCTAAGGTTTTTGTTTGTTTGTATTGTTTTGTTTTTGTTTTTTGCTGTTTTAAAAGTCAGCTCACAGGAGAACAATCAGGCTGAGACTCGAACAGATTTTAAAGAACTAATAACAACCCTGATGAAAGAAAAGTGATCAAGTTATCTAATGCATCCTCCTGGTGAGCAGACTGACTCTGAGTTTGCAGGAGCAAGTGTCTGGCAAACTCCAACCCCGGGCAGGTGAAATAAGAACACTTGAGAGAGAAGTATCCCAATCTGGGCCATCTCCATAGTCCCCAAAGCAAAGAGGAAGGATACATGGCATTCTTATATTCCTAGCTCTTGGAGGGTGGAAGCAGGAGGAGCAAAGTGCTCAAGGTCATCTTTGGCTACATCAGTGTGTTTGAGGCCACACTGAGCTTGTTACACCTTATCTCAGAAAGCAAACACGCAAAGGAAAATCCCAGAAAACAAACAAATGAGCCGCATAGGCACTCACAACACCTCCAGCATCCTGACATGACAGGAGAAATGAGCCGCATAGGCACTCACAACTCCTCCAGCATCCTGAAATCTTTCCACTTGGACATCTATGGCAGGAAAGCTACAGACCGTGAACTTTCACATTTTGATGAGCAGAGGGAAAAATTGAGGATGTATCCTGGTGTCCACGAAGCAGGTCAGCCAACATCTGTGCAGCTGCTGGTGGGAGGTGTTGGAAGAAGGCATTGTGGGAAGCTCTGTGACCAGTGAGACTCAGGATAGGAAAACATCCAGTCTGTTAACCTGAATTTTGGATTCACAAATACAGAGTCAAAAAAAAAAGAAAGAAAGAAAAGAAAAGGAAAAAAGAAAAAAAGAGGTCAGGTTCAGGGCTTTTGGTCTTTCAGTGACTTGAGTGCGGTCCTTGATCCCTTTGGAGTTGAGTTGTGTTCAGGGTGAGAGATATGGATCTATTTTTATTTCTCTGTATGCTGCTATTCACACCATCTGTCTGCCAATAAGCTGACTTTTTCCCCAGTGTGTAATTTTGTTTGCTTTGTCACAAACAAGGTGTTTTTACCTGTATGGAGTTACATCTGGATGTGAGTCTTCAATTCTATACATTGATCAATGTGTCTATTATTTCAATAATATGCTTTTTTTATTATTGTAAGTATTTTAATACAACTTGAAATCTGGGAAAAGAAAGTTTAAATCCGCTGTAATGACTTGTATTCTGAGTTTTTCTTCAGTTTACCATACAAAGTTATCCCTTCAACCATTTCCATGGACATAAATATCAATAATTTATCAATTAAATTCAAATACATTCATTTAGTTAATTTCAGGTTAGTTTACCAAATCAACTGCAAGACCTCAACTCAAATATGAGGCATGATTCTACTACAAAAATCATAACTTTTAACAACTTATGGCATCTATAATTTATTATTTGAGTATGTGCTTAGACAATATCCCCTGTAAACTTAGCTTGACTTAAAACTCATGAACAATATAATGTAGCAGTTTGATCCAGTTCTTCCACACAGCGCCATGCTCTGAGAACTAAGACTCAGACTCAAGATATATTTACAAATACCTTGAGGCTCTTCTCTAAGTAGATCACAATTTAGAATAACTGACTTATTTTAACCTACATTCTGTAACATGCCCACTTAACCATGTTCAGGTACTATGTGTCTCTCTCCTCACGTCTTCCAAGGTGTATCTCCTGCCGCATTCTATCTCAGAATTATTATTTCTCCTAGATTTCCCACTTCTTATTTACCACCTAAATAATAAGCCATCAGATTTATTATTAACAAGTGCCACAGTCATATCGATATTAGATATTCTCTCAATAATCCCCCTTTGAAGTACAATAAATGTCTCCTTTTCTAATATAAATTGAATAAAATTATAAAAATTATAATAGTTATAAGGTGTGATATATATTTGCAATGTCAAGTCCATAGTATGTGGTAATTAAGAAAAATATCCTATTATCTATCCTGTCCTGGTGAGTTCAGAGTTCTGGATCTAAATCACATTTTATCCTAACTTGCATTAACAACCTAACACCATCTTTTTAGGTCTAATAAATCTTCTTAAATATAACAACTTAAGCTTTTATTGAGAGTATGATTATCTTGTATTCAAACCGAACAGTCAACTAAGAAGAAATATTTCCTGATTAAGTAGGAAGTGCAGACAAACACTTTCAAAGTTTTAAAAATGGCAGACAGTTGGCTGTGGAGACCACTTCAAAGTATTCTAAGACATTGGAGCACTGTCTTCAGCTCTCTTGTTCAAAGTATCTGACAAAGCTTATGTGAAGCAGGAATTACCAAGGATTTGCTTACCCTGTATTGGCAAAGCTTGGCAATCAAGTTCCATGCATTTGTTTTCATTTTGATTTCTTTTTTTTTCTGGATGGCATTCTGTCTGCCGATTAAGTTTGGGCACTTTCTTTGCCCAGGGGCTAGCTTGCCACAAATGAAGACAGCTCTCAATGGAGTTTCTTTGGAGCTCATTATCATCTTCTTCTAAGTTTAATGAGGTACAGCTGGGATCTGATATGTTTTGAAAGACCCTCAGACCAAGGAGACTCTTGCTCCAATCCTGAGGACACCCAACACCCCACAAACATGTGGGACTCAGTCTTGATGGAAAAACAAGAGGTTTACTTTGGGATACCAATGCACTGGGGCTTGACACGGTCCTCACGCAGGAGGAATGTGAAGAGCCCAGACCAGCAGAAATATACAGCTTATATAATCATTTAAGGTTACACAGTTTAATTAGCTCAGCTAAGTTCATTATGAGAAAATTTTAAGATGGCAGCATTGAATCAGCACTCTGCTCATATTTTGACCTTATATTCTGGTTTGCTTACATTTTTATGTCAATCTTACTTTGTTAACATTATTCTTATTTTTGTATGCCTATGAAAGTGTTAGTATATGTATATTGATCTTATATACAAGACAGAATATAGTTTGTGGTGTTAGTGCTTCCCTTCCACCGTAGAAGAACTAGGAATCAAAAAACTGCCAGGTTTGGTGGCAAACATCTTACCTGTATGGTATACTGTTCTCAATGACAATTTCAATTAACTATTCAGCCTTCCTGATTTCGCACCAGAAACTAGATAAAGTCTGAATCACTAAATTCTTATACACACACCACCAAATGAAGAAGAATGAAACATAAATAATGAAAAAATAGTGACAGTGGTAAACTGCTAATTGTTGATGTGTGTTCTGTTGCTATGTATGATGTTAAATACTACCACAAAATCTGTTTGATCCCAGGGATGTGGAGATCCTCATATGCACCAACTGATGGTAATATAACGTTCCTCATTAGTTTAAAACTATTGTATGAATAAAGATGCCTACAGTCTGTAGCTGAGCTGAAGAGAGGCAGGCAGAGCTGCAGTTCCTGGACTTGAAGTCTGATGCAGAGACCATGAGGAGGAGATCAGAGAGAAGAAGAAAGAAGGAGATGCCATGAAGTAGATGGTTCATGAGAACATGGGCATGAGGGTTGGCCATTTGGAGTAAGAGTAGCCTACCTGAATCATGGAAAGTTATATCTCCGAGTTATTGATAGGGTAGTAGACATAATAGAGAGCTGATATCTACCCAGCTTTAATGCTACTAAGTCTTACAATAAATATGAAGGTTTTTTGTCTTTTATTTGGGAACTAAATGATCTAAGGTGGTGTAGAAACCCCAAAATAATATTTATACTACAAGAAATAAGCGGGGTTGGGGATTTACCACTGGGTAGAGCACTTGCCTAGGAAGCACAAGGCCCTGGGTTCGGTCCCCAGCTCCGAAAAAAAGAACCAAAAAAAAAAAAAAAAGAAATAAGCAAATGTCTGCTAAAAACAATTACATAATATCCATTTCGATAATATCGTCTCACCCTACTATGCAGTGTGATACACAGATATAGTGAAATTTCCCAGTGACACTACAGCCAGGATCAACAGTTTTGAAACAAAAAAGAATCTATTTCTCCTGCTGAGTTTTTCATTCACACTGCAGTGTAATATAATCCACTTTGACTAGTTGTAAACTTTGCTCTGCTAAAGCCAGAATTTTGGTAGTAAGAATTATTTTCAGAAATTCAATGTTTGATTTAAAAGTCAGAAAATAGTTTCCATAGACAAGGACTTTTATGTACAAAATGAATGTAACAGAATTTTTCCAGCCCTCTGAGACAACTAGTGTATATTGAGCACAGAATTGCTCAGTTGAATTAAAATGATTTTCATACTTGAAAGAGCTAAATAATTTATGTTACTTTCATTATCTTTTGAGCTAATGATTTTCTTAGCAGAAATTTTTATTTCTAAAGAACTTGAGGAA
Organism: Rattus norvegicus; assembly: GCF_021556685.1. Classification (NCBI taxonomy): domain Eukaryota; kingdom Metazoa; phylum Chordata; class Mammalia; order Rodentia; family Muridae; genus Rattus; species Rattus norvegicus. The sequence goes on along the minus strand of NC_141538.1, from coordinate 5,519,163 downwards.
TGAAAACCTCATTCCAAATTTTCAGTGGAACATGCACACACAAACACACACACACACACACAAACATCTGTGTATTCATGATTGCCTTTTCATAATACTTATCAAATATGTTTATAAGGTTGTAGATAATTGGATCAGCATCTATGAGCACTTACTGCTATTGCAGAGAACTGCAGTTGGCTCAGAGCACATATATCAGGCTGATTACAACGGCCTGTTTCAGGTACAAAGGATGTTATGCCTCTTCTTGCATTCCAGGATATGTGTGATGAACTCATACAGGCACAGAGACACAGACACAAACACATGCATGCAAACTTTAACAAAAAATCTAATTAAAAAATGTATTCATAGTGCGGTAAAGTTTGCTCAGTGCTTCTGCCAAGCCTGCGGACCTGATAGTGCCTATGGTTTATCCTCACGAGCAACATGGAGGAATAGTCGAACTGAGTACAAGTTGTCCTCTGACCTCCAACAAACATGGTTTGGTTCAAGTGCATCCACACACATACAAATAAACAAATATAAGTATTACTTAAATTTTAATTTATACAAGCTAAAATTTGTAGAATATTTTAACACAAATGTTATTTTTTTAATGAGTACTATCTCTAGAAAATTCAAGTTCATGAACAGCTATAAGCATGCCAATCCCTACTATGTCTAAGTGGTTGTGAAGAAATCTGTAACTCGTGGTAACTATCTTAAGCTTGATAGTGTTCTATTCATATCTTATATTCTATATAAGGGGTAGTAGATTATTTGGTAAAGTGAATATCTATCTAGACTGAGAACTTGAGTTTGATGCTACAAGAAAACATGTTAAAAACTTATGGATAGCGGACTCTCCCCCACCCCCCACAATTAGGTTTTTTTGAGCTGTCCTAGAGATCTCACTTGCTTCCAGGTCAGCTGTCTCACAAATGACTATAACTACATTCCCAGGGAAATTGGATATTCTCTTCTAGTCTCAGATAGCACCATCTCACATATATATTAATTAAATTATGAAAGTACAAAATTGCTCTCTCCTCCAGCCAAGAAAGATGCCCAAAGGAAAGAAGGCCAAGGGGAAGAAGGTGGCCCCAGCCCTCACCGTGGTCAAGAAACAGGAGGCCAAAAACTTGGTCAATCCTTTGTTTGAGAAAAGGCCTAAGCACTTCGCCATTGGACAGGACATCCAGCCCAAAAGAGATCTCACATGCTTCGTCAATGGCCCTGCTACCTCAGGCTACAGCAAGAGGCATCTTCTATCAGCAGCTCAAAATATCTCCTGCCATCAACCAGTTCACCCAGGCCCTGGACAGGCAAACAGTGACTCAGCTGCTTAAGCTTGCCCACAAGTACAGGCCAGAGACAAAGCAGGAGAAGAAACAAAGGCTGCTGGCCCACGCTGAAAAGAAAGCTGCTGGTAAAGGGGACATCTCAACTAAGATACCACTTGTCCTAGGAGCAGGGGTCAATACAGTCACCACCTTGGTGGAGAACAAGAAGGCTCAGCTGGTGGTGATTGCCCATGATGTAGACCCCATTGAGCTGGTGGTTTTCCTGCCAGCCCTTTTTTGAAAGATGGGGGTGCCCTACTGCATCATCAAAGGAAAAGCCAGTCTGGGGTGCCTGGTCCACAGGAAGACATGCACCACTACTGTATTCACACAGGTTAACTCGGAAGACAAGGGTGCTCTGGCTAAGCTGGTGGAAGCTATTAGGATCAATTATAATGACAGATATGACAAGATCCGCCGCCACTGGGGATTCAACGTCCTGGGTCCTAAGTCTGTGACTTGCATTGCCAAGTTGGAAAAGGCAAAGACTAAGGAACTTGACACTAAACTGGGTTAAATGTACACTTAAGTTTTCTGTACTTAAATATAATTACAAAATTTTTTAAAAGTACAAAATTAAATACAGATGTGGTGATACATTCTTGCAAGCTCAGAGGGGAAGAAATCTGTGATCTATGTCTCAGTGGTCACTCAAGCATATTTGGTTAGTTCTATGTGGAAGATGAGACACTGCCTCAAGAATTTTTTGCTAGATGATTTGACTTACATATATCTTCGGTCTTGGTTTAAATTAGTATATCAATGTGGTAGAATTCAGTTATCCAAATGGATGCCCTTCCCATTGCTGCCATGATCCTTCCTTTCTGTAGCTATGGTACAGGTGACATTTGTTCTTCACTAAAGTGCCGTCTGTGCAAAACTGAGAATCAGTAGATAAACTAGTGCAGATTTACACCATTAGAGAAAATATTTCTAAATATATCATGAACAGGAAAAGATCCATTTTTCCAAATCATTAATTCTCATGAATAAAGAGAATGTTAGCATGGCTGATTTATGGAGAAATCTTTCCCCAACTGAACAGAAGTGTATGTGTGCCTAAAATTTTCTTTCCACAGAGATGTGTGATGAATTTGCTGTTCTGCATCACCAGAAACTGAGGAATTCTATATTTTTTTTAGACTGGCATCAAGGTTTATTTTTATTTTTTTAAAGATTTATTTGTTTATTTTATAAGTACTCTGCTGCTGTCTTCAGACATACCAGAAGAGGGAATCAAATCAGATTACAGATGGCTGTGAGCCACCATGTGATTGCTGGGAATTGAACTCAGGACCTCTGGAAGAGCAGTCAGTGCTCTTAACCACTAAGCCATCTCTCCAGCCCTTATTTTTTTTAATACAAAATGACAAAACCTTTTTAATAGTCAACCCATCTTAAAAATAAAACAGGACATTATTTTACTGGGTTTCTTTTTTTTCTTCCATCTTTATTAACTTGAGTATTTCTTATTTACATTTTGATTGTTATTCCCCTTCCCCGTTTCCGGGCCAATATCTCCCTAACCCCACCTCTCCCCTTCTATATGGGTGTTCCCCTCCCCATCCTCCCCCGAGTACCACCCTCCCTCTAACAATCACCTTAACTTGGGGTTCAGTCTTGGCAGGAACAAGGGCTTCCTCTTCCAATGGTGCTCTTACTAGGCTATTCATTGCTACCTATGAGGATGAAGCCAAGGGTCAGTCAAGGTATGGTCTTTGGGTAGTGGCTTAGTCCCTGGAAGCTCTGGTTGATTGGCATTGTTGTTTACATGGGGTCTCGAGCCCCTTCAAGCTCTTCAGGTCCTTTCTCTGATTCCTTCAAATGGGGTACCGTCTCTCAGTTCAGTGGTTTGCTGCTGTCATTCGCCTATGTATTTGCTGTATTCTGGCTGTGTCTCTCAGGAGAGATCTACATCCAGTTCCTGTCAGCCTCCACTTCTTTGTGTCATCCATCTTATCTAATTGGGTGGCTGTATATGTATGGGCCACATATGGGGAAGGCTCTGAATGGGTGTTCCTTCTGCCTCTGTTCTAAACTTTGCCTTCATATTCTCTCCCAAGGGTATCCTTGTTCCCCTTTTACAGAAGAAGTGAAGCATTTGCATTTAGGTCATCCTTCTTGAGTTTCATGTGTTCTGTGCATCTAGGGTAATTCAAGCATTTGGGCTAATATCCACTTATCAATGATTGCATACCATGTGTCTTTTTCTGTGATTGGGTTACCTCACTCAGGATGATATTTTCCACTTCCATCCATTTGCCTATGAATTTCATAAAGTCATTGTTTCTGATAGGTGAGTAATATTCCATTGTGTAGATGTACCACACTTTCTGTATCCATTCCTCTGTTGAAGGGCATCTGGGTTCTTTCCAGTTTCTGGCTATTATAAATAAGGCTGCTATGAACATAGTGGAGCATATGTTTTTGTTATACATTGGGGCATCTTTTGGGTATATGCCCAAGAGAGGTATACCTGGGTCCTCAGGTAGTTCGATGTCCAATTTTCAGAGGAATCTTCAGAATGATTTCCAGAATTGTTGTACCAGTCTGCAATCCCACCAACAATGGAGGGGTTTTCCTCTTTCTCCACATCTTCGCCAGCATTTCCTGTCACCTGAGTTTTTGATCTTAGTCATTCTGACTGGTGTGAGGTGAAATCTCAGGGTTGTTTTGATTTGCATTTCCCTTATGACTAAAGATGTTGAACATTTCTTTAGGTGTTTCTCAGGCATTTGGCATTCCTCAGCTGTGAATTCTTTGTTTAGCTCTGAACCCCATTTTTTTTTCTTTTTTTCTTTTTTTCGGAGCTGAGGACTGAACCCTGGGCCTTGCAGTTACTAGGCAAGTGCTCTACAACTGAGCTAAATCCTCAACCCCTGGACCCCATCTTTTAATAGGGTTATTTGTTTCCCTGCAGTCTAACTTCTTGAGTTCTTTGTATATTTTGGATATAAGCCCTCTATCAGTTGTAGGATTGGTAAAGATCTTTTCCCAATCTGTTGGTTGCTGTTTTGTCCTAAAAACAATGTCCTTTGCCTGACAGAAACTTTGCAGTTTTATGAGATCCCATTTGTCAATTCTTGATCTTCGAGCATAAGCCATTCATGTATTGTTCAGGAAATTTTCTCCAGTGCCCATGTATTCGAGATGCTTTCCCACTTTTTCTTCTATTAGTTTGAGTGTATCTGGTTTGATGTGGAGGTCCTTGATCCACTTGGACTTAACCTTTGTAGAGGCTTATAAGTATGGATCTTTCTGCATTCTTCTACATGCTGACCTCCAGTTCATGCTGACCTTCAGCATCATTTGCTGAAAATGCTATCTTTTTTCCATTGGATGGTTTAGGCTCCTTTGTCAAAAATCAAGTTACCATAGGTGTGTGAATTCATTTCTGGGTCATCGATTCTATTCCACTGGTCTATCCATTTGTCTCTCTACTGATATAATCCAGTTTTGGTTCTTTTTGTTTTTTGTTTTTTGGTTTTTTGTTTTTTTGTTTTTTTGTTTTTTGTTTTTTGTTTTTTTGTTTTTTGTTTTTTTGGATTTGAGGACTGAACCCAGGGCCTTGGGCTTGCTAGGCAAGCACTCTACCACTGAGCTAAATCCTCAACTCCATCATGCAGTTTTTTATCACTATTGCTCTGTAATACTGTTTGAGTTCAGGGATAGTGATTCCCTTGGAAGTCCTTTTATTGTTGAGGATAGTTTTAGCTATCTTGGGTTTTTTGTTATTCCAGATGAATTTGCAAATTGTTCTGTCTAACCCTCTGAAGCATTGGATTGGTATTTTGATTGGGATTGCATTGAATCTGTAGATCACTTTTGGTAAAATGGCCATTTTTACTATATTAATCCTGCCAATCCATGAGCATGGGAGATCTTTCCATCTTCTGAGATCTTCTTCAATTTCTTTCTTCAGATACTTGAAGTTCTTATCACACAGGTCTTTCTCTTGCTTGGTTAAAGTCACACTGAGGTATTTTATATTATTTGTGACTACTATGAAGGGTGTCGTTTCCCTAATTAATTTCTCGGCTTATTTCTCTTTTGTTTAGAGGAAGGCTACTGATTTATTTGAGTTAATTTTATACTCAGCCACTTTGCTGAAGTTGTTTATCAGCTTTAGCAGTTCTCTTGTGGAACTTTTGGAATCACTTAAGTATACAAACATATTGTCTGCAAATTGTGATATTTTGACTTCTTCCTTTCCAATCCGTATACCTTTGATCTTCTTTTGTTGTCTGATTGCTCTGGCTAGGATTTCGAGAACTATATTGAATAAGTAGGGAGAGAGTGGGCAGCCTTGTCTAGTCCCTGATTTTAGTGGGATTGCTTCAAGTTTCTCTCCATTAAGTTTAATGTTAGCTACTGGTTTGCTGTAATGGCTTTTACTAATTTTAGGTATGGGCCTTGAATTCCTATTCTTTTCAGGACTTTTATCATGAAGGGGTGTTGAATTCTGTCAAATGCTTTCTCAGCATCTAATGAAATGATCGTGTGGTTTCCTCCTTTCAGTTTGTTTATATAAAGGATTACATTGTTGGTTTTCTGTATATTAAACCATCCCTGCATGCCTGGGATGAAGCCTACTTGATCATGGTGGATGATCGTTTTGATGTGCTCTTGGATTCAGTTTGCCAGAATTTTATTGAGTATTTTAGCGTCGATATTCATAAGGGAAATTGGTCTGAAATTCTCTTTCTTTGTTGGTTCTTTGTGTGGTTTGGGCATAAGAGTAACTGTGGCTTCATAGAAGGAATTCAGTAGCACTCTATCTGTTTCAATTTTGTGGAGTAGTTTGGATAGTATTGGTATGAGGTCTTCTATGAAGGTCTGATAGAATTTTGCACTGAACCCATCTGGACCTGGGCTGTTTTTGGTTGGGAGACCTTTATTGACTGCTTCTATTTCTTTTGGAGTTATGGGGTTGTTTAAATGGTTTATCTTTTCCTGATTTAACTTCAGTACCTGTTATCTGTCTAGGAAATTGTCCATTTCCTGCAGATTTTCAAGTTTTGTTGAACATAGGCTTTTGTAGTAGGATCTGATGATTTTTGAATTTCCTCTGATTCTGTAGTTATGTCTCCGTTTTCATTTCTGATTTTGTTAATTTGGACACACTCTCTGTGTCCTCTCGTTAGTCTAGCTAAGGGTTTATCTATCTTGTTGATTTTCTCCAAGAACCAACTTTTGGTTCTGTTGATTCTTTCTATGGTCCTTTTTGTTTCTACTTGGTTGATTTCAGCTCTGAGTTTGATTATTTCCTGCCTTCTACTTCTCCTGGGTGTATTTGCTTCTTTTTATTCTAGAGCTTTTAGGTGTGCTTTCAAGCTGCTGATATATGCTCTCTCCTGTTCCTTCCTGCAGGCACTCAGAGCTATGAGTATTCCTCTTAGCACAGGTTTCATTGTGTCCCATAAGTTTGGGTATGCTGTACTTTCATTTTCATTAAATTCTAAGAAGTCTTTGATTTCTTTCTTTATTTCTTCCTTGACCAGGTTATCATTGAATAGATCATTGTTCAACTTGCATGTATATGTGGGCGTTCTTCCCTTATTTTTATTGAAGACTGGCTTTATCCCGTGGTGGTCTGATAGGATGCATGGTATTATTTCTATATTTCTGTATCTGTTGAGGCCTGTTTTATGACCAATTATATGGTCAATTTTGGATAAAGTACCAATTTTGGAGGCAGTGAGAAGAAGGTATATCCTTTGGTGTTAGGATAGAATGTTCTGTAAATATCTGTTAAGTCGATTTGGTTCATGACTTCTCTTAGTCTGTCTATGTCTCTGTTTAATTTCTGTTTCCATGATCTGTCCATTTATGCGAGTGGGGTGTTAAAATCTCCTACTATTATTGTGTGGGGTACAATGTGTGCTTTGAGCTTTAGTAAGGTTCCTTTTATGTACATAAACGCCCTTGTATTTGGAGAATTTAGGATTGAGAGTTCATCTTGGTGGATTTTTCCTTTGATGAATATGAAGTGTTCTTCCTTATCTTTTTTGGTGACTTTCAGTTGAAAATCGATTTTATTCGATATTAGAATGGCTACTCCAGCTTGCTTCTTCAGACCATTTGCTTTGAAATTTGTTTTCCAGCCTTTCACTCTGAGGTAGTGTCTGTCTTTTTCTCTGAGGTGTGTTTCCTGTAGGCAGCAGAATGCAGGGTCCTCGTTGAGTATCCAGTTTGTTAATCTATGTCTTTTTTTGGGGAGTTGAGACCGTTGATTTTGAGAGATAATAAGAAATAGTGATTATTGCTTCCTGTTATTTTCATATTTCGATATGAGATTATGTTTGTGTGCTTTTCTTCTCTTCGTTTTGTTGCCAAGACGATTAGTTTCTTGCTTTTCCTAGGGTGTAGCTTGCCTCCTTATGTTGGGCTTTACCATTTATTATCCTTTGTAGGGCTGGATTTGGAGAAAGGTATTGTGTAAATTTGGTTTTGTCATGGAATATCTTGGTTTCTCCATCTATGTTAATTGAGAATTTTGCTGGATACAGTAACCTGGGCTGGCATTTGTGTTTTCATAGGGTCTGTATGACATCTGTCCAGGATGTTCTGGCTTTCGTAGTCTCTGGTGAGAAATCGGGTGTGATTCTGATAGGTCTGCCTTTATATGTTACTTGACCTTTTTCCCTTACTGCTTTTATTATTCTTTCTTTATTTTCTGTATTTGGTGTTTTGACTATTATGTGACAGGAGGATTTTCTTTTCTGGTCCAATCTATTTGGAGTTCTGTAGGCTTCTTATATGTTTATGGGCATCTGTTTCTATAGGTTAGGGAGGTTTTCTTCTATGATTTTGTTGAAGATATTTACTGGTCCTTTGAGCTGGGAGTCTTCACTCTCTTCTATACCTATTATCCTTTGGTTTGATCTTCTTGTTGAGTCCTGGATTTCCTGTATCTTTTGGACCAGTAGATTTTTCTGTTTTACATTATCTTTGACTGTTGTGTTGATGATTTCTATGGAATCTTCTGCTCCTGAGATTCTCTCTTCTATCTCTTGTATTCTGTTGGTGATGCTTGTATCTATGGCTCCTTGTCTCTTCCTTTGGTTTTCTATATCCAGGGTTGTTTCCCTTTTTGCTTTCTTTATTGCTTCTATTTCAATTTTTAATTCCTTCACCTGTTTGATTGTGTTTTCCTGGAATTCTTTTGGGGATTTTGTGATTCCTCTCTATAGGCGTCTACTTGTTTATTTATGTTTTCCTGTGTTTCTCTATGGGAGTTCTTTATGTCTTTCTTGAAGTCCTCCAGCATCATGATCAAATGTGATTTTAAATCTAGATCTTGCTTTTCTGGTGTGTTTGGATATTCAGTGTTTGCTTTGGTGGGAGAATTGGGCTCTGATGATGCCATGTAGTCTTGGTTTCTGTTGCTTGGGTTCCTGAGCTTGCCTCTCCCCATCACGTTGTCTCTGGAGATACCTTGTTCTCCCTTTTCTGACAGTGGCTAGACTGTCCTAAGGGCCTGTGTGTCAGGAGTGCTGTAGACCTGTTTTCTTTCAGCCGGTTATGGGAACAGAGTGTTTTGCTTTTGGGCCTGTAGTCTTTCCTGTCTACTGGTCTTCAGCTGTTCCTGTGGGCCTATGGCCTGAGTTCACCAGGCAGGTCGCTTGGAGCAGAAAAGTTGGTCTTACCTATGGTCCTGCAGATGAATTTGCTCATGGTTGGTTGCTTTTGAGCTCTCCGTGAGAGCGGCAACCAGTAGGGCCTGCACTGCCTTTTCCAGGATGCCCCCTGCACCGGGGTCCCAGATGGCATTTAGGTGTTTTTCTCTGGAGTAAGAAATGTGGGCAGAGTGCACACATTTCTGGCCTCCCAGGCGTGTCTGCCCCTCTGAAGATTTAGCTTTCCCTCCCACGGGATTTGTGTGCAGAGAACTGTTGGCCGGGTCCCTTCAGGTCCGGGTGGTGTCTGGCCTGCAGGTGACCTGCCACTCGAGTGCGAGAGGCATATTTTTTTTGAAGTGTGAATGGCAAAATAAAATCGACAAGTTGAAAATAAAATGTCAGAAATAAAAATCAATTATGTTTCATAACCGTATGAGCACATTATATGGGATATAATGTAAATTATTGAGATTTAGCAACCTATATAGGTAACACATCTGGAAAAAATAAGAATAGAAGATTTGACCCAAATTTCAAGACTTCATAATTTTGTCTTGCTAAGTAAAGCTTATAATACTTATGATTAATGACTAATGACTTAATCCATATCTAAGGAAGAAGATGAGGCAGATGACCAGCCTGCTCCCTCTCATATCCCACAAATTTCCCAGGAATACTGCCCTAGCCAATGATACCGGAAGATTGCTCTAACCAGGGACACAGGATGCTTGCACTATCCAAGTTCAAAGGAGCCCCTCCCCTTCGTTGAGAGACAGCACTTCTTGTCTTCCAGGAGGCCTGCTCTAACCCATGTCACAGAGCTCTCCAAGGAGGCCAACTCTAGTCACAGACACCCAGCCCAGTTAACACCAGAGGTGACCAGGTGGCAAGCAACAGAAGCCAATGTAATTTGGCAACAATGAAACCCAGCTCTCCCACCACAGCAAGCCTTAAATACCCTAACATAGGTGAAAAGCAATATACTGACATAAAATTCCATTCCATTATATTGATAGAGGCCTTCAAGAAGAATACAAATAATATCCTTAAAGAAATATAGGAAACACAGGCATAGAGGTAGAAAATGCCTATTAATGAAACAGTCCTCTGCTGCTGGGGGGATTGAAAACTGGTACAAACTCTCTGGCAATCAATCTGGTGATTCCTGAGAAAACTGGAAATGGTTCTTCCTAAAGAGCCAGCTATACTACTCCTGTTTATATACCCAAAAGATGCTACACCATATTTCATGGACATGTACTCCATTATGTTACGGCCTATGTTTACCTTATTTATAATAGCCAGAACCTGGAAGCTTACAGATGTCCATCAACTGAAGAATATGTACAGAAAATGTGACTCATTTGCATAATGGAACACTATTCAGCTAATAAAAACAAGGATATCATGAATTTGCAGGCAAATGGATGGAACTAGAAAATATCATCCTGATTAACGTAACCCAGACCAAACAGAACATGGGTATATACTCACTGATAAGTGAAAATTAAACAAAAAGTACAGAATATCCAGGATATGACCCATAGACACTAAAAGTTTAAGGAAAAAAAAGGGAGGTGGAAGGGGACAGGATCAGGTTTGGGGAGAGGGGAGAAAGAGAAAATCCCAGGGGACCAGGAGAATAAATGAAAATATCCAGTTTCTGGCAGTTGAAGGTTGGGAGTGGGTGCTTCTAGAAAGTTCCAGAGACCTGGGATATGAGAGACTCCTGGGACTAAATGTGAGTGATCTTAGTCAAAATATGCAACAGTGTGGAGAGGGAACTCAAAGAGTCAACCTCCAGTAGATAGAGTGGGTCCCAAGTAAAGGGAACTGATTACCAACCCACAGTCAAAATTTCTGATCCAGAATTGTTCCTATCTAAAAGAATTACAAGGACAAAAATTTAGAAGAGACTGAAGGAAAGGCTGTAAAGTGATCAGCCCAAGTTGGAATCCATCTTGTATTGGGGTTGGGGGGCAGCAGGGCCTGAGACAATTACTGATCTTACACACAGGAGTCTAGCATGGCTGACCTCTGAAAGGCATTACCAGAAGCTGAGTGAGACAGATTCAGACACCCAACCATTGGACAGAAGTCAGGGACTGCTATGGAGGTATTAAGGGAAGGAGTGAAGGAGCTGAAGGGGAGGGCAACCCCATAGGAAGTCCAGTAGGTCAACTAACCCAGACCCTTGGGAACACTCAGGGACTGAGCCACCAACCAGGAGCATACACAACTTGGACAATGGCTTCCAGCACATACATAAGATTGTCTAATCTTGTCTTAGTGAGAGAGGATGCACCTAATTCTGGAGAGACTTGAGGTCCCAGGGAAAGGAGATACCTGGGAGGTGGGGAGCACACTCTTTGAGGCAAGGGAGAGGGAGAATGTGATGAGTAACTGGGGAAGGTGGGACTGGGAGGAGAGGGTAATAAATGGACTGTAAATAATGAAATATTAAATAAAGATGAATGTGATTTGCTGTTTGATGTGTATGAAAAACAATCCATGTGTTTCTTGTTATCAATTAAGTTTTATTGTTTAATATGTGTACAATGCTGCTAGGAGGTACAGGATGATATTTCTATACATGTTCAAACTGTGTAATTAAATAACTATCCAATTTTCTTATCTGACAGTGTAAGGAAGTAGAATAAGATGGCTTTCCTGGTAAAGGCATTTACCACTAACCTGATGACCTGAGATTGATCTCTGGACCCGACACTTTAGAGGGAGAGAAATGAATGTTGCAAGTTGTCCTCTGACCTCTACATTCTCATGGTTGCATTTGTGTACCTACCTCCACAAAACACAATAAACACATGAGAGGTTTAAGATGGAGATCATACTTCTGTGTTATAAAGCAAAATTCCTAAAACACTGCTTGGTATATGACAATCTCTGATCCTTGGCAATACCTCTCCTTTAGGAATGTCTTCTGCTATATCTCCACACAGGAAAGGCAAAATTATGTGATGAAGATGTGAAAAAATAAATCAAATCTGTCTCTGTGACTCGGCTGCTCTCTAATTCTCAACATGGTATAGAACAGCTCTTCTCATTTCATAATGTATTTAATTCATGTTGAAATTATGCTAGTAAAATTTGAGATATACAAATACTGAGGGATGATAATGTATTCATTAATATTAATTGCCATGTATGACAGGATCTAGAGTCACTTAGGAAACAAATCCCAGACAATGACTCTAAGGGAGAATTATGACTGTCCTAACTAAGGTGAGAATACTCTGAGTGTGGACTGCACCATTCAATGGGTTGCAGTCATGAATAGAATAAAAAGGAGAAAGTTGAGCCGAGCACAGCATTCATTTTTCTGCTTGTAATGCAATGTTAAGATGAGTTTCACACAGTTTGTAGTCATGTCCTCCCTGTCAAAGTGAGAGGCAAAATAAACCTTTCATTCATCAAGTTTTATGAGGCTATGGTTTGGGAAGAATACCCCAGACTCAAATAATATGCAACAGGAAAGAGTGTTTATTTTGTAGATAACCTGCCAGCAGGGAGGGGGGGGTTCTACCATTCATCAGGATGGAAGACACAGGTTTGGAAATTTCAGGGTCAATTTTAAGTCTGTTAGGGTAGGAATGGGTGACTTTTATCTTTCATTCCTATTACTGATTAGCTCTATCTCCAGGAGTATGGCTGCCTTTGTGATTGGTTAAAGCACTGAGGGATTTGGGGACTTTTGCTTCTTAATTATACTTGTCTCAGGCTAGCTGGTGGGTCAGCTTTACAGCTTCTGATTGGTTGCCCATGAGGTTGGCTCAGACTAGGTGGTAAGGCAGCTTCCAGATTGGCTGCCAGCAAGTGGTATTTTTTCCTGGAATTGACTGTTTTCAGTCTTTTCCAGTTCTTGGAAACATAAATTTGGGCTATTCTCCAAAACTGTTGGTTTTCAGCCTGTCATGGAGTCAGCCTGAGTCTGCCTCACTCAGTCCTCTCAGCTTCTTTCATCGGATATTTTCTTACATCAATAAAAAAATAACTAATATTGGTAGTAATTAGGTTTACTCATTTCTACATTGAGAATGTCTTAAAGGTTAACATGAAGATGGACAAGATTTCAACTACTAATGCTGAGCTGCAATGAGGGAAGAGAAAAGGTGATATTAAAATGATACAAGAAATGTTGATAAAGACAATTCATTTTATATTACTGGGTTTTGCCTTTTTATCTACAGCTTGAGATGTCTCCTACTAGAGAACATATAGACTTCAGCCTAGTATTCCTATAGATCTAATATTTCACTATAGAAGAAACTTGTTTAAAAACTGAGAGATGATTTGGTAAAGTGTACTGTGAAAATGTAAGAACCTGAGTTCTTATTTTTATCACCCATATGAAAAAGCTAAACTTGTGGTGTTGTTTTTCTATTTTACAAGAGACAGGGTTGAGAAGACACACAAACGGGATTTCTGAATCTTGCTGGTTAGCCAATATAGCAGATTTAGTTAAGCTCCAGGATCTCCCCCGAGAGACAAATTCAAAACAATAAGGTAGACAGCTTGAAAGATTACCCAGGTGAAAGGTCAGTTGTTAGACAGATGACAGAAGAGAACCAATTCATGCTAGTTGTTCCCAGACTTTCACATGTGCTTTGTAGAATTTGCACGCGTGAGAACAAGCACACACACACACACACACACACACACACACACACACACACTCGTTCTCACAAAAGTCTACACAGACAAGATATGAACAGAATTTCAAAAATTAATAGAACCTACAAAATATTGAAAAACCTAAGCTGAAGAAATAATTGAAGAAGAAAACTGACATGAACCTTTGTCCTCTGCAAGTACACATTTGGTAGATTGAACCTGCATACAGAAGTGTGTATGCCTGTACACAATATACATACACACAAACACTCTCAAATAAGCACACCACAATCCATTCTTGACTATACTAGTGTCACTATGCATCTAATTTCCCATTGGCTCTCCTCCTGCTTACTCTTCTGTGTCATAGCTGACAAGGACTAAACCTACCTACCTCCTCTGCATTTCTTTCCTTACCAATCCATTTTACTCTCATTTTCCATTTGTCTTCTCTTTTCCCCTTTTGTTCTGTCGTTTGCAGAAACTTACTGAATGTTTTCTTATAGAAACTTAGAGGAAAACTCTTATTACTCTATTGAGCTTTCTGCCACATTTCAAATTCTAGCAATGAGATTCTTTGAGGATTCGTAAACTTTTTTTGTCATATTTATATTTGAAGCATACATTATTACTTATTTCTTCATGTGTCACTTCTTTGCTGGATGAATTTGAAGTAGGATGAAATAAAAGTCATATATAATAAAGCTAATGCAACTGGAATGTATTTTAAAATTTCATAATCAGATATATCTAATGACACATAAAGAATGTCTAGGAATCCACATATAGTTACCAGTGCTCCCTGGCACTCACATGTTGTTACATTCAAGTTTCTCATCATAGAAAATACAGCAGTCAATCAAGCAAAAATGATTGCATTCTAGTCTGGAAGTGTATTGAATATAAGTTTGTTGTATAAAAACACTGATAGGGAGTATTGCAGATGATAATAACACAATGATAACCTATTTTTGACTTAATGTGTAATTGGTTTCCAGTTATTGAAATTTTAGTGCTTAAAGTTTTTAAAAAATATATTCTGGTTAAGTCACTGAAGATATGTCTGTCAATATCAAGATATATTGCCCATATCTCATAGTGGATTTAAAGACCTTGAGGCTGAGAAACACATGCTTTTGATATGAATCTTGAAACATAGTCTCCATGAAAAGCTTAGTCAGAGAAAGGTGGTACATGCCTTTAATCGCAGGAGAGAGAGGAAATCAGATCTCTGATCAAGGTCAGCCTGAGACAGATCAAGTTTCAAGTAAAGAACACCATAGATCCAGATGTTGTGGTTCACACTTTAATCTGGGAAATATTTTCTGCTGGAGGCATACATAAAAAGAAGGAAAGTTTCCTTTTTCTATGCAACTGCTTGCAGTTACTTGCTAGCATTCTTTCGAAACTTCTTGCCCAGCAGAATTTAGGGTTGCAGAGACAACATTTAGTGGGCTACTAGGAGTGGTAGTGAATGCGCTTTTCCACCTCTTGACTCCTGGACCCATAGATCCTGTCTGTGAGAGAAACTGCACCATATATATGATGCTGATTCAAAGCATAGACTCCCTTGTGAAGAAACTTGCCCCAGATTTCCATGCTGTTTCTCTCTAATTGGAGTACAAAGAAGCTGTGTTCCAGAGATGTGCAAGGTTGTATCTCCTGCTGCAGCTGGACTTGTAGTGTGTAAGAATCACCAAGGTAGTATTGGCTTTAAAGGTATGGAGGGGTCATGAGATCACATGAGGCTTGGCACTGTGAGAGTGTAGGGATGGCCACTGTTGAAGGAACAGCCTGAGTAAGAGTTGAGGTCCCAGGAAAGAAGGGACCATGAAAACAATTTGAGGCTTAGCATCATGAAGAGAGTCTATGAAAGACTACTGGTGAAACCTGTTTGTTGGTGAAGACCCCAGGATATTGGAGATTCCAGAACCATGGGATGATCACCAAGAAAAGCATCAGGGAATTAGAGTCAATAAGAGCTTAGAGTGCTACAGAGGACAGAGCTAGAGAAGTGGCAAAACCCTTATGAGGAGCCCAGAAAATCATGTGTGGATCCTAGACATTCGAACAAGATGCTGTAAAGGTTAAGTTGTCTTGGATGCCACAAGATGTTAGAGATACCAGAGTTGTAGGCAAACTGCTGAAGAAATTTTGCAACAGGGAATGGCAGAACAGACAACGAAGAAGTTTCTTGCTGTTAAATGCAGGATCTGGCAATAGAAGTGAACAAGGATGGAAAGATTCAGAAATCTGATGATTGCTTTGGCTTTGACACCAGACATGGAGATGCACAGTTTGGAGTTTGCTCAGGTTGATTTTCATCTTGTTTCATCCAGTGTTTTCTTACCATGACATTTTGGAATGATAATATATATCCTGCATGATATTGGGGGTATGTGGTCTTCTTTTTGTTTTTTGATTTTTAAGGGATTACAGTTTAGAGATTACCTAATCTCAGAAGAAACATTGAACTTTGAACTCCTAACACTGGAGAAACTCTTATAGACTATGGGGACTGTAAAGTTGGAATAATGTATTTTGCATTGTGCTGTGCCTAGGTATGACCTCTATAGAGTCATGTATTTGAACTGTCCTATTGTAACCAGGGAGTAGAATGTGGTTTGAATATATTTGGCAAATTGGAAGTGGTACTATCATGAGATGTGGCCTTGTTGGAGGAAATGTGTCACTGTGGGCATGGGCTTTGAGACCCTCTTTCTACCCAGGTAGGAACCAGTCATCTCCTGCTTGCCTTTGAAATAAGATATCACAATTTCAAGTCCTCCAGGACCATGCTTTTTGCTTTGATGATAATGGATTGAACCCCTGAACCTGTAAAGCAAGCCCTAATTAAATGCTATCCTTTAAAATATTCACCTAGGTCATGGTGTCTTTTCACAGTAATGAAAACCCTAACTAAGACAATGGTATAGTAAGTGCTGCTTTCACAAAGATTAGTTCTCAAAATGAACCAACATGTCCCATTGGAGGCCTTCACAGGTTTGTAGTTCAAGACATTGGAACTACTCGTGGGTTTGTTGAGCAGAAACGGATAGGAAAAAAAAAAACATGACACATACTGCTATCCCTGGAATTTCAAAACTCTCTCACACATATGAGTTCATATGATTGAAGCTAAGATGGATATTGGCATTTCACTAACTTCAGTACTAAGTATAGGGTCTGAAACAGACCTGAAGAAGACCCTTTTAATATCTTGTTTTACAGGGAACAAGTACAAAATATTAAAAAGTACCCATGAATCAAGTATGGAGAAAGTCTGGTAAGAACAGACCCAGGAGACATGGGCTAAATGTTTCTTTATCTCTTTAACTCTTCATAAAAACAGTTCACTATGAGCTGTTGGTCCTGGAGAAGACTGGCAAGGATAGTCAGCAAAACTGACTCCATTGGATGCTTTACCATAGAACATGGGGACTTCAGCTCAATAAATGATTTATGCCATTGATGTAGTTCT
This sequence comes from Rattus norvegicus, assembly GCF_021556685.1. NCBI lineage: Eukaryota > Metazoa > Chordata > Mammalia > Rodentia > Muridae > Rattus > Rattus norvegicus. The sequence goes on along the minus strand of NC_141538.1, from coordinate 5,502,103 downwards.
CTGTGTTTTCCTTTACACAAAAGAGATATTAATAAAATAGCATGATTTAGGCATGGAAAAGTAGTTCGGTATGGAAAAGTTCCTGTTGTGTCAGCAAAATATCTGATTTAATCCCTAGCAACAATATAAAAAGCCAAGCATGAGAGTTGGGGCACAGACAAAAGAGGATCACTGGCCTTGCTAACTGCCAGCTTAGCTCCAAGTTCGATGAGTGACATTGTCTCAAGGAAATAAGGTGGCAAGTATCACAGCTGGATGCATGATTTCAACATCTGTCCAAAGGCATAGTATATGCAGATTCTGAAAAAAGGCAAAATTGGAAAATTTGTTATTTCTACAAAACTACCACTTGAGGCACTCTGAGGAAAAAAATTCATCATGGAAAATAGTTGTTAATGAATAAAATGAGTCTCTGGGCTCATATTTCCAATTACAGCAGTAGAATGATTGAGGGGACAAAGCTCCAGAAAGAGACATTTTGGAGGACTCCCCAATCAAATAGGAGCCTGAGAAACAAGGCTACAGATCTGCTCTAGACAGCCATTTATCCCTATTAACTCAGACTATTAATATTAATATATTCTGGAAGAGAAAGCCAGGGGCCCACTCTTTTATCTTGCTGTGCAGAAACTGAATATTGAATGACCTTGAATAAATGGAGTGTTATTGATGCCATTTTTGTCTCAAAAGAAGGAAAACCAGGGAGCCATCCCTAATCTCTCTCTTTTGTTTGGTTTGAGTTTTAGTCTCAAAGAAACCTAAGCAAAAACTCAAAGTACCAGGCTATAAAGACAAGTGTAATTTTAGATAGTGTGGCCTGTGAAGAGCTCATCTTTTCTCTATCTGTTACCAAGACTAGACTCTCTGAATTCAACAGAGAAGGAACATATTCCCTTTTACTGCCAATTGAAGATAATTTAAGAATGAGAAGACCCCACCTGAAAGTTTGTGCTCTCTAAGGAAAATTAGGCACATAATGAGAAAAGACTGCCAGGATTCATTAGTGGTGCAGTTACACATTTTACTAAGTGCTGTGAGTCTGGTTTATTTCATGAAAAGGTCTGAGTCCTGAAGGACAAGATATTAAAGACAATAAAGAAAAGCAGTTTCACTACCTAAAGGTGCTGTGTGTCTAAATCGTACAATCTCCCCAGCAATCACAATCATGAGGTTAGAAAATGGCTAACACCATCTTTAGTATTTGTTGTTTGATATTTTGTTTTAATGATTTTTTTCTTCATTTAGAGATGTTTTAAAGCATCTTATTATTAAGCTTATTCTTTGACAATTATTTACATAAACATAATGCTGTTTGATTACCCTCTCTCTTCCTGTGAGACTAAAACAGGAACAATATACATTACAAGTTAATGAGAAAACAAAACAATAAAAATATACCTTCCAGGTTGAGGGTTTTGTTTGTACTGAAGATTAAGTTCCAGTTTTTACAATGTTAAATCTGTGAAATACTTACAGAATATGTTTGTTTGTCCTGTATTCAGCCTTGCAAATTAAGATTTCTATTTATAATGAAGAATACATTTATTTCTACTCTGACGTAAAATGCAAAATCTGTTTTGAGGTATTTACTCATTTACTTATTTATTTATTTGTATTTTATTTCAAGACTGGGTATAACTAGCTCCGGCTGCCCTGGAAATAGCCCTACATTTTTATTTGATGATCTTATAGCATGTAGTATTGGTGTTCTGTTCAGAATGTTGTGTCATATGCCAAAGTGTTTAAGGCTATTTTCTAATTTCTGCTCTATCAAGTTCAGTGTTTCTGGTTTTATGGTAAGGTCGTTGATCTACTTGTACTTGAGATTTGAGCAGGATAATAAATATGGCATCATTTGCATCCTTCCACCTGGAGACACCCAGTTTGACAAAATCTATTTTTTGAAGATTTTTCTTTACAGATGATAATTTCTGGCTTCCCTGTCCTTAGGTGTGAATTTATGTCTGGGCCTACAATTCAATTCTGTTTGTTGTTGTATCTGTTTTTATGCCAATACCTTGTGGGTTTTATCACTGTAGCTTTATAGTATGACTTGAAAATCAGTGAAAGTAATACCTCCAACATTTTTTGTTATTCTTTTTGTTGTTGTTCTTTTTTGTTTTGTTTTTCATATTCAGGATTGTTCTAGATATCCTGCGTTCTTGGATTTTGGTTTTCTCTATAAAGTTGAGAATTGTCATTTCCTGGTCTGTAAAGAATTGTGTTGGAATTCTGATGGGGATTGCATTCAGTCGGTAGACTTTTTTGATAAAAACGACCATTTTTACTGTTAATCCTACCAATCCCTGAGGATCGAGATCTTTCCATTTTCTGGTATCTTCTTCAATTTTTCCTTCAAAGATTATAAGCTTATAAGCATAGAAATCTTTCATTGACTTGGATAGACATTATCTACATCTTGAGGCTCATGGGAAGAGTGATTGTTTCCTCATTTTCTTCCTCAGTCTATTTATCATTTCTATATAGAAAGGCTACTGAGTACTTACAGTCAATCTTTTATGCAACTACTATGCTAAAAGTGTTTATCAACTCTCGGAGATACCTAGTATAATTTTTAGGGTCACTAATGTACTCTCATTTCATCCAAAGTTAATGATACTTTCAATTCTTCCTTTCAAATTTCTGTCCCCTTGATCTCATTTGGCTGTCTTATTGCTACAGATAAAACTTCAAGTGGTATGTTGAATAGTATGAACAGAGTGAAATGTCTTGTTCCTTATTTTAGTGGAATTAGTTTGCATTTTTATCCATTCAATTTGGTGTTAGCTATCGACTTGAAGTAAATCAAGATATGTTCCTTTTCCACTAATCTTGTGAATACTTTTACCATGAAGGGGTGGTGGAATTTATAAAGACTTTTCACATATCATTATCTGCAAATGACATGATAGCATATTTAAGTGATCCCAAAAGCTCCACCAGGGAACTACTAAACCTGATAAACACCTTCACCAAAGTGGCTGGGTATAAAATTAACTCAAATAAATCAGTAGTCTTCCTCTACACAAAAGAGAAACAAGTCTAGAAAGAAATTAGGGAAACAACACCCTTCATAATAGTCCCAAATAATATAAAATAACTCAGTGTGACTTTAACCAAGCAAGAGAAAGATCTGTATGATAAGAACTTCAAGCCTCTGAAGAAGAATTTGAAGAAGATCTCATAAGATGGAAAGATCTCCCATGTTCATGGATTGGCAGTATTAATGTATTAAAAATGGCCATTTTACCAAAAGCGATCTACAGATTCAATGCAATCCCAATCAAAATACCAATCCAATTCTTCAGAGGGTTAGACAGAACAATTTGCAAATACATCTGGAATAACAAAACACCCAAGATAGCTAAAACTATCCTCAACATTAAAAGGACTTTTGAGGGAATCACTATCCCTGAAGTCAAGCAGTATTACAGACCAATAGTGATAAAAACTGCATGATATCGGTACAGAGACATATGGATAGAACAGTGGAATACAATGTACGACCTAGAAATGAATTCATATACCTATGGTCACTTGATTTTTGACAAAGGAGCATAAACCATCCAATGGAAAAAGAGCATTTTCAGCAAATGGTGCTGGTTCAACTGGAGGTCAACATGTAGAAGAATGGAGATCGATCCATGCTTATCTCCATGTAAAAAGGTTAAGTCCAAGTGGATCAAGGACCTCCACATCAAACCAGATACACTCAAACTAATAGAAGAAAAAGTGGGGAAACATCTCAAACACATGGGCACTGAAGAAAATTTCCTGAATAAAACACCAATGGCTTCTGCTCTAAGATCAAGAATCGACAAAGGGGATCTCATAAAACTGCAAAGCTTCTTTCAGGCAAAGGACACTGTTGTTAGGACAAAACGGCAACCAAATGATTGGGAAAAGATCTTTGCCAATCCTACAACTGATAGAGGGCTTATATCCAAAATATACAAAGAACACAAGAAGTTAAACCGCAGGGAGACAAACAACCCTATTAAAAAATGGGGTTCAGAGCTAAACAAAGAATTCCCAGCTGAGGAATACCAAATGTCTGAGAAACACCTAAACATCTTTAGTCAAAAGGGAAATGCAAATCAAAACAACCCTGAGATTTCACCTCACACCAGTGAGAATGGCTAAGATCAAAAACTCAGGTGACAGCAGATGCTGGCAAGTATGAGGAGGAAGAGGAACACTCCTTCATTGTTGGTGGGATTGCAGACTGGTACAACCATTCTGGAAATCTGTCTGGAGGTTCCTCTGAAAATTGGACATTGAACTACATGAGGACCCAGCTATACCTCTCTTGGGCATATGCCCAAAAGATGTCCCAACGTATAACAAAGACATGTGCTCCACTATGTTCATATCAGCCTTATTTATAATAGCCAGGAGCTTGAAAAAACCCAGATGCCCTTCAGCAGAGGAATGGATACAGAAAATATGGTACATCTACACAATGGAATATTACTCAGCTATCAATAGCAATGACTTTATGAAACTCATAGGTAAATGGATGGAACTGGAAAGTATCATCCTGAGTGAGGTAACACACTCACAGAAAAACACACATGGTATGCACTCATTGACAGGTGGTCATTAGCCCAAATGCTTGATTTACCCTAGATGCACAGAACACATGAAACTCAAGAAGGATGACCAAAATGCGAATGCTTCACTCCTTCTTCAAAAGGGGAACAAAAATACACTTGGGAGGGAATAGGGAGGCAAAGTTTAGAACAGAGGCAGAAGGAACATCCATTCAGAGCCTGCCCCACATGTGGCACATACATATACAGCCACACAATTAGACAAGATGGATGAAGCAAAGAAATGCAGGCCAACGGGAATTGGATGTAGATCTCTCCTGAGAGACACACCCAGAATATAACAAATACATAGGCGAATGCCAGCAGCAAACCACTGAACTGAGAAGAGGACCCCAGTTGAAGGAATCAGAGAAAGGACTGGAAGAGCTTGAAGGGGCTCGAGACCGCATATGAACAACATTGCCAACCAACTAGAGCTTTCAGGGACTAATCCACTATCCAACTATATATGGACTGACCCTGTGCTCCAACCGCATAGGTAGCAATGAATAGCCTAGTAAGAGCACCAATGGAAGGGGAAGCCCTTGTTCCTGCCAAGACTGAACCCCCAGTGAACGTGATGGTTCGGGGCAGGGCGGTAATGGGGGGGGAGGATGGGGAGGGGAACACCTATAGAGAAGGGAAAGGGGAAGGGTTAGGGGGATGTTGGCCAGGAAACCGGGCTGGGGAATAACAATCGAAATGTAAATAAGAAATACTCAAGTTAATAAAGATGAAAAAAATTAAAAAAAAAAGACTTTTCACTATCTAATGAAATGATCCTTAGATTTTTTTTTTTTTGCTTTATTTTCATAGTGCATTACTTTACTGTTTTTCTTATGTTCAACAATCCTTACATCTCTGGGATGAAGCCTACCTCTTCATGGTGAGTGATCTCTTGGATGTATTCTTGCATTTGATTGGCAAAAATTTTATTGAGTATTTTTCATCTGTGTTCCCAAGGTAAACTGTTCGGTCTTCAATTCCCGTTGGCTCATTATGTAGTTTTTACATCAACTACAAATATGTAATGTGTGTCCTCATAAAATCAACACTTATCTATATGTGCTACCTCAGCATAATCCTCCAGCTTCCCATGCTGTATTCCTTCCATGTTTCCCTAGATGAAGAACTAAAACCTGGATGTATGAGATGGAATCCACACGTTCCTCATGAAGTTGGTTTTGGTAAGTGTTTTATTAGGGCAACAGAAAACAAATTAGAGCATCTGACTTTTATGTAAGTTTCGGGCATTCAAACTCAAGTCCTCATGTTTTCACGTTAAAACCTTACCCAACCATCTCCCAGTACATTTCCAATTGCTGTGAAATGAACACATTCTCGTTGTAGGATGTCAGATTCCCCAAACTTGAACATGCATTGTAGGAGGGAAGAAACATCACATATCTTGAAAGATGGAAACTTGACTGAGTCTAGTCACTCCCCACCCCACAAGCTTTAGGGAAGCTCAGAGGGAGGCAATGATGACCAAGAAGCAGTGACAGGAGATAAATCTTTGGACTTGTAGAGTTTCATTCAACTTGTGTTGTTTTTGTGAGTCACCTTCTATGTTGAAGTGGGGTATTTTGGTAAGGCAGCTGATTTTGTGTCAGCAATGCTCTAAAGTACTCTCCAGTGAAACCCCTGTTTCTCATCCCCCCAAAAACTCATTGCATCACCAAGTTGGACTTTGATACAGTTGTCACTTTGGTCTGACATGGCTTTTTTCATAAGTCATCTAGTCCTCTCTTCTCTCTTCTCCCATTTCACTCTATCCCTCACTCTTCTGTATGTGTGTACTTATTGCATGTCCCCAAGAAAAGACCTTTACAAAATAAGTAGGAATAATTAATATATGCAGTGTTTGTGTTACTTAAGGATTGGAACTATATATTTTATTAAATTTCATTTACACAAAAACCCAACAAAATGTAAGGGTGTTTTTGTCCTAAATTAAAATGATAATGTTCAAAATTATACACAAAACTGCTACTAGATCTTCTGCTTTTGTTCAATTGATATCATTATATGTTAAAATAAATTGGGTAGACACATGTGCATACATGCACACACCAGCACTTAGAGAGAGTTTTTTTCTATTTTCCTTTCTTTTGTTGTATATTTTCTTAATTTACATTTCAAATGTTATCCCCTTTCCTTCTTTCCCTCCAAAGAACCCCTATCTTATCCTCCATCCCCCTCCTTCAATTAGGGTGCCCCCCACTTACACATCGGCTCACTCCTGCCTCCCCTCCCTGGCATCCCCCAATACTGGGGCATCAAGTCTTCAGAAGACCTAGGGCCTCTTCTCCCATTGATGCTTGACAAGGCCATTCTCTGCTACAGATGTGCCTGAGCCAGGAGTCACTCCATGGGTACTCTTTGATTGGTGGTTTTGTCCATGGGAGCTCTGGGATATCTGGTTAGTTGATATTTTTGTTCTTCCCATGGGGTTGTAAACATATTGAGCTCCTTCAGTCCTTTCTTTAACTCCTCCCTAGGTATCCCAGTACTCAGTCTAGTGATTAGTTGCAAGCATCTTAATTTGTATCAGAGCCTCTCAGAGGACAGCTGTAGCAGGCTCCTGTCAGCATGCACTTTTTGGCATCCACAATAGTGTCTAATTTTGGTGACTGTATATGGGATGGATCCCCAGGTGGGGAAGACTCTGAATGGCCTTTCTTTCAGTCTCTGTTCCACATTTTGTCTTCTCACTTCCTCCTGTGAGTATTTTGCTTCTCCTTGTAAGAAGGATAGAAGCATTCACATGGTGGTCTTCCTTTATCTTGAGCTTCATGTGTTCTGTGGATTTTATGGTGGGTTTTCTGAGCTTTTGTGCTAATATCCACTTATCAGTAAGTGCATACCGTGTGTGTTATTTGTGATTAGGTTAACTCACTCAGGATGACACTTTCTAGTTCTATCTATTTGCCTAAGTATTTCATGAAGTCATTTAAGTACTTAAATAGCCCTATAAATCACAATGCTAGGAATCTTAGTCCCAGTCTGAAAACAAACTATGTAATAAAAGCAAAATCCCGTCTTGGGGCATTCCGCTCATGATTTTTCCTCAAAGTCTGTAAGACCATGCTAGAAATGTCATTCAATGTACAGTGTGACTTTCCATTCTTTATGAATATCTTTCCTGGCTAATCTCCTGCATGTAGCAGCTAACTAAACATGAAGCCACTCCATGTCAGAAATATTATAACCCAGGGGACTTGCTGTAAAATTCTTATGATTATTTTAAGATCTATTACTTACATAGGGACAGAAGTATTTGTAGCATTTTGCATTCAGCAAGACATGCATCATTAAGAAAATATCTGCAAATATTAGAAACAAAGAGATTATAATTAAATAACTGAGTAGCAGTGAACTTCAGGTGCTCAAGATACAGACATATAAGAATAAAAGAGAGGAATCATATATAGCAACTCTGAATTTGGGAGAACACTAAGTATACCAGTTAATTTTTCCAATTTTTGTGACAAAACATATAACAGAAGCAACTAAAGAAAGTATTGTTTATTTTGTTTCACATTTTGATGATCCAGTGCATCTCCTCTGGGATGTCTGTCACAGTTGCTCACACATGATGCTGCTATGTTACCTGCATCCACGGTCAGGAAGCAGAGAGATGAATGCTGGTCCTTAGCCCACTTTCTCATTTTCACTTACATGAGATGTCAGTCCAGGAATTGTCTTTTCAAAATTCAGGTAGGGTGTTCCTTGCTAACCCTACCATCCTTGAAATGCGCTCACAAACCAAGGTGTGCAACCACCATGATCTGTAACTCATTAAGTTTTCACTGGAATTAAGCATCACAGAAAGAAAGATTTAATCAAACCACTGCAGTACCCAATGAAGGCATGAGAAATTGTAAAGTCATATACTCTACCATTTTGCCTATTAAGGCAAAAAATGAAGACATGTTAAAAATCTACTAACATTTTATTTTGGTTCTTTAATTCTACATCTCATCAACTTCTTTCTCTTCCCTACATAGCACTTTCTCCTTGTCCCTTCCTAGATACCTTATGATAAATGTGATAAAAGTATCCTGAACAAATAGCTTAGGGGAGAAAAAGTTCATTTTATCCATTATTTCAGAAGGATATGATATATCAAACTGGGAACTGCCTGGCAGCAGACATAGAAGAGAATGCAGCAAGAGTAAGAAATAGTTGGTCACAATGTATCTATATTCAGGAATCCAAGAACAAAAAATGAAAATTAAGCCTGATTACAAAGCCTTGAGGCCCTTTCCTAGTGACCCACTTCTAACAATGCTCCACCTCCTAGAAATTCCACAAGCATCCGTATAGCATCAGTACTTGTGGTCCATATGTTCAAATAGGTAAGCCTATGAGGGAGTTACCATTTAAACCACACAACCTGTTTGCTCCTTTTCCACTCTAGAGCTGATAGGGCCTTTATGAGTTCAACCCTGCCAATTGTCAGTGCTGTCTCTCACTGGTTCATCCACTCATCCTGTCAAGTCACACTCCTTTTCACTTCCCAATGAACTTTTGAATCTCTGATAATTATTTCAAAGCAAACAAAAGGCCACACAAAGTGAACCTTTTCTTTGTTGTCTTTTTAATTTCCTAAATGACTTGTTTCATACTATTAACACACTTTAGACATATCCTCCCTTCTGTAGATATCTATGTCCCAGCTCAAGTAAGTGTTCCCTCCTACTGTCTCATAGTCAAATGCTCTGTTCTATTTTGCAACACCATGTGTTGGATTAAGTGGATATACGTGTAATAATTATGAAGAATCTTGCTACTGTGCTCTTAAAATATTGCTTGACTTTTATCATTGTGTCCAGTTCAGTTCCCTCTGTATACTCTTGTATCTTCGGTTCTCAAAAGTACAAAAGTGGAACATCCTCTCTCAAGTTGGCAGACATTTTCTTATCATCTCCATTACACTTTTTCTGTAGCTTTATCCATCAACTTGACATTAGCATGTAGGTTATTTGCTATGTACTTACAATCATGAAGATACTTTACAGGCTGGATTTCAGAAAAGACTTACTTTACTGGTTTGCCCATACTTGTGTCATCAACACTCACGGAAGTCAAGGCAGTCTTTCAGTTAACACAGAAATGAAAATGGAATATACATAGTTTACTCAACAGATACTGAAGTATAACAAAGCACAAGATGTGTCCAAGCACATGGCCATCACTGGAAACAAAGTTCACAAGTGTGAACAGAAAGTGGGCTGAGTATATCAAGTAGTAGCACCAATATCACATCAAACTTCTTACAAAAAACTGGAGGGTGATCTACAGTAGGGAAACACTTCTTTGTCCCTAATGATCACATATAAATATAAATCATAATCATGTAAACCAATAGATACAATATAGCTAAGATAGGAGATGCATTTGAAAGATGGTAGGAGAGAAATCAACATGATTTAGTGTCATGAAAAATATTGGGAATTCTACTATAGCATGTCTCATTGATCACATGGGATGATAAGTCAATAGTACAGACAAGACCATCAGTCATCAGTCTTAGAATAGTCAATGTCATAAGTTATAATCCTTCAAGAAATTGAAATTAACCACAAGAGTTCAAAGCTGCTTTCTGACCATGGTGCTTTCTAGCACCATGTATAGAAGTGGGGATAGGAACATGGACTATAAATGAGAGTCTTAGCTCTGACAGTTGAAAATGGAAAAAAAAAAGACTGCCCTAGAATATTTTTAAAGATTTTTATTATTAGGTATTGAGTCAAACAATAATAGATTTCATCATCTTACATTTCATACATGCTAATAATTTGATCTCATCCATTCCTTTTCCTCCCCATTCTTCCTGTCACACTCTTTCTCTCTCTCCACCTTTCCTTGTATTCTGCCTCTACTTTTCTATCATTTTCTGGGGGGAGGTTAATTATTTTAATTAGGGTTTCTCACAGGAACATGTGCAACTTACCCATAGCAAACCATTGAGGAAAATCTCTCCCTCCTCTAGCCACTATAATTGCCTATAGACTACTCTCAGAGAGAGCCAGAAAACATCATTATTATTTAAAAATCAACAGTTCAGACATGGGTGAAATGATCATTTTGGGCAATCCACTACGGAGACTAAAAGGAAGAAACTTCAACTTTGGATATGTAATGTGACACAGCATACAATGGATGCTCTGTAGTTGCCAGTCCAGTAACTTCTGAGATCATGACAAACTCTTTTGGTTATCCCATGGACAGAGAATGCTGACAACTGACCTAGTGATGTTACTTTTAATCCATGCTTTGTTGTTGTTGTTGTTGTTGTTGTTGTTGTTGTTGTGGCATCGTCATCCTCTTCCTCCTCTTCCTCCTCTTCCTCCTCTTCCTCCTCTTCCTCCTCTTCTCCTCCTTCTCCTCCTCCTCCTCCTCTCGTTTGGATATTGAAAATGAAACTAACATAGCAGCCACTCAAAATTGTACTAGTGTGAATACTTTGTCCTTACCAATTATATTAGAAGTTATCTAAACCTTATGGAAAATTCCATAACCCTGCATTAAAAAGGGTCTGACATGTTAGTCAAGTTCTTGTCATTTTGAATGGTTAACCAATATGCTGGTTATTTCTGCAGAAATGCTAACTCCAGGAGCATCAGACATCTTTCTCTTTTATGTGCCCATTCCACACACATAAAAAGAAGTCAACATGAAAATTTGAGATTCATGAAAGTTCCTTCTCTGTGATAATGCTCTGGTAGTCATGTTGTGAAGAAGCTTGCAAACACTTTAGTCACAGGGCTAGAAAGAGACTGAGCTGAGTTCAGAGTCAAAATCTGCCTAACAATATCTCCCTTTAATCCTCTTTGATTCTGGAACTATGTCAGCCCAGTCCCTGTAATTGGAAGGAGGCTTGCCAGTGACAAAATCAAATAAGACTTTCTCTTTACTGAAAGAATAAATAATACAGCCAAAAAGTCAGAAGTTTAGAAATGCTATCTCACCCCTAAGAATCCCTAAATACCTCAAATTCCAGACCCTGCTCTCCACCTTTCATAGGTAGAAGGTCACATTTCGTGAGCCTGCTCTCCCAGAACCTAGATAAAATGGCTGAAAGATAAGGCCCTTAGATCCTGACCTAGTAAGGGTCTCCTTACTTGAGTGAGGGTCTCCCCACTCTGGGGGTCTTTCGTACTCAGTGGCTGACAATTCGATTGTCTCTGTCAGAGCTGACTCTCCAACCCAATTAAGCTAGTACCACATGATTTGTTTGTTTAAAAACCCATTCTCTCAGTCCAGTGTTCATGATTGCCACATTTAAAATTCAAAATCAATCAACATTTCTGATCTGGTAAAATGTATAAACATCATTTCTTCATATGAATTAGTTTTCAGAATTTTAAGTCTCACAAAGTTAAGGTTAGAAAGAGAAGGCCATCTTAAAATGTCAAGGTTTAAACAATTAAAATAATTTTAGAAGTTTTTAAAGTACATGAACACTTTGAATTTCACCTGGAGCCTTAGATTTTTTGAAATGTAACAGTAATAAGAGTCTACATTCACTAGAAGTTAAATCAAACAAAATTTCTTCGTTTACATTAACAAGGAATTGATTTTGTGTTAATACATTTCTAAGTTCTTATCTATCTAATTTGTCATAATAAAGTATATCAAAACATTTAAAAAAGAATGTTATGACTATTCTATCTCCTGCAATAAATTATTATGTTCAAATACAAGTTCTTAAATGTTGTAGGATTCATTTTCTTTTCTCTGGTGGCCCAAACATCTATGGTACAGTGTATAGGGATCAGTTAACTAACTCATTCATTCCCATCAAGATGCTCACAAACAATAGCTAATTTCTTTTCATCTATTTCTAGTTTTACTGTATTTTCTTATTTTATTAGACTGCCCTTTTCTTTCTTCTTAAAAGTATTTGTGTGTGTTTGTGTGTGTGTGTGTGTGTGTGTGTGTGTGTGTGTGTGTGTGTGTGTATTTCTGTTGTATGGGAGACCCTCACTCAAGTCTCAGGATGACACAACCCCCCAAGAACTCACACAAGACTGTCTTTGCTTTAATCACATGAGGCTTATCAATAGGAACCAGTGCACTGGGGTCGAGACTCATATCCCACGCAGGGGCACAGGAGTTCAACCCCCAGTAGCTGGAAAAAGGGTTATTTAAAGGAAGAAGTCACAACCCAAGGGGCAGGGATGGTGTCATTGGAAAATGTGGAGAATACCAGTGAAAAATCACGAGGAGAAGCTTCCCATCTCTCAAGATTGCTTTTGAGATTGTAATCTAACATTATTTTCAGCTGGTTCCTGGAAGAAGACTCCTCTTCTCTTAGATAGGATCACCTATCTAAGGGCCTTAAGCCCTTTTATCTGGATCCTGGGAGAGCAGGCTCAAGAAATGTGACCTCTTACTTACAGGCAGAGAGCTGGAATTTGAGGTATTTATGGCTCCTTAGGGGTGAGGTAGCATTTTTAAGCTTCTGACTTTTTGGCTGCATTTTTTATTCTTTCACATGCATGCAAGTGTACGTGTTGAGATAACAGAATGACCTCAGATGTGGACACTGATTTCTTTGGTATTTGAGGCAGATATACTACAGGCCAGCTAACCAGTAAATGTGAAATTAGATTCTCTTCTCTCTACCTCCTATGTATCTTAGCATTATTGTTATAGGCATGAGTATGATGGTGTCTGATTTAATGTGGGCTTTGAACTCAAGTTTTCATCTTGTCTAGTAAAGAAACACAGGACACCTGCCCCCATCTCTGCTCATCAAATCCTGTACTCTCCTGTCCCTGAACAGAGTCAAAGCAGTTAGTATTCTCTTCCTCCACCCCACGACCCCCTGTGTGGAGCCAGAGCAATGCCTTTGCTTTTGAAGAGGGCAGACAAAAGGAAGCCTATCTTAATTACTGTGAGGAGCTGTCCGAGGAGCTGTCCTCACATATGTGAGGAGCTGTCCTCACATACTCCATTACAAGATGGCACCGGCATCCGGCAGAACGCACCTAGTAAAAAGGGCAATACGCAGGCGCCTGGTAACTTCCCTACTTAAAGGGACACGTATGTTTTGGTACGTCATCTGGCATAATTGGCAGCGACCAGTCAGAGAGTGACACATCCTAGGCGAGGATAGTTTCCTATATAAGGGACGGTTATTCCTCACTCGGCGTCTCCGCATTGTAAGCTTATGCTCTCCCTCTCAAGACGCATTAAAGCTTTTCTGCAGTAGGATCCTGTGTGTGCCGCGTCGTTCCTGCTGGCGAGACGTAGCACGGGACATCTGGTGCCAAAAACCCGGGAAAGACCTCGCCATCGTCAGCACCTTCGGATATCCCTTGGCGACAAGGAGGATTCAGAACTGCAGGTAGATACGTTCGGAGAGGCAGCCCTCTCTTGGACTTTGGTCTGGGGTTGTCACCGCCTTGGGAAGGATTTATTGAGGCTATAGTATTTGTCCTGGGAGCCACCCTACTCTTTGTGTTCTGTTTTCACCATTTTCGCTGTTAAAAGGACGATCACAGCAGCTGAAGGCGCGTCTCAGTCTCTCGTATATAAGTGAGCTTCACGCAGCTCCCTTTTACCTTCGATTTTGACTGTTGAGGAACAAGGACGCGATAAGGCCGACGTAGATAAGCGGCACCGTCCGGGGAGGCGCATGTATGACTCCCGTACATAAGAGAGCAGCGTGTTCGTCTCTACCCTTTCACCTCACGCCTTGTCAGACGGACGTAGATAAGCCGCCGGCGTTCCTGGCCCATCATGGGATCCTCACAGTCTGTGGTCATGGCCTTGGAAACAGTGTTAAAGCAGAGGAACATCAGAATTGGAGGAAGAACACTTAAAAACTTTGTGAAGGAGGTGGAGAGGGTGGCGCCTTGGTTTGCCTGTTCAGGCTCGTTTATGATTGCCTCATGGAAAAAACTTGGAAAAGACCTTGACAGAAAATTGGCGGAAGAGGATCTGCGCCTAGGGACCAAAGCTATATGGAAGCTGGTTAAGAATTGTTTAAAGGATGAAACGTGTAAGGCAGCAGTAGTAGAAGGACAGGCCACTCTCGAGGTAGTCCGGGAAAGTCTGTCAGAAACCGTACGTAGTGAGAGGTTGGGCGCGCGCAAGAAAAAAGACATCCTAAGAAAGAAAAAGGGCCCTCCCGGTAAGTCCGCAGGCAAGGGAGCATTGAAATTTTCAGATTCCAGCACTTCCTCCTCTACTCATAAACCAGGAGGGGGAGTCAGCCTATACCCTGTGAAAGAGCTAGAAGCGCTGAACCTCGACAATTCTGAAAGCTCTGAAAATAAAACCTTAGACTCGGAGGAGGAGGCCGAGCTTGTGCTGTTAGTATTCTTGAAACCGCCGGTATAATTAAAACCAGTAGTAAGGTGGCAGATATTTTCCAAAAAATCCAAATTATCCTATTAAATAGAAGATTCCCTGTATACATTACTTATATACAGGCCCATTCTGGACTCCCTGGCCCAATGAGTTCAGAGAATGATTTGGCTGACAAAGCCACAAAAATGATAGCTGTGGCCCTGGCCTCTCCTTTAGAGGCAGCTAAAGCCTTTCATGGCAATTTCCATGTCACCTCGGAAACTTTACGCCGCCCCTTCTCTATAACTAGAAAAGAGGCATGTGATATAGTCACCCAATGCCAACAGTGCTGCCAGTTCCTCCCAGTTCCTCACATCAGGGTCAACCCAAGAGGAATATAGCCATTGCAAATCTGGCAAATGGATGTTACTCATAATTCTACTTTTGGAAAATTACAGTATGTGCATGTATCTATAGACACATGTTCTGGCATTCTACATGCCACCCCACTTACAGGAGAAAAAACAACACATGTCATTCAGCACTGCCTTGAAGCATGGAGTGCTTGGGGAAAGCCAAAATGTGTACAAACTGACAATGGCCCCGCCTACACATCTCAAAAATTCCGTCAGTTTTGTGCTCAGATGCAGGTTACCCACCTGACGGGCCTGCCCTACAACCCTCAAGGACAGGGAATCATAGAGTGTGCTCATCGGACGCTCAAATCATATTTAATAAAACAAAGAAGGGGAATTATGATAGAACTCCCCCCAACACCCCGAGTGGCCACTGCTCTGGCCCTTTTTACCTTAAATTTTTTAAATCTTGATGAAGCTGGACAAACAGCGGCTGAGCGACATTGCTCAGAGCCCAAGAGGACAAAAGAATTAGTCAAATGGAAGGATGTATTAACAAATGAATGGAAAGGCCCTGATCCTGTTTTAATAAGATCCAGGGGAGCTGTCTGTGTTTTTCCACAGGACAATGAAAATCCCATATGGATCCCAGGACGACTTACTCGGAGCATCACAGCAAGTGATCAAGAAGGGACTGGGACTTCTGCACCTCCTCACTATTCTTCCATGGATGCCAGCCACGGTGCATGGCAAGCTACGATGGGGAATAATGTCAACCTTTCCACTCCCGATGCCGGTGATGTACCACTAACAGGGATTTAGGGGTGGCCTATTTACCTACAGGTTGAACGACTAAAAGAAAATAGGACTATTCCCCTTAAGGGCAGCCTTTGTTTTGGCATATTCAACAAAACATCTTTTGATCTCCCTTGCATTATGTTATGTAATCAATCTTCTGCTTGGTTAAGGGAGGTCACATGGGGAACTGGTGAGGAGGACATTGTGGCTAACGCCACAGTTCTCTATGGTGGTGGCCTTACATTGCGTTAATGGTAGCTGCACTGATCTTACGCCCATGGCGATGCTACTTGGAGGAAAGGGCGAAAAGGGATGGTTGTCATTTTCCTGGATGGGGAACATCAAACCTGCTGCCTCTGTCTGGACAGCTACTCATATAAAATATCGCAGTAGTTACCCGCATGCCTCGCTTTATCCCTATCCCTGTTGATACCTCGGGGACCATGACCTTATTTAGAGGAAAGAGATTTTGGTACTTCTGCAATTATTGCTGGCATTATTGCTACGACAGCAGTCGCTGCCTCGGTTACTGCCTCGGCATTGGCCTTGTCAAATACAGTACAGACAACCCAAACTATCAATGATTTATCGGCCACCGTCTCTGTGGCTTGGGACAGACAGGCTTCGGCCAATACTCAGATATAGGGAGGCCTTATGCTTGTCAACTAACGTATAGATCTGGTCCGAGAGCAATTAGACATTCTATGGCAACTGGCCCAGCTTGGCTGTGAGCAAAAACTCCCAGGCCTTTGTGTCACCTCCATATAATATGACAAATTTACCCGAGCTGCTAATCTGTCTAAGAGTCTTTCACAGCATCTGTTACAGAATTGGACCTCGGAGTTTGAACAGACACTTCGGGAGCTGAGATCGACCATCATTCAAGTAAATTCTACCCGACTGGACCTGTCTTTGACGGAGGGATTGTCGTCCTGGATCACCTCAGCAGTCTCTTATTTCAAGGAATGGGTGGGAGTGGGACTTTTTGGAGTGATCCTCTGCTGTGGATTCGTATTACTCTTCTGGTTGCTTTGCAAATTGAGATCTCAAACAAGAAAGGACAAAGTAGTGATCGCCCAGGCACTTGTAGCCCTTGTAAAAGGAGCGTCAGCCGATATCTGGTTGACCATGCTCAAGCAACAGGTCGCCAGCTGGACAGCTCTTGCACTCCTAGAACCTCGGTTCATTGCACAGGATTAGAGTGTCCGGCTTGAGCAGCTCATGAGGGGTGACAAGCTTAGCATCGCACAGGGAAGTTCTACCAAATACGCTCCCTGGAAGGAATGTCATATTACATGAGGGTTTCTGCCCCAGTTTTCCCTCCCTCGAAAAATGGCAGTGCGATGGGTCGGGAGTGCCCTGGGTCCCAACAACAGCCTAAGGGTATCTCTCTTGTACAGGTTCGCCAACTTTGTACGAGGATATGACCTCTGTCTTCGCCCTCCTATATCTGGGTGTCCTGTTTGCTTAAAAAAAAAAACAGAAAAGGGGGAGATGTGAGGAGCTGTCCGAGGAGCTGTCCTCACATATGTGAGGAGCTGTCCTCACATACTCCATTACAAGATGGCACCGGCATCCGGCAGAACGCACCTAGTAAAAAGGGCAATACGCAGGCGCCTGGTAACTTCCCTACTCAAAGGGACACGTACGTTTTGGTACGTCATCTGGCATAATTGGCAGCGACCAGTCAGAGAGTGACACGTCCTAGGCGAGGATAGTTTCCTATATAGGGACGGTTATTCCTCACTCGGCGTCTCCGCATTGTAAGCTTATGCTCTCCCTCTCAAGACGCATTAAAGCTTTTCTGCAGTAGGATTCTGTGTGTGCCACATCGTTCCTGCTGGCGAGATGTAGCGCGGGACAAATTACTATATAATGACACTCAATTTATAGCAATTAGAACCCAAGCTTAAGGCAGGGGGTAGGATGAGGTTGGGGCAGGTTTCAGGTTAGCTGAAAAAGAAGCCTATTCTATTTTAAAAAGAAGTAAAAGTGGCCAAAGCCTGAGGGCACAATAGCTACAACTTCTCCCAGCAAGTTTGAAAACTTGCTGAAGAGAGTTTGTCCTGTAGCCATGAAGCCTAGGCAGATCAGAAACATAGAGGGTTGAAAAGACTTGGCCGGGTCTGCCATTACAAAACTAGTGCTGGGATAAAAACAACACAATACACAAAATAAAAACCATAGGCAGCTAAACTTGTAGGGCATTAAACTTAAAATTGGTAAAACAAAGTCCTTTGAGAGATTTTTTGAGATTAAATACAAAAAATGTTTTCTATATTTGGGATGAGGGAAAGCGCAATGACACAGGGTATCTGGATTTCATATGATCTTGCTTTGTTTATAAGCATGCAAATGGCTGTATTTCAATCATTATAGTTCTCTATCCTCTTTGGGAGAAATCAGAATAAGAAAGATTTGGGAGATTGAGAAATTAAATACTAGATTAAAGATCAAAAAACAGAGGTTGAAAGCATCTTTAAATCAAAACAGGAAACCCTCAGAACAATACAATCTGTAATTTACTATAGTAAAATCAAAAAATGTAATTCCAGTTAGAATGGTTCCACAGGAGCTTGAGAAATTAGGATGGCAGCTCATAGGCATATAATATATTGAAATAAGAATACAGATTCTGCTTATTAATCCTAAATAAAAGCAATGACATACAATAGGTTGTGTTTTAATTTTATTTGGAAAATTAGATACAGTGTAACATTGGTAAACGTTACAATGGCTTTCTGCCTTCAGTTCTGAGGAGGATAATGCTGAGATTACACATTTATTAGAAATGAAGGCTATCTTAGATATACCTTTACAGATTAAAACTGATGATGCTTAGCAATAGAGGTTCATTAAAATACAATTTCATGGGCATTATGGCATGAAGCCTATTCTAGATAAAGTTTACAATCCTACAGGTTAAGCCTTTATAAAAAGGCCTAACAATGTTTCATTGTTGAAATAGGCTATAAATAGAAGTCCTTCAAAAGTACCAAACATTCAGAGAATATGGCATTTAAACATAATTTTATTAATTTAAGAACTTTGTTGATATTGAAACTGAAAGATACCTGTTTGATATTACTGTAGCCATTTCTTTTTTTTCTCTCCATCTTTATTAACTTGGGTATTTCTTATTTACATTTCAATTGTCATTCCCTTTCCTGGTTTCTGGGCCAACATCCCCCAACTCCTCCTAATTTCCTTCTATATGGGTGTTCCCCTCACCATCTCCCAGACATTACCACCCCCCCCAACAATCACTTTAACTGTGGGTTCAGTCTTGGCAGGACCAAGGGCTTCCCCTTCCACTGGTGCTCTTACAAGTCTATTCATTGCTACCTATGCGATTGGAGGCCAGGTTCAGTCCATGTATAGTCTTTGGGTAGTGGCTTAGTCCCTGGAAGCTCTGGTTGGTTGGCATTGTTGTTCATATGGGGTCACGAGCCCCTTCAAGCTCTTCCAGTCCTTTCTCTGATTCCTTCAATGGGGGTCCCGTTCTCAGTTCAGTGGTTTGCTGCTGACATTCGCCTATGTATTTGCCATACTATGGCTGTGTCTCTCAGGAGAGATGTACATCCGGTTCCTGTCAGTCTGCACTTCTTTGCCTCATCCATCTTATCTACTTTGGTGGCTGTATATGTATGGGCAACATGTGGGGCAGGCTCAGAATGGGTGTTCCTTCAGTCTCTATTCTAAACTTTGCCTGCCAAGGGTATCTTGTTTCCCTTTTAAGGAGTGAAGTATTCGCATTTGGCCATCCTTCTTGAATTCATGTCTTCTGTGCATCTAGGGTAATTCGAGCATTTGGGCTAATATTGACTTATCAATGAGTACATACCATGTGTGTTTTTCTGTGAGTGGGGTACCTCACTCAGGATGATATTTTCCAGTTCCATCCCTTTGCTATGAATTTCATAAAGTCATTGTTTTTAATAGCTGAGTAGTATTCCATTGTGTAGACATCCCACATTTTCTATATCCATTCGTCTGTGGAAGGGCATCTGCGTTCTTTCCAGCTTCTGGTTATAATAAATAAGGCTGCTATGAATATAGTGGAGCACATGTCTTTGTTATATGTTGGGGCATCTTTTGGGTAGATGCCCATGAGAGGTATAGTTGGGTCCTCAGGTAGTTTCCAATTTTCTGAGGAACCTCCAGACTGATCTCCAAATGGTTGTACCAGTCTGCAATCCCACCAACAATGGAGGAGTGTTCCTCTTCCTCCACACTTTTGCCAGCATCTGCTCTCACTTGAGTTTTTGATCTTCGCCATTCTCACTGGTGTGAGGTGGAATCTCAGGGTTGTTTTGATTTGCATTTCCCTTATAACTAAAGATGTTGAACATTTCTTTAGGTGTTTCTCATTCATTCGGTATTCCTCAGCTGTGAATTCTTTGTTTAGCTCTGAACCCCATTTTTTAATAGGTTTATTTGTCTCCCTGCGGTCTAACATCTTGAGTTCTTTGTATGTTTCGGATATAAGCCCTCTACTGGTTGTAGGATTGGTATACATTTTTTCCCTATCTGTTGGTTGAATTTTTGTCCTTACAACACTGTCCTTTGCCTTACAGAAGCCTTGCAGTTTTATTAGATCCCATTTGTTGATTCTTGATCTTAGAGCATAAGCCATTGGTGTTTTATTCAGGAAATTTTCTCCAGTGCCCATGTGTTCAAGATTTTTCCCCACTTTTTCTTCTATTAGTTTGAGAGTATCTGGTTTGATGTGGAGGTCCTTGATCCACTTGGACTTAAGCTTTGTCCAGGGTGATAAGAAAGGATCAGGTGCAGCCATTTGTTAAGAATGAGAATCTTTAAAGCTGTACCTTGCTTAGACCCTAGACGTTAGACAATAGACCAGAAAGTACAGAAAGCACATTCCCACCCACTCTCTTGGAAGTTACCCAATCATAAAACAGATGGTATAGATCATATTTACTGCAGGGCAATTACAAGGCAAGAAACATCTCCGGGAAGCTGACTGACCACTATAGATTGTGCTGCAGGATGAAAAACATATGTCAAGTTAGATATCCTTGGTACTGACATAGTTGTGCTGACATAGCTATAGCCTTGTCCTGGGAACACCAGGAGAGAAACATCTGCCAAGTCAGATATCCTTGGTCTTTGTCCTGGGAACCCCAGGATGGACAAACATATATCAAGTGAGACATCCTTGGTACTGAAATGGCTGTATTGATATGGTTGCATCCCTTTCTCAGAAACTCCAGAACAAGAACATCTGCCTAGTCAGATATCCTTGGCACCAAAATAGCTGAGCTAATGAAACTGTGTAACCATAAATGATTGTATAAGCTGTATATTTATGCTGGTCTGGGCTCTTCACATTCCTCCTGTGTGAGGACCGTGTCAAGCCCCAGTGCATTGGTATCCCAAAGTAAACTCCTTGTTTTTCCATCAAGACTGAGTTCCGCATGTTTGTGGGGTGGTGGGTGTCCTCAGGATTGGAGCAAGAGTCTCCTCGGTCTGAGGGTCTTTCAAAACATATCAGATCCCAGCTGTACCTCATTGAACTTAGAAGAAGAAGAAGATGAGCTCCGAAGAAACTCCATTTAGAGCTGTCGGCATTTGTGGCAAGTTAGCCTCTGGACAAAGAAAGTGCCCTAACTTAATCGGCACACAGAATGCCATCCAGAAAACAAAAGCAATCAAAATGAAAACAAATGCATGGAACTTGATTGCCAAGCTTTGCCAATACAGGGTAAGCAAATCCTTGGTAAATTCTTGCTTCGCATAAGGTTTGTCAGATACTTTGAACAAGAGGACTGAAGACAGTGCTCCAATGTCTTAGAATACTTTGAAGTGGTCTCCACAGCCAACTGTCTGCCATTTTTAAAACTTTGAAAGTGTTTCTCTGCACTTCTCACTTAATCAGGAAATATTTCTTCTTAGTTGTCTTTTGGGGTTGAATACAAGATAATCATAGTCTCAAAAGAAGGTTAAGTTGTTATATTTAAGAAGATTTATTAGACCTAAAAAGATGGTGTTAGGTTGTTAATGCAAGTTAGGATAAAATGTGATTGAGATCCAGAACTCTGAACTCACAAGGACAGGATATATAATAGAATATTTTTCTTAATTACCACATACTATGGACTTGACATTGTAAATATATATCACACCTTATAACTATTATAATTTTTATAATTTTATTCAATTTATATTTGAAAAAGAGGTATTTATTGTACTTCAAAGGGGGATTATTGAGAAAATATCTAATATCAATATGACTATGGCACTTGTTAATAATAAATCTGATGGCTTATTATTTAGGTGGTAAATAAGAAGTGGAAAATCTGGGAGAAATCATAATTCTTACATAGAATGCAGCAGGAGATTCACATTGGAAGGCGTGAGGAGAGAGACACATAGTACCTGAACACGGTTATGTGGACATGTTACAGAATGTAGGTTAAAATAAGTCAGTTATTCTAAATTGTGATCTAGTTAGAGAAGAGCCTCACTATATAGTCAAGGTATTTGTAAATATATCTTGAGTCTGAGTCTTAGTTCTCGGAGCATGGTGCTGTGTGGAAGAACTGGATCAAACTGCTACATTATATTGTTCATGAGTTTTAAGCCAAGCTAAGTTTACAGGGGATATTGTCTAAGCACAGACTCAAATAATAAATTATAGATGCCATAAGTTGTTAAAAGTTATGATTTTTGTAGTAGAATCATCCCTCATATTTGAGTTGAGGTCTTGCAGTTGATTTGGTAGACTAACCTGAAATTGACTAAATGAATGTATTTGAATTTAATTGATAAATTATTGATATTTATGTCCATGGAAATGGTTGAAGGGATAACTTTGTGTGGTGAACTGAAGAAAAACACAGAATACATGTCATTACAGCGGATTTAAACTTTTTCCCCCTGATTTCAAGTTGTATTAAAAAGCTTACAGTAATAAAAAACAGCATTTTATTGACATAATTGACACATTGATCAATGTATAGAATTGAAGACTCAGCTCCAGATGTAATTCCATACAGGTAAAAACACCTTGTTTTTCACAAAGCAAACAAAATTACACACTGGGGAAAAGGTCAGCATCTTGACAGACAATTGGTGTGAATAGCAGCATACAGAGAAATGAAAATAGATCCATATCTCTCAACCAGAATACAGCTCAACTCCAAAGGGATGAAGGACCGCACTCAAGTCACTGAAAGACCAAAAGCCCTGAACCTGACCTCTTTTTTTCTTTTTTCCTTTTCTTTTTTTTTTTTTTGACTCCGATATATGAATCCAAAATTCAGTTTAACAGACTGGATGTTTTCCTATCGTGAGTCTCACTGGTCAGAGAGCTTCCTACAATTCCTTCTCCCACCACCTCCTACCAGCAACTGCACAGATGTTGGCTGACCTGCTTCGTGGTCATCAGGATACATCCTCAATTTTTCTCACTGCTCATCAAAATGTGAAAGTTCACGGTCTGTAGCTTTCTTGCCATAGATGTCCAAGTGGAAAGACATTTCTCCCATCCCTTGATAAAACCCACCTAGGGTGGGTTTTAACAAAATAAGACAATGCCTTGCTGTTAGGATGAAAGATGTGGGAAAGATAGGACAGAGTTTGATGAGTGTTATGGAGTGGGAGTGGGGATGTGGGTTGCAGTGTAAGAATGTCCTGGGGAGGGTGAGTCAAGTGTAGGCCCCTAAGGGCTTCAGCTCTGGCTGCCTCTTCAGCTCTGATTTTTCCCTTGGAGACAATAGAGTCATTCGTCAGGTGGGATATGCAGTGGAAAAACCCAATAGCTGTGTGGAGATGGGAGGCTTTAGCATGGCCATAATTTTTTTTGCATTAGTTACTGATCCTCCTTTAGTCATAAGTACCCCATGCTCCTTCCAGTTAGTGGCATGGGTCAGGATGATATGGAAAGCATGTTTAGAATCTGTGTAGATGTTGAGGGATTGTCCCTGTGCCAGTTGAAAGGCATGGGTAAAGACTACTACTTCAGCCTGTTGATTGGTGGTATGAGCAGGAAGGGCCTGTGCCTCAGTGTCTGACACTATGGGGCAGCTGACTCTTATGGCTCCTTCATGTAGAAAGGAGCTTCCATCTGTATACCAGGTATAGATGGTCTGAGGCAAATTGCCCTCCTGTGTGTGTGAAGGGTGACGTAATAATTCTTCTAAGGTTTTAATGCAGGGATGAGATAAGGAGTGGTTAGTATTGGTGGAGAAAGAAGATTGGAAAGGCAGGTGTGATTGAAAGGGTAGTGTGGAGTCTTCTATTAGTGCTACCTGAAGAGAAAGAAACTTGGAGGGAGGTAGATTCTGTAAACCTTTGAAAGGTAGGAGCTGTGACATGTTATAAAAGGAGAAGACCATTATAGGCAACCCAAATGTTAGTTTTTCTTATTCTTGAATAAGGGGTTCAGCAGCTGCTAAGGTACAAACACAAGGTGCCATCCCTGCATGGTTAGATCTAGTTTTTTTTTGACATGTATGCTACAGATACAAAGGAGGGTCCCAGTTGGTGACCTAAATTTCCAAATGTTGGTATCAGGAACTGCTTTTGCCTCCAGCAATGATGTCATCTTGTCAAGCATCTGTTGTCAAGGCAATGGTCATCCATTTCCAGCATACATTTCATGTTACAGTTATACCACATTTCATATAAAAGGCAGATCCTTTTTGTCCTCTTTCACCTGTCTCTCCTCCCTTCCCTTTTTCTCCTCTCTTTCTCTCCTACCTCTCTTCACCCTTTGCCCTTTGTCTCTACCATTCCAATAAACCTCTCCACGTGGAGCCCTGTTGGCCTGGTGTGGTTTGTCCAGACGTGAGCCATAGAGCCTCTCTGTAAAAGACAATGTAAAAGGTGGTATGTGTATAGCTACTTAAAAAGACAACGGGGGTTGGGGATTTAGCTCAGTGGTAGAGCGCTTGCCTAGTAAGCGCAAGGCCCTGGGTTCGGTCCTCAACTCCGAAAAAAAAAAAAAAAAAAAAAAAGAAAAGAAAAAAAAAAGACAACGAAAAGCCATCAGTGGCTGAACAAAGAGGAAGGTGAAAGGAAATGGATTCATTGGATTTCAATCAACCTGATAACATTTTACATTTTATGCCCAGGTTTGGTGCCATAGGAGAACAGCCTATAGTATAGTTGGTGACCTCCAATGGACCTGGGAGTTGGGTTGAATCTTGTGAAAAGATCAAATACAGAGAACTCATTCTGAACCGTACAGATCCCATAGGATGCTTTATGCTAAGAAATATAATGTCAGTGCTGGAATATTGTTATTGGTTAAACTTAGGCTTTAATACCAAAGTACTCATTTTGGTTCAAACTGAATTGGAACACCTGCAGCGTGAAATACCAAAGAAGGATCATCTCATATTACCCCATGTACCAGCAGGTCACATGGCACCAATGGGTCATTTGGTCCTGGTGGGCTGTTCTCATCTTGACAGACTTTCTGGCCTGTAGCTCCAGAAATCTCTTCACCCAATTAGCTATGCCACCTTAGGAAGTCACTACCATGACAAACCTCAGATTCAAGCATCCAAATTTATTGGCTGGTTGGGTGGTAGGGGTGGGAGTGGGGTTGTACCTATCTCTGGAAAACAGTTGAGAAGCTATGGGAAGACAAACACAACGCAAACTTAGTTTAGAATCAACAGGTAATTCAATCACTGAGTACAATTACTAATATTCCTTATTAGTAAGCCATAGTAAATGAAATCCTTCAGTGGCTGATCCTGACTGATCGGAAATCCAAGTGGGAGGCTCTAGTTCATTATATCACCTACCCCAAGTTCTCCCACAATCCAACAATTCACAAGTCCCTTTTCTCATCCTCTCTTTCTCCCTCCAACCTGGAAGTCTAACCTGGAAGTATATGTCCAGTGATTGGTGCCCTGAAATCTTTATTCATTAAGGAAAAGACCTTGCTGCAAACACCCACCATATCAAAAACTAATCCATATGAAATAAGCATGGGCATGGTTGATGTGGATACCACAGGTCACATGGTAAGGTGGAAAGAGAAAGAAGATAAGTCTTGGATGCTTCTGATCAAGGTAGCCTTGACTACTCAGTGGTAGTAGCAATAGAGGCTACCCAGGACAAGGTAAGGGGTGAGAACCTACACATGAACTTTTCCTCTGACTTTCACATGTGTTTCCACACAAAAGGGTGTGCATTCACACATAAATATGTACACATCACACACATGCCACACACACACACACAAAGACACATACACACACACACAGACCACACACATTTATGAAGACACATGTGCAAAAAAGACACCTAACCCGTGGGTATATACCAGCCACACTTGTATATGTGTATATATGTAGGCATGTGTGTACATATGAATACTTGAATATTGTAAAATGTTTTTGAGTAATTTAGTAAATATGTAACTTATTTACATGTGTATAGAGATGTTTGTCTGACACACAGTTAGATACACATAATAAATGCATAGGTTCTTTGTATATTTGGTTTTTTTTTTTTTCTGTGTTCTTTATATTTTTTAAGACTTCTTTATTTATTTTACGTATATGAGTTCACTATAGCTGTCTTCAGGCACACCAGAAGAGGGGATTACAGATGGTTGTGAGCCACCACGTGGTTGCTGGGATTTGAACTCAGAACCTCTGGAAGAGCAGTCTTAACCACTGAGCCATCACTCTAGCCCCTGGTCCTGTATTCTTTTTTTTTTTTTTTCTTTTTTTTTTTATTTATTTTTTTTTTATTAACTTGAGTATTTCTTATATACATTTCAAGTGTTATTCCCTTTCCCGGTTTCCGGGCAAAATCCCCCTCCCCCCTCCCCTTCCTTATGGGTGTTCCCCTCCCAACCCTCCCCCCATTGCCGCCCTCCCCCCATAGTCTAGTTCACTGGGGGTTCAGTCTTAGCAGGACCCAGGGCTTCCCCTTCCACTGGTGCTCTTACTAGGATATTCATTGCTACCTATGGGGTCAGAGTCCAGGGTCAGTCCATATATAGTCTTTAGGTAGTGGCTTAGTCCCTGGAAGCTCTGGTTGCTTGACATTGTTGTACTTTTGGGGTCTCGAGCCCCTTCAAGCTCTTCCAGTTCTTTCTCTGATTCCTTCAACGGGGGACCTATTCTCAGCTCAGTGGTTTGCTGCTGGCATTCGCCTCTGTATTTGCTGTATTCTGGCTGTGTCTCTCAGGAGCGATCTACATCCGGCTCCTGTCGGTCTGCACTTCTTTGCTTCATCCATCTTGTCCAATTGGGTGTCTGTATATGTATGGGCCACCTGTGGGGCAGGCTCTGAATGGGTGTTCCTTCAGTCTCTGTTTTAATCTTTGCCTCTCCCTTCCCAGCCAAGGGTATTCTTTTTCCTCATTTAAAGAAGGAGTGAAGCATTCACATTTTGATCATCCGTCTTGAGTTTCGTTTGTTCTAGGGATCTAGGGTAATTCAAGCATTTGGGCTAATAGCCACTTATCAATGAGTGCATACCATGTATGTCTTTCTGTGATTGGGTTAGCTCACTCAGGATGATATTTTCCAGTTCCAACCATTTGCCTACGAATTTCATAGACTCGTTGTTTTTGATAGCTGAGTAATATTCCATTGTGTAGATGTACCACATTTTCTGTATCCATTCCTCTGTTGAAGGGCATTGTATATTTGGTTTTGTCATGGAGTATATTGGTTTCTTCATCTTTTTTAATTGACAGTTTTTCTGGATAGAGTAGCCTGGATTTGTGTTCTCTTAGGGTCTGTATGACATCTGCCAAGGATCTTCTGGCTTTAATAGTCTCTGGTGAGAAGTGTGGTGTAATTCTGATAGGTCTGCCTTTATATGTTACTTGATATTTTCCCTTACTGCTTTTAATATTCTTTCTTTGTTTTGTGCATTTGGTATTTTGACTATTATGTGATGGGACAGATTTCCTTTCTGGTCAGTCTATTTGGAGTTCTGTAAACTTCCTGTACGTTTATGGGCATGTCTTTCTTTTCTTTAGGGAAGTTTCCTTCTATAATTTTGTTGAAGATATTTACTGGACATATATGTTGGAAATCTTAGCTCTCTTCTATACCTACTATTCTTAGGGTTGGTCTTTTAATTGTGTCTTGGATTTCCTCAATGTTTTTGGTTAGGAGCTTTTTGCGTTTTACATTATCTTTGATGGTTGTGTCAGTGTTTTCTGTTATCTTCTGCCAATGAGATTCTCTCCTCTATCTCTTGATTTCTGATTGAAAATACTTGTGTTTCTGACAGCTGATCTCCTTCCTTCTTTTTCCATCTCCAGGGTTGTCACCCTTTGTGCTTTCTTTATTGTCTCTATTTCCATTTTTAATTCCTGGATGACTTTGTTCAATTCCTTTACCTGTTAGTTTGTGCTTTCCTGTAGTTCTTCAAGAGATTTCTGTGTTTCCTTCTTTAGGGCTTCTATTCCTTACCTGTGTTGTGCTGTATTTCTTTAAGATAGGTAATTATGTCCTACAAAGAATAATGGACCGAAAACTCAAACACAAGGAGGAAAACTAACCCTAGAAAAAGCACAGAAGTAATCTTCTTGCAACAAAACCAAAGGAAAAGAAATACACAAATATAATTCCACCTCTAACATCAAAAAATAACAGGGAACAACAATCCTATTCTTTAATATCTCTTAATATCAATGGACTCACTTCTCTAATAAAAAGACATGTAAAACAGAGTGGATACTTAAAGAGGACTCAGTATTTGCTGCAAACAGGAAACCCACATAAGTGACAATGACAGACATTACCTCAGAGTAAATTGCTGAAAAATAATTTCCCCAGCAAATGGTCCAAAGAAAAAAGCTGGAGTAGCCATTTTCATATCGAATAATATCAACTTTCAACTAAAAGTTTTCAGAAAAGATAAGGAAGGACACTTCATATTCATTGAAGGCAAAGTCCAACAAGATGAACTCTCAGTCCTGAATATCTATGCTCCAAATGCAAGGGCACTTGCATTTATAAAAGAAACCTTACTAAAGCTCAAAGCATATATTGCATGTCACACAATAACAGTGGGAGATTTCAACACCCCACTTTCATCAATGGACAGCTCATAGAAACAAATGTTAAACAGAGACATAGAGAAACTAACCTATGTTATGAACCAAATGGACTTAACAGACATTAATAGAACATTTCATCCTAAAACAGAAGAATATACCTTCTTACAACCTCATGGTACCTTCTCCAGAACTGACCATATAATTGATCACAAAACAGACCTCAACAGATATAAGACTGAAATATTTGCATGCATCCTATCAGATTACCATGGACTAAGGCTTGTTTTCAATAACAATAGTGACAGAAAGCTTACATATACATGGAAGCTGAATAACACTCTACTCAATGATAACTTGGTCATGGAAAAAATAAAGAAATAAATTAAAGACTTTTTGGATTTAATGAAAATAAAGGTACAACGTACCCAAACTGATGGAACACAATGTAAGCAGTACTAAGAGGAAAACTCACAGCTCAAAAATAAATTGGAGAGAGAGAGCATACATTAGCACCTTGACAGAACACCTAAAACCTCTAGAACTAAAAGAAGCAAATGCACCCAAGAAGAGTAGAAGGCAGGAATTGTATTAAACTCAGGGCTGAAATCAACCAAGCAGAAGCAAAAAAAGGAATATACAAAGAATCCACAAAAGTGGGAGCTGGTTTTTTTGAGAAATCAACAAGATAGATAATAAACCCATAACCTGGCTAACCAGAGGGCACAGGGTATCAAATTAACAAATCAGAAATGAAAAGTAAGACATAACAAGAGAATCTGAGGAAATTCAGAAAATAATCAGATCCTACTACACAAGCTTATATTCAACAATACTGGAAAATCTGTATTGAATGGATGATTTTCTAGACAGATACCAGGTACAAAAGTTAAGTCAGGATCACACAAAGCATCTAAACAGTCCCATAACTACTAAAGAAATAGAAGCAGTTATTAAAAGTCTCCTAACCAAATAAAGGCCAGGACCAGATGTGTTTAGTGCAGAATTCGATGAGACCTTCATAGAAGATGTCATACCGATATGGTGCAAACTATTCCACAAAATAGAAAAAGAAGGAACACTAGCCAATTCCTTCTATGAAACCATCATTATGCTTGTTGCTATTAAATATTGGCTGCGCCCGTCCAGAAAGAGCACACCAAACCAATACCAACACGGTTCCATGTGGTGAGACTTATTAATTCCCTTATTAAATACAAGGGAAAGGGGCCAGAGAAAGAACAGAAAAGAGAGTGAGGGTGGAGGGAGTCTGCTTTTATTTGTACTGTGAGGTAAAGATGCCCAGGTGGAGGTGAGACTTGAGCCAAAATGTCTTCTGGGAATGTATGGTGTTACAGCTAAAGGCAACACTTGATACCAACAATGCTTATACCTAAACCACACAAAAAAAACAAGAAAGAAAGAGAACTTCAGAGCAATTTCCCTAATGAATATCAAAACAAAAATACTCAATAAAATTCTTACAAACCAAATCCAAGCAACCATCAAAATGATAATCCATCATGATGAAGTAGATTTCATCCCAAGGATGCAGAGATGGTTCAATATATGGAAATCCATCAATGTAATTCACTGGAAGGGCAGGCAGTGAAAAGTACCCTGATAGGAGATAGGTTGAATCCCCAGGACACTTAAAGGGGACTGCAGGTGCCTTCCCAATTTTCCAGGATAACAGGTCCCCCCAAAAACCCCTTTACAAAGGTTTGAGACAGACCAGTCATATAGGGCAATGCTGCAAGCACTGCAGCACAGGTCATGTAGGCTCAAGACAGATCAGAGGTAGAGGCAGGACCACACCTACAAATAAGTATATGAGGAGGTCTTCCCAAGCTCTCAGGACGAACCAATAGGAAGTACCTTTTGTCAGACACTGACCCATTCACAAAACTATTTAAGCACAGTGAAAGGCCTGCAGGAATTATTTCATTGTCTACCAGCTTCTGTTATAAGAGCTGTTACTCTGCCACTTGGAGATGAGATCTGCTCTCCAGAAATCATCACTGCCAGAAGATCCCTTGCACTCCTCACTGGCTAGTCAGTCCCCTGCTGGTTCAGCCCAGCCCAGGCAATGAAGTGGCAGGCAGTGGGGATAAGGAGAAGGACAGGCATTTGGGATGGCAAATAATGTTCCCCCTCCCTGCCTGAGATCTTTCTCCCTTTACCTGTACCCACACAACTAGCCAGCCTGGTCAGAGATCACTGCAGAGAGCACTCTGGCACCAGAGCCCTACAATGTAGTGCTGGAACAATGATCAACAAAACTGCAGTGTGGGAAGGTGAGTCACCTCCCCCAACTCTGGAGACTAGCAACCTATCTTTTCCTGCTGAGTTTTCAGTCAGCACCATCTCAAGTTTAGGGCAATCTGAAGGGGCAACTGAAGGCTCCTGGCCAGAGCTACTCTCTGGAGTTGGCTGAAGGTCCCTCTAGCCCCTGTCTAAATCCTGACAACCTGCAAAACAGCCTGCAATTGGTTTTGGCAGACTCCCTATCTAACCTGGGAAAACAGTAGACACTTAAAGCCACAGGGCACCTGCTCCTTCTTTAATCTGCAGGAAGGCTTAACGTTTTGGACTTCTGTGGAATCCCCCAAGGCCGATAGGCCAAGGGAATATTCCCATTGGACAAACCATTTCTCTTCTTTTCTGTAACAGACAGTACACTGACACACACAAAAACACAACATTAAAAAAAAAATTACTCAGTGACTCAGTTCCTGCGACCCCCCCCCCCACGGCAGTGTTCTTGCAGCTTTCCACAGCCCAACACCCACCCTGTGGCAGTGTGGGGTAAGTGGGGTAAGTAGTCAAACTTCTAAGTCCTGTATCACCTAGGGGATGTGCCCTGTGGCTGAGCTGATGCAGAAAACCCCCAAGGCTTCAAAGGAGATACTAAACAGTCTGTCTTCTCCCCCCCCTCCAGGGCAGGACTCCACTAAAAAAACAAAGGAGCTTCCACCTGCCTCACCCCTTACTCCACCTTCCCCCATCCAACTAAGGAGATCTCTCCTTAGAGGTAGTGGTTAAAACAGCCAAGCAGATAAAGACCACACTAGGATAGAAGATATCACCTATAAAGACAATGGAATACCCAAGGAGACCCAGAACCCCCCCTCCAAATCACCCCCAATTCTAAGGGCCACTGTTGACAGCACACCTAAAAGCTCTAGAACAAAAAGAAATAAATAAACCCAAGAGGAGTAAAAGGCAAGAAATAATCAAAATCAGAGCTGAAATCAACCAAGTACAAACAAAAATGAGTATACAAAGAATCAGCAAAACCAGGAGCTGGTTCTTTGAGAAAATCAACATGACAGATCAACCTTTAGACTAACAAGAAGTCACAGAGAGTGTATCCAAATTAACAAAATCAGAAATGAATAGGGAGGCATAACAGCAGCATCTGAAAAAATTAAAAAAAAATACATCCTACTACAAAAGCCTATATTCAACAAAACTGGAAATTCTGGAGGAAATGGACAATTTTCTAGACAGATACCAGGTACCAAAGCTAAATCAGGAACAAATAAATCATCTAAACACCCCCATAACTCCTAAAGAAATAGAAGCAGTTATTGTTATTAAGAGTCTCCCAACCAAAAAGAGCCCAGGTCCAGATGGATTCAGGTCTGAATTCTACCAGACCTTTACAGAAGACCTCATACTAATACTGTTCAATCTATTCTACAGAATTGAAACAGATGGAACACAACTAAATTCCTTCTATGAATTAATAATTATATAATAAGATTATAAAATTAATCTTATACTGAAACCACACAAAGACCCAACCAAGAGAAAGAAGTTCAGACCAATTTCCCTTATGATTATTGATGCAAAAATACTCATAAATATCTTACAAATGGAATCCAAGAACACATCGAAATGATCATCCATCATAATCAAGTAGGCTTCATTCCAGGGATGCAGGGATTGTTTAATATACGAAAATCCATCAATGTAATCCACTATATAAACTAACCCAAAGATAAGAATGACATGGTCATTTGATTAGATGCTGAAAAAGCATTTGACAAAGTTCAACACCCCTTCATGAAAAAGTCCTGGAAAAATCACAATTTCAAGGCCCATATCTGTACATAGTAAAATCAATATACAGCAAACCACTAGGTAACATCAAACTAAATGGAGAGAAAATTGAAGCAACCCAACTAAAATCAGGAACTAAACAAGACTGCCCACTCTCTTCCTACTTATTCAATCTAATAGTTGAAGTCATATCCAGAGCAATCAGACAGTGAAAAGAGGTCAAGGGGATACAAATTTGAAAGGAAGAAATCAAATTATCACTATTTGCAGATGATATAATAGTATACTTAAGTGACCCCAAAAGTTCCACCAGAGAACTACTTAACCTGATAAACAACTTCAGCAAAGTGCCGGGGTATAAAATTAATTCAAACAATTCAGTAGCCTTCCTCTACTCAAAGGATAAACAGGCTGAGAAAAAAATTAAGGAAATGACACCCTTCACAATATTCCCAAGTAATATAAAATATCTTGGTGTGACTTTAACCAAGCAAACGAAAGACCTGCATGACAAGAACTTCAAGTCTCTTAAGAAAAAAATTGAGGAAGAACTGAGAAGATGGAAAGTTCTTCCATGCTCATGGATTGGCAGGATTAATATAGTAAAGATGGCCATTTTGTCAAAAGCAATCTATAGATTCAACACAATCTCCATCAATATCCCTACTCAATTCTTTATAGAGATAAAAAGAGCAATTTGCAAAACCCAGGATAGCGAAAACTATACTCAACATTAAAAGAACTTCTGTGAGAATCACCATCCCTGACTTCAAGCAGTATTACCGAGGAATCATCATAAAAACTGTATGGGATTGGTACAGAGACAGACAGATAGATCAGTGGATTAGAATTGAAGACCCAGAAATAAAGCCACACACCTATAGTCACTTGATCTTTGACAAAGGAGCTAAAACCATCCAATGGCAGAAAGATAACATTTTCAACAAATGGTGCTGGTACAATTGGAGGTCAGCATGTAGAAGAATGCAAATTGATCCATTCTTATTACCATGTACAAAGCTTAAGTCCAAGTGGATCAAGGCCCTCCACATCAAACCAGATACACTCACACTAAGAGAAGAAAAAATGAGGAAGTGTCTCGAACACATGAGCACTGGGCTAAATTTCCTGAACAAAACGCCAATGCCTCATGCTCAAGAATCAAGAATCAAGAATCGACAAATGGGACCTCATAAAGCTGCAAAGCTTTCGTAAAGGAAAAGACACTGTCAATAGGATGAAATGGTAACCAACAGATTGGGAAAAGATCTTTACCAATCCTACATCAGATACAGGGCTAATATCTAAAACATACAAAGAACTCAAGAAGTTAGAATCCAGAGAGTGAAATAACCCTATTAAAAATGGGTACAGAGCTAAACAAATCATTCTCAGCTGAGGATTATCGAATGGCCAAAAAACATCTAAAGAAATGTTCAACATCCTTAGTCATCAGGGAAATGCAAATCAAAACAACCCTGAAATTCTACCTCACACCATTCAGAAAAGCTAAAATAAAAAACTCAGTTGACAGAAGATGCTGGGGAGGATGTGAGAAAGAGGAACACTCTTCCATTGTTGTTGGGATTGCAAACTGGTATAACCACTTTGGAAATCAGTCTGGAGTTTCCTCAGAAAATTGGAGATTGTACTACCTGAGAACCCAGCTATACCTCTCTTGGGCATATACCCAAAAGATGCTCCAACATACAAGAAAGACACATGCTCCACTATGTTCATATCAGCCTTATTTATAATAACCAGA
This sequence comes from Rattus norvegicus, assembly GCF_021556685.1. NCBI lineage: Eukaryota > Metazoa > Chordata > Mammalia > Rodentia > Muridae > Rattus > Rattus norvegicus. The sequence goes on along the minus strand of NC_141538.1, from coordinate 5,467,210 downwards.
AGCTGGAATGAACCCATATGCCCTTCAACAGAGGAATGGATTCCAAAAACGGGTACATCTACACAGTGGAGTACTACTCAGCTATCAAAAAGAATGACTTCATGAAATTCATAGGCAAATGGAATGAACTAGAAAATATCATCCTGAGTGAGGTTACTCAATCACAGGAAAACACACTTGGTATGCACTCATTGATAAGTGGATATTATCCCAAAAGGTCGAATTAACCAAGATGCAATCCACAGACCACAGGAAGCTCAAGAAGAAGGATGACCAAAATTCAGATGCTCCCATTCCTTCTTAAAAGGGGATATATATATATATATATATATATATATATATATATATATATATATGTAAAAATGTATGTATATGTGTGTATGTATATATGTGTATACATGTGTATATATATGTATATGTATGTGTATATATATGTATACTAGATAAGATTGATGAAGTTATAAAATGCATCTTGAAAGGAGCCAGATATAGATCTCTCCTGAGAGACACATCCAGAGCATGTCCAATACAGAAGTCAATGCTAGCAGCAAACCACTGATCTGAGAAAAAGACCCTTGGAGGGAATTAGATGAAATATTGAAAGTGTTGAAGGAGCATGCAACCCCATCAAAAAAACAATGCCAATCAAACAGAGCTTCCAAGGCCTAAACCAGTACCGAAAGACTATACATGGAATAATCCAGGGCTCCAACGGCATATATAGCAGAGGACAGACTTGTTCGGGCACCAGGGGAAGGGGAAGCCCCTGGCCTTGCCAAGGTTGTCCCACCAGTACAGGGGTATATGGGGGGGAATAAAGTGGATGTATAGGGGGAATACCTGTATGTGGGAGGGGGATGGGAGGGAATTGGGGCTTATATACAGGAAATTGGGAAGGGGAATAATGTTTGAAATGGAAGTAAAGAGATATATCTAATAAAAATTTTTAAAAAATTAAAAGTTAGGAACCAAGAAGATGCCAATGCCAGTTCTAGCTATAATGTTTAGGTCCTGAGATGGAGAAGGGGAGTTAACAAAAGTGAAGACACTGACCACCTTTTGATTTTCAGGCATGTTGCCACAAATAACTTGAGCCTTCTATATTTATACAATGACAATTGTGCTTACCCAAGCGGTGATATCATTGCTTACATTATTAAAAGAAATCATAATATCCACATTTCAGAAGCTCTATCTTTACACAAATCCCCCAATAATTCCCCTTCCTCCTTCTCCCATTCCTTGGATCAGTCACCACCTAAACTTGTTTTGCATTAAAAAGCACAAATTCATCAAGACAAAAAGATGTCTGGGCAGGCTTGTCCTGTAAACAGGAAGACATACTGGTATGGTAGCAAACATGGTTACATAGTTATGCATGGTGAGAGGCCGAATTAAACATTTGTTGGTAAACTATACCTAGTTATTATCTCCTATCATAATTCCCTTTTAATTGCAGACAGACAAGTTCATTTTACAAAGCAGATCTTCTAGACATCTTTCTAATATATAGATCTTTGTAAGATGTAATCATTGTAAGAGCCATTTTCAAGTCTCTATCAATCCAACATAATCTCTGCATTTTCCATGTCTCCACTGATCAGATATAGCTTCTTAAAAACAGTTATGTAAGCAGGACCTACTTCTCTCCACAACTGACACAGACTTGCTCAGTATGACTGGGTACTTCTCTAAAGATATGATTATAAGTCTCAAATTCCCAGGATTTATGGTAACATCTGGAGGATTGATAGATACAAAGAGAGGTGAAGAACATTTTATCCCTTGATAGAGTTTTGAGAAATATGTAGAATCATCCACAGTGACTTAGCTTATGTGACTCCAGATGGCCTTGTCAATGACTGATGAAGTGATACAAGTTTGATAGTGACTATATGGAGTACAATGAAGGAAAGGAGAGCTTGTAGGGCATGTAAACTTGGTACTAAATATAAAGGCCACCAAATTTCCCTTGTGAAATTTGAGAAGTGGTTTAAATGCACTTGCCACAGTAGAATCCCGTCACTGAAGCACTCATATGCTATTCCTTGCAGCAGCTACATGGCCACTGTCAGAAAGAGGTAGCACCTCTGCTAAATTATTTCTGATACATGCATGAGGATCTGAGTGCAGTCTCCAGAGAACATGTAAAAAGTCATGGGACTGTGTTCCAAGCTAATCATCCTGGTGCCTGTGAAATGGAGAAGAAAGAACCCTGTGGCTTGACAGAACCCCCAGTTTAGCTAAATTGGTAATTCCATGGTCAGCTTGAGACCACATCACAAAATCAATACAGTAGAGAGTGACTGAGAATGATACCCAGAATTGACCTTTGACCTCCTTATTCACACCTGTGGACATGCACCTGCAGACATATGTGCCCCCACACAAACATGTACACACAAAGTACTGTGACCTTATAAGCAGACTCAAGCCTCTTTAGAAAGTTTCATGTCATTTTTCTACCCTGCAACATCTCTCATACAGCACACTGTTCCTCATTGTTTGCACTTTATCTTTTTTTAGTTTTAGATATATTATGCCCATTGTCTACCATATTGAATTTCATCTTTAAAAATAACCTCAGAATCATTATATTCATTCAGCTTCCTTGTCTTTAGGCAACAGAAATTTCTTTTTTTTTAACTTATTTTTACAGGAGACTGGAGAGATGACGGAGAAGTAAAGAACATGTACTACTTATGAAGAAGACCCATGTCAGATTCAAAGAACAAGATGACTCATAATCACTGGTAATTTCAGTTTCAGCGACCTAATACTCTTCCTTTTCTAGCCTCCACAGGCAACACTAGACATGCAAATACTCACACATAATTTAATAAAAACACACCCCCCACATACACACGTTTACAATTTAAATTATTTTCTGGCCTTATTTTTTTTTTTAACTAGGACAAAGAGGGTAAAATTATTCAATCTACTTCAAAATTTCTGAAGGGGAACATTTTGCCTTCTTGATAGGAGACAAACCGCACCAGATTTAGAGGCATCTAAATCCAAGTTGACACAAGTGTCCATCATATGCATTAATGTGCCTTTTGAATTGTCTTTTACTTTTCCATAATGGGTATTGCTTACAATTGTGTTGCTGCAGATTTGGTTTTACCACAGGCTTCTTTGATGCTCTGAGCTGCTTTGATTTTAATTTCTTCTCTCTCAATTAGCTTCTCACCCTACATTGTTATTCTATCTTATCATTCATTTTATAGCATCCATGCTCCATAAATTTGAAGAAGAGAACAATGGCTGCTTAAAGTGTACTTCTTTTCCTTATAGTCACTCTTTTGAAAAACATAGACTTTTGCCTTTAATTGTTTTTTTGTTTCTTTGACACATGCTTTTCCCTTGAGTATAATAATATTGTTTTAAATTTATCCTTTCCAAGTAAGACAATAGAAAACTCGTGGGGGTGCTTTGTAAATGAATGTGAGGATGATCCCTCTTGTCTATATTTTGATGTCTTCTACATTTGAAAAATGAGTGCTGATTCAGCAACCAAATCCTACACAGGCAACCACTGTGGAGAGTCCAGTGGAAGTATTCCAGGACTCCTGATGGATGTCAGATCCCCTTGGACTCATACACTTGAGATTTTTAACTAATATATTACCCTAAACCCAGGTTGTTGGGGTATTTTCTTTCATCCTCTACCTCATATCTCAGAAAGAATGAAGAATATTATATTGAAACAAGGTCACTTGATTCTATTTCACGATGTGACTAAGAAACCTGGAATCTCCTAGTAGTATTCCTGATTTGGTTATAAAGGAGAACATTTTGTTTTATTTCTCTAGTTACATATAGTACATTTCAGTGTAGGTGCCTATTCCTCCACCGTGCAAAGAAAGGTCCCTATAATTCTAAGTGATACAAATGCAAGTGCTATTGTCTGGTCACCCTGGTTACACAATTCCACTGTGGAAAAGTCTCTGGAATCTACATGCCCCATATTTAAGTTTTTCATTCACCAATCTGAGTAATAATGTTCATGAGTCTGAACTTATAGTATCTAGGAGTTGTTTAGCTTATCTCTGCAAGACCAAGTTGCCTTCATATGAACTATATATGTATTCTTTTTTTAATTCTCAATATTATGTTCTGTTGCTCTGTAATACTAAGCAGAAATTCCATGTATGTAATTTTTTTCTTGCTCCAGAGATGGGAGAAACAGAACACACATATGTATAGGGATACTTTAAGTCTGGGTATGTATCAGCTTTACAGTATTCTTACCATATCTCATGTCAACCTATTTCCTTACTTTAATTGATGCATATATTTTAAGTCCTATATTTATAGAATTCTAATTTTCTGATTCTTTTAGTTGATTATTTGCTTGTTTCTGCATGTGATTGCACACATGTGGATGACGGAGTACAATTTATGGCATTCATTTCCTCCTTCCATTGTGTATGTCCCAAGGACCAAACCAAGGTTAACTGCCTTGGCAACAAATATCTTTACTATTGAGCTATTTCACTCTTCCTAGTATATTTCATAATGTATTGTTACAAGCCCAATTGCTACCCCGTGCCAAAAAAGGAATGTTTTCTTGCTGGTGTGTGCTACAATCTAAAGCATTTCTTTAGATTAAGACATTGTCCTCTTTAATACCCTATTATGATGCATATAATGTCTGTGGGTATGCCGAAACACATATACACACATAATTTCACTGACATACACTATCGGTGCCCAATGCCCACACCGAGATGGTACCGAGAATCGGGCGAAAGCCTGCGGGATTAAAGAAACACACACACAGGTTATTATTAGCCATTCTTTTGTAAAATTTTTAATGATATCACTTCAATACATAAGCTTAGAGATATACACCCACAAACTCTCACCTACAAACTATATAAGAAGGTTTTTTATCAATGTGATATAAAACTAGAGATAACTTGGAAGAAGAAATCTTAACTGAGAAAAAACTCTTCATAAGATTGTCCAATGAAAAAGCCTGTGGGCACTTTCTTGATTAATAATTTTGTTGGAGGGCCCAGCTCCAGAAGGTCGAACTTGACTATCTAGAAGAAGTAAAAATCATAACAAGGTTTCTGTAGGTGAACCTGTGGAAGAATCATTAAGGGAGAAGGCCAAGGGGGTGTCTGGTCCTTTCTCTGGCCTGTGTGAGTCCCTCCTCTCACTGGGAGGCGTGTCCCCGGGTCCCTGTCGCATTCGTGGCTTGTGCCTTGGCCGCCGGCCAAGTGAGCGTTTAGCGAAAGGCGGGGGTCGTTAAGGAGTGGTGCGGGGAGGGTGTCAGGTCTGGTCCTTCGAGGGACCTCCTCCATTCTCTCTCTCTCCCTTGCTCTTCTGCCTATGTCCTTGCCTCTGCCTCCACCACTGCTGCTTCCGCCGCCAGCACATCCCTTGCCCGCTGGCCAGCCAAGGCCCTCGGCTACCGAGGTCATTGTGCCTCTTTCTGGACCGGCTCCGTGATCTCATCTCGTGTGCACTGGGGGGGGGGGCGGGGTACGAGGTGGCAGGGACCCGCTCCCTCTCCTCAAAGCACCTGCCACCCCTCTACCTCAGCTCTCCTGCTCTGAAGGTGCCGGGGTGTCTCTGTCGCGTGCAGGGGGTCCCTGTGCCACGGGTGGGCTCTCGCAGCCTGCCCAGCCTTTTGGGCCTCGCCTGTCAGTCCTGCTCCTGTCTGGGTACCTAGCTGTCCTGTTCCAGCGCGGAAGTTTAAAGACCCCGGGGAGGGGTCGCCCTACCGCCAGTTGGCCATAAGCAGGAGAGCTTCCCGTTTCCTCCCTCCACCTGGTGCTCCCTGAGACTCAGCGGGCCCCCTCCGGCCGCCGGTGCTTCCAGAGGTGGCGGTCGGGGGGGGGGCATGTCGCTGGCCCACTCTGGGTGCCCGTGGGGTCCCGGCCTGAGCGCCCGACTTGCCCGCCCATTGGCTGGCCGCCACCGGGTGCTGGGTTCACTGCGTCCCATGTCCCGTGTGTCCCGCCTTTCTGTTCCTGACCCTGTCTTTTTTTTCTTTTCACATGTATCCTTTAATTTCCCGCTGGCCGGCCTGAGGTGGAGCCGCCTGGCAGTTGGCCCCTCTCTTCCAGTGCAGCAGGGGCGGGCGGGGGAGCTTGTGCCAGTGTTAGCACACATAGGAGTCCGTTCACACCCCAGATACCGATAAGACTCTTAGAGGTGGATCACTTGGCTTGTGCGTAGATGAAGAATGCAGCTAGCTGCGAGAATTAATGTGAATTGCAGGACGCATTGATCATGGAAACTATGAACGTGAAAGACCCCCTCCAAGAAAGGGAATTGTACAAGCCCAAGGCCCTCAACTATAGAAGTAAAAAGTAAGTTTTCAGATACACAGACTCAGAACTAAAATAAGCCTGGGAAAGTTCAGATGTGTCCAAGCTTTGTGGGACAAGCTGACCCATCATTTAGACGAAACAGACCATAAAAGAAAACAAAATACAGAAACCAATCTAAATTATTGATATTGCTTTATGGGCCACCTAACAAGAGATAAACCCCTAGCCCCTGACATTCTGGAAGCCCCAACCTGCACGTATTCTCTTGCTGTGTGCCTCACTTGAATGCACCAACCACGCATCTGCTTCTGTAAGCCTGCTTCTGGTCCCCAATACCCTATAAAAACCCGCCCCTGGTTCTGTTAGGCGCGCCAGTCTTCCGAATTGACTGGGAGGCCCACAGATACCTGTGTATCCTGATCAATAAAAATCCTCTTGCAGATTGCAGCCTGTGGACTCGAACTGGTCATTGGGCTCGAGGATCTCCCTCTTGAGGGAAGATTCTCTCTGAGAGTCTTACAAACTCACTAGAGGCCCCGGGTTCCTTCCGGGGCTACACCTGCCTGAGAGGCGCTTGAGGATCAATCGCTGCCACGCCCCCTTCGGTTTCAACGCCTTGGGGGGGGTGGCGTGTCGCGAGCCCCCTCTGTGCAATCGAGGGGTTCTGCTGCTTGGACTCTGCTCACAGGGCCTCTCCCCTCGGCCCTCCGTCTCCCGAAGTTCAGACTGGGTGGTGTCCAGCAGTTGTCCACGCCCGGTGGGTCTGTGTGGGCCTAGATCTCCCCATCCACCGGCGCCGCGCGCCGGCCACCCTTCTTGTGGCTCATTCCTGCTCGCTCTGGTGCTCCCGCTCCCGTCCTTGCCCTCTCTCCCCACCGTGGGGACACATCGGCGGGGGCCGGTCCGGTGCCTGGGCGCGAGAGGGGCCGGGGGACGGTCCGGTGCCTGGGCGCGATAATGGCTGTGTCACCCGGGTCAAGCCTCCAGTCTGGTGGGAGGTGGGCCCCGCCCACTGGGCCGCTGCCACGCACCCGCCAGTGCGCTCAGAGAGAGCAACCTGCGAGGGTCGGACTGGGGGTGGGAGGATACCGCACCCGCCGGGGCTGGTCTCAGGTACCTCTCCTCCCCCCCCCCTCTTGTGGGGCCGTCCGCTCGGGTGCCAGATGGCGTGACGCTGCAGCGTGGTGCTGATGCGACTTGTCCCCGGGATGTGGGAGCTGGCCGGGGTAGAGAGGTCGCAGGCCCCGGCCTGGGACCCTGGCACCCTCCCGCTCTCCTCTTCGTCCGTCAGACCGCGGCCGCGCGCGCCCTCCTTTCCTCCTTCCCCTCTTGACCTCGACCTCAGATCAGACGTGGCAACCCGCTGAATTTAAGCATATTAGTTAGCGGAGGAAAAGAAACTAACCAGGATTCCCTCAGTAATGGCGAGTGAACAAGGAAGAGCCCAGCGCCGAATCCCCGCCGCGTGCCGTGGCGCGTGAAATGTGGCGTAGGGGAGACCCAATCCCCAGCGCCGCTCGTAGGGGCCCAAGTCCTTCTGATTGAGGCCCAGCCCTTGGACAGTGTGAGACCGGTAGCGGGCCCGGCCCGCTGGGCCCGGATCTTCCTGGAGTCGGGTTGCCTGGGAATGCAGCCCAAAGCGGGTGGTAAACTCCATTTAAGGCTAACTACTGGCACGAGACTGATAGCCAGCAAGTACAGTAAGGAAAAGTTGAAAAGAACTTTGAAGAGAGAGTTCAAGAGGGCATGAAACCTTTAAGAGGTAAACGGGTGTGGTCAGCGCAGTCCGTCCAGAAGATTCAACCCGGAGGTGCACGTTCGGCTGTGCCAGTGATCCCGGCGGAACTTTCCTCCTCCCCTTTCCTCCCGACCCCTCCACCTGGGCGTTTTTCTCCTCTCTCTAAGCATCCCTCTGTCACTGTCCCTGTTCCTCCCAACAGGGTGTCGGCGGGCGGGCGCTCAGGAGGCAGGCGCGGGGGCGCAGGTGCGGCTGTGGGTGGGGTTGGTGGGTGACCGCCCCTCCCCCACTGTTCAGCGATAGGCCTCAGCCAGGCGCCCTTCCACCTTGGCGGTGCTCCTAAACCGGCTATGAGACCACTGGGAAGGCACTATGGGGAAGGTGACTGGGGGTGCAGTGCAGCACAGCATCACTTGAGGGTCCCAGACCACCCCGTCCCGAGTGTTACAGCACATCCTCTCCATACAGAAGACACTTACAGACAGACAGACAGTCACACACAGACACACACACACACACACACACACACACACACACACAGACACACACACAGAAATACATATTTAAGTATTTAAAATGATGTTTAAAAAAAAAAACAGTTTTCCTGTTTAACAGACGTTTAAAGGGAAGTTGGCTGACAGAAAGTTTTTGTGGTTTTTTATTCTCTTTTTTACCAATAGGAGGTAGATCTGTTGGCCCTTTTATTGAAAGCCAAAGTATTAAGTGGCGAGTCGATGTTTCAACTTTTCCCATTATGTTCCTTTCAGGAAAACCAGGGACTGTTGTTTCTTTGGCTTTTCCTTTTTGAAACAAAATGAAAGGAGCTCTACCAGTTGTCCTAGTTTCCGTGTTCCTTTTCCCTCTGCCACGGTATGCTCGATGAAATGAAGTAAATAAATGAAGATTCTAGTTATTTATTTGTTTGGGAGACCCGAACCCTCTCTCAAGAGATACTTCCATCTCCCCCCTCCACACACACAAGGCCTCCTCCCTGTATGTGGGGGAAGGGGGAGGGGTGGACAGGAGCTAGCTGAGAGGGGGTGGGGTGGGGTGGGGGCTGGAGAATGTGCATGTCCCTGAAGGACTGTCAGGGAAATACTGCTGCTGCCCTAGCATGCTTTGCTTCAGCCGTGAGCCAGGCGGTGCCTCTTTAGGGGGGGCGAGTTTTCTGCCTGAAATCAGTGAGTGATGATTTCAGTGTGAATGTCTGATCACTCGCTGTCCTTTCAGTGCTCTGGCTAATGGCAAATGACTGAAGAAAACCTTAGTTAGACTCACACCCAGCTGTTTGGAAATGGTAATGGAATTGATAGCACACCCTCAGGGAAAGAGGAAGACTCCCTTTGCTCACTCCCAGCCTCACCCTGCCAGCTCTGGATTTCTAAGTAAGGCTGAATCTGAACCATATTACAGGATTTGGCATTTCTGATTCATGTTTAATGTTTAGTTAAATAAAGCTTGTGAAGGGCTGGAGAGATGGCTCCGAGGTTAAGAGCACTCACTGCTCTGCTCTTCCAGAGTTCCTGAGTTTCATTCCTCAGAAACCATATAGTGGCTCACAACCCTCTGCAAAGGGATATCCCGTGTACTCTACTGCCATGTGTATATAAAAAGGGCTTTAGTATACTCATATAAATGAAAATAAGTAAATAAACCTTTAAAAGAATGAAACAAAATGAAGCTTGCAAAGAAATTGAGCATCTTAAAATGCCAGGCATGTCTATCCACTACTTTTATTTTTTTTCGTGTGTGTAAAACATAACCACAGAGATGGTTCCCCTTTTATTAACCTCGATAGCACAACTGGGACAAAAGTGCAAACTATCATCTACCTATCTGGGAGTGGAGTGGTTGGATACAGGGAGATGGAACATTTGCAGTTAGTAAAGTTCTGTTGTCGGTTTTTTTTCCTTTCCTTTTTGGTTAGATAACGGGAGCTTTTTTTTTTTCTTTTTTAAAGTACAAATTTTGTTTTCTGTCCAACATTCTGATCATAGTTTCCTAACACAAAGCTCTTTCCAGATCCGTCCTCCCCATCCACCACCCCATTAACCCCAGGCCTGTCCTTATATGTGGTTGATGCATACCCAGGTGAATCTCCATCAGAGAAAGCACGATATTCCCATCTCCTATAACTGTCAATGGCAGATGACTTAAATGCCAGTGACTTCGGACTGACTCCATTTTTCCCTTGGAGAGCTGGGTTTGGATCTGTTGAATGAAGGCAGGTCCTGGGTTTTGAAACAAACAAACAAACAAACAAACAAATACACCAAAAAATATTTAAAGCAGGCAACAACTGCCTGCACGCCAAGAGACTGTTGACAACTCTTTGGAGCTAGTACGATGTGAAACTTGCTTAATAAAGTAGAATCCACGCAGCACAAAGGGAACACTTTAACAAATTATGAGGGAGAGAGAGAGAGAGAGAGAGAGAGAGAGAGAGAGAGAGAGAGATCTGTTTATCTCCCTCCTCTAGTTTTTCAGACTAGAGATTTCATCTTCCTCTGTCTCTGGTGCTGGTGGCTTTACTGCTGGTTTGGGGGGATTGGGATAGGGATAGGAAGAAAAAAGTCTTGAGTGCTGATTTTAAACACTCTCTCTCTCTCTCTCTCTCTCTCTCTCTCTCTCTCTCTCTCCAGTGCTCTCTCTCTCTAGAGCACTCTCTCTCTCTCTCTCCATCTGCCCCTCTCCATCTCCTTCTCCCTCTCCCTCTCTCTCTCTCTCTCTCTACACACACACACACACACACACTCACTTCCTAGGATGAAAGAAAAAAATGAAAAGGAAGGCACCCATGGTGATGCCTGACTTTGATCTCTCTTTGGTCTCAGCACTGTAGAGGAATATAGGAAGGCTTATGTAGATGCAATGTGAAGAATGTGACATAAGTCAGATTAGATAATGGCTAGGTAACTGTTACCTAGCTAGTCTGCCATTTTGTTGCAGTTACTAATATTATAAGGACACTTTCTCATTGGTTGTTTCTGCTGTTACTGCCGGAATTCATTACATATTCTGGTAGGTTCTTCTGTGTGATAACACACTCAGAAACCAAACACTGTAGAAGTCAGTCTACTGCTTTCTTTGTTGTCTAGTTACCTGCAATAATCCTGGACCTGGACCGAACACCCAGCAGCATTTCCCAAAACCATCCATGTATAAGCTTTTATAAGCTGGACAACCAACACTAGAGCGACAGTGCAGACAGAGACTATTTGGAACCGGACTTCCATTTTGAGTTTTTGTTTGTGTTCTTGTTTTTTTTCTCTGGTCCTGTCCTGTTCTGTCCTGTCCTGTTCTGTCCTGTCCTGTTCTGTCTTGTCCGTCCTGTCTGTCTGTCCGTCTGTCTCTCTGTCTTTCTGTCTGTAAATCCACACATATAGTTCTTTCCACGTCTTATATTTCAAAACAAATAATGCTTGTTGTGCTTCTCATCTAATTCAAGGGTACTATTCTCTAGATCAGAGGAGCCCCCTTACAATTCTTCACAGGTAGTGATGACTGGGGTGTTCAGTGTGACTAAGCAGGAATTATATGGTTGCTGCCATTATGCTTGGTCTTACCCAAGGTAGGGTTTCAGGGCATGGTTGCCAAGATAGCAAACAACAGACAGTGATTGAAGAGATGGAACAATAACGTACAATTCTCCCTCTCTGTCACTGTTTCTCTGTCATTCTCTTTGTCTCTCTTCCCTCCTTCCCTCCCTCCTCTCTCAGACCTGAATGAACATTGGAACTAAAGTAAATGTTCAGTGAAAAGAAATCAGATGCGGTGCTGCATGTCTTTTATTGCATCACTTGAGTGGTGGAGGTGGGTAGAACCCTGTGAGCAGGCTGCAGACCGGATCCAGGTACTGATTTCCAGGGTTTATGTGCAAAGACCCCTGACTCAACTAAAGAAATGAAGAGGAAATTAAAGAAACAGATACAATTAACTTGGAATAAACCAAACAAACTAAGGAAAAGGAAAGGCAGTATTGGGGTGGCCTGGCTTACAGAGGAGGGGCAAACATTTATTTGCCAGTGCCTCCTCAGTTGAATACACACACACACACACACACACACACACACACACACACACAGAAATGCACACAAACACACACACAGAGAGAGAGAGAGAGAGAGAGAGAGAGAAGAGAGAGAGAGAGAGAGAGAGAGACAGAGACAGAGACAGAGACAGAGACAGAGAGGGAGAGAGCAATCAATCTGTTAATCTGTTTGTCTCCCTCCCCTAGTTTTTCAGACAGGGTTTCCCTATGAATTCCTCTGTAGACTGATTTCTCAGAGGGCAAAGTTGCTGGCTGTTAAAGGTCTAGGGAAAACAGGAAGATCTAGATGCAATGTGTAGGCCTAAGGGAACTGTTAAGACCTAGATGCCCTGTGAAGGAGGCCTACATCATATATACATATGTACACACATATTCATATGTATGAATATGTATGTGAATGTGTACACTCAGGTATCCTTTATTTTATTAGCTTATTTGAATATAATTTCCATGCTAATCAAAAAGAGGAAATTTTCTTTGGCATCGGATTCTTCTTGAACAAAAAATGGGTGTAAATAATCATATATTCAGATGTTATGTCTAATATTGAGAAGATATTCCCAGATATGGTGTTAATCCATCATAGTCCATGTGTGAACAGAAAACAGACTTAGTAAGAATTTTGGCAAGTGGATTTTAAAAACTTATATAGGGTTATTAAGAGCAGTGGTAACATTTTTTAACTTGATATTTTATATATTTACATTGCAAATGTTATTCCCTTGCTGAGTTACCCACTCTCCCACAACCCACCCTCTGTTTCCATGAGGATGCTTTTCCTCCCATCCACCCACTCGCACCTCAATAGCATACCATTACCCTGCACTGGAGAAAGGAACATTCACAGGACCAAGAGCTTCTCCTCCTATTGATGCCAGACAATGCCATCCTCTGCTCCATATGCAACTGAAGCATTAGGCTTTTACATGAGTACAATTTGGTTAGTAGTTTAATCCCTGGGAGCACTGGTAAGTCTAGTTGGTTGATATTGTTGTTCTTCCTATGGGTTTGCACACCGTTTCAGCTCTTCCTTCACTCCTTCATTGGCGTCCCCATGGAGTCCGATGGTCAGCTTCAAGCATGCTTGTCTATATCAGTGAGGTTCTGGCAGAGTCTCTCAGGAGACATCCAGATCAAGCTCCCATCAATAAGGACTTCTTGGCATCAGCAATACTGACTAGGTTTGGTGGCTGCAGATGTGATAGATCCCCAGATGGGGCAGCATCTAGATGGCCTTTCCTTAAGTCTCTGCTCCACTGTGTCCCTATATTCCCCTCCCTCTTGAGTATTTTGTTCCCCTTCTAGGAAGGACTGAAGTGTACACATTTTGTTCTTCCTCCTTCTTGAGCATCATATGGTCTATGAATTGCATATTGGGTATTCCAAGCTTTGGACTAGTATCTACTAACTGTGTTAATTCACTCAGGATGATATTTCCTAGTTCTATCCATTTGCCTAGGACCTAGGATCAAGGACCTCCACATCAAACCAGACACACTCAAAATAATAGGAGAAAAACTAGGGCAGCATCTCGAACACATGGGCACTGGAAAAAATTTCCTGAAGAAAACACCAATGGCTTATGCTCCCAGACCAAGATCAATAAATGGGATCTCATAAATCTGCAAAGCTTCTGTAAGGCAAAGGACACTGTGGTTAGGACAAAACGGCAACCAACAGATTGGGAAAAGATCTTTACCAATCCTACAACAGATAGAGGCCTAATATCCAAAATATACAAAGAACTCAAGAAGTTAGACAGCAGGGAGACGAATAACCCTATTAAAAATGGGGTTCAGAGTGAAATAAAGAATTCACAGCTGAGGAATGCCAAATGCCTGAGAAACACCTAAAGAAATGTTCAACATCTTTAGTCATAAGGGAAATGCAAATCAAAACAACCCTGAGATTTTACCTCACACCAGTGAGAATGGCTAAGTTCAAAAACTCAGGTGACAGCAGATGCTGGAGAGGATGTGGAGAAAGAGGAACACTCCTCCATTGTTGGTGGGATTGCAGACTGGTACAACCACTCTGCAAATCAGTATGCAGGTTCCTCAGAAAATTGGACATTGAACTGCCTGAGGATCCAGCTATACCTCTCTTGGGCATATGCCCAAACGATGCCCCAACATATAAAAAGACACGTGCTCCACTATGTTCATCGAAGCCTTATTTATAATAGCCAGAAGCTGAAAAGAACCCAGATGCCCTTCAACAGAGGAATGGATACAGAAAATGTTGTACATCTACACAATGGAATATTACTCAGGTATCAAAAAAACTACTTTATGAAATCGTAGGCAAATGGTTGGAATTGGAAAATATCAACCTGAGTGAGGTAACCCAATCACAGAAAAACCCACAAGGTATGCACTCATTGATAAGTGGCTATTAGCCCAAATACTTGAATAACCCTAGATACCTAGAACAAATGAAACTCAAGACGGATGATCAAAATGTGAATGTTTCACTCCTTCTTTAAAAGGGGAATAAGAATACCCTTGGCAGGGAATAGAGAGGCGAAGATTAAAATAGACACAGAAGGAACACCCATTCAGAGCCTGCCCCACAGGTGGCCCATACATATACAGCCATCCAATTAGACAAGATGAATGATGCAAAGAAGTGCAGGCTGACAGGAGCCGGATGTAGATCGCTCCTGAGAGACACAGCCAGAATACAGCAAATACATAGGCGAATGCCAGCAGCAAACCACTGAACTGAGAACGGGACCCCCGTTGAAGGAATCAGAGAAAGAAGTGGAAGAGCTTGAACGACCTCGAGACCCCTTATGAACAACAATGCCAAGCAACTAGAGCTTCCAGGGACTAAGCGACTACCTAAAGACTATACATGGACTGACCCTGGACTCTGACCTCATAGGTAGCAATGAATATTCTAGTAAGATCACCAGTGGGAGCGGAAGCCCTTGGTCCAGCTAAGACTGAACCCCCAGTGAACTAGATTGTTGGGAGGAGGGAGACAATGTGGGGAAGATGGGGAGGGGAACACCCATAATGAAGGGAAAGGGGGAGGGATTAGGGGGATGTTTGCCCGAAAACCAGGAAAGGGAATAACACTCGAAATGTAAATAAGAAATACTCAAGTTAATAAAAAAACGTATTCTCAAAATTAAATAGTCTGAGTGGGCTATAACATTATACTAAGTTTTCACCACCGCCAGTAATCTGAGAATGATCCATTTTTCCGTAAATATAGGAAGCCTAGCATGGCTTCTAGAACTGAGACAGGTTATAGAGACAATTTTCTATTTGCACAGTCCCCTGTGAGCAACACGTGAGAGCAAGTCTTCAGCCTTCTGGCCTAGGATCATCAGACAGACTTTTGAAACACTGAATTTTGAAGGGCTAATCATTCTGGCTTGGTAGAAATTTTCAGCCAACTTATTCTGCTATGTTTCCTTTTCTGGACAGTAATTAGTCTGTAGAAGAATTGGAGCAATTTTTGCATAGTGCCTGTCTGCCACAATAAATCACCTCATGTGGAGGTGGAGATTTTCAGTTTCTTCTTTGCATATACCAAAGGGGAGATGGTGGGAGTGGACATGTCTCAATAAAAGTTAAAGAACATTAAATGTCATATTTAGTGGACTTCTGGTGTTTTTTAGAAACCATCTAATTATATAAGTAATCTGGACTGTTGTCGATTAATTATTTTAATAAATTATCTTGAAAGAACTCTAACAATAAACTTAGAGACATGAATTTGCTATTTGGCCTTAAACTCACGTGCTTAATCATCTCAGCTTCATTTTTTAATAGCAGAAAAGGACTGGCTATAAGCCATCTAGGCTGAAATGTGTTGTATAGGCACAATGCGTGTACATCAGAGTAACAATATTAATTTTAAATCAATGTGAAATTTATATTAAAGAAAATCTTAAAAATCTAAATTTGTATCAAATAAATTCTGTGCCAATGTAAAAAATCATAATTTTAGTTTAGTAATAAATATAAAAATAATTATGTACAGCTTGAAGAAACAAGTGAAGGGTTTTTGCCCCAATTCCCTGGACTTTGGGGGACGAAAAGTAGTTATTCTAAGGTTGTTTTTCTGAGGAATTTAGAAATGCGTATAATTCAACAGGGAGGAATTACCTCAAACTGATTATACGTAATCTCAGTCGGTGAAAAACCTTATATTTGTTACTAAGCTAAAGTTATAATCTTTTATATTTGAAAGTATATTAAAATACATTACATTTTCTCCCATGATCTCTTACAATGATCTCTTAAACAGTGAAGAAAATTTGTACATCTTTTAAACTCATCTATTATTTCTAGCTTTATGTATATAAGCCTTTTAGAATTTGTCTATAGATATTCTATCTTCTGTTAATTAAGTAAACATTTGTCCTTTCATACTTTTCTTTATTTTTTATATAAAGAAATATACTTGAATGCACTCTACATTCTCTTTACCAAATCTCACCAGATTTCCTATAATACATCTCCTGACACCATGTCTTCATCTGTTTACCTTTTAGATCTCATCAAAGAAGCAGAATCTAGTGTCACTCGTGAAGGGAATCTATTGAAGCACAAGCAAATTACCAAGGCAATACCCCCCCCCCCAAATGAATGATTCTTCTTTCACCAGTAGCCATCAAATGCCAAAAGCCCCTCAATATGGCATTGTCAATGATTGCACACACCATCTAAGCCCTGACTCTAACTGGCTTGATCATGTGAAAGTATTGCGTTAACATAGGTGCTGTGGGTTCATAAGTGTGATAACCATGAGCTGTCCAGAGGACAGCTTTTCATTCTCTGTACCGAACAGCTATCACAATTTTCTTGATACAATAGAGATCAATTCAATGTTCATTGCAAGAAGGCAGGAACATACTCATCTAATTATGATGGAGATGTTATTAAAAATTTTAATTTCTAAATGCTTTTTATTTATGTAAAATTCCAGAAAATTTTATTTCTGTTTATGGTCTGAAACATCTTCCTTTCATTCATAACAAACACAATGATAGTTCTAACTTTTGAAATGACATTATAATATAATGTATATGTATCAAACTTTTCTAAATTTGTGTGCATGTGTATCCCATTTTTAAGAGTATTAAGTTTTTTTTAATGTTTTCTAGCTGTATTAATACGATCATAAGATTTTCTTTTTAAGTAAAATAACTTATGCATTATTTTACTAACATAGTCTTAATTTTATATCTCAAATATTATTTTCTATTGAATACATAGATGAATTTTACTTGTTAACATTTGGTTGATCAATTAGTTCCTTGTTTATTAAATTGTAAATTTATACTTTTGTGTTGAAACTAACTTTTGTAAAGTTTGCATACATAATTTTCATATTTATTCAGTTGATATCACATGATTCATAAAATTCTTTCTCTTCAAATAACTACAACATAGATTTTGATTAGTTTAATGAACAAAGACTATTAAATGGACCTGTAGAAATTATTGATTTGAATATTGATTTGAATAACTATAGAGAATAATTTGATATTAAATACTGGGTAGGAGTGTGGGACTGCATTTTAACTATCTGAATTATGCTGTTTCAAGGTGAATTTTTATAGATATGTACAGCATTAACATGACTTATATTCAAATCATTGTTCTTTGTCCTTCATCTTTTTGACTTTTTTTAGTTTTTCATATTTTAAAGCGGTTTTAAATATTTGCTTCATGCATCTGTACATGTGTGCACAAATGAGTACAGGTACTTGCAAAATGTAGGAGAGGGTACCCAATTTCCAGAGCTCGATTGACAAGTAGTAATGACCCACCAAGTATAGATACTGGACACTGAACTTAGGTTCTCTACTAGAGACCAAGGAAAACCCATGAACCTTTTCTATAGGTCCTGATCGTAATTTTTGTTAAAGGTTTACTTCTGTGTGGTTTTCTTATTCACGAAAACAACTTTGTCAAATTTGATACAAACAATTTTGTGTAAATATTCATCTTTAATTAATTGAGATTCAAAAAATTGGACTGTATTTCCTATTGATTTTAGTAAGATGATATCATCCTGATATATACTATCAGAAAATCTTGCCTGAAGTCACCATGACTGAAAATAGGAATAGAGAAGGCTTAAAAAATTGTACTTCATTAAAGGTTGACATGTCCACCATTCCTCTCATTAAAGTAAGCTCATATGTGGGAAAAGATACTTCAAATCAATCAGTTGAGGATTTGCGTTATTCTTATACTATCAACTCAGCTCATTTACATTCTACCACTGTGAGCAAAATCCCTCCCCAGGTGACTGCCATGTGGTTATTATCATTGTCTTTTTGAATTTTGCTGTACATATGGCTAGTTTGAAAAATTTGAAACTTAATGAGGCTTGAATGGACTAAGAAAGAATCACCAGTGTTTCATTTGCTCAGTCCTTTTTTTTTTTTCCCCTTTGCAACACCTCGAATTGCCTTTATTTCAGTATGCATCCACATTTCAATATTTAGTGGTCCTGAACAGAGTGGGGAGCTTGTCAATGAGCCAGGAGCCAGGCCCACCTATCTGCAAACAATCTGTGAACATGGTGACACAGAGCTCCTCTGGGTCTCTGCCCAGGGTCTGAGGAGCAACACTGAAACCCGAGTTGGCAGAGTCAGGGCCTCCTGCTCCAGCTGTCAGGCTCCACTCCAGACTCGATGGGTGACCAGGGTGACTGAAAGACCTGTTCAAACCTCTTCAACTTGTAAAAACAAAGCAATTATGGGAAAAGGAATCAACTCAGAACCTGTGCACCGAGGACTCACCACATGGCCTTTCTCTTGGCATATATCCAAGGACCCTGAGCTGTGGCCCATCTGAGTCGCCCTGTGACTGCTCTGTTCACCTCTAGACCTGAGCTCAAAGCTCAAGAGCTGATGGTGGTGGCAGGGTCACGGACCCAGCGCTCCCTTTCCAGGCTGTTGGCAGGTGAACAAGTGTGGTCCAGAGCTAAGGGAGGGAGGCCAGGCTTTTTCAACCTCATCTGATGGCTTCTGGCCACCGCAAGTGTTGGGTGGTGATGGACAACAAAGGACTTGAGGAGGGGAAAGCAGCACCCCTTGATAAAGGTGGGGAGACTGGAAGCTCTGAATTCCTCACCCGCGGCCAATTTCAGGGGAAGGGAGGTTACAATCTAAGGTTTGACCAAGGGTGTGAGTGGAGGAGTGGGGACCATGGCTTGGATGGGGCAATCATGTAAGACGTAAGAAAGCATGGGTACACCCAGAGCACCCCAAGCCTAGTGGTAGTCAGTCCCACGGCTGCTACCTGAAACCTCCCCATCTATTCTAAGGGCCACCACACAGCTGTGGCAGAGGGCCGGGAGGGCAAAGACATACCCAGGCCAAGTGTCAGCAGCAGGTGATTGTGTGAGACGTGTCTCTCCACAGTTGCGTTAGCTGTGCCCACTGCTCCCAAAAGAAACTGATTTCAACACACCTTATTGATCCCATAAGTTCAACCAGGCAGACAGCGGTTATACTGGACAGATGATATTACACAGCCCAACTTAGGTCCTCAATGTCCTCCAGACCCTAGCTAAATGTGCTTTTGCCTACTCCTTTCTGGCCTTCTTCCAGCTCTTCCAACAGTCGGAAATCTGGAAGGACTTTTACTCCTGAGCCTGGGGTGGCTGCCATCTTGCGTCGCTATCGCTCGAAGTCAGTCCTTCCTTTCTTCCTCTACCCCTAGGTCCCTAGCTCCTTCTCTCTCTCTCTCTCTCTCTCTCTCTCTCTCTCTCTCTCTCTCTCTCTCTCACTGTACCACAGGATCTCATAAACACCAGACTTGCCTGAAGCTCACTATGTATCCAGTGATGACTTTGAATGTCTGATATTCATCAATAAATTATAGATACGAACAACCATGCCTGATCTTGTACTGATTTGGAACTCATCCAAGGGTGTCTTCCATACTGGCATGTAGCCTGTCAAATGAGCAACTTACCAAATCTCTTCCTGTTTCTTCCTTATTCCCTTCCTTCCTTCCTTCCTTCCTTCCTTCCTTCCTTCCTTCCTTCCTTCCTTCCTCCTTCCTTCCTTCCATGCTTTCTTCCTTCCCTTCTTTTATTTTCCTTCTGTTCTTTGAGTTCAGGCATTTTGTTTTCATTTTGATTTTGAAGTTAAAAACTATTACTGAAGTTTTCACTTCTTGAAACCAGAAAGCATGAGCTGTAGAGCATTTAGACTTTCATACGTAGAAATCATTGTGTACCTATAGCAAAAACTATATAGATTAAAGGTGACAGAAGAATTATTGTCTCAAAGTACTGGCTCTGTTCTTCAATTATTGTTAGAAACTTTTATTATTATTAAGAGTCCACATCATTTAATATGTATACCAAGAACATCTGCATTTTGAAAATGACAAAGGGGTATAAATTGCATTTCCAATGCAGTAACACAGAAACAAGCATTTTTCTAATATTCTCATTCTAGAGTTAATATTTTATCTATCATGCAAATGTATTTTAGAGAAATTCATTAAGGATTCTCCTCTTGCTTAATTGTAGGAGACATTATCAAAACTTCTGAGAAAAAAGGAATTCCAATGTGATTGTATTTAATATCTTAAAGTTGAAATTGGTACAAAAAACAACACTAGGATGAATTTTTTTATAACTTCTGATTTCCTTAAATAGGCATGAGATTAGACATGGCTTGTGTCATTCTTAGAAGTTCTTACAACAAAGTAACAGGAGGATTCTTTTGGAGCTTCCATAATTCGTGTCATTATTTAAAGAAGATGCTTATCAGTTTTATCAGAGGTTACTGTCTAGGTGAGGTGTTTCCAGGATGTTTTCATCTTATTACAAGAAGTCACAGAGAGCAATGTGACAAAGAAACTTTATTCAAAAAGAAAGTGAGAAACACTGGTATTCAGTGTAGCTTTAATTTGTGGACCTCCCGAGAAGGAGGAATTGTTTACTCAGAGTTCAGTGTGGATATTTCTGTTTTGATTGACTTTTTTTGATTAGGCAAGCATTAATTAACTGTGAACATCAGTTTCCATGATGCATTTGATGTAATCAAATGAATATTCATTATCACTAGGTATATGACATTAAACAGCATGTTTCCCTTGAAAGTTGTTCCAGAGGATTCAATACGACTTACTGAGTATATATTCTAAACTGTCTCAGGCCAGTTGAAACAGATTTCTCCCTCCAGTATGTGGATATGCTCTTGAATACTTTTGAATGGAAGTTGATCATGAAAGAGAAGTTTATAAACAATGTTATGTGCAGGGAGTCTTAGTCCATTGTTTGATACGTATACAGCTTCATGCAGGTGCGATGAGGTGAGCAACTTCATTGTTAGGTATATTTCTGGAAGGTAGATTTTTATGCAGCCTAAGTCAAGTGAAGTCCCAGGTTGAAGTGCTTATCCCATACCTATATGCCCCATTCAAGGAATTTTAGTGCTTTTGCTTGTATCGTTACTTAGGCTACAGTACACCTCACTGTTTCTTTGATGTT
This sequence comes from Rattus norvegicus, assembly GCF_021556685.1. NCBI lineage: Eukaryota > Metazoa > Chordata > Mammalia > Rodentia > Muridae > Rattus > Rattus norvegicus. Next base: position 5,445,648 of record NC_141538.1, on the reverse strand, counting down.
TGCTCAGACTCAGCTCAGTCAGTGACTACATCTCAGTAGCTGCTGGACTTATTTGGCTCTTTTCTTTGTCTTCCAATTTAATGGTAAATTCTTCAAGGATCAAACAATTTGGTCATTCTATGAATATTAATACAACTAGTCATAAGTCCTTATCAAATGATATCCAAGTCTCCTATGCTGACATAAAATGGAATTGTCACTCCAGAGGCTTGCTGAGCTTCAATATGGACTTCTAACTTCATGATGAGTAAATAACCTTCATCAATTGCTTATAAGAAATTCATTTAAATTTTGACAATTATGTTGGGCTTGTCAAAGAGGGAAAAAGGACTTGCAGAACAAGCTTAACACCCTCACTTTAAATATAGGAATCCATAGATAATGACCCATTACAGAAATTGGCCATCTGGCCTAAAAACATGCTGTGGAATCGGAAGACCTACGTGAACACACACACATGCAACACAGACACACACACACACACACACACACACACACATATATATACACACACACACCCCAAAAATAATAAACTAATGTTTTTTAAATTTTCTAATATTAATATGTCATGCCCTTTCGTTATTTTGACAACTGATTTATTTTACATATGTGGATTCATGGCCCACAAAATAGTATTCATGATCAATGGGAATTATAAAGGTCAAGTGGACATTTTCATGAGTTCAAGGTTATAAATTTTTAATTTAATATTCCTCAGTACATGACCACCAAGAATTAGTGTGTGTGATATGGTGTGCGTGTGTGAGTGTGTGTGTGTGTGTGTGTCTGTCTGTCTGTCTATGTCTTCATGCCTATGTGTTCAAGCAGAAGACAGAGAAAGTAAATAGTATCCTCTTTTATAACTTTCTACACAATTTTCTCAATTCAAAGTCTTTCACTTATACTGATGCTATCTTTCTGTGCACAAGCTCCAGAAATTCTTTCCCTGTCATCATAGCACTGGGGTTATAGTTGTATACAACCATAACTGTTTTAAAGTGCGGGCACAGAAATTTGAATTCTCTTCTTTCTGCAGCAAATTCTTTCCCACACTAGGTTATCTCTTATCATCACTTCTGAGTAATTCTGGAGACTGCTGTTTTCATTCTCTGTAAACTTGGTAAATTATATTTACAGCCAGGATTTGGAATTTCTAAGGTCTGATAATAAAACCTACCCCATGTCGACTAAGAGCTTTTAGAATGTGGCCATTGCTATTTACTTTTCATAATTTCAAATGTCTCTTCCTAAACAGAAATCAATGTGTTTTGATAATCATAATTTAGAATGTTTCCAACTGATTTAAAATGCTACTTCAAATTGTTAATTCATTTCTGTTTTTTTGTATCATGACATGATTTGGGCTTCTGGAAATAGTAAGTTCAAGCAGAAATAAAAGTTTAGACATACTGTATCTACACAGCTAAGGCTTAAGCAGCCAACAAGCATTTCTCTAACTGACATGTTTACAAAGGTTTCCTTTGAAAAAATAAACTAAAAAGTCAGAAATTTTGCTAGTTCAACACTCTGGGTACAAGTAGTTGAAATGACTGATCGTCTCTGTCAGACTGAGGATTTCCTCCCGATGCAGTGCAGTGTCAGCAATCAATGTTGTCTCTTTTCTCTTGATCCATCTGACTAATTCCAGATACCTCATCTAACTGAAGCGGTGATTTGAAATATTGCTGCATTCACTGGCCAGTTCAGTATAGAAAGAACTGGAAATGATATCTAAAAGGAGAAGACTCAAACTGAGCAAAGCATACTCTAGCTAATACTGCAAGGTAACATGGTGATCAACATAGTTGGTTTCTGACAGACCTGTGTTTCATCTGTGGATGTGTAAAAGATATAACACTGTGAAAATCTACATATTCTTAGAGATGTAAAATTCCTCCTCTGTTCACTGTGAGGATAAAATTAAATTGATCATGCAATATTCGTAGTGGGAACTACGTCAAACTAATAACCATACATGATAGCAATTGTTATTTGGACTCTCTTCTTGATGCTGTTCTTTCACAGCAAGTCTGTTATCAATTAATATTCAAAATATAACTGAAAGGAATGCCTCTACCGAAAACAGTTGCTTATCTGAAACCTAAGAGAATACATATTCTATGAAACTCCACATGACTTTTCCTCTTCTCCTTCTTCCTCTTCTTCTTCCTCCTCTCCTTCTTCTTCTTCCTCTTCCTCTTCTTCTTCTCCTCCTCCTCCTTCTTCATTCTTCCTCTTCCTCTGCCTCCCTCCTCCCCTCTTACTCTCTCTCTCTCTCTCTCTCTCTCTCTCTCTCTCTCTCTCTCTGTCACACACACACACACACACACACACACACACACACACACTTGCTCTTTCTTAGAAGATCTAGGGTAAGGCAAGCCTCAAACTCCTTATGTATGATAAAAACTTATCCTGAGTCCTGGGATGAACAGCTCAAGTCATTATATCTGGTTAAGTTATAGAAGAATGTATATCAGTGCCTAGTAAATGCTAGGGATGCATTGTTCTGAAGTTTATGTCCAGCCCCCATCCACTTCCTAAAGCACAACATTTTCTAGCTTTAAATTGTTCAGACAGCATCTCATGAACATTATGTTGGTTTTAATTTTACTGTGTAATTGAAAATGACCTTGAATTTCTGTTCTTTGCATCCCTACTTCTCGAATGCTGGAAGTACAGCTGTGTGCTGCCACACTGAGTTTTTTCTTTCTTCCTTGCCATAAAAATAATAATGAACAATTCATCTAATGTACAAGACATGTGGAGGAGGAGCTGTGACTCAAGATATTTGAGACATACACACACACACTCAAGATATTTGAAACACACACACACACACACACACACATTTATATCACAGCTCCGTCTATTTGTTCAGTTTTCACAGGTAAAGACACTGTGTGTCATGTACAAAATCCCCATGCAAATTAATTTTAGCTAACAAACCAGTCAAGCATTTTGCTCCTTCCCATTCTAATTTGTTTGGAATGCTAATCACTATACCACACCTCCTTGACAACTGTTTTGCCTTGCAAATTCACAGATGCACACTCAGTGTAATGGCAGTTGACCAGGAGAGATTTTGCTAAAGTGTGTGGTGTTTTGTTATATCCAGGTTCCTTTAATTAAAATTTCAGACCTATGATATATCCTTACTGAAAACTGCACTTTGTTTATACTGAAAATACTATCTTTTAGAAATATTAAGGGTTGATGCTGAAAAGATGGTTTAGTCAACAAAGGGCTTGCCACACTACATCAAGACCTGAGTTTGAGCACCAGAAACCATGGGCTGCAGCTTGATTTCTATTACTAGGATAAAACATCATAACCAATTACAACTTAATACAGAAACACTTTGTCTTAAGATTAGATCATCATAAGGGAAAGTGAAGGCAGAAACTTGAAGATAGAAACCAAAGCTGCCACGAAGAAACACTGCTTAATTGTTTGTTATCCATGGCATTCTCAGCCTGGTATCTTCTACAACCCCAAACAAACTGCCAAGGTGTGGCCTCACAATATTCCTAACTCCAATACTCATTCTTTACAAGGAAAAGGCCCAGGAACCAGTCTTTGGGAACATTTTTGTCAGAAGCAATAGTAGGAGGTATGCTTCAGATTATAATCTGCAACAGTTTTGCTTTATAGGCGAAGCCCAAGAGAATTCATTTTAGGAAAGATTCCTGATATTAATATACGTTCCTTGTTATTATTAAACATATATTGCAATCATTAGGTACTAGCACACCCCTTTTGAGCAGATAGCTGCAGATCTATGAAGATGTACTCTCTTGCAGTAATGCTATATAGACAAATAGATGACTTCTTAATTCTTAAGGATGATCCTACAAGAATTACTGAAATATCAGTGATTATTAAGCTCTCTTAATAGTAGTACTGCTAGTAGATCCCTTTCTGATAGTCAAAACTGCAATGAGAATTCTGTCAGTCTCCCATGTGTCACCAAGTAATTGATTCTTAGACAGTAACCATACTTTCTATTACTCAGAACACATTCCAAAAGATTGTCAAAACAATTAGCTAAGGTCACGTAAAGGGAACTAACAATTTAGTATAGGTAAAAGAAGATAAAATATCATCTGGGTTAATCTACACAAAACTTCAGTAATAGCTTAGTTATTATTTTCAACTCTCTATGAACCTGTGAAGATGTGACAGGTGGTGGATGTTTAACTAGATAATTACTCCTAATGGCTATGCATGTAAACACTCTCAGTTGTAAACTTCTATGTCATTTATGATTTGCTTTTATGTGTGAACGTGTGATGAACTTTTTAACATGTGATCATGTATTCTGAAAGTTATATAAGTACTGAGGACAAAAAGATGCGAAAGAGAATTTTTCCCTTTTCCCATTCAGGATCTTTCTGCTTTTCCCCTTAGATAGCTTTCATAAGAAATATTTTATAACTTAGTAATAAATATTATAATCACTTCTCAAAGTACCCCCCCTTTTACTGTAACTTCTGACTAGCTGGTGGAAAGTTCTATCTGTGCAGTTCCTGCTGAGATAGCACAAAGTCTACTTACTTAATCCTTTGCTGTTTTAGGAAGAGGTGTTAAGTGCTAGAAACTTGCAGTTTCTAGGCAGTTCAGCTACAGTAGCAAGGTAATTTAGTCTCAGATAAGTAAATATTTTTATTATTACACAGCAACCCTAAATATGTCATAAGACAAAGTCTTATCCCTGTATCTTGTAAGGAAAAGTCGTATCCTCTCCCGATGCTCTTTCCTTTCTCTGCCTTATGAAAAACTGACAAGAAAGAGGACCCTGCCAAAGTTGGCACTGGCACATTTTTTTTCAGTTGAAGATTCCTCTTCCAAGATGATCCTAGTTTGTTTCAAGTTGACAAAAGGAAGTAGTCAAGCAGTATGCAATGTAAAAAGGAGGACAACTAAAAAATTTCTAATTCTACCAGTGAGAAAATAAGGAGGTTAAGCAGTAATAGCTGTTGTGTGCTAGGAATAGTCAGTTTAACCAATTTTCAAGATACAGCTTCTGTTATGAAAACTTATCTCAAGAAGAAGATATTTAAAGGAGATAAAGAGCAACCTTAATAAGAGGATTAAAGGGGGACAGGGATGAGGCAGTAGGCTATTATAGGGACTACTGTGACAGACAAGTAACTATAAACACCCCTTGAACATACATTTGGGACACTACCATTGTAGAACCTTCCTAAGCTACACACACACACACACACACACACACACACACACACACACACACACACATTATATGAAAGGAAGATAGATGGAGTCATTAAAGATGAAGTTCTAAATAGATATCATATGTCACCATGTAAAACGTTTGGCCAGGAATGCCTTGCATATTGTTAAATCATTGATAAAAACAATACCATAGATCACCCCTCCCATCACAGGCCATTTGTCTGGGTATTATTTACTCTCTATAACATGATCATAAATGTATAGTGCTGAGGATAACATACAATGTCAAACATGGAGAAGTAGAGCCATAGCCCAGGTAAATGTTTCATTCATATTGGCTAGTGTTTATGATGCTGGAAGGGAAAAAATATTTAGATATAGGTCCTATAATCTATAACAGTCAGTTGGTTAAAAAATGTACTCACTTAATAGTGGTATAATGTGTGAATAAACAACCTCTTTTCTTTTACAATGTATTTGAGCCCCACTCCGTGAGACAGAATTCATATCTGACAGTGATAAAGTAGCCACAAATCTGAGAATATATATATATATGTATATGTATACATGTATATATATATATGTGTGTATATATATGAGTGTGTTTGTGTATGTGTATTTTCACATACATTTAGAGAAAAGCAATAATTTTATTATTCTAAAGGAACATAGCAATAAAATGAATGGCTCCTGCTAATGTACTGTTGTTATAGGTGTAGATCAGTGCCATGTTCTGCCTTCATAAGAGAAGCTTTCTTTCAGTTGAAGGGAACTAATATAGAGTTCAGATAGTGATGGAATTTTGAGCTCTCTATCATAAGTCTGATTTTTTTATCATACCCCTTACCTAAAGTATCAGGCATCTGTATGGAAGAGGAGGCAGAGAGAATGAAAGAGCCAGAGGTAGGTGATGACTTCAAAGAAACCGTATTTTCAAAACACAATCATACAGATACACATACGAAGTCATAGGAACTCTGACAGCCTGCATAAGTTCTGCGCAAGCTCAAACCAGATTAAAAGCTAGGACTGAGAAGGAAACATATATACAAAGTCTCATCTCCAGGCAAGAAGCTGTTGGTGATTGAAACTTGCTGACAAAGTGAAAACCAATTTTCTGAAAAGGAGTATCATGGTATACCAACTTCACTCACTAGAAAGGAAAAAAAAAAAACATGCCCTGGAGTGTTGGGCAGCACATTGTTGACTCTCCAGTTCCTTGTGTGTCTCTGTGTATACCTTGTCTTATTTTGTTTATTTGGGTATTATTTTGTCTTATTACTTTTGTCTTTATTTTTAGTTGATTTTCAGCTTTATATTCTTAAGAAAGGGAAAGATAGAGTTCTAGAAAAAGCATAAACTCGGATTTGTAGATAGGTTTGGAGTATTTGTGTAGATTTCAATGAGAAGAAAAATATAACCAAAATGTATTTTCTGTAATTTTATTTTTTAATTAAAGTAGTAAAACTTTAAATAGATAAATAACAAATAAGGTAGGAAAGAAATGAAGAAGACTTTGGATGGCAACCTCTAGTTTCTACAGTCACCTATACCAAAAGGAATGCACACTAAGTAAACACTAAATTTCTACAAATTACAGTGGATAATAAAACACTACATTCACAAAAATAGAAAAAAATTAGGGTTTATCAAGTAACATGGAGAAAGTATCATTGTATTGCAATAAAAATTTACTTAAAAAATGATAGTTTAATCTTGTATGTTTTAGAAAAGTTGGAAGGCATAAAAGGTCTGACTTTTCAGGCCTTTTTTGGTTTTAGAAAAGAGTTTAATTTAAGAAACACGTCTATCTGCAGCATGGTCTTTATACTGGAAGAACAAATTCTTATTTTACTCTTTTCATGGCTATTTATACATATCACGGTGATTAATTTTGTTGTCAACTTGACAGGATCTAAAATCACCTAGGAGACAAACTTCAGGAAATATCTATAATGTGGGTTCTAAATTTCATTGATTAAAGGGGAAAGACTCCACCTATGTTTAGGCAACATCAGCATTCACCTCTTTCTATTTGCTAACAATAGAGGGTGGGTTACTAGCTGTGTATTATTACTTCTCCTGTTCACTGTATCATGAACTCTAATCTCAAATAAGCCATTTATTTGTTAAGTAGTCTTTTTCAGATATTTTGGCATAAGAACAGGCAAAGGAAAAAAGATATTTCATTGTAATTTGTCATAATTATAGAGGTAGGATGTTAGAAAGAGGCATGGTCCTTTGTCCTCATGTCCAAGGATAGTGGCAAGCTGGATCCTTAGATAATCCCAATTTGGTCCTAACAAATATTCCTTGGCCCTAAGGTAAAAACTATCTTTAATCTATTTTTAGATTATATTTGATATTAAAAACTATATTGGACCCACAGATAAGTTTACATACATCTATTTCTTGCCCTTGGTTTTATCTTCTCTGTAAAGTATGGCATGTTTATGTCTGAATATATGTTTCCTCTTTATGTGGTAGAATCTTTAAATAGAAGAACCTAGCTTTATGATAACACATACTGCTCTTCTTTTTTTATCTTTATTAACTTGAGTACTTCTTATTTACCTTTCGATTGTTATTCCCCTTGCCGGTTTCTGGGTCCAAATCCCCCTAACCCCTCCCCGCCCCTTATATATGGGCTTCCCTCCCCATCCTCCCCCCAGTACCACCCTCCCCCCACAATCACGTTCACTAGGTATTCAGTCTTGACAGGACAAAGGGCTTCCCCTTCCACTGGTGCTCTTACAAGGCTATTCATTGCTACCTATGAGGTGGGAGCCCAGGGTCAATTCATGTATAGTCTTAGGGTAATGGTTTAGTCACTGGAAGCTGTGGTTGGTTGGCATTGTTGTTCATATGGGGTCAGGAGCCCCTTCAAGCTCTCCCAGTCCTTTCTCTGATTCCTTCAAAGGAGGTCCTGTTCTCAGTTCAGTGGTTTGCTGCTGGCATTCACCTATGTATTTGCTGTATCTGGATGTGTCTCTCAGGAGAGGTCTACATCCGGTTCTTGTCAGCCTGCACTTCTTTGCTTCATCCATCTTATCTAGTTTGGTGGCTGTATATGTATGGGCCACATGTGGGGCTGGCTCTGAATGGGTGTTCCTTCTGCCTCTGTTCTAAACTTTGCCTCCCTATTCCCTGCCAAGGGTATTCTTGTTCCCCTTTTAAAGAAAGAGTGAACACATACTGCTCTTATTGTGTGTGTGTGTGTGTGTGTGTGTGTGTGTGTGTGTGTGTGTGTGATATACATGATAATGTCTGGGTATGTTTGCTGACAGAGGGCAGAGGAAGACATCATGCATCTTTCTCTACCACTCTTTCTTTTTCCCATGATACAGGGATACTCTTTCCCAACTTTTACAGACATATTAATAAATCTTTTTCCATAGCTACTCAATTTGAACACATTATTGTACGGGAATTCCCTTAATTAATTGATTGGGTAATAAAGATGAAAAGAAGACAATCATTGAATGAGAAAGAGGAGGTGAATCTTCCAGGTCCTAGAGAGGAAAAGGGGACTAAGGAAGAAGAAACAGGCTTTAAACAGGGAGGCAAGAGGGAGAGGAGGCAGGATATAGACTGGGAACTGTTTGCCCTGGTAGCAGCCTCCCCCACAAGAAGATTTCTAACATAGAATAATTGGTGAGTTTAGAAGGATAGATTTCACACATAGTGGTTGTGTCTTCTGTTTATTTTAAACAAAGAGTACTGGTGTTTTCCATTCTAAGTGACCTAGATGAGCATGAGGGAAAGAACATAGCCAGGCAGAATTCAGCTAGGGTTTTGAATGGAAAGACTGTACAAAAGTCCAAGCTCCAGAGGAGAGGAAACCACTGGAGAGCCCAGACTGGCAAGAATGTCCCCAGAACTTACTATGGGGTGGTGAACTGGCAAGAGAGTGATCTTGGAAATCAGGAGAGGAATCGTTGGCATTTGAGAGAGAGGCGTTGCCTAGGAAAAACACACAGTCATGGATCTCAGACTCTGTACCAGGATAGGAACAGACACCGCCACTGCCAATACATAGCTGACTTTAGCATGGGTTCATTTTTAAAGCTACATGGCTACAATAACTCATAACCTCCAAAGCATTTGAATAGTCCAATGGACATAGTAAGGTTTTTCAAAATTTGGCTTTACATGTGTAACTTGTTCCATCAGCTATACTCCAAAGAGTGTGTAAACAACAAATCTAGCTTTAATCCCAGTAAGGAAAATATATATTATTTATTTGTTTTGATGAGCATTCATTTTTTTCTATGTCTTTTACATGTTTTGGTATGTCTTGACAGAAATTCATATTAAAAAATGTTCATGCCACAACTTTTGGTCTCAATTTCTCTTCTAGTTTTCTTTATGTGCTATGAAAAACATTAGAACTAAAAGCAACTTGGGAAAGAAAGAGTATATCTAACTTACACATTTAAGTCAAACCCCATCATTTAGGGAAAGGTTGAAGTGGGCTCTTAAAACAGTAACAATGGAGGCAGGGTGCTTGGGGACTCAATCTGGTTTGCTCAGGCTCATACTTAACTAACATTATAATACATCATGAGGGAACCTTCAGAGGGATTGGTGCCACCAATAATAGACTGAGTCTTTCTAAATCAATTAGCAAAGCAGTCTCTTACAGACAGGATGTTGAAGACAGATTATTTCATTGAGATGTCTTTTTTGGATGAATCTAGGTCATGTCAAATTGACAAGGCTAGGGAGGTCATATACTTCCTCTATGTCCACAAATGTACACTCATGTGTTTTATAAATGGTACGATTTTTCAGGAATACATGTTTAATAAATTTAGAAGAAAACTATTAATAACTTTACAGAACTATTACCCTACTAAAAAATCTTATCATTAGCAATTTTCTGAAGAACCAACACAAGACAAGGGAATTATGGCATTTGAACACACACACACACACACACACACACACACACACACACACACACACATGACTTGATAATAAAGAGACAAAATTCTGATTTTTCTCTAAGAAGACACCACTGGATTATATAGAGCTGATTATTATATTTTATAAGCACAGTGAAATAAATTGTTTTCCTGAAACTCGTAAAGTTACAGTCTGATCTTACTCATCAAATAGTTTACATACATGCTAGTTGTGTGTCTGTGAGAATTGGCTACTGAAAAATGTCTAGGTTTCTTTTGGAGATCCTATCTGACATCAGTGTTGTTAGTGAGCTAATGATCATTAAGCCAATTTCAGCAACTAACCCAAATATTATAGTATTTGAGATTTCAGAGTATTCAGGATATGTACCAGAGACAAAAATAAGTTTAATTTGTTTAATATTTGTATGAAACAAGTTTTAAAAGTTTTATTCTTTTTACATTTATGGATACATATATATGGATGTGGACAGATGAGAGAAGTTGCTCAAAAAGTTCAAAAGTAGGCATTGGATTTTTCACAGTTGAAGTTACAAACTGTTACTATCCACTAAGTGTGTTTGCTACAAACGGAACTAGAGTCCAGTGAAAAGCTGCAAGCACTGTCAACTACCAAGTGATCTCTCCACTTCTTATATAGTATACTTTCAATTATGACCTGAGGCATTATTAAATCTTTCACTGAAAATAGCATGAGCATTTTTCTTACCAGAGGAATCTTTGCTTAAACTTAAACTAGTTTTTGACAAAATGTGTAAGAAAAGCTATTCACGTTTACACAGTCCCCAAAATAGCTGAAAAGAAACAACACAAGAAAGAGCTTAAACACCACACATGTGCACGCACGCAAACACAGACACACCCTGTTTCTCTCCCTTATACATTCAACCAATGTTGTGTTGAGACCATTGAGTGCAACCATTGATTGTAAAAGTTTAAATTCACAGAGGATGGAAGGAAGATGTAGGAAGACAAAGATGATCCAGATTCTGTGTGGCATTAAATAGCCCACAGGTAGCTGTGAATATCTTATAAGGGATGGATAATTACAGGATAATTTGTCTTATCTAGTTCCAGAGGGAAAAGACTTCATCATGGCTAGGAAGTATCAAAGCAGGACGAAAAGCTGCAAGATCACATCTTGTAACAGAAATCCAGAGCAGACAGAGAGAACCAGAATTAAGCTGCCTCAGGCTCATGCCACCATAGCCAAAGCTGCTCCTACTGGCCTGCCTTCCCCTCCTCCATGAGTCTGGTGTCCTAACTGGCCACTACAAACAAACCATGGATAAGTTTATTTAGTCGAATATATTGTCACAGCAATGAGAAGAATAACGAATACCATCATCTCCCTGAAAGGAGAAGTGCTGGCCACCTCAACAGATTCCTGACTTTTCACAAAGCATTCATTCACAAGAAAGAAGTGAGTCTCTGGTATCATCAAAAGACCACAGCTGTTAAAACTCATTATTTGTGTAGTTTCCAGGGATGACAAGTTCAGGTTGAAAAGAGAGAACCAAAGTTAGTTATTCAAAAGCTCTTAATGTTGCACAAAGCCGTTTTCACTACAATGCCTTAATTAAAAGTCGCCCCTTAATTATTTATGTGCCACCCAGTGCATTCCAATGATGTCCCTAGAAGTGGCAGCTAACCTTCTGCAGAGTAGGGAGCATTGCATACAGTGACTCTGTGACATTCATTCAGACTACTCCCTGATTCTTCCAGTCTGCCTTCAACTGCAGAGAAAGGTGAGAGCTCATGAGGGCTCTCATGAGATTAAGAGCTATGAAAGTGCTGGCATTTGGGGATACTCATTTAAGGTCCAGAGAAATGTAAAACTCTAAAGTTTTTGTTTGATTGTATTGTTTTGTTTTTGTTTTTGATGTTTTAAAAACATCAGCTCACAGGAGAACAATCAGGCTGAGACTCGAACAGATTTTAAAGAACTAATAACAACCCTGATGAAAGAAAAGTGACAAGTTATCTAAAGCAGCCTCCTGGTGAGCAGACTACTCTGAGGTTGCAGGAGCAACTTCTGGCAAACTCCACCCGTGGGCAGGTGAGCTAAGAACACTTGAGAGAGAAGGATCCCAATCTGGGCCGTCTCCATAGTCCCCAAAGCAAAGAGCAAGGATTCATTGGATTCTTATATTCCTAGTTGTTTGAGGGTGGAAGCAGGAGGAGCAAAGTGCTCAAAGTCATCTTTGGCTACATCACTGTGTTTGAGGCCAGGCTAAGCTTTGTAACACCTTATCTCAGAAAGCAAACACGCAAAGGAAAATCACAGAAAACAAACAAATGAGCCACATAGGCACTCACAACACCTCCAGCATCCTGACAGGATGGGAGAAATGTCTTTCCACTTGGACATCTATGGCAAGAAAGCTACAGACCGTGAACTTTCACATTTTGATGAGCAGAGAGAAAAATTGAGGATGTATCCTGGTGTCCACGAAGCAGGTCAGCCAACATCTGTGCAGCTGCTGGTGGGAGGTGGTGGAAGAAGGCATTGTGGGAATCTCTTTGACCAGTGAGACTCATGAAGGGAAAACATCCAGTCTGTTAAACTGAATTTTGGATTCACATATCGGAGTCAAAAAAAAAAATAAAAAAAAAAAGAAAAGGAAAAAAGAAAAAGAGAGGTCAGGTTCAGGGCTTTTGGTCTTTCAGTGACTTGAGTGCGGTCCTTGATCCCTTTGGAGTTGAGTTGTTTTCAGGGTGAGAGATATGGATCTATTTTCATTTCTATGTATGCTGCTATTCACACCCTCTGTCAGTCAAGATGCTGACCTTTTCCCCAGTGTGTAATTTTGTTTGCTTTGTGAAAAACAAGGTGTTTTTACCTGTATGGGATTACATCTGGAGCTGAGTCTTCAATTCTATACATTGATCAATGTGTCTATTACGTCAATAAAATGCTTTTTTTTATTACTGTAAGCTTTTTAATACAACTTGAAATCAGGGGGAAAAAGTTTAAATCCACTGTAATGACATGTATTCTGTGTTTTTCTTCAGTTGACCATACAAAGTTCTCCCTTCAACCATTTCCATGGACATAAATATCAATAATTTATCAATTAAATTCAAATACATTCATTTAGTCAATTTCAGGTTAGTCTACCAAATCAACTGCAAGACCTCAACTCAAATATGAGGGATGATTCTACTACAAAAATCATAACTTTTAACAACTTATGGCATCTATAATTTATTATTTGAGTATGTGCTTAGACAATATCCCCTGTAAATTTAACTTGGCTTAAACCTCATGAAAAATGTAATGTAGCAGTTTTATCCAGTTCTTCCACACAGTGCCATGCTCCGAGAACTAAGACTCAGACTCAAGATATATTTACAAATACCTTGACTATATAGTGAGGCTCTTCTCTAAGTAGATCACAATTTAGAATAACTGACTTATTTTAACCTACATTCTGTAACATGCCCACTTAACCATGTTCAGGTACTATGTGTCTCTCTCCTCACATCTTCCAAGGTGAATCTCCTGCCGCATTCTATTTCAGAATTATGATTTCTCCCAGATTTCCCACTTCTTATGTACCACCTAAATGATAAGCCGTCAGATTTATTATTAACAAGTGCCATAGTCATATTGATATTAGATATTCTCTCAATAATCCCCCTTTGAAGTACAATAAATGTCTCTTTTTCAAATATAAATTGAATAAAATTATAAAAATTATAATAGTTATAAGGTGTGATATATATTTACAATGTCAAGTAAATAATATGTGGTAATTAAGAAAAATATCCTATTATCTATCCTGTCCTGGTAAGTTCAGAGTTCTGGATCTATATCACATTTTGTCCTAACTTGAATTAACAACCTAACACCATCTTTTTAGGTCTAATAAATCTTCTTAAATATAACAACTTAACCTTTTACTGAGACTATGATTATCTTGTATTCAACCCCAAAAGACAACTAAGAAGAAATATTTCCTGATTAAGTAGGAAGTGCAGACAAACACTTTCAAAGTTTTAATTATGGCAGACAGTTGGCTGTGGAGATCTCTTCAAAGTATTCTAAGAGATTGGAGCACTGTCTTCAGCCCTCTTGTTCAAAGTATCTGACAAACCTTATGTGAAGCAGGAATTACCAAGGATTTGCTTACCCTGTATTGGCAAATCTTGGCAATCAAGTTCCATGCATTTGTTTTCATTTTGATTTCTTTTCTTTTCTGGATGGCATTCTGTCTGTCGATTAAGTTAGGGCACTTTCTTTTTCAAGAAGCTACCTTGCCACAAATGCAGACAGCTCTAAGTGGTGTTTCTTTGGAGCTCATCATCTTCTTCTTCTAAGTTCAATGAGGTACAGCTGGGATCTGATATGTTTTGAAAGACCCTCAGACCGAGGAGACTCTTGCTCCAATCCTGAGGACACCCACCAACCCACAAACATATGGGACTCAGTCTTGATGGAAAAACAAGAGGTTTACTTTGGGAAACCAATGCACTGTGGCTTGACACGGTCCTCATGCAAGAGGAATGTGTAGAGCCCAGACCAGTAGAAATATACAGCTTATACAATCATTTAAGGTTACACAGTTTCATTAGCTCAGCTATTTTGGTGCCAAGGATATATGACTAGGCAGATGTTCTTGTTCTGGAGTTTCTGAGAAAAGGATGCAGCCATATCAATACAGCCATTTCAGTACCAAGGATGTCTGACTTGATATATGTTTTTCCATCCTGGGGTTCCCAGGACAAAGATCAAGGATATTTGTCTTGGCAGATGTTTCTATCCTGGTGTTCCCAGGACAAGGCTATAGCTATGTCAGCACATCTATGTCAGTACCAAGGACATCTAACTTGATATATGTTTTTCATCCTGCAGCACAATCTATAGTGGTCAGTCAGCTTCCCGGAGATGTTTCTTGCCTTGTAATTGCCCTGCAGTAAATACGATCTATACCATCTGTTTTATGATTGTGGGTTTTAAGAGAGTGGGTGGGAATTTGCTTTCTGTACTTTCTGGTCTATTGTCTAACGTCTAGGGTCTAAGCAAGGTACAGCTTTATTTTTTTTCATTAGTCTTTTATAATTTTTTTAAGTTTTTTTTATTTATTTAATACTTAATAATAATTATTTGGTTTCCGGGCAAACATCCCCCTCCCCCTCCCCTTCCTTATGGGTGTTCCCCTCCCAACCCTCCCCCCATTGCCGCGCTTCCCCCAACAGTCTAGTTCACTGGGGGTTCAGTCTTAGCAGGACCCAGGGCTTTTCCTTCCACTGGTGCTCTTACTAGGATATTCATTGCTACCTATGAGGTCAGAGTCCAGGGTCAGTCCATGTATAGTCTTTAGGTAGTGGCTTAGTCCCTGGAAGCTCTGGTTGCTTGGCATTGTTGTACATATGGGGTCTAGAGCCCCTTCAAGCTCTTCCAGTTCTTTCTCTGATTCCTTCAACGGGGGTCCTATTCTCAGTTCAGTGGTTTGCTGCTGGCATTCGCCTATGTATTTGCTGTATTCTGGCTGTGTCTCTCAGGAGCGATCTACATCCGGCTCCTGTCGGTCTGCACTTCTTTGCTTCATCCATCTTGTCTAATTGGGTGGCTGTATATGTATGGGTCACATGTGGGGCAGGCTCTGAATGGGAGTTCCTTCAGTCTCTGTTTTAATCTTTGCCTCTCTCTTCCCTGCCAAGGGTATTCTTGTTCCCCTTTTAGAGAAGGAGTGAAGCATTCACATTTTGATCATCCTTCTTGAGTTTCATTTGTTCTAGGCATCTAGGGTAATTCAAGCATTTGGGCTAATAGCCACTTATCAGTGAGTGCATACCATGTATGTCTTTCTGTGATTGGGTTAGCTCACTCAGGATGATATTTTCCAGTTCCAACCATTTGCCTACGAATTTCATAAAGCCGTTGTTTTTGATACCTGAGTAATATTCCATTGTGTAGATGTACCACATTTTCTGTATCCATTCCTCTGTTGAAGGGCATCTGGGTTTTTTCCATTTTCTGGCTATTATAAATAAGGCTGCAATAAACATAGTGGAGCACCTGTCTTTTTTATATGTTGGGGCATGTTTTGGGTATATGCCCAAGAGAGGTATAGCTGGATCCTCAGATAGTTCAATATCCAATTTTCTGAGGAACCAATAGACTGATTTCCAGAATGGTTGTACCAGTCTGCAATCCCACCAACAATGGAGGAGTGTTCCTCTTTCTCCACATCCTCGCCAGCATCTGCTGTCACCTGAGTTTTTGATCTTAGCCATTCTCACTGGTGTGAGGTGAAATCTCAGGGTTGTTTTGATTTGCATTTCCCTTATGACTAAAGATGTTGAACATTTCTTTAGGTGTTTCTCAACCATTCGGCATTCCTCAGCTGTGAATTCTTTGTTTAGCTCTGAACCCCATTTTTTAATAGGGTTATTTGTCTTCCTGCGGTCTAACTTCTTGAGTTCTTTGTATATTTTGGATATAAGGCCTCTATCTGTTGTAGGATTGGTAAAGATCTTTTCCCAATCTGTTGGTTGCTGATTTGTCCTAACCACAGTGTCCTTTGCCTTACAAAAGCTTTGCAGTTTTATGAGATCCCATTTGTTGATTCTTGATCTTAGAGCATAAGCCATTGGTGTTTTTTTCAGGAAATTTTTTCCAGTGCCCATGTGTTCCAGATGCTTCCCTAGTTTTTCTTCTATTAGTTTGAGTGTATCAGGTTTGATGTGGAGGTCTTTGATCCACTTGGACTTAAGCTTTGTACAGGGTGATAAGCATGGATCAGTCTGCATTCTTCTACATGTTGACCTCCAGTTGAACCAGCACCATTTGCTGAAAATGCTATCTTTTTTCCATTGGATGGTTTTGGCTCCTTTGTCAAAAATCAAGTGACCATAGGTGTGTGGGTTCATTTCTGGGTCTTCAATTCTATTCCATTGGTTTATATGTCTGTCTCTGTACCAATACCATGCAATTTTTATCACTATTGCTCTGTAATACTGCTTGAGTTCAGGGATAGTGATTCCCCCTGAAGTCCTTTTATTGTTGAGGATAGTTTTAGCTATCCTGGGTTTTTTGTTATTCCAGATGAATTTGCAAATTGTTCTGTCTAACACTTTGAAGAATTGGATTGGTATTTTGATGGGGATTGAATTGAATCTGTAGATTGCTTTTGGTAAAATGGCCATTTTTACTATATTAATCCTGCCAATCCATGAGCATGGAAGATCTTTCCAACTTCTGAGGTCTTCTTCAATTTCTTTCCTCAGTGTCTTGAAGTTCTTATTGTACAGATCTTTTACTTGCTTGGTTAAAGTCACACTGAGGTACTTTATATTATTTGGGTCTATTATGAAGGGTGTCGTTTCCCTAATTTCTTTCTCGGCTTGTTCCTCTTTTGTGTAGGGGAGGGCTACTGATTTATTTGAGTTAATTTTATACCCAGCCACTTTGCTGAAGTTGTTTATCAGCTTTAGTAGTTCTCTGGTGGAACTTTTGGGATCACTTAAATAAACTATCATATCATCTGCAAATAGTGATATTTTGACTTCTTCTTTTCCGATCTGTATCCCCTTGACCTCCTTTTGTTGTCCTTGATTGCTCTGGCTAGAACTTCAAGAACTATATTGAATAAGTAGGGAGAGAGTGGGCAGCCTTGTCTAGTCCCTGATTTTAGTGGGATTGCTTCAAGTTTCTCTCCATTTAGTTTAATGTTAGCAACTGGTTTGCTGTATATGGCTTTTACTATGTTTAGGTATGGGCCTTGAATTCCTATTCTTTCCAGGACTTTTATCATGAAGGGGTGTTGAATTTTGTCAAATGCTTTCTCAGCATCTAATGAAATGATCATGTGGTTTTGTTCTTTTAGTTTGTTTATATAATGGATCATGTTGATGGTTTTCCATATATTACATCATCCATGCATGCCTGGGAATAAGCCTACTTAATCATGGTGGATGATTGTTTTGATGTGCTCTTGGATTCGGTTTGCCAGAATTTTATTGAGTATTTTTGCGTCGATATTCATAAGGGAAATTGGTCTGAAGTTCTCTTTCTTTGTTGTGTCTTTGTGTGGTTTAGGTATAAGAGTAATTGTGGCTTCATAGAAGGAATTCGGGAGTGATCCATCTGTTTCAATTTTGTGGAATAGTTTGGATAATATTTGTATGAGGTCTTCTATGAAGGTTTGATAGAATTCTGCACTAAACCCGTCTGGACCTGGGCTCTTTTTGGTTGGGAGACTTTTAATGACTGCTTCTATTTCCTTAGGAGTTATGGGGTTGTTTAACTGGTTAACTGTTCCTGATTTAACTTCGGTACCTGATATCTGTCTAGGAAATTATCCATTTCCTGTAGATTTTCAAGTTTTGTTGAATATAGGCTTTTATAGTAAGATCTGATGATTTTTTGAATTTCCTCTGAATCTGTAGTTATGTCTCCCTTTTCATTTCTGATTTTGTTAATTTGGACACACTCTCTGGGTCCTCTCGTTAGTCTGGCTAAGGGTTTATCTATCTTGTTGATTTTCTCAAAGAACCAACTTTTGGTTCTGTTGATTCTTTCTATGGTCCTTTTTGTTTCTACTTGGTTGATTTCAGCTCTGAGTTTGATTATTTCCTGTCTTCTACTCCTCCTTGGTGTATTTGCTTCTTTTTGCTCTAGAGCTTTTTGGTGTGCTGTCAAGCTGCGGACATATGCTCTTTCCTGTTTCTTTCTGCAGGCACTCAGCGCTATGAGTTTTCCTCTTAGCACAGCTTTCATTGTATCCCATAAGTTTGGGTATGTTGTACCTTCATTTTCATTAAATTCTAAAAAGTTTTTAATTTCTTTCTTTATTTTTCCTTGACTAGGTTATCATTGAGTAGAGCATTGTTTAATTTCCACGTATATGTGGGCATTCTCCCCTTATTGTTAATGAAGACCATTTTTAGGCCATGGTGGTCTGATAGCACGCATGGGATTATTTCTATCTTTCTGTACCTTTTGAGGCCCGTTTTTTGACCAACTATATGGTCAATTTTGGAGAAAGTACCATGAGGAGCTGAGAAGAAGGTATATCCTTTTGCTTTAGGATAGAATGTTGTATAAATATCTGTTAAGTCCATTTGGCTCATGACTTCTCTTAGTCTTTCTACGTCTCTCTGTAATTTCTGTTTCCATGATCTGCCCATTGATGAGAGTGGGGTGTTGAAATCTCCCACTATTATTGTGTGAGGTGCAATGTGTGTTTTGAGCTTTAGTAAGGTTTCTTTTACGTATGTAGGTGCCCTTGTATTTGGGGCATAGATATTTAGGATTGAGAGTTCATCTTGGTGGATTTTTCCTTTTAATTGAAAATTGATTTTATTTGATATTAGAATGGCTACTCCTGCTTGCTTCTTCTGACCATTTGCTTGGAAAGTTGTTATCCAGCCTTTCACTCTGAGGTAGTGTCTGTCTTTGTCTCTGAGGTGTGTTTCCTGTAGGCAGCAGAATGCAGGGTCCTCGTTGCGTATCCAGTTTGTTAATCTATACTTTTTATTGGGTAGTTGAGGCCATTGATGTTGAGAGATATTAAGGAATAGTGATTATTGCTTCCTGTTATATTGATATTTGGATGTGAGGTTATGTTTGTGTGCTTTCATTCTCTTTGTTTTGTTGCCAAGACGATTAGTTTCTTGCTTCTTCTAGGGTATAGCTTGCCTCCTTATGTTGGGCTTTACCATTTATTATCCTTTGTAGTGCTGGATTTGTAGAAAGATATTGTGTAAATTTCGTTTTGTCATGGAATATCTTGGTTTCTCCATCTATGTTAATTGAGAGTTTTGCAGGATACAGTAACCTGGGCTGGCACTTGTGTTCTCCTAGGGTCTGTATGACATCTGTCCAGGATCTTCTGGCCTTCATAGTTTCTGGTGAAAAGTCTGGTATGATTCTGATAGGTCTGCCTTTATATGTTACTCGACCTTTTTCCCTTACTGCTTTTAATATTCTTTCTTTATTTTGTGCGTTTGGTGTTTTGACTATTATGTGACGGGAGCTGTTTCTTTTCTGGTACAATCTATTTGGAGTTCTGTAGGCTTCTTGTATGCCTACGGGTATCTCTTTTTTTAGGTTAGGGAAGTTTTCTTCTATGATTTTGTTGAAGATATTTACTGGTCCTTTGAGCTGGGAGTCTTCACTCTCTTCTATACCTATTATCCTTAGGTTTGATCTTCTCATTGAGTCCTGGGGTACAGCTTTAAAGATTCTCATTCTTAAGAAATGGCTGCACTTGATCCATTCTTCTCACCCTGTACAAAGCTTAAGTCCAAGTGGATCAAGGACCTCCACATCAAACCAGATACACTCAAACTTATAGAAGAAAAGTGGGGAAGAATCTTGAACACATGGGCACTGCAGAAAATTTCCTGAACAATACACCAATGGCTTATGCTCTAAGATCAAGAATTGACAAATGGGATCTCATAAAACTGCAAAGAACAGTTTTGTAATGACAAAAAATCAAACAACAGATGGGAAAATATGTGTACCAATCCTACAACCGGTAGAGGGCTTAAGTCCAAAACATACAAAGAACGCAAGAAGTTAGACCGCAGGAAGACAAATAAACCTATTAAAAAATGGGGTTCAGAGCTAAACAAAGAATTCACAGCTGAGGAATGCCCAGTGACTGAGAAACACCTAACGAAATGTTCAACATCTTTAGTCATAAGGGAAATGCAAATCAAAACAACCCTGAGATTCCACCTCACACCAGTGAGAATGGCTAAGATCAAAAACTCAAGTGACAGCAGATGATGCAAGGATGTGGAGGAAGAGGAACACTCCTCCATTGTTGCTGGGATTGCAGACTGGTACAACCATTTTGGAGAGCAGTCTGGAGGTTCCTCAGAAAATTGGAAACTACCTGAGGACCCAACTATACCTCTCTTGGGTATGTACCCAAAAGATGCCCCAACATATAACAAAGATATGTGCTCCACTATGTTCATAGCAGCCTTATTTATTATAGCCAGAAGCTGGAAAGAACCCAGATGCCCTTCAACAGAGGAATGGATATAGAAAATGTGGGATATCTACACAATGGAATACTACTCAGCTATCAAAAACAATGACTTTATGAAATTCATAGGCAAATGGATAGAACTGGAAAATATCAGCCTGAGTGAGGTAACCCACTCACAGGAAAACACACATGATATGTACTCATTGATAAGTCGATATTAGCCCAAATGCTCGAGTTACCCTAGATGCACAGAAGACATGAAACTCAAGAAGGATGGACAAATTGCAAATACTTCACTCCTTAAAAGGGGAACAAGAATACCCTTGGCAGGCAAAGTTTAGGATAGAGACTGAAGGAACACCCATTTTGAGCCTGCCCCACATGTTGACTATACATATACAGCCACCAAACTAGATAAGATGGATGAGGCAAAGAAGTGCAGACTGACAGGAACCAGATGTAGACCTCTCCTGAGAGACACAGCCATAGTATGGCAAATACATAGGCGAATGTCAGCAGTAAACCACTGAACTGAGAATGGGACCCCCATTGAAGGAATCAGAGAAAGGACTGGAAGAGCTTGAAGGGGCTCATGACCCCATATGAACAACAATGCCAACCAAGCAGAGCTTCCAGGGACTAAGCCACTACCCAAAGACTATACATGGACTGAACCTGGCCTCCAACCGCATAGGTAGCAATGAATAGACTTGTAAGAGCACCAGTGGTAGGGGAAGCCCTTGGTCCTACCAAGACTGAACCCACAGTTAAAGTGATTGTAGGGGGTGTGGTAATGGCTGGGATATTGCGAAGGGAACACCCATATAGAAGGGAAGTAGGAGGAGTTGGGGGATGTTGGCCCAGAAACCAGGAAAGGGAATGACAATTGAAATGTAGATAAGAAATACCCAAGTTAATAAAGATGGAGAGGAAAAAAAAAGAAATGGCTACACTAATATCAAACAGGTATCTTTCAGGTTCAATATCAACAAAGTTCTTAAATAATAAAATTATGTTTAAATGCCATATTCTCTGAGTGTTTGGTACTTTTGAAGGACTTCTATTTATGCCTCTTTCAACAAGGCCAAACATTGTTAGGCCTTTTTATAAAGGCTTAACCTGTAGGATTGTAAACTTTATCTGGAATAGGCTCATGCCATAATGCCTATGAAATTATATTTTAATGAACCTCTATTGCTAAGCATCATCAGTTTTAATCTGTAAAGGTATATCTAAGATAGACTTCATTTCTAATAAATGTGTAATCTCAGCATTATCCTCCTCAGAACTGAAGGCAGAAAGCCATTGTAACATTTACCAATGTTACACTGTATCAAATTTTCCAAATAAAATTAAAACACAACCTGTTGTATGGCATTGCTTTTATTTAGGATTAATAAGCAGAATCTGTATTCTTATTTCAATATATTATATGCCTATAAGCTGCCATCCTAATTTCTCAAGCTCCTGTGGAACCATTCTAACTGGAATTACATTTTTTGATTTTACTATAGTAAATTACAGATTGTATTGTTCTGAGGGTTTCCTGTTTTGATTTAAAGATGCTTTCAACCTCTGTTTTATGATCTTTAATCTAGTATTTAATTTCTCAATCTCCCACATCTTCCTTATTCTGATTTCTCTGAAAGAGGACATAGAGAACTATAATGATTGAAATATAGCCATTTGCATGCTTATAAACAAAGCAAGATCATATGAAATCCAGATACCCTGTGTCATTGCGCTTTCCCTCATCCCAAATATAGAAAACATTTTTTGTTTTTAATCTCAAAACATCTCTCAAAGGACTTTGTTTTACCAATTTTAAGTTTAATGCCCCACAAGTTTATCTGCCTATGGCTTTTATTTTGTGTATTGTGTTGTTTTTATCCCAGCACTAGTTTGGTAATGGCAGATCTGGTGAAGCCTTTTCAATGCTCTATGTTTCTGATCTGCCTAGGCTTCATGGCTACAGGACAAACTCTCTTCAGCACGTTTTCAAACTTGCTGGGAGAAGTTGTAGCTATTGTGCCCTCAGGCTTTGGCCACTTTTACTTCTTTTTAAAATAGAATAGGCTTCTTTTCCAGCTAACCTGACACCTACCCCAACCTCATCCTACCCCCTGCCTTAAGCTTGGGTTCTAATTGCTGTAAATTGAGTGTCATTATATAGTAATTAAGATGGGCTTCCTATTGTCTGCCCTCTTCAAAAGCAGAGGCATTGCTCTGCCTCCAAACAGGGGGTCATGGTGTGGAGGAAGAGAATACTAACTGCTTTTACTCTGTTCAGGGACAGGAGAGTACAGGATTTGATGAGCAGAGATGGGGGCAGGTGTCCTGTGTTTCTTTACTAGACAAGATGAAAACTTGAGTTCAAAGCCCACATTAAATCAGACACCATCATACTCATGCCTATAACAATAATTTTAAGATAAGTAGGAGGTAGAGAGAAGAGAATCTAATTTCAAGTTTACTGGTTAGCTGGCCTGTAGTATATCTGCCTCAAATACCAAAGAAATCAGTGTCCAATCTGAGGTCATTCTGATATCTCAACACGTACACTTGCATTCATGTGAAAGAATTAAAAATGCAGCCAAAAGTAAAAAGCTTAAAAATGCTACCTCACCCATAAGGAGCCATAAATACCTCAAATTCCACCTCTCAGCCTGTAAGTAAGGGGTCACATTTCTTGAGCCTGCTCTCCCAGGATCCAGATAAAAGGGCTTAAGGCCCTTAGATAGGTGATCCTATCTAAGAGAGGAGGAGGCTTCTTCCAGGAACTAGCTGACCATAAAGTTAGATTACAATCTCAAAAGCAATCTTGAGAGACAGGAAGCTTCTCCTCGTGATTTTTCACTAGTATTCTCCACATTTTCCAATGACACCATCCCTGCCCCCTTGGGTTGTGACTTCTTCCTTTAAATAACCCTTCTCCCAGCTACTGGGGGTCAAACTCCTGTGCCCCTGCGTGGGATATGAGTCTCAACCCCAGTGCACTGGTTCCTATGGATAAGCCTCATGTGAGTAAAGCAAAGACAGTTTTGTGTGAGTTCTTGGGGGGCCGTGTCATCCCGAGACTTGAGTGAGGGACTCCCATACAACAGAAACACACACACACAAATACACACACACACACACACACACACACGAATACTTTAAGAAGAAAGAAAAGGGCAGATCTAATAAAATAAGAACATACAGTAAAACTAGAAATAGATGAAAAGAAATTAGCTATTGTTGGTGAGCATCTTGATGGGTATGAATGAGTTAGTTAACTGATGCCTATACACAGTACCATAGATGTTTGTGCCACCACAAAAAAGAAAATGAATACTACAACATTTAAGAACTTGTATTTGAACATAATAATTTATTGCAGGAGATAGAATAGTCATAACATTCTTTTTTAAATGGTTTGATATACTTTATTATGACAAATTAGATAGATAAGAACTTAGAAATGGATTAACACAGAATCAATTCCTTGTTAATGTAATCGAAGAAATTTTGTTTGATTTAACTTCTAGTGAATGTAGACTCTTATTACTGTTACATTTCAAAAAATCTAAGGCTCCAGGTGAAATTCAAAGTGTTCATGTACTTTAAAAACTTCTAAAATTATTTTAATTGTTTAAACCTTGACATTTTAAGATGGCCTTCTCTTTCTAACCTTAACTTTGTGAGACTTAAAATTCTGAAAACTAATTCATATGAGGTGTTGTTTATACAATTTACCAGATCAGGAATGTTGATTGATTTTAAATTTCAAATGTGGCAATCATGAACACTGGACTGAGAGAATGGGTTTTTAAACAAACAAAACATGTTGTACTAGCTTAGTTGAGTTGGAGAATCAGCTCTGACAGAGACAATCTAATTGTCAGCCACTGAGTACGAAAGACCCCCAGAGTGGGGAGACCCTCACTCAAGTAAGGAGACCCTTACTAGGTCAGGATATAAGGGCCTTATCTTTCAGCCATTTTATCTAGGTTCTGGGAGAGCAGGCTCAAGAAATGTGACCTTCTACCTATTACAGGTGGAGAGCAGGGTCTGGAATTTGAGGTATTTAGGGATTCTTAGGGGTGAGATAGCATTTCTAAACTTCTGACTTTTTGGCTGTATTTTTTATTCTCTCAGTAAAGAGAAAGTCTTATTTGATTTTGTCACTGGCAAGCCTCCTTCCAATTACAGGGACTGGGCTGACATAGTTCCAGAATCAAAGCGGATTAAAGGGAGATATTGTTAGGCAGATTTTGACTCTGAACTCAGCTCAGTCTCTTTCTAGCCCTGTGACTAAAGTGTTTGCAAGTTTCTTCACAACATAACTGCCAGAGCATTATCACAGAGAAGGAACTTTCATGAATCTCAAATTTTCATTTTGACTTCTTTTTTGTGTGTAGAAAAATTTACAAAATTCGAATCAAAATTTCTAGGCGAATTCAGTGAGTTCCAAATGGGACATGCTTGTATAAGTGTACTTTTCAAGATATAGCATCATTTTCAGGAACCGAATCTAAGTCTCATGGTGAATTCAGTGAATTCCCAATAGGATGGGCTTCTAATGAGGGTACTATATAGATCCAGCAAAATTTTGACGAACGGAAACACGGTTTCTTTGTGAATTCAGGTAGTTCGTATTAGCAGTGTATAGTAAGAAGTGTACATTAAATTTTTATCAAAATTTTCAGGAGCCAAATCTCAGTTATTTGGCGAACTCAGTTCCCACTAGGCCGAGATAGCAATAAGTGAACTTTTCAGGATATATAAAAATTTTCACAAATGGAATCAAAATTTCTATGCAAATTTATTCAGTTCCAATAGGACTTGCTTGTATAAGTGTACGTTTCAAGATATAGCATCATTTTCACGAACCGCATATAAGTATCATGGTGAATACAGTAGGTTCCCAATAGGATGCGCTTGTAATAAGGGTACTATTCAAATACAGCAAAATTTTAATGAACTGAAACACAGTTTCTTGATGAATTCAGGTAGTTTCCTTAAGCAGGCTCTAGTAATAAGTGTACTTTTAAAGATTTATCAGAAATTCGGGAGCCGAATCTAGGTTACTTGATAGAATCACTTAGTTTCCAATAGGTCGTAATATTAATAAGTGGACTTTTGGAGATATAAAACAATTTTCACAAATGAAATCAAAATTTCTAGGCGAATTCATTGAGTTATCAATAGAACATGCTTGTAAGTGTACTTTTCAAGATATAGCAACATTTTGACGGACCAAATCTAAGTATCATGGTGAATTCAGTAGATTCCCAGTAGGATGTGCTTGTTATAATGCGCTTGTAATAATGCGCTTGTACCATCCAAGATTCAGCAACATTTTCACGAACTAAAACATATTTCTCTGTGAATTCAGGTAGATCCGAGTAGCAGGCTCTCCTAAGAAGTGTACTTTAAAGATTGATCAAATTTTCAATAGCCGAATCTCATTTGCTTGGTGAATTCAGTTAGTTCCCAATAGGCCATGATAGTAAAAAGTGGTCATTTCGGATATAGAAAACTTTTCACAAATGGAATCAAATTTGTAGGCGAATTCAGTGAGTTCCAAATGGGACATGCTTGTATAAGTGTATTTTTCAAGATATAGCATCATTTTCACTAAACAAATCTAAGTATCACGGTGAACTCAGTAGGTTCCCTATAAGATGCGCTAAATTCCATTCGTGAAAAATTTTCTATATCACGAACAGTCCACTTGTTACTATTGCAGCCTATTGGGAACTAAATGAATTCACCAAGTTATTAGATTCGGTTCACGAAATTTTGATGAATCTTAAAGTACACATATTACTACACATGCTAAAGGGAACTACCTGAATTCACAAAGAAACAGTGTTTCAGTTCGTTAAAATGTTGCTGTATCGTGAAAAGTAAACTCATACAAGCATGTCCAATTGGGAACTCACTGAATTCGCCTAGAAATGTTGATTCCATTCGTGAAAATTTTACTATATCCCGAACAGTCCAGTTGTTACTATTATGGCCTATTGGGAACTAACTGAATTCACCAAGTTACTTAGATTCGACTGACGAAATTTTGAAAAATCTTTAAAAGTACACATATTACTAGAGCCTGCTAATGGGAACTACCAGAATTCACAAAGAAACAGTGTTTCAGTTCTTTAAAATGTTACTGTATCTTGAATAGTACCCTTATTACATGCGAATCCTATTGGGAACCTACTGATCACCATGATATTTAGATTCCGTTCGTTAAAATATTGCTATATCTTGAAAACTACACTCATACAAGCATGTAACATTGGGAACTCACTGAATTCGCTTAGAAATTTTGATTCCATTACTGAAAAATTTTCTGTATCCCGAGCAGTCCACTTGTTCCTGCTGCGGCCTATTGGGAACTAACTGAATTCACCAAGTTACTTAGATTCGGTTCACGAAATTTTAAAAAATCTTTAAAAGGACACATATTACTAGAGCCTGGTACTGGGAACTACCTGAGTTCACAATGACACAGTGTTAAATTTCGTTAAAATGTTGCTGTATCTTGAATAGTACCCTTAATACATGCGAATCCTATTGGGAACCTAATGAATTCACCATGATACTTAGATTCCGTTCCTTAAAATGTTGCTATATCTTGAAAAGTACAAGCATAAAGCATGTCCCAATAGGAACTCACTGAATTCGCCTAGAATTTTTTATTTCATTCCTGTAAATTTTTATATATCTGAAACAGTGCACTTGTTACTATTGCGGCCTATTGGGAACAAGGTGAATTCACCAAGTTCCTTAGATTCGGCTCACGAAATTTTGATAAATCTTTAAAAGTACATATATTACTAGAGCCTACTAATGGAAACTACCTGAATTCACAAAGAACCAGTGTTTCAGTTCGTTAAAATGTTGCTGTATTTTGAATAGTAACCTTATTATATGTGAATCCTATTGGGAACCTACTGAATTCACCATGATGCTTAGATTCCGTTCATTAAACTGTTGCTATATCTTGAAAGTGCAATCATACAAGTATGTCCCTTTGGGAACTCCTTAAATTCGCTAAGAATTTTGATTCCATTCGTGAAAATTTTTCTATATCCTCAACAGTCCACTTATTACTATTTCGGGCTATTGGGAACTAACTGAATTCACCAAGTTACTTAGATTCGGCTCACGTAATTATAATAAATCTTTAAAAGTACACATATTACTAGAGCCTGCTAGTGGGAACTACCTGAATTCACAAAGAACCAGTGTTTCAGTTCGTTAAAATGTTGCTGTATTTTGAATAGTACCCTTATTACATGCCAATCGTATTGGAACCTACTGAATTAAACATGATGCTTAGATTCCCTTCGTTAAAATGTTGCTATATCTTGAAAAGTACACTCATACAAGTATGTCCCACTGGGAACTCAATGAATTCACCGAGAAATTTTGATTCCGTTTCTGAAAATTTTTCTGTATTCAGAACAATCCACTTGTTACTATTGCGGCCTATTGGGAACTAACCAAATTCACCAAGTTACTTAGATTTGCATCACGAAATTTTGATAAATTTTTAAAAGAACACATATTGCTAGAGCCTGCTAATGGGAACTACCTGTATTCACAAAAAAAGTGTTTCATTTCGTTAAAATGTTGCTGTATCTTGAATAGTACCCTTATTACATGCGAATACTATTAGGAACCCACTGAATTCACCATGATACTTAGAATCTGTTCGTTAAAATGTTGCTATATCTTGAAAAGTACACTCATACAAGCATGTCATATTGGGAACTCATTAAAATCGCTTCGAAATTTTGATTCCATTCGTGAAAATTTTTCAATATCCCGAACAGTCCACTTATTACTATTGCAGCCTATTGGGAACTAACTGAATTCACCAAGTTACTTAGATTCGGCGCAGGTAATTATGATAAATCTTTAAAAGTACACATATTACTAGAGCCTGCTAATAGGAACTACCTAAATTCACAAAGAAAGAATGTTTTAGTTCGTTAAAATGTTGCTGGATCTTGAATAGTACACTTATTACATGCGAATCCTATTGGGAACCTACTGAATTCACTGTGATACTTAGATTCTGTACGTTAAAATGTTGCTATATCTGGAAAAGTACACTCATACAAGCATGTCCCATTGGGAACTCACTGAATTCGCCTAGAAATTTTGTTTCCATTCGTGAAAATTTTTCTATATCCCGAACAGTCCACTTGTTATTAGTGGGGCCTACTGGGAACTAGCTGAATTTAGCAAGTTACTTAGATTCAACTCACGAAATTTTGAAAAATCTTTAAAAGTACACATATTACTAGAGCCTGCTAATTGGAACTACCAGAATTCACAAAGAAACAGTGTTTCAGTTCGTGAAAATGTTGCTATATCTGGAAAGGTATACTCATACAAGCATGTCCCATTGGGAACTCACTGAATTCGTCTAAAATTTTGTTTCCATTCCTGAAAATTTTTCTATATCCCGAACAGTCCACTTGATCCTATTGCGGCCTATTGGGAACTAAGTGAATTCACCAAGTTACTTACATTCGGCTCACGAAATTTTAATTAATCTTTAAAAGTACACATATTACTAGAGCCTGCTAATGGGAACTACCTGAATTCACAATACATAGTGTTTCACTTAGTTATAATGTTGCTGTATCTTGAATAGTACCCTTATTACATGAGAATCCTATTGGGAACCTATTAAACTCACCATGATATTTACATTCCATTCATTAAAATGTTGCTATACCTTGAAAAGTACACTCATACAAGCATGTCCCATTGGGAAGTCACTGAATTCGCCTAATATTTTGATTCCATTCGTGAAAATTTTTCTATATCCCAAACAGTCCACTTGTTACTATTCCGGCCTAGTGGGAACTAACCAAAACCACCAAGTTACTAAGATTCGGATCACGATATTTTGATAAATCTTTAAATGTACACATATTACTGGAGCCTGCTATTGGGAACTACCAGAATTCACAAAGAAACAGTGTTTCAGTTCGTTAAAATGTTGCTATACCTTGAATAGTACCCTTATTACATGCGAATCCAATTAGGAACCCAACTGAATTCACCATGATACTTAGATTCTCCACGTCAAAATGTTGCTATATCTTGAAAAGTACACTCATACAAGCATGTTATATTGGGTTCTCATTAAAATCGCCTAGAAATTTTGATTCCATTCGTGAAAATTTTTCTATATCCTGAACAGTTCAGTTATTACTATTGCGGCCTACTGGGAACTAACAGAATTCACCCAGTTATTTACATTTGGCTCAGGAAATTTCGATAAATCTTTAAAGTGCACATATTACTAGAGCCTGCTAATGGGAACTACCTGAATTCAGAAAGGAACAGTGTTTCAGTTCGTTAAAATGTTGCTGTATCTTGAATAGTATCCTTATTACAAGCGAATCCTATTGGTAACCACTGAATTCACCATGATACTTAGATTCCATTCTTTAAAAAGTTGCTATATCTTGAAAAGCACACTCATACAAGCATGTCCCATTGGGAACTCATTGAATTCCTGTAGAAATTTTGATTCCATTCCTGAAAATTTTTCTATATCCCGAAGAGTCCACTTATTAATATTGCGGCCTATTGGGAACTAAACAAATTACCAAGTTACTTAGATTCGGCTCACAATATTTTGATAAATCTTTAAAAGTACACATATTACTAGAGCCTGCTAATGGGAACTACCTGAATTCACCAAGAAACAGTGTTTCAGCTCGGTAAAATATTGCTCTATCTTGAATAGTACCCTCATTACATGCGAATCCTATTGGGAACCTACTGAATTCAAAATGATACTTAGATTACGTTCGTTAAAATCTTGCTATATCTTGAAAAGTACACTCATACAAGCATGTCCCATTGGGAACTCACTGAATTCGACTTGAAATTTTGATTCCATTCCTGAAAATTTTTCTATATTCCAAAGAGTCCACTTGTTAGTATTGCGGCCTATTGGGAGCTAACTAAATTCACTAAGTTACTGAGATTCGACTCACAAAATTTTGAAAAATCTTTAAAAGTACTCATATTACTAGAGCCTGCTAATGGGAACTACCAGAATTCACAAAGAAACAGTGTTTCAGTCCGTTAACATATTGCTGTATCTTGAATAGTATCCTTATTACATTCGAATACTATTGGGAACCTACTGAATTCACCATGATATTGAGATTCCGTTCGTTAAAATGTTGAAATATCTTGAAAAGTACAATAAAGCATGTCCCATTGGGAACTCACTGAATTCGCCTAGAAATTTTGATTCCATTCCTGTAAATTTTTCTATATCCGGAACAGTCCACTTGTTACTATTTCGACTTTAGGGAACTAACTGAATTCAAGAAGTTACTTAGATTCGGCTCACGATATTTTGATAAATCTTTAAAAGTACACATATTACTCGACCCTGCTAATGGGAACTTCCTGAATTCACAAAGAAGCAGTGTTTCAGTTCGTTAAAATGTTGCTGTATCTTGAATAGTACCCTTAATACATGCGAATCCTATTGGGAACCCACTGAATTCACCATGATACTTAGATTCTGTTCGTTAAAATGTAGCTATATCTTGAAAAGTATACTCATACAAGCATGTCCAAGTCGGAACTCACTGAATTCGCCTCGAAATTTTGATTCCATTTGTGAGAATTTTTCTATATCCCCAACAGTCCACTTGTTACTAATGCGGCCTACTGGGAACAAACCGAATTCACCAAGTTGCTTACATACTGCTAAAGAAATATGATAAATTTTTAAAATTACACATATTACTAGGGACTGCTAATGGGAACTACCTGAATTCACAAAGAAACAGTGTTTCAGTTCTTTAAAATGTTGCTTTATCTTGATTAGTACCCTTATTACATGAGTATCCTATTGGGAACCTACAGAATTCACCATGACACTTAGATTCCATTCGTTAAAATCTTGCTATATCTTGAAAAGTACACTCATATAAGCATGTCCCATTGGGAACTCTGTATTCGCCTAGAAATTAGGATTCAATTCCTGAAAATTTTTCTATATCCTAAGCAGTACACTTGTTACTATTGCGGCCTATTGAGAACTAACTGAAGTCACCAAGTTACTTAGATTCGCCTCACGAAATTTTGATATATCTTTAAAAGTACATTATAACTAGAGCCTGCTAATGGAAAATACCTGAATTCACAAAGAAACAGTGTTTCAGTTCGTTAAAATGTTGCTTTATCTTGAATAGTACCCTTATTACATGCCAATCATACTGGGAACACACTAAATTCACCATGATAATAGATTCTGTTCGTTAAACTGTTGCTATATCTTGAAAAGCACACTCATACACACATGTCCCATTGGGAACTCACTGAATTCACCTAGAAATTTGATTCCATTCGTGAAAATTTTTCTATATCCCGAACAGTCCAGTTATTACTATTGTGTCCTACTGGGAACTAACAGAATTCACTATATGACTTATATCCAGCTCAGGAAATTTTAATTGAATCTTTAAAAGTACACATATTACTAGAGCCTGCTAATGGGAACTACCTGAATTCACAGAGAAACAGTGTTTCAGTTCTTTAAAATGTTGCTTTATCTTGATTAGTACCCTTATTACATGCGAATCCTATTGGGAACCTACAGAATTCACCATGATACTTAGATTCCATTCGTTAAAATCTTGCTATATCTTGAAATGTACACTCATACAAGCATGTCCCATTGGAAACTCTCAGAATTCCCCTAGAAATTGTGATTCCATTCCTGAAAATTTTTCTATATCCCGAACTGTCCACTTGTTACTATTGCGGCCTATTGGGAACTATCCGAATTCACCCAGGTACTTAGACTCAGATCATGATATTTTGATAAATCTTTAAAAGTACACATATTTCTAGAGCCTGCTAATGGGAACTACCAGAATTCACAAAGAAACAGTGTTTCAGTTCTTTAAAATATTGCTGTATCTTGAATAGTACACTTATTTCATGCGAATCCTACTGGGAACCTACTGTATTAAAAATGATACTTAGATTCCTTTCGTTAAAATGTTGCTATATCTTGAAAAGTACACTCATACAAGCATGTCCAATTGGGAACTCACTGAATTCGCCTAGAAATTTTGATTCCATTCCTGAAAATTTTTCTATATCCCCAACAGTCCACTCATTACTATTGCGGACTATTGGGAACTAACCAAATTCACAAACTTACTTAGATTCGGATCACGATATTTTGATAAATCTTTAAAAGTACACATATTAATAGAGCCTGCTAATGGGATCTACCTGAATTCACAAAGAAACAGTGTTTCAGTTCGTTAAAATGTTGCTGTATCTTGAATAGTACCCTTAATTCATGCGAATCCTATTGGGAACCTACTGTATTCAAAATGATACTTAGATTCCGTTCGTTAAAAGGTTGCTATATTTTGAAATGTATACTCATACAAGCATGTCCCATTGGAACTCACTGAATTCGCCTAGGAATTTTGATTCCATTCCTGAAAATTTTTCTATATCCTGAACTGTCCCCTCGTTACTATTGCGGCCTACTGGGAACTAACTGAATTCACCAGGTTACTTAGATTCGGCTCACGAAAATTGATAAATCTTTAAAAGTACACATACTACTAGAGACTGCTAATGGGAACTACCTGAATTCTCAAAGAAACAGTGTTTCAGTTCATTAAAATATTGCTGTATCTTGAATAGTACACTTATTTCATGCGAATCCTACTGGGAACCTACTGTATTAAAAATGATACTTAGATTCCTTTCGTTAAAATGTTGCTATATCTTGAAAAGTACACTCATACAAGCATGTCATATTGGGAACTCAGTGAATTCGCCTAGAAATTTTGATTCCATTCGTGAAAATTTTTCTATGTCACGAACAGCCCACTTGTTACTATTGCGGCCTATTGGGAACTAACTGAATTCACCAAGTTACTTAGAATCGGCTCACGAAATTTTGAACAATCTTTAAAACTACACATATTACTAGATCCTGCTATAGGGAACTACCTGAATTCACAAAGAAGCAGTGATTCATTCCGTTAAAATGTTGCTGTATCTTGAATAGCACCCTTATTGCGTGCGAATCCTTTTGGGAACCTACTGAATTCACCATGATACTTAGATTCCGTTCGTGAAAATGTTGCTATATCTTTAAAACTACACCCATACAAGCGTGTACTATTGGGAACTCACTGAATACGCCTAGAAATTAGGATTCAATTCGCGAAAATTTTTCTATATCCCAAACTGTCCTCTTGTTACTATTGCGGCCAATTGGGAAGTAACTGAATTCACCAAGTTAATTAGATTCTGCTCACGAAATTTTGATAAATCTTTAACAGTACACATATTACTAGAGCCTGCTAGTGGGAACTACCTGAATTCACAAAGAAACAGTGTTTCAGTTCATTAAAATGTTGCTGTATCTTGAATAGTACCCTCATTACATGCGAATCCAGTTAGGAACCCACTTAATTCACCATGATACTTAGATTCTGTAAGTTAAAATGTTTCTATATCTTGAAAAGTACACTCATACAAGCATGTCCCATATGGAACTCACTGAATTCACCTAGAAATTTTGATTCCATTCGTGAAAATTCTTCTATATCCCGAACAGTCCACTTGTTACTATTGCGGCCTACTGGGAATTAACTGAATTCACCAAGTTACTTAGATTCGGCTCACGAGATCTGATAAATCTTTAAAAAATACATATTTCTAGAGCTTGCTAATGGGAACTACCTGAATTCACCAATTCCTGAAAATTTTTCTATATACCGAACAGTCCACTTATTAATATTGCGGCCTATTGGGAACAAATCAAATTCACCAAGTTACTTAGATTGAGATCATGCTATTTTGATAAATCTTTAAAAGTACACATATTACTAGAGCCTGCTAATGGGAACTACCAGAATTCACAAAGAAACAGTGTTTCAGTTCGTTGAAATGTTGCTGTACTATGGACTGACCCTGGACTCTGACCTTATAGGTAGCAATGAATATCCTAGTAAGAGCACCAGTGGAAGGGGAAGCCCTGAGTCCTGCGAAGACTGAACCCCCAGTATACTAGACTGTTTTGGGGAGAGTGGAAATGGGGGGGAGGGTTGTGAAGGGAACACCCAGGAGGACGGGGAGGGGCAAGGGGGATGTTTGCCCGGAAACCGGGAAAGGGAATAACACTTGAAATGTATATAATAAATACTCAAGTTAATAAAAAAAAAGGGAAAAAAAGGGAAAAAATGTTGCTGTATCTTGAATAGTACCCTTATTTCATGCAAATCCTATTGGGAGCCTACTGTATTAAAAATAATATTTAGATTCCGTTTGTTAAAATGTGCAATATCTTGAAAAGTACACTCATACAAGCATGTCCCATTGGGAACTCACTGAATTCGCCTAGAAATTTTGAATCCATTCCTGAAAATTTTTCTATATCCCGAACAGTCCACTTGTTACTATTGCAGCCTACTGTGAAATAACTGATTACTTAGATACGGCTCACGATATTTTGATAAATCTTTAATATTACACATATGACTAAAGCCTGCTAATGGGAACTACCTGAATTCACAAAGAAACAGTGTTTCAATTCGTGAAAATGTTGCTGTATCATGAATAGTACCCTTATTACATGCATTCCTATTGGGAACCTAGTGAATTCACCATGATACTTAGATTCCGTTCGTTAAAATGTTGTTATATCTTGAAAAGCACACTCATACAAGCATGTACCATTGGGAACTCACTGAAATTGCCTAGAAATTTTGATTCCATTCCTGAAAATTTTTCTATATCCCGAACAGTCCACTTATTACTATTGCAGCCCTTTGGGAACTAACCAAATTCACCAACTTATTTAGAGTCGGCTCTCGATATTTTGATAAATCATTAAAAGTACACATATTATTAGAGCCTGCTAATGGGAACTACCTGAATTCACAAAGAAACAGTGTTTCAGTTCGTTAAAATGTTGCTGTATCTCGAATAGTACCCTTATTGCATGCAAATCAATTGGGAACCTACTGTATTTAAAATGGTACTTAGAATCCGTTTATTAAAATAGTGCTATATCTTGAAAAGTACACTCATGCAAGCATGTCCTATTGGGAACTCACTAAATTCTCCTAGAAATTTTGATTCCATTCCTGTATCTTGAATAGTACCGTTATTACATGACAATCGTCCTGGGAACACAGTAAATTCACCATGATACTTAGATTCCGTTCGTTAAAATGTTGCTATATCTTGAAAAGCACTCTCATACAAGGATGTCCCATTAGGAACTCACTGAATTCCCCTAGAAATTTTCATTCCATTGGTGAAATTTTTTTCTATATCCTGAACAGTCCACTTATTACTATTGCGGACTACTGGGAACTAACCAAATTAACCAATTTACTTACAATCGGCTCAGGAAATTTTGATAAATCTTTAAAAGTACACATATTACTAGAGCCTGATAATGGGAACTAAATGATTTCACAAAGAAACAGTGTTTCAGTTCGTTAAAATGTTGCTGTATCTCGAATAGTACCCTTATTACATGCGAATCCTATTGGGAACTACTGAATTCACCATGATACTTAGATTCTGTTGTTTAAATGTTGCTATATATTGAAAAGCATACTTACACAAGCATGTCCCATTGGAAACCCACAAAATTCCCCTAGAAATTATGATTCCATTCCTGAAAATTTTTCTATATCCCGAAGAGTCCACTTATTACTATTGCGGCCTATTGGGAACTAACCAAATTCACCAACTTACTTAGATTCGGATCTCGATATTTTGATAAATCTTTAAAAGTACACATATTACTAGAGCCTGCTAATGGGAACTACCTGAATTCACAAAGAAACAGTGTTTTACTTCGGTAAAATGTTGCTGTATCTTTAATAGTACACTTATAACATGCGAATCGTATTGGGAACCTACTGTATTGAAAATGATACTTAGATTCCATTCGTTAAAATGTTGCTATATCTTGAAAAGTAGACTCATACAAGCATGTCCCATTGGGAAGTGACATAATACACCTAGAAATTTTGATTCCATTCGTGAAAATTCTTCTATATCCCAAACAGTCCACTTATTGCTATTGAGGCCTATTGGGAACTAACTAAATTCTCCAAGTTACTTACATTCGGCTCAAGAAATTTTAATAAATCTTTAAAAGTACACATATTACTAGAGCCTGCTAATGGGAACTACCTGAATTCACAAAGAAACAGTGTTTCAGTTCTTTAAAATGTTGCTGTATCTTGAATAGTACCCTTATTACATGAAAATCCTTTTGGGAACCTTCTGAATGATACTTAGATTCTGTTCGCTAACATGATGCAATATCTTGAAAAGCACACTCATACAAGCATGTCCCGTTGGGAACTCACAGAATTCACCTAGAAATTTTGTTTCCATTCGTGAAAATTTTTCTATATCCCTAACAGTCCACATGTTACTATTGCGGCCTATTGGGAACTAATCGAATTCACCAAGTTACTTAGATTCGGCTCACGATATTTTGATAAATCTCTAAAAGTACACATATTATTAGAGCCTGCTAATGGGAACTACCTGAATTCACAAAGAAACAGTGTTTCAGTTCGTTAAAATGTTGCTGTATCTTGAATAGTATCCTTATTACGTGGAATCAATTGGGAACCTACTGAATTCAAAATGATACTTAGATTCTGTTCGTTAAAATGTTGCTATATCTTGAAAAGTACACTCATACAAGCATGTCCATTGGGAACTCACTGATTCGCCCAGAAATTTTGATTCCATTCGTGAAAATTTTTCTATATCCCGAACTGTCCACTCTTTACTATTGCGGCCTTTGGGAACTAACTGAATTCACCAAGTTACTTAGATTCAGCCCACGAAATCTGATAAATCTTCAAAGAACACATATTACTATAGCCTGTTAATGGGAACTACCTGAATTCACAAAGAAACAGTTTTTCAGTTCGTTAAAATGTTTCTGTATCTTGAAGAGTACCCTTATTACATGCGAATTCTATTAGGAACCCAGTGAATACAGCATGATACTTAGATTCTGTTAGTTAAAATGTTGCTATATCTTGAAAAGTACACTCATACAAGCACGTCATATTGCGTACTCATTAAATCGCCTAGAAATTTTGATTCCATTCGTGAAAATTTTTCTTTATCTCGAACGGTCCACTTATTACTATTGCAGCCTCGTGGAAACTAAATGAATTTACGAAGTTACTTATATTCGGCTCAGGTAATTATAATAAATCTTTAAAAGTACACATATTACTAGAGCCTGCTAATGGGAACTACCTAAATTCACAAAGAAACAATGTTTCAGTTCGTTAAAATGTTGCTGTATCCTAGTAGTACCCTTATTACATGTGAATCCTATTGGGAACCTACTGAATTCACCAAGATACTTAGATTCTGTTTGTTAAAATGTTGATATATCTTGAAAAGTACACTCGCACAAGCATGTCCCATTGGGAACTCACTGAATTCGCCTAGAAATTTTGATTTCGTTCGTGAAAATTTTTCTATATCCCGAACTGTCCACTTGTAAATATTGCGGCCTCTTGGGAACTACTGAATTCACCAAGATACTTAGATTCGATCACGAAATTTGATAAATCTTTTAAAGAACATATATTACTAGAGCCTGCTAATGGGAACTACTTGAATTCACAAAGAAACAGAGTTTCAGTTCATTAAAATGTTGCTGTATCTTGAATAGTACCCTTAATACTTGTGAATCCCATTGGGAACCCACAGTATTCACCATGATATTAACATTCCGTTCGTTAAAATGTTGCTATATCTTGAAAAGTACACTCATAGAAGCATGTCCCATTGGGAACTCACTGAATTCGCCCAGAAATTATGATTCCATTGGTGAAAATATTTCTTTATCCCCAACTGTCCCCTTGTTACTAATGTGGCCTATAGGGAACTAACTGAATTCACCATGTTACTTAGATTCGGGTAACGAAAATTTGATAAATCTTTAAAAGTACACATATTACTAGAGCCTGCTAATGGGAACTACCTGGATTCACTAAGAAACAGTGTTTCAGTTCCTAAATATATTGCTGTATCTTGAATAGCACCCTTAGTACATGTGAATCCTGTTGGGAACCTACTGAATTCACCATGATACTTAGATTCCGTTCGTTAAAATGTTGCTATATATTGAAAAGTAAACTGATACAAGCACCTACCATTGGGAACTCACTGAATTAGCCTAGAAATTTTGAGTCCATTCGTGAAAATTTTTCTATATCCCGAACAGTCCATTAGTTACTATTGCAGCCTATTGGGAACTAACTGAATTCACCAAGTTACCTAGATTCGGCTCATGAAATATTGAAAAATCTTTAAAAGTACACATATTACCAGAGCCTGCTATAGGGAACTACCTGAATTCACAAAGAAACAGTGTTTCAGTTCGTTAAAATGTTGCTGTATGTTGAATAGCACCCTTATTACATGTGAATCCTACTGGGAACCTACTGAATTCACCATGATACTTAGATTCCGTTCGTTTAAATGTTGCTATATCTTGAAATGGACACTCATACAAGCATGTCCCATAGGGAACTCACCGAATTCGGCTAGAATTTTTTATTCCATTCGTGAAAATTTTTCTTTATCTCGAACAGTCCACTTGTTATTATTGTGGCCTATTGGGAACTAAGTGAATTCACCTAGTTACTAATATTTGGCTCACGAATTTTTGATAAATCTTTAAAAGTACACATATTACTAGAGCCTGCTAATGGGAACTACCTGAATTCAAGAAAGAAACAGTGTTACAGTTCTTTAAAAAGTTGCTGTATGGGGTTGGGGATTTGTCTCAGTGGTAGAGCGATTGCCTAGGAAGTGCAAGACCCTGGGTTCTGTCCCCAGCTCTGAAAAAAAGAACCAAAAAAAATTTTGCTGTATCTTGAATAGTACCCTTACTACATGCGAATCCTATTGGGAACCTACTGAATTCACCATGATATTTACATTCCATTAATTAAATTGTTGCTATATCTTTTAAAGTACACTCATATAAGCATGTCCCATTGGGAAATCACTGAATTCGCCTAAAATTTTGATTCGATTCGTGAAATTTTTTCTATATCCCGATCAGTCCACATCTTACTATTGCGGCCTATTGGGAACTAACTGAATTCACCAAGTTACTTAGATTCGGTTCAATAAATTTTGAAAAATCTTTAGAAGTACACATATTACTAGAGCCTGCTATAGTGAACTACCTGAATTCACAAAGAAACAGTGTTTCAGTTCGTTAAAATGTTGCTGTATCTTGAATAGCACCCTTAATACATGTGAATCCTACTGGGAACCTACAAATTCACCATGATACTTAGGTTCCGTTCGTTAAAATGTTGCTATATCTTGAAAAGTACACTCATTCAAGCATCTCCCATTGGGAACTCACTGAATTCGCCAAGAAATTATGATTCCATTAGTGAAAATTTTTCTATATCCCGAACTGTCCTTTTGATACTATTGTGGCCAATTGGGAACTAACTGAATTCACCAAGTTACTTAGAATCAGGTAACAAAATTTTGATAAATATTTAAAAGAACACATATTACTAGAGCCTGCTATAGGGAACTACCTGAATTCATAAAGAAACAGTGTTTCAGTTCGTTAAAATGTTGCTGTATGTTGAATAGCACCCTTATTACATGCGAATCCTACTGGGAACCTACTGAATTCACCATGATACTTGGATTCCGTTTGTTGAAATGTTGCTATATCTTGAAAAGTACACTCATACAAGCATCTCCTATTGGGAACTCACTGAATTTGCCATGAAATTACGTTTCCATTCGTGAAAATTTTTCTATATCCCGAACTGTCCTCTTGTTACTATTGCGGCCTATTGGGAACTAGCTGAATTCACCAAGTTACTAATATTTGGCTCACGAAATTTGATAAATCTTTAAAAGTACACATATTACTAGAGCCAGCTAATGGGAACTACCTGAATTCACAAAGAAACAGTTTTTCAGTTCTTTAAAATGTTGCTGTATCGGGCGGCACAGGTGTTCCTGGTTGCTGCCGCTGCAGAGAGCCCGTGGGCAGCACCCCACGAGCGAACTTGAGCCTCGGGACCACAGGTAAGACCAAATTTTCTGCTGCAAGAAAGCTGCCTGGTGAACTCAAGACACAGGCCCACAGGAACAGCTGAAGACCTGTAGAGAGGAAAAACTACATGCCCGAAGGCAGAACACTCTGTCCCCATAACTGACTGAAAGAGAGGAAAACAGGTCTACAGCACTCCTGACACACAGGCTTATAGGACAGTCTAGCCACTGTCAGAAATAGCAGAACAAAGTAACACTAGAGATAATCTGATGGCGAGAGGCAAGCGCAGGAACCCAAGCAACAGAAACCAAGACTACATGGCACCATCGGAGCCCAATTCTCCCATCAAAACAAACATGGAATATCCAAACACACCAGAAAAGCAAGATCTAGTTTCAAAATCATTTTTGATCATGATGCTGGAGGACTTCAAGAAAGACGTGAAGAACTTCCTTAGAGAACAAGTAGAAGCCTACAGAGGAATCGCAA
The DNA here is from genome assembly GCF_021556685.1 of Rattus norvegicus. Lineage (NCBI taxonomy): Eukaryota > Metazoa > Chordata > Mammalia > Rodentia > Muridae > Rattus > Rattus norvegicus. The sequence continues at coordinate 5,403,955 of NC_141538.1, read as the reverse complement.
AAATCCCTGAAAGAATTCCAGGAAAACATAAATAAACAAGTAGAAGCCCATAGAGAGGAGACACAAAAATCCCTGAAAGAATTCCAGGAAAACACAATCAAACAGTTAAAGGAATTAAAAATGGAAATAGAAGCAATCAAGAAAGAACACATGGAAACAACCCTGGATATAGAAAACTAAAAGAAGAGACAAGGAGCTGTAGATACAAGCTTCACCAACAGAATACAAGAGATGGAAGAGAGAATCTCAGGAGCAGAAGATTCCATAGAAATCATTGACTCAACTGTCAAAGATAATGTAAAGCAGAAAAAGCTACTGGTCCAAAACATACAGGAAATCCAGGACTCAATGAGAAGATCAAACCTAAGGATAATAGGTATAGAAGAGAGTGAAGACTCGCAGCTCAAAGGACCAGTAAATATCTTCAACAAAATCATAGAAGAAAACTTCCCTAACCTAAAAAAAGAGATACCCATAGACATACAAGAAGCCTACAGAACTCCAAATAGATTGGACCAGAAAAGAAACACCTCCCGTCACATAATTGTCAAACCACCAAACGCACAAAATAAAGAAAGAATATTAAAAGCAGTAAGGGAAAAAGGTCAAGTAACATATAAAGGGAGACCTATCAGAATCACACCAGACTTCTCGCCAGAAACTATGAAGGCCAGAAGATCCTGGACTGATGTCATACAGACCCTAAGAGAACACAAATGCCAGCCCAGGTTACTGTATCCAGCAAAACTCTCAATTAACATTGATGGAGAAACCAAGATATTCCATGACAAAACCAAATTTACACAATATCTTTCTACAAATCCAGCACTACAAAGGATAATAAATGGTAAAGCCCAACATAAGGAGGCAAGCTATACCCTAGAAGAAGCAAGAAACTAATCGTCTTGGCAACAAAACAAAGAGAATGAAAGCACACAAACATAACCTCACATCCAAATATGAATATAACAGGAAGCAATAATCACTGTTCCTTAATATCTCTCAACATCAATGGCCTCAACTCCCCAATAAAAAGACATAGATTAACAAACTGGATACGCAACGAGGACCCTGCATTCTGCTGCCTACAGGAAACACACCTCAGAGACAAAGACAGACACTACCTCAGAGTGAAAGGCTGGAAAACAACTTTCCAAGCAAATGGTCAGAAGAAGCAAGCTGGAGTAGCCATTCTAATATCAAATAAAATCAATTTCCAACTAAAAGTCATCAAAAAAGATAAGGAAGGACACTTCATATTCATCAAAGGAAAAATCCACCAAGATGAACTCTCAATCCTAAATATCTATTCCCCAAATACAAGGGCACCTACATACCTAAAAGAAACCTTACTAAAGCTAAAAACACACATTGCACCTCACACAATAATAGTGGGAGATTTCAACACCCCACTCTCATCAATGGAATGATCATGGAAACAGAAATTAAACAGTGATGTCGACAGACTAAGAGAAGTCATGAGCCAAATGGACTTAACGGATATTTATAGAACATTCTATCCTAAAGCAAAAGGATATACCTTCTTCTCAGCTCCTCATGGTACTTTCTCCAAAATTCACCATATAATTGGTCAAAAAACGGACCTCAACAGGTACAGAAAGGTAGAAATAATCCCATGCGTGCAATCGGACCACCACGGCCTAAAACTGGTCTTCAATAACAATAAGGGAAGAATGCCCACATATACGTGGAAATTGAACAATGCTCTACTCAATGATAACCTGGTCAAGGAAGAAATAAAGAAAGAAATTAAAAACTTTTTAGAATTTAATGAAAATGAAGGTACAACATACCCAAACTTATGGGACACAATGAAAGCTGTGCTAAGAGGAAAACTCATAGTGCTGAGTGCCTGCAGAAAGAAACAGGAAAGAGCATATGTCAGCAGCTTGACAGCACACCTAAAAGCTCTAGAACAAAAAGAAGCAAATACACCCAGGAGGAGTAGAAGGCAGGAAATAATCAAACTCAGAGCTGAAATCAACCAAGTAGAAACAAAAAGAATCAACAGAACCAAAAGTTGGTTCTTTGAGAAAATCAACAAGATAGATAAACCCTTAGCCAGACTAATGAGAGGACACAGAGAGTGCATCCAAATTAACAAAATCAGAAATGAAAAGGGAGACATAACTACAGATTCAAAGGAAATTCAAAAAATCATCAGATCTTACTATAAAAACCTATATTCAACAAAACTTGAAAAATCTTCAGGAAATGGACAATTTCCTAGACAGATACCAGGTATCAAAGTTAAATCAGGAACAGATAAACCAGTTAAACATACCCATAACTCCTAAGGAAATAGAAGCAGTCATTAAAGGTCTCCCAACCAAAAAGAGCCCAGGTCAAGACGGGTTTAGTGCAGAATTCTATCAAACCTTCATAGAAGACCTCATACCAATATTATCCAAACTATTCCACAAAATTGAAACAGATGGAGCACTACCGAATTCCTTCTACGAAGCCACAATTACTCTTATACCTAAACCACACAAAGACACAACAAAGAAAGAGAACTTCAGACCAATTTCCCTTATGAACATCGACGCAAAAATACTCAATAAAATTCTGGCAAACCGAATTCAAGAGCACATCAAAACAATCATCCACCATGATTAAGTAGGCTTCATCCCAGGCATGCAGGGATGGTTTAATATACGGAAAACCATCAACGTGATCCATTATATAAACAAACTGAAAGAACAAAACCACATGATCATTTCATTAGATGCTGAGAAAGCATTTGACAAAATTCAACACCCCTTCATGATAAAAGTCCTGGAAAGAATAGGAATTCAAGGCCCATACCTAAACATAGTAAAAGCCATATACAGCAAACCAGCTGCTAACATTAAACTAAATGGAGAGAAACTTGAAGCAATCCCCCTAAAATCAGGGACTAGACAAGGCTGCCCACTCTCTCCCTACTTATTCAATATAGTTCTTGAAGTTCTAGCCAGAGCAATCAGACAACAAAAGGAGGTCAAGGGGATACAGATCGGAACAGAAGAAGTCAAAATATCACTATTTGCAGATGACATGATAGTATATTTAAGTGATCCCAAATGTTCCACCAGAGAAGTACTAAAGCTTATAAACAACTTCAGCAAAGTGGCTGGGTATAAAATTAACTCAAATAAATCAGTTGCCTTCCTGTATACAAAAGGGAAACAAGCCAAGAAAGAAATTAGGGAAACGACCCCCTTCATAATAGACCCAAATAATATAAAGTACCTCGGTGTGACTTTAAGCAAGCAAGTAAAAGATCTGTACAATAAGTACTTCAAGACACTGAGGAAAGAAATTGAAGAAGACCTTGAAGATGGAAAGATCTCCCATGCTCATGGATTGGCAGGATTAATATAGTAAAAATGGCCATTTTACCAAAAGCAATCTACAGATTCAATGCAATCCCCATCAAAATACCAATCCAATTCTTCAAAGAGTTAGACAGAACAATTTGCAAATTCATCTGGAATAACAAAAAACCCAGGATAGCTAAAGCTATTCTCAACAATAAAAGGACTTCAGGGGGAATCACTATCCCTGAACTCAAGCAGTATTACAGAGCAATAGTGATAAAAACTGCATGGTATTGGTACAGAGACAGACATATAGACCAATGGAATAGAATTGAAGACCCAGAAATGAACCCACACACCTATGGTCACTTGATTTTTGACAAAGGAGCCAAAACCATCCAATGGAAAAAAGATAGCATTTTCAGCAAATGGTGCTGGTTCAACTGGAGGGCAACATGTAGAAGAATGCAGATCGATCCAGCCTTATCACCCTGTACAAAGCTTAAGTCCAAGTGGATCAAGGACCTCCACATCAAACCTGATACACTCAAACTAATAGAAGAAAAACTAGGGAAGCTTCTGGAACACATGGGCACTGGAAAAAATTTCCTGAACAAAACACCAATGGCTTATGCTCTAAGATCAAGAATTGACAAATGGGACCTCATAAAACTGCAAAGCTTCTGTAAGGCAAAGGACACTGTAGTTAGGACAAATCGGCAACCAACAGATTGGGAAAAGATCTTTACCAATCCTACAACAGATAGAGGCCTTATATCCAAAATATACAAAGAACTCAAGAAGTTAGACCGCAGGGAAACAAATAACCCTATTAAAAAATGGGGTTCAGAGCTAAACAAAGAATTCACAGCTGAGGAATGCAGAATGGCTGAGAAACACCTAAAGAAATGTTCAACATCTTTAGTCATAAGGGAAATGCAAATCAAAACAACCCTGAGATTGCACCTCACACCAGTGAGAATGGCTAAGATCAAAAACTCAGGTGACAGCAAATGCTGGAGAGGATGTGGAGGAAGAGGAACACTCCTCCATTGTTGGTGGGATTGCAGACTGGTAAAACCATTCTGGAAATCAGTCTGGAGGTTCCTCAGAAAATTGGACATTGAACTGCCTGAGGATCCAGCTATACCTCTCTTGGGCATATACCCAAAAGATGCCTCAACATATAAAAGAGACACGTGCTCCACTATGTTCATCGCAGCCTTATTTATAATAGCCAGAAACTGGAAAGAACCCAGATGCCCTTCAACAGAGGAATGGATACAGAAAATGTGGTACATCTACACAATGGAATATTACTCAGCTATTAAAAACCACGAGTTTATGAAATTCGTAGGCAAATGGTTGGAACTGGAAAATATCATCCTGCTTGAGCTAACCCATTCACAGAAAGACATACATGGTATGCACTCAGTGATAAGTGGCTATTAGCCCAAATGCTTGAATTACCCTAGATCCCTAGAACAAATGAAACTCAAGACGGATGATCAAAATGTGAATGCTTCACTCCTTCTTTAAATGAGGAAAAAGAATACCCTTGGCAGGGAAGGGAGAGGCAAAGATTAAAACAGAGACTGAAGGAACACCCATTCAGAGCCTGCCCCACATGTGGCCCATACATATACAGCCACCCAATTAGACAAGATGGATGAAGCAAAGAAGTGCAGACCGACAGGAGCCGGATGTAGATCGCTCCTGAGAGACACAGCCAGAATACAGCAAATACATAGGCGAATGCCAGCAGCAAACCACTGAACTGAGAATAGGGTCCCCGTTGAAGGAATCAGAGAAAGAACTGGAAGAGCTTGAAGGGGCTGGAGACCCCAAAAGTACAACAATGTCAAGCAACCAGAGCTTCCAGGGACTAAGCCACTACCTAAAGACTATACATGGACTGACCCTGGACTTTGACCCCATAGATAGCAATGAATATCTTAGTAAGAGCACCAGTGGAAGGGGAAGCCCTGGGTCCTGCTAAGACTGAACCCCCAGTGAACTAGTCTATGGGGGGAGGGCGGCAATGGGGGGAGGGTTGTGAGGGGAACACCCATAAGGAAGGGGAGGGGGGAGGGGGATGTTTGCCCGGAAACCGGGAAAGGGAATAACACTTGAAATGTATATAAGAAATACTCAAGTTAATAAAAAAAAAATGTTGCTGTATCTTGAATAGTACCCTTTTTCTTGCGAATCCTATTGGGAACCTACTGAATTCACAAAACACAATAAACACATGAGATGTTTATGATGGAGATCATACTTCTGTGTTATAAAGCAAAATTCCTAAAACACTGCTTATTATATGACATCTCTGATCCTTTGCAATACCTCTCCTTTAGGTATGTCTTCTGCTATATCTCCACACAGGAAAGGCAAAAGTATGTGATGAAGATGTGAAAAAATAAATCAAATCTGTCTCTGTGACTCGGCTGTTATCTAATTCTCAACATGGTATAGAACAGCTCTTCTCATTTCATAATGTATTTAATTCATGTTGAAATTATGCGAGCAAAATTTGAGATACACAAATACTGAGGGATGATTATGTATTCATTAATATTAATTGTCAATATGACAGGATCTAGAGTCACTTAGGAAACAAATCCCAGACAATGACTCTAAGGGAGAATTATGACTGTCCTAACTAAGGTGAAAATACTCTGAATTTGGACTGCACCATTCAATGGGCTGCAGTCATGAATAGAATAAAAAGGAGAAAGTTGAGCCGAGCACAGCATTCATTTCTCTGCTTGTAATGCAATGTTAAGATGAGTTTCACACAGTTTGTAGTTATGTCCTCCCTGTTAAATAGATAATGTCTTCAAAGTGAGAGGCAAAATAAACCTTTTATTCATCAAGTTTTATAAGAGGCTATGATTTGGGAAGAATACCCCAGACTCAAATAATATGCAACAGGAAAGAGTGTTTATTTTGTAGATAACCTGCCAGCAGGGAGGGGAGGTTCTACCATTCATCAGTATGGAAGACAAAGGTATGGAAATTTCAGGGTCAATTTTAAGTCTGTTAGGGTAGGAATGGGTGACTTTTATCTTTCATTCCTATTACTGATTAGCTCCATCTCCGGGAGTATGGCTGCCTTTGTGATTGGTTAAAACACTGAGGGATTTGGGGACTTTTGCTTCTTAATTATACTTGTCTCAGGCTAGCTGGTGGGTCAGCTTTTACAGCTTCTGATTGGTTGCCCACGAGGTTGGCTCAGACTAGGTGGTAAGGCATCTTCCTGATTGGCTGCCAGCAAGTGGTATTTTTTCCTGGAATTGACTGTTTTCAGGCTTTTCCAGTTCTTGGAAACATAAATTTGGGCTATTCTCCAAAACTGTTGGTTTTCAGCCTGTCATGGAGTCAGCCTGAGTCTGGCTCACTCAGTCCTCTCAGCTTCTTTCATCGGATATTTTCTTACATCAATAAAAAAATAACTAATATTTGTAGTAATTAGGTTTACTCATTTCTACATTGAGAATGTCTTAAAGGTTAACATGAAGATGGACAAGAGTTCAACAACTAATGCTGGGCTGGAATGAGGGAAGAGAAAAGGTGATAATGAAAAAGATCCAAGAAATATTGATAAAGACAATTCATTTTATATTCCTGGGTTTTGCCTTTTTATCTGCGGCTTGAGATGTCTCCTACTAGAGAACATATAGAATTCAGCCTAGTATTTCTATAGATCTAATATTTCACTATAGAAGAAACTTGTTTAAAAACTGAGAGATGACTTGGTAAAGTGTACTGTGAAAATGTAAGAACCTGAATTCTTATCTTTATCACCCATATGAAAAATCTAAACTTGTGGTGTTGTTTTTCTATTTTACGAGAGACAGGGTTGAGAAGACACACAAACGGGATTTCTGAATCTTGCTGGTTAGCCAGTATAGCAGATTTAGTTAAGCTCCAGAATCTCCCCCGAGAGACAAATTCAAAACAATAAGGTAGACAGCTGAAATGATTACCAAGGTGAAAGGTCAGTTGTTAGACAGAGAGATGACAGAAGAGAACCAACTCATGCTAGTTGTTCCCAGACTTTCACATTTGCTTTGTAGAATTTGAACGCGCAAGAACGAGCACACACACACACACACACACACACACACACACACACACACTTACTCACAAAAGTCTACACAGACAATATATGAACAGAATTCCAAAAATTAGTAGAACCTACAAAGTATTGAAAATCATAAGCTGGAGAAATAATTGAAGAAGAAAACTGACATGAACCTTTGTCCTCTGCAAGTACACATTTGGTAGATTGAACCTGCATACAGAAGTGTGTATGCCTGTACACAATATACATACACACAAACACTCTCAAGTAAATGCACCACAATCCATTCTTGACTATACTAGTGTCACTATGCATCTATTATCCCATTGGCTCTCCTCCTGCTTACTTTTCTGTGTCATAGCTGGCAAGGACTAAACCTACCTACCTCCTCTGCATTTCTTTCCTTACCAATCATTTTTACTCTCATTTTCCATTTGACTTCTCTTTTTCCTTTTGTTCTGTCGTTTGCAGAAACGTACTGAATGTTTTCTTATAGAAACTTAAAGGAAAACTCTTATTAGTCTATTGAGCTTTCTGCCACATTTCAAATTCTAGCAATGAGATTCTTTGAGGATTTGTAAACTTTTTATTGTCATATTTATACTTGAAGCATACATTATTACTTATTTCTTCATGTGTCACTTCTTTGCTGGATGAATTTGAAGTAGGATGAAATAAAAGTCATATATAATAAAGCTAATGCAACTGGAATATATTTTAAAATTTCAGAATCAGATATATCTAATGACAAATAAAGAATGATTAGGAATCCACATATAGTTACCAGTGCTCCCTGGCACTCACATTCAAGTTTCTCATCATAGAAAATACAGCAGTCAATCAAGCAAAAATGATTGCATTCTATTCAGGAAGTGTATTGAATATAAGTTTGTTGTATAAAAACACTGATAGGGAGTATTGCAGATGTTAATAACACAATGATAACATATTTTTGACTTAATGTGTAATTGGTTTCAAGTTATTGAAATTTTAGTGCTTAAAGTTTTTCAAAAATATATTCTTTTTATGTCACTGAAGATATGTCTGTCAATATCAAGATATATTGCCCATATCTTATAGTGGATTTTCAGATCTTGAGGCTGAAAAACATATGCTTTTGATATCAATCTAGAAAGATAGTCACCATGAAAAGCTTAGTCAGAGAAAGGTGGTACATGCCTTTAATCCCAGGAGAGAGAGGAAATCAGATCTCTGATGAAGTTCAGCCTGAGACAGATCAAATTTCAAGTAAAGAATACCATAGAGCCAGATGTTGTGGTACACACTTTAATCTGGGAAATATTTTCTGCTGGAGGCATACATAGGGTCAGTGAAAGAAGGAAAGTTTCCTTTTTCTATGCAACTGCTTGCAGTTACTTGCTAGCATTCTCTCCAAACTTCTTGCCCAGTAGAATTTAGGGTTGCAGAGACAAATTTTAGTGGGCTACTAGGAGTGGTAGTGAATGCGCTTTTCCACCTCTTAATTCCTGGACCCATAGATCCTGTCTGTGGGAGAAACTGCACCATATATAGGATGCTGATTCAAAGCATAGACTCCCTTGTGAAGAGACTTGCCCCAGATTTCCATGCTGTTTCTCTCTAATTGGAGTACAAAGAATCTGTGTTGCAGAGATGTTCAAGGTTGTATCTCCTGCTGCAGCTGGACTTGTAATGTGTAAGAATCACCAAGGTAGTATTGGCTTTAAATGTATGAAGGGGTCATGAGATCACATGAGGCTTGGCACTGTGAGAGTGTAGGGATGGCCACTGTTGAAGGAACAGCCTTAGTAACAGTTGAGGTCTCAGGAATGAAGGGACCATGGAAAGAAGTTGAGGCTTAGCATCATGAAGAGAGTCTATGAGAGACTACTGGTGAAACCTGATTGTAGGTGAAGACCCCAAGATATTGGAGATTCCAGAACCATGGGATGATCACCAAGAAAAGCATCAGGGAATTAGAGTCAATAAGAGCTTAGAGTGCTAGAGAGCTAGAGAAGTGGCAAAACCCTTATGAGGAGCCCAGAAAATCATGTGTGGATCCTAGACATTCGAACAAGATGCTTTAAAGGTTAAGTTGTCTTGGATGCCACAAGATGTTAGAGATACCAGAGTTGTAGGGAAACTGCTGAAGGAAATTTGCAACCGGGAATGGAAGAACAGAGAACGAAGAAGTTTCTTGCTGTTAAATGCAGGATCTGACAATAGAAGTGAACAAGGATGGAAAGACTCAGAAATCTGATGATTGCTTTGGCTTTGACACCAGACATGGAGATGCAGAGTTTGGAGTTTGCTCAGGTTGATTTTCATCTTGTTTCATCCAGTGTTTTCTTACCATGACATTTTGGAATGAGAATGTATATTCTGCATGATATTGGGAGTATGTGGTCTTCTTTTTGTTTTTGATTTTTTTTTTCGGAGCTGAGGACCGAACCCAGGGCCTTGCGCTTGCTAGGCAAGCGCTCTACCGCTGAGCTAAATCCCCAACCCCTTGTTTTTGATTTTTAAGGGATTACAGTTTAGAGCTTACCTAATCTCAGAAGAAACATTGAACTTTGAACTCCTAACATTGGAGAAACTCTTATAGACTATGGGGACTGTAAAGTTGGAATAATGTATTTTGCATTGTGCTGTGCCTAGGTATGACCTCTATAGAGTCATGTATTTGAACTGTCCTATTGTAACCAGGGAGTAGAATGTGGTTTGAATATATTTGGCAAATTGGAAGTGGTACTATCATGAGATGTGGCCTTGTTGGAGGAAATGTGTCCCTGTGGGCACGGGCTTTGAGACCCTATTTCTCGCCAGGTAGGAACCAGTCCTCTCCTGCTTGCCTTTGAAATAAGATATCACAATTTCAACTCCTCCAGGACCATGCTTTCTGCTTTGATGATAATGGATTGAACCCCTGAGCCTGTAAAGCAAGCCCCAATTAAATGCTGTCCTTTAAAATATTCACCTAGGTCATGGTTTCTCTTCACAGTAATGAAAACCCTAACTAATGGTGTAGTAAGTGCAGCTTTCACAAAGATTAGTTCTCAAAATGGAGCAACATGTCCCATTGGAGGCCTTCAGAGGTTTGTAGTTCAAGACATTGGAACTACTCATGGGTTTGTTGAGCAGAAATTGATAGGAAAAAAAGCATAATGCATACTGGTATCCCTGGAATTTCAAAACTCTCTCACACATGTGACTTCATATCATTGAAGCTAAGATGGATATTGGCATTTCACTGACTTCAGTACTAAGTATAGGGTCTGAAACAGACCTGCAGAAGACCCTTTTAATATCTTGTTTTACAGGGAACAAGTACAAAATATTAAAAAGTACCCAAGAATCAAGTATGGAGAAAGTCTGGTAACAACAGATCCAGGAGACATGGGCTAAATATTTCTTTATCTCCTTAACTCTTCATAAAAACAGTTCACTATGAGCTGTTGGTCCTGGAGAAGACTGACAAGGATAGTCAGCAAAACTGACTCTATTGGATGCTTTACCATAGAACATGGGGCCTTCAGTTCAATAAATGATTTATGCCATTGATGTAGTTCTCTGTGTTTTCCTTTACACAAAAGAGATATTAATAAAATAGCATGATTTAGGCATGGAAAAGTAGTTCAGTATGGAAAAGTTCCTGTTGTGTCAGCAAAAATATCTGATTTAATCCCTAGCAACAATATAAAAAGCCAAGCATGAGATTTGGGGCACAGACAAAAGAGGATCACTGGCCTTGCTAACTGCCAGCTTAGCTCCAAGTTCAATGAGTGACATTGTCTCAAGGAAATAAGGTGGCAACTAACACAACTGGATGCATGATGTCAACATCTGTGTTCCATGTAAACCCCTGTCCAAAGGCATAGTATATGCAGATTCTGAAAAAAGGCAAAATTGGAAAATTTGTTATTTCTACAAAACTACCACTTGAGGCACTCTGAGGAAAAAAATTCATCATGGAAAATAGTTGTTAATGAATAAAATGAGTCTCTGGGCTCATATTTCCAATTACAGCAGTAGAATGATTGAGGGGACAAAGCTCCAGAAAGAGACATTTGGGAGCACTCCCCAATCAAATAGGAGCCTGAGAAACAAGGGTACAGATCTGCTCCAGACAGCCATTTATCCCTATTAACTCAGAATATTAATATTAATATATTCTGGAAGAGAAAGCCAGGGGCCCACTCTTTTATCTTGCTGTGCAGAACCTGAATATTGAATGACCTTGAATAAATGGAGTGTTATTGATGCCATTTTTGTCTCAAAAGAAGGAAAACCAGGGAGCCATCCCTAATCTCTCTCTTTTGTTTGGTTTGAGTTTTAGTCTCAAAGAAACCTAAGCAAAAACTCAAAGTACCAGGCTATAAAGACAAGTGTAATTTTAGATAGTGTGGCCTGTGAAGAGCTCATCTTTTCTCTATCTGTTAGCAAGACTAGACTCTCTGAACTCAACAGAGAAGGAGCATATTCCCTTTCACTGCCAATTGAAGATGATTTAAGAATGAGAAGACCCCACCCGAAGGTTTGTGCTCTCTAAGGAAAACTAGGCACATAATGAGAAAAGACTGCCAGGATTCATTACTGGTGCAGTTCCACATTTTATTAAGTGCTGTGAGCCTGGTTTATTTCATGAAAAGGTCTGAGTGCATGAAGGACAAGATATTAAAGACAATAAAGAAAAACAGTTTCACTACGTAAAGGTGCTGTGTGTCTAAAGCATACAAACTCCGCAGCAATCACAATCATGAGGTTAGAAAATGGCTAACACCATCTTTAGTATTTGTTGTTTGATATTTTGTTTTAATGATTTTTTTCTTCATTTGGAGATGTTTTCAAGCATCTTATTATTAAGCTTATTCTTTGACAATTATTTACATAAACATAATGCTGTTTGATTACCCTCTCTCTTCCTGTGAGACTAAAACAGGAACAATATACATTACAAGTTAATGAGAAAACAAAACAATAAAAATATACCTTCCAGGTTGAGGGTTTTATTTGTAGTGAAGATTAAGTTCCAGTTTTTACAATGTTAAATCTGTGAAATACTTACAGAATAAGTTTGTTTGTCCTGTATTAAGTCCTTGCAAATTAAGATTTCTATTTGTAATGAAGAATACATTTATTTCTACTCTGACGTAAAATGCAAAATCTGTTTTGAGGTATTTACTCATTTACTTATTTATTTATTTATTTGTATTTTTTTTCCAGACTGGCTATAACTAGCTCCGGCTGCCCTAGAAATAGCTCTATATTTTTAATTGATGATCTTATAGCATATAGTATTGGTGTTCTGTTCAGAATGTTGTGTCATATGCCAAAGTGTTTAAGGCTATTTTCTAATTTCTCCTCTATCAAGTTCAGTGTTTCTGGTTTTATGGTAAGGTCATTGATCTACTTTTACTTGAGATTTGAGCAGGATAATGAATATGGCATCATTTGCATCCTTCCACCTGGAGACACCCAGTTTGACAAAATCTATTTTTTGAAGATTTTTCTTTACAGATGATAATTTCTGGCTTCCCTGTCCTTAGGTGTGAATTTATGTCTGGGCCTACAATTCAATTCTGTTTGTTGTTGTATCTGTTTTTATGCCAATACCTTGTGGGTTTTATCACTGTAGCTTTATAGTATGACTTGAAAATCAGTGAAAGTAATACCTCCAACATTTTTTGTTGTTCTTTTTGTTGTTGTTCTTTTTTGTTTTGTTTTTCATATTCAGGATTGTTCTAGATATCCTGCGTTCTTGGATTTTGGTTTTCTCTATGAAGTTGAGAATTGTCATTTCCTGGTCTGTAAAGAATTGTTTTGGAATTCTGATGGGGATTGCATTCAGTCGGTAGACATTTTTGATAAAAACGACCATTTTTGCAGTTAATCCTACCAATCCCTGAGGATCGAGATCTTTCCATTTTCTGGTATCTTCTTCATTTTTCCTTCAAAGATTATAAGCTTATAAGCATAGAAATCTTTCATTGACTTGGATAGACATTATCTACATCTTGAGGCTCATGTGAAGAGTGATTGTTTCCTCATTTTCTTCCTCAGTCTGTTTATCATTTTTATATAGAAACGCTACTGAGTACTTACAGTTATTCTTGTATGCAACTACTGTGCTAAAAGTGTTTATCAACTCTCAGAGATAGCTAGTAGAATTTTTAGGATCACTAATGTACTCTCATTTCATCCAAAGTTAATGATACTTTCAACTCTTCCTTTCCAATTTGTGTCCCCTTGATCTCATTTGGCTGTCTTATTGCTATAGATAAAACTTCAAGTGCTATGTTGAATAGTATGAACTGAGTGGAATGTCTTGTTCCTTATTTTAGTGGAATTAGTTTGCATTTTTATCCATTCAATTTGGTGTTAGCTATCGACTTGAAGTAAATCAAGATATGTTCCTTTTCCACTAATCTTGTAAATTCTTTTACCATGAAGGGGTGGTGGAATTTATTAAAGACTTTTCACATATCACTATCTGCAGATGACATGATAGCATATTTAAGTGATCCCAAAAGCTCCACCAGGGAACTACTAAACCTGATAAACACCTTCAGCAAAGTGGCTGGGTATAAAATTAACTCAAATAAATCAGTAGCCTTCCTCTACACAAAAAAGAAACAAGTCTAGAAAGAAATTAGGGAAACGACACCCTTCATAATAGTCCCAAATAATATAAAATACCTCAGTGTGACTTTAACCAAGCAAGTGAAAGATCTGTATGATAAGAACTTCAAGCCTCTGAAGAAAGAATTTGAAGAAGATCTCAGAAGATGGAAAGATCTCCCATGTTCATGGATTGGCAGTATTAATGTATTAAAAATGCCCATTTTACCAAAAGCGATCTACAGATTCAATGCAATCCCAATCAAAACACCAATCCAATTCTTCAGAGGGTTAGACAGAACAATTTGCAAATTCATGTAGAATAACAAAAAAACCAAGATAGCTAAAACTATCCCCAACAATAAAAGGACTTCTGAGGGAATCATTATCCCTGAAGTCAAGCAGTATTACAGAGCAATAGTGATAAAAAATGAATGATATTGGTACAGAGACAGATGGATAAACCAGTGGAATACAATGTACGACCTAGAAATGAATTCACATACCTATGGTCACTTGATTTTTGACAAAGGAGCCTAAACCATCCAATGGAAAAAAGAGAATTTTCAGCAAATGGTGCTGATTCAACTGGAGGTCAACATGTAGAAGAATGCAGATCGATCCATGCTTATCACCCTGTACAAAGCTTAAGTCAAAGTGGATCAAGGACCTCCACATCAAACCAGATACACTCAAACTAATAGAAGAAAAAGTGGGGAAACATCTCGAACACATGGGCACTGAAGATTTCCTGAATAAAACACCAATGGCTTCTGCTCTAAGATCAAGAATCGACAAAGGGGATCTCATAAAACTGCAAATCTTCTTTCAGGCAAAGGACACTGTTGTTAGGACAAAACGGCAACCAAATGATTGGGGAAAGATCTTTGCCAATCCTACAACTGATAGAGGGCTTATATCCAAAGTATACAAAGAACTCAAGAAGTTAGACGGCAGGGAGAGAAATAACCCTATTAAAAAATGGAGTTCAGCTAAACAAAGAATTTCCAGCTGAGGAATACCAAATGGCTGAGAAACACCTAAACATCTTTAGTCAAAAGGGAAATGCAAATCAAAACAACCTTGAGATTTCACCTCACACCAGTGAGAATGGCTAAGATCAAAAACTCAGGTGACAGCAGATGCTGGCAAGTATGTGGAGGAAGAGGAAAACTCCTCCATTGTTGGTGGGATTGCAGACTGGTACAACCATTCTGGAAATCTGTCTGGAGGTTCCTCTGAAAATTGGACATTGAACTACCTGAGGACCCAGCTGTAACCTCTCTTGGGCATATACCCAACAGATGTCCCAATGTATAACAAAGACACATGCTCCACTATGTTCATAGCAGCCTTATTTATAATAGCCAGAAGCTGGAAAGAACCCAGATGCCCTTCAGCAGAGGAATGGATACAGAAAATGTAGTACATCTACACAATGGAATATTACTCAGCTATCAATAGCAATGACTTTATGAAATTCATAGGCAAATGGATGAACTGGAAAGTATCATCCTGAGTGAGGTAACACACTCACAGAAAAAAACACATGGTATGCACTCATTGATAAGTGGTCATTAGCCCAAATGCTTGGTTTACTCTAGATGCACAGAAGACTTGAAACTCAAGAAGGATGACCAAAATGCGAATGCTTCACTCCTTCTTCAAAAGGGGAACAAGAATACACTTGGGAGGGAATAGGGAGGCAAAGTTTAGAGCAGAGGCAGAAGGAACACCCATTCAGAGCCTGCCCCACATGTGGGCCATACAGCCACACAATTAGACAAGATGGATGAAGCAAAGAAATGCAGGCCGACAGGAATTGGATGTAGATCTCTCCTGAGAGACACACCTAGAATATAGCAAATACACAGGCAAATGCCAGCACCAAACCATTGAACTGAGAACAGGACCTCAGTTGAAGGAATCAGAGAAAGGACTGGAAGAGCTTGAAGGGGCTCGAGACCGCATATGAACAATAATGCCAACCAACTAGAGCTTCCAGGGACTAATCCACTACCCAAAAACTATATATGGACTGACCCTGTGCTCCAACTGCATAGGTAGCAATGAATAGCCTAGTAAGAGCACCAGTGGAAGGGGAAGCCCTTGTTCCTGCCAAGACTGAACCCCCAGTGAAAGTGATGGTTTGGGGCAGGGCGGTAATGGGGGGGAGGATGGGGAGGGGAACATCTATAGAGAAGGGAAAGGGGAAGGGTTAGGGGGATGTTGGCCAGGAAACCGGGCAGGGGAATAACAATCGAAATGTAAATAAGAAATACTCAAGTTAATAAAATGAAAAAAAAATTTAAAAAAAAAGACTTTTCACTATCTAATGAAATGATCCTTAGAATTTTTTTTGCTTTATTTTCATAATGCATTACTTTACTGTTTTTCTTATGTTCAACAATCCTTACTTCTCTGGGATGAAGCCTACTAGTTCTTGGTGAGTGATCTCTTGGATGTATTCTTGCATTTGATTGGCAAAAATTTTATTGAGTATTTTTCATCCGTGTTCCCAAGGTAAAGTGTTAGGTTTTCAATTCCCGTTTGCTCATTATGTAGTTTTTACATCAACTACAAATATGTAATGTGTGTCCTCATAAAATCAACACTTATCTATATGTGCTACCTCAGCATAATCCTCCAGCTTCCCCTGCTATATTCCTTCCAAATTTCCCTAGATGATGAACTATAACCTGGATGTATGAGATGGAATCCACACGTTTCTCATGAAGTTGGTTTTGGTAAGTGTTTTATTAGGGCAACAGAAAACAAATTAGAGCATCTGACTTTTATGTAAATTTTGGGCATTCAAACTCAACACCTCATGTTTTCACGTTAAAACCTTACCCAACCGTCTCCCAGCACATTTCCAATTCCTGTGAAATGATCACATTCTCGTTGTAGAAGGTCAGATTCCCCAAACTGGAACATGCACTGTAGGAGGGAAGAAACCTCACATATCTTGAAAGGTTGAAAACTTGACTTAGTCTAGACACTCCCCACCCCACAAGCTTTAGGGAATCTCAGAGGGAGGCAATGATGACCAAGAAGCAGTGACCGGAGATAAATCTTTGGACTTGTAGAGTTTCATTCAACTTGTGTTGTTTTTGTGAGTCACCTTCTATGTTGAAGTGGGGTATTTTGGTAAGGCAGCTGCTTTTGTGTCAGCAATGCTCTAAAGTACTCTCCAGTGAAACCCCTGTTTCTCATCCCCCAAAAACTCATTGCATCACCAAGTTGGACTTTGATACAGTTGTCACTTTGGTCTGACATGGCTTTTTTCATAAGTCATCTAGTCCTCTCTTCTCTCTTCTCTCATTTCACTCTATCCCTCACTCTTCTGTATGTGTGTACTTATTGCATGTCCCCAAGAAAAGACCTTTACAAAATAAGTAGGAATAATTAATATATGCAGTATTCGTGTTACTTAAGGATTAGAACTATATATTTTATTAAATTTCATTTACTCAAAAACCCAGCAAAATGTAAGTGTGTTTTCGGCCTAAATTAAAATGATAATGTTCAAAATTATACACAAAACTGCTACTAGATCTTCTGCTTTTGTTCTATTGATATCATTATATATTAAAATAAATTGGGTAGACACATGTGCATACATTCACACAACAGCACTTAAAGAGAGTTTTTTTCTATTTTCCTTTCTTTTGTTGGATATTTGCTTTATTTACATTTCAAATGTTATCCCCTTTCCTTCTTTCCCTCCAAAGAACCCTTATCTTATCCTCCATCCCCCTCCTTCAATTAGGGTGCCCCCCACCTACCCATCTGCTCCCTCCTGCCTCCCCTCCCTGGCATCCCCCAATACTGGGGCATCAAGCCTTCAAAAGACCTAGGGCCTCTTCTCCCATTGATGCTCGACAAGGCCATTCTTTGCTACAGATGTGGCTAGAGCCAGGAGTCACTCCATGGGTACTCCTTGATTGGTGGTTTTGTCCATGGGAGCTCTGGGATGTCTGGTTAGTTGATATTTTTGTTCTTTCCATGGGGTTGTAAACATCTTGAGCTCCTTCAGTCCTTTCTCTAACTCCTCCCTAGGTATCCCAGTGCTCAGTCTGATGATTAGTTGCAAGCATCTTAATTTGTATCAGAGCCTCTCAGAGGACAGCTGTAGCAGGCTCCTTTCAGCATGCACTTCTTGGCATCCACAATAGTGTCTGATTTTGGTGACTGTATATGGGATGGATCCCCAAGTGGAGCAGATTCTGAATGGCCTTCCTTTCAGTCTCTGTTCCACATTTTGTCTTCTCACTTCCTCCTGTGAGTATTTTGTTTCTCCTTCTAAGAAGGATAGAAGCATTCACACGTTGGTCTTCCTTTATCTTGAGCTTCATGTGTTCTGTGGATTTTATGGTGGGTATTCTGAGCTTTTGTGCTAATATCCACTTATCAGTAAGTGCATACCATGTGTGTTATTTGTGATTAGGTTAACTCACTCAGGATGACACTTTCTAGTTCTATCTATTTGCCTAAGTATTTCATGAAGTCATTTAAGTACTTAAATAGCCCTATAAATCATAATGCTAGGAATCTTAGTCCCAGTCTGAAAACAAACTATGTAATAAAAGCAAAATCCCGTCTTGGGGCATTCCGCTCATGATTTTTCCTCAAAGTCTGTAAGACCATGCTAGAAATGTCATTCAATGTACAGTGTGACTTTCCATTCTTTATGAATATCTTTCCTGGCTAATCTCCTGCATGTAGCAGCTAACTAAACATGAAGCCACTCCATGTCAGAAATATTATAACCCTGGGGACTTGTTGTAAAATTCTTATGATTATTTTAAGATCTATTACTTACATAGGTACAGAAGTATTTGTAGCATTTTGCATTCAGCAAGACATGCATCATTAAGAAAATATCTGCAAATATTAGAAACAAAGAGATTATAATTAAATAACTGAGTAGCAGTGAACTTCAGGTGCTCAAGATACAGACATATAAGAATAAAAGAGAGGAATCATATATAGCAACTCTGAATTTGGGAGAACACTAAGTATACCAGTTAATTTTTCCAATTTTTGTGACAAAACATATAACAGAAGCAACTAAAGAAAGTATTGTTTATTTTGTTTCACATTTTGATGATCCAGTGCATCTCCTCTGGGATGTCTGTCACAGTTGCCCACACATGATGCTGCTATGTTACTCTGCATCCACGGTCAGGAAGCAGAGAGATGAATGCTGGTCCTTAGCCCACTTTCTCATTTTCACTTACATGAGATGTCAGTCCAGGAATTGTCTTTTCAAAATTCAGGTAGGGTGTTCCTTGCTAACCCTACCATCCTTGAAATGCCCTCACAAACCAAGGTGTGCAACCACCATGATCTGTAACTCATTAAGTTTTCACTGGAATTAAGCATCACAGAAAGAAAGATTTAATCAAACCACTGCAGTACCCAATGAAGGCATGAGAAATTGTAAAGTCATATACTCTACCATTTTGCCTATTAAAATGAAAGACAAAAAATGAAGACATGTTAAAAATCTACTAACATTTTATTTTGGTTCTTTAATTCTACATCTCATCAACTTCTTTCTCCTCACTACATAAAACTTTCTCCTTGTCCCTTTCCTAGATACCTTATGATAAATGTGATAAAAGTATCCTGAACAAATAGCTTAGGGGAGAAAAAGTTCATTTTGTCCATTATTTCAGAAGGATATGATATATCAAACTGGGAACTGCCTGGCAGCAGACATAGAAGAGAATGCAGCAAGAGTAAGAAGTAGTTGGTCACAATGTATCTATATTCAGGAATCCAAGAACAAAAAATGAAAATTAAGCCTGATTACAAAGTCTCGAGGCCCTTTCCTAGTGACCCACTTCCAACAATGCTCCACCTCCTAGAAATTCCACAAGCATCCGTATAGCATCAGTACTTGTGGTCCATATGTTCAAATAGGTAAGCCTATGAGGGAGTTACCATTTAAACCACACAACCTGTTTGCTCCTTTTCCACTCTATCTCTAGAGCTGATAGGGCCTTTATGAGTTCAACCCTGCCAATTGTCAATGCAGTCTCACACTGGTTCATCCACTCATCCTGTCATGTCACACTCCTTTTCACTTCCCAATGAACTTTTGAATCTCTGATAATTATTTCAAAGCAAACAAAAGGCCACACAAAATGAACCATTTCTTTGTTGTCTTTTTAATTTCCTAAGTGACTTGTTTCCTACTATTAACACACTTTAGACATATCCTCCCTTCTGTAGATATCTGTATGTCCCAACTCAAGTAAGTGTTCCCTCCTACTATCTCATAGTCAAATGCTCTGTTCTATTTTGTAACACCATGTGTTGGATTAAGTGGATATACGTGTAATAATTATGAAGAATCTTGCTACTGTGCTCTTAAAATATTGCTTGACTTTTATCATTGTGTCCAGTTCAGTTCCCTCTGTATACTCTTCTATCTTCAGTTCTCCAAAGTACAAAAGTGGAACATTCTCTCTCAAGTTGGCATACATTTTCTTATCATCTCCATTACACTTTTTCTGTAGCTTTATCCATTATCTTGACATTAGCATGTAGGTTATTTGCTATGTACTTACAATCATGAAGATACTTTACAGGCTGGATTTCAGAAAAGACTTACATTATTGGTTTGCCCATACTTGTGTCATCAACACTCACGGAAGTCAAGTCAGTCTTTCAGTTAACACAGAAATGAGAATGGAATATACATAGTTTACTCAACAGATACTGAAGTATAACAAAGCACAAGATGTGTCCAAGCACATGGCCCTCACTGGAAACCAAGTTCACAAGTGTGAACAGAAAGTGGGCTGAGTATGTCAAGTAGTAGCACCAATATCACATCAAATTTCTTACAAAAAACTGGAGGGTGATCTACAGTAGGGAAACACTTCTTTGTCCCTAATGATCACATATAAATCATAATCATGTAAACCAATAGATACAATATAGCTAAGATAGGAGATGCATTTGAAAGATGGTAGGAGAGTAATCAACATGATTTAGTGTAATGAAAAATATTGGGAATTCTACTATAGCATGTCTCATTGATCACATGGGATGATAAGTCAATAGTACAGACAAGACCATCAGTCATCAGTCTTAGAATAGTCAATGTCATAAGTTTTAATCCTTCAAGAAATTGAAAGTAACCACAAGAGATCAAAGCTGCTTTCTGACCATGGTGCTTTCTAGCACGATGCATAGAAGTGGGGATAGGAACATGGACTATAAATGAGAGTCTTAGCTCTGACAGTTTAAAATGGAAAAAAAGACTGCCCTAGAATATTTTTAAAGATTTTTATTATTAGGTATTGAGTCAAACAATAATAGATTTTATCATCTTACATTTCATACATGCTAATAATTTGATCCCATCCATTCCCCTTCCTCTCCATTCTTCCTGTCACACTCTTTCTCTCTCTCCACCTTTCCTTTTATTCTGCCTCTACTTTTCTGTCATTTTCTGGGGGGGGGTTATTATTTTAATTAGGGTATCTCACAGGAACATGTGCAACTTACCCGTAGTAAACCATTGAGGAAAATCTCTCCCTCCTCTAGCCACTATAATTGCCTATAGACTACTCTCAGAGAGAGCCAGAAAACAGCATTATTATTTAAAAATCATCAGATCAGACATGGGTGAAATGATCATTTTGGGCAATCCACTACGGAGACAAAAACATAGGAAGAAACTTCAAGTTTTGATATGTAATGGGACACAGCATACAATGGATGCTCTGTAGTTGCCAGTCCAGTAACTTCTGAGATCATGACAAACTCATTTGGTTATCCCATGGACAGAGAATGCTGACAACTGACCTAGTGATGTTACTTTTAATCCATGCTTTGTTGTTGTTGTTGTTGTGGTATCGTCATCCTCTTCCTCCTCTTCCTCCTCTTCCTCTTCCTCCTCCTCCTCCTCCTCTCGTTTGGATATTTCTGAGTTGTAAGAGTGCAAAGAGGATGATTTAGTCTTTAAACAATCTCATTCACTCATAAAGGGGGATGGAAGATATTCAGAACAAAAAGAGAAGTGTCTCATGAGCCTAGGCCTCTTCCGTGGGGTTGATAGTCAGCTAACAATTCCTAGATGTAGAAAAACTCATGAGGCCCATCATTGTCTGTGGGTTATGGGTTTGGGAATTTCCGTGATATCTCCACTGGAATGATCATTGTTTCTTTTTCTGAAATGAAATCGCCCAAAGTTCAGAATCTCCAGCAACTTGAAAATGAGACAAAATATTCCATAGGTATCTTTTATTCCACGGGAATGTTTGCAGTGATAAGAATGGATCGATTTGCATTCATCTACATGCTGAGCTCCAGTTGAAGCAGAAAGATTCATTGAAAATGCTATCTTTTTTCCACTGGATGGAAAATACCCTTTGTCAAATATCAAGTGACAATAGGTGTGTGGGTTCATTTCTGGTTCTTCAATTCTATTCTATTGATCTACCTGCCTGTCTCTGTACCAATACTATACTTTTTTTTTATTAATATTGCTCTGTAATACAGCTTTAGATTAGGGATGCTCATTCCTCCAGAAGGTCTTGTATTATTGAGGATAGTTTTCGCTATCCTGGGTTTTTTCTTATTCCAAATGATTTGCAAATTGCTCTTTCAAATTCCATGAAGAATTGAGTTGGAATTTTGATGTGTATTTCATTGCCTCTGTAGATAGATTTTGGCAAAATGGAAACTTTAAATATTAATCCTGTCAATCCATGAGCACTGGGAGGTCTTTCCATCTTCTGAGATCTTCAATTTCTTCTTCAGAGACTTGAAATTTTTATCAAATAAATAATTCACTTGCTTGGTTAGAGTCACACTGAAATATTTTATTTTATTTGTGACTATTCTGAATGGTGTCATTTCCATAATTTCTTTCCCAGATTTTGAATAGAGGAAGGCTACTGATTTTGTTTGAGTTAGGTTTATACACACCCACATTGCTGAATTTCTTTATCAGGCTTAGCAGTTCTCTGGTGGCACTTTTGGGATCACTTAAGTATACTATCATATCATCTGCAAATAGAGATATTTTTACTTCTTACTTTCCAATTTGGATTCCTTTGACCATCTTTTGTTTTTTGATTGTTCTGCCTAAAACTTTGAATACTACATTGAATAAGTAAGGAGACAGTACGCAGCCTTGTCTAGTCCCTGATTTTAGAGGGAATGCTTCAAGTTTTTCTCCATCTAGTTGATGGGGCTACTGGTTTCTTGTATATTGCTTTTATTATATTTAGGCATGGGTTGTGAATTTTTTTAAGACTTTTAACATGAAGGAGTTTCAAATTTTCTCAAATTGTTTCTCAGCATCTAATGAGATTATCATGTTCTTCATGTTTGTTTGGTTTTTGGGGGGGTTTTTGTTTTTTTTTTTTTTGCTTTTATCTATTTGGTTTATTTTAGCCCTGAGTTTGATTATTTCCTGCCATCTATCCTTCTTGGGGGTATTTGCTTTATTTTGTTCTAGAACTTTTAGGTGTGCTGTCAAGCTACTAATATATGTTCTGTGCAGTTTCTTTTGTAGGCACTCAGAGCTGTGAGTTTTCCTCTTAGCACTGCTTTCATTGTGTCCCATAAGATTGGGTGTGCTCTGCCCTCATTTTCATTAAATTCTAAAAAGTCTTTAATTTCTTTCTTCACTTTTTCCTTGGTCAAGTTATCATTGAGTAGAACATTGTTGAACTTCCATGTGTATGTGGACTTTCTGTCATATTTTTTCTTTTTTTGTTATTGAAGACCAGCCTTATTTCATGGTGATATGATAGGATGCATGAGGATTATTTCAAATTTCCTCTATCTGTTGAGGTCTGTTTTGGAGAAGGTACCATAAGTGTTGAGAAGAAGGTATGTTTTTAGGATCAAATGTTCTATCAATATCTGTTAAATTGATTTGGTTCATAACTTCTGTTAGTTTCTCTATGTCTCTGTTTAGTTTCTCTTTCCATGCATGATCTGTCCATTGATGAGAATGGGGTGTTGAAATCTTCCACTATTATTGTGGGAGGTTCAATGTGTGCTTTGAGCTTCAGAAAGGTTTTTTTTATGAATGTAGGTTCCCTTGCACCTGGAGCATAGATATTCAGGATTGAGAGTTCACCTTGGTGTATTTTTTCTTTGATGAATATGAATTGTCCTTGCTTAACACTTTCGAAAACTTTTGGTTGGTAGTCAATTTTATTGGATATTGGAGTATATACTCCAGCTTGTTTCTTGGGACCATTTGCTTGGGAAATTGTTTTCAGGCTTTTACTCTGAGGTAATCTTTTTCTTTTTTACTGACTTCTGTTTCCTATGTGCAGGAAAATGCTGGGTCCTCTTTACGTATCCAGTCTGTTAGTATATGGCTTTTTATTGGGGAATTGAGTCCAATGATATTAAGACATATTAAGCAGTAGTGATTATTGTTTCCTTTTATTTTTGTTGTTAGAGGAGTAATCACATTTGTTCGGCTCTATTCTTTCAGGTTTATAGCAAGAACATTACTTTCTATCATTTTTTAGGATGCAGTTTCTCTCCTTGTGTTGGAGTTTTCCATTTATTATCCTTTGTAGGGCTGGATTTCGGGAATATATTGTATAAATTTGGCTTTGTTAAAGAATATCTTGGTTTCTCCATTCATGTTAATTGAGAGTTTTGCTGGATATAGCAGCCTGGGCTGGCATTTGTGATCTCTGAAGGTCTATATGGCATCTACCCAGTATCATCTGGTTTCTGTTGCTTAGGTTTCTGCTCTTGCCTCTCACCATCAGGTTGTCTCTGGTTTCAGCTGGCCTTGCTATCTCTGACAGTGGCTTAACCCTCCTATAAGCCTGTGTGTCCCACACAGACCTGTTTTCTCCCAGCGGGATCTGGGTACAGAGAAGAGAACCATAGGTCCTGGTCAGGTCTGGGTTCAGGCAGAAACTGGAAGATCCTTTCCCAGACTCTTCCTCGATTCCTTTGTCCTGAGGGTTCCAGGCGTGTCTCTTGGAGCAGAAGTGGTGGTCTTACCTTTGCTCTCAAGTGTGTCAGCATGCTTGGTGACTGGCTTTCAGCTCTAGGTACAGGCAAAGCCAGGAAGGATCCTGTCCCTGGCTGCTCCTAGCTTCCTGTGTCTAGAGGGCTCTAGACAGGTTCCTCTTGTCCAGATTATTTGCAGAAGTGGTGGTCTCCCCTGACCTCTCAGGACTGTCTGCCTTTCTGAGAGTCCAGCTCTCTCCCCTATGGAATCTGGTTACAGAGAACTGTGGGACAGAGTCATCTCTGGTGGCATGCAGAAACTGGAAGTGGTGTTTAATACTTTAATTATATGAATCAAATAGAATTAAGAGAGCCTGAGTTTGAAGTCTCCTGGAGAAACTACTACTATTACATCCCCCAAAACCTTCTATTATACCTCAGAACATACACTGGAGTGTTCATATGCACGTTTCCTTTTCTGTAGGGATGTTTGCATTCCTCTGCTCCTGGGAGCGTCTTTACATAGTTATTGCCATTGCGTCTTGTAAGTATACATTTTAATCACACCAGAATATATATTCACCATCTTTTAAATTTTTTATTAGTTATATTTCTTTACTTAAATTTCAAACCTTATTCCACTTCCCGGTTTCCTGTCCATAAGGCCTTATTCCCTCCCGTCCCCCTCCCCCGTACAGCTATTCCCCTATACATCTCCCTTATTGCCCCCCATATTCCCCTGCGCTGGGGGTCCAACCTTGGCAGGATCAATGTCTTCCCGATCTCCTGGTGCCCCGGCAAGGCTATTGTCTACTACATATGCAGTTGGACCCTTGGTCAGTCCATGTGTAGTCTTTCCATTATATTTAACATTTTAATCAAAACTTGCTATATATCTACAGAGTCAAGACATATCCATTCATCATTATTTGATAATATAATGAAAATTCTGTACAATTTTTTCACAAATAAGGTATTTGAAAGCTCAGAGAGACCTAATAATATACCCAATGAAAGAATTTGTGCTATATCACCTATACTTTTGTTTTTGTAATAAAATATTTGAATTTGCTCTGTTTAAAATAAAGTTTTAACAAAGATTTTTTAACAAGGTTTTTAAAATTCTTTTTTAAGTTTTTCCTTCTGTACATTTTTTTCAGGTGCTCACAGATCTAAAACAGGCCTCAGACTTTTGGGGAAGTGGACTGTGTACAGCTAGGAACCACCATAGCTGGTGATCTAACTCTGGGCTTTTTTAACACAAGTGCTTTTTAGTGCTGAGACACATCACCAGTTCTGAAAAAAAAATGTGTTTAAACAAACTTAAGGGCAGGAGAGGAGATAGCACGATGGAGAGCAATGATTTTAAAAGAAAATTATGTATTAGTATATAAAGTATCGAATAAGGCCATGGGAAATTAATTTAAAAGGGAAAAGAAAAAAATATTGTCTTAAAGGAATTCCTTAGAAAAGCAAAACACAAAATGCAATAGTGTATGGAATACAGCTAGAAATACAAGGAACAGGGGCAGACTGTCCTCTGCTGTGGTAGATCTCAGTGGGAATTCAAGGAGCTGACAGGATTAGAAGAAACACTCTGTTGCCATCCCCATGCCCTCAACAATTAGCCTGAACTTGGAAGATGATAGTGCGGAGGGTATTTGCAGAGAAGTGGAGCTGTTCACTCCCCTGTGCTTGCTTTACAGCTGACAGGGGCTCCATTCAATTTCACACTTTTATTTTAAAATTTAAAACAGAGAGATTCCTTGATAATGATCTAATTATACTTTTAAAATTTACAAGAAGGAGTTGCCAGTTTGTTTTTTGGTTTTGTTTATATTCATTAAATGCCTATATTTGTCAACTCAAAGGATGATTCAGCAGTTAAGAGCACTGCTGCAGGAATCATTCCACTTCTTTAGCCTCTGCAGACATCTGTACTCATTTGGCAGACTCAAATACACATATGTACAAGCAGTCACACACAAAAAATGAAAATAAGTCTTTTATTTTTAACTCTGCATTTGTCATTTTCACTTAAAACTTTATTCCAAATGCCTGGTGGAGAACTTCTTTAGATTTATGAAGTATTAATATAAGGTAACTTAATTAAAAAGTTCAGCACCATTTTTATACTACATGTAGAAGGTGATAGTGAGAAGACTAAAAACCTAGGGAATAAACATGTTCAATTCCTCAAAATGTATACTGGGTTCCTTAGAGTGGGACACTGACAATAGGTCTTTAGTCTGTGACAGCCCTGAATTAGGGAGGGTAACTCTGGAGCTGTGTCAGCTCCTGGGACACCTAGGTAGAAGAGATAACAAGGCCAAAACTTAGCTGGTTTCTAAAATTCTTCAAGGTCTCACCAAATAAAATGAAACTAACATAGCAGCCACTCAAAACTGTACTAGTGTGACTACTTTGTCCTTACCAATTACATTAGAAGTTATCTAAACCTTATGGAAAATTCCCTAACCCTGCATTAAAAAAGATCTGACACATTAGTCAAGTTCTTGTCATTTTGAATGGTTAACCAATATGCTGGTCATTTCTGCAGAAATGCTAACTCCAGGAGCATCAGACATCTTTCTCTTTTATGTGCCCATTCCACACACATAAAAAGAAGTCAAAATGAAAATTTGAGATTCATGAAGTTCCTTCTCTGTGATAATGCTCTGGTAGTCATGTTGTGAAGAAGCTTGCAAACACTTTAGTCACAGGGCTAGAAAGAGACTGAGCTGAGTTCAGAGTCAAAATCTGCCTAACAATATCTCCCTTTAATCCTCTTTGATTCTGGAACTATGTTAGCCCAGTCCCTGTAATTGGAAGGAGGCTTGCCAGTGACAAAATCAAATAAGACTTTCTCTTTACTGAAAGAATAAAAAATACAGCCAAAATGTCAGAAGTTTAGAAATGCTATCTCACCCCTAAGAATCCCTCAATATCTCAAATTCCAGACCCTGCTCTCCACCTGTAATAGGTAGAAGGTCATATTTCTTGGGCATGCTCTCCCAGACCTAGATAAAATGGCTGAAAGATAAGGCCCTTATATCCTGAGCTAGTAAGGGTCTCCTTACTTGAGTGAGGGTCTCCCCACTCTGGGGGTCTTTCATACTCAGTGGCTGACAAATAGATTGTCTCTGTCAGAGCTGAATCTCCAACTCAATTAAGCTAGTACCACATGATTTGTTTGTTTAAAAACCCATTCTCTCAGTCCAGTGTTCATGATTGCCACATTTGAAATTTAAAATCAATCAACATTCCTGATCTGGTAAATTGTATAAACAACACTTCATATGAATTAGTTTTCAGAATTTTAAGTCTCACAAAGTTAAGGTTAGAAAGAGAAGGCCATCTTAAAATGTCAAGGTTTAAACAATTAAAATAATTTTAGAAGTTTTTAAAGTACATGAACACTTTGAATTTCACCTGGAGCCTTAGATTTTTTGAAATGTAATGGTAATAAGAGCCTACATTCACTAGAAGTTAAATCAAACAAAATTTCTTCGTTTATATTAACAAGGAATTGATTTTGTGTTAATCCCATTTCTAAGCTCTTATCTATCTAATTTGTCGTAATGAAGTATATCAAAACATTTACAAAAGAATGTTATGACTGTTCTATATCCTGCAATAAATTTTTATATTCAAATACAAGTTCTTAAATGTTGTAGGATTCATTTTCTTTTCTCTGGTGGCACAAACATCTATGGAACAGTGTATAGGCATCAGTTAACTAACTCATTCATACCCATCAAGATGATGACCAACAATAGCTAATTTCTTTTCATCTATTTCTAGTTTTACTGTATTTTCTTATTTTATTAGATTTGCCCGTTTCTTTCTTCTTAAAAGTATTCGTGTGTGTGTGTGTGTGTGTGTGTGTGTTTCTGTTCTATGGGAGACCCTCATTCAAGTCTCAGGATGACACGACCCCCCCAATAACTCACACAAGACTGTCTTTGCTTTAATCACATGAGGCGTATCAATAGGAACCAGTGCACTGTAGTCGGGACTCATATACCACGCAGGGGCACAGAAGTTCGACCCTCAGTAGCTGGGAGAAGGGTTATTTGAAGGAAGAAGTCACAACCCAAGGGGGCAGGGATGGTGTCATTGGAAAATGTGGAGAATACCAGTGAAAAATCATGAGGAGAAGCTTCCTGTCTCTCAAGATTGCTTTTGAGAGTGTAATCTAACTTTATGGTCAGCTAGTTCCTGGAAGAAGCCTCCTCTTCTCTTAGATAGGATCACCTATCTAAGGGCCTTAAGCCCTTTTATCTGGATCCTGAGAGAGCAGGCTCAAGAAATGTGACCTCTTACTTACAGGCAGAGAGCTGGAATTTGGCTCCTTAGGGGTGAGGTAGCATTTTTAAGCTTCTGACTTTTGGGCTGCATTTTTTATTCTTTCACATGCATGCAAGTGTATGTGTTGAGATAACAGAATGACCTCAGATGTGGACACTGATTTCTTTGGTATTTGAGGCAGATATACTACAGGCCAGCTAACCAGTAAACTTCAAATTAGATTCTCTTCTCTCTACCTCCTATTTATCTTAGCATTATTGTTATAGGCATGAGTATGATGGTGTCTGATTTAATGTGCGCTTTGAACTTAAGTTTTCATTTTGTCTGGTAAAGAAGCACAGGACACCTGCCCCCATCTCTGCTCATCAAATCCTGTACTCTCCTGTCCCTGAACAGAGTCAAAGCAGTTAGTATTCTCTTCCTCCACCCCAGGACCCCCTGTGTGGAGCCACAGCAATGCCTCTGCTATTGAAAAGGGCAGACAAAAGGAAGCCCATCTTAATTACTATATAATGACACTCAATTTACAGCAATTAGAACCCAAGCTTAAGGCAGGGGGTAGGATGAGGTTGGGGCAGGTGTCAGGTTAGCTGGAAAAGAAGCCTATTCTATTTAAAAAAGAAGTAAAAGTGGCCAAAGCCTGAGGGCACAATAGCTACAACTTCTCCCAGCAAGTTTGAAAACATGCTGAAGAGAGTTTGTCCTGTATCCTTGAAGCCTAGGCAGATCAGAAACATAGAGGGTTGAAAAGGCTTGGCCAGGTCTGCCATTACAAAACTAGTGCTGGGATAAAAACAACACAATACACAAAATAAAAGCCATAGGCAGCTAAACTTGTGGGGCATTAAACTTAAAATTGGTAAAACAAAGACCTTTGAGAGATGTTTTGAGATTAAAAACAAAAAATGTTTTCTATATTTGGGATGAGGGAAAGCGCAATGACACAGGGTATCTGGATTTCATATGTTCTTGCTTTGTTTATAAGCATGCAAATGGCTATATTTCAATCATTATAGTTCTCTATGTCCTCTTTGGGAGAAATCAGAATAAGGAAGATGTGGGAGATTGAGAAATTAAATACTAGATTAAAGATCATAAAGCAGAGGTTGAAAGCATCTTTAAAGCAAAACAGGAAACCCTCAGAAGAATACAATCTGTAATTTACTATAGTAAAATCAAAAAATGTAGTTCCAGTTAGAATGGTTCCACATGAGCTTGAGAAATTAGGATGGCAGCTCATAGGCATATAATATATTGAATTAAGAATACAGATTCTGCTTATTAATCCTAAATAAAAGCAATGCCATACAATAGGTTGTGTTTTAATTTTATTTGGAAAATTTGATACAGTGCAACATTGGTAAATGTTACAATGGCTTTCTGCCTTGAGTTCTGAGGAGGATAATGCTGAGATTACACATTTATTAGAAATGAAGGCTATCTTAGATATACCTTTACAGATTAAAACTGATGATGCTTAGCAATAGAGGTTCATTAAAATACAATTTCATGGGCATTATGGCATGAAGCCTATTCCAGATAAAGTTTACAATCCTACAGATTAAGCCTTTGTAAAAAGGCCTACCAATGTTTCATTGTTGAAATAGGCTATAAATAGAAGTCCTTCAAAAGTACCAAACACTCAGAGAATATGGCATTTAAACATAATTTTATTAATTTAAGAACTTTGTTGATATTGAAACTGAAAGATACCTGTTTGCTTGCCATTTCTTTTTTTTTTTTTTTTCTCTCCATCTTTATTAACTTGGGTATTTCTTATTTACATTTCAATTGTCATTCCCTTTCCTGGTTTCTGGGCCAACATCGCAAACTCCTCCTAATTCCCTTCTATATGGGTGTTCCTCACCATCTCCCAGACATTACCACCCCCCCAACAATCACTTTAACTGTGGGTTCAGTCTTGGCAGGCCCAAGGGCTTCCGCTTCCACTGGTGCTCTTACAAGTGTATTTATTGCTACCTATGCGGTTGGAGGCCAGGTTCAGTCCATGTATAATATTTGGTAGTGGCTTAGTCCCTGGAAGCTCTGGTTGGTTGACATTGTTGTTCATATGGGGTCATGAGCCCCTTCAAGCTCTTCCAGTCCTTTCTCTGATTCCTTCAATGGGGGTCCCGTTCTCAGTTCAGTGGTTTGCTGCTGACATTCGCCTATGTATATGCCATACTATGGCTGTGTCTCTCAGGAGAGACCTACATCCGGTTCCTGTCAGCCTGCACTTCTTTGCCTCATCCATCTTTTCTAGTGTGGTGGCTGTATATGTATGGGCAACATGTAGGGCAGGCTCAGAATGGGTGTTCCTTCAGTCTCTATTCTAAACTTTGCCTGCCAAGGTTATTCTTGTTCCCCTTTTAAGGAGTGAAGTATTTGCATTTTGGCCATCCTTCTTGAGTTTCATGTCTTCTGTGCATCTAGGGTAATTCGAGCATTTGGGCTAATAGCCACTTATCAATGAATACATACCATGTGTGTTTTTCTGTGATTGGGTTAGCTCACTCAGGATGATATTTTCCAGTTCCTTCCATTTGCCTATGAATTTCATAAAGTCATTGTTTTTGATAGCTGAGTAGCATTCCATTGTGTAGATATTCCACATTTTCTATATCCATTCCTCTGTTGAAGGGCGTCTAGGTTCTTTCCAGCTTCTGGCTATAATAAATAAGGCTGCTATGAACATACTGGAGCACATGTCTTTGTTATATGTTGGGGCATCTTTTGGGTACATGCCCAAGAGAGGTATAGTTGGGTCCTCAGGTAGTTTCCAATTTTCTGAGGAACCTCCAGACTGATCTCCAAAATGGTTGTACCAGTCTGCAATCCCACCAACAATGGAGGAGTGTTCCTCTTCCTCCACATCCTTGCCACCATCTGCTGTCACTTGAGTTTTTGAACTTCCCCATTCTCACTGGTGTGAGGTGGAATCTCAGGGTTGTTTTGATTTGCATTTCCCTTATGACTAAAGATGTTGAACATTTATTTAGGTGTTTCTCTGCCATTGGGCATTCCTCAGCTGTGAATTCTTTGTTTAGCTCTGAACCCCATTTTTTAATAGGGTTATTTGTCTCCCTGCGGTCTAACTTCTTGAGTTCGTTGTATGTTTTGGATATAAGCCGTCTATGTGTTGTAGGATTGGTAAAGATCTTTTCCCCATCTGTTGGTTGATTTTTTTGTCCTTACAACACTGTCCTTTGCCTTACAGAAGCCTTGCAGTTTTATGAGATCCCATTAGTCGATTCTTGATCTTAGAGCACAAGCCATTGGTGTTTTATTCAGGAAATTTTCTCCAGTGCCCATGTGTTCAAGATTCTTCCCCACTTTTTCTTCTATTAGTTTGAGTGTATCTGGTTTGATGTAGAGGTCCTTGATCCATTGGACTTAAGCTTTGTACAGGGTGATAAGAATGGATCAAGTGCAGCCATTTGTTAAGAATGAGAATCTTTAAAGCTGTACCTTGCTTAGACCCTAGACGTTAGACCATAGACCAGAAAGTACAGAAAGCACATTCCCACCCACTCTCTTGGAAGGTACCCAATCATAAAAGAGATGGTATAGATCGTATTTACTGCAGGGCAATTACAAGGCAAGAAACATCTCTGGGAAGCTGACATAAGGTTTGTCAGATACTTTGAACAAGATGACTGAAGACAGTGCTCCAATGTCTTAGAATACTTTGAAGTGGTCTTGACAGCCAACTGTCTGCCATTTTAAAAACTTTGAAAGTGTTTGTCTGCACTTCTTACTTAATCAGGAAATATTTCTTCTTAGTTGTCTTTTGCGGTTGAATGATAATCATAGTCTCAATAGAAGGTTAAGTTGTTATATTTAAGAAGATTTATTAGACCTAAAAAGATGGTGTTAGGTTGCTAATGCAAGTTAGGACAAAATGTGATTTAGATCCAGAACTCTGAACTCACCATGACAGGATAGATAATAGGATATTTTTCTTAATTACCATATACTATGGACTTGACATTGTAAATATATATCACACCTTATAACTATTATAATTTATATAATTTTATTCAATTTATATTTGAAAAAGAGACATTTATTGTACTTCAAAGGGGGATTATTGAGAGAATATCTAATATCGATATGACTATGGCACTTGTTAATAATAAATCTGACGGCTTATTATTTAGGTGGTACATAAGAAGTGGGAAATCTGGGAGAAATCATAATTCTGAAATAGAATGCGGCAGGAGATTCACCTTGGAAGACGTGAGGAGAGTGACACATAGTACCTGAACATGGTTAAGTGGGCATGTTACAGAATGTAGGTTAAAATAAGTCAGTTATTCTAAATTGTGATCTAGTTAGAGAAGAGTCTCACTATATAGTCAAGGTATTTGTAAATATATCTTGAGTCTGAGTCTTAGTTCTCGGAGCATGGTGCTGTGTGGAAGAACTGGATCAAACTGCTCCATTATATTGTTCATAAGTTTTAAGCCAAGCTAAGTTTACAGGGGATATTGTCTAAGCACATATTCAAATAAAAATTATAGATGCCATAAGTTGTTAAAAGTTATGATTTTTGTAGTAGAATCATCCCTCATATTTGAGTTGAGGTCTTGCAGTTGATTTGGTAGACTAACCTGAAATTGACTAATTGAATGTATTTGAATTTAATTGATAAATT
This sequence comes from Rattus norvegicus, assembly GCF_021556685.1. NCBI lineage: Eukaryota > Metazoa > Chordata > Mammalia > Rodentia > Muridae > Rattus > Rattus norvegicus. The sequence goes on along the minus strand of NC_141538.1, from coordinate 5,370,021 downwards.
ATTGATATTTATGTCCATGGAAATGGTTGAAGGGACAACTTTGTATGGTAAACTGAAGAAAAACACAGAATACATGTCATTACAGCAGATTTAAACTTTTCCCCAGATTTCAAGTTGTATTAAAAAGCTTACAGTAATAAAAAAAAGCATTTTATTGACATAATAGACTCATTGATCAATGTATAGAATTGAAGACTCAGCTCCAGATGTAATTCCATACAGGTAAAAAACACCTTGTTTTTCACAAAGCAAACAAAATTACACACTGGGGAAAAGGTCAGCATCTTGACAGACAGATGGTGTGAATAGCAGCATACAGAGAAATGAAAATAGATTCATATCCCTCACCCTGAACACAGCTCAACTCCAAAGGAATCAAGGACCGCACTCAAGTCACTGAAAGACCAAAAGCCCTGAACCTGACCTCTCTTTTTCTTTTTTCCTTTCCTTTTCTTTCTTTCTTCGTTTTTTGACTCTGTATTTGTGAATCCAAAATTCAGTTTAACAGACTGGATGTTTTCCTATCCTGAGTCTCAGTGGTCACAGAGATTCCCACAATGCCTTCTCCCATCCCCTCCCACCAGCAGCTGCACAGATGTTGGCTGACCTGCTTCGTGGTCATCAGGATACATCCTCAATTTTTCTCTCTGCTCATCAAAATGTGAAACTTCACGGTCTGTAGCTTTCTTGCCATAGATGTCCAAGTGGAAATACATTTCTCCCATCCTGTAGGAGTAGGCTTCAGGTGGGTTTTAACAAAATAAGACAATGCCTTGCTGTTAGGATGAAAGATGTGGCGAAGATAGGACAGAGTTTGATGAGTGTTAGGGAGTGGGAGTGGGGATGTGGGTTGCAGTGTAAGAATGTCCTGGGGAGGGCTGGGGATTTAGCTCAGTGGTAGAGCGATTACCAAGGAAGCGCAAGGCCCTGGGTTCGGTCCCCAGCTCCGAAAAAAAGAACCAAAAAAAAAGAATGTCCTGGGGAGGGTGAGACAAGTGTAGGCCCCTAAGGGCCTCAGTTCTGGCTACCTCTTCAGCTCCATTTTTTCCTTTGGAGATAATAGAGTCATTCATCAGGTGGGATCTGCAATGGACAAACCCAATATCTGTGTGGAGATGGGAGGCTTTAGCATGGCCATAATTTTGTTTGCATTAGTTACTGATCCTCCTTTAGTCATAATTACCCCATGCTCCTTCCAGTTAGTGGCATGGGTCAGGATGATATGGAAAGCATGTTTAGAATCTGTGTAGATGTTGAGGGATTGTCCCTGTGCCAGTTGAAAGGCTTGGGTAAAGACTACTACTTCAGCCTGTTGATTGGTGGTATGAGCAGGAAGGGCCTGTGCCTCAGTGTCTGACACTATGGGGCAGCTGGCTCTTATGGCTCCTTCTTGTAGAAAGGAGCTTCCATCTGTATACCATGTATAGATGGTCTGAGGCAAATTGCCCTCCTGTATGTGTGAAGGGTGAGGTAATAATTCCTCTAAGGTTTTAGTGCAGGGGTGAGATAAGGAGTGGTTAGTATTTGGTGGAGAAAGAAGATGGGAAAGGCAGGTGTGATTGAAAGGTTAATGTGGAGTCTTCTATTAGTGCTACCTGAAGAGAAAGAACCTTGGAGGGAGGTAGATTCTGTAAACCTTTGAAAGGTAGGAGCTGTGACATGTTATAAAAGGAGAAGACCATTATAGGCAACCCAAATGTTAGTTTTTCTTATTCTTGAATAAGGGGTTCAGCAGCTGCTAAGGTACAAACACAAGGTGCCATCCCTGCATGGTTAGATCTAGTTTTTTTTTTTGACAGGTATGCTACAGGTACAAAGGATGGTCCCAGTTGGTGACCTAAATTTCCAAATGTTGGTATCAGGAACTGCTTTTGCCTCCAGCAATGATGTCATCTGGTCCCCTGAGCATCTGTTGTCAAGGCAATGGTCATCCATTTCCAGCATACATTTCATGTTACAGTTATACCACATTTCACATAAAAGGGAGATCCTTTCTGCCCTCTTCCACTTGTCTCTCCTCTCTTCCCTTTTTCTCCTCTCTTTCTCTCCTACCTCTCTTCGTCCCTTGGCCTTTGTCTCTACCATTCCAATAAGCCTCTCCACGTGGAGCCCTGTTGGCCTGGTGTGGTTTGTCCAGACGTGAGCCATAGAGCCTCGCTGTAAAAGACAATGTAAAAGATTGTATGTGTATGGCTACTTAAAAATACAACCAAAAGCCATAAGTGGCTGAAAAAAGAGGAAAGTGAAAGGAAATGGATTCATTGGATTTCAATCAACCTGATAACATTTTACATTTTATGCCCAGGTTTGGTGCCATAGGAGAAGAGCCTATAGTATAGTTGGTGACCTCCAAAGGAGCTGGGAGTTGGGTTGAATCTTGTGAAAAGATCAAATACAGAGAACTCATTCTGAACCGTACAGATCCCATAGGATGCTTTATGCTAAGAAATATAATGTCAGTGCTGGAATATTGTTATTGGTTAAAACCTAGGCTTTAATACCAAAGTACTCATTTTGGTTCAAACTGAATTTGAACACCTGCAGCATGAAATACCGAAGAGGGCACCATCCCATATTACCCCATGTACCAGCAGGTCACATGGCACCAATGGGTCATTTGGTCCTGGTGGGCTGTTCTCATCTTGAGAGACTTTCTGACCTGTAGCTCCAGGAATCTCTTCACCCAATTAGCTATGCCACCTTAGAAAGTCACTACCATGACAAACCTCAGATTTGAGCATCCAAATTTATCGGCTGGCTGGGTGGTAGGGGTGGGAGTGGGGTTGTACCTATCTCTGGAAAACAGTTGAGAAGCTGTGGGAAGACAAACACAATGCAAACTTAGTTTAGAATCAACAGGTAATTCAATCACTGAGTACAATTACTAATATTCCTTATTAGTAAGCCATAGTAAATGAAGTCCTTCAGTGGTGATCCTGAGTGATCAGAAATCTAAGTGGGAGGCTCTAGTTCATTATATCACCTACCCCAAGTTCTCCCACAATCCAAAATCCACAGGTCCCTTTTCTCATCCTCTCTTTCTCCCTCCAACCTGGAAGTCTAACCTGGAAGTATATGTCCAGTGATTGGTGCCCTGAAATCTTTATTCATTAAGGAAAAGACCTTGCCGCAAACAGCCAGCATATCAAAAACTAATCTATATGAAATAAGCATGGGCATGGTTGATGTGGATACCACAGGTCACATGGTAACGTGGAAAGAGATAAGAAGATAAGTCTTGGATGCTTCTGATCAAGGTAGCCTTGACTACTCAGTGGTAGTAGCAATAGAGGCTACCCAGGACAAGGTAAGGGGTGAGAACCTACACATGAACTTTTCCTTTGACTTTCTCATGTGTTTCCACACAAAAGTGTGTCGTCACACATAAATATGTACACATCACACACATGCCACACACACTATAAGCAATCTGGACTGTTGTCGATTAATTATTTTAATAAATTATCGAAAGCACTCTAACAATCAACTTAGAGACATAAATTTGCTATTTGGCCTTAAACTCACGTGCTTAATCATCTCAGCTTCATTTTTTAATATCAGAAAAGGACTGGGTATAAGCCATCTATGCTGAAATGTGTTGTATAGGCACAATACGTGTACATCAGAGTAACAATATTAATTTTAAATCAATGAGAAATTTATATTAAAGAAAATCTTAAAAATCTAAATTTGTATCAAATAAATTCTGTGCCAATGTAAAAGATCTTAATTTTAGTTTAGTAATAAATATAAAAATAATTATGTACAGCTTGAAGAAACAATTGAAGGGTTTTTGCCCCAATTACCTGGACTTGGGGGACTGAAATTAATTATTCTAAGGTTGTTTTTCTGAGGAATTTAGAAATGTGTATAATTTAACAGGGAGGAATTAGCTCAAACTGATTATACATAATCTCAGTCGGTGAAAAACCTTGTATTTATTACTAAGCTAAATTTATAATCTTTTACATTTGAAAGTATATTATAATACATTACATTCTCTCCCATGATCTCTTAAACAGTGAAGAAAATTTGTACATCTTTTAAACTCATCTATTATTTCTAGCTTTATGTATATAAGCCTTTTAGAATTTGTCTATAGATATTCTATCTTCTGTTAATTAAGTAAACATTTGTCCTTTCATACTTTTCTTTATTTTTTATAAAGAAATATACTTGTATGCACTCTACATTCTCTTTACCAAATCTCACCAGATTTCCTATAATACATCTCCTGACACCATGTCTTCATCTGTTTACCTTTTAGATCTCATCAAGAATCAGAATCTAGTGTCATTCGTGAAGGGAATCTATTGAAGCACAAGCAAATTACCAAGGCAATACCCCCCCCAAAAAATGAATGATTCTTCATTCACCAGTAGCCATCAAATACCAAAAGCCCCTCAATATGGCATTGTAAAGGATTGGTCACCCCATCTAATCCCTGACTCTAGCTGGCTTGATCATGTGAAAGTATTGTGTTAACACAGGTGCTGTAGGTTCATGAGTGTGATAACCATGAGCTGTACAGAGGACAGCTTTTCATTCTCTGTACCAAACAGCTATCACAATTTTCTTGATACAATAGAGATCAATTCAATGTTCATTGCAAGAAGGCAGGAACATACTCATCTAATTATGATGGAGATGTTATTAAAAAATTTAGTTTCTAAATGCCTTTTATTTATGTAAAATTCCAGAAAATTTTATTTCTGCTCATGGTCTGAAACATCTTCCTTTCATTCTTAACAAACACAATGATAGTTCTAACTTTTGAAATGACATTATAATATAATGTATATGTATCAAACTTTTCTAAATTTGTGTGCATGTGTATCCCATTTTTAAGAGTATTAAGTTTTTTCTTAATGTTTTCTAGCTGTATTAATACGATCATAAGATTTTCTTTTTAAGTAAAATAACTTATGCATTATTTTACTAACATAAGTCTTAATTTTATATCTCAAATATTATTTTATATTACATACATAGATGAATTTTAGTTGTTAACATTGGGTTGGTCAATTAGTTCCTTGTTTATTAAATTGTAAATTTATACTTTTGTGTTGAAACTAACTTTTGTAAAGTTTGCATACATAATTTTCATATTTATTCAGTTGATATCACGTGATTCATAAAATTCTTTCTCTTCAAATAACTACAACATAGATTTTGATTATTTTAATGAATAAAGACTATTAAATGCACCTGTAGAAATTATTGAAGTGAATATTGATTTGAATAACTGTAGAGAATAATTTGATATTAAATACTGGGTAGGAGTGTGGGACTGCATTTTAACTATCTGAATTATGCTGTTTCAAGGTTATGTTAGTGACTTTTTTTATAGATATGTACAGCATTAACATGACTTATATTCAAATCATTGTTCTTTGTCCTTAATTTTCTTTTTGACTTTTTTTAGTTTTTCATATTTAAAAGCAGTTTTAAATATTTGCTTCATGCATCTGTACATGTGTGCACAAATGAGTACAGGTACTTGCAAAATGTAGGAGAGGGTACCCAATTTCCAGAGCTCGATTGACAAGTAGTAATGACCCACCAAGTATAGATACTGGACACTGAACTTAGGTTCTCTACTAGAGACCAAGGAAAACCCATGAAACTTTTCTATAGGTCCTGATCGTAATTTTTGTTAAAGGTTTACTTCTGTGTGGTTTTCTTATTCACGAAAACAACTTTGTCAAATTTGATACAAACAATTTTGTGTAAATATTCATCTTTAATTAATTGGGATTCAAAAATTTGGACTGTATTTCCTATTGATTTTAGTAAGATGATATCATACTGATATATACTATCAGAAAATCCTGCATGAAGTCACCATGACTGAAAATAGGAATAGAGAAGGCTTAAAAAATTGTACTTCATTAAAGGTTGACAGGTATACCATTCCTCTCATTAAAGTAAGCTCATATGTTAGAAAAGATACTTCAAATCAATCAGTTGAGGATTTGTGTTATTCTTATACTATCAACTCAGCTGATTTACATTCTACCACTGTGACCAAAATCCCTCCCCAGGTGACTGCCATGTGGTTATTATCATTGTCTTTTTGAATTTTGCTGTACATATGGCTACTTTGAAAAATTTGAAACTTAATGAGGCTTGAATGGACTAATAAAGAATCACCAGTGTTTCATTTGCTCAGTCTTTTTTTTTCCCTTTGCAACACCTCAAATTGCCTTTATTTCAGTATGCATCCACATTTCAACATTTAGTGGCCCTGAACAGAGTGGGGAGCTTGTCAATGAGCCAGGAGCCAGGCCCACCTATCTGCAAACGATCTGTGAACATGGTGACACAGAGCTCCTCTGGGTCCCTGCCCAGGGTCTGAGGAGCAACATTGAAACCCAAGTTGGTAGAGTCAGGGCCTCTTGCTCCAGCTGTCAGGCTCCACTCCAGACTCGATGGGTGATCAGGGTGACTGAGAGCCCTGTTCAAACCTCTTCAACTTGTAAAAACAGAGCAATTATGGGAAAAGGAACCAACTCAGAACCTGTGCACCGAGGACTCTCCACATGGCCTTTCTCTAGGCATATATCCAAGGACCCTGAGTGGTGGCCCGTCTGAGTTGCCCTGTGACTGCTCTGTTCACCTCTAGACCTGATCTCAAAGCTCAAGAGCTGATGGTGGTGGCAGGGCCGCGGACTAGCGCTCCCTTTCCAGGCTGGTGGCAGGTGAACAAGTGTGGTCCAGAGCTAAGGGAGGGAGGCCAGGCTTTTTCAACTTCATCTGATGGCTTCTGGCCACAGCAAGTGTTGGGTGGTGATGGGCAACAAGGGACTTGAGGAGGAGAAAGGAGCACCCCTTGAGAAAGGTGGGGAGACTGGAAGCTCTGAATTCCTCACCCGCGGCCAATTTCAGGGGAGGGGAGGTTAAAATCTAAGGTTTGACCAAGGGTGTGAGTGGAGGAGTGGGGACCATGGCTTGGATGGGGCAATCACTTAAGACTTAAGAAAGCATGGGTACAGCCAGGGCACCCCAAGCCTAGTGGTGGTCAGTCTCACAGCTGCTACCTGAAAACTCCCCATCTATTCTAAGGGCCACCACACAGCTGTGGCAGAGGGTGGGGAGTACAAAGGCATACCCAGGCCAAGTGCCAGCAGCAAGTGATTGTGTGAGATGTGTCTGTCCACAGTTGTGTTAGCTGTGCCCACCGCTCCCAAAGGAAACTGATTTCAACACACCTTATTGATCCCATAAATTCAACCAGGCAGACAGCGGTTATACTCGACAGATGATGTTACACAGCACAACTTAGGTATTTCAAATGGACAAGAAGTTAGTATCAGAGCAGTGTCTCAGGATGAAGTCTAAGTGAGGCTTCCTCTCCAGTACTTTGAGGTCTACAGATGGATCTAGAAAATTCACTACTGTGGAAAATGAAGACTTTGGTTGGATGGAGAAGGGAGGCCGGGGCCTTTGTGACTAATGGCTGTAACTCTGTCCTTCTGGTGGCTGTGGCAGCTTCATGTTCTCTTTTGACATCATTACGCGCCTCAGTTCCTGGAGGATGACTTTGATGCTGTGGGAGTTCTGTCAGTTTGCCAGCACTGCCATGGATTGTGCATCCACCACTCCATTGAACCGCTCACGCCGTTCATATTGACTCTTGTTACAAATCTCACAGACTGGGATGCTTCTGGATACTAGAGTGGCCCACACTCTATCTATCGTAAGGCTGCATATTCGGTTTTCATAAATTGTTCTTGGAGGTCCAATTATCATGCCTGTCCATCTTGTGAGTGTCATGTCCTCATCATCCTCCAGACCCTAGCTAACTGTGCTGTCGACTACTCCTTTCTGGCTTTCTTCCAGCTCTTCCAACAGTCGGAAATCTCGAAGGACTTTTACTCCTGAGCCTGTGGTGGCTGCCATCTTGCGTCGCTATCGCTCGAAGTCAGTCCTTACTATCTTCCTCTACCCCTAGGTCCCTAGCTCCTTCTCTCTCTCTCTCTTTCTCTCTCTCTCTCTCTCTCTCTCTCTCTCTCTTTTTTTCACAGGGTCTCATAAACGCCAGAATTGCCTGAAGCTCACTATATATCCAGTGATGACTTTGAATGTCTGATATTCACCAATAAATTATAGATACGAACAACCATGCCTGATCTTGTACAGTTTTGGAATTCATCCAAGGGTGTCTCCATACTGGTATGTAGCCTGTCAAATGAGCAAGTTACCAAATCTCTTCCTGTTTCTTCCTTTTTCCCTTCCTTCCTTTCTTCCTTCCTTCCTTCCTTCCTTTGTTCCTTCCTTCCATGCTTTCTTCCTTCCCTTCTTTTGTTTTCCTTCTGTTCTTTCTGTTCATGCATTTTGTTTTCATTTTGATTTTGAAGTTAAAAGCTATTACTGAAGTTTTCACCTCTTGAAACCAGAAAGCATGAGCTGTAGAGCATTTAGACTTTCATATGTAGAAATCATTGTGTACCTATAGCAAAAACTATATACATTAAAGATGACAGGAGCATTATTGTCTCAACGTACTGGCTATGTTCTTCAATTATTGTTAGAAACTTTTTTTATTATTAATAGTCCACATCATCTAATATGTATACTATGAACATCTGCATTTTGAAAATGACAAAGGGGTATAAATTGCATTTCCAATGCAGTAACACAGAAACAAGCATTTTTCTAATATTCTCATTCTAGAGTTAATATTTTATCTATCATGCAAATGTATTTTACAGAAATTCATTAAGGATTCTCCTCTTGCTTAATTGTAGGAGACATTATCAAAACTTCTGAGAAAAAAGGAATTCCAATGTGATTGTATTTCATATCTTAAAGTTGAAATTGGTACAAAAAACAATACTAGGATGAATTTTTTTATAACTTCTGATTTCCTTAAATAGGCATGAGATTAGACATGGCTTGTGTCATTCTTTGAATTTCTTACAAGAAAGTAACAGGAGAATTCTTTTGGAGCTTCCATAATTCGTGTCATTATTTGAAGAAGTTGCTTATCAGTTTTATCAGAGGTTACTGTCTAGGTGAGGTGTTTCCAGGATGTTTTCATCTTATTACAAGAAGTCACAGAGAGCAAGGTGACAAACTTTATTCAAAAGTAAAGTGAGAAACACTGGTATTCAGTGTAGCTTTAATTTGTGGACCTCTCGAGAAGGAGGAATTGTTTACTTAGAGTTCAGTGTGGATATTTCTGTTTTGATTGGCTTTTTTTGATTAGGCAAGCCTTAATTAACTGTGAACATCAGTTTCCATGATGCATTTGATTTAATCAAATGCATATTCATGATCACTAGGTATATGACATTAAACAGGATGTTTCCCTTGAAAGTTGTTCCAGAGGATTCAATACAACTCACTGAGTGTATATTAAACTCTCTCAGGCCAGTTGAAACAGATTCCTCCCCCCAGTATGTGGATATGCTCTTGAATACTTTTGAATGGAAGTTGATCATGAAAGAGAAGTTTATAAACAATGTTATGTGCAGGGAGTCTTAGTCCATTGTTTGATATGTATACAGCTTCATGCAGGTGAGATGAGGTGAGAAACTTCATTGTTAGGTATATTTCTGGAAGGTAGATTTTTATGCAGCCTAAGTCAAGTGAAGTCCCAGGTTGAAGTGCTTTTCCCATACCTATATGCCTCATTCAAGGAATTTTAGTGCTTTTGCTTGTATCGTTACTTAGGCTACAGTACACCTCACTGTTTCTTTGATGTTTGCTCAGACTCAGCTCAGTCAGTGACTACATCTCAGTAGCTGCTGGACTTATTTGGCTCTTGTTCTTTGTCTTCCAATTTAATGGTAACTTCTTCAAGGATCAAACAATTTGGTCATTCTATGAATATTAATATAACTAGTCATAAGCCCTTGTCAAATGATATCCAAATCTCCTATGCTGACATAAAACGGAATTGTCACTCCAGAGGCTTGCTGAGCTTCAATATGAACTTCTAACTTCATGATGAGTAAATAACCTTCATCAATTGCTTATAAGAAATTCATTTAAATTTTGACAATTATGTTGGGCCAGCAAGAGGGAAAAAGGAGTTGCAGAACAAGCTTAACACCCTCACTTTAAATATAGGTATCCATAGATAATGACCCATTACAGAAATTGGCCATCTGGCCTATAAACATGCTGTGGAATTAGAAGACCTATGTGAACACACACACATGCAACACACACACACACACACACACACACACACACACACACACACATATATATACACACACACACCCCAAAAATAATAAACAAATATTTTTTAAATTTTCTAATATTAATATGTCATGCCCTTTCTTTATTCTGACAACTGATTTATTTTACATATGTGGATTCATGGTCCACAAAATAGTATTCATGATCAATGGCAATTATAAATGTCAAGTGGACATTTTCATGAGTTCAAGGTTATAAATTTTTAATTTAATATTCCTTAGTACATGACCACCAAGAATTAGTGTGTGTGATATGGTGTGTGTGTGTGAGTGTGTGTGTCTGTCTGTCTGTCTGTCTATGTCTTCATGCCTATGTGTTCAAGCAGAAGACAGAGAAAGTAAATAGTATCCTCTTTTATAACTTTCTACACAATTTTCTCAACTCAAAGCCTTTCACTTATACTGATGCTATCTTGCTGTGCATAAGCTCCAGAAATTCTTTCCCTGTCATCATAGCACTGGGGTTATAGCTGTATACAACCATGACTGCTTTAAAGTGCGGGCACAGAAATTTGAATCCTCTTCTTTCTGCAGCAAATTCTTTCCCACACTAGGTTATCTCTTATCATCACTTCTGAGTAATTCTGAAGACTGCTGTTTTCACTCTCTGCAAACTTGGTAAATTATATATACAGCCAGGATTTGGAATTTCTAAGGTCTGATAATAAAACCTACCCCATGTCGACTAAGAGCTTTTAGAATGTGGCCATTGCTCTTTACTTTTCATAATTTCAAATGTCTCCTCCTAAACAGAAATCAATGTGTTTTGATAATCACAATTTAGAATGTTTCCAACTGATTTAAAATGTTACTTCAAATTGTTAATTCATTTCTTTCTTTTGTATCATGACATGATTTGGGCTTCTGGAAATAGTAAGTTCAAGCAGAAATAAAAGTTTAGACATACTATATCTACACAGCTAAGGCTTAAGCAGCCAACAAGCATTTCTCTAACTGACATATTTACAAAGGTGTCCTGTGAAAAAATAAACTAAAAAGTCAGAAATTTTTCTAGTTCAACACTCTCGGTATAAGTAGTTGAAATGACCGATCTTCTCTGTCAGACTGAGCATTTCCTCCCGATGCACTGCAGTGTCAGCAATCAATGTTGTCTCTTTTCTCTTGATCCATCTGACTAATTCCAGATACCTGATCTAACTGAAGCGGTGATTTGAAATATTGCTGCTTTCACTGGCCATTTCAGTATAGAAAGTACTGGAAATGATATCTAAAAGGAGAAGACTCAAACTGAGCAAAGCATACTCTAGCTAATGCTGCAAGGTAACAAGGTGATCAACATAGTGGGTTTCTGACAGACCTGTGTTTCATCTGTGGATGTCGAAAAGATATAACACTGTGAAAATCTACCTATTCTTAGAGATGTAACATTCCTCCTCTGTACACTGTGAGGATAAAATTAAATTGATCATGCAATATTCGTAGTGGGAACTATGTCAAACTAATAACCATACATGATAGCAATTGTTATTTGGACTCTCTTCTTGATGCTGTTCTTTCACAGCAAGTCTGTTATCAATTAATATTCAAAATATAACTGAAAAGAATGCCTCTACCGAAAACAGTTGCTTATCTAAAACCTAAGAGAATACATATTCTTTGAAACTCCACATGACTTTTCCTCTTCTCCTTTTTCCTCTTCCTCTTCCTCCACTCCTTCTTCTTCCTCTTCCTCTTCCTCTTCTTCTTCTTCTCCTCCTCCTTCTTCTTCATTCTTCCTCTTCCTTTGACTCCCTCCTCCCCTCCTCCTCATCTTGCTCTCTCTCTCTCTCTCTCTCTCTCTCTCTCTCTCTCTCTCTCTCTCACACACACACACACACACACATACAGACACAGACACACACATACAGACACACACACACACACACACACACACACACACACACACACACACTTGCCCTTTCTTAGAAGATCTAGGGTAAGGCAAGCCTCAAACTCCTTATGTATGATAAAATCTTATCTTGAGTCCTGGGAGGAACAGCTCAAGTCATTATATCTGGTTAAGTTATAGAAGAATGTATATCAGTGCCTTGTACATGCTAGGGATGCATTGTTCTGAAGTTTATCTCCAGCCTCCATCCACTTCCTAAAGCACAACATTTTCTAGCTTTAAATTGTTGAGGCAGCATCTCATGAACATTATGTTGGTTTTAATTTTACTGTGTAATTGAAAATGACCTTGAATTTCTGTTCTTTGTGTCCCTTCTTCTCGAATGCTGGAAGTACAGCTGTGTGCTGCTACACTGAGTTTTTTCTTTCTTCCTTGCCAGAAAAATAATAATGAACAATTCACCTAATGTACAAGACATGTGGAGGAGGAGCTGTGACTCAAGCTATTTGACACATACACACACAAACACACAGACACACACTCAAGATATTTGAGACACACACACACACATATTTATATCACAGCTCTGTCTATTCAGTTTTCACAGGTAAAGACACTGTGTGTCCTGTACAAAATCCCCATGCAAATTAATTTTAGCTAAGAAACCAGTCAAGCATTTTGCTCTTTCCCTTTCTAATTTGTTCGGCATGCTAATCACTATACCACACCTCCTTGACAACTGTTTTGTCTTGCAAATACACAGATCCACACTCAGTGTAATGGCAGTTGACCAGGAGAGATTTTGCTAAAGTGTGTGTTATTTTGTTATATCCAGGTTCCTTTAATTAAAATTTCAGACCTATGATATATCCTTATGGAAAACTGCACTTTGTTTATACTGAAAATACTATCTTTTAGAAATATTAAGGGTTGATGCTGAAAAGATGGTTTAGTCAACAAAGGGCTTACCACACTACATCAAGACCTGAGTTTGAGCACCAGAAACCATGGGCTGCAGCTTGATTTCTATTACTAGGATAAAAAATCATAACCAACTACAACTTAATACAGAAACACTTTGTCTCAAGATTAGATCATCATAAGGGAAAGTGAAGGCAGAAACTTGAAGATAGAAAACAAAGCTGCCACGAACAACACTGCTTAATTGTTTGGTATCCAATGCATTCTCAGCCTGGTATCTTCTACAACCCAAAACAAACTGCCAAGGTGAGGCCCCACAATATTCCTAACTCCAATACTCATTCTTTACAAGGAAAAGGGCCAGGAACCAGTCTTTTGGGAACATTTTTGTCAGAAGCCATAGTAGGAGGTATGCTTCAGATTATAATCTGCAACAGGTTTGCTTTATAGGCGAAGACCAAGAGAACTCATTTTAGGAAAGATTCCTGATATTAATATATGTTTCTTGTTATTATTAAACATATATAGCAATCATTAGGTACTAGCCCACCCCTTTTGAGCAGATAGCTGCAGATCCATGAAGATGTACTCTCTTGCAGTGATGCTATATAGACAAATAGATGACTTCTTAATTCTTAAGGATGATCCTACAAGAATTACTGAAATATCAGTGATTATTAAGCTCTCTTAATAGTAATAGTGCTAGTAGATCCCTTTCTGATAGTCAAAACTGCAATGAGAATTCTGTCAGTCTCCCAAGTGTTACCAAGTAATTGATTCTTAGACAGTAACCATACTTTCTATTACTCAGAACACATTCCAAGAGATTGTCAAAACAATTAACTAAGGTCACATAAAGGGAACTAACAATTTATTATAGGTAAAAGAAGATAAAATATCGTCTGGGTTAATCTATACAAAACTTCACTAATAGCTTAGTTATGGTTTTCAACTCTCTATGAACCTGTGAAGATGTGACAGGTGGTGGATGTTTAACTAGATAATTACTCCTAATGGCTATGCATGTAAACACTCTCAGTTGTAAACTTCTATGTCATTTATGATTTCCTTTTATGTGTCAACGTGTGGTGAACTTTTTAACATGTGATCATGTATTCTGAAAGTTGTATAAGTACTGAGGACAAAAAGATGCAAAAGAGAATTTTTCCTTTTTCCCATTCAGGATCTTTCCGCTTTTCCCCTTAGATAGCTTTCATAAGAAATGTTTTACAACTTAGTAATAAATATTATAATCACTTCTCAAAGTACCTCCCCTCTTCCTGTAACTTCTGACTAGCTGGTGGAAAGTTCTATCTGTGCAGTTCCTGCTGAGATAGCACAAAGTCTACTTACTTAATCCTTTACTGTTTTAGGAAGAGGTGTTAAGTGCTAGAAACTTGCAGTTTCTAGGCAGTTCAGCTACAGTAGCAAGGTAATTTAGTCTCACATAAGTAAATTTTTTTATTATTACACAGCAACCCTAAATATGTCATAAGACAAAGTCTTATTCCTGTATCTTGTAAGGAAAAGTCGTATCCTCTCCCGATGCTCTTTCCTTTCTCTGCCTTATGAAAAACTGACAAGAAAGAAGACCCTGCCAAAGTTGGCACGGGGCACATTTTTTTTTTCAGTTGAAGATTCCTCTTCCCAAATGACCCTAGTTTGTTTCAAGTTGACAAAAGAAAGTAGTCAAGGAGAATGCAATGTAAAAAGGAGGACAACTAAAAAATTTCTAATTCTACCTGTGAGAAAATAAGGAAGTTAAGCAGAAATAGCTCTTGTGTGCTAGGAATAGTCAGTTTAACCAATTTTCAAGATACAGCTTCTGTTATGAAAACTTATCTCAAGAAGAAGATATTTAAAGGAGATAAAGAGCACCTTAATAAGAGGATTAAATGGGGACAGGGATGAGGTGGTAGGCTATTATAGGGACTACTGTGACAGACAATTAACTATAAACACCCCTTGAACATACATTTGGGACACTACCACTGTAGAACTTTCCTAAGCTACACACACACACACACACACATACACACACACACACACACACACACACACACACACACACACACACACACATTATATAAAAGGAAGATAGATGGAGTCATCAAAGATGAAGTTCTAAATAGGTATCATATGTCACCATGTAAAACGTTCGGCCAGAAATGCCTTGCATATTGTTAAATCATTGATGAAAGATGATACCATAGATAACCCCTCCGATCACAGGCCATTCTTCTGGGTATTATTTCCTCTCTATAACATGATCATAAACGTATAGTGCTGAATATAACATACAATGTCAAACATGGAGAAGCAGAGAAAGAGCCCAGATAAATGTTTCATTCCTATTGACTAGTGTTTATGATGCTGGAAGGGAAAAAATATTTAGATATAAGTCCTATAATCTACAACAGTCAGTTGGTTATACTCACTTAAGAGTGGTATAAATGTGTGAATAAACAACCTCTTTTCTTTTACATTGTATTTGAGCCCCACTCTGTGAGACAGAATTCATATCTGACACTGATAAAGTAGCCACAAACCTGAGAATATATATATATGTATATGTATACATGTATATATATGTATATATGAGTGTGTTTGTGTGTATGTGTATTTTCACATACATTTAGAGAAAAGCAATAATTTTATTATTCTAAAGGAACATAGCAATAAAATGAATGGCTCCTGCTAATGTACTGTTGTTATAGATTTAGATCAGTGCCATATTCTGCCTTCGAAAAAGAAGCTTTCTTTCAGTTGAAGTGAACTAATATAGAGTTCGGATAGTAATGGAATTTTGAGCTCTCTATCATAAGTGAGAATTTTTTTTCATACTCCTTACCTAAAATATCAGGTATCTGTATGGAAGGGAGGCAGAAAGAATGAAAGAGCCAGAGGTAGGTGATGACTTCAAAGAAACCGTATTTTCAAAACACAATCATACATTACCCATATGAAGTCATAGGAACTCTGACAGCCTGCACAAGTTCTGTGCAAGCTCAAACCAGATTAAAAAGCTAGCACTGAGAAGGAAACATATATACAAAGTCTCATCCCCAGGCAAGAAGCTGTTGGTGATTGAAACTTGCTGACAAAGTGAAAACCGATTTTCTCCAAAGGAGTATCATGGTATACCAACTTCACTCACTAGAAAGGAAAAAAAAGAACATGCCCTGGAGTGTTGGGCAGCACATTGTTGGCTCTACAATTCTTTGTGTGTCTCCGTGTATACCTTGTCTTATTTTGTTTATTTGGGTATTATTTTGTCTTATTACTTTTGTCTTTATTTTTAGTTGATTTTCAGCTTTATATTCTTAAGAAAGGGAAAGATAGAGTTCTAGAATAAGCATAAACACGGATTTGTAGATAGGTTTGGAGTATTTGTGTAGATTTCAATGAGAAGAAAAATATAACCAAAATGTATTTTCTGTAATTTTATTTTTTAATTAAAGAAGTACAACTTTAAATAGATAAATAACAAATAAGGTAGGAAAGAAATGAAGAAGACTTTGGATGGCAACCTCTAGTTTCTACAGTCACCTATACCAAAAGGAATGCACACTAAGTAAACACTAAATTTCTACAAATAACAGTGGATAATAAAAACACTACACTCACAAAAATAGAAAAAAATTATGGTTTATCAAGTAACATGGAGAAAGTATCATTGTATTGCAATCAAAATTTACTTTAAAATACGATTGTTTAATCCTGTATGTTTTAGAAAATTTGGAAGGCATAAAAGGTCTGACTTTTCAGGCCTTTTTTGGTTTAGAAAAGAGTTTAATTTAAGAAACACGTCTATCTGCAGCATGGTCTTTATACTGGAAGGACAAATTCTTATTTTATTCTTTTCATGGCTATTTATACACATCACGGTGATTAATTTTGTTGTCAACTTGACAGGATCTAAAATCACCTAGGAGACAAACTTGAGGAAATATCTGTAATGTGGGTTCTGAATTTCATTGATTAATGAGAAATACTCCACCTATGTATAGGCAACATCAGCATTCACCTCTTTCTATTTGCTGACAATAGAGGGTGGGTTACTAGCTGTGTATTATTACTTCTCCTGTTCACTGTATCATGAACTCTAATCTCAAATAAGCCATTTATTTGTTAAGTAGTCTTTTTCAGATATTTTGGCATAAGAACAGGCAAAGGAAAAAAAGATATTTCATGTGTAATTTATCATAATTATACAGGTAGGATGTTAGAAAGAAACATGGTCCTTTGTCCTCATGTCCAAGGATAGTGGCAAGCTGGATCCTTAGATAATCCCAATTTGGTCCTAAGAAATATTCCTTGGCCCTAAGGTAAAAACTGTCTTCAATATATTTCTAGATTATATTTGATATTAAAAACTATATTGGACCAAAGATAAGTTTACATACATCTATTTCTTGCCCTTGGTTTTATCTTCTCTGTAAAGTATGGCATGGGTATGTCTGAATATATGTTTCCTCTTTATGTGGTAGAATCTTTAAATAGAAGAACCTAGCTTTATGATAACACATACTGCTCTTCTTTTTTTATCTTTATTAACTGGAGTACTTCTTATTTACCTTTCGATTGTTATTCCCCTTGCTGGTTTCTGGGTCCAAATCCCCCTAACCCCTCCCCGCCCCTTATATATGGGCTTCCCTCCCCATCCTCCTTCCAGTACCACCCTCCCCCCACAATCACGTTCACTAGGTATTCAGTCTTGGCAGGACCAAAGGCTTCCCCTTCCACTGGTGCTCTTACAAGGCTATTCATTGCTACCTATGAGGTGGGAGCCCAGGTTAAATTCATGTATAGTCTTAGGGTAATGGTTTAGTCACTGGAAGCTGTGGTTGGTTGGCATTGTTGTTCATATGGGGTCAGGAGCCCCTTCAAGCTCTCCCAGTCCTTTCTCTGATTCCTTCAATGGGGGTCCTGTTCTCAGTTCAGTGGTTTGCTGCTGGCATTCACCTATGTATTTGCTGTATCTGCGTGTGCCTCTCAGGAGAGGTCTACATCCGGTTCTTGTCAGCCTGCACTTCTTTGCTTCATCCATCTTATCTAGTTTGGTGGCTGTATATGTATGGGCCACATGTGGGGCAGGCTCTGAAAGGGTGTTCCTTCTGCCTCTGTTCTAAACTTTGCCTCCCTATTCCCTGCCAAGGTTATTCTTATTCCCCTTTTAAAGAAGGAGTGAACAGATACTGGTCTTATTGTGTGTGTGTGTGTGTGTGTGAGTGTGTGTGTGTGTGTGTGTGTGTGTGTGTGTGAGATATACATGATAATGTCTGGGTATGTTTGCTGACAGAGGGCAGAGGAAGACATAATGCGTCTTTTTCTTCCATTCTTTCTTTTTCCCACGATACAGGGATACTCTCTCCCAACTTTTACAGACATATTAATAAATCTTTTTCCATAGCTACTCAATTTGAACACATTACTTGTATGGGAATTTCCCTTAATTAATTGATTGGCTAATAAAGATGAAAAGAAGCCAATCATTGAATGAGAAGGAGGAGGTGAGTCTTCCAGGTCCTAGAAAGGAAAAGGGGACTAAGGAAGAAGAAACAGGCTTTAAACAGGGTGGCAAGAGGGAGAGGAGGCAGGATATAGACTGGGAACTGTTAGACCTGGTAGCAGCCTCCCCCACAAGAAGATTTCTAACATAGAATAATTGGTGAGTTTAGAAGGATAGATTTCACACCTAGTGGTTGTGTCATCTGTTTATTTTAAACAAAGAGTACTCGTGCTTTCCATTCTAAGTGACCTAGATGAGCATGAGGGAAAGAACATAGCCAGGCGGCATTCAGCTAGGGTTTTGAATGGAAAGACTGTACAAAAGTCCAAGCTCCAGAGGAGAGGAAACCACTGGAGAGCCCAGGCTGGCAAGATTATCCCCAGAACTGACTATGGGGTGGTGAACTGGCAAGAGAGCAATCTTGGAGATCAGGAGAGGTAGAGCTGGCATTTGTGAGAGAGGTGTTGCCTTGGAAAAACAAACAGTCATGGATCTTAGACTCTGTACCAGGATAGGAACAGACACCGCCAATGCCAATACATAGCTGACTTTTGCATGGGTTCATTTTTAAAGCTACATGGCTCATAACCACTAAAGCATGTGAATAGTCCAATGGACATAGTAAGGTTTTTCAAAATTTGGCTTAACATGTGTACCTTGTTCCACCAGCTATACTATAAAGAGTGTGTAAAAAACAAATCTAGCTATATTCCCAGTAAGGAAAATATATATTATTTATTTGTTTTGATGAACATTCATTTTTTTCTATGCCTTTTACATGTTTTGGTATGTCTTGAGAAAAATTCATATTAAAAAATGTTCATACCACAAATTTGGTCTCAATTTCTCTTCTAGTTTTCTTTATATGCTATGACAAACATTAGAACTAAAAGCAACTTGGGAAAGAAAGAATATATCTAGCTTACACACTTAAGTCAAACCACATCATTTAGGGAAAGGTTGAAGTGGGCTCTTAAAACAGTAACAATGGAGGCAGGCTGCTTGGGGACTCAATCTGGTTTGCTCAGGCTCATACTTAACTAACATTATAATACATCATGAGGGAACCTTCAGAGGGATTGGTGCCACCAATAGTAGACTGAGTCTTTCAAAATCAATTAGCAAAGAAGTCTTTTACAGACAGGATGTTGAAGACAGATTATTTCATTGAGATGTCTTTTTTGGATGAATCTAGGTCATGTCAAATTGACAAGGCTAGGGAGGTTATATACTTCCTCTATGTCCACAAATGTACACTCATCTGTTTTATAAATGGTAGGATTTTTCAGGAATACATGTTTAATAAATTTAGAAGAAAACTATTAATAACTTTATAGAATTATTACCCTACTAAAAAATCTTCTCATTAGCAATTTTCTGAGGAACCAACACAAGACAAGGGCATTATGGCATTTGAACACACACACACACACACACACACACACACAGACACACACACACACACACAGACACACACACACACACACACACACATGACTTGATAATAAAGAGACAAAGTTCTGATTTTTCTCTAAGAAGACACCACTGGATTATATAGAGCTGATTATTATATTTTATAAGCACAGTGAAATAAATTGGTTTTCCTGAAACTCGTAAAGTTACAGTCTGATCTTACTTATCAAATAGTTGACATACATGCTAGTTGTGTATCTGTGAGAATTGGCTACTGAAAAATGTCTAGGTTTCTTTTGGAGATACTATCTGACATCAGTGTTGTTAGTGAGCTAATGATCATTACGCCAATTTCAGCAACTAACCCAAATATTATAATATTTGAGATTTCAGAGTATTCAGGATATGTACCAGAGACAAAAATAAGTTTAATTTATTTAATATTTGTATGAAACAAGTTTTAAAAAGTTTTATTTTTTTTACATTTATGGATACATATATATGGATGTGGACAGATGAGAGCAGTTGCTGAAAAAGTTCAAAAGTAGGCATTTGGATTTTTCACAGTTGAAGTTACAAACTGTTGCTATCCAATAAGTGTGTTTGCTACAAATTGAACTAGAGTCCAGTGAAAAGCTGCAAGCACTGTCAACTACCAAGTGATCTCTCCACTTCTTATATAGTATACTTTCAATTATGACCTGAGGCATTATTAAATATTTCACTGAAAATAGCAGGAGCATTTTTCTTACCAGAGGAATCTTTGCTTAAACTTGTTTTTGACAAAATGTGTAAGAAAAGCTATTCACATTTACACAGTCCCCAAAATAGCCAAAAAGAAACAACACAAGAAAGAGCTTAAAGACCACGCATGTGTGCACACGCAAACACAGACACACCCTGTTTCTCTCCCTTATACATTCAACCAATGTTGTGTTGAGACCATTGAGTGCAACCATTGATTGTAAAAGTTTAAATTCACAGAGGATGGAAGGAAGATGGAGGAAGACAAAGTTGATCCACATTCTGTGTGGCATTAAATAGCCCACAGGTAGCTATGAATATCTTATAAGGATTGGATAATTAAAGGATAATTTGTCTTATCTAGTTCCAGAGGGTAAAGACTTCATCATTGCTAGGAAGTATCAAAGCAGGACGAAAAGCTGCAAGATCACATCTTGTAACAGAAATCCAGAGAAGACAGAGAGAACCAGAGTAAGCTGCCTCAGGCTCCTGTCACCATAGCCAGAGCTGCTCTGACTGGCCTGCATTCCCCTCCTCCATGAGTCCGGTGTCCTAACTGGCCACTACAAACAAACCATGGATAAGTTGATTTAGTCGAATATGTTGTCATAGCAATGATAAGAATAACGAATACCATCATCTCCCTGAAACGAGAAGTGCTGGCCACATCAACAGATTCCTGACTTTTCACAAAGCATTCATTCACAAGAAAGAAGTGAGTCTCTGGTATCATCAAAAGACCAAAGCTGTTAAAACTCACTATTTGTGCAGTTTCCAGGGATGACAAGTTCAGGTTGAAAAGAGAGCATCAAAGGTAGTTATTCAAAAGCTCTTAATGTTGCACAAAGCCGTTTTCACTACAAAGCCTTAATTAAAAGTCGCCCCTTAATTATTTATGTGCCACCCAGTGCATTCCAATGATGTCCCTAGAAGTGGCAGCTAACCTTCTGCAGAGTAGGGAGCATTGCATACAGTGACTCTGTGACATTCATCCAGACTACTCCCTGGTTATTCCAGTCTGCCTTCAACTGCAGAGAAAGGTGAGAGCTCATGAGGACTCTGATGAGATTAAGAGCTATGAAAGTGCTGGTATTTGGGGATACTCATTTAAGGCCCAGAGAAATGTAAAACTCTAAGGTTTTGTTTGTTTGTATTGTTTTGTTTTTGTTTTTTGATGTTTTAAAAACATCAGCTCACACGAGAACAATCAGGCTGAGACTTGAACAGATTTTAAAGAACTAATAACAACCCTGATGAAAGAAAAGTGACAAGTTATCTAATGCAGCCTCCTGGCGAGCAGACTGACTCTGAGGTTGCAGCAGCAACTGTCTATCAAACTCCAGCCCTGGGCAGGTGAGTTAAGAACACTTGAGAGAGAAGGATCCCAATCTGGGCCATCTCCATAGTCCCCAAAGCAAAGAGCAAGGATTCATTGGATTCTTATATTCCTAGTTCTTGGAGGGTGGAAGCAGGAGGAGCAAAGTGCTCAAGGTCATCTTTGGCTACATCACTGTGTTTGAGGTCAGGCTGAGCTTTGTAACACCTTATCTCAGAAAGCAAACTCACAAAGAAAAATCACAGAAAACAAACAAATGAGCCGCATAGGCACTCACAACACCTCCAGCATCCTGACAGGATGGGAGAAATGTCTTTCCACTTGGACATCTATGGCAAGAAAGCTACAGACCGTGAAGTTTCACATTTTGATGAGCAGAGAGAAAAATTGAGGATGTATCCTGATGACCACGAAGCAGGTCAGCCAACATCTGTGCAGCTGCTGGTGGGAGGAGATGGGAGAAGGCATTGTGGGAATCTCTGTGACCAGTGAGACTCATGATAGGAAAACATCCAGTCTGTTAAACTGAATTTTAGATTCACATATCGGAGTCAAAAAAAAAAAAAGGAAAAAGAAAAAGAGTGGTCAGGTTCAGGGCTTTTGGTCTTTCAGTGACTTGAGTGCGGTCCTTGATCCTTTTGGAGTTGAGCTGTGTTCAGGGTGAGAGATATGGATCTATTTTCATTTCTCTGTATGCTGCTATTCACACCATCTGTCTGTCAAGATGCTGACCTTTTCCTCAGTGTGTAATTTTGTTTACTTTGTGAAAAACAAGGTGTTTTTACTTGTATGGAATTACATCTGGAGCTGAGTCTTCAATTCTTTACATTGATCAATGTGTCTATTATGTCAATAAAATGCTTTTTTTTATTACTGTAAGCTTTTTAATACAACTTGAAATCTGGGGGAAAAAGTTTAAATCCGCTGTAATGACATGTATTCTGAGTTTTTCTTCAGTTTACCATACAAAGTTATCCCTTCAACCATTTCCATGGACATAAATATCAATAATTTATCAATTAAATTCAAATTCATTCATTTAGTCAATTTCAGGTTAGTCTACCAAAATAACTGCAAGACCTCAACTCAAATATGAGGGATGATTCTACTACAAAAATCATAACTTTTAACAACTTATGGCATCTATAATTTATTATTTGAGTATGTGCTTAGACAATATCCCCTGTAAACTTAGCTTGGCTTAAAACTCATGAACAATATAATGTAGCAGTTTGATCCAGTTCTTCCACACAGCACCATGCTCTGAGAACTAAGACTCAGACTCAAGATATATTTACAAATACCTTGACTATATAGTGAGGCTCTTCTCTAACTAGATCACAATTTAGAATAACTGACTTATTTTAACCTACATTCTGTAACATGCCCACTTAACCATGTTCAGGTACTATGTGTCACTCTCCTCACATCTTCCAAGGTGAATCTCCTGCCGCATTTTATTTCAGAATTATGGTTTCTCCCAGATTTCCCACTTCTTATTTACCACCTAAATAATAAGCCGTCAGATTTATTATTAACAAGTGCCATAGTCATATCGATATTAGATATTCTCTCAATAATACCCATTTGAAGTACAATAAATGTCTCTTTTTCAAATATAAATTGAATAAAATTATATAAATTATAATAGATATAAGGTGTGATATATATTTACAATGTCAAGTCCATAGTATGTGGTAATTAAGAAAAATATCCTATTATCTCTCCTGTCCTGGTGAGTTCAGAGTTCTGGATCTAAATCACATTTTGTCCTAACTTGCATTAACAACCTAACACCATCTTTTTAGGTCTAATAAATCTTCTTAAATATAACAACTTAAGCTTTTATTGAGACTATGATTATCTTGTATTCAACCCCAAAAGACAACTAAGAAGAAATATTTCCTGATTAAGTAAGAAGTGCAGACAAACACTTTCAAAGTTTTAAAAATGGCAGACAGTTGGCTGTGGAGACCACTTCAAAGTATTCTAAGACATTGGAGCACTGTCTTCAGTCCTCTTGTTCAAAGTATCTGACAAACCTTATGTTAGCTTCCCGGAGATGTTTCTTGCCTTGTAATTGCCCTGCAGTAAATATGATCTATACCATCTCTTTTATGATTGGGTACCTTCCAAGAGAGTGGGTGGGAATATGCTTTCTGTACTTTCTGGTCTATTGTCTAAAGTCTAGGGTCTAAGCAAGGTACACCTTTAAAGATTCTCATACTTAACAAATGACTGCACTTGATCCATTCTTATCACCCTGTACAAATCTTATGTCCAATGGATCAAGGACCTCCACATCAAACCAGATACACTCAAACTAATAGAAGAAAAAGTGGGGAAGAATCTTGAACACATGGGCACTGGAGAAAATTTCCTGAATAAAACACCAATGGCTTGTGTTCTAAGATCAAGAATCGACAAATGGGATCTCATAAAACTGCAAGGCTTCTGTAAGGCAAAGGACAGTGTTGTAAGGACAAAAAATCAAACAGCAGATGGGGAAAATATCTTTACCAATCCTACAACCGGTAGAGGGCTTATATCCAAAACATACAACGAACTCAAGAAGTTAGATCGCAGGGAGACAAATAACCCTTTTAAAAAATGGGGTTCAGAGCTAAACAAAGAATTCACAGCTGAGGAATGCCGAATGACTGAGAAACACCTAAATAAATGTTCAACATCTTTAGTCATAAGGGAAATGCAACTCAAAACAACCCTGAGATTCTACCTCACACCAGTGAGAATGGCGAAGATCAAAAACTCAAGTGACAGCAGATGCTGTCAAGGATGTGGAGGAAGAGGAACACTCCTCCATTGTTGGTGGGATTGCAGACTGGTACAACCATTTTGGAGATCAGTCTGGAGGTTCCTCAGAAAATTGGAAACTACCTGAGGACCCAACTATACCTCTCTTGGGCATGTACCCAAAAGAAGCCCCAACATATAACAAAGACATGTGCTCCACTATGTTCATAGCAGCCTTATTTATTATAGCCAGAAGCTGGAAAGAACCCAGATGCCCTTCAACAGAGGAATGGATATAGAAAATGAGGAGTATCTACACAATGGAATACTACTCAGTTATCAAAAACAATGAGTTTATGAAATTCATAGGCAAATGGATGGAACTGGAAAATATCATCCTGAGTGAGGTAACCCACTCACAGAAAAACGCACATGGTATGTACTCATTGATAAGTGGCTATTAGTCCAAATGCTCGAATTACCCTAGATGCACAGACGACATGAAACTCAAGAAGGATGGCCAAAATGCAAATACTTCACTCCTTAAAAGGGGAACAAGAATAACCTTGGCAGGCAAAGTTTAGAATAGAGACTGAAGGAACACCCATTCTGAGTCTGCCCTACATGTTGCCCATACATATACAGCCACCAAACTAGAAAAGATGGATGAGGCAAAGAAGTGCAGGCTGACAGGAACCGGATGTCGGTCTCTCCTGAGAGACACAGCCATAGTATGGCATATACATAGGCGAATGTCAGCAGCAAACCACTGAACTGAGAAAGGGACCCCCATTGAAGGAATCAGAGAAAGTACTGGAAGAGCTTGAAGGGGCTCGTGACCCCATACGAACAACAATGCCAACCAACCACAGCTTCCGGGGACTAAGCCACTACCAAAGATTATACATGGACTGAACCTGGCCTCCAACCGCATAGGTAGCAATGAATACACTTGTAAGAGCACCAGTGGAAGGGGAAACCCCTGGTCCTGCCAAGACTGAACCCACAGTTAAAGTGATTGTTGGGGGGGGGTGGTAATGTCTGGGAGATGGTGAGGGGAGCACCCATATAGAAGGGAATTAGGAGTAGTTGGGGGATGTTGGCCCAGAAACCAGGAAATGGAATGACAATTGAAATGTAAATAAGAAATACCCAAGTTAATAAAGATGGAGAGAAAAAAAAAAGAAAGAAAGAAAAGGCTATCAAACAGGTATCTTTCAGTTTCAATATCAACAAAGTTCTTAAATTAATAAAATTATGTTTAAATGCCATATTCTCTGAGTGTTTGGTACTTTTGAAGGACTTCTATTTATAGCCTATTTCAACAATGAAACATTGTTAGGCCTTTTTATAAAGGCTTAACCTGTAGGATTGTAAACTTTATCTGGAATAGGCTTCATGCCATAATGCCCATGAAATTGTATTTTAATGAACCTATATTGCTAAGCATCATCAGTTTCAATCTGTAAAGGTATATCTAAGATAGCCTTCATTTCTAATAAATGTGTAATCTCAGCATTATCCTCCTCAGAACTCAAGACAGAAAGCCATTGTAACATTTACCAATGTTACACTGTATCAAATTTTCCAAATAAAATTAAAACACAACCTGTTGTATGGCATTGCTTTTATTTAGGATTAATAAGCAGAACCTGTATTCTTATTTCAATATATTATATGCATATGAGCTGCCATCCTAATTTCTCAAGCTCCTGTGGAACCATTCTAACTGGATCTACATTTTTTGATTTTACTATAGTAAATTACAGATTGTATTGTTCTGAGGGTTTCCTGTTTTGCTTTAAAGATGCTTTCAACCTCTGCTTTATGATCTTTAATCTAGTATTTAATTTCTCAATCTACCACATCTTCCTTATTCTGATTTCTCCCAAAGAGGACATAGAGAACTATAATGATTGAAATATAGCCATTTGCATTCTTATAAACAAAGCAAGATCATATGAAATCCAGATACCCTGTGTCATTGCGCTTTCCCTCATCCCAAATATAGAAAACATTTTTTGTTTTTAATCTCAAAACATCTCTCAAAGGTCTTTGTTTTACCAATTTTAAGTTTAATACCCCACAAGTTTAGCTGCCTATGGCTTTTATTTTGTGTATTGTGTTGTTTTTATCCCAGCACTAGTTTTGTAATGGCAGACCTGGCCAAGCCTTTTCAACCCTCTATGTTTCTGATCTGCCTAGGCTTCAAGGCTACAGGACAAACTCTATTCAGCATGTTTTCAAACTTGCTGGGAGAAGTTGTAGCTATTGTGCCCTCAGGCTTTAGCCACTTTTACTTCTTTTTTAAATAGAATAGGCTTCTTTTCCAGCTAACCTGACACCTGCCCCAACCTCATCCTACCCCTTGCCTTATGCTTGGGTTCTAATTGCTGTAAATTGAGTGTCATTATATAGTAATTAAGATGGGCTTCCTTTTGTCTGCCCTTTTCAATAGCAGAGGCATTGCTGTGGCTCCACACAGGGGGTCCTGGGGTGGAGGAAGAGAATACTAACTGCTTTGGCTCTGTTCAGGGTCAGGAGAGTACAGGATTTGATGAGCAGAGATGGGGGCAGGTGTCCTGTGTTTCTTTACTAGACAAAAAGAAAACTTGAGTTCAAAGCGCACATTAAATCAGACACCATCATACTCATGCCTATAACAATAATGCTAAGATAAATAGGAGGTGGAGAGAAGAGAATCTAATTTCAAGTTTACTGGTTAGCTGGCCTGTAGTATATCTGCCTCAAATACCAAAGAAATCAGTGTCCACATCTGAAGTCATTCTGTTATCTCAAAACATACACTTGCATGCATGTGAAAGAATAAAAAATGCAGCCAAAAAGTCAGAAGCTTAAAAATGCTACCTCACTTCTAAGGAGTCAAATTCCAGCTCTCTGCCTGTAAGTAAGAGGTCACATTTCTTGAGCCTGCTTTCCCAGGATCAAGATAAAAGGGCTTAAGGCCCTTAGATAGGTGATCCTATCTAAGAGAAGAGGAGGCTTCTTCCAGGAACTAGCTGACAATAAAGTTAGATTACAATCTCAAAAGCAATCTTGAGAGACAGGAAGCTTCTCCTCGTGATTTTTCACTGGTATTCTCCACATTTTCCAATGACACCATCCCTACCCCCTTGGGTTGTGACTTCTTCCTTCAAATGACCCTTCTCCCAGCTACTGGGGGTCGAACTCCTGTGCCCCTGCGTAGGATATGAATCTCGACCACAGTGCTCTGGTTTCTATTGATAAGCCTCATGTGATTAAAGCAAAGAGAGTCTTGTGTGAGTTCTTGGGGGGTCGTGTCATCCTGAGACTTGAGTGAGGGTCTCCCTTACAACTGAAAAACAGATACACACACACACACACACACACACACACACACGAATACTTTTAAGAAGAAAGAAAAGGGCAAATCTAATAAAATAAGAAAATACAGTAAAACTAGAAATAGATGAAAAGAAATTAGCTATTGTTGGTGATCATCTTGATGGGTATGAATGAGTTAGTTAACTGATGCCTATACACTTTTCCATAGATGTTTGTGCCACCAGAGAAAAGAAAATGAATCCTACAACATTTAAGAACTTGTATTTGAATATAAAAATTTATTGCAGGATATAGAACAGTCATAACATTCTTTTGTAAATGTTTTGATATACTTCATTACGACAAATTAGATAGATAAGAGCTTAGAAATGGGATTAACACAAAATCCATTCCTTGTTAATATAAACGAAGAAATTTTGTTTGATTTAACTTCTAGTGTATGTAGGCTCTTATTACTGTTACATTTCAAAAAATCTAAGGCTCCAGGTGAAATCCAAAGCGTTCATGTACTTTAAAAACTTCTAAAATTATTTTAATTGTTTAAACCTTGACATTTTAAGATGGCCTTCTCTTTTTAACCTTAACTTTGTGAGACTTAAAATTCTGAAAACTAATTCATATGAAGTGTTGTTTATACAATTTACCAGATCAGGAATGTTGATTGATTTTAAATTTCAAATGTGGCAATCATGAACACTGGACTGAGAGAATGGGTTTTTAAACAAACAAATCATGTGGTACTAGCTTAATTGAGTTGGAGAGTCAGCTCTGACAGAGACAATCTAATTGTCAGCCACTGAGTACGAAAGACCCCCAGAGTGGGGAGACCCTCACACAAGTAAGGAGACCCTTACTAGGTCAGGATCTAAGGGCCTTATCTTTCAGCCATTTTATCTAGGTTCTGGGAGAGCAGGCTCAAGAAATGTGACCTTCTACCTATTACAGGTGGAGAGCAGGGTCTGGAATTTGAGGTATTTAGGGCTTCTTAGGGGTAAGATAGCATTTCTAAACTTCTGACATTTTGGCTGTATTTTTTATTCTTTCAGTAAAGAGAAAGTCTTATTTGATTTTGTCACTGGCAAGCCTCCTTCCAATTACAGGGACGGGGCTGACATAGTTCCAGAATCAAAGAGGATTAAAGGAAGATATTGTTAGGCAGATTTTGACTCTGAACTCAGCTCAGTCTCTTTCTAGCCCTGTGACTAAAGTGTTTGCAAGCTTCTTCACAACATGATTACCAGAGCATTTTCACAGAGAAGGAACTTCATGAATCTCAAATTTTCATTTTGACTTCTTTTTATGTGTGTGGAATGGGCACATAAAAGAGAAAGATGTCTGATGCTCCTGGAGTTAGCATTTCTGCAGAAATGACCAGCATATTGGTTAACCATTCAAAATGACAAGAACTTGACTAACGTGTCAGATCCTTTTTAATGCAGGGTTAGGGAATTCTCCATAAGAGTTAGATAACTTCTAATGTAATTGGTAAGGACAAAGTATTCACACTAGTACAATTTTGAGTGGCTGCTATGTTAGTTTCATTTTATTTGGTGAGACCTTGAAGAATTTTAGAAACCAGCTAAGTTTTGGCCTTGTTATCTCTTCTACCTAGGTGTCCCAGGAGCTGACACAGCTCCAGAGTTTCGCTGCCTAAGTCAGGGCTGTCACAGACTAAAGACCTATTGTCAATGTCCCACTCTAAGGAATCCAGTATACTTTTTGGGGAATTGAACATGTTTATTCCCTAGGTTTTTAGTCTTCTCACTATCACCTTCTATATGTAGTATAAAAATGGTGGTGAACTTTTTAATTAAGTTACCTTATATTAATACTTCATAAATGTAAAGAAGTTCTCCCCCAGGCATTTGGAATAAAGTTTTAAGTGAAAATGACAAATGCAGAGTTAAAAATAAAAGACTTATTTTTATTTTTTGTGTGTGACTGCTTGTACATATGTGTATTTGAGTCTGCCAAATGAGTACAGATGTCTCCAGAGGCTAAAGAAGTGGAATGATTCCTGCAGCAGTGCTCTTAACTGCTGAGTCATCCTTTGAGTTGACAAATATAAGCATTTAATGAACATATAAACAAAACCAAAAAACAAACTGGCAACTCCTTCTTGTAAATTTTAAAAGTATAATTAGATCATTATCAAGGAATCTCTCTGTTTTAAATTTTAAAATAAAAGTGTGAAATTGAATGGAGCCCCTGTCAGCTGTAAAGCAAGCACAGGGGAGTGAACAGCTCCACTTCTCTGCAAATACCCTCCGCACTATCATCTTCCAAGTTCAGGCTAATTGTTGAGGGCATGGGGATGGCAACAGAGTGTTTCTTCTAATCCTGTCAGCTCCTTGAATTCCCACTGAGATCTACCACAGGCAGAGGAGAGTCTGCCCTTGTTCCTTGAATTTCTAGCTGTATTCCATACACTATTGCATTTTGTGTTTTGCTTTTCTAAGGAATTCCTTTAAGACAATATTTTTTTCTTTTCTCTTTTAAATTAATTTCCCATGGCCTTATTTGATACTTTATATACTAATACATAATTTTCTTTTAAAATCATTGCTCTCCATCGTGGTATCTCCACTCCTGCCCTTAAGTTTGTTTAAACATATTTTTTTCAGAACTGGTGATGTGTCTCAGCACTAAAAAGCACTTGTGTTAAAAAAGCCCAGAGTTAGATCACCAGCTATGGTGGTTCCTAGCTGTACACATTCCACTTCCCCAAAAGTCTGAGGCCTGTTTTAGATCTGTGAGCACCTGAAAAAAATGTACAGAAGGAAAAACTTAAAAAAGAATTTTAAAAACCTTGTTAAAAAATCTTTCTTAAAACTTTATTTTAAACAGAGCAAATTCAAATATTTTATTACAAAAACAAAAGTATAGGTGATATAGCACAAATTCTTTCATTGGGTATATTATTAGGTCTCTCTGAGCTTTCAAATACCTTATTTGTGAAAAAATTGTACAGAATTTTCATTATATTATCAAATTATGATGAATGGATATGTCTTAACTATGTAGATTTATAGCAAGTTTTGATTAAAATGTTAAATATGACGGAAAGTCTACACATGGACTGACCAAGGGTCCAACTGCATATGTAGTAGAGAATAGACTTGTTGGGGCACCAGGGGATCGGGAAGACATTGATCCTGACAAGGTTGGACCCCCAGCACAGGGGAATGTGGGGGGGGGCAATAAGGGAGATGTATAGGGGAATAGCTGTACGGGGGAGGGAGAAGGGAGGGAATAAGGGCTTATGGACAGGAAACCGGGAAGTGGAATAAAGTTTGAAATTTAAGTAAAGAAATATAACTAATAAAAAATTTAAAAGATGGTGATTATATATTCTGGCGTGATTAAAATGTATACTTACAAGACACAATGGCAATAACTATGTAAAGACGCTCCCAGGAGCAGAGGAATGCAAACATCCCTACAGAAAAGGAAACGTGCATATGCACACTCCAGAGTATGTTCCGAGGTATAATAGAAGGTTTTGGGGGATGTAATAGTAGTAGTTTCTCCAGGAGACTTCAAACTCAGCCTCTCTTATTTCTATTTGATTTATATAATTAAAGTATTAAACACCGCTTCCAATTTCTGCATGCCACCAGAGATGACTCTGTCCCACAGTTCTCTGTACCCAGATTCCATAGGGGAGAGAGCTGGACTCTCAGAAAGGCAGACAGTCCTGAGAGGTCACGGAGACCACCACTTCTGCTCATAATCTGGACAAGAGGAACCTGTCTAGAACTCTCTAGACACAGGAAGCTAGGAGCAGCCAGGGACAGGATCCTTCCTGGCTTTGCCTGTACCTAGAGCTGAAAGCCAGTCACCAAGCATGCTGACACACTTGAGAGCAAAGCTAAGACCACCACTTCTGCTCCAAGAGACGCCTGGAACCCTCAGGACAAAGGAATCGAGGAAGAGTCTGGGAAAGGATCTTCCAGTTTCTGCCTGAACCCAGACCTGACCAGGACCTATGGTTCTCTTCTCTGTACCCAGATCCCCCTGGGAGAAAACAGGTCTGTGTGGGACACACAGGCTTATAGG
This sequence comes from Rattus norvegicus, assembly GCF_021556685.1. NCBI lineage: Eukaryota > Metazoa > Chordata > Mammalia > Rodentia > Muridae > Rattus > Rattus norvegicus. The sequence goes on along the minus strand of NC_141538.1, from coordinate 5,337,895 downwards.
AGAGTTAAGCCACTGTCAGAGATAGCAAGGCCAGCTGAAACCAGAGACAACCTGATGGTGAGGGGCAAGAGCAGAAACCTAAGCAACAGAAACCAGATGATACTGGGTAGATGTCATATAGACCTTCAGAGATCACAAATGCCAGCCCAGGCTGCTATATCCAGCAAAACTCTCCATTAACATAAATGGAGAAACCAAGATATTCTTTAACAAAGCCAAATTTATACAATATATTCCCCAAATCCAGCCCTACAAAGGATAATAGATGGAAAACTCCAACACAAGGAGAGAAACTGCATCCTAAAAAATGATAGAAAGTAATGTTCTTGCTATAAACCTGAAAGAATAGAGCCAAACTAATGTGATTACTCCTCTAACAACAAAAATAAAAGGAAACAATAATCACTACTGCTTAATATCTCTTAATATCATTGGACTCAATTCCCCAATAAAAAGCCATAGACTAACAGACTGGATACGTAAAGAGGACCCAGCATTTTCCTGCATACAGGAAACAGCAGTCAGTAAAAAAGAAAAAGGTTACCTCAGAGTAAAAGCCTGAAAACAATTTCCCAAGCAAATCGTCCCACGAAACAAGCTGGAGTATATACTTCAATATCCAATAAAATTGACTACCAACCAAATGTTTTTGAAAGTGTTAAGCAAGGACAATTAATATTCATCAAAGAAAAATACACCAAGAAGAACTCTCAATCCTGAATATCTATGCTCCAGGTGCAAGGGAACCTACATTCATAAAAGAAACCTTTCTGAAGCTCAAAGCATACATTGAACCTCCCACAATAATAGTGGAAGATTTCAACACCCCATTCTCATCAATGGACCGATCATGGAAAGAGAAACTAAACAGAGACATAGAGAAACTAACAGAAGTTATGAACCAAATCAATTTAACAGATATTGATAGAACATTTGATCCTAAAAACATACCTTCTTCTCATCACTTATGGTACCTTCTCCAAAACAGACCTCAACAGATAGAGGAAATTTGAAATAATCCTCATGCATCCTATCATATCACCATGAAATAAGGCTGGTCTTCAATAACAAACAAAGAAAAAATATGACAGAAATTCCACATACACATGGAAGTTCATCAATGTTCTACTCAATGATAACTTGACCAAGGAAAAAGTGAAGAAAGAAATTAAAGACTTTTTAGAATTTAATGAAAATGAGGGCAGAGCACACCCAATCTTATGGGACACAATGAAAGCAGTGCTAAGAGGAAAACTCACAGCTCTGAGTGCCTACAAAAGAAACTGCACAGAACATATATTAGCAGCTTGACAGCACACCTAAAAGTTCTAGAACAAAAAAAAAGCACATACCCCCAAGAAGGATAGATGGCAGGAAATAATCAAACTCAGGGCTAAAATAAACCAAATAGATAAAAGCAAAAAAAAAAAAAACCAAAAAAAAAACAAAAAAACAAAACAAAAAAACCAAACAAACATAAAGAACATGATAATCTCATTAGATGCTGAGAAACAATTTGAGAAAATTTGAAACTCCTTCATGTTAAAAGTCTTAAAAAAATTCACAACCCATGCCTAAATATAATAAAAGCAATATACAAGAAACCAGTAGCCCCATTAAACTAGATGGAGAAAAATTTGACGCAATCCCTCTAAAATCAGGGACTAGACAAGGCTGCCTACTGTCTCGTTACTTATTCAATGTAGTATTCAAAGTTTTAGGCAGAGCAATCGGAAAAAAAAGATGGTCAAAGGAATCCAAATTGGAAAGTAAGAAGTAAAAATATCTCTATTTGTAGATGATATGATAGTATACTTAAGTGATCCCAAAAGTGCCACCAGAGAACTGCTAAGCCTGATAAAGAAATTCAGCAATGTGGGTGTGTATAAACCTAACTCAAACAAAATCAGTAGCCTTCCTCTATTCAAAATCTGGGAAAGAAATTATGGAAATGACACCATTCAGAATAGTCACAAATAAAATAAAATATTTCAGTGTGACTCTAACCAAGCAAGTGAATTATTTATTTGATAAAAATTTCAAGTCTCTGAAGAAGAAATTGAAGATCTCAGAAGATATAAAGACATCCCAGTGCTCATGGATTGACAGGATTAATATTTTAAAATTTCCATTTTGCCAAAATCTATCTACAGAGACAATGAAATACACATCAAAATTCCAACTCAATTCTTCATGGAATTTGAAAGAGCAATTTGCAAATCATTTGGAATAAGAAAAAACCCAGGATAGCGAAAACTATCCTCAATAATACAAGACCTTCTGGAGGAATGAGCATCCCTAATCTAAAGCTGTATTACAGAGCAATATTAATAAAAAAAAAGTATAGTATTGGTACAGAGACAGGCAGGTAGATCAATACAATAGAATTGAAGAACCAGAAATGAACCCACACACCTATTGTCACTTGATATTTGACAAAGGGTATTTTCCATCCAGTGGAAAAAAGATAGCATTTTCAATGAATCTTTCTGCTTCAACTGGAGCTCAGCATGTAGATGAATGCAAATCGATCCATTCTTATCGCTGCAAACATTCCCGTGGAATAACAGATACCTGTGGAATATTTTCTCTCATTTTCAAGTTCCTGGAGATTCTGAACTTTGGGGGATTTCATTTCTGAAAAAGAAACAATGATCATTCCAGGGGAGATATCACTGAAATTCCCAAACCCATAACCCACAGACAATGATGGGCCTCATGAGTTTTTCTACATCTAGGAATTGTTAGCTGCCTATCAACCCCAGGGAAGAGGCCTAGAATCATGAGACTCTTCTCTTTTCGTTCTGAATATCTTCCTTCGCCCTTTATGAGTGAATGAGATAGTTTAAAGACTAAATCATCCTCTTTGCACTCTTACAACTCAGAAATATCCAAACGAAAGGAGGAGGAGGAGGAGGAGGAGGAGGAGGAAGAGGAGGAGGAGGAGGAAGAGGAGAAGGAGGAGGAGGAAGAGGAGGAAGAGGAGGAAGAGGAGAAGGAGGAGGAGGAAGAGGAGGAAGAGGAGGAGGAGGAAGAAGAGGAAGAGGATGACGATGCCACAACAACAACAACAACAACAACAACAACAACAACAACAACAAAGCATGGATTAAGAGGAACATCTCTGGGTCAGTTGTCAGCATTCTCTGTCCATGGGATAACCAAAAGAGTTTGTCATGATCTCAGAAGTTACTGGACTGGCAACTACAGAGCATCCATTGTATGCTGTGTCCCATTACATATCAAAACTTGAAGTTTCTTCCTATGTTTTTAGTCTCCGTAGTGGATTGCCCAAAATGATCATTTCACCCATGTCTGATCTGATGATTTTTAAATAATAATGCTGTTTTCTGGCTCTCTCTGAGAGTAGTCTATAGGCAATTATAGTGGCTAGAGGAGGGAGAGATTTTCCTCAATGGTTTGCTACGGGTAAGTTGCACATGTTCCTGTGAGATACCTTAATTAAAATAATAACCCCCCCCAGAAAATGACAGAAAAGTAGAGGCAGAATAAAAGGAAAGGTGGAGAGAGAGAAAGAGTGTGACAGGAAGAATGGAGAGGAAGGGGAATGGATGGGATCAAATTATTAGCATGTATGAAATGTAAGATGATAAAATCTATTATTGTTTGACTCAATACCTAATAATAAAAATATTTAAAAATATTCTAGGGCAGTCTTTTTTTTCCATTTTCAACTGTCAGAGCTAAGACTCTCATTTATAGTCCATGTTCCTATCCCCACTTCTATACATGGTGCTAGAAAGCACCATGGTCAGAACGCAGCTTTGATCTCTTGTGGTTAATTTCAATTTCTTGAAGGATTATAACTTATGACATTCACTATTCTAAGACTGATGACTGATTGTCTTGTCTGTACTATTGACTTATCTTCCCATGTGATCAATGAGACATGCTATAGTAGAATTCCCAATATTTTTCATGACACTAAATCATGTTGATTTCTCTCCTACCGTCTTTCAAATGCATCTCCTATCTTAGCTATATTGTATCTATTGGTTTACATGATTATGATTTATATGTGATCATTAGGGACAAAGAAGTGTTTCCCTACTGTAGATCACCCTCCAGTTTTTTGTAAGAAATTTGATGTGATATTGGTGCTACTACTTGACATACTCAGCCCACTTTCGTTCACACTTGTGAACTTGGTTTCCAGTGATGGCCATGTGCTTGGACACATCTTGTGCTTTGTTATATTTCAGTATCTGTTGAGTAAACTATGTATATTCCATTCTCATTTCTGTGTTAACTGAAAGACTGACTTGACTTCCATGAGTGTTGATGACACAAGTATGGGCAAACCAGTAAAGTGAGTCTTTTCTGATATCCAGCCTGTAAAGTATCTTCATGATTGTAAGTACAGAGCAAATAACCTACATGCTAATGTCAAGTTGATGGATAAAGCTACAGAAATTTAATAAAATATATAGTTCTAATCCTTAAGTAACATGAATACTGCATATATTAATTATTCCTACTTATTTTGTAAAGGTTTTTTCTTGGGGACATGCAATAAGTACACACATACAGAAGAGTGAGGGATAGAGTGAAATGAGAGAAGAGAGAAGAGAGAAGATAGGACTAGATGACTTATGAAAAAAGCCATGTCAGACCAAAGTGACAACTGTATCAAAGTCCAATTTGGTGATGCAATGAGTTTTTGGGGGATGAGAAACAGGGGTTTCACTGGAGAGTACTTTAGAGCATTGCTGACACAAAAGCAGCTGCCTTACCAAAATATCCCACTTCAACATAGAAGGTGACTCACAAAAACAACACAAGTTGAATGAAACTCTACAAGTCCAAAGATTTATCTCCTGTCACTGCTTCTTGGTCATCATTGTCTCCCTCTGAGATTCCCTAAAGCTTGTGGGGTGGGGAGTGTCTAGACTCAGTCAAGTTTCCACCTTTCAAGATATGTGATGTTTCTTCCCTCCTACAATGCATGTTCAAGTTTGGGGAATCTGACATCCTACAACGAGAATGTGATCATTTCACAGCAATTGGAAATGTACTGGGAGATGGTTGGGTAAGGTTTTAACGTGAAAACATGAGGACTTGAGTTTGAATGCCCGAAACTTACATAAAAGTCAGATGCTCTAATTTGTTTTGTGTTGCCCTAACAAAACACTTACCAAAACCAACTTCATGAGGAACGTGTGGATTCCATCTCATACATCCAGGTTATAGTTCATCATCTAGGGAAGCACGGAAGGAATATAGCAGGGGAAGCTGGAGGATTATGCTGAGGTAGCACATATAGATAAGTGTTGATTTTATGAGGACACATATTACATACTTGTAGTTGATGTAAAAACTACATAATGAGCGAACGGGAATTGAAAACCAAACAGTTTACCTTGGGAACACAGATGAAAAATACTCAATAAAATTTTTGCCAATCAAATGCAAGAATACATCCAAGAGATCACTCACCATGGACAGGTAGGTTTCATCCCAGAGATGTAAGGATTGTTGAACATAAGAAAAACAGTAAAGTAATGCATTATGAAAATAAAGCAAAAAAAAAAAAAATCTAAGGATCATTTCATGAGATAGTGAAAAGTCTTTTTTTTTTTACTTTTTTCATTTTATTAACTTGAGTATTTCTTATTTACATTTCGATTGTTATTCCCCTGCCTGGTTTCCTGGCCAACATCCCCTAACCCCTCCCCTTTCCCTTCTCTATAGGTGTTCCCCTCCCCATCCCCCCCCATTACTGCCCTGCCCCCAACCATCACGTTCACTGGGGGTTCAGTCTTGGCAGGAACAAGGGCTTCCCCTTCCACTGGTGCTCTTACTAGGCTATTCATTGCTACCTATGCTGTTGGAGCACAGGGTCAGTCCATATATAGTCTTTGGGTAGTGGATTAGTCCCTGGAAGCTCTAGTTGGTTGGCATTGTTGTTCAAATGCGGTCTCGAGCCCCTTCAAGCTCTTCCAGTCCTTTCTCTGATTCCTTCAACTGGGTTCCTGTGTTCAGTTCAGCGGTTTGCTGCTGGCATTCGCCTATGCATTTGCTACATTCTGGGTGTGTCTCTCAGGAGAGATCTACATCCAATTCCTGTCGGCCTGCATTTCTTTACTTTATCCCTCTCGCCTAATTGTGTGGCTGTATATGTATGGGCCACATGTGGGGCAGGCTCTGAATGGGTGTTCCTTCCGCCTCTGTTCTAAACTTTGCCTCCCTATTCCCTCCCAAGGGTATTCTTGTTCCCCTTTTGAAGAACGAATGAAGCATTCGCATTTTGGTCATCCTTCTTGAGTTTCATGTGTTCTGTGCATCTAGGGTAAAACAAGCATTTGGGCTAATGACCACTTATCAATGAGTGCATACCATCTGTGTTTTTCTGTGAGTGTGTTACCTCACTCAGGATGATATTTTCCAGTTCCATCCATTTGCCTATGAATTTCATAAAGTCATTGCTATTGATAGCTGAGTAATATTCCATTGTGTAGATTTACCACATTTTCTGTATCCATTCCTCTGCTGAAGGGCATCTGGGTTTTTTCCAGCTCCTGGCTATTATAAATATGAACATAGCGAAGCACACGTCTTTGTTATACGTTGGGACATCTTTTGGTTATATGCCCAAGAGAGGTATAGCTGGGTCCTCAGGTAGTTCAATGTCCAATTTTCAGAGGAACCTCCAGACAGATTTCCATAATGGTTGTACCAGTCTGCAATCCCACCAACAATGGAGGAGTGTTCCTCTTCCTCCACATATTTGCCAGCATCTGCTGTCACCTGAGTTTTTGATCTTAGCCATTCTCACTGGTGTGAGGTGAAATCTCAGGGTTGTTTTGATTTGCATTTCCCTTATGACTAAAGATGTTTAGGTGTTTCTCAGCCATTTGGTATACCTCAGCTGGAAATTCTTTGTTTAGCTCTTGTCGGCGCTAGCAATGACACAGTACTGAGAATCGGGTGAAAGCCTACAGGATGAAAGAAACACACACACACACACACACACACACACACACACACAGAGGTTATCATGTCAAACCAGGAGAGGAAGAGAGGAAGAGGGAGAGAGAGAGAGAGAGAGGAAGAGAGAGAGAAAGAGCGGAAGAGCAGAAGGAAGAGTGAGAGTGAGGAAGAAGAATGAGAGACTCCTATAGCTTTATTCACCACTTATATACCCAAGTCTCCAGGTAGAAAATAACTGGGAAGCACAGTGGGAAACCCTGGCTCCTGACTACCTGGCTCGTGACTTCGGTAACAAAAGACCTACTAGGAGACCTGAATTAATTAGGGAGAAATCCAAGAAAACCAGCCTAAATCTCAAGGATAAAGGTTGAGGAAGCAAAAGGCAGAAGTAAATTGACCACCACCCAGGTGTGGTCCAGGTGTGTCAGTTCCACATGCATCAGCTGGGCTCAGCAGAGGTCATGCAGTGGAGACACCGGGTGTTTACTACTTGATCTTTTCTTCCTGTGCCGTAAATACATGGGACAGGCCTCTGTCCAACAATCCCATGACTTTTACTGTGGCCATGCAGTTACAAAGCAGCCAGGCCCAAATCCAATATGGCTCACTACATCACCCCCGTTATTCTTTTATAAAAGACCATTAGGTGGAAGTAGTGGTCTGACAGAGATCAGACATGCCTCACAGAGTGCCCAGCTCGGCCATGGCGAGCCACTCTTGCAGGTAGGACTGCACCCCAATGGTTAGGAATGAACTTATGCTGTAACACACCGTTCTGGGCTATATGTGTGTTTATTGGGGGAGAAACTGGGCAGAGGAGCATTTGACCGGCCCGTACGTTTAAACGGGGTGTAGCTACCTCTCTTTTAGGATCAACCTCTCAGACCCCAGCCTCTCTGTCATAGGACCACCTTGTCGACCTCAAGGCTCCATGTCTAGATTGGTCAAGGGTCAGAGGAATTTGCCCGTCGCTGAGAATAGCTATATCAGGTCATATTCTCATTCCTCTTACTTGAGCCCAGGGGTGAAGGAGCAGGGGCCAGAAGGCATTAATTTAAGAGATTGTGGAAGTTGAGCCTCTCCTGATATGTAGTGGGCACCTCATCTGGTTCTCCTCAGCTGCTACCACCAAGGGCCGTAGTCAACCCGCTCCTATAATCAAATTTAGAATTCCCAATTGTTAGCAACTACTCCAGAAAGTTCACCCACTGTGCTTGCCTAACAATATATTGGGGGAGGGTAACTCTAGACACTGCAGACACAATGGCTGCAACAGTAATGGCTGCTACAATAGCAGCGAAAATGCCAAGGTCTTTCCCAGGACAGTTCAGGATCGGTCATTCTTCTCTGGAACAACCAGCAGGCAATGGAACCATGTCTGAGATCTGCAGAATCAGGGCAGAGTTCCCCAGTCCACAGCAGCTTCCAGCAAGCAGTAGTGCACAGAGGGTTGGAGCGCAGGCCACAGTGGGATGGGACACAATGACTGCAGCAATGCCAGAATTTCTGTGATGACAAAAGATGAGGGGGAATCCTCCATCTTCCTCTAAGGGCACAGGAATGACTCCAGGAACCCGAACCACGAGAGCTGAATCTTCATGCTCCCAGGATCAGCATGTCTCACCAGACACTCATACTGGCATATTCTTGTAGCATCCTGTAGAAAAAACACAAACATTCCCTCTTCCCCATATAAAATACCTGGACAGTATCATGCCAATATGTGGATCTTTCTATTTCACCTAGGCAGAAGTATGCCTAGTTGTAGCGTGCCATAAACACCATAAACAAGAGTTCCTTGGCATCCAAATTTTAAAATTGAAATAAAAAGAGTATTATTTAGCATACAGGGATAACTCCCCCTTTTTATTTATTAAAATTGTTAAAATGTTATTTATTTATTAAGATAATTGAGGACACTGAGCAGTTGTATTCATAAATTGACTTGTATACCAAATTATTGTCTCTAGCATTATTGTTTTGGATATAAAGAATGAGATTTTTTGACTAATTGTTTCTATGTAAGGCCTATAATCTGCCTGGCATCATTGTCCTCCCTTGCTAAGGGGTCCAGGCAATCCAGTTTGAGTTCCCAAATGGCCTACAAAGGAACAATACTTAGTGCTCTTAACCACTAAGCCATCTCTCCAGCACCTCACAAGTTTTAAGCATTAATTAGAAATGCCTAATCCTGTAAACAAGGTCCAGATTTAGCCTTATTTAGAAATCCCTGAGTTGGCAGGGTGAGGCTGGGCGTTGAAGGTAAGCAAATGGAGTCTTCCTCTTTTCGTGAGGGTGTGTTATCAACTCCATTAATATTTTCAAAGAGCTGGGTCTATGGTTTTGTTTAGTTCTCTGAGCCAGAGCACTGAAAGGACAGTGAGTTGTCAGACAATTCACACTGAAATCATCACTCACTGATTTTAAGTAGAAAACCTGCCTCTAATAAAGCATTAAGTAATTGTAAAATTTGAGGGCTAGTAATAAAAAAAAAACATAAACTACATAAACTTTTTAATCAATTGTAAAACCACAAGCCACACATTGGCTATCAGTGTATGAATTGAAAGCTTGATTTTTAACATTTAAAAACAGTGGCTACAGCACGTAATTTAATAATCTGTGCTGAAGCAGCGGAAACTCAAGAGAATAAACAAGTGATCCAATCATACATGTAGCCTTTTCATTAGATGAACCACCTATAAACACAGTAAGCGCAATTTTCTATGAGTTGCATGCACAAATGTACAGGAAATACAAAAGCATGCAAAGAGTAAAATTACAAATTTTGCCTGAGATTTGTATATGTAATAGGCCAAATATCAGTATTTTGTAATAACCAATTTGATTGCTGTTTGGAATAAGGTATGTTTCACCAGGTTTCTTTTTAAAATACTTCCATGACTCTAGCCTACAATTCTGTATTAAAACAACTGAAGCTTTATCTCCAATGAGGATAACAAAGACCTAAGTCCTCTGGTAAGGTGGGGTACTTAGCCAATTAACATATCCTTAGAAGCTTAAAATTAGTTTTAAATATTAAAAATGAATATTGAATCTTCTCTGGAGCAATAGCTACTCCCCAAATGTTAAAGCTCATTTTGAGAGCAAAGGTTTGTAGTAAAATTTTCCATATACACTGAAAGATTCAAAGTTCTAACTTCTTACATGGAAGCAAAAAATTACATAATACAAGGCTATTAGCCATTCTTTTGTAATTTTTTTTCTTTTTTTCGGAGCTGGGGACCGAACCCAGGGCCTTGCGCTTGCTAGGCAAGCGCTCTACCACTGAGCTAAATACCCAACCCCTCTTTTGTAAAATTTTTAATGATATCACTTCATGGGCTCTCTAAAATTATAAGCAAGCTCACAAAATAAAAACTCACAATCTACAGGATGTAAACAAACTGCATAAAAACAATCCTCTAAATCTATCTTGAAATGGCAGTTGGAGTAAGCAAACAGGCTATAATGCTCTCACAAGTTCTAAAACCTCATCAATCCTTTGTAAATCTTGTAACAAGCTCTACCTGTTTGATTTTTTCTTAATTATAAATAAGTTTGAGTTAGTAAATGCAACACTGGCAATCCTTAATTACAATCCTTACATTCTCCTTGTAACACCAGAGCACAACCACAAGGTCACCTGAGTTCTGAGTAGTGACTAGGCAGCTGTCCTTGGGGCAGTGGAATTAGCATTAAAATACAGATAACCTCAGGGCAAACCATTACTTTGGAAAGCAAAACTTAACCTCTAACAATCTAGTCTCCAAAACACCGAGTCTATCCTTCATGCTACAAAGTTTGACTGCCAATTCCTACATATGAATGCACGATGGTGCGGTCTCCAATACCTCAACAAAGAGACATTGCCCTAAATTCTTTTAGAAGCCTGGTTTCTAGAATAAGAGTTCCATAAAAATACTTTCTCAATTTAGACCTGTTTCCCTAGGTTGGCTCATACTGCATGTTGTCTAGAATGACTCTATCCAAATTACCAGCTTTATGTCAACTTTCTGTTGCCAATATTATACCTTTTTAACCATATCCAATAACTTAAAAACCAATAGTCCATAACCAAGGCATGTAGAGCATATTTATACATTTAAAACCAATCAGAAACAAAATTGAAGTGGCTATACCTATCTTTAATATTTAGACCAAGCACCATTTTTATTTTTCTAGCTATGATTTTAAGAGAAGCACCTTGTCACCTGCTAAGTCTAATAATAAGTCAGGGATTTTTCTAAAAGAAACAGCCATCAGCTCCTGTATCAAAGAAGCTGAGGAGCTGCTGGCGCCTTTAAGATCAGCTCGTGGAGACGCTCACCCCCGGGCGGCTTCTCCAGCTGACCTATGCTCCTAGCTATAGGTGCAGGGCTCTAAAGGCCGATTGAAACTGCTTTTTATTCATTTGTTCCTTTTTGAAAGGAGTTAAAACCAAATCAAGATGTGAACGATTGACAGATAAAGTTTTTACCATTTTTTCTTTTTTGAACATGAAACATACATAAAACATTTAAACAACGAGAAACAAAAACCACAGACATAAACTGGCAGACATGGACAGCTTGGTGCACCAAGGACAGACAATAGACATAAAGGGAAAAAACTAGATGGTGTCCCACCGAAGGGACACACATATCCTACCTATGGAACCCAGAACCAGAAATAAGCATTTCTCCAATAGGAGCCAGCAGAGAGGCAGGACGTCTCCTGCTTTCCCTCTGTTCCTAGCAGAGCTCTGAAAAGGTTTTTCTCTTTCTCCAAAGCAACCGCGGAGAGTCCGGGAGGACTGTTTTTCCCAAACCCATTCTCTCTCATGTCTGGGGTGTAAACTATCTCTAGTCAGGGTCCAAAGACTAAAATATAACTCTAACAGAATGCATATGCAAAAACACTTTACCGTTACCTTGTCCCTTTTTTATGACAAGTTTTACTCAGGCTAGCCCAAATCATCCAGGCTTTTTCTGGCCCATCTTACCCCCAATCCGTCCTTCTCCTATGCCGGCCGGGCTCCAGGGACGTTCCGTAGGTGGTACCCCTTTCTTCTCCGATCTCGGTGGGACCTCCATTTGTCGGCGCCAGCACCAACACAGTACGGAGAATCGGGTGAAAGCCTACAGGATGAAAGAAACACACACACACACACACACACACACACACACACACACATACACACACACACACAGGTTATAATGTCAAGCCAGGAGATGAAGAGAGGAAGAGAGAGAGAGAGAGAGAGAGAGAGAGAGAGAGAGAGAGAGAGAAAGAGTGGAAGAGCAGAAGGAAGAGTGAGAGTGAGGAAGAAGAGTGAGAGACTCCTATAGATTTATTCACCACTTATATACCCAAGTCTCCAGGTAGAAAATAACTGGAAAGCACAGTGGGAAACCCTGGCTCCTGACTACCTAGCTCTTGACTTCCATAACAAAAGACCAACTAGGAGACCTGAATTAATTAGGGAGAAATCCAAGAAAACCAGCCTAAATCTCAAGGATAAAGGCTGAGGAAGCAAAAGGCAGAAGAAAATTGATCACCACCCAGGTGTGGTCCAGGTGTGTCAGTTCCACATGCATCAGCTGGGCTCAGCAGAGGTGACACCAGGTGTTTACTACTTGGTCTTTTCTTCCTGTGCCATAAATACATGGGAGAGGTCTCTGTCCAAAAATCCCATGACTTTTACTGTGGACATGCAGTACAAAGCAGCCAGGCCCAAATCCAATATGGCTCACTACAAGCTCTGAACCCCATTTTTTTTTTATTAACTTGAGTATTTCTTATATACATTTCAAGTGTTATTCCCTTTCCCGGTTTCCGGACAAACATCACCCTCCCCCCTCCCCTTCCTTATGGGTGTTCCCCTCCCAAACCTCCCCCCATTGCAACCCTCCCCGCATAGTCTAGTTCACTGGGGGTTCAGTCTTAGCAGGACCCAGGGCTTCCCCTTCCACTGGTGCTCTTACTAGGATATTCATTGCTACCTATGGGGACAGAGTCCAGGGTCAGTCCATGTATAGTCTTTAGGTAGTGGCTTAGTCCCTGGAAGCTCTGGTTGCTTGACATTGTTGTACTTTTGGGGTCTCGAGCACCTTCAAGCTCTTCCAGTTCTTTCTCTGATTCCTTCAACGGGGGACCTATTCTCAGTTCAGTGGTTTGCTGCTGGCATTCGCCTCTGTATTTGCTGTATTCTGGCTGTGTCTCTAAGGAGCGATCTACATCCGGCTCCTGTCGGTCTGTACTTCTTTGCTTCATCCATCTTGTCTAATTGGGTGGCTGTATATGTATGGGCCACCTGTGGGGCAGGCTCTGAATGGGTGTTCCTTCAGTCTCTGTTTTAATCTTTGCCTCTCCCTTCCCTGCCAAGGGTATTCTTTTTCCTCATTTAAAGAAGGAGTGAAGCATTCACATTTTGATCATCCGTCTTGAGTTTCATTTGTTCTAGGGATCTAGGGTAATTCAAGCATTTGGGCTAATAGCCACTTATCAATGAGTGCATACCATGTATGTCTTTCTGTGAGTGGGTTAGCTCACTCAGGATGTTATTTTCCAGTTCCAACCATTTGCCTACGAATTTCATAAACTCGTTGTTTTTGATAGCTGAGTAATATTCCATTGTGTAGATGTACCACATTTTCTGTATCCATTCCTCTGTTGAAGGGCATCTGGGTTCTTTCCAGTTTCTGGCTATTATAAATAAGGCTGCGATGAACATAGTGGAGCACGTGTCTCTTTTATATGTTGAGGCATCTTTTGGGTATATGCCCAAGAGAGGTATGGCTGGATCCTCAGGCAGTTCAATGTCCAATTTTCTGAGGAACCTCCAGACTGATTTCCAGAATGGTTTTACCAGTCTGCAATCCCACCAACAATGGAGGAGTGTTCCTCTTTCTCCACATCCTCGCCAGCATCTGCTGTCACCTGAGTTTTTGATCTTAGCCATTCTCACTGGTGTGAGGTGAAATCTCAGGGTTGTTTTGATTTGCATTTCCCTTATGACTAAAGATGTTGAACATTTCTTTAGGTGCTTCTCAGCCATTCGGCATTCCTCAGCTGTGAATTCTTTGTTTAGCTCTGAACCCCATTTTTTAATAGGGTTATTTGTTTCCCTGCGGTCTAACTTCTTGAGTTCTTTGTATATTTTGGATATAAGGCCTCTATCTGTTATAGGATTGGTAAAGATCTTTTCCCAATCTGTTGGTTGCCGTTTTGTCCTAACCACAGTGTCCTTTGCCTTACAGAAGCTTTGCAGTTTTATGAGATCCCATTTGTCGATTCTTGATCTTAGAGCATAAGCCATTGGTGTTTTGTTCAGGAAATTTTTTCCAGTGCCCATGTGTTCCAGATGCTTCCCTAGTTTTTCTTCTATTAGTTTGAGTGTGTCTGGTTTGATGTGGAGGTCCTTGATCCACTTGGACTTAAGCTTTGTACAGGGTGATAAGCATGGATCGATCTGCATTCTTCTACATGTTGCCCTCCAGTTGAACCAGCACCATTTGCTGAAAATGCTATCTTTTTTCCATTGGATGGTTTTGGCTCCTTTGTCAAAAATCAAGTGACCATAGGTGTGTGTGAACCCCATTTTTTAATAGGGTTATTTGTCTCCCTGAGGTTTAACTTCTTGTGTTCTTTGTATACTTTGGATATAAGCCCTCTATCAGTTGTAGGATTGGCAAAGATCTTTTCCCAATCATTTGATTGCCGTTTTGTCCTAAGAACCGTGTCCTTTGCCTGAAAGAAGCTTTGCAGTTTTATGAGATCCCCTTTGTCGATTCTTGATCTTAGAGCAGAAGTCATTGGTGTTTTATTCAGGAAATTTTCTTCAGTGCCCATGTGTTCGAGATGTTTCCCCACTTTTTCTTCTATTAGTTTGAGTGTATCTGGTTTGATGTGGAGGTCCTTGATCCACTTGGACTTAAGCTTTGTACAGGGTGATAAGCATGGATCGATCTGCATTCTTCTACATGTTGACCTCCAGTTGAATCAGCACCATATGCTGAAAATGCTCTTTTTTCCATTGGATGGTTTAGGCTCCTTTGTCAAAAATCAGGTGACCATAGGTGTGTGAATTCATTTCTAGGTCGTCGATTGTATTCCACTGGTCTATGCATCTGTCTCTGTACCGATATCATGCAGTTTTTATCACTATTGCTCTGTAATAATGCTTGACTTCAGGGATAGTGATTCCCTCAGAAGTCCTTTTATTGTTGAGGATAGTTTTAGCTATCTTGGGTTTTTTGTTATTCCAGATGAATTTGCAAATTGTTCTGTCTAACACTCTGAAGAATTGGATTGGTATTTTGATTGGGATTGCATTGAATCTGTAGATCGCTTTTGGTAAAATGGCCATTTTTAATACATTAATACTGCCAATCCATGAACATGGGAGATCTTTCCATCTTCTGAGATCTTCTTCAAATTCTTTCTAAAGAGGCTTGAAGTTCTTATCATACAGATCTTTCTCTTGCTTGTTTAAAGTCACACTGAGGTATTTTATATTATTTGGGACTATTATGAAGGGTGTCGTTTCCCTAATTTCTTTCTAGACTTGTTTCTCTTTTGTGTAGAGGAAGGCTACTGATTTATTTGAGTTAATTTTATACCCAGCCTCTTTGCTGAAGGTGTTTATCAGGTTCAGTAGTTCCCTGGTGGAGCTTTTGGGATCACTTAAATATGCTATCATATCATCTGCAGATAGTGATATGTGAAAAGTCTTTAATAAATTCCACAACCCCTTCATGGTAAAAGTATTCACAAGATTAGTGGAAAAGGAACATATCTTGATTTACTTCAAGTCGATAGCTAACACCAAATTGAATGGATAGAAATGCCAACTAATTCCACTAAAATAAGGAACAAGACATTCCACTCTGTTCATACTATTCAACATAGCACTTGAAGTTTTATCTGTAGCAATAAGACAGCCAAATGAGATCAAGGGGACACAAATTGGAAAGGAAGAATTGAAAGTGTCATTAACTTTGGATGAAATGAGAGTACATTAGTGACCCTAAAATTCTACTAGGTATCTCCGCGGGTTGATAAACACTTTTAGCACAGTAGTTGCATACAAGATTAACTGTAAGTACTCAGTAGCCTTTCTATATAGAAATGATAAACAGACTGAGGACGAAAATGAGGAAACAATCACTCTTCACATGAGCCTCAAGATGTAGATAATGTCTGTCCAAGTCAATGACAGGTTTCTATGCTTATAAGCTTATAATCTTTGAAGGAAAAATTGAAGAAGATACCAGAAAATGGAAAGATCTCGATCCTCAGGGATTGGTAGGATTAACAGTAAAAATGGTCGTTTTTATCAAAAAAGTCTACCGACTGAATGCAATCCCCATCAGAATTCCAACACAATTCTTTACAGACCAGGAAATGACAATTCTCAACTTCATAGAGAAAATCAAAATCCAAGAACCCATGATATCCAGAACAGTCCTGAATATGAAAAAAAAACAAAAAAGAACAACAACAAAAAGAACAACAGAAAATGTTGGAGGTATTATTTTCACTGATTTTCAAGTCATACTATAAAGCTACAGTAATAAAACCCACAAGGTATTGGCATAAAAACAGATATAACAACAAACAGAATTTAATTGTAGGCCCAGACATAAATTCACACCTAAGGACAGGGAAGCCAGAAATTATCATCTGTAAAGAAAAATCTTCAAAAAATAGATTTTGTCAAACTGGGTTTCTCCAGGTGGAAGGATGCAAAAGATGCCATATTTATTATCATGCATAAATCTCATGTACAAGTAGATCAGTGACCTTACCATGAAACCAGAAACACTGAACTTGATAGAGGAGAAATTAGAAAACAGCCTTAAACACTTTGGCATATGAGACAACATTCTGAACAGAACACCAATACTATATGCTATAAGATCATCAATTAAAAATATAGGGCTATTTCCAGGGCAGCCAGAGCTAGTTATACCCAGTCTTGAAAAAAAATACAAATAAATAAATAAGTAAATGAGTAAATACCTTAAAACAGATTTTGCATTTTAAGTCAGAGTAGAAATAAATGTATTCTTCATTACAAATAGAAATCTTAACTTGCAAGGACTTAATACAGGACAAACAAACTTATTCTGTAAGTATTTCACAGATTTAACATTGTAAAAACTGGAACTTAATCTTCACTACAAACAAAACCTTCAGCCTGGAAGGTATATTTTTATTGTTTTGTTTTCTCATTAACTTGTAATGTATATTGTTCCTGTTTTTAGTCTCACAGGAAGAGAGAGGGTAATCAAACAGCATTATGTTTATGTAAATAATTGTCAAAGAATAAGCTTAATAATAAGATGCTTGAAAACATCTCCAAATGAAGGAAAAAATCATTAAAACAAAATATCAAACAACAAATACTAAAGATGGTGTTAGCCATTTTCTAACCTCATGATTGTGATTGCTGGGGAGTTTGTATGCTTTAGACACACCGCACCTTTACGTAGTGAAACTGTTTTTCTTTATTGTCTTTAATATCTTGTCCTTCATGCACTCAGACCTTTTCATGAAATAAACCAGGCTCACAGCACTTAATAAAATGTGGAACTGCACCACTAATGAATCCTGGCAGTCTCTTCTCCTTATGTGCCTAATTTTCCTTAGAGAGCACAAACCTTCGGGTGGGGTCTTCTCATTGTTAAATCATCTTCAATTGGCAGTGAAAGGGAATATGCTCCTTCTCTGTTGAGTTCAGAGAGTCTAGTCTTGCTAACAGATAGAGAAAAGATGAGCTATTCACAGGCCACACTATCTAAAATTACACTTGTCTTTATAGCCTGCTACTTTGAGTTTTTGCTTAGGTTTCTTTGAGACTAAAACTCAAACCAAACAAAAGAGAGAGATTACGGATGGCTCCCTGGTTTTCCTTCTTTTGAGACAAAAATGGCATCAATAACACTCCATTTATTCAAGGTCATTCAATATTCAGTTTCTGCACAGCAAGATAATAGAGTGGGCCCCTGGCTTTCTCTTCCAGAATATATTAATATTAATAGTCTGAGTTAATAGGGATAAATGGCTGTCTAGAGCAGATGTGTAGCCTTGTTTCTCAGGCTCCTATTTGATTGGGGAGTCCTCCAAAATGTCTCTTTCTGGAGCTTTGTCCCCTCAATCATTCTACTGCTGTAATTGGAAATATGAGCCCAGAGATTCATTTTATTCATTAACAACTATTTTCCATGATGAATTTTTTTCCTCAGAGTGCCTCAAGTGGTAGTTTTGTAGAAATAACAAATTTTCCAATTTTGCCTTTTTTCAGAATCTGCATATACTATGCCTTTGGACAGGGGTTTACATGGAACACAGATGTTGAAATCATGCATCCAGCTGTGTTACTTGCCACCTTATTTCCTTGAGACAATGTCACTCATTAAACTTGGAGCTAAGCTGGCAGTTAGCAATGCCAGTGATCCTCTTTTGTCTGTGCCCCAACTCTCATGCTTGGCTTTTTATATTGTTGCTAGGGATTAAATCAGATCTTTTTGCTGACACAACAGGAACTTTTCGATACTGAACTACTTTTCCATGCTTAATCATGCTATTTTATTAATATGTCTTTTGTTTAAAGGAAAACACAGAGAAGTACATCAATGGCATAAATCATTTATTGAACTGAAGTCCCCATGTTCTATGGTAAAGCATCGAATAGAGTCAGTTTTGCTGACTATCCTTGCCAGTTTTCTCCAGGAGCCAACAGCTCATAGTGAACTGTTTTTATGAAGAGTTAAAGAGATAAAGAAACATTTAGCCTTAGTCTCCTGGATCTGTTGTTACCAGACTTTCTCCATACTTTATTCTTGGGTACTTTTTAATATTTTGTAATTATTCCCTAAAAAGCAAGATATTAAAGGGTCTTCTGCAGGTCTGCTTCAGACCCTATAATTAGTACTGAAGTTAGTGAAATGCCAATATCCATCTTAGCTTCAATCATGTGAAGTCACATGTGTGAGAGAGTTTTGAAATTCCAGGGATAGCAGTATGCGTCATGTTTTTTTTTTTTTTTCCTATCCGTTTCTGCTCAACAAACCCATGAGTAGTTCCAATGTCTTGAACTACAAACCTCTGAAGGCCTCCAATGGGACATGTTGCTCCATTTTGAGAACTAATCTTTGTGAAAGCAGCACTTACAACACCATTGTCTTAGTTAGGGTTTTCATTACTGTGAAGAGACTCCATGACCTAGGTGAATATTTTAAAGGACAGCATTTAATTGGGGCTTGCTTTACAGGTTCAGGGGTTCAATCCATTATCATCAAAGCAGAAAGCATGGTCCTGGAGGAGTTGAAATTGTGATATCTTATTTCAAAGGCAAGCAGGAGATGACTGGTTCCTACCTGGCTAGAAAGAGGGTCTCAAAGCCCATGCCCACAGTGACACATTTCCTCCAACAAGGCCACATCTCATGATAGTACCACTTCCAATTTGCCAAATATATTCAAACCACATTCTACTCCCTGGTTACAATAGGACAGTTCAAATACATGACTCTATAGAGGTCATACCTAGGCACAGCACAATGCAAAATACATTATTCCAACTTTACAGTCCCCATAGTCTATAAGAGTTTCTCCAATGCTAGGAGTTCAAAGTTCAATGTTTCTTCTGAGATTAGGTAATCTCTAAACTGTAATCCCTTAAAAATCAAAAACAAAAAGAAGACCACATACCCCCAATATCATGCAGGATAAACATTATCATTCCAAAATGTCATGGTAAGAAAACACTGGATGAAACAAGATGAAAATCAACCTGAGCAAACTCCAAACTGTGCATCTCCATGTCTGGTGTCAAAGCCAAAGCAATCATCAGATTTCTGAATCTTTCCATCCTTGTTCACTTCTATTGCAGATCCTGCATTTAACAGCAAGAAACTTCTTCTTTCTCTGTTCTTCCATTCCCTGTTGCAAACTTTCGTCAGCAGATTGCCTACGACTCTGGTATCTCTAACATCTTGTGGCATCCAAGACAATTTAACCTTTACAGCACCTTGTTCGAATGTCTAGGATCCACACATGATTTTCTGGGCTCCTCAAAAGGGTTTTGCCACTTTTCTAGCACTGTACTCTGTAGCACTCTAAGCTCTAATTGACTCTAATTCCCTGATGCTTTTCTTGGTGATCATCCCATGGTTCTGGAATCTCCAATATGCTGGGGTCTTCACCTACAATCAGGTTTCACCAGTAGTCTCTCATAGACTCTCTTCATGATGCTAAGCTTCAACTTCTTTTCATGGTCCCTTCATTCCTGAGACCTCAACTGTTACTCAGGCTGTTCCTTCAACAATGGCCATCCCTACACTCTCACAGTGCCAAGCCTCAGGTAATCTCATGACCCCTTTATACCTTTAAAGCCAATACTACCTTGGTGATTCTTACACATTACAAGTCCAGCTGCAGCAGGAGATACAACCTTGAACATCTCTGGAACACAGCTTCTTTGTACTCCAATTAGATGGAAACAGCATGGAAATCTGGGGCAAGTCTCTTCACAAGGGAGTGTATGCTTTGAATCAGCATATTATATATGGTGCAGTTTCTCCCACAGACAGGATCTATGGGTCCAGGAATCAAGAGGTGGAAAAGCACATTCACTACCACTCCTAGTAGCCCACTAAATGTTGTCTCTGCAACCCTAAATTCTGCTGGGCAAGAAGTTTGGAAAGCATGCTAGCAAGTAACTGCAAGCAGTTGCATAGAAAAAGGAAACTTTCCTTCTTTCACTGACCTTATGTATGCCTCCAGCAGAAAATCTTTCCCAGATTAAAATGTGTACCACAACATCTGGATCTATGGTGTTCTTTACTTGAAATTTGATCTGTCTCAGGCTGACCTTGATCAGAGATCTGATTTCCTCACTCTCCTGAGATTATAGGCATGTTCCAACTTTCTCTGACTAAGCTTTTCATGGTGACTATGTTTCAAGTTTCATATCAAAAGCGTGTGTTTTTCAGCCTCAAGATCTGAAAATCCACTATAAGATATGGGCAATATATCTTGATATTGACAGACATATTTTCAGTGACTTAACCAGAATATATTTTTGAAAAACTTTAAGCACTAAAATTTCAATAGCTGGAAACCAATTACACATTAAGTAAAAAATAGGTTATCATTGTGTTATTATCATCTGCAATACTCCCTATCAGTGTTTTTATACAACAAACTTATATTCAATACACTTCCAGACTGGAATGCAATCATTTTTGCTTGATTGACTGCTGTATTTTCTATGATGGGAAACTTGAATGTAACAACATGTGAGTGCCAGGGAGCACTGGTAACTATATGTGGATTCCTAGACATTCTTTATTTGTCATTAGATATATCTGATTCTGAAATTTTAAAATACATTCTAGTTGCATTAGCTTAATTATATATGACTTTTTTTTCATCCTACTTCAAATTCATCCAGCAAAGAAGTGACACATTAAGAAATAAGTAATAATGTTTCCTGCAAATATTAATATGACAATAAAAAGTTTAGAAATCCTCAAAGAATCTCATTGCTATAATTTGAAATGTGGAAGAAAGCTCAATAGAGTAATAAGAGTTTTCCTTTAAGTTTCTATAAGAAAACATTCAGTACGTTTCTACAAACGACAGAACAAAAGGAGAAAAGAGAAGACAAATGGAAATTGAGAGTAAAAAGGATTGGTAAGGAAAGAAATGCAGAGGAGGTAGGTAGGTTTAGTCCTTGCCAGCTATGACACAGAAGAGTAAGCAGGAGGAGAGCCAATGGGATAATAGATGCATAATGACACTAGTATAGTCAAAAATGGATTGTGGTGTGTTTATTTGAGAGTGTTTGTGTGTATGTATATTGTGTACAGGCATACACACTTCTGTATGCAGGTTCAATCTACCAAATTTGTACTTGCAGAGGACAAAGGTTCATGTCAGTTTTCTTCTTCAATTATTTCTCCAGCTTATGTTTTTCAATACTTTGTAGGTTCTATTAATTTTGAAATTCTGTTTATATATTGTCTGTGTAGACTTTTGTGAGTAAGTGTGTGTGTGTGTGTGTGTGTGTGTGTGTGTGTGTGTGCTTGTTCTCGCGTGTGCAAATTCTACAAAGCACATGTGGAAGTCTGGAAACAACTAGCATGAGTTGGTTCTCTTCTGTCATCTCTCTGTCTAACAATTGACCTTTCACCTGGGTAATCTTTCCAGCTGTCTACCTTATTGTTTTGAATTTGTCTCTCGGGGGAGATTCTGGAGCTTAACTAAATCTGCTATACTGGCTAACCAGCAAGATTCAGAAATCCCGTTTGTGTGTCTTCTCAACTCTGTCTCTCGTAAAATAGAAAAACAACACTACAAGTTTAGATTTTTCATATGGGTGATAAAGATAAGAACTCAGTTTCTTACATTTTCACAGTACACTTTACCAAGTCATCTCTCAGTTTTTAAACAAGTTTCTTCTATAGTGAAATATTAGATCTATAGGAATACTAGGCTGAAGTCTATATGTTCTCTAGTAGGAGACATCTAAAGCGGCAGATAAAAAGGCAAAACCCAGGAATATAAAATGAATTGTCTTTATCAACATTTCTTGGATCATTTTTATTATCACCTTTTCTCTTCCCTCATTCCAGCCCAGCATTAGTAGTTGAACTCTTGTCCATCTTCATGTTAACCTTTAAGACATTCTCAATGTAGAAATGAGTAAACTTAATTACTACGAATATTAGTTATTTTTTTATTGATGTAAGAAAATATCCGATGAAAGAAGCTGAGAGGACTGAGTGAGCCAGACTCAGGCTGACTCCATGACAGGCTGAAAACCAACAGTTTTGGAGAATAATCCAAATTTATGTTTCCAAGAACTGGAAAAGACTGAAAACAGTCAATTCAAGGAAAAAATACCACTTGCTGGCAGCCAGTCAGGAAGATGCCTTACCACCTCGTCTGAGCCTACCTCATGGGCAACCAATCAGAAGCTGTAAAATCTGACCCACCAGCTAGCCTGAGACAAGTATAATTAAGTAGCAAAAGTCCCCAAATCCCTCAGTGCTTTAACCAATCACAAAGGCAGCCATACTCCTGGAGATAGAGCTAATCAGTAATAGGAATGAAAGATCAAAGTCACCCATTCCTACCTTAACAGACTTAAAATTGATCCTGAAATTTCCATACCTTTGTCTTCCATTCTGATGAATGGTAGACCCCCCTCCCTGCTGGCAGGTTATCTACAAAATTAACACTCTCTCCTGTTGCATATTATTTGAGTCTGGGGTATTCTTCCCAAATCATAGCCTCTTATAAAACTTGATGAATAAAAGGTTTATTTTGCCTCTCACTTTGAAGACATTATCTATTTAACAGGGAGGACATGACTACAAACTTTGTGAAACTCATCTTAACATTGCATTACAAGCAGAGAAATGAATGCTGTGCTCGGCTCAACTTTCTCCTTTTTATTCTATTCATGACTGCAGCCCATTGAATGTTGCAGTCCACATTCAGAGTATTTTCACCTTAGTTAGGACAGTCATAATTCTCCCTTAGAGTCATTGTCTGGGATTTGTTTCCTAAGTGAATCTAGATCCTGTCATACATGGCAATTAATAATAATGAATACCTCATCCCTCAGTATTTGTATATCTCAAATTTTACTAGCATAATTTCAACATGAATTAAATACATTATGAAATGAGAAGAGCTGTTCTATACCATGTTGAGAATTAGAGAGCAGCCAAGTCACAGAGACAGATTTGATTTATTTTTTCACATCTACATCACATACTTTTGCCTTTCCTGTGTGGAGATAGAGCAGAAGACATTCCTAAAGGAGAGGTATTGGCAAGGATCAGAGATTGTCATATAATAAGCAGTGATTTAGGAATTTTGCTTTATAACACAGAAGTATGATCTCCATCATAAACAACTCATGTGTTTATTGTGTTTTGTGAATTCAATAGGTTCCCAATAGGATTCGCATGTAATAAGGGTACTATTCAAGAAACAGCAATATATTTAGGAACTGAAACACTGTTTCTTTGTGAATTCAGGTAGTTCCCATTAGCAGGCTCTAGTAATATGTGTACTTTTAAAGATTTATCAACATTTCTTTACCTGAATCTAAGTAACTTGGTGAATTCAGTTAGTTCCCATTAGGCCGCAATAGTAACAAGAGGACAGTTCGGGATATAGAAAAATTTTCACAAATAGAAACCTAATTTCATGGCAAATTCAGTGAGTTCCCAATAGGAGATGATTGTATGAGTGTACTTTTCTAGATATAGCAACATTTTAACAAACGGAATCTAAGTATCATGGTGAATTCTGTAGGTTCCCAGTAGGATTCGCATGTAATAAGGGTGCTATTCAACATACAGCAACATTTTAACGAAGTGAAACACTGTTTCTTTGTGAATTCATAGTTCCCTATAGCAGGCTCTAGTAATATCTGTCCTTTTAAATGTTTATCAAAATTTCTTTACCTGATTCTAAGTAACTTGGTGAATTCAGTTAGTTCCAAATAGGCGGCATTAGTAACAAGAGGACAGTTGAGGATATAGAAAAATTTTCATTTATGGAATCATAATTTCTAGGCGAATTCAATGAGTTCCCAATGGGAGATGCTTGTATGAGTGCACTTTTCAATATAGCAACATTTTAACGAACGGAATCTAAATATCATGGTGGATTCATTAGTTTCCCAGTAGGATTCGCATGTCATAAGGGTGCTATTCAGAATAGAGCAACATTTTAATGAACTGAAACACTGTTTCTGTGTGAATTCAGGTAGTTCGCTATAGCAGGCTCTAGTAATACGTGTACTTTTAAAGATTTTTCAAAATTTATTGAGCCGAATCTAAGTAACTTGGTGAATTCAGTTCGTTCCCAATACCCGCAATAGTAACAAGTGGATTGTTCGAGATATAGAAAAATTTTCACAAATGGAATCAAAATTACTAGGCGAATTCAGTGAGTTCCCAATGGGAGATGCTTGTGTGAGTGTACTTTTCAAGATAGAGCAACATTTAAACGAACAGAATCTAAGTATCATGGTGAATTCAGTGGGTTCCCAATTGGATTCGCATGTATTAAGGTTACTATTCAAGATACAGCAACTTTTTAATGAACTGAAACACTGTTTCTTTGTGAATTCATTTAGTTCCCATTAGCAGCCTCTAGAAATATGTGTACTTTTAAAGATTTATCAAATTTCGTGAGCTGAATCTAAGTAAATTGGTGAATTCACTTAGTTCCCAATAGGCCGCAATAGTAACAGGTGGACTGTTCAGGATATAAAAAAATTTTCAGGAATGGAATAAAATTTCTAGGCCATTTCAGTGAGTCCCCAATGGCACATGCTTGTATGAGTGTACTTTTCAAGATATAGCAACATTGTAACGAACGGAATCTAAGAATCATGGTGAATTCAGAAGGTTCCCAATAGGATTCGCATGTAATAAGGGTGCTATTCAAGATACAGCAACATTTTAAGGAACTGAAACACTGTTTTTTTGTGAATTCAGGTAGTTCCCTATAGCAGGCTCTAGTGATATGTGTGCTTTTAAAGATTTTTCAAAATTTCGTGAGCCGAATTTTAGTAACTTGACCAATTCAGTTAGTTCCCTATAGGCGGCAATAGTAACAAGTGGACTGTTCGGGATATAGAAAAATTTTAACGAATGGAATCAAAGTTTTAGGCAAATTCAGTGAGTTCCCAATGGGAGATGCTTGTATGAGTGTACTTTTCAAGATATAGCAACATTTTAACAAACGGTATCTAAGTATTGGTGAATTCAGTGGGTTCCCAATAGGATTCGCATGTATTAAGGGTACTATTCAAGATACAGCAACATTTTAATGAACTGAAACACTGTTTCTTTGTGAATTCAGGTAGTTCCCATTAACAGGCTCTAGAAATATGTGTACTTTTACAGACTTATCAAATTTCGTGAGCTGAATCTATGTAAATTGGTGAATTCAGTTACTTTCCAATAGGCCTCAATAGTAATAAGTGGACTTTCGGGATATAGAAAATTTTTCAGGAATGGAATAAAAATTTCTAGGCGATTTCAGTGAGTCCCCAATGGCACATGCTTGGATGAGTGTACTTTTCAAGATATAGCAACATTTGAACGAACGGAATCTAAGTATCATGGTGAATTCAGAAGGTTCCCAATAGGATTCGCATGTAATAAGGGTGCTATGCAAGATACAGCAACATTTTAAAGAACTGAAACACTTTTTCTTTGTGAATTCAGGTAGTTCACATTAACTGGCTCTAGTAGTATGTGTACTTTTAAAGATTTATCATATTCCATGAGCCGAATCCAAGTAACTTGGTGAATTCACTTAGTTCCCAATAGGCCGCAATAGTAACAAGTGGACTGTTCGGGATATAGAAAAATTTTCAGGAATGGAAAAAAAATTTCTAGGCGATTTCAGTGAGTCCCCAATGGCACATGCTTGTATGAGTGTACTTTTCAAGATATAGCAACATTTTAACGAACAGAATCTAAGTATCATGGTGAATTCAGTAGGTTCCCAATAGGATTCGCATGTAATAAGGGTACTATTCAAGAAACAGCAATATATTTAGGAACTGAAACACTGTTTCTTTGTGAATTCAGGTAGTTCCCATTAGCAGGCTCTAGTAATATGTGTACTTTTAAAGATTTATCAAAATTTCTTTACCCGAATCTAAGTAACTTGGTGAATTCAGTTAGTTCCCATTAGGCCGCAATAGTAACAAGAGGACAGTTCGGGATATAGAAAAATTTTCACAAATAGAAACCTAATTTCATGGCAAATTCGGTGAGTTCCCAATAGGAGATGATTGTATGAGTGTACTTTTTTAGATATAGCAACATTTTAACAAACGGAATCTAAGTATCACGGTGAATTCATTAGTTTCCCAGTAGGATTCGCATGTCATAAGGGTGCTATTCAGGATAGAGCAACATTTTAATGAACTGAAACGCTGTTTCTGTGTGAATTCAGGTAGTTTCCTATAGCAGGCTCTAGTAATATGTGTACTTTTAAAGATTTTTCAAAATTTATTGAGCCGAATCTAAGTAACTTGGTGAATTTAGTTAGTTCCCAATAGGCTGCAATAGTAACAAGTGGATTGTTCGAGATATGGAAACATTTTCACGAATGGAATCAAAATTACTAGGCGAATTCAGTGAGTTCCCAATGGGACATGCTTGTATGTGTGTACTTTTCAAGATAGAGCAACATTTAAACGAACAGAATCTAAGTATCATGGTGAATTCAGTGGGTTCCCAATTGGATTCGCATGTATTAAGGTTACTATTCAAGATACAGCAACTTTTTAATGAACTGAAACACTGTTT
Source organism: Rattus norvegicus (assembly GCF_021556685.1). Taxonomy (NCBI): domain Eukaryota; kingdom Metazoa; phylum Chordata; class Mammalia; order Rodentia; family Muridae; genus Rattus; species Rattus norvegicus. The sequence goes on along the minus strand of NC_141538.1, from coordinate 5,310,600 downwards.
CTTTGTGAATTCATTTAGTTCCCATTAGCAGCCTCTAGAAATATGTGTACTTTTAAAGATTTATCCAAATTTCTGTAGCCGAATATAAGTAACTTGGTCAATTCGGTTAGTTGCCGTAGGCCACAATAGTAATAAGTGGACTGTTCCGTATATAGAAAAATTTTCACGAATGGAATCAAAATTTCTAGGCGAATTCAGTGACTTCCTAATGGGACATGCTTGTATGAGTGTACTTTTCAAGATATATCAACATTTTAACGAACGGAATCTAAGTATCATGGTGAATTCAGTGGGTTCCCAATAGGTTTCGCGTGTATTAAGTGTACTATTCAAGATACGGCAACATTTTAATGAACTGAAACATTGTTTCTTTATGAATTCAGGTAGTTCCCATTAGCAGGCTCTAGTAAGATGTGTACTTTTAAACATTTATCAAAATTTCGTGAGCCGAATCTAAGTAACTTGGTGAATTCAGTTAGTTCCCAATAGGCCGCAATAGTAACAAGTAGACTGTTCGGGACATAGAAAAATTTTCACGAATTGAATCAAAATTTCTAGGCGAATTCAGTGAGTTTCCAATGGGACATGCTTGTATGAGTGTGCTTTTCACGATATAGCATCATGTTAACGAACGGAATCTAAGTATCATGGTGAATTCAGTAGGTTCCCAAAAGGATTCGCATGTAATAAGGGTACTATTCATGATTCAGCAACTTTTTAATGAACTGAAACACTGTTTCTTTGTAAATTCAGGTAGTTCCCATTAGCAGGCTCTAGTAATATGTGTACTTTTAAAGATTTATCTCAATTTCTTGAGCCGAATGTAAGTAACTTGGTGAATTCTGTTAGTTCCCAATAGGCTGCAATAGTAATAAGTGGACTGTTCGGGATATAGAAAAATTTTCAGGAATGGAGTCAAAATTTCTACGGGAATTCAGTGAGTTCCCAATGGACATGCTTTTATGAGTGTGCTTTTCAAGATATAGCAACATTTTAATGAACGGAATCTAAGTATCATTTTGATTACAGTAGGTTCCCAATTGACTCGCATGTAATAAGGGTACTTTTCAAGATGCAGCAACATTTTAAAGAACTGAAACACTGTTTCTTTGTGAATTCAGGTAGTTCCCATTAGCAGGCTCTAGTAAGATGTGTACTTTTAAGATTCATCAAAATTTCGTGAGCCGTATCTAAGTAACTTGGTGAATTCAGTTAGTTCCCAATAGGCCGCAATAGTAACAAGTAGACTGTTGGGGACATAGAAAAATTTTCACGAATTGAATCAAAATTTCTAGGCGCATTCAGTGAGTTTCCAATGGGACATGCTTGTATGAGTGTGCTTTTCACGATATAGCATCATGTTAACGAACGGAATCTAAGTATCATGGTGAATTCAGTAGGTTCCCAAAAGGATTCGCATGTAATAAGGGTACTATTCATGATTCAGCAACATTGTAACGAACTGTAACACTGTTTCTTTGTAAATTCAGGTAGTTCCCATTAGCAGGCTCTAGTAATATGTGTACTTTTAAAGATTTATCTCAATTTCTTGAGCCGAATGTAAGTAACTTGGTGAATTCTGTTAGTTCCCAATAGGCTGCAATAGTAATAAGTGGACTGTTCGGGATATAGAAAAATTTTCAGGAATGGAGTCAAAATTTCTACGGGAATTCAGTGAGTTCCCAATGGACATGCTTTTATGAGTGTGCTTTCAAGATATAGCAACATTTTAATGAACGGAATCTAAGTATCATTTTGATTACAGTAGGTTCCCAGTTGACTCGCATGTAATAAGGGTACTTTTCAAGATGCAGCAACATTTTAAAGAACTGAAACACTGTTTCTTTGTGAATTCAGGTAGATACCATTAGCAGGCTCTAGTAATAATGTGTGCTTTTAAAGATTTATCATCATTTCTTGAGCCGAATGTAAGTAACTTTGTGAATTTTATTAGTTCCCAATAGGCCGCAATAGTAATAAGTGGACTGTTCGGGATATAGAAAAATTTTCACGAATGGAATCAAAATTTCTAGGTGAAATAAGTGACTTACTAATGGGACATGTTTGTATTTGTGTAGTCTTCAAGATATAGCAACATTTTAACGACCGGATTCTAAGTATCATGCTGAATTCAGTGGGTTCCTCATAGGATTCGCATGTAATAAGGGTACTACTCAAGATACAGCAACATTTTAACGACCTGAAACACTATTTTTTGTGAATTCAGGTAGTTCCCATTAGCAGGCTCTAGTAATATGTGTACTTTTAAAGATTTATCAAAATTTTGTGAGCCGAATCTAGGTAACTTGGTGAATTCAGTTAGTTCCCAATAGGCAGCAATAGTACCAAGTGGACTGTTTGGGATATAGAAAAATTTTCAGGAATTTAATCAAAATTTGTAGGCGAATTCATTGAGTTTCCAATGGGACTTGCTTCTATGAGTGTGCTTTTCAAAATATTGCAACATTTTAATGAACGGAATCTAAGTATCATAAAGATTTATCATAATTACGTTTACCAATTCTAAGTAACTTGGTGAATTCAGTTAGTTCCCAATAGTTTGCAATAGTAATAAGTCGACTATTGAGGATATAGAAAAATTTTCACGAATGGAATCAAAATTTCTTAGCGAATTTAAGGAGTTCCCAATGGGTCATGCTTGTATGAGTGTACTTTTCAAGATATAGCAACAGTTTAACGAACGGAATCTAAGCATCATGGTGAATTTAGTAGGTTCCCAATAGGATTCGCATGTAATAAGGGTACTATTCAAGATACAGCAACATTTTAACGAACTGAAACACTGGTTCTTTGTGAAGTCAGGTAGTTTCCATTAGTAGCCTCTAGTAATATTTGTTCTTTTAAAGATTTATCAAAATTTCGTGAGCCGAATCTAAGTAACTTGGTGAATTCAGTTTGTTCCCAATAGGCCGCAATAGTAAGAAGTGCATTGTTCGGGATATATAAAAATTTACACGAATGGAATAAAAAATTCTAGGCGAATTCAGTGAGTTCCTATTGGGACATTCTTGTATGTGTGTACTTTTCAAGATTTAGCAACTTTTTAAGGAACAGAATCTAAGTATCATTGTGAATTCATTAGGTTCCCAATAGGATTCGCATGTATTAAGTGTATTATTCAACATACAGCAACATTTTAACGAAATGAAACACTGTGTCATTTTGAATTCAGGTAGTTCCCATTAGCAGGCTCTAGTATTATGCGTACCTTTAAAGATTATTAAAATTTCGTGAGTCGAATCTAAGTAACTTGGTGAATTCAGTTAGTTCCCAATAGGCCGCAATAGAAACAAGTGGACTGTTCGGGATATAGAAAAATTTTCACGAATGGAATCAAAATTTCTAGGTGAATTCAGTGAGTTCCCAATGGGACTTGCTTGTATGAGTTTACTTTTCACGATACAACAACATTTTAACGAACTGAAACAATGTTTCTTTGTGAATTCAGGTAGTTTCCTTTAGCAGGTCTAGTAATATGTTTACTTTAAGATTTATCAAAATTTCGTGAACCGAATCTAAATACTTGGTGAATTCCGTTAGTTCCCAATAGGCCGTAATAGTAACAAGTGTACTGTTCGGGATATAGAAAAATTTACATGAATGGAATTAAGCGCATCTTATAGGGAACCACTGAATTCACCGTGATGCTTAGATTCGTTTCGTGAAAATGATGCTATATCTTGAAAAGTACACTTATACAAGCATGTCCCATTTGTAACTCACTGATTTTGCCTACAAATTTGATTCCAATTGCGAAAAGTTTTCTATATTCCGAAAAGACCACTTTTTACTATCATGGCCTATTGTGAACTAACTGAATTCACCAAGCAGATGAGATTTGGCTAGTGAAAATTTGATCAATCTTTTGAAGTACACTTCTTACGAGAGGCTGCTAATGGGAACTACCTGAATTCACAGAGACACTGTGTTTCAGTTCGTTAAAATGTTGCTGTATCTTGAATGGTACCATTTTTACAAGCACATCCTATTGGGAACTACTGAATTCACCATCATACTTAGATTCGGTTCATGAAAATGATGCTATATCTTGAAAAGTACACTTATACAAGCATGTCCTATTGGGAACTGAGTAAATTCGCATAAAATTTTGATTCCATTTGTGAAAATTTTCCTATACCCTGAAAAGTCACTTATTTCTATCGTGGCCTATTGGGAACTAACTGAGTTCGCCAAATAACTGAGATTCAGCTCGTGAAAATTTTGATAAATCTTTAAAAGTACACTAATTACTAGAGCCTGCTATTGGGAACTACCTTAATTCACAAAGAAACTGTGTTTCCGTTCCTTCAAATTTTTCTATATCTAAATAGTACCCTTATTACAAGCGCATCCTATTGGGAACCTACAGAATTCACCATGATACTTAGATTCAGTTCGTGAAAATGATGCTATATCTTGAAAAGTACACTTATACAAGCATGGCCCATTGGAAAGTCACTGAATTCGCCTAGATTTTTTGATTCCATTAGTGAAAATTTTTCTAATCCCGAAAGACCACTTTTTATTTTCGCGGCCTATTGGGAACTAACTGAATTCACCAAGCAAATGAGATTCGGCTAGTGAAAATTTGATAAATCTTTAAAAGTACACTTCTAACTATAGACTGCTAATGGGGAACTTCTATTAAAAATGTTTTATTTTATTTTAATAATATGCATGTGTATGTAGTAGCTGCTTGGTGGTGATGGTGGGTATGCACACATGTGAATGAAGTTGCTGGCATCCAGAGAGTGTCTGAGCTCTTGGAGCTGAGTCAATTGGTTGTTAGCTGCTAGATGTGTTTGCTTTGGCCAAACTCTGATCCTCTGCAAGCTTATTGTGTTCTCTTCTCTACTGAAGCATTTCTTCAGTCCTGGAAAAAACTCTTTTGTTCATTTTGTTTGTTTGTTTGTTGGGTGTTTTTTTTTGTTTGTTTGTTTGTTTTTTTTTCTTGGAAACAGGTTCTCACTATGTGTTATTTTCTGTCTAAGTTCCACCCCCACAGTTACTTGGAAACAGCCAGGTATGCCTGGCACTATAAAAGGAGCTGCTTGTCCCCTCCTCATTCTCTTACTCTCTTCCTTTCTCGCTTCTTGTTCTTGTCCTGCTTCCCCTCTTCTCCTTTGTCCCTTCTCTCCCCATTCTCCTTCCCCCTTCCCTCCACATGCTCATGGCCAGTCTTTACTCCTCTCCTCTTCTACTCTTCTCTCATTAAACATTTCTACAGGGAACCTTGTCCCGTTGTGGTTTGTCTGGATGTGAAATGAGATTTCTACCCCAATATTATGTAGTCCTGGCTGGCATGAAACAGTCTTTGCTACCCAATCACATGTACAGTTAATGGCAATTTAATATATTTTCATGATAATATTTGAGTATGTGAAACAAGACTCTTGTTGGTTTCAATGAAATATGAACGGGTACATATGAATATGCTCTCCATGTTTATGTCAGCTCAATCTAGGCTATAGTCATCATAAAGGAGGGAACCTCGATTAAGAAAATGACTCCCCATAAGATCAGGTTGTAATCAAGCTTATAGGGTGTTATTTCAGTGATTTATACAGGAGGGCCCAGGCTTTTGTGGGTGTGGCCACCCCTGGCCTGGTGGTCCTGGGCTGTATAAGAAAGCAAGCTGAGGAAGGCAGTAAACAGCACCACTGGTTGACCACTGTACCAGTTCCTGCTTCTAGGTTGCTACCATGTTTGGGTTCCTTTCCTAAGTTCCTTCAGTGATGGATTACCTAGTGGAAGTGTAAGGCAAATACACTCTTTCCTCTTCAACTTGCTTCAGTGTTTCATCACAGTGATAATAACCCTAACTAGGGCAATGAGTATCAATGCAAGTTTGGAGAAATGTAACACTTGCCTTGTATTTGGCCTTTTAGTAGAAGTTTTCGGGGGTTTAATTTCCAGAAAACATGATTTGTTTACTTCTAGTTTGTTATTTCATTTTTAAAATTTATTTATCTTATGTATGTGAGTATACTGTCACTCTCTTCAGACACACCAGAAGAGGGCATCAGATCTCATTACAGATCTGATCTGAGCTACCATGTGGTTGCTGGGAATTGATCTCAGGACCTCTGGAAGAGCAGTCAGGGCTCTTACTCACTGAGACATCTCTCCAGCCTCAGTTCTTATTGGTAATATAGAGATCAGTATATTTGGAAGATTCTTCAACTCCAGTTCTCATTCCTTTCGTGTGGTGTTTGTTAAAATTATGGCTGTTCTTCAGCCACTCCTCTGGAGTTGACAGATTATTCTCAGAGAGGAAAGAATCCCATTGGAGGAAGTAGCAGGTATTTGTAAATTTTGTTCTCTTCAGATATTTATTTCACTAATTTCCACTACTTGGGAAGTGACTTTGCCTTGGGACAATTTTTTATAGAAAACATGGTTTTAGTTTCTTGTGGGGCTTGCTTGGTTTTGTATTTTTCCTTAATTATTGACACCATACCCACAGCCTCTTCAATGATAGGCGAGTGCTGCACACCTGATGCATATCCATAGCCTTAGCATCTCTCTCAGTGTCAGACTTGATAGCCTCCTTATTACACCATCAATAATGATTTTCTCACTGGCTTTTCACAGCAGAAACTTTGGTGAGCATACCATGTTCTTAAATGAATAATCAAATGAATTGTTATTATTTTTTATTTCTCACTTATTTTTCTTTTATTTGTTTATTTTTTTTAAAGAAATGAGACTAGGGTTCTGTAGTTGAGGCTGTTCCTGAGTTCATTATATAGATGGGGCTGGCCTTGAACTTCTGATTCTCCTCATTGTACCTCCCAGACACTGAAATTAAAGGTGTAATACACCACACCTGACTTTAAGTTTGAAGATATATTCTATTATTTGTAGAAAAATGGCAGGAGGACACTGTTCCCAGCTTGCCAGCTTGCAGGCAACCTAGGGTCTTTGTCATTCTAAGCAAACTGACACAAAGGAAGCAGACTTTCTCAAGCAGAGAATCCTGGTGCTCTGCCAAGTAAGCTGCAAACCTGAGGAAGAGACCTTCTTGTTGCTTTTCCCATGAGAAAGTAAATTTGTTTATAGTTTAATAGACATCTTGATGGGAAGCATGGTGGTGAGCAGAAGCAGAGATAGCAGACTGGGTAAACAACATTCTTTACCTCTCAAAGCTTCCCTCCTGGGACATGCTTCTTCCACCAAGGCCATTCCTCTTAATCCCTTCCAAATAGCACCACCAGCTAGGTGTCTAAATATCAGAGTCTGTGAGGACATTCTCATGCATATGACTACATGTTGTTACATTTAATGACTGCCACATACACATTAGCAGAATGTTCAAATCATTTGCTGTTAAAAGTACGTGTATAGATTCAGAGTTTCTTTGAACCAGTCATTATGCAATAGGAATTTCTTTGGCTCTTAAGGGATGAAGACTAGTAAATAAACCTCTTAAGGAGAATTTATGAGATACATCTGGCAATTCTGGGCTTGATAAGGAACACACCATGGAACAGCCTGGTACCCGCCTAGAGCAAATTTAAGAGCAAAGTCCACAGAAATAGTAATTTATTCTCAGGGCCTTTTACATATGCCCCTAAAACATTTAAATTGTCTTTCTACTCCTAGGATGTAGGTGACAACGTCCATGTGTCTTTAGCCATTTTTCATGTGTATAATATGTTGTTAATACAAATGTCTGAAAGAGAAACCAAATCAAAAGGCATTTCAAAACTAGGAGTCATGTGTGTGGATAAAATATGTTTTAAGATTAAAGATTCTTATAAATCTTACCAAAGCTAGTTTGACTTTGATAGTGAAGGCTTCATATAATAGTCTCTGATATAATCTTAAAGAATTACAGAAAGCAATGTAAATGGTGCATTAATTTATGAAAGTTAATGCAGTGGTGGCCTAACTTGTACCTAGAAAAATTTAATTGTGCCTCTTTTGATCCAACAATGACTTAACTAGCTGACTAGTTAGTCCCTAAGCTGGAAGCTTGAGACATGCCAGGATCTGGTAATCTTGGTGTGTATAGTAGAGTTAAGTGTTGCATTAAGAATGCCAGTGTTTTCTGTCCTCTGACCTTGTCTTCCCTTCTCTGCCCTCATGGCTCTGCTCTTGTCTGCCTGCTTCTACCCAGTCTCCAGGTTCTCACCCCACCCCAATCCTTCCTACCCCTGATCACTTGCATATAATCATTTCTCAAGAGCACATCTTGGCATGGTTCTGCAGTAAGTAATACTCCCTTAATGTATTTTGTTTCAACCTCATGTATTAAATTTGTTATCACACTAACAAGTCCTTTATGTAGATCTTTTAATGAACTTCTTGGGGGTGCATTTTGTTTAGCAGATGTGTTATACTATGTGTGTTTTCTAGAGTGGCTTTTATGACACAGTTTAAGAGTCATTTTAGGTCAGATGACAAAGGGAATATTTTAGTAGATTGTTTAACTAATTAATGGTAACAAGTAAGTGACAGTTGGATTTATTGATGTTTTATGCAATGTGGATGTTAAGTGTTATTCAGGAGGGCATAGATTCTCCATTGACCCCGATTACAAGTAAAAAGTTGGAAAGTGTTTAAATATGAGACTAAAAGTGTAGGAAGGATGTTCTCTGGACAGACTGGACTGATAAAGCAACCTGAAAATAACACATTTTGATAAGGCTTACTTGGGATTATACTTTTGTCTTTCATTAATTGGAAACTTGAGTTTTCAAATTTTCATTTCCTTTGATAAAATATCAATGAAGTGTACGTTATGGTATAAAACTGACTTTTTTTTTTCTCTCTCCATACAGAATCTCTGCCTACCATGAGGCAGTGTTGTTGGAGGACGAAATCTGAAAATCATGGCTGGGAAAAAGGCTGTGTTTTAATGAATAAAGATATTTACATATCCAGATAATTTTTGTTCATTTTAGTTTACAATATGATTTCAGGTAGAATATATTTTCACTGTTCAAAAATTCTAACCTTTAAAGTTAATTTTACTCTCAAAAATTTTGTTCAGAGGAAGTAGATATTCTTGCACAGAACAACTCAATATATTTTTGTTTAGCTCAGCAGTGCTAGTAATTCTGAGAATAAGGAAAAACATATAAGTATCTAGTACATAGTGTTATTAGTTAATCTTCTGTACATAGCAAAACATATTCTTTTTATGTTTCTAGTTTTTGAAAAATACAAAGAACAGATAAAATTTACTAATCAGTAATAGTAAGTTGTTTGCAGTTTGGACAAAGTATACCACTAGTTGTCACCTATAGCTTTACTTTAAAGGCAAACTAATCTTTACAATATTAATCCTGCCAATCCATGAGTTTGGGAGATCTTTCCATCTTCTGAGATCTTCTTCAATTTCTTTCTTCAGAGGCTTGAGGTTCTTATCATACAAGTCTTTCTCTTGCTTGGTTAGAGTCACACCAAGGTATTTTATATTATTTGGGACTATTATGAAGGGTGTCATTTCCCTAATTTCTATCTCTGCTTGTTTCTCTTTTGTGTAGAGAAAGGCTACTGATTTGTTTGAATTAATTTTATACCCAGCCACTTTGCTGAAGGTGTTTATCAGGTTTAGTAGTTCTCTGGTGCAACTTTTGGGATCACTGAAGTATACAATCATATTGTCTGCAAATCATGAGATTTTGAGTTCTTCCTTTCCAATCTGTATCCCCTTGATCTCCTTTTGTAGTTTGATTGCTCTGGCTAGAACTTCAAGAACTATATTGAATAAGTAGGGAGAGAGTGGGCAGCCTTGTCTAGTCCCCGATTTTAGTGGGATTGCTTCACGTTTCTCTCCAGTTAGAGAATGGTTTTCTGTATATGGCTTTTACTATCTTTAGGTATGGGCCTTGAATTCCTGTTCTTTCCAGGAACTTTATCATGAAGGGGTGTTGTATTTTGTCAAATGCTTTCTCAGTCTCTAATGAAATGATGATGTGGTTTTATCTTTCAATTTGTTTATATAGTGGATTACTTTGATGCTTTTTCGTGTGTAAAATCATCCCTGCATCCCTGGAATGAAGCCTACTTGATCATGATGGATGGTTGTTTTGATATGCTCCTGGATTCGGTTTGCAAGAATTTTACTGAGTATGTTGTGTTGATATTCATGAGGGAAATTGGTCTGAAGTTCTCTTCCTTTGTTGGGTCTTTGTATGGTATAGGTATAAGAGTAATTGTGGCTTCATAGAAGGAATTCGGTAGTCCTCCACCTGTTTCAATTTCATGGACTAGTTTGGATAGTATTTGTATGAGGTCTTTTATGAAGGTCTGATAGAATTCTACACTGAACCAATCTGGACCTGGGCTCTTTTTGATTGGGAGGCTTTTAATGACTGCTTCAGATTCATTGCAATCCCCATCAAAATTCCAAGCCAATTCTTCATGTAGTTAGAACAACTTTCAAATTCATGCGGAATAACAAAAAAGCCCAGGGGAGCTAAAACTATCCTCAACAATAAAAAGACTTCCGGGGAAATCACTATCCCTGAACTCAAGCAGTATCACAGAGCAATAGTGATAAAAACTGTATGGTATTGGTATAGAGACAGACTGATAGACCAGTGGAATAGAATTGAAGACCCAGAAGTGAACCCATACACCTATGGTCACTTAGTTTTTGACAAAGGAGCCAAGGAAAAAAGATAACATTTTCAGAAAATGGTGCTGGTTCAAATGGAGGTAAGCATGTAGAAGAATGCAGAAAGATCCATACTTATAAGCCGGTACAAAGGTTAAGTCCAAGTGGATCAAGGACCTCCACATTAAACCAGATACACCCAAACTTATAGAAGAGGAAGTGGGGAAAACCTCGAACACATAGGCACTGAAGAAAATTTCCTAAACAAAACACCAATAGCTTATGCTCTAAGATCAAGAATCGACTAATGGGATCTCATAAATCTGCAAAGCTTCTGTAAGGCAAAGGACACATTTGTAAGGACAAAATGACAACCAACAGATTAGGAAAAGATCTTTACTAATCCTAAGACCAACAGAGGGCTTGTATCCAAAATATACAAAGAACTCATGAAATTAGACTGCAGGGCGGCAAATAACCTTATTAAAAAATAGGGTTCAGAGGTAAACAAAGAATTCACAGCTGAGGAATGCTGAATGGCTGAGAAACACCTAAAGAAATGTTCAACATCTTTAGTCATATGGGAAATGCAAATCAAAACAACCCTGAGATTCCACCTCACACCAGTGACTGGCTAAGATCAAAAACTCAGGTGACAGCAGATGCTGGTGAGGATATGGAGAAGAAGGAACACTCCTCCATTGTGGTGGGATTACAGACTGGTACAACCATTCTGGAAATCAGTCTGGAGGTTCCTCAGAAAATTGGATATTGAACTACCTGAGGACCCAGGTATACCTCTCTTGGGCAGATACCCAAAAGATACCCTAACATATAACAAAGACACATGCTCCACTCTGTTTAAAGCAGCCTTGTTTATAATAACCAGAAGCTGCAATGAACCCAGATGCCCTTCAATAGAGGAATGGATAAAAAAAAATTTTGGTGCATCTACACAATGGAATACTACTCAGCTATCAAAAACAATGACTTTATGAAATTCATAGACAAATGGATGGAACTGGAAAATATCATCCTGAGTGAGGTAAGCCAATCACAGAAAAACAACATGGTATGTACTCATTGATAAGTGAATTGATATGTTTGAATTACCCTAGATGCACAGAACACATGAAACCCAAGAAGGATGACCAAAATACGAATGCTTCACTCCTTCTTAAAAGGGGAACAAGATAACACTTGGGAGGGAATAAGGGAGGCAAAGTTTAGAATAGAAACTGAAGAAACACCCATTCAGAGCCTGCCCCACATGTGGCCCATACATATACAGCCACCAAACTAGATAAGATGGATGAAGCAAAGAAATGCAGGCTGACAGGAAGTGGATGTAGATCTCTGCTGAGAGACACACCCAGAATACAGCAAATACATAGGCGAATGCCAGCAGCAAACCACTGAACTGAGAATGGGACCCCCATTGCAGGAATATTAGAAAAGATTTAAAAAGCTTGAAGGGGCTTGAGATCCCATATGAAAAACAATGCCAACCAACCAGAGCTTCCAGGGGCTAAGCTTGTACCCAAAGAGTATACATGGACTGACCCTGTGCTCCAACTGCATAGGTAGCAATGAATAGCCTAGTAAGAGCACCAGTGGAAGGGGAAGCCCTTGGTCCTGCCAAGCCTGAATCCCCAGTGAATGTGATTGTAGGGGGGGAGGGTCATAATGAGGGGAGGATGGGGAGGGGAACACCCATATAAAAGGTGAGGGGAAGGGGTTAGGCGGATTTTGTCCTGGAAACCAGGAAAGGGAATAACAAATGAAATGTAAATAAGAAATACCCAAGTTAATAAAGATGGAGAAAAAAAAGCAAACTAATCAAAATAGTGTAAAAAAACATGAAATTTTATTTGTAAGTGTGCTGCGATTTTAAAGTTATTTTTGTGGCAGGGATTTGTGCCTACTGTTTATTAAAATGTCTTTTCTTGGTAGAATGAGCACCTGGCTGCCTTGTTCTAGAAGCTGGAGGAACCGTTTGTTCTGTTAAGCAGGAGGATGGAACACTGCAATGTTCAGAGGAAGTGCTATCTATATTAATGGTTAGAGATGTTGAGTGCTTTTTACTGGTTTTGTGCCCAAATTTATCATGAACTTTTTAAGATTAAGAAAATTTTGTTTTAATCTTCAATTACTTATAGTCTGACTTATTTGCTTTTCTGTTACTATAATGAAATAACATGACCAAGTCAGTTTATGGAAGAGTTTATTTTGGTTGTGCCAGTTTTAGGACCTGTACTATCATATTTTGGAACACCAGGGGGAATATTAGAAGTAATATTATTATAACGTAGTGTTATCCTAATAGTTGGGTTATAATAATCCTTATTAACAATCTCTGGTTATTCTAAACCAGTAATTTTCCTTATGAGATAATATTTACTTTCACCTCCATAAATATAATAGTCATGCGTCAAAACTAGTAACAGCTAATGATGAAAGAAAGATTCCCTGTGTATATAGACTTTGGTTTTTTTGTGAACTTCTTTTTGAAATATGTCGAATTATAACTGCAGTATTGTTGGTATTAGGAATTCCCTTGAGCAGTGACACCATTTGGTAACTGTTGACATGGAAACAGCCCTACATTCCCAGTATTCCTTTGGTCCAAATCCCAACTCCACGTGGGAGTAGTTATGTCATATTCCAAATGAAAGGCAGACTTCTTCTGCCCTCATGCTCTCTCTTCTCTTCATTCTTTTCTCTTCTTTCTCTCGCCCCTTTCCCTTGTCTTGTTCTCCCATTAAATCTCACCAAGTAGAACTGTGTTAGTTTTGTGTGCTGTATTTGGATGGGTGTGGTGGGTATTTTATTACAACGAGATTTTAATAACAACAAGTATGATAATTTAAGAGCTTGGAAATCAGACTGACTGGAAATAAATTCCAATATGGGCACTCACCAGATGTTGAACTTATATTACTAATATAAAAGTTGTGGGTGATAGTAATTTTTCCCTAAGGTGTTGTGAGAATAAATCTAACTCCTTGTAAACCTCTTGTGTTTTATTACTTATCAGGAACATTGGGTAGTATTAGCCATTTTAATTGTTTCATGAAATAAAGTTTGTAGAGTTGTGGAGAATGGAGTTTATCAAAGCTCAACTACACATAACTACACATAACTAAACTGTATAATCAGATTTATCTTATAAAATTATAATCTTAAAGGAAGAAGGTTAGAATGCTATGCTATTGTTAGAAGTGATTTAACATTCTATCACAAAACTGAAGAAATGGAAATTCATCTATTAAGGTGGCATACAGTCCAAAATACATTCTATATTATGTTAACATTATTCTTAAATGTGATTTTTTAAAATGGACTAAATATGTTTTTAATGAGAAGAATTAGTTTGGGTTTGAATGATCTTTTTTTCCGTTTAGGCAATATGTCAGTTTTGAGGGCACCCAGACATGAGAGCTCTGGAAGGCATGTTGATACTGTGCTTTTCTTTGTCTCCTGGGTGTGAGAAGTATAACAGATCTTAAAGAGCTGCATTCTTGTTTGTTTAAAAAAAACTGATACATAAGAGAGTGTGTGTTGTGTGTGTGTATGTGTCTGTGTGTGTTTGTGCCTGTGTGTGTGTGTCTCTGTGTGTGTGTATCTAAAATGATAGCAATATATTTTTTGGAAAGTATTTTGTTCTTTCTCAATTAAATTTATTCATTTGTTCAAATTGGCTACCCTTTATTATCACAGGTATAGGGAAATTAGAATCCTACTGCTCTAGTGTACGTTGAAATATAGAGAAGAGTATCTTAAATTGAGGACTCTGTTATGTCACATAGATGAGAGTTTCTGGATATTTTCTATATCTTTTTATTGCTCATTAAGGGGAAATTTCTGCTATACTGTGTCTTCAGACTTTCTCTTCTGTTCAAATAACTCTCCTCCCTTAATGTAGGTAAACATACTAACTTTTGTGTTTTGGATAATTCTGTATCATTGAGTTGAGTCAACTGGGCAGTCTGTTTTGCAAATGAAATTTCAGGTTTATGTGTGTACTACTTACTAGTATTACAAGCATTTATTTAGCATTTTTCTTTAGTTCTTTCTGGACAAGATAGCTACATTTGCAGTTTCGTTTGAAAGTCCGTTTTTCTCTTATGTGAAAATACTAGAAAATTCTAGATTCCCAACAAGGCTTTATTTTGTTCTGGATAGTTTTGACTCAGCTCTGAAAGGGATTTTTTTGAATGTAAAGGAATTGATTTTAGGCTAGGGACACTTACCTTCTGGTCTATTGTTCTTTTGTCTGGCTTATGTAGTGAGGCAGGCGAGCTTTATGTATTCTGTGTTTCTTTGTTCTGAGCCCCCTGCTCTCTAACCTATTTATACCTACTTATACCAGAATTACAAAAGTCTGATTGTAGTTTTATGTCTCATTTTCTTCTCCTACAATCTGAACCTGATATCTGAGTTGCCTGTTTTTCCTTGTAAGAAATCAAAGGCCACAGAAAACTGACTCTGCTGCTGTTAGATTGAGTCAGTTCATCAGAGCCATGTTTGGTGGAGCAAGCTTTTAATCCTAGCAGGTGAATCTCTATGAGTTCCCGGCCAGCCTGGTCTACATAGAACACCTTTTCATCCTGATGTTAACACCCAGCTGGAGTGGCATTATTACCAGAATAAACTGAAAGGAAAAGCAGGTGCACATAAGTTCTTTAAAGCAATAGTCCTCCCATGGATGGTCTTTGAATGTTGGTGTTGGTGTTGGTGCATTAGAAGTAAAAGTAGAATTGGAATAATAAGCTCTTTGAAGGCTTTAAGAATGCTAGTGACTGTAGAGAGAGTATCTTGTGTATTTGTATGGATATATCACCTTTCAGTTAAAAAAAATTATGGCCTATAGGAAAGGGTAGAATAGAGGGTGGGACAACTAGGAGGTAGAGAGAATTCTGGGATAGAGCCAGGTGGGAGAGATTTGCCCTGGAAAATGTGACCAGACAGACTCGTGGTTCCTGAGCACAGGTAATGAGCCACATGGCAGAATGTAGATTTGAGTAAGTGGGTTAGAATTTGTCAGAGAATAGTCTAGCTCTATGGCCAAGGTATTTGTTAATATATTTTGAGTCTCTGTCTTATTCCTGGGATCATGGGGCTGGGAGGAAGAACCAGGTCCAAACTTCTACAAGTGACAACATGAATCGAAACAAAATTTAAACCTGAGCAATGACCAGTGTATAGTTTTGATTTTTGGAACAGGATGATGATGTTCACCTGGAACTCAATCCCAACATAGGTTGGGAGTGAAAGGATGATTTATTTCATATTAACTAGATGAGCTATTAGCGATGTGGCTTATATCACCGTGCAGACACTGAATATTTATGTTCTTCAATATTTTTTAGAACTTAAAAGCAGACAGCATGGTACCTAACCTCGGCTTTCAGGAGATGACACCAAGAGAACAGAACTTTCAAGGGAAGGCTACAGAGCAGGGAACCCTGACTCAAGGAAGGGCACAATGACTATTGTAACCAGAGTCGAAATGCCTCATTTGAGTGAGCTGGTTTCTTAAAAGAAATATTTCCTTAACTGTCTTGGAAAATTAGTCTCTTTACAATCACAAGATCTTCATTTGTTTTACTACCCTGCATTACAGTTCCAAAGAAATTGGCAAGTCTTTCCCATTGGTTTCCTTGTAGAATAAATTGTAAAACCACAAATATTAAAAAAAAATCATTGTTTTAGGAACACATTAATGAGAAGAAAGACATATAGCACAGTAGAAAGGATTTAGATTTTGGTTTTATCCCAGTTGCTTCTGTTCCCTATTTTGCCAGATTTAAATAAACAATGGTTGCTCTTCCTGTAAGCAGCCAGAGGTGACCTGTGAAGATGGTTCTCTACTCCCTTGACCCAGAAAACCCCACGAAATCACGCAAGTCAAGAGGCTCAAACCTTCGTGTTCACTTTAAGAACACCCGGGAAACTGCCCAGGCCATCAAGGGTATGCATATCCGCAAAGCCACCAAGTATCTGAAGGATGTCACTTTAAAGAAGCAGTGTGTGCCATTCCGGCGGTATAATGGTGGAGTTGGTAGGTGCGCCCAGGCCAAACAGTGGGGCTGGACACAGGGACGGTGGCCAAAAAAGAGTGCTGATTTTTTGCTGCACATGCTTAAAAATGCAGAGAGTAATGCTGAACTTAAGGGTTTGGATGTAGATTCTCTGGTCATTGAACACATCCAGGTGAACAAGGCTCCTAAGATGCGCAGACGAACCTACAGAACTCACGGCCAGATTAACCCATACATGAGCTCCATCTGGGACATGAAGATGATGCTCACTGAGAAGGAACAGATTGTTCCAAAGCCAGAAGAGGAGGTTGCACAGAAGAAAAAGATATCCCAGAAGAAACTGAGGACACAAAAACTCATGGCACGGGAAAAAATTCAGCATAAATAAATGCAGATAAAGTAAAAAAAAAAAAAAACGGTTATTTTAGAAACGACCCTGAGGAGGCAAAGCAGAATCTGGCCAATGGATTTCTTTTCTGGAATTAGTCTTTCTTGGTTGCCATCATCTGCTTACACGGTGCACCATGAAGGGTGATTGTACACAAATTTATATTTTATATGTGTATCAGTTTTTCAAGTTTTCTAGGGTTCTTATTAGCTGTTAAATGTTTTCAGAAAATTTTGAGATTAGTGATTTGTGTCAGTAGATCTTGGGATAACTTCCTGAGCTTGTTGAGTCTTTGTTTCATTGTCTCTGGTCAGTTTGTACCTCATACTTGTGTACCAGGTTGCTTTTTCTTTCTGAATTTCCTAATTCGTATTATTAAACAGATAAAAATTTAATTCTAGAAAGTAAGGGATGTGTAACTGAAGGAAGTACACAGTACGTGTCCCATGCTGAAAACTAAGAAAATACTGAGTGAATATCTGTCAAAATGAGGGAAAAAAAAAACAGTTGTGCATGTTTGGTGGTGTTTCTAAGTTCCTTTGTTGCTCAGTCCGGTGGGTAGACTCAGTGTCAGCTGCTTGTTTTAGTAGTCTGCATCTAGATTTTGACCTGGGTAGGTGCTTGTTCTTTGAAAGTAGCAGGATACTAATCTTCTTTTGTCTTGCTTTCCATCACTGGCTGGCCAAGCATGGTTTTGCAGCAGAATATTTTCTTTGCTTACTTAATTAGCTGCATCTTACTAGCCACTGGATTTTTAAAATATTTAACATCCTTTTATAATCCACATCTTCATTTCTTTTGGATGGGCCACCAGAAGTCAAATATTAGAGGAAATGTTTAAGTTCCACTTGCTATTGAAAAGTGACAAAATGAAATATTCCTTTCCTTTAAAAAAGTGGTCATAATACCTTGATACTATATTCTTGTTTTAACTTTATGACATTGATTTTTGTATCTTAAGGTCTGTGACCCATTTGGAGCCTGTAAAAGTATTTGCTAGATATAGAAGGACTAGATTGTCTTCTATTAAATTTACAGCCAAACCTGTGCCTAAAACTCCTTTTCCAATGCCTTTCTTCTACTTTTTTCCAATATCACATTCTCTGAGTCATTATTGGACATCGCACAAAAATTAAATGTACTAAGAGCCATTTTAGAAGTTAGTATCTTTGACTTCTACACATTAGCTCTATAAAAATTAGGTCTAATATTGACTTGTATTATTAGATGAAGCATATTCGTGTTTTTTGGAAACTGATTTCGGTTCCTTATATTAAGAAATTAGGAAAATGTAACCAGAGCATTTGATCCATCTGTGACTTCCTTTGTGTGCTGTTTCCTGAATTATCTCTTTGAGGATTCCGTTTAGAGCTATTTTATCTCTGCACATGTTTGGGGCCTTTTACAAACCCTTCCTGGATTCCTAGGATGCAGATGTTTTCTACCCTGTTAGCAACTTTCCTTTTCATTCTACAGGAGCAACAGTTAAAAAATTATATTAGTCACAGACTGACTCTCAGCGATTTCTCTTTCACTATATTGTGTCCTGGTCTCTGATTTTTCCAACTATTCCTCCACATCCTTTCTCCATGTGCTTGTCTAGTTTGCCCTCCAGTGAGGACCGTGTATCCTTGCATTTCCATGAATCTCACATAGAGTAGCTCACTCTGCTTGTGAAGAGCCCCATGTACTCTGCTGCACTGTGGAACAGGTCAGCTAGCCAAGTGAAGAAGAATACTATGGTGTTGCCTTTCAGACCAGGGCAGTCGGGGTGCATGGCCCACACTCAGTGGTCAAAAATGAACTTTGCATAATTTCCAAGTGTGACTCTTATTTTAAAAGTCCTTAAAATATAAAGGTTATGTAACTTCCCTTAAAGCTTAATTCATGGTTGTAACTTTGGAATATAATGTATCATGGCTGTTGTCTTTGTTTAGTGGCATTTTCTGTTGGATTGTTATTGATGACCCTTAAATTCTTGCAGATTAAATACTGTACTGTTGTGGAAACACTGGATAATCTGCTCACTTTGTCTTGAGTTTGTAAGAATGTGACATGTACTTACATTTTACCAGAAGCCATAGCTATGGGTGCTAGGATCTGAAAATATCTGTATGGGCTGTGTATTAGGTAAAGATGTTGATGGTTATTGGTCAGATAAGGAAAAGTTATTGGTGGTGTTGGTGTGGTGCTGCTTGTATTTAAATGCTCCCTACATATTGGCTCCCAAGATCTGGAAGCCGTGAGGAGGAGATCCTCAGGTACCCCAAGTGATGCTTTGTAAACTTTGCTTCTTAGTTTAACTCATCAAAAATGGATAGAGTCTGTGATTAGGCAATAGAAGAAGAAAGGTGGGACTTGAGGATGGAGTGGAGGGTCTCAAGAGGGAGGAGAAGGGGGAACAAGTGAGGAGACCAAGGGAGGAGGAAGCCACCATGTGAGGAGACGGACCCTGAGCATGTGGCCTGGAAAAACACCAAGTAACAAGGGACATTATGGCATGGAAATAGGTTAGTATAGCTGTAAACCTGCCCAATTAGGCTTATGACTTGTAAATAAAGTACCTGGATTGTGTGTCTTTTACTTGGACTAGTTAGAGTGTTTAATTCCTTTTATAATTGGTGCCCTTGACCCAGAGATTAAGTCTCATGGTCTACTGAAATGAAGTTAGATATTGAACTGTGTATTTCTGGTGATGCAATAACTTTGTTGTTTTCATAGAGCATTGAGGTGTTTCAATATGTTTGAAAAAGAGGCAGTGAGTAGTTTTTTAAACTATGTGCTACTGCAGTGTACACAGAATAGCCATGTTTGAAATTAGCTAAAGTAATAGGTTTGGGTCTTGCTTTACTAACAGTGTTGTTTGTAGCTTAAAAAGTTCTATAAAAGCACACATCATGCTTAACCTAATAGTATTATCCAGAGATAAATACCAATTTCTTTAATATACTTATCCATTATTAATGGACTTCTTTATGGTTTAGGTGCCGGGCACATTTATACATCTGGGTGAGATTGCAAATTTGATTTGGATATTACAAATGCTGGTAAGCTGTTTTTCTATCGAAACTGGAATTATGTTCTGCAAAGCACCTACTACTGACTAAAATTGATCTCAGGTTTTTTAGTTGAAGGTGCACTTGTTTCATGACAAGTAGAAAATAATGCTGTTAGACTGTTTTTACCTGTGCGTAAAAGAAAAACTTTAATGTTTAAGATAAAGTGTCATTATAGTATATAAAACTATTTATATAATGTGCATATATTTGTGTGTGTGTGTGTGTGTGTGTGTGTGTGTGTGTGTGGTGTGTGCGTGTGTTCATGCAGGCGTGAATGTATGGATGGATGTAGTGTATACAGATCATCCTGTTACACTGACTTAGTTTCTAGATATGGGAAACAGGAATCCAAACTTTCAAAAAATGATTAGTAAGTTTTTGTTTAATCAAATGGCTCGCCGAAACTTGAAATTTCTTTAACATATTAGTTTTAAGTTCTATAGAAAGTTCTTTAAGGAAAGAAAAAGTAACCATTCCAAGAAACTTCTTTTCTGTTTTTCCTATTATAGTGAGCTGCATAGTTCTCCTAAGCAAGGAGGTGGACTTCATCCTCCTTACCACTTTCACCCTTGCCTATCCCAGGGACTATCTGACAAGGTAACAGAATGGTTTACATTTATTAAAACATGATACCGTGAGTTTATTGTGACGCGTTTTTGTCTGAACACTGCTGAAGAATAAAAAAAGAATTTTACTAGTTTTTGTACTAAGTATAGAAATAATGGCCATTCATGCAGGTGTTTGGAACCTAAATATTTGCACCTGAAAATAATAGAAACCATATTTCTTTAATAAAATTTAAGGAAAACATATTTTAGCATAATGATTAAATCTTATTTTAATGCAGACCTAATATCAGATTATCAGTGAGTAAGAATCCCGATTCTACGCAAAGAAATTGAACTGGTTCGGTTTTTTTCAAGAGACGAAATTGCTTCTTGTGGTTATGAAGGCAGGTATGGAGAAGCTAAGTGAGTTCTATTTCTTAATGGGTTGATTTCTTTTATATATTTTTAGAAAGATTAATCCTCGCAAGTCAGTTCTACAATTTCCACATATGAAATATATATTACAAAAGGAAATATTTTAGTCTGAGTCTTTCATCTATACTACCATGTAAAGAATTTTAAATAACATATTAGTCCCTAGTGATCCTCCAGTGAAAACCAAAATAATAATAATAATAATAATATTAATAATAATAGGCATTGTCATGTTTATCTTCCTTCAGGTATAAAATGGTAAGAAATTGAAAGCTACATTTTTCTTTTTCTTTTTCTTTTTTTATTTGAATGGCATTGGTGGGGCTTTATTTGTCAGTTTTTACAAATAAGAAAAACTCGCCTCACAACTGTTCATAACTGCAGTTCTGGGCAGTCTGTCTCTTCACAGACACAGTCACATACATTCAGGAAATCACACAGAAAATTAAGCTGAAACTTGATTTCCTTCTAAATTAAAAGTAAACTATTTTCTACCATTGATGATGACCAATATTGGCATCTATGTGGTGAGTAAAATGAGGCAGACAGCCTTTGGGGGTCAGTGCTTAAAGCTATTGATGAGGGTGGATCCACATACCTATGGGGATGCTGCCACAGGCAGCCAGCGACTAGAGATGTTACTCAACAGACAGTTTTCTGAGGGAACAAAGCTTAAGTTACTGGGGGGTTGGCACTCTCTATGATCAGCGAAAAACCTATGAACTCTTAACTCCTTGGGGTCAGTGAGAAAGACCAGGGAAGAGAGAAAATTCACACACACACAGCCACACACACACACACACACACACACACACACACACACACACACACACACAGAGTTGATGGTAGAAGGAACAGTGTTCCAGCCCATCATACACAAGCCTTAACAGATACACATAGTTGATGGATGCCCTAACCCTTGTGCTTTATTCTTTGTTCCATCACTTATATGTCCCAGCCAAATCTTTCAAGCAGCATTAAAATACAATGTAATTGTTTTAGTTTTCTTCTAGACAAAGAAAGGAGCAATTATTTCATTATTTATCTTTAAAAACTATTCTTTTTTTTTTTTTATTAACTTGAGTATTTCTTATATACATTTCGAGTGTTATTCCCTTTCCCGGTTTCCGGGCAAACATCCCCCTCCCCCCTCCCCTTCCTTATGGGTGTTCCCCTCACAACCCTCCCCCCATTGCCGCCCTCCCCCCATAGACTAGTTCACTGGGGGTTCAGTCTTAGCAGGACCCAGGGCTTCCCTTTCCACTGGTGCTCTTACTAGGATATTCATTGCTACCTATGGGGTCAGAGTCCAGGGTCAGTCCATGTATAGTCTTTAGGTAGTGGCTTAGTCCCTGGAAGCTCTGGTTGCTTGGCATTGTTGTACTTTTGGGGTCTCGAGCCCCTTCAAGCTCTTCCAGTTCTTTCTCTGATTCCTTCAACGGGGATTCTATTCTCAGTTCAGTGGTTTGCTGCTGGTATTCGCCTCTGTATTTGCTGTATTCTGGCTGTGTCTCTCAGGAGCGATCTACATCCGGCTCCTGTCGGTCTGCACTTCTTTGCTTCATCCATCTTGTCTAATAGGGTGGCTGTATATGTATGCGCCAAATGTGGGGCAGGCTCTGAATGTGTGTTCCTTCAGTCTCTGTTTTAATCTTTGCCTCTCCCTTCCCTGCCAAGGGTATTCTTTTTCCTCATTTAAAGAAGGAGTGAAGCATTCACATTTTGATCATCCGTCTTGAGTTTCGTTTGTTCTAGGGATCTAGGGTAATTCAAGCATTTGGGCTAATAGCCACTTATCAATGAGTGCATACCATGTATGTCTTTCTGTGATTGGGTTAGCTCACTCAGGATGATATTTTCCAGTTCCAACCATTTGCCTACGAATTTCATAAACTCGTTGTTTTTGATAGCTGAGTAATATTCCATTGTGTAGATGTACCACATTTTCTGTATCCATTCCTCTGTTGAAGGGCATCTGGGTTCTTTCCATTTTCTGGCTATTATAAATAAGGCTGCGATGAACATAGTGGAGCACGTGTCTCTTTTATATGTTGAGGCATCTTTTGGGTATATGCCCAAGAGAGGTATAGCTGGATCCTCAGGCAGTTCAATGTCCAATTTTCTGAGGAACCTCCAGACTGATTTCCAGAATGGTTTTACCAGTCTACAATCCCACCAACAATGGAGGAGTGTTCCTCTTTCTCCACATCCTCGCCAGCATCTGCTGTCACCTGAGTTTTTGAGCTTAGCCAATTGCTCTGGTGTGAGGTGAAATCTCAGGGTTGTTTTGATTTGCATTTCCCTTATGACTAAAGATGTTGAACATTTCTTTAGGTGTTTCTCAGCCATTCGGCATTCCTCAGCTGTGAATTCTTTGTTTAGCTTTGAACCCCATTTTTTAATAGGGTTATTTGTTTCCCTGCGGTCTAACTTCTTGAGTTCTTTGTATATTTTGGATATAAGGCCTCTATCTGTTGTAGGATTGGTAAAGATCTTTTCCCAATCTATTGGTTGCTGTTTTGTCCTAACCACAGTGTCCTTTGCCTTACAGAAGCTTTGCAGTTTTATGAGATCCCATTTGTCGATTCTTGATCTTAGAGCATAAGCCATTGGTGTTTTGTTCAGGAAATTTTTTCCAGTGCCCATGTGTTCCAGATGCTTCCCTAGTTTTTCTTCTATTAGTTTGAGTGTGTCTGGTTTGATGTGGAGGTCCTTGATCCACTTGGACTTAAGCTTTGTACAGGGTGATAAGCATGGATCGATCTGCATTCTTCTACATGTTGCCCTCCAGTTGAACCAGCACCATTTGCTGAAAATGCTATCTTTTTTCCATTGGATGGTTTTGGCTCCTTTGTCGAAAATCAAGTGACCATAGGTGTGTGGGTTCATTTCTGGGTCTTCAATTCTATTCCATTGGTCTATCTGTCTGTCTCTGTACCAATACCATGCAGTTTTTATCACTATTGCTCTGTAATACTGCTTGAGTTCAGGGATAGTGATTCCCCCTGAAGTCCTTTTATTGTTGAGGATAGCTTTAGCTATCCTGGGTTTTTTGTTATTCCAGATGAATTTGCAAATTGTTCTGTCTAACTCTTTGAAGAATTGGATTGGTATTTTGATGGGGATTGCATTGAATCTGTAGATTGCTTTTGGTAAAATGGCCATTTTTACTATATTAATCCTGCCAATCCATGAGCATGGGAGATCTTTACATCTTCTGACGTCTTCTTCAATTTCTTTCCTCAGTGTCTTGAAGTTCTTATTGTACAGATCTTTTACTTGCTTGGTTAAAGTCACACCGAGGTACTTTATATTATTTGGGTCTATTATGAAGGGTGTCGTTTCCCTAATTTCTTTCTCGGCTTGTTTCTCTTTTGTATAGAGGAAGGCAACTGATTTATTTGAGTTAATTTTATACCCAGCCACTTTGCTGAAGTTGTTTATCAGCTTTAGTAGTTCTCTGGTGTAACTTTTGGGATCACTTAAATATACTATCATGTCATCTGCAAATAGTGATATTTTGACCTCTTCTTTTCCGATCTGTATCCCTTTTATCTCCTTTTGTTGTCTGATTGCTCTGGCTAGAACTTCAAGAACTATATTGAATAAGTAGGGAGAGAGTGGGCAGCCTTGTCTAGTCCCTGATTTTAGTGGGATTGCTTCAAGTTTCTCTCCATTTAGTTTAATGTTAGCAACTGGTTTGCTGTATATGGCTTTTACTATGTTTAGGTATGGGCCTTGAATTCCTATTCTTTCCAGGACTTTTATCATGAAGGGGTGTTGAATTTTGTCAAATGCTTTCTCAGCGTCTAAGGAAATGATCATGTGGTTTTGTTCTTTCAGTTTGTTTATATAATGGATCACGTTGATGGTTTTCCGTATATTAAACCATCCCTGCATGCCTGGGATGAAGCCTACTTGTTCATGGTGGATGATTGTTTTGATGTGCTCTTGGATTCGGTTTGCCAGAATTTTATTGAGTATTTTTGCGTCGATATTCATAAGGGAAATTGGTCTGAAGTTCTCTTTCTTTGTTGTGTCTTTGTGTGGTTTAGGTATAAGAGTAATTGTGGCTTCGTAGAAGGAATTCGGTAGTGCTCCATCTGTTTCAATTTTGTGGAATAGTTTGGATAATATTGGTATGAGGTCTTCTATGAAGGTTTGATAGAATTCTGCACTAAACCCGTCTGGACCTGGGCTCTTTTTGGTTGGGAGACCTTTAATGACTGCTTCTATTTCCTTAGGAGTTATGGGGTTGTTTAACTGGTTTATCTGTTCCTGATTTAACTTCGATACCTGGTATCTGTCTAGGAAATTGTCCATTTCCTGAAGATTTTCAAATTTTGTTGAATATAGGTTTTTATAGTAAGATCTGATGATTTTTTGAATTTCCTCTGAATCTGTAGTTATGTCTCCCTTTTCATTTCTGATTTTGTTAATTTGGACGCACTCTCTGTGTCCTCTCGTTAGTCTGGCTAAGGGTTTATCTATCTTGTTGATTTTCTCAAAGAACCAACTTTTGGTTCTGTTGATTCTTTCTATGGTCCTTTTTGTTTCTACTTGGTTGATTTCAGCTCTGAGTTTGATTAATTCCTGCCTTCTACTCCTCCTGGGTGTATTTGCTTCTTTTTGTTCTAGAGCTTTTAGGTGTGCTGTCAAGCTGCTGACATATGCTCTTTCCTGTTTCTTTCTGCAGGCACTCAGCGCTATGAGTTTTCCTCTTAGCACAGCTTTCATTGTGTCCCATAAGTTTGAGTATGTTGTATCTTCATTTTCATTAAATTCTAAAAAGTTTTTAATTTCTTTCTTTATTACTTCCTTGACCAAGTTATCATTGAGTAGAGCATTGTTCAATTTCCACGTATATGTGGGCATTCTTCCCTTATTGTTATTGAAGACCAGTTTTAGGCCGTGGTGGTCCGATAGCACGCATGGGATTATTTCTATCTTTCTGTACCTGTTGAGGCCCGTTTTTTGACCAATTATATCGTCAATTTTGGAGAAAGTACCATGAGGAGCTGAGAAGAAGGTATATCCTTTTGCTTTAGGATAGAATGTTCTATAAATATCCGTTAAGTCCATTTGGCTCATGACTTCTCTTAGTCTGTCGACATCACTGTTTAATTTCTGTTTCCATGATCTGTCCATTGATGAGAGTGGGGTGTTGAAATCTCCCACTATTATTGTGTGAGGTGCAATGTGTGTTTTGAGCTTTAGTAAGGTTTCTTTTACGTATGTAGGTGCCCTTGTATTTGGGGCATAGATATTTAGGATTGAGAGTTCATCTTGGTGGATTTTTCCTTTGATGAATATGAAGTGTCCTTCCTTATCTTTTTTGATGACTTTTAGTTGGAAATTGATTTTATTTGATATTAGAATGGCTACTCCAGCTTGCTTCTTCTGACCATTTGCTTGGAAAGTTGTTTTCTAGCCTTTCACTCTGAGGTAGTGTCTGTCTTTGTCTCTGAGGTGTGTTTTGTGTAGGCAGCAGAATTCAGGGTCCTCGTTGCGTATCCAGTTTGTTAATCTATGTCTTTTTATTGGGGAGTTGAGGCCATTGATATTGAGAGATATTAAGGAATAGTGATTATTGTTTCCCTTTATATTCATATTTGGATGTGAGGTTATGTTTGTGTGCTTTCATTCTCTTTGTTTTGTTGCCAAGACGATTAGTTTCTTGCTTCTTCTAGGGTATAGCTTGCCTCCTTATGTTGGGCTTTACCATTTATTATCCTTTGTAGTGCTGGATTTGTAGAAAGATACTGTGTAAATTTGGTTTTGTCATGGAATATCTTGGTTTCTCCATCAATGTTAATTGAGAGTTTTGCTGGATACAGTAACCTGGGCTGGCATTTGTGTTCTCTTAGGGTCTGTATGACATCAGTCCAGGATCTTCTGGCCTTCATAGTTACTGGCGAGAAGTCTGGTGTGATTCTGATAGGTCTGCCTTTATATGTTACTTGACCTTTTTCCCTTACTGCTTTTAATATTCTTTCTTTATTTTGTGCATTTGGTGTTTTGACAATTATGTGACGGGAGGTGTTTCTTTTCTGGTCCAATCTATTTGGAGTTCTGTAGGCTTCTTGTATGTCTATGGGTATCTCTTTTTTTTAGATTAGGGAAGTTTTCTTCTATGATTTTGTTGAAAATATTTACTGGTCCTTTGAGCTGGGAGTCTTCACTCTCTTCTATACCTATTATCCTTAGGTTTGATCTTCTCATTGAGTCCTGGATTTCCTGTATGTTTTGGACCAGTAGCTTTTTCCGCTTTACATTATCTTTGACAGTTGAGTCAATGATTTCTATGGAATCTTCTGCTCCTGAGATTCTCTCTTCCATCTCTTGTATTCTGTTGGTGAAGCTTGTATCTACAGCTCCTTGTCTCTTCTTTTGGTTTTCTATATCCAGGGTTGTTTCCATGTGTTCTTTCTTGATTGCTTCTATTTCCATTTTTAATTCCTTCAACTGTTTGATTGTGTTTTCCTGGAATTCTCTCAGGGATTTTTGCGATTCCTCTCTGTAGGCTTCTACTTGTTTATTAATGTTTTCCTGTGTTTCCCTAAGTGTGTTCAAGTCTTTCTTGAAGTCCTCCAGCATCATGATCAAATATGATTTTGAAACTAGATCTTGCTTTTCTGGTGTGTTTGGATATTCCATGTTTGTTTTGGTGGGAGAATTGGGCTCCGATGGTGCCATGTAGTCTTGGTTTCTGTTGCTTGGGTTCCTGCGCTTGCCTCTCGCCATCAGATTATCTCTAGTGTTACTTTGTTCTGCTATTTCTGACAGTGGCTAGACTGTCCTATAAGCCTGTGTGTCAGGAGTGCTGTAGACCTGTTCTCCTCTCTCTCAGTCAGTTATGGGGACAGTGTGTTCCGCTTTCAGGCGTGTAGTTTTTCCTCTCTACAGGTCTTCAGCTGTTCCTGTGGGCCTGTGTCTTGAGTTCACCAGGCAGCTTTCTTGCAGCAGAA
The DNA here is from genome assembly GCF_021556685.1 of Rattus norvegicus. NCBI lineage: Eukaryota > Metazoa > Chordata > Mammalia > Rodentia > Muridae > Rattus > Rattus norvegicus. The sequence continues at coordinate 5,282,567 of NC_141538.1, read as the reverse complement.
AATTTGGTCTTACCTGTGGTCCCGAGGCTCAGGTTCTCTCGTGGGGTGCTGCCCAGGGGCTCTCTGCAGCGGCAGCAACCAGGAAGACCTGTGCCGCCCCTTCCGGGAGCTTCAGTGCACCAGGGTTCCAGATGGCCTTTGGTGTTTTCCTCTAGTGTCCGAGATGTGTGTGCAGAGAGCAGTCTCTTCTGGTTTCCCAGGCTTGTCTGCCTCCCTGAAGGTTTAGCTCTCCCTCCCACGGGATTTGGGTGCAGAGAACTGTTTATCCGGTCTGTTTCTTTCAGGTTCCGGCTGTGTCTCAGGCTGGTGTCCTGCCGCTCCTGGGCCCTCCCCCACGGGAGCCCAGAGGCCTTATACAGTTTCCTCTTGGGCCAGGGATGTGGGCAGGGGTGAGCAGTGTTGGTGGTCTCTTCCGCTCTGCAGCCTCAGGAGTGCCCACCTGACCAGGCGGTTGGGTCTCTCTCTCACCGGGTCTGGGAGCAGAGAGCTGCTGCTTAAAAAGTATTCTTAAAAGACTCACAGATCTAACCACTTATCTAAAAATCTGTCATATCTACTTTAAATCCTCAGAATGAGTATCTACTCAAGAGCAATTCTTAATAAATCTCATCAGGAAGCTGAGGGCCAAAATGTGTATAAGAAATCAATTGTTAGTGCCAGAGATGTTGGCCAGTGAGTGATTTGAGGCCCCTTAGAATTTTCCCATAATTCTTAGATTATGAGGAATATGCTGGAAGTGAACAGAGCAGAACTCCATAACAGCATAACAGCATCAAGTCCTCAGGACACACAGCTCTCAGGACACATAGTCCTTGGAGCTGTCACACTGAGGTCGCACCCACGGGACTGTGGTAATCGGGGGGGGGGGTTTCATACTAGATCCTATCTCCATTTTAAACTTGATACTTAAATGGTTTATTTTATTTACATCAAAAATGCATGAAGCTTGGGATTTGCTTCTCAATAACTTAAGAGGTTTCTTAGTTGTTTGTAGTTCTCTGTGGTGATGTGAATGTTAGGAAAATCCCAGAAGCCACTGAGTACTAACAGAGTATTAATTATTCTTCTGCTCTTAGCAAGAGGGCAAGAAAGGAATATGTTCAGTGAATTTCTCTATTGTTTTACAGTTTTCATGGCACACATTCCTTTGTCATATTAATTTCAAGTATTTTCTTGTTGTTTAGTTTTGATTTAGTTTATTGAGAGTAGTATTGTCCACTTGCTTTCTGTGTTTGTCTTTTGTATATAAAAAGGATACTGATTCCTGTGCTTTAACTTTGTGTTTTTCAACTTTTATTAATATTTATCAGCTCTAGGAGTTTTTTTAAGATTTAGTTTTTAATGTATAGAATCTTAAAACCTGAAAATAAACATATATTGATTTCTTCCCTTCTCATTTGTATTTGCTTCATTACCTTGACTTGTTTAATTGCTTGACCTAACACTGTAAGAAGTATATTGAGAAGTGAGAAGAGAGAACATCCTTGTCTTGGTCTTGATTCCAACACAAGTACTTTGAATTATTCTCTCTCTCTTTTGGATGACTTTTGCTGTATATTGCCTTTATCAAGTTGAGATAAATCCCTTGTATCCCTATTCTCTGCAAGACTTTCCTCAGAAATGGAGGCTGTATTTTATCAAAGGTCTTTTATGTATGCAATAGGGTGGTACTTGTACTTATGTGGTAGATTATGTTAATTCTCATGTATTGACGCTTTCCTCCATCTCTGGGATGAAGTGGCCTTAAGCCTAATGGGAAATCTGTTTGTGTTACTGCATTTGGTTTACACGTATTTTATTAATGCCTTGTGCACCTATGGTCATCAGAGATGTTGGTGTATGACTTTCCTTTCCAGTTGTTTGGTTTCAGCATCAAGTTTAGACTCCTAGTAAATGTTTTCTAACTGTTTTGGGAATATCTTACCTTTTCAACTTTGAGAATGTGGTGGCCGCCATTTTCATACTTTTCTTCCCCTACCTTTATGTTGGCTCAAATAGGATTCAGGAAGTAATATTGACCTATTGTCAATACAGATTACAATACTGTGCACACTCAGAAGGTATACTTCTTGGTTCTAAACCATGTATGATCTTGGTTCCATTACTATAGGCGGAAATATTTTCAGAACGAAATCTGCTTCCTAAAATAATAGTTTAGGGCTCACCTGCTTTGTTTTGCAACATAACCCTGTTTTTGTTTTTGTTTGTTTGTTTTGTTTTGTTTTTTGAAAAAGTGCTTTTATTTGTTGTAGCACAAAACTGTTATTTAGCCTTTTAATTTAAAATTAATAATTTGTAATTACATCCTTGATTTATATGAAAACAAGTCACTATACCATTTATTTCACTTCTTAGTGTGTTTTTATTGAATTTCACCAGGTATATTAATGAACATAAGAGGAAGGACCATGGAAAGGAGTTTATCTCTTACATATTCACAGAAGATTATGCTAAGCAGGAATACTGCGTATAAGACCTAAATTTCATTGGAAGAACCTGACTGAGGAAGTGAAAAGGAAAGGATGGGAAATAGGAAAACATTTGAAAATAAGGCTGTTGACAGGCTGGAGGGGAAGGAGGAGATTGAAAATTTAAATTGTGCTACCTGAAACAATGCGTTTTCATGGATACAAATATGTCTTTGCCTATTTAAAAAAGTACTAGTTACTATGAGGTAGGATTTATCCATGTCAGTTATGGTACAATATGCTTTAGGTATTTAATTCCTGGGGACTTAAATTGAAAGTTAGTGGTATGGTTATTTAAAAACTCATTAAAAACTATTTAAAAAGAGATAATTTCTCACTGTGTGTACTTTTCTCCATTTCCATTGTTTATATAAATACTTATTACTTCTTACCACCTTGTAAATGATGTTTAGTTACTTATAATAGTTTTTCTTTATGTGAGCATAGTTATAAACACACATGATACTATAAAATAATACAAAGAATAGTGTACTCTATCTTACTTATCTGTTTGTAAATACTCATTTGTGTGTGTGTGTGAATATGTGTGTGTGTGTGTGTGTGTGTGTGTTTGTACTTTTAATGTGAGTGAGGCATGTGCCTTGAGAGTGTGGTGGTTGCCGTGGCAACAGAAGCAAGCAGGTCTTTGTTACCTAAAGATGATGTCATTGTTGGATTCAGAGGCTAGCTGTAAACCACTTCTGATGATAACATACCTCCTCTTTTCTTATCATAGAGAGAAGAAAAAAGGGAAAAAGGGGAAGCCGATGCTAAAAGGGAAATAGGGGCTTTAGACCTCTTAAACTGCTTCCTGCATTATCAGTTTTGGGATGTAGCTGACTTTCAACATCCGGGCCCACTTGATAGTTGTATAAAAGGAACTGTTTGACTTTTTGGTTAGAAAATTTTGAATTTGTCTTTGAAGGAATATGGAAACAAGATTAATGAGGCAGGGAGGAAATAGTATCTCCAGGAAAATGGGAAGAAGAGGCATTAAGAAGGGCAGTATCCTATTTCCATGTAGGCTTTTGAAAAACCCAGGAATTGGAGGCCTCATGCTGTTCCCTGCATTTCTGGATGTCTGATTGCAGCTGATGGAATGTATTTCTTACTGCCCCAGATACGTTGACATAGAAACAGCATTCTTCCTGGAGAAACAGACAAGGATCACCTTCTTTAGCTGTCAGGACATCTAGTCCCTGTCTATTCTGAAGCACAACTGCTGCCAAAGAATCGATCTTTTTCTGGATGATGAGCATGGTTTCATACATTCCTTGGAAACCGTTGTCAAGCTCAGATAAGAACTTCTTGTATAGGGTTAGGGAAGTCGTCGGCCCTGCAGTTCCAGTGCCAGCACCTGTAGCTACTCCTGCAGCAACCAGGAATGGCACAACCTGCAGTGCCCTCTTATGCTGGACAGGTATATGTCAAAACTGGAATTGGTAGAGATTCTTTGCCATGTATTACTCCTAGTTCAGGGAAGGAACACCAGTGTGTAAACTCTTCCTGACCAGCTGGCAGGTAGGTGATGATATATACCAGTGCCACACAGAATTGACGTGTTTTGAGCTACAGGGCCCTGCGGCAGAGATAGGGTATCAAGGATTGTGGTGCTATTGCAGTCTAGGGAACTGAGTTTTCCTACAGAACATGTCCTGGATGTCCTAAAACTGTCACACCAATAAGAGGTATATAAAAAAGTATGGGGCGATGGCAGCATCGGAGTCAGGGCAGTTGATAAAAGCTGAGGTAAGGTTACTGGGCAGTATCACTAGAGAGGCTGTAATTGGCAATTGTGAATTAGTTTCATGGGGGGTACTGCGTAGCTAGCAGTCTTTAAAGTGACCAGGTTGGGTGCCATAAGGAGTTGGTACACCAAGGTCAGGGTCTGAATCAAAAGGCTAAATGACAAGTTAGTACCATTTGTGTGGGGGGGGGGATGTCAAGGACGTAAGGACTTTGGAGGACTGTTTGATTATTTCTCCTATTTTTCCGATACCTAGAGTTTGGGAAATTGGACAAAATTTCTCTGGATGTGGATAGTACTCTGGATGTGGAGGCCCTGCTTGGTTTTTAAATTAGAGCTTACCAACAACTCCTGTTTTCTACCTGGGATTCCATGGGTCTTGTATATAGAAGAACAGGGTCTTGCATTGCTGACAGAAGTGATTGGTCCTTGATCCTAACATATGTATCTGGAACGACCAATATGGGCAGCCCCCATATTTGTCTGGCCATTTTTTGCAATCATCTGGTCAAAGAGAAAACAGACAAAGAGAACATAATATGTAGAAGGAATGACAGATATAGGGATGACAGCAATTTGGATTTGCTCCCAGCATAGAGTGGTTTTCTGATCCTATTGGGAAAGTCTGTTTGTTATCAGTGGGGATTCCTTGAACCTCAGATCTCTAGATGTAAGTGATAGCATGGATGGAAACAATCAGATGAGAAGCCCAGGTCTAATCCAGTGGAGTGGAGCGCAGATGCTAGAGTGGTGTCTAATTCTTCTGGGATTGGGCACAAGGTGGGTCGTCTCAACATCTTGTGGAGCTTAAGAGAGCAGGGTCCATGAAGGGCCCTACCATTTAGGAGAGACAGCTAAGAGCTGCTGATCTGGAGGGGACAGAAGAACTTGGTCTCAAATGTTGATAGGTAGTGGACAGTAGACAGCGTGTGGCCTTAGTCAGTGGTGGTCAGTAAAGTTCCATAGGAGAGAAAGGGAGAGACAAAGTAATGGGGCAAGAAAGTGGTCTAGGAGGGGAGTGCATTTAGTTGAAAGACCAGGAGTTATTACTGACATCCATACATGAGTTTGAAAGGTGAGACAAAGAGAAGTCACTTGGGGAGAGCTTGTACATAAAATGAGCCAGAGGTAGGAGTTTTGCCCAATCAAAGTTCCTGTGACAGTTTGACAAGAGTGGCTTGTAGGGAGCAGTTATTTCTTTCTACCTCACCTGAAGATTGAGGGTGGTATAGAATATGAAAATGCCAGGTGATGTCTAGGGCCTTAGACAGAATTTTAGAAATTTGGGAAGTAAATTAGGGACCATTGTCTCACTGAAGTGAGACTGAGACACCAAATTGGGATGATCTCTTGGAAGAGGAGCTCAGAAACTGTCTGAGCCCTTTTGTTAGTTGTGGGATATGCCTCCACCCACCCTGAGAATGTGTCAATCAAAACTAGGAGGTAACTGGCTCATTTGGCATGTGGGTAAAGACAAGTTGCCAGTCAGTTCCAGGAAGGGAACCTCTGGCCTGATGGGTAGAAAAAGGGGTGCTACAATACCAGAGGTTGAAGTCTGACACTTGACAGACTTTGGAAGAGGCAGTGATGGATTTAAGAAACTTAAGTCCTTAGGAGTAGGCTTCTGGTGGGTTTTAACAAAATAAGACAATGCCTTGCTGTTAGGATGAAAGTTGTGGCCAAGATGGGACAGAATTTCATGAGTGTTAGGAAGTGAGAGTGGGGATGTGGGTTGCAGTGTAAGAATGTCCTGGGGAGGGTAAAACATGTGTAGGCCCCTAAGAGCTGCAGCTCTGGCTGCCTCTTCAGCTCCGTTGTTTCCCTTGGAGACAATAGAGTCATTCGTCAGGTGGGATCTGCAGTGGATAAACCCAATAGCTGTGTGGAGTTGGGAGGCCTTTAGCATGGCCATAATTTGGTTTGCATTAGTTACTGATCCTCCTTTAGTCATAAGTACCCCATGCTCCTTCCAGTTAGGGGCATGGGTCAGGATGATATGGAAAGCATGTTTAGAATCTGTGTAGATGTTGAGGGATTGTCCCTGTGCCAGTTGAAAGGCATGGGTAAGGACTACTACTTCAGCCTGTTGATTGGTGGCATGAGCAGGAAGGGCCTGTGCCTCAGTGTCTGACACTATGGGGCAGCTGACTCTTATGGCTCCTTCACGTAGAAAGGAGCTTCCATCTGTATACCAGGTATAGACGGTCTGAGGCAAATTGCCCTCCTGTATGTGTGAAGGGTGAGGTAATAATTCCTCTAAGGTTTTAGTGCAGGGGTGAGATAAGGAGTGGTTAGTATTTGGTGGAAAAAGAAGATTGGAAAGGCAGGTGTGATTGAAAGGGTAGTGTGGAGTCTTCTATTAGTGCTACCTGAAGAGAAAGAACCTTGGAGGGAGGTAGATTCTGTAAACCTTTGAAAGGTAGGAGCTGTGACATGTTATAAAAGGAGAAGACAATTATAGGCAACCCAAATGTTAGGTTTTCTTATTCTTGAATAAGGGGTTCAGCAGCTGCTAAGGTACAAACACAAGGTGCCATCCCTGCATGGTTAGATCTAGTTTTTTTGACAGGTATGCTACAGGTACAAAGGAGGGCCCCAGTTGGTGACCTACATTTCCAAATGTTGGTATCAGGAACTGCTTTTACCTCCAGCAATGATGTCATCTGGTCACCTGAGCATCTGTTGTCAAGGCAACTGTCATCTATTTCCAGCATATATTTCATGTTACGGTTACACCACATTTCATGTTACAGTTACACCACATTTCACATAAAAGGCAGATCCTTTCTGCCCTCTTCAACTTCTCTCTCCTCTCTTCCCTTCTTTTCCTCTCTTTCTCTCCTACCTCTCTTCACCCCTTGGCCTTTGTCTCTACCATTCCAATAAACCTCTCCACGTGGAGCCTGTTGGCCTGGTGTGGTTTGTCCAGACGTGAGCCATAGAGCCTCGCTGTAAAAGACAATGTAAAAGGTGGTATGTGTATGGCTACTTAAAAAGAGAACCAAAAGCCATCAGTGGCTGAACAAAGAGGAAATTGAAAGGAAATGGATTCATGGGAGTTTAATCAACCTGATAACATTTTACATTTTATGCCCAGGTTTGGTGCCATAGGAGAACAGCCTATAGTATAGTTGGTGACCTCCAAAGGAGCTGGGAGTTGGGTTGAATCTTGTGAAAAGATCAAATACAGAGAACTCATTCTGAACCGTACAGATCCCATAGGATGCTTTATGCTAAGAAATATAATGTCAGTGCTGGAATATTGTTATTGGTTAAACTTAGGCTTTAATACCAAAGTACTCATTTTGGTTCAAACTGAATTTGAACACCTGCAGCGTGAAATACCAAAGAGGGCACCATCCCATATTACCCCATATACCAGCAGGTCACATGGCACCAATGGGTCATTTGGCCCTGGTGGGCTGTTCTCATCTTGAGAGACTTTCTGGTCTGTAGCTCCAGAAATCTCTTCACCCAATTTGCTAAGTTACCTTAGAAAGTCACTACCATGACAAACCTCAGTCTCGAGCATCCAAATTTATCAGCTGGCGGGGGTGGGGGTTTGGTGTGGGAGTGGGGCTGTACCTATCTCTGGAAATCAGTTGAGAAGCTGTGTAATGGCAAACACCACACAAACTTAGTTTAGAATCAACAGGTAATTCAATCACTGGGTACAACTACTAACATCCTTATTAGTAAGCCATAGTAAATGAAATCCTTCAGTGGCTGATCCTGACTGATCGGAAATCCAAGTGGGAGGCTCTAGTTCATTATATCACCTACCCCAAGTTCTCCCACAATCCAACAATTCACAAGTCCCTTTTCTCATCCTCTCTTTCTCCCTCCAACCTGGAAGTCTAACCTGGAAGTATATGTCCAGTGATTGGTGCCCTGAAATCTTTATTCATTAAGGAAAAGACCTTGCTGCAAACACCCACCATATCAAAAACTAATCCATATGAAATAAGCATGGGCATGGTTGATGTGGATACAACAGGTCATATGGTAAGGTGGGAAGTTAAAAGAAGATAAGTCTTGGATGCTTCTGATCAAGATAGCCTTGACTACTCAGTGGTAGTAGCAATAGAGCCTGCATAGGACAAGGGGTGAGAACCTACACATGACCTTTTTCTCTGACTTTCACATGTGTTTCCATACAAAAGGGTGTGCATTCACACATAAATATATACACATCACACACAGACACACACACACACACACACACACACACACACACACACACACATACCCAGACCACACACAGTTATGAAGACACATGTGCAAAAGAGACACCTATACCGTGGGTATATACCAGCCACAATTGTATATGTGTATATATGTAGGCATGTGTGTACATATGAATACTTGAATATTGTAAAATGTTTTTGAGTAATTTAGTAAATATGTAACTTATTTACATGTGTATAGAGATGTCTGTCTGACACACAGTTAGATACACATAATAAATGCATAGGTTCTTTGTATATTTAGTTTTGTCATGGAGTATATTGGTTTCTCCATCTTTGTTAATTGACAGTTTTGCTGGATAGAGTAGCCTGGATTTGTGTTCTCTTAGGGTCTGTATGACATCTGCCAAGGATCTTCTGGCTTTAATAGTCTCTGGTGAGAAGTCTGGTGTAATTCTGATAGGTCTGCCTTTGTATGTTACTTGATATTTTCCCTTACTGCTTTTAATATTCTTTCTTTGTTTTGTGTATTTGGTGTTTTGATTATTATGTGATGGGACAGATTTCCTTTCTGGTCAATCTTATTTGGAGTTCTGTAAACTTCTTGTATGTTTATGGGCATGTCTTTCTTTTCTTTAGGGAAGTTTCCTTCTACAATTTTGTTGAAGATATTTACTGGACATTTATGTTGGAAATATTAGCTCTCTTCTATACCTACTATCCTTAGGGTTGATCTTTCCATTGTGTCTTGGATTTCCTCAATATTTTGGGTTAGGAGCTTTTTGCATTTTACATTATCTTTGATGGTTGTGTCAGTGTTTTCTGTTATCTTCTGCCGATGAGATTCTCTCCTCTATCTCTTGATTTCTGATTGAAAATACTTGTGTTTCTGACACCTGATCTTCTTCCTTCGTTTTCCATCTCCAGGGTTGTCACCCTTTGTGCTTTCTTTATTGTCTCTATTTCCATTTTTAATTACTGGATGACTTTGTTCAATTCCTTTACCTGTTAGTTTGTGCTTTCCTGTAGTTCTTCAGGAGATTTCTGTGTTTCCTTTTTAAGGGTTTCTATTCCTTACCTGTGCTGTGCTGTATTTCTTTAAGATAGGTGTTTATGTCCTACAAAGAATAATAGACCGAAAACTCAAACACAAGGAGAAAAACTAACCCTAGAAAAAGCACAAAAGTAATCTTCTTGCAACAAAACCAAAGGAAGAGAAATACACAAATATAATTCCACCTCTAACAACAAAAAATAACAGGAAACAACAATCCTAATCTTTAATATCTCTTAATATCAATGGACTCACTTCTCTAATAAAAACACATAGACAAACAGAGTGGATACTTAAAGAGGACTAAGTATTTGCTGCAAACAGGAAACCTGCATAAGTGACAATGACAGACATTACCTCAGAGTAAATTGCTGGAAAATAATTTCCCAAGCAAATGGTCCAAACAAAAAAGCTGGAGTAGCCATTCTCATATCTAATAAAATCAACTTTCAACTAAAAGTTTTCAGAAAAGATAAGGAAGGACACTTCATATTCATCGAAGGAAAAGTCCAACAAGATGAACTCTCAGTCCTGAATATCTATGCTCCAAATGTCAGGGCACTTGCATTCATAAAAGAAACCTTACTAAAGCTCAAAGCACATATTGCATGTCAAACAATAGCAGTGGGAGATTTCAACACCCCACTTTCATCAATGGACAGCTCATAGAAACAGAAATTAAACAGAGACATAGAGAAACTAACGTAAGTTATGAGCCAAACAGACTTAACAGATATTAATAGAACATTTCATCCTAAAACAAAAGAATATACCTTCTTCTTACAACCTCATGGTACCTTCTCCAGGACTGACAGACCTCAACAGATATAAGATTGAAATAATTGCATGCATCCTATCAGATTACCATGGACTAAGGCTTGTTTTCAATAATAACAATAGTGACAGAAAGCTTACATATACATGGAAGCTGAATAACACTCTACTCAATGATAATTGGTCATGGAAGAAATAAAGAAATAAATTAAAGACTTTTTAGGATTTAATGAAAATAAAGGTACAACATACCCAAACTTATGGAACAGAATGAAAACAGTGCTAAGAGGAAAACTCACAGCTCAAAAAGAAATTGGAGAGAGCATACATTAGCACCTTGACAGAACACCTAAAACCTCTAGAACTAAAAGAAGCAAATGCACCCAAGAAGAGCAGAAGGCAGGAAATTGTATTAAACTCAGGGCTGAAATCAACCAAGTAGAAACAAAAAAAAAGGAATATACAAAGAATCAACAAAAGTGGGATCTGGTTTTTTGAGAAAATCAACAAGATAGATAATAAACCCTTAGCCTGGCTAACCAGAGGGCACAGAGTATCCAAATTAACAAATCAGAAATGAAAAGTAAGACATAACCAGAGAATCTGAGGAAATTCAGAAAATGATAAGATCCTACTACAAAAGCTTATATTCAACAATACTGGAAAATCTGTATTGAATGGATAATTTTCTAGACAGATACCAGGTACAAAAGTTAAGTCAGGATCACACAAAGCATCTAAACAGTCCCATAACTACTAAGGAAATAGAAGCGGTTATTAAAAGTCTCCCCATCAAATAAAGCCCAGGACCAGGTCTGTTTAGTGCAGAATTCTATCAGACCTTCATAGAAGATATCATACCAATATGGTGCAAACTATTCCACAAAATAGAAAAAGAAGGAACACTACCCATTTCCTTCTATGAAACCATAATTATGCTTGTTGCTGTTAAATATTGGCTGCGCCCGTCCAGAAAGAGCACACGAAACCAATACCAACACGGTTTCTTGTGGTGAGATTTAATAATTCCCGTACTGAATACAAGGGGAAGGTGCCAGAGAAAAAACAGAAAAGAGAGTGAGGGTGGAGTAGTCTGCTTTTATTTGTACTGTGAGGTAAAGATGCCCAGGTGGAGGTGAGACTTGAGCCAAAACGACTTGTGGGACTGTACGGTGTTAATGCTAAAGGCAACACTTTATACCAACAATGCTTATACCTAAACCACACAAAAAAACAAGAAAGAAAGAGAAGTTCAGAGCAATTTCCCTTATGAATATCAAAGCAAAAATACTCAATAAAATTCTTACAAACCAAATCCAAGCAACCATCAAAATGATAATCCATCATGGTTAAGTAGATTTCATCCCAAAGATGCAGAGATGGTTCAATATATGGAAATCCATCAATGTAATTCACTAGAGGGGCAGGCAGTGAAAGGTACCCTGATTCCTGCTGGAGATAGGTTGAATCCCCAGGACACTTAAAGGGGACTGCTGGTGCCTTCCCAATTTCCCAGGATAACAGGTCCCCCCAAAGACCCCTTTCAGAGGTTTGAGACAGACTAGTCATGTAGGGCAATGCTGCAAGCCCCTTCAGCACAGGTCATGTAGGCTCAAGACAGATCATAGGTGGAAGCAGGACCACACCTACAAATAAGTATATGAGGAGGTCTTCCCAAGCTCTCAGGACAAACCAATAGGAAGTACCTTCTGTCAGACACTGACCCATTCACAAAACTATTTAAGTACAATGAAGGCGTTCAGAAATTATTCCATTGTCTATGAGCTTCTGTTATAAGAGCTGTTACTCTGCCACTTGGAGATGAGATCTGCTCTCTGGAAATCATCACTGCCAGAATCTCCCTTACACTCCTCACTGGCTAGTCAGTCCCCTGCTGGTTCAGCCCAGCGCAGGTAACCAAAGTGGCAGGCAGTGGGGATAAGGAGAAGGACCAGCACATGGGGTGGCAAGAAAAGGTTCCCCCTCCCTGCCTGAGATCTTTCTCCCTTTACCTGTACCCACACAACTAGCCAGCCTGGTCAGAGATCAAAGCAGAGAGCACTCTGGCACCAGAGTCCTACAATGTAGTGCTCGAAACAATGATCAACAAAACTGCAGTGTGGGAAGGTGAGTCATCTCCCCCAACTCTGGAGACTAGCAACCTGTCTTTTCCTGCTGAGTTTTCATTCAGCACCATCTCAAGCTTAGGTCAAGCTGTAGGGGGAACTGAAGGCTCCTGGCCAGAGATACTCTCTGGAATTGGCTGAAGGTCCCTTTATCCCCTGTCTAAATCCTGACAGCCTGCAAAACAGCCTGCAATCAGTTTTGGCAGACTCCCTATCTAACCTGGTAAAGCAGCAGACACTTAAAGCCACAGGGCACATGCTTGTTCTTTAATCTGCAGGAAGGCTTAACCTTTTGGACTCCTGTGGAATCCCCCAAGGCCTATAGGCCAAGGGAATGTTCCCATTGGACAAACCATTTTCCTCTTTTCTGTAACAGACAGTTCACCAGTACACACAAAAACACAACATTAAAAAAAAAAATTCCGACCCGCGGATCCTGGCCCGCAGCAGCTCTCTGCCCCCAGACCCTGTGAGAGAGAGACCCAACCGCCTGGTCAGGTGGGCACTCCTGAGGCTGCAGAGCGGAAGAGACCACCAACACTGCTCACCCCTGCCCACATCCCTGGCCCAAGAGGAAACTGTATAAGGCCTCTGGGCTCCCGTGGGGGAGGGCCCAGGAGCGTCAGGACCCCTGCCTGAGACACCGCCGGAACCTGATGGAAACAGACCGGATAAACAGTTCTCTGCACCCAAATCCCGTGGGAGGGAGAGCTGAACCTTCAGAGAGGCAGACAAGCCTGGGAAACCAGAAGAGACTGCTCTCTGCACACACATCTCGGACGCCAGAGGAAAAAGCCAAAGGCCATCTGGAACCCTGGTGCACTGAAGCTCCCGGAAGGGGCGGCACAGGTCTTCCTGGTTGCTGCCGCTGCAGAGAGCCCCTGGGCAGCACCCCACGAGAGAACTTGAGCCTCGGGACCACAGGTAAGACCAACTTTTCTGCTGCAAGAAAGGTGCCTGGTGAACTCAAGACACAGGCCCACAGGAACAGCTGAAGACCTGTAGAGAGGAAAAACTACACGCCAGAAAGCAGAACACTCTGTCCCCATAACTGACTGAAAGAGAGGAAAACAGGTCTACAGCACTCCTGACACACAGGCTTATAGGACAGTCTAGCCACTGTCAGAAATAGCAGAACAAAGTAAAACTAGAGATAATCTGATGGTGAGAGGCAAGCACACGAACCCAAGCAACAGAAACCAAGACTACATGGCACCATCGGAGCCCAATTCTCCCATCAAAACAAACATGGAATATCCAAACACACCAGAAAAGCAAGATCTAGTTTCAAAATCATTTTTGATCATGATGCTGGAGGACTTCAAGAAAGACGTGAAGAACTTCCTTAGAGAACAAGTAGAAGCCTACAGAGAGGAATCGCAAAAATGCCTGAAAGAATCGCAAAAATCCCTGAAAGAATTCCAGGAAAACATAAATAAACAAGTAGAAGCCCATAGAGAGGAGACACAAAAATCCCTGAAAGAATTCCAGGAAAACATAAATAAACAAGTAGAAGCGCATAGAGAAGAGACACAAAAATCCCTGAAAGAATTCCAGGAAAACACAATCAAACAGTTGAAGGAATTAAAAATGGAAATAGAAGCAATCAAGAAAGAACACATGGAAACAACCCTGGATATAGAAAACCTAAAGAAGAGACAAGGAGCTGTAGATACAAGCTTCACCAACAGAATACAAGAGATGGAAGAGAGAATCTCGGGAGCAGAAGATTCCATAGAAATCATTGACTCAACTGTCAAAGATAATGTAAAGCAGAAAAAGCTACTGGTACAAAACATACAGGAAATCCAGGACTCAATGAGAAGATCAAACCTAAGGATAATAGTTATAGAAGAGAGTGAAGACTCGCAGCTCAAAGGACCAGTAAATATCTTCAACAAAATCATAGAAGAAAACTTCCCTAACCTAAAAAAAGAGATACCCATAGGCATACAAGAAGCCTACAGAACTCCAAATAGATTGGAACAGAAAAGAAACACCTCCCGTCACATAATAGCAAGGGACAGAGAGAATACAAGGCCACAGAATATGTTGCTTATCAATTATATTGAGAGGTTACAAAGGGAATGGCAGGTTTGAGGAAAGCAGCCAGTTAGACAGGACTGTGATCTAACACTTCCCTGCTTATGAAAGAAAATTCAAAAGTCACATCCAGCTGGAAAGTCTTATGAATACTATGAAGTACCTATTAATGTGGAAGCAGGACTGCCCTAGGCTGTGTGAAAGACCTGGACAAAACAATAACTGGAACACTTGTTCTATGCCCTTACCCAGGATCAAACTTGTCAAGGCCTGTCTGATGCTGAAGCCAATGTCTTAAAGGAGTCAAGGTTGAGGGAAGAGACTCTTCCCTTAGGTTGTGGTTATCAGTTCTTAGGCAGCTGTAACTGTGGTATCCCATGTTCTGTTCGTCAGCATTGTCTGACGTAATCATTTGCTGACTTAGTTGTTCCCCATGTACAACCACCAGTACCCCCAGGACTGCAAATTATAAATATGATTCTACAATTTCTAATAAAGTGCAAATAAATTTCAAGCAACCATAACAAAAATGTTTACTAACAGCAGTCACATTTTAAATCAGACAAACTAAAAATAAATTGAACACCACGTGCTCCAGCTGTATATCCTCTGGACATAACCCCAAGACACCAAATTACTACAGAGGTACTTGTACTGTTTCACCCATTGTTTCTTAGTTCCCAGCAGGGAGGAAATGCAATTCATATGAATCCTAATGGGGTGACTGCTCTGCTTTTCCTATCAGTTATTTTGCTATACTGCCACTATGCCATCCTCATCATGCAATCCTAGATAGCACAGTGATCTATGACTCCAACATATAATGTTTGACTATGTAATTGCAAATATTGGAAGACAAATGAAGCCTTATATACTGCTATATATTTATTTAAATGTCCCTGTTTGTTTTATTCCAGAGACGGTGCTGCTAAAGGTATATACACACTTCTCCCTCATTTCCTCTGCTGAAGGGTATGTGGCTCTGTTTTAATTCTCATGTGAAAAGTATCACATTCTCTATACTATTTCAAGAGATGTATCTCTCTTACTCTTTTCTCTTTAAAGAGTCTAAACTGTCCTTATATCAAACTATGCTGTTTATATAACAGGCAAACCCAGAAATATCAAGTGTGCTTCACAAGGTAAGTATGCAAAATACAGTTTTTTAGAATTGCTTGTAATGCATCTACTCCTATTTTTATTTTCTGGTCTATTCAGGTGTCTTTTATAATATCCACCTGCTTGTTGCCTATGGAAAATTACAAACAAAAGCAAAAACAAAAAACAATTAAAGTCTGTTATCAAATCTTAAGCAAACATTCATCAATCTAGGACTGGGAAATTGCTCAGAGGGTAGAAACATATGGACCTGGGTGTGAATATTCAGCATGTATACATAATGCCAGGCATAGGGGATAGCTACACATAACTATTACCTCTGAATCCTGAGGGCTCACTGAGTAGTTCTCCAATTCCACACTGAATTTCTAGTTCAACAAGAGAACTTATGTCAAGAACAGTGAACAGCACTAAAGAAGACACTTGAAATCCTTCTCAGATCTCCAAAAACACATGCACAGATGGGTAAAGCCACACAGTTACAGGCATGCACCACACACTCACATCCACCTACATTCTTACAACACACAACACCACAGATACATAGAAAATGGTTAAGGGACTGCAGGGTAATTCTTAATTTGCTGTTGTCACCCAGTATGTATCTTATATACTGATAATAATCAAGAAAAAATTAAGCTGAACAGAGTTTATTCATCGTTTTACCTTTTGCTATATTTTAATTTAATTAAAATGCTTTTGTAATTTTATGGGATTCTAGAATCACCCAGGACAAAAACTTTTGAGCATGACTGAGAGAGAGAGACATCAGACTGGAAGAGTTATAGTGCAAATGCCCTCCAGCCAGAAGCTGGAATCCAGATGCCCTTCAACAGAGGAATGGATACAGAAAATGTGGCATATTTACACAATGAAGTACTACTCAGCTTTTAAAAACAATGACTTCATGAAATTCCTAGGCAAATGGATAGAACTAGGAATTATCATCCTGAGTGAATTAACACAGTTAGTATATACTAGTCCAAAGCTTGGAATACCCAAGATACAATTCATAGACCATATGATGCTCAAGAAGTAGGAAGAACAAAATGTGTACACTTCAGTCCTTTCTAGAAGGGGGAAAAAACACTCAAGAGGGAGGGGAATATAGGGACACAGTGGAGCAGAAACTTAAGGAAAGGCCATCTAGATGCTGCCCCATCTGGGGATCTATCACATCTGCAGCCACCAAACCTAGTCAGTATTGCTGATGCCAAGAAGTCCTTATTGATGGAAGCTTGATGTGGATGTCTCCTGAGAGACTCTGCCAGAACCTCACTGATATAGACAAGCATTCTTTAAGCCAACCATCAGACTCCATGGGTACTCCAATGAAGGAGTGAAGGAAGAGCTGAAATGGTTTGCAAACCCATAGGAAGAACAACAATATCAACCAACTAGACTTACCAGTGCTCCCAGGGATTAAACTACTAACCAAATAGTACTCATGTAAAAGCCTATTGCTTCAGTTGCATATGGAGCAGAGGATGGCATTGTCTGGCATCAATAGGAGGGGAAGCCCTTGGTCCTGTGAATGTTCCTTTCTCCAGTGCAGGGGAATGGTATGCTATTGAGTTGCAAGTGAGTGGATGGGAGGAAAAGCATCCTCATGGAAGCAGGGGGTGGGTTGTGGGAGAGTGGGTAACTCGGCAAGGGAATAACATTTGCAATGTAAATATATAAAATATCAAGTTAAAAAATGTTACCACTGCTCTTAATAACCCTATATAAGTTGTTAAAATCCACTTGACAAAATTCTTACTACGTTTGTTTTGTGTTTACACATGGACTATGATGGATTAACACCATATCTGGGAATATCTCCTCAATATTAGATATAACATCTGAATATGTGATTATTTATATCCATTTTTTGTTCAAGAAGAATCCGATGCCAAAGAAAATTTCCTCTTTTTGATTAGCATGGAAAGTATATTTAAAATAAGCTAATAAAATAAAGGATAAATGAGTGTATACACATTCACATACATATTCATATATATGAATATGTGTGTATATATGTATACATGATGTAGGCCTCCTTCACAGGGCATCTAGGCCTTAACAGTTCCCTCAGGCCTACACATTGCATCTAGGCCTTCATGTTTTCCCTAGACCTTTAACAGCCAGCAGCTTTGCCCTCTGAGCCATCAGTCTACAGAGGAATTCATAGAGAAACCCTGTCTGAAAAACTAGGGGAGGGAGACAAACAGATTAACAGATTGATTGCGCTCTCTCTCTCTCTCTCTCTCTCTCTCTCTCTGTGTGTGTGTGTGTGTGTGTGTGTGTGTGTGTGTGTGTTCAACTGAGGAGGCACTGGCAAATAAATGTTTGCCCCTCCTCTGTAAGCCAGTCCACCCCAATACTGCCTTCCCCTTTCCTTAGTTTGTTTGGTTTATTCCAACTTAATTGTATCTGTTTCTTTAATTTCCTCTTCATTTCTTTAGTTGAGTCAGGGGTCTTTGCACATAAGCCCTGGAAATCAGTACCTGGATCAGGTCTGCAGCCTGCTCACAGGGTTCTAACCACCTCCACCACTCAAGTGATGCAATTAAAGACATGCAGCACCGCACCTGGCTTCTTTTCACTGCACATTTACTTTAGTTGCAAGGTTCATTCAGGTCTGAGAGAGGAGGGAGGGAAGGAGGGAAGAGAGACAGAGAGTGACAGAGAAACAGTGACAGAGAGGGAAAATTGTAGGTTATTGTTCCTTCTCTTCAATCACTGTCTGTTGTTTGCTATCTTGGCAACCATGCCCTGAAACCCTACCTTGGGTAAGATCAAGCATAATGGTAACAACCATATAATTCCTGCTTAGTCGCACTGAACACCCCAGTCATCACTACCTGTAGAGAATTGTAAGGAGGCTCCTCTGATCTAGAGAGTAGTACCCTTGAATGAAATGAGAAGCACAACAAGCATTATTTGTTTTGAAATATAAGACATGGAAAGAACTACACGTGTGGATTTACAGACAGAAAGACAGAGAGACAGACAGACAGACAGACAGACAGGACAGACAAGACAGAATAGGACGGGAAAGAACAGGACAGGACAATAGAAGAAAACAAGAACACAAACAAAAACTCAAAATGGAAGTCTGGTGCCAAATAGTCTCTGTCTGCACTGTAGCTCTAGTGTTGGTGGTCCAGCTTATAAAAGCTTATACATGGATGGTTTTGGGAAATGCTGCTGGGTGTTCGGTTCAGGTCCAAGATAATTGCAGGTAACTAGACAACAAAGAAAGCAGTAGACTAACTTCTACAGTGTTTGGTTTCTGAGTGTGTTATCACACAGAAGAACCTACCAGAATATGTCATGAATTCCGGCAGTAACAGCAGAAACAACCAATGAGAAAGTGTCCTTATAATATTAGTAACTGCAACAAAATGGCAGACTAGCTAGGTAACAGTTACCTAGCCATTAACTAATCTGACATAGGCCTTCTTCACATTGCATCTAGATAGGCCTTCCTATCTTCCTCTCCAGTACTGAGACCAAAGTGAGATCAAAGTCATGCATCACTATGCGTGCCTTCCTTTTCATTTTTTTCTTTCATCCTAGGAAGTGTGTGTGTGTGTGTGTGTGTGTGTGTGTGTGTGTGTGCGTGTGTGTGTGTAGAGAGAGCGAGAGAGAGAGGGAGAGGGAGAGGAGCAGAGGGAGAGAGAGAGAGAGCGTTCTAGAGAGAGTGGGGGGGAGCTTTAAAATCAGCACTTAAGACTTTTTTCTTCCTATCTCTATCCCAATCCCCCCAACCATCAGTAAAGCCACCAGCACCAGAGACAGAGGAAGATGAAATCTCTAGTCTGAAAAACTAGAGGAGGGAGATGAACAGATCTCTCTCTCTCTCTCTCTCTCTCTCTCTCTTCCTCATAATTTTTTAAAGTGTCCCTTTCTGCTGTGTGGATTCTACTTTATTAAACAAGTTTCACATCATACTAGCTCCAAAGAGGAGTCAACAGTCTCTTGGCGTGCAGGCAGTTGTTGCCTGCTTAAAATATTTTTTGGTGTGTTTGTTTGTTTGTTTGTTTGTTTCAAAACCCAGGGCCTGCCTTCGTTCAACAGATCCAAACCCAGTTCTCCAAGGGAAAAATTGAGTTAAGTCCAAAGTCACTGGCATGTAAGTCATCTGCCATTGAAAGTCATAGGAGATGGGAATATCGTGCTTTCTCTAATGTAGATTCACCTGGGAATGCATCAACTACATATAAGAACAGGCCTGGGGTACAACGGGGTGGAGGATGGGGAGGAAGGATCTGGAAAGAGCTTTGCGATGTGAAACTATGATCAGAATGTTGCATAGAAAACAAAATTTGTTCTTTAAAAAAAAAAAAAAGCACCCGATATCTATCCAAAAGTGAAAGGAAAAAAAAACCGACAGCACAACTTTACTAACTGCAAATGTTCCATCTCCTTGTATCCAAACACTCCACTCCACGATAGGTAGATGATAGTTTGCACTTCTGTCTCAGTTGTGCTATCGAGGTCAATAAAAGGGGAACTACCTCTGTGGTTATGTTTTACACACACGAAATAAAATAAAAGGAGTGGATAGACGTGCCTGGCATTTTAAGATGCTCAGTTTCTTTGCAAGCTTAATTTTGTTTCATTCTTTTAAAGGTTTATTTATTTATTTTCATTTATATGAGTACACTAAAGCACTTTTCAAATACACATGGCAGTATAGTACACGGGATATCCCTTTGCAGAGGGTTGTGAGCCACTATATGGTTTCTGTGGAATGAAACTCAGGACCTCTGGAAGAGCAGAGCAGTGAGTGCTCTTAACCTCAGAGCCATCTCTCCAGCCCTTCACAAGCTTTATTTAACTAAACATTAAACATGAATCAGAAATGCCAAATCTTGCAAATATGGTCCAGATTCAGCCTTACTTAGAAATCCAGAGCTGGCAGGGCGAGGCTAGGATTTGAGAGTGAGCAAAGGGAGTCTTCCTCTTTCCCTGAGGGTGTGCTATCAATTCCATTACCATTTCCAAACAGCTGGGTGTGAGTCTAACTAAGGTTTTCTTCAGTCATTTGCCATGAGCCAGAGCACTGAAAGGACAGCGAGGGATCAGACATTCACACTGAAATCATCACTCACTGATTTCAGGCAGAAAACTTGCCCCTCCCCCCCCAAAGAGGCACAGCCTGGCTCAGCACTGAAGCAAAGCATGCTAGGGTAGCAGCAGTATTACCCTGACAGACCTTCAGGGACATGCATATCTCCAGCCCCACCCCACCCCCTCTTAGCTACCTCCTGTCCACCCCTCCCCCTTCCCTCACATACAGGGAGTAGGCCTCCTGTGTGTGTGTGTGGTGGTGGGGGTGGAGATGGAAATATCTCTTGAGAGAGAGTTCGGGTCTCCCAAACAAATAAATGACTAGAAACTTCATTTATTTCCTTTATTTCATTGAGCATACAGTGGAAGAGTTAAAAGGAACAGGGAAACTAGGCCAACTGGTAGAGCTCCTTCCATTTTGTTTCAAAAAGGAAAAGTCAAAGAAACAACACTACCTGGTTTTCGTGAAAAGAACAAAATGGTAAAAGTTGAAACATCGGCTCGCCACTTAATACTTTGGCTCTTAATAAAAGGGCCAACAGATCTACCTCCTGTTTGGTAAAAAAGAGAATAAAAACCCACAAAAACATTCTGTTAGCCAACTTCCCTTTAAACCTCTGTTAAACAGGAAGACTGTTTTTTTTAAACATCATTTTAAATATTTAAATATGTATTTGTGTGTGTGTGTCTCTGTGTGTGTGAGTGCCTGTGTGTGTGTGTCTGTCTGTCTGTCTGTCTGTGTCTTCTGTATGGAGAGGATGTGCTGTAATACTCGGGGCGGGGTGGTCCAGGGCCCACGGGTGTTGACACACCGCCTCCCAAGTCACCTTCCCCGCAGTGCCTTCCCAGCCTGGCCTTCCCAGAGGTCCCTTAGCCCGTTTTGGCGCACCACCACAGTGGAAGGACGCCCAGCGTGGCCAGTCACCAACGGGGGGGAGGGGGGGAGGCATTACCCACCAACCCTACCCCAGGTCCCACCTGGGCGACCACACTGCACCCCGCGCCCGCCCCGGGAGTGCCCGCTGACCCCCCCCACCGCATTGGGAGGAGCGGGGACGGCGACAGCGGGACGTGTGGAGGGGGAAGAAAGTCGCGCAGGTGGAGAGGTCAGGAGGAACAGGGAGCGGGAAAGATCCACTGGGTTCACTGGCCCAGCCGAACACGTGCAGCCGGTTTGAATCCTCTGGTGGACTGCGCTGACCCCACCAGTTTACCTCTTAATGATTTCACGCCCTCTTGAACTCTTTCTTCAAAGTTCTTTTCAACTTTTCCTTACTGTACTTGTTGGCTATCAGTCTCCTGCCAGTATTTAGCCTTAAATGGAGTTTACCACCCTCATTGGGCTGCATTCCCAGGCAACCGGACTCTGGGAAGACCCGCGCCCGGCACTCCTGGGTCCGCTACCGGCCTCACACCATCCACGGGCTGGGCCTCGATCCGAAGGACTTGGGCCCCCACCAGCGGCGCCGGGGAGTGGGTCTTCCATACGCCACATTTCCCGCGCCACGGCACGCGGCAGGGATTCAGCGATGGGCTCTTCCTTGTTCATTCACCATTACTGAGGGAATCCTGGTTACTTTCTCTTCCTCCGCTGACTAATATGCTTAAATTCAGCGGGTCGTCACGTCTGATCTGAGGTCACTGTCGAGAGGGGAAGGAGGAAAGGAGGGTGCGCGTGCTGCCGCGGTCTGACGGACGGAGAGGAGAGCGAGAGGGTGCCGGGGTCCCAGGCCGGGGCCTGTGACCTCTCTCCCCCGGCCAGCTCCCACATCCCGGGGACAAGTCGCGTCAGCGCATGGACACCATGGTGTCCCTCTGGCTGGCGCCCGAGCGGTCGGCCCCCGGCAGAGGGAGGGGGGAGGAGAGGTACCTGAGACAGGCCCCCGCGGGTGAGGTATGGCCCCCACCCCATCCGACGCTTGCAGGTCACTCTTTCTGCATGCACTGGCGGGTGCACAGTGGTGGTGGATGCACCGACCCCATGGGAAGGGGCTGCCTTCCACCAGATTGGAGGCACGACGACCGACCCCGGAGATGCAGCCCCTCTGGCGTCCAGGCACCCAACCAGCCCATGCCAACACATCCACATGGTGGGGAGAGCGGGCGAGGACGTGAGTGGGAGCGGTGGGGCAAGCAGGAAGGAGCCACAAGGAGGTTGGCCGGTGCTCGGTGCCAGTGGATGGGGAGAATGAGGCCCGCTCAGACCAACCAGGCGTGGACGAACGCTGGACAATGCCCACGTCTGTCCTTGGGGAGACGGACGGCCAAGAGGAGAGGCCCTGCGAGCAGAGTCCAAGCCGCGCGATGCGCCCATCCCCCAACCCCCCCCCCCCCCCAGCAGCGGCAGCGAAACCGCAAGAGGGCGGCAATTGATCCTCAAGTGATTCTCAGACAGGTGTAGTCCAGGGAGGAACCCGGGGCCGCAACTGCATTCGAAGTGTCCATGATCAATGTGTCCTGCAATTCACATTAATTCTCGCAGCTAGCTACATTCTTCATCGATGCACGAGCCAAGTGATCCACCGCTAAGAGTTGTATGGCTATGTGGGGTGTGAGCGGACTTGTATGGGTGCTAACACTGGCACAAGCTCCCCCACCCGCCCCTGCTGCACCGGAAGAGAGGGGCCAATGGCGAGGCGGTTCCACCTCAGGCCGGCCAGCGGGAAACTAAAGGATACATGTGAAAAGAAAAAAAAAGACAGGGTCGGGATCGGAAATGCGGGAAACAAGGGACATGGGACGCCGCTAACCCAGCACCCAGCGGCATTGGGCAAGGGAGGTGCTGGAGGCGGCGGCGGAGGCGGAGGCTGGCGCCCGGAGGTGTGGATGGAGGCAGAGGAGGGAGGGAGAGAGAGAGAATGGAGGAGATCCCTCAATGGACCAGACCTGACACCCTCCCCGAACCGCTCCATAACAATCCCTGCTTTTCCCGAAATGCTCACTTGGCTTGCAGGCTGTGGCACGGGCCACGATGGCGACCAGGACACAGGGACGCCCCTCCCGGTGAGAGGAGGGACTCACACAGGCCCAAGAAAGGACCAGACACCCCCTCGGCCTTCTCCATTAATGATCCTTCCACCGGTTCACCTACAGAAACCTTGTTAAGACTTTTACTTCCTCTAGATAATCAAGTTCCACCATCTTCTCAGCCCTCCCACAGGGCCATGGGCTGATGAGGCCTCACTAAACCATCCAATCGGCAGTAGCGAAGGGCTGTGTGTACAAGGGACAGGGACTTAATCAAAGCAAGCTTATGACCTGCACTTACTGGGAATTCCTCTTTCATGGGGAATAATTGTAACCCCAGATCTCCATCACGAATGCGGTTCAATGGGTTACCCGTGCCTGCAGGCATAGGGTAGGCACATGCTAAGCTAGGCAGTGTGGTGCACATGCAGCCGAGGACATCTAAGGGCATCACAGACCTGTTATTGTTCAATCTCAGGTGGCTGAACACCACTTGTCCCTCTAAGAAGTTGGGGGACGCCGACCGCTCAGGGGGTCGCGTAAGTAGTTAGCATGCCAGAGTCTTCTTCCTTATAGGAATAAACCAGACATATCGCTCCACCAACTAAGAACAGCCATGAACCACCACCCAGGGAAGCAAGAAAGACCTATCAATCTGTCAATCCTGTCTGTGCCAGGCTGGGTGAGGATTCCCGTGTTGAGTCAAATTAGGCTGCAGGCTCCACTATTGGTGGTGCCTTTCCGTCAATTCCTTTAAGTTTCAGCTTTGCAACCATACTCCACCGGAACCCAAAGACTTTGGATTCTCAGAAGATGCTTGACTATCATGGGAATAACACCACCACGAACCCAGTCAGCATCTGTTTAGTTATGTACCCCCATTTGTTTTACTTTTTCTTTCTCCATTTCTCTTTCTTTTTCTTTCATTAGGGGAGGGGATTGTTTTAATTCACATTTTAAATATTATCCCCTTTCCTGATTTGTCCTCTAGAAACCAGCTATTATTTCCCCTCATGCCTCCTGTTCTATGAGGGCAGTTCCTCAGTCACCCACTCACTCCTTCCAACCTGCCCATTCTGACAGTTCCCTACACTGGGGCATCAAGCCTTGACAGGACCAAGGGCATTTGCTCCCATTGGTGCCTGAAAAGGACATCCTCTGCTTCATATGCAGATGGAGCCATAGGCTCATCCTTGTGTGTTCTTGGGATGGTTGTTTAGTCCATGGAAGATCGAGGGCAGGGGTTTGGTTGGTTGATATTGTTCTTCTTATGGGGTGGCAAACCCCTTCAACTACTTCAGTTCTTTCTGTAACTCCTCTCTTTGGAACTTTGTTCTCAGGTCAATGGTTGAATGCAAGCACTCTCCCTTCTTCCCTCCCTCTCTTCTTCCCTCCCTCCCCACACCACTCTATGTTTGTATGTTTGTGTGTTTGTGTGTCTCTGTGTATGTGTGTGTCTGTCTGTCTGTCTGTGTGTCTGTCTGTATGTCTTTCTAAGTAAATGTCACTTTTCTTTTCTTAGATAAAGTGATGAGATAAGAGTCTTACCCAAGCTATTCAAATATGTCCTTTAGGCTGAGGCCAGAGTATTTTTTCCCTCTGTTCTACTATTTATAGACCTAATACTAGGAGCTTCTAACCTCCATGTAATCCAACCTTCCAAGCTGACTGATTCAATATGGTTTCTCTTGGCATCTTCATGAGATGTTCTGCTTGGACTAACATTAACGTGGACAATGTGTTACAATCTTCTGGATCCTTCTAATTCTCCAGCTTTTTCTGTTTTCCCCAGTGAATAGTTTGTTCTCTCAGAACCTGAATCTGTAAAAACATGTCCAGAAAACTTCCGTAAACCCATGCCACACACCACAACTTCTCTTTCTTGCTCTACTTCTCTCTGTCTTTCTTTTGTTTAGTTTTGTCTCTCTTTCTCTACTCTTGTGCATTCTCTTATTCCTAAGCTGTTCTCATGTGAATTGGGCACATTTTATCTGTGATACATTCTGTCACTTTTTTCTTTGAATTACTACTTTATCCGGGCCTCAATTATATGACACTTTCAAACATGGCTACTTCCTTATATAAACTAACCTTACAATGTACAACCATTTTGCTAATATTTATCTACCTAGTTCCTTCCTGGACCTATTGTTTGTAAAGAATTAACCTTTCAGGATGCCTATATTTATGGCAGAATTTTTCTGACCTTTCATATATGATGTCCTGTGTCTGAAAGATGAGGGTATTAGAATAAAATTATTTTACACATTTTCTAGAAGGTTGAAAGATTCAATTTAAGTCTTATTTTATGATCACATTAGCAGCCATCAGTCCAAAACACAAAATCACTAAAACAAATCCTAGTTGCATGAGGTAAGGTAGGAAGATATCCCAGTGATTAAGCAGGCAGGAAATGTTAGAGAGACATGGAGAGAAGATTGTTTATTGGTCTATATTTATCACTTGCTCAGCCTGTGTTTTTATAAAAGCTAGAACAATACACCCAGGAGTAGGACAACCTACAGGGAGTTGAGCCCTCCAACAAAATTATTGATCAAGAAAGTGCCCACAGGCTTTTTCATAGGAGAATCTTATGAAGAATTTTTTCTCAGTTAAGATTTCTTCTTCCAAGTTATCTCTAATTTTATATCACATTGATAAAAAACCTTCCTATATAGTTTGTAGGTGAGAGTTTGTGGATGTATATCTCTAAGCTTGTGTATTGAAGTGATATCATAAAATTTTACAAAAGAATGGCTAATAATAACCTCTGTGTGCGAGCGTCTGTGTGCGTGTGTGTGTGTGTGTGTGTGTGTGTGTGTGTGTGTGTGTTTCTTTAATCCCGCAGGCTTTCGCCTGATTCTCGGTACCGTGTCAGTGCGGGCATTGGGCACCGACAGTGTATGTCAGTGAAATTATGTGTGTACATGTGTTTCTGCATGCCCACAGATATTATATGTATCATAATAGGGTATTAAAGAGGACAATGACTTAATCTAAAGAAATGCTTTAGATTATAGCACACACCAGCAAGAAAACATTCCTGTTTTTGGCATGGGGTAGCAATTGGGCTTGCAACAATAAATTATGAAATATACTAGGAAGAGTGAAATAGCTCAGTAGGTAAAGATATTTGTTGCCAAGGCTGTTAACCTTGGTTTGGTCCTTGGGACATACACAATGGAAGGAGGAAATGAATGCCATTAATTGTATTCTGTCATCCTGTATCCCGGTACATATGTGTGTTCCATTTCTCCCATTTCTGAAGCAAGAAAAAAATTACATACATGGAATTTCTGCCTAGTATTACAGAGCAACAGAACATAATATTGAGAATTAAAAAAAGAATACATACATAGTTCATATGAAGGCAGCTTGGTCTGGCAGAGATAAGCTAAACAACTCCTGGATAAAATAAGTTCAGACTCATGAACATGTATTACTCAGATTGATGAATCAAAAAACTTAAATATGGGGCATGTAGATTCCAGAGACTTTTCCACAGTGGTATTTTGTAACCAGGGTGACCAGACAATAGCACTTGTATTTGTATCACTTAGATTTATAGGGACCTTTCCATACATGGTGGAGGAATAGGCATCTACACTGAAATGTACTGTATGTAACTAGAGAAATAAATCAAAATGTTCTCCTTTATAACCAAATCAGGAATACGACTAGGAGATTCCAGGTTTCTTATTCACATCGTGAAATAGAATCAAGTGACCTAGTTCCAATATGATATTTTTCATTCTTTCTGAGATATGAGGTAGAGCATGAAAGACAATACTCCAACAACTTGGGTTTAGGGTAATATACTAGTTAAAAGTGTCAGGTGTATGAGTCCAAGGGGATCTGACATCCATCAGGAGTCCTGGAATACTTCCACTGGACTCTCCGCAGTGGTTGCCTGTGCAGGATTTAGTTGCTGAATCAGCACTGATTTTTCAAATATAGAAGACATCAAAATATAGACAATAGGGATCATTCTCATATTCATTTACAAAGCACCCCCACAAGTTTTCTATTGTCTTACTTGGAAAGGATAAATTTAAAAGAGTAAAACAGAATTATTATACTCAAGGAAAAACCTTGTGTCAAAAAACAAAACAACAATTAAAGGCAAACATCTATGTTTTTCAATAGAGTGACTATAAGGAAAAGAAGTACACTTTAAGCAGCAATTGTTGTTATCTTCTTCAAATTCATGGAGCATGGATGTTATAAAATGAATGATAAGATAGAATAGCAATGTAGGGTTAGAAGCTAATTGAGAGAGGAGCAGAAATTAAAATCAAAGCAGCTCAGAGCATCAAAGAAGCCTGTAGTAAAACCAAATCTGCAGCAACATAATTGTAAGCAATACCCATTATGGAAAAGTAAAAGACAATTCAAAAGCCACATTAGTGTTTATGATGGACACTTTCGTCAACTTGGATTTAGATGCCTCTAAATCTGGAGGGGTTTGTCTCCTATTGAGAAGCCAAAATGTTGTTCCCCTTCAGAAATATGAAGTAGATTGAATAATTTTACCTTCTTTGTCCTAGTAAAAAAAAATAAGGCCAGAAAATAATGTAAATTGTAAACGTGTGTGTGGGTGGTTGTTTCTTTCTTAAATTATGTGTGAATATTTGCCTGCATAGGGTTGCCTGTGGAGGCTAGAAAACAAAGGGTATTGGGTCGCTGAAACTGAAATTACCAGTGATTATGAGTCATCTTGTTCTTTGAATCTAACATGGGTCTTCTTCAGAAGTAGTACATGTTCTTAACTTCTCCGTCAACTCTCCAGTCTCCTGTAAAAATAAGTTAAAAAAATGATTTCTGTTGCCTAAAGACAAGGAGGCTGAATGAATATAATGATACTGATGTTATTTTTAAAGATGAAATTCATTATGATAGACAATGGGCATAATATATCTAAAACTAAGAAAAGATAAAGTGCAAACAATAAGGAACAGTGTGCTGTATGAGAGATGTTGCAGGGTAAAAAATGACATGAAACTTTCTAAAGAGGCTTGAGTCTGCTTATAAGGTCACAGTACTTTGTGTGTACATGTTTGTGTGGGGGCACATGTGTCTGCAGTTGCATGTCCACAGGTGTGAATAAAGAGGTCAAAGGTCAATACTGGGTATCATTCTCAGTCACTCTCTACTGTATTGATTTTGTGATGTGGTCTCAAGCTGACCATGGAATTACCAATTTAGCTAGACTGGGGCTCTGTCAAGCCACAGGGTTTCTTTCTTCTCCATTTCACAGGCACCAGGATGATTAGCTTAGAACACAGTCCCATGACTTTTTACATGTTCTCTGGAGACTGCACTTAGATCCTCATGCATGTATCAGAAATAATTTAGCAGAGGTGCTACCTCTTTCTGGCAGTGGCCATGTAGATGCTGCAAGGAATAACATATGGGTACTTCAATGACAGGATTCTACTATGGCAAGTCCATGGAAACCACTTCTCAGTTGACAAGGTAAATTTGGTGGCCTTAATATTTAGTACCAAGTTTGCATGCCCTACAAGCTCTCCATTCCTTCATTGTACTGCAAAAAGTCATTATCAAAACTGTAGCACTTCATCAGTCATGGACAAGGCCATCTGGAGTCACACAGACTAAGTCACTGTGGATGATTCTACATTTTTCTCAAAACTCTTTCAAGGCATAAAATGTTCTTCACCTCTTTTTGTGTCTATCCATCCTCCAGATGTTACCACAAATCCTGGGAATTTGAGACTTATAATCATATCTTTAGAGAAGTACCCATTCACACTGAGCAAGTCTGTGTCAGTTGTGGAGAGAGGTAGGTCCTGCTTACATAACTGTTTTTAAGAAGCTATATCTGATCAGTGGAGACATGGAAAATGCAGAGATTATGTTGGATTAATAGAGAATTGAAAATGGCTCGTAGAATGATTACATCTTACGAAGATCTATATATTAGAAAGATGTCTAGAAGATCTGCTTTGTAAAATGAACTTGTCTGTCTGCAATTAAAAGAGAATTATGATAGGAGATAATAACTAGAGATAGTTTACCAACAAATGTTTAATTCGGCCTCTCACCATGCATAACTATGTAACCATGTTTGCTACCAGACAGGTATATCTTCCTGTTTACAGGACAAGCCTGCCCAGACATCTCTTTTGTCTTGCTGAAATTGTGCTTTTTAATTCAAAATAATTTTAGGTGGTGACTGATCCAAGGAATGGGAGAAGGAGGAAGGGGAACTATTGGTGGCTTTGTGTAAAGATAGAGCTTTTGAAAGGTGGGTATTATGATTTCTTTTAATAATGTAAGCAATGATATTACTGCTAGGGTAAGCACAATTGTCATTGTATAAATATAGAAGGCTCAAGTTATTTGTGGCCACTTGCCTGAAAATCAAAAGGTGGTCAGTGTCTTCACTTTTGCTAACTCCCCTTCTCCATCTCAGGACCTAATCATTATAGTTAGAACTGGCATTGGCATCTTCTTGGTTCCTAAATTTTAATTTGTAAAAATTTTTATTAGATATATTTCTTTACTTATGTTTCAAACATTATTCCCCTTCCCAATTTCCTGTATATAAGTCCCCATTCCCTCCCATCCCCTCCCCCATACAGGTATTCCCCCTTTACATCCACTTTACCCCCCCCCCATATTCCCCTCTAGTGGTGGTCCAACCTTGGCAAGACCAGGGGCTTCCCCTTCCCTTGGTGCCCCAACAAGTCTATTCTCTGCTATATATGTGGTTGGAGCCCTGGATTATTCCATGTATAGTCTTTTGGTACTGGTTTAGGCCCTGGAAGCACTGTTTGGTTGGCATTGTTGTTTTGATGGGGTTGCATGCTCCTTCAACTCTTTCAATATTTCATCTAATTCCCTCCAAGGGTCTTGTTCTCAGATCAGTGGTTTGCTGCTAGCATTGACTTCTCTATTGAACATGCTCTAGATGTGTCTCTCAGGAGAGATCTATATCCAGTTCCTTTCAATATGCATTTTATTACTTCATCAATCGTATCTAGTATACATATATATATACATACATACATATATATATACATATATTTACATATATACATATACACACACACACACATATATATATATCCCCTTTTAAGGAGTGGGAGCATCTGAATTTTGGTCATCCTTCTTTTTGAGCTTCCTGTGGTCTATGGATTGCATCTTGGGTAATTCGAGCTTTTTGGCAAATATCCACTTATCAATGAGTGCATACCAAGTGTGTTTTCCTGTGATTGAGTAACCTCACTCAGGATGATATTTTCTAGTTCATTCCATTTGCCTATGAATTTCATGAAGTCATTGTTTTTGATAGCTGAGTAGTACTCCACTGAGTAGATGTACCACTTTTTTGAATCCATTCCTCTTTTGAAAGGCATATGGGTTCATTCCAGCTTCTGGCTATTATAAATAAGGCTGATATGAACATAGTGGAGCATGTGTCTTTGTTGTATGTTGGAACATCTTTTGGGTATATGCCTAAGAGAGGTATAGCTGGGTTCTCAGGTAGTGCAATCTCCAATTTTCTGAGGAAACTCCAGACTGATTTCCAAAGTGGTTGTTCCAGTTTGCAATCCCACCAGCAATGGAAGAGTGTTCCTCCTTCTCCACATCCTCCCCAGCATCTGCTGTCAACTGAGATTTTTATTTTAGCTTTTCTGAATGGTGTGAAATAGAATCTCAGGGTTGTTTTGATTTGCATTTCCCTGATGACTAAGGATGTTAAACATTTCTTTAGCTGTTTTTTGGCCATTCGATAATCCTCAGTTGAGAATGATTTGTTTGGCTCTGTACCCCATTTTTAATAGGGTTATTTCACTCTCTGGATTCTAACTTCTTGAGTTCTTTGTATGTTTTAGATATTAACCCTGTATCAGATGTAGGATTGGTAAAGATGTTTTCCCAATCTGTTGGTTGCCATTTCATCCTATTGACAGTGTCTTTAGCTTTACAAAAGCTTTACAGCTTTATGAGGTCCCATTTGTCGATTCTTGATATTAGAGCATGAGCCATTGTTGTTCTGTTCAGGAAATTTTGCCCAGTGCCCATGTGTTCGAGACACTTCCTCATTTTTTCTTCTCTTAGTGTGAGTGTATCTGGTTTGATGTGGAGTGCCTAGATCCACTTGGACTTAAGCTTTGTACATGGTAATAAGAATGGATCAATTTGCATTATTCTACATGCTGACCTCCAATTTGTTGAAAATGTTATATTTCTGCCATTGAATGGTTTTAGTTCCTTTATCAAAGATCAAGTGACTATAGGTGTGGGGGTTTATTTCTGGGTCTTCACTTCTATTCCACTGATCTTTCAGTCTGTCTCTGTACCAATCCCATACAGTTTTTATGACGATTCCTCTGTAATACTGCTTGAAGTCAGGGATGGTGATTCTCACAGAAGTTCTTTTCATGTTTAGTATAGTTTGCGCTATCCTGGGTTTGGCAAATTACTCTTTTTATCTCTATAAAGAATTGAGTAGGAATATTGATGGAGATTGTGTTGAATCTATAGATTGCTTTTGGCAAAATGGCCATCTTTACTATATTAATCCTGCCAATCCATGAGCATGGAAGACCTTTCCATCTTCTCAGTTCTTCCTCAATTTTTTTCTTAAGAGACTTGAAGTTCTTGTCATGAAGATCTTTCGTTTGCTTGGTTAAAGTCACACCAAGATATTTTATATTACTTGGGAATATTGTGAAGGGTGCTATTTCCTTAATTTTTTTCTCAGCCTGTTTATCCTTTGAGTAGAAGAAGGCTACTGCTCTCTGCACCCAAATCCCATGGGAGGGAGAGCTAAACCTACAGAGAGGCAGTCACGCCTGGGAAACCAGAAGAGACTGCACTCTGCACACATCCAGACGCCAGAGGAAAACACCAAATGCCATCTGGAACCCTGGTGCACGAAGGCTCCCGGAAAGAGCGGCGCAGATCTTCCTGGTTGCTGCCTCCACGGAGAGGACTTAGGCAGTACCCCACAAGCAAACTTGAGCCTCGGGACCACAGGTAAGACCAACTTTTCTGCTGGAAGAAACCTACCTGGTGAACTCAGGACACACAGAGGCAAAATTCCTCTAGGATCGGGCACTTCCTGTGTTTATGGGAAGTCCCACACCCGCGGATCCCGGCCCGCAGCAGCTCTCTGCTCCCAAACCCCGTGGGAGAGAGACCTCACCGCCTGGTCAGGTGGGCACTCCTGAGGCTGCAGAGCGGAAGAGACCACCAACACTGCCCACCCCTCCCACATCCCTGACCCAAGAGGAAACTGTATAAGGCCTCTGGGTTCCTGTAGGGGAGGGCCCATGAGCGGCAGGAACCCTGGGCCTGAGACACCGCCGGAACCTGAAGGAAACAGACCGGATAAACAGTTCTCTGCACCCAAATCCTGTGGGAGGGAGAGCTAAACCTTCAGAGAGGCAGACGTGCCTGGGAAACCAGAAGAGACTGCACTCTGCACACACATCTCTGACGCCAGAGGAAAACACCAAACGCCATCTGGAACCCTAGTGCACCAAAGCTCCCAGAAAGGGCGGCGCAGATCTTCCTGGTTGCTGCCGCCGCAGAGAGCTCGTGGGCAGCACCCCGAGAACAAACTGGAGCCTCGCAACCACAGGTAAGACCAACTTTTCTGCTGCAAGTGACCTGCCTGGTGAACTCAAGACACAGGCCCACAGGAACAGCTGAAGACCTGTAGAGAGGAAAAACTACACGCCCAAAAGCAGAACACTCTGTCCCCATAACTGGCTGAAAGAAAACAGGAAAAGAGGTCTACAGCACTCCTGACACATAGGCTTATAGGACAGTCTAGCCACTGTCAGAAATAGCAGAACAAAGTAACACTGGAGATAATCTGATGGCGAGAGGCAAGTGCAGGAACCCAAGCAACAGAAACCAAGACTACATGGCATCATCCGAGCCAAATTCTCCCACCAAAATAAACATGGAATACCCAAACACACCAGAAAAGCAAGATCTAGTTTCAAAATCATATTTGATCATGATGCTGGAGGACTTCAAGAAAGACGTGAAGAACTCCTTTAGAGAAACACAGGAAAACATTAATAAACAGGTAGAAGCCTACAGAGAGGAATCGCAAAAATCCCTGAAAGAATTCCAGGAAAACACAATCAAACAGTTGAAGGAATTAAAAATGGAAATAGAAGCAATCAAGAAAGAACACATGGAAACAACCCTGGATATAGAAAACCTAAAGAAGAGACAAGGAGCTGTAGATACAAGCTTCACCAACAGAATACAAGAGGTGGAAGAGAGAATCTCGGGAGCAGAAGATTCCATAGAAATCATTGACTCAACTGTCAAAGATAATGTAAAGCAGAAAAAGCTACTGGTACAAAACATACAGGAAATCCAGGACTCAATGAGAAGATCAAACCTAAGGATGATAGGTATAGAAGAGAGTGAAGACTCCCAGCTCAAAGGACCAGTAAATATCTTCAACAAAATCATAGAAGAAAACTTCCCTAACCTAAAAAAAGAGATACCCATAGGCATACAAGAAGCCTACAGAACTCCAAATAGATTGGACCAGAAAAGAAACACCTCCCGTCACATAATTGTCAAAACACCAAACGCACAAAATAAAGAAAGAACATTAAAAGCAGTAAGGGAAAAAGGTCAAGTAACATATAAAGGCAGACCTATCAGAATCACACCAGACTTTGCGCCAGAAACTATGAAGGCCAGAAGATCCTGGACAGCTGTCATACAGACCCTAAGAGAACACTAATGCCAGCCCAGGTTACTGTATCCTGCAAAACTCTCAATTAACATAGATGGAGAAACTTCAGGAAATATCTGTAATGTGGGTTCTGAATTTCATCGATTAATGTGGAAAGACTCCACCTATGTATAGGCAACATCAGCATTCACCTCTTTCTGCTTGCTGACAATAGAGGGTGGGTTACTAGCTGTGTATTACTACTTCTCCTGTGCACTGTATCATGAACTCTAATCTCAAATAAGCCATTTATTTGTTAAGTAGTCTTTTTCAGATATTTTGGCATAAGAACAGGCAAAGGAAAAACGATATTTCATGTGTAATTTGTCATAATTATACAGGTAGGATGTTAGAAAGAGACATGGTCCTTTGTCCTCATGTCCAAGGATAGTGGCAAGCTGGATCCTTAGATAATCCCAATTTGGTCCTAAGAAATATTCCTTGGCCCTAAGGTAAAAACTATCTTTAATCTATTTCTAGATTATATTTGATATTAAAAACTATATTGGACCCACAGATAAGTTTACATACATCTATTTCTTGCCCTTGGTTTTATCTTCTCTGTAAAGTATGGCATGGGTATGTCTGAATATATGTTTCCTCTTTATGTGGTAGAATCTTTAAATAGAAGAACCTAGCTTTATGATAACACATACTGCTCTTCTTTTTTTTTTTTTATCTTTATTAACTAGAGTACTTCTTATTTACATTTCAATTGTTTCTGATTTCGGGGTCCAAATCCCCCTAACCCCTCCCTTCCCCTTCTATATCGGCTTCCCCTCCCCATCCTTCCCCCCAGTACCACCCTCCCCCCAACAATCACGTCCACTAGGTGTCCAGTCTTGGCAGGACCAAGGGCTTCTCCTGCCACTGGTGCTCTTACTAGGCTATTCATTGCTACCTAAGAGGTTGGAGTCCAGGGTAAATTCATGTATAGTCTTTGGAAAATGGCTTAGACCCTGGAAGCTCTGGTTGGTTGGCATTGTTGTTCATATGGGGTCTTGAGCCCCTTCAAGCTCTTCCAGGCCTTTTTGTGATTCCTTCAATGGGCGTCCTGTTCTCAGTTCAGTGGTTTGCTGCTGACATTCGCCTATGTATTTGCCATACTATGGCTGTGTCTCTCAGGAGAGATCTACATCTGGTTCCTGTCGGCCTGCACTTCTTTGCTTCATCCATCTTATCTAGTTTGGTGGCTGTATATGTATGGGCCACATGTGGGGCAGGCTCTGAATGGGTGTTCCTTCTGCCTCTGTTCTAAACTTTGCCTCCCTATTCCCTGCCAAGGGTATTCTTGTTCCCCTTTTAAAGAAGGAGTGAACACATACTGCTCTTATTTTGTGTATGTGTGTGTGTGTGTGTGTGCGTGCGTGCGTGTGTGTGTGTGTGTGTGTGCGTGCGTGCGTGTGTGTGTGTGTGTGTGTGATATACATGATAATGTCTGGGTATGTTTGCTGACAGAGGGCAGAGGAAGACATAATTCATCTTTCTCTACCACTCTTTCTTTTTCCCATGATACAGGGATACTCTCTCCCATCTTTTACAGACATATTAATAAATCTTTTTCCATAGCTACTCAATTTGAACACATTATTGTACGGGAATTCCCTTAATTAATTGATTGGGTAATAAAGATGAAAAGAAGCCAATCATTGAATGAGAAGGAGGAGGTGAATCTTCCAGGTCCTAGAGAGGAAAAGGGGACTAAGGAAGAAGAAACAGGCTTTAAACAGGGAGGCAAGAGGGAGAGGAGGCAGGATATAGACTGGGAACTGTTAGCCCTGGTAGCAGCCTCCCCCACAAGAAGATTTCTAACATAGAATAATTGGTGAGTTTAGAAGGATAGATTTCACACCTAGGTGTTGTGTCGTCTGTTTATTTTAAACAAAGAGTACTGGTGTTTTCCATTCTAAGTGACCTAGATGAGCATGAGGGAAAGAACATAGCCAGGCGGCATTCAGCTAGCGTTTTGAATGGAAAGAAAAGTCCAAGCTCCAGAGGAGAGGAAACCACTGGAGAGCCCAGGCTGGCAAAAATGTGCCCGGAACTGGCTATGTTTGGTGAACTGGCAAGAGAGTGATCTTGGAGATTAGGAGAGTTAGAGCTGGCATTTGTGAGAGAGGTGTTGCCTAGGAAAAACACACAGTCATGGATCTCAGACTCTGTACCAGGATAGGAACAGAGACCACCAATGCCAATACATAGCTGACTTTAGCATGGGTTCATTTTTAAAGCTACATGGCTACAATAACTCATAACCTCCAAAGCGTGTGAATAGTCCAATGGACATAGTAAAGTTTTTCAAAATTTGGCTTAACATGTGTACCTTGTTCCATCAGCTATACTATAAAGAGTGTGTAAAAAACAAATCTAGCTATAATCCCAGTAAGGAAAATATATATTATTTATTTGTTTTGATGAACATTCTTTTTTTTATGCCTTTTACATGTTTTGGTATGTCTTGACAGAAATTCAAATTAAAAAATGTTCATACCACAAATTTTGGTCTCAATTTCTCTTCTAGTTTTCTTTATGTGCTATGAAAAACATTAGAACTAAAAGCAACTTGGGAAAGAAAGAGTATTTCTAGATTAGACATTTAAGGAAAGGTTGAAGTAGGCTCTTAAAACAGTAACAGTGGAGGATGGCTGCTTGGGGAGTCACTCTGGTTTGCTGAGGCTCATACTTAACTAACTTTGTAATACATCCTGAGTGAACCTTCAGAGGGATTGGTACCACCAATAATAGACTGAGTCTTTCTAAATCTATTAGCAAAGCAGTCTCTTACAGACAGGATGTTGAAGACAGATTATTTCATTGAGATGTCTTTTTTGGATGAATCTAGGTCATGTCAAAATGACAAGGCTAGGGAGGTCATATACTTCCTCTATGTCCACAAATGCACACTGATCTGTTTTATAAATGGTAGGTTTTTTCAGGAATACATGTTTAATAAATTTAGAAGAAAACTATTAATAACTTTATAGAACTATTACCCTACTTAGAAAATCTCATCATTAGCAATTTTCTGAGGAACCAACAAAAGACTAGGGAATTATGGCATTTGAACACACACACAGACACACACACACACACACACACACACACACACACACATGACTTGATAATAAAGAGACAAAGTTCTGGTTTTTCTCTAGGAAGACACCACTGGATTATATAGAGCTGATTATTATATTTTATAAGCACAGTCAAATAAATTGGTTTTCGTGAAACTCGTAAAGTAAGTCTGAACTTACTTATCAAATAGTTTACATACATGCTAGTTTTGTTTCTATGAGAATTGGTACTGAAAAATGTCTAGGTTTCTTTTGGAGATCCTATCTGACATCAGTGTTATTAGTGAGCTAGTGATCATTAAGACAATTTCATCAACTAACCCAAATATTATAATATTTGAGATTTCAGAGTACTCAGGATATATACCAGAGACAAAAATAAGTTTAATTTACTTAATATTTGTATGAAACAAGTTTTAAAAAGTTTTATTGTTTTTTTACATTTATGGGTAAATATATATGGATGTGGAGAGATGAGAGCAGTTGCTCAAAAAGTTCAAAAGTTGGCCTTGGATTTTTCACAGTTGAAGTTACAAACTGTTGCTATCCACTAAGTGTGTTTGCTACAAACTGAGCTACAGTCCAGTGAAAAGCTTCAAGCACTGTCAACTACCAAGTGATCTCTCCACTTCTTATATAGTATACTTTCAATTATGACCTGAGGCATTATTAAATCTTTCACTGAAAATAGCATGAGCATTTTTCTTACCAGAAGAATCTTTGCTTAAACTTGTTTTTGACAAAATGTGTAAGAAAAGCTATTCACGTTTACACAGTCCCCAAAATAGCCGAAAAGAAACAACACAAGAAAGAGCTTAAACACCACACATGTGCGCGCACACAAACACAGACACACCCTGTTTCTCTCCCTTATACATTCAACCAATGTTGCGTTGAGACCATTGAGTGCAACCATTGATTGTAAAAGTTTAAATTCACAGAGGATGGAAGGAAGATGGAGGAAGACAAAGATGATCCAGATTCTGTGTGGCATTAAATAGCCCACAGGTAGCTATGAATATCTTATAAGGGATGGATAATTACAGGATAATTTGTCTTATTTAGTTCCAGAGGGAGAAGACTTCATCATGGCTAGGAAGTATCAAAGCATGACGAAAAGCTGCAAGATCACATCTTGTAACAGAAATCCAGAGCAGACAGAGAGAACCAGAAGTAAGCTGCCTCAGGCTCCTGTCACCATAGCCAGAGCTGCTCCTACTGGCCTCCTTTTCCCTCCTCCATGAGTCTGGTGTCCTAACTGGCCACTACAAACAAACCATGGATAAGTTGATTTAGTCGAATATGTTGTCACAGCAATGATATGAATTACGAATACCATCATCTCCCTGGAATGAGAAGTGCAGGCCACCTCAACAGATTCCTGACTTTTCACAAAGCATTCATTCACAAGAAAGAAGTGAGTCTCTGGTATCATCAAAAGACCAAAGATGTTAAAACTCACTATTTGTGCAGTTTCCAGGGATGACAAGTTCAGGTTGCAAAGAGAGCATCAAAGTTAGTTATTCAAAAGCTCTTAATGATGCACAAAGCCGTTTTCACTACAAAGCCTTAATTAAAAGTCGCCCCTTAATTATTTATGTGCCACCCAGTGCATTCAAATGATTTCCCTAGAAGTGGCAGCTAACCTTCTGCAGAGTAGGGAGCATTGCATACAGTGACTCTGTGAAATTCATTCAGACTACTCACTGGTTCTTCCAATCTGCCTTCAACTGCAGAGAAAGGTGAGAGCTCATGAGGACTCTGATGAGATTAAGAGCTAAGAAAGTGCTGGTATTTGGGGATACTCATTTAAGGCCCAGAGAAATGTAAAACTCTAAGGTTTTTGTTTGTTTGTATTGTTTTGTTTTTGGTTTTTGATGTTTTAAAAAAATCAGCTCACAGGTGAACAATCAGGCTGAGACCCAAACAGATTTTAAAGAACTAATAACAACCCTGATGAAAGAAAAGTGACAAGTTATCTAATGCAGCCTCCTGGTGAGCAGACTGACTCTGAGGTTGCAGGAGCAACTGTCTGGCAAACTCCAGCCACGGGCAGGTGAAGTAAGAACACTTGAGAGAGAAGGATCACAATCTGGGCCATCTCCATAGCCCCCAAAGCAAAGAGCAAGGATTCGTGGGATTCTTACATTCCTAGCTCTTGGAGGGTGGAAGCAGGAGGAGCAAAGTGCTCAAGGTCATCTTTGGCTACATCAGTGTGTTGAGGCCAGGCTGATCTTGTAACACCTTATCTCAGAAAGCAAACACGCAAAGGAAAATTTCAGAAAACAAACAAATGAGACGCATAGGCACTCACAACTCCTCTAGCATCGTGACAGGACAGGAGAAATGAGCCGCATAGGCACTCACAACTCCTCCAGCATCCTGATAGAATGGGAGAAATGTCTTTCCACTTGGACATCTATGGCAGGAAAGCTACAGACCGTGAACTTTCACATTTTGATGAGCAGAGGGAAATATTGAGGATGCATCCTGGTGTCCACGAAGCAGGTCAGCCAACATCTGTACAGCTGCTGGTGGGAGGTGTTGGAAGAAGGCACTGTGGGAATCTCTGTGACCAGTGAGACTCAGGATAGGAAAACATCCAGTCTGTCAAACTGAATTTTGGATTCACAAATACAGAGTCAAAAAGAAAGAAAGAAAGAAAAGGAAAGGAAAAAAGAAAAAAAAAGAGGTCAGGTTCAGGGCTTTTGGTCTTTCAGTGACTTGAGTATGGTCCTTAATCCCTTTGGAGTTGAGTTGTGTTCAGGGTGAGAGATATGGATCTATTTTCATTTCTCTGTATGCTGCTATTCACACCATCTGTCTGCCAAGAAGCTGACCTTTTCCCCAGTGTGTAATTTTGTTTGCTTTGTGAAAAACAAGGTGTTTTTACCTGTATGGAGTTCCATCTGGATCTGAGTCTTCAATTCTATACATTGATCAATGAGTCTATTATTTCAATAATATGCTTTCTTTTTATTATTGTAAGCTTTTTAATACAACTTGAAATCTGGGAAAAGAAAGTTTAAATCCGCTGTAATGACATGTATTCTGAGTTTTTCTACACTTTACCATACAAAGTTATCCCTTCAACCATTTCCATGGTCATAAATATCAATAGTTTATCAATTAAATTCAAATACATTCATTTAGTCATTTTCAGGTTAGTTTACCAAATCAACTGCAAGACCTCAACTCAATTATGAGGCATGATTCTACTACAAAAATCATAACTTTTAACAACTTATGGCATCTATAATTTATTATTTGAGTATGTGCTTAGACAATATCCCCTGTAAACTTAGCTTGACTTAAAACTCATGAACAATATAATGTAGCAGTTTGATCCAGTTCTTCCACACAGCGCCATGCTCTGAGAACTAAGACTCAGACTCAAGATATATTTACAAATACCTTGAGGCTCTTCTCTAACTAGATCACAATTTAGAATAACTGACTTATTTTAACCTACATTCTGTAACATGCCCAGTTAACCATGTTCAGGTACTATGTGCCTCTCCTCACATCTTCCAAGGTGTATCTCCTGCCGCATTCTATCTCAGAATTATGATTTCTCCCAGATTTCCCACTTCTCATTTACCACCTAAATAATAAGCCATCAGATTTATTATTAACAAGTGCCATAGTCATATCGATATTAGATATTCTCTCAATAATCCCCCTTTGAAGTACAATAAATGTCTCTTTTTCAAATATAAATTGAATAAAATTATAAAAATTATAATAGTTATAAGGTGTGATATATATTTACAATGTCAAGTCCATAGTATGTGGTAATTTAAAAAAATATCCTATTATCTATCCTATCATGGTGAGTTCAGAGTTCTGGATCTAAATCACATTTTGTCCTAACTTGCATTAACAACCTAACACCATCTTTTTAGGTCTAATAAATCTTCTTAAATATAACAACTTAAGCTTTTATTGAGACTATGATTATCTTGTATTCAACCCCAAAAGACAACTAAGAAGAAATATTTCCTGATTAAATAAGAAGTGCAGACAAACACTTTCCAAGTTTTAAAAATGGCAGACAGTTGACTGTCGAGACCACTTCAAAGTATTCTAAGACATTGGAGCACTGTCTTCAGCTCTCTTGTTCAAAGTATCTGACAAACCTTATGTGAAGCCAGAATTACCAAGTATTTTCTTACCCTGTATTGGCAAAGCTTGGCAATCAAGTTCCATGCATTTGTTTTCATTTTGATTTCTGTTCTTTTCTGGGTGGCTTTCTGTCTGCCGATTAAGTTAGGGCACTTTCTTGGCCCAGAGGCTAGCTTGCCACAAATGAAGATAGCTCTAAATGGAGTTTCTTTGGAGCTCATTATCATCTTCTTCTAAGTTTAATGAGGTACAGCTGGGATCTGATATGTGTTGAAAGACCCTTAGACCGAGGAGACTCTCGCTCCAATCCTGAGGACACCCACCACCCCACAAACATGCGGGACTCAGTCTTGATGGAAAAACAAGAGGTTTACGTTGGGATACCAATGCACTGGGGCTTGACACGGTCCTCACGCAGGAGGAATGTGAAGAGCCCAGACCAGCAGAAATATACAGCTTATATAATCATTTAAGGTTACACAGTTTAATTAGATCAGCTAAGTTCATTATGAGAAAATTTTAAGATGGCAGCATTGAATCAGCACTCTGCTCATATTTTGACCTTATATTCTGGTTTGCTTACATTTTTATGTCAATCTTACTTTTTTAACATTATTCTTATTTTTGTATGCCTAGGAAAGTGTTGGTATATGTATATTGATCTTGTATACAAGACAGAATATAGTTTGTGGTGTTAGCGCTTCCCTTCCACCATAGAAGAACTAGGAATCAATAAAACTGCCAGGTTTGGTGGCAAACATCTTACCTCTATGGTATACTGTTCTCAATGACAATTTCAATTAACTATTCGGCCTTCCTGATTTCTCACCAGAAACTAGATGAACTCTGAATCACTAAATTCTTATACAAACACCACCAAATGAAGAAGAATGAAACATAAATAATGAAAAAATAGTGACAGTGGCAAACTGCTAATTGTTGATGTGTGTTCTGTTGCTA
This sequence comes from Rattus norvegicus, assembly GCF_021556685.1. Taxonomy (NCBI): domain Eukaryota; kingdom Metazoa; phylum Chordata; class Mammalia; order Rodentia; family Muridae; genus Rattus; species Rattus norvegicus. Next base: position 5,240,121 of record NC_141538.1, on the reverse strand, counting down.
TGTATGATGTTAAATACTACCACAAAATCTGTTTGTTCCCAGGGATGTGGAGATCCTCACATGCACCAACTGATGATAATATAACGTTCCTCCTTAGTTTAAAACTATTGTATGAATAAAGATGCCTACAGTCTGTAGCTGAGCTGAAGAGAGGCAGGCAGAGCTGCAGTTCCTGGGCTTGAAGTCTGATGCAGAGACCATGAGGAGGAGATCAGAGAGAAGAAGAAAGAAGGAGATGCCATGAAGTAGATGGTTCATGAGAACATGGGCATGAGGGCTGTCCATTTGGAGTAAGAGTAGCCTACCTGAATCACAGAAAGTTATATCTCAGAGTTATTGATAGGGTAGTAGACATAATAGAGATCTTATATCTACCCAGCTTTAATGCTACTAAGTCTTACAATAAATATGAAGGTTTTGTGTCTTTTATTTGGGAACTAAATGATCTAAGGTGGTGTAGAAACCCCCACATAATATTTAAACTACAAGAAATAAGCGGGGTTGGGGATTTACCACTGGGTAGAGCACTTGCCTAGGAAGTGCAAGGCCCTGGGTTCGGTCCCCAGCTCCGAAAAAAAGAACCAAAAAAAAAAAAGAAAGAAAGAAATAAGCAAATGTCTGCTAGAAACAATTACATAATATCCATTTCGATAATACCATCTCACCCTACTATGCAGTGTGATACACAGATATAGTGAAATTTCCCAGTGACACTACAGCCAGGATCAACAGTTTTGAAACAAAAAGAATCTATTTCTCCTGCTGAGTTTTTCATTCACACTGCAGTGTAATATAATCCACTTTGACTAGTTGTAAACTTTGCTCTGCTAAAGCCAGAATTTTGGTAGTAAGAATTATTTTCAGAAATTCAATGTTTGATTTAAAAGTCAGAAAATAGTTTCCATAGACAAGGACTTTTATGTACAAAATGAATGTAACAGAATTTTTCCAGCCCTCTGAGACAACTAGTGTATAGTGAGCACAGAATTGCTCAGTTGAGTTAAAATGATTTTCATACTTGAAAGAGCTAAATAATTTATGTTACTTTCATTGTCTTTTGAGCTAATGATTTTCTTAGCAGAATTTTTTATTTCTAAAGAACTTGAGGAATGAAAACCTCATTCCAAATTTTCAGTGGAACAACATGCACACACACACACACACACACACACACACACACACACACACATACACATCTGTGTATTCATGATTGCCTTTTCAGAATACTTATCAAATATGTTTATAAGGTTGTAGATAATTGGATCAGCATCTATGAGTACTTACTGCTATTGCAGAGAACTGCAGTTGGTTCAGAGCACATATATCAGGCTGATTACAACTGCCTGTTTCAGGTACAAAGGATGTTATGCCTCTTCTTGGGTTCCAGGATATGTGTGATGAACTCATACAGGCACAGAGACACTGACACAAACACATGCATGCAAACTTTAACAAAAAATCTAATTAAAAAATGTATTCATAGTGCAGTAGAGTTTGCCCAGTGCTTCTGCCAAGCCTGTGGACCTGATAGTGCCCATGGTTTATCCCCATGAACAACATGGAGGAATAGTAGAACTGAGTACAAGTTGTCCTCTGACCTCCAACAAACATGGTTTGGTTCAAGTGTATACACACACATACAAATAAACAAATATAAGTATTACTTAAATTTTAATTTATACAAGCTAAAGTTTGTAGAATATTTTAACACAAATGTTATTTTTTTAATGAGTACTATCTCTAGAAAATTCAAGTTCATGAACAGCTATAAGCATGCCAATCTCTACTATGTCTAAGTGGTTGTGAAGAAATCTGTAACTCGTGGTAACTATCTTAAGCTTGATAGTGTTCTATTCATATCTTATATTCTATAAGGGGTAGTAGATTATTTGGTAAAGTGAATATCTGTCTAGACTGAGAACTTGAGTTTGATGCTACAAGAAAACATGTTAAAAACTTATGGATAGCGGACTCTCCCCCACCCCCCACAATTAGGTTTTTTTGAGCTGTCCTAGAGAACTCACTTGCTTCCAGGTCAGCTGTCTCACAAATGACTATAACTACATTCCCAGGGAAATTGGATATTCTCTTCTAGTCTCAGATAGCACCATCTCACATATATATTAATTAAATTATGAAAGTACAAAGTTGCTCTCTCCTCCAGCCAAGCAAGATGCCCAAAGGAAAGAAGGCCAAGGGGAAGAAGATGGCCCCAGCCCTCACCGTGGTCAAGAAACAGGAGGCCAAAAACTTGGTCAATCCTTTGTTTGAGAAAAGGCCTAAGAACTTCGGCATTGGACAGGACATCCAGCCCAAAAGAGATCTCACATGCTTCGTCAGTGGCCCTGCTACCTCAGGCTACAGCAAGAGGCATCCTCTATCAGCAGCTCAAAATATCTCCTGCCATCAACCAGTTCACCCAGGCCCTGGACAGGCAATCAGTGACTCAGCTGCTTAAGCTTGCCCACAAGTACAGGCCAGAGACAAAGCAGGAGAAGAAGCAAAGGCTGCTGGCCCACGCTGAGAAGAAAGCTGCTGGTAAAGGGGACATCTCAACTAAGAGACCACTTGTCCTAGGAGCAGGGGTCAATACAGTCACCACCTTGGTGGAGAACAAGAAGGCTCAGCTGGTGGTGATTGCCCATGATGTAGACCCCATTGAGCTGGTGGTTTTCTTGCTGGCCCTTTTTTGAAAGATGGGGGTGCCCTACTGCATCATCAAAGGAAAAGCCAGTCTGGGGCGCCTGGTCCACAGGAAGACATGCACCACTGTTGTCTTCACACAGGTTAACTCGGAAGACAAGGGTGCTCTGGCTAAGCTGGTGGAAGCTATTAGGACCAATTATAATGACAGATATGACAAGATCCGCCGCCACTGGGGAGGCAACGTCCTGGGTCATAAGTCTGTGACTCGCATTGCCAAATTGGAAAAGGTCAAGGCTAAGGAACTCGACACTAAACTGGGTTAAATGTACACTTAAGTTTTCTGTACTTAAATATAATTACAAAATTTTTTAAAAGTACAAAATTAAATACAGATGTGGTGATACATTCTTGCAAGCTCAGAGGGGAAGAAATCTGTGATCTATGTCTCAGTGGTCACTCAAGCATATTTGGTTAGGTCTATGTGGAAGATGAGACACTGCCTCAAGAATTTTTTGTTAGATGATTTGACTTACATATATCTTCGGTCTTGGTTTAAATTAGTATATCAATGTGGTAGAATTCAGTTATCCAAATGGATGCCCTTCCCATTGCTGCCATGATCCTTCCTTTCTGTAGCTATGGTACAGGTGACATTTGTTCTTCACCAAAGTGCCATCTGTGCAAATCTGAGAATCAGTAGAGAAACTAGTGCAGATCTACACCATTAGAGAAAATATTTCTAAATATATCATGAACAGGAAAAGATCCATTTTTCCAAATCATTAATTCTCATTAATAAAGAGAATGTTAGCATGGCTGATTTATGGAGAAATCTTTCCCCAAAAGAACAGAAGTTTATGTGTGTCTAAAATTTTCTTTCCACAGAGATGTGTGATGAATTTGCTGTTCTGCTTCACCAGAAACTGAGGAATTCTATTTTTTTTAAGACTGGCATCAAGGTTTATTTTTATTTTTTTAAAGATTTATTTGTTTATTTTATAAGTACTCTGCTGCTGTCTTCAGACATACCAGAAGAGGGAATCAAATCCCATTACAGATGGCTGTGAGCCACCATGTGATTGCTGGGAATTGAACTCAGGACCTCTGGAAGAGCAGTCAGTGCTCTCAACCACTAAGCCATCTCTCCAGCCCTTATTTTTTTTTAATACAAAATGACAAAACCTTTTTAATAGCCAACCCATCTTAAAAATAAAACAGGACATTATTTTACTGGGTTTCTTTTTTTTCTTCCATCTTTATTAACTTGAGTATTTCTTATTTACATTTTGATTGCTATTCCCCTTCCCCATTTCCGGGCCAACATCTCCCTAATCCCACCTCTCCCCTTCTATATGGGTGTTCCCCCCCATCCTCCCCCGAGTACCACCCTCCCTCTAACAATCACCTTAACTGGGGGTTCAGTCTTGGCAGGAATAAGGACTTCCCCTTCCACTGGTGCTCTTACTAGGCTATTCATTGCTACCTATGAGGATGAAGCCAAGGGTCAGTCAAGGTATAGTCTTTGGGTAGTGGCTTAGTCCCTGGAAGCTCTGGTTGATTGGCATTGTTGTTTACATGGGGTCTCGAGCCCCTTTAAGCTCTTCAGGTCCTTTCTCTGTTTCCTTCAAATTGGGTACCGTTCTCAGTTCAGTGGTTTGCTGCTGTCATTCGCCTATGTATTTGCTGTAAATCATAATCATGTAAACCAATAGATACAACATAGCTAAGATAGGAGATGCATTTGAAAGATGGTAGGAGAGTAATCAACATGATTTAGTGTCATGAAAAATATTGGGAATTCTACTATAGCATGTCTCATTGATCACATGGGATGATAAGTCAATAATACAGACAAGACCATCAGTCATCAGTCTTAGAATAGTGAATGTCATAAGTTATAATCCTTCAAGAAATTGAAATTAACAACAAGAGATCAAAGCTGCTTTCTGACCATGGTGCTTTCTAGCACCATGTATAGAAGTGGGGATAGGAACATGGACTATAAAAGAGAGCCTTAGCTCTGACAGTTGAAAATGGAAAAAAAAGACTGCCCTAGAATATTTTTAAAGATTTTTATTATTAGGTATTGAGTCAAACAATAATAGATTTCATCATCTTACATTTCATACATGCTAATAATTTGATCCCATCCATTCCCCTTCCTCTCCATTCTTCCTGTCACACTCTTTCTCTCTCTCCACCTTTCCTTTTATTCTGCCTCTACTTTTCTGTCATTTTCTGGGGGGGTGTAATTATTTTAATTAGGGTTTCTCGCAGGAACATGTGCCACTTACCTGTAGCAAACCATTGAGGAAAATCTCTCCCTACTCTAGCCACTGTAATTGCCTATAGACTACTCTCAGAGAGAGCCAGAAAACAGCATTATTATTTAAAAATCATCAGATCAAACATGGGTGTAATGATTATTTTGGGCAATCCACTACAGAGACTAAAACATAGGAAGAAATTTCAACTTTGGATATGTAATGGGACACAGCATACAATGGATGCTCTGTAGTTGCCAGTCCAGTAACTTCTGAGATCAGGACAAACTCTTTTGGTTATCCCATGGATGAAGAATGCTGACAACTGACCTAGTGATGTTACTTTTAATCCATGCTTTGTTGTTGTTGTTGTTGTTGTTGTTGTTATTGTGGCATCATCATCCTCTTCCTCCTCTCCCTCATCTTCCTCCGCTTCTTTCTCCTCCTCCTCCTCTCGTTTTGATATTTCTGAGTTTTAAGAATGCAAAGAGGATGATTTAGTCTTTAAACAATCTCATTCACTCATAACGGGCAATGAAAGATATTCAGAACAAAAAGAGAAGAGTCTCATGAGCCTAGGCCTCGTCCGTGGGGTTGATAGGCAGCTAACAATTCCTAGATGTAGAAAAACTCATGAGGCCCATCATTGTCTGTGGGTTATGGGTTTGGGATGAAATCCCCCAAAGTTCAGAATCTCCAGCAACTTGAAAAAGAGAGAAAATCTTCCATAGGTATCTGTTATTCCACGGGAATGTTTGCAGCGGTAAGAATGTATAGATTTGCATTCATGTACATGCTGACCTCCAGTTGAAGGAGATAGATTCATTGAAAATGCTATCTTTTTTCCACTGGATGGAAATATACCCTTTGTCAAATATCAAGTGACAAGAGGTGTGTGGGTTCATTTCTGGTTCTTCAATTCTATTCTATTGATCTACCTGCCTGTCTCTGTACCAATACTATACTTTTTTTTATTAATATTGCTCTGTAATACAGCTTTAGATTAGGGATGCTCATTCCTCCAGAAGGTCTTGTATTATGGAGGATAGTTTTCGCTATCCTGGGTTTTTTCTTATTCCTAATGATTTGCAAATTGCTCTTTCAAATTCCATGAAGAATTGAGTTGGAATTTTGATGTGTATTTGATGTGCCTCTGTAGATAGATTTTGGCAAAATGGAAATTTTAAAATATTAATCCTGTCAATCCATGAGCATTGGGAGGTCTTTCCATCTTCTGAGATCTTCAATTTCTTCTTCAGAGACTTGAATTTTTTTTTTTTTGGTTCTTTTTTTCGGAGCTGGGGACCGAACCCAGGGCCTTGCGCTTCCTAGGTAAGTGCTCTACCACTGAGCTAAATCCCCAGCCCCGAGACTTGAATTTTTTATCAAATAAATAATTCACTTGCTTAGTTAGAGTCACACAGAAATATTTAATTTTATTTGTGACTATTCGGAATGGTGTCATTTCCATAATTTCTTTCCCAGATTTTGAATAGAGGAAGGCTACTGATTTTGTTTGAGTTAGTTTTATATACACCCACATTGCTGAATTCCTTTATCAGGCTTAGCAGTTCTCTGGTGGCACTTTTGGGATCACTTAAGTATACTGTCATATCATCTGCAAATAGAGATATTTTTACTTCTTCCTTTCCAATTTGGATTCCTTTGACCATCTTTTGTTTTCTGATTGCTATGGCTAAAACTTTGAATACTACATTGAATAAGTAAGGAAACAGTTCGCAGCCTTGTCTAGTCCCTGATTTTAGAGGGATTGCTTCAAGTTTTTCTCCATCTAGTATGATGGGGCTACTGGTTTCTTGTATATTGCTTTTATTATATTTAGGCATGGGTTGTGAATTTTTTTAAGACTTTTAACATGAAGGAGTTTCAAATTTTGTCAAATTGTTTCTCAGCATCTAATGAGATTATCATGTTCTTTATGTTTGTTTGGTTTTTTGGGGTTTTTTTTTTTTTGTTTTTGTTTTTGCTTTTATCTATTTGGTTGATTTTAGCCCTGAATTTGATTATTTCCTGCCATCTATCCTTCTTGGGGGTATGTGCTTTTTTTTTGTTCTAGAACTTTTAGGTGTGCTGTCAAGCTGCTAATATATGTTCTGTGAAGTTTCTTTTTGGAGGCACTCAGAGCTGTGAGTTTTCCTCTTAGCACTGCTTTCATTGTGTCCCATAAGATTGGGTGTGCTGTGCCCTCATTTTCATTAAATTCTAAAAAGTCTTTAATTTCTTTCTTCACTTTTTCCTTGGTCAAGTTATCATTGAGTAGAACATTGTTGAACTTCCATGTGTATGTGGACTTTCTGTCATATTTTTTCTTTTTTTGTTATTGAAGACCAGCCTTATTTCATGGTGATATGATAGGATGCATGAGGATTATTTCAAATTTCCTCTATCTGTTGAGGTCTGTTTTGGAGAAGGTACCATAAGTGTTGAGAAGAAGGTTTGTTTTTAGGATCAAATGTTCTATCAATATCTGTTAAATTGATTTGGTTTATAACTTCTGTTAGTTTCTCTATGTCTCTGTTTAGTTTCTCTTTCCATGATCTGTCCATTGATGAGAATGGGTTGTTGAAATCTTCCACTATTATTGTGGGAGGTTCAATGTGTGCTTTGAGCTTCAGAAAGGTTTCTTTTATGAATGTAGGTTTCCTTGCACCTGGAGCATAGATATTCAGGATTGAGAGTTCACCTTGGTGTATTTTTCTTTGATGAATATGAATTGTCCTTGCTTAACACTTTCGAAAACTTTTGGTTGGTAGTCAATTTTATTGGATATTGGAGTATATACTCCAGCTTGTTTCTTGGGACCATTTGCTTGGGAAATTGTTTTCAGGCTTTTACTCTGAGGTAATCATTTTCATTTTTACTGACTTCTGTTTCCTGTATGCAGCAAAATGCTGGGTCCTCTTTACGTATCCATTCTGTTATTCTATGGCTTTTTATTGGGGAATTGAGTCCAATGATATTAAGAGATATTAAGCAGTAGTGATTATTGTTTCCTTTTATTTTTGTTGTTAGAGGAGTAATCACATTTGTTTGGCTCTATTCTTTCAGGTTTATAGCAAGAACATTACTTTTTTTTTTTAAGATTATAGACCAATATATTTCATATTTATACATGCAAAGGCCCAATAAAGTTTTAATAGCAAGTAAAATGCAACAATGTGTTTTTAATTGTATGTATTTACCAAATGGAACTTATTCCTGTTATACAAGACTGGCATAATAAGCAAAGATCAATAAATACAATTTACTTATCAATGCCCTAAATTTAAATATATCTATATCTATATATCAATACATATAGAAAACACATTTGACAAAAATCTAACACTCAGATACAACATTGTTGACAAACGAAAAGTATTGAATACACAACCTCCTTTTGGTGAAGAATGTTTCTAAAGTTTAACATTGACTTTATATTAAATAATGAAACTTAATGTTTCTATGAAAACAGGAAAAAATATGAATACTGTATCCAAGTCCAGCTGCCCAACAGCATAATGGGAGATTTAATTTGGCCACAATAATGACAAAAATGTAATATAAAAGGTATATATAATTTTAAAAAAGTAACCCACACTGTATCAGTTATTTTTTTATTGTTATGATAAAACACCATGACCAAGGCAAGTATTAAAAAATAGTGCATTTAGTTGAGCTTATGTTTTCATGGGGATGGTGGAGTGAAGGTATAATGGCAGGAATGGCGGAGAGCCAACATTTCTAACAGTAAGCAGAAAGAGGACAGGAAGAAGATACAAAGAGGACTGGGCTTGTAAAGATACAAAGTATTCATGACATGCCTCATCTAACAGGACATGCCTCCAAATCCTTCTCAGGCAGTTCCATCAAATAAAGGCCAAGAAAGAGGAACACTCCTCCATTGTTGGTGGGATTGCAGACTGATACAACCATTCTGGAAAGCAGTCTGGAGGTTCCTCAGAAAATTGGACATTGAACTGCCTGAGGATCCAGCTATACCTCTCTTGGGCATATACCCAAAAGATGCCTCAACATATAAAAGAGACACGTGCTCCACTATGTTCATCGCAGCCTTATTTATAATAGCCAGAAACTGGAAAGAACCCAGATGCCCTTCAACAGAGGAATGGATACAGAAAATGTGGTACATCTACACAATGGAATATTACTCAGCTATCAAAAACAACGAGTTTATGAAATTCGTAGGCAAATGGTTGGAACTGGAAAATATCATCCTGAGTGAGCTAACCCAATCACAGAAAGACATACATGGTATGCACTCATTGATAAGTGGCTATTAGCCCAAATGCTTGAATTACCCTAGATCCCTAGAACAAACGAAACTCAAGACGGATGATCAAAATGTGAATGCTTCACTCCTTCTTTAAATGAGGAAAAAGAATACCCTTGGCAGGGAAGGGAGAGGCAAAGATTAAAACAGAGACTGAAGGAACACTCATTCAGAGCCTGCCCCACATGTGGCCCGTACATATACAGCCACCCAATTAGACAAGATGGATGAAGCAAAGAAGTGCAGACCGACAGGAGCCGGATGTAGATCGCTCCTGAGAGACACAGCCAGAATACAGCAAATACAGAGGCGAATGCCAGCAGCAAACCATTGAACTGAGAATAGGTCCCCTGTTGAAGGAATCAGAGAAAGAACTGGAAGAGCTTGAAGGGGCTCGAGACCCCAAAAGTACAACAATGTCAAGCAACCAGAGCTTCCAGGGACTAAGCCACTACCTAAAGAATATACATGGACTGACCCTGGACTCTGACCCCATAGATAGCAATGAATATCCTAGTAAGAGCACCAGTGGAAGGGGAAGCCCTGGGTCCTGCTAAGACTGAACCCCCAGTGAACTAGACTATGGGGGGAGGGCGGCAATGGGGGGAGGGTTGGGAGGGGAACACCCATAAGGAAGGGGAGGGGGGCTACTATTACATCCCCCAAAACCTTCTATTATACCTCGGAACATACTCTGGAGTGTGCATATGCACGTTTCCTTTTCTGTAGGGATATTTGCATTCCTCTGCTCCTGGGAGCGTCTTTACATAGTTATTGCCATTGCGACTTGTAAGTATACAATTTAATCACACCAGAATATATATTCACCATCTTTTAAATATTTTATTAGTTATATTTCTTTACTTAAATTTCAAACCTTATTCCCCTTCCCTGTTTCCTGTCCATAAGCCCTCATTCCCTCCCTTCCCCCTCCCCCGTACAGCTATTCCCCTATACATCTCCCTTATTGCCCCACCCCCATATTCCCCTACGCTGGGGGTCCAACCTTGGCAGGATCAATGTCTTCCCGATCCCCTGGTGCCCCAACAAGTCTATTCTCTACTACATATGCAGTTGGACCCTTGGTCAGTCCATGTGTAGTCTTTCCATCATATTTAACATTTTAATCAAAACTTGCTATAAATCTACAGAGTCAAGACATATCCATTCATCATAATTTGATAATATAATGAAAATTCTGTACAATTTTTTCACAATAAGGTATTTGAAAGCTCAGAGAGACCTAATAATATACCCAATGAAAGAATTCGTGCTATATCACCTATACTTTTGTTTTTGTAATAAAATATTTGAATTTGCTCCGTTTAAAATAAAGTTTTAACAAAGATTTTTTAACAAGGTTTTTAAAATTCTTTTTTAAGTTTTTCCTTCTGTACATTTTTTTCAGGTGCTCACAGATCTAAAACAGGCCTCAGATTTTTGGCTAAGTGGGCTGTGTACAGCTAGGAACCACCATAGCTGGTGATCTAAATCTGGGCTTTTTTAACACAAGTGCTTTGTAGTGCTGAGACACATCACCAGTTCTGAAAAAAAATGTGTTTAAACAAACTTAAGGGCAGGAGTGGAGATAGCACGATGGAGAGCAATGATTTTAAAAGAAAATTATGTATTAGTATATAAAGTATCAAATAGGGCCATGGGAAATTAGTTTAAAAGGGAAAAGAAAAAAATATTGTCTTAAAGGAAATCCTTAGAAAAGCAAAACACCAAATGCAATAGTGTATGGAATACAGCTAGAAATTCAAAGAACAGGGGCAGACTGTCCTCTGCCTGTGCTAGATCTCAGCGGGAATTCAAGGAGCTGACAGGATTAGAAGAAACACTCTGTTGCCATCCCCATGCAATTAGCCTGAACTTGGAAGATGATAGTGTGTAGGGTATTTGCAGAGAAGTGGAGCTGTTCACTCCCCTGTGCTTGCTTTACAGCTGACAGTGGCTCCATTCAATTTCACACTTTATTTTAAAAATTAAAACAGAGAGATTCCTTGATAAAGATCTAATTATACTTTAAAAATTTACAAGAAGGAGTTGCCAGTTTGTTTTTTGGTTTTGTTTATATGTTCACTAAATGCCTATATTTGTCAACTCAAAGGATGATTCAGCAGTTAAGAGCACTGCTGCAGGAATCATTCCACTTCTTTAGCCTCTGGAGACATCTGTACTCATTTGGCAGACTCAAATACACATATGTACAAGCAGTCACACACAAAAAATAAAAATAAGTCTTTTATTTTTAACTCTGCATTTGTCATTTTCACTTAAAACTTTATTCCAAATGCCTGGTGGAGAACGTCTTTACATTTATGAAGTATTAATATAACTTAACTTAATTAAAAAGTTCAGCACCATTTTTGGTACTACATGTAGAAGGTGATAGTGAGAAGACTAAAAACCTAGGGAATAAACATGTTCAATTCCCCAAAAAGTATACTGGGTTCCTTAGAGAGGGACACTGACAATAGGTCTTTAGTCTGTGACAGCCCTGACTTAGGCAGCGTAACTCTGGAGCTCTGTCAGCTCCTGGGACACCTAGGTAGAAGAAATAACAAGGCCAAAACTTAGCTGGTTTCTAAAATTCTTCAAGGTCTCACCAAATAAAATGAAACTAACATAGCAGCCACTCAAAATTGTACTAGTGTGACTACTTTGTCCTTACCAATTATATTACAAGTTATCTAACCCTTATGGAAAATTCCCTAACCCTGCATTAAAAAGGGTCTGACACATTAGTCAAGTTCTTGTCATTTTGAATGGTTAACCAATATGCTGGTCATTTCTGCAGAAATGCTAACTCCAGGAGCATCAGACAACTTTCTCTTTTATGTGCCTATTCCACACACATAAAAAGAAGTCAAAATGAAAATTTGACATTCATGAAAGTTCCTTCTCTGTGATAATGCTCTGGTAGTCATGTTGTGAAGAAGCTTGCAAACACTTTAGTCACAGGGCTAGGATGAGACTGAGGTGAGTTCAGAGTCAAAATCTGCCTAACAATATCTCCCTTTAATCCTCTTTGATTCTGGAACTATGTCAGCCCAGTCCCTGTAATTGGAAGGAGGCTTGCCAGTGACAAAATCAAATAAGACTTTCTCTTTACTGAAAGAATAAAAAATACAGCCAAAATGTCAGAAGTTTAGAAATGCTATCTCACCCCTAAGAATCCCTAAATACCTCAAATTCCAGACCCTGCTCTCCACCTGTAATAGGTAGAAGGTCACATTTCTTGAGCCTGCTCTCCCAGAACCTAGATAAAATGGCTGAAAGATAAGGCCCTTATATCCTGACCTAGTAAGGGTCTCTTACTTGAGTGAGGGTCTCCCCACTCTGGGGGTCTTTCGTACTCAGTGGCTGACAATTAGATTGTCTCTGTCAGAGCTGACTCTCCAACTCAATTAAGCTAGTACCACATGATTTGTTTGTTTAAAAACCCATTCTCTCAGTCCAGTGTTCATGATTGCCACATTTGAAATTTAAAATCAATCAACATTCCTGATCTGGTAAATTGTATAAACAACACCTCCTATGAATTAGTTTTCAGAATTTTAAGTCTCACAAAGTTAAGGTTAGAAAGAGAAGGCCATCTTAAAATGTCAAGGTTTAAACAATTAAAATAATTTTAGAAGGTTTTAAAGTACATGAACACTTTGAATTTCACCTGGAGCCTTAGATTTTTTGAAATGTAACAGTAATAAGAGCCTACATACACTAGAAGTTAAATCAAACAAAATTTCTTCGTTTATATTAACAAGGAATTGATTTTGTGTTAATCCCATTTCTAAGCTCTTATCTATCTAATTTGTCGTAATGAATTATATCAAAACATTTACAAAAGAATGTTATGACTATTCTATCTCCTGCAATAAATTTTTATATTCAAATACAAGTTCTTAAATGTTGTAGGATTCATTTTCTTTTCTCTGGTGGCACAAACATCTATGGAACAGTGTATAGGCATCCGTTAACTAACTCATTCATACCCATCAAGATGATCACCAACAATATCTAAGTTCTTTTCATCTATTTCTAGTTTTACTGTATTTTCTTATTTTATTAGATTTGCCCTTTTCTTTCTTTTTAAAAGTATTCGTGTGTGTGTGTGTGTGTGTGTGTGTGTGTGTGTGTGTGTGTGTATCTGTGTTTCTGTTGTATGGGAGACCCTCACTCAAGTCACAGGATGACACGACCCCCCAAGAACTCACACAAGACTGTCTTTGCTTTAATCACATGAGGCTTATCAATAGGAACCAGTACACTGTGGTCGAGATTCATATCCCACACAGGGGCACAGGAGTTCGACACCCAGTAGCTGGGAGAAGGGTCATTTGAAGGAAGAAGTCACAACCCAAGGGGGTAGGGATGGTGTCATTGGAAAATGTGGAGAATACCAGTGAAAAATCACGAGGAGAAGCTTCCTGTCTCTCAAGATTGCTTTTAAGAGTGTAATCTAATTTATGGTCAGCTAGTTCCTGGAAGAAGCCTCCTCTTCTCTTAGATAGGATCACCTATCTAAGGGCCTTAAGCCCTTTTATCTGGATCCTGGGAGAGCAGGCTCAAGAAATGTGACCTCTTACTTACAGGCAGAGAGCTGGAATTTGGCTCCTTACGGGTAAGGTAGCATTTTTAAGCTTCTGACTTTTTGGCTGCATTTTTTATTCTTTCACATGCATGCAAGTGTATGTTTTGAGATAACAGAATGACCTCAGATGTGGACACTGATTTCTTTGGTATTTGAGGCAGATATACTACAGGCCAGCTAACCAGTAAACTTGAAATTAGATTCTCTTCTCTCTACCTCCTATTTATCTTAGCATTATTGTTATAGGCATGAGTATGATGGTGTCTGATTTAATGTGGGCTTTGAACTCAAGTTTCCATCTTGTCTAGTAAAGAAACACAGGACCCCTGCCCCCATCTCTGCTCATCAAATCCTGTACTCTCCTGTCCCTGAACAGAGTCAAAGCAGTTAGTATTCTCTTCCTCCACCCCAGGACCCCCTGTGTGGAGCCAGAACAATGCCTCTGCTTTTGAAAAGGGCAGACAAAAGGAGGCCCATCTTAATTACTATATAATGACACTCAATTTACAGCAATTAAAACCCCAGCTTAAGGCAGGGGGTAGGATGAGTTTGGGGCAGTTGTCAGGTTAGCTGGAAAAGAAGCCTATTCTATTTAAAAAAGAAGTAAAAGTGGCCAAAGCCTGAGGGCACAATAGCTACAACTTCTCCCAGCAAGTTTGAAAACGTGCTGAAGAGAGTTTGTCCTGTAGCCAGGAAGCCTAGGCAGTTCAGAAACATAAAGCTTTGAAAAGGCTTGGCCAGGTCTGCCATTACCAAACTAGTGCTGGGATAAAAACAACACAATACACAAAATAAAAGCCATAGGCAGCTAAACTTGTGGGACATTAAACTTAAAATTGGTAAAACAAAGTCCTTTGAGAGATGTTTTGAGATTAAGAACAAAAAATGTTTTCTATATTTGGGATGAGGCAAAGCGCAATGACACAGGGTATCTGGATTTCATATGATCTTGCTTTGTTTATAAGCATGTAAATGGCTATATTTCAATCATTATAGTTCTCTATGTCCTCTTTGGGAGAAATCAGAATAAGGAAGATTTGGGAGATTGAGAAATTAAATACTAGATTAAAGAACATAAAACAGAGGTTGAAAGCATCTTTAAATAAAAATAGGAAACCCTCAGAAGAATACAATCTGTAATTTACTATAGTAAAATCAAAAAATGTAGTTCCCGTTAGAATGGTTCCACATGAGCTTGAGAAATTAGGATGGCAGCTCATAGGCATATAATATATTGAATTAAGAATACAGATTCTGCTTATTAATCCTAAATAAAAGCAATGCCATACAATAGGTTGTGTTTTAATTTTATTTAGAAAATTTGATACAGTGTAACATTGGTAAATGTTACAATGGCTTTCTGCCTTGAGTTCTGAGGATGATAATGCTGAGATTACACATTTATTAGAAATGAAGGCTATCTTAGATATACCTTTACAGATTAAAACTGATGATGCTTAGCAATATAGGTTCATTAAAATAAAATTTCATGGGCATTATGGCATGAAGCCTATTCCAGATAAAGTTTACAATCCTACAGGTTAAGCCTTTATAAAAAGGCCTAACAATGTTTCCTTGTTGAAATAGGCTATAAATAGAAGTCCCTCAAAAGTACCAAACACTCAGAGAATATGGCATTTAAACATAATTTTATTAATTTAAGAACTTTGTTGATATTGAAACTGTTTTATCAAACTGTAAGATACCTGTTTGATAATAGTGTAGCCATTTCTTTCTTTTTTTTTTTCTTTCCATCTTTATTAACTTGGGTATTTCTTATTTACATTTCAATTGTCATTCCCTTTCCTGGTTTCTGGGCCAACATCCCCCAACTCCTCCTAATTCCCTTCTATATGGGTGTTCCCCTCCCCATCTCCCACCCATTACAATCCCCCCCCCAACAATCACTTTAACTGTGGGTTCAGTCTTGGCAGGACCAAGGGCTTCCCCTTCCACTGGTGCTCTTACAAGTCTATTCATTGCTACCTATGCTGTTGGAGGCCAGGTTCAGTCCATGTATAATCTTTGGTAGTGGCTTAGTCCCTGGAAGCTCTGGTTGGTTGGCATTTTTGTTCATATGGGGTCACGAGCCCCTTCAAGCTCTTCCAGTCCTTACTCTGATTCCTTCAATGGGGGTCCCGTTCTCAGTTCAGTGGTTTACTGCTGACATTCGCCTATGTATTTGCCATACTATGGCTGTGTCTCTCAGGAGAGACCTACGTCTGGTTCCTGTCAGCCTGCACTTCTTTGCCTCATCCATCTTATCTAGTTTGGTGGTTGTATATGTATGGGCAACATGTAGGGCAGGCTCAGAATGGGTGTTCCTTCAGTCTCTATTCTAAACTTTGCCTGCCAAGGGTATTCTTGTTCCCCTTTTAAGGAGTGAAGTATTCGCCTTTTGGCCATCCTTCTTGAGTTTCATGTCTTCTGTGCATCTAGGGTAATTCGAGCATTTGGGCTAATAGCCACTTATCAATGAGTACATACCATGTGTGTTTTTCTGTGAGTGGGTTACCTCACTCAGGATGATCTTTTTCAGTTCCATCATTTGCCTATGAATTTCATAAAGTCATTGTTTTTGATAGCTGAGTAGTATTCCATTGTGTAGATATCCCACATTTTCTATATCCATTCCTCTGTTGAGGGGCATCTGGGTTCTTTCCAGCTTCTGGGTATAATAAATAAGGCTGCTATGAACATAGTGGAGTACATGTCTTTGTTATATGTTGGGGCATCTTTTAGGTATATGCCCAAGAGAGGTATAGTTGGGTCCTCAGGTAGTTTCCAATTTTCTGAGGAACCTCCAGACTGATCTCCAAAATTTTTGTACCAGTCTGCAATCCCACCAACAATGGAGGAGTGTTCCTCTTCCTCCACATCCTTGCCAGCATCTGCTGTCACTTGAGTTTTTGATCTTCACCATTCTCACTGGTGTGAGGTGAAATCTCAGGGTTGTTTTGATTTGCATTTCCCTCATGACTAAAGATGTTGAACATTTATTTAGGTGTTTCTCAGTCATTCGGCATTCCTCAGCTGTGAATTCTTTGTTTAGCTCTGAACCCCATTTTTTAATAGGGTTATTTGTCTCCCTGCAGTCTAACTTCTTGAGTTCTTTGTATGTTTTGGACATAAGCCCTCTATCAGTTGTAGGATTGGTAAAGATATTTTCCCCATCTGTTGGTTGATTTTTTGTCCTTACAACACTGTCCTTTGCCTTACAGAAGCCTTGAAGTTTTATGAGATCCCATTTGTCGATTCTTGATCTTAGAGCACAAGCCATTGGTGTTTTATTCAGGAAATTTTCTCCAGTGCCCATGTGTTCAAGATTCTTCCCCACTTTTTCTTCTATTAGTTTGAGTGTATCTGGTTTGATGTGGAGGTCCTTGATCCATTAGACTTAAGCTTTGTACAGGGTGATAAGAATGGATCAAGTTCAGCCATTTGTTAAGAAAGAGAATCTTTAAAGCTGTACCTTGCTTAGAACCTAGACGTTAGACAATATACCAGAAAGTACAGAAAGCACATTCCCACCCACTCTTTTGGAAAGTACCCAATCATAAAACAGATGGTATAGATCGTATTTACTGCAGGGCAATTACAAGGCAAGAAACATCTCCGGGAAGCTGACTGGCCACTATAGATTGTGCTGCAGGATGAAAAACATATATCAAGTTAGATGTCCTTGGTACTGACATAGCTGTGCTGACATAGCTATAGCCTTGTCCTGGGAACACCAGGAGAGAAACATCTGCCAAGTCAGATATCCTTGGTCTTTGTCCTGGGAACCCCAGGATGGACAAACATATATCAAGTGAGACATCCTTGGTACTGAAATGGCTGTATTGATATGGTTGCATCCTTTTCTCAGAAACTCCAGAACAAGAACATCTGCCTAGTCTGATATCCTTGGCACCAAAATAGCTGAGCTAATGAATCTGTGTAACCTTAAATGATTGTATAAGCTGTATATTTCTGCTGGTCTGGGCTCTTTACATTCCTCCTGTGTGAGAACCGTGTCAAGCCCCAGTGCATTGGTATCCCAACGTAAACCTCTTGTTTTTCCATCAAGACTGAGTCCTGCATGTTTGTGGGGTGGTGGGTGTACTCAGGCTTGGAGTGAGAGTCTCCTTGGTCTGAGGGTCTTTCAAAACATATCAGATCCCAGCTGTACCTCATTGAACTTAGAAGAAGATGATGATGAGCTCCAAAGAAACTCCATTTATAGTTGTCTGCATTTGTGGCAAGCTAGCCCCTGGGCAAAGAAAGTGCCCTAACTTAATCGGCAGACAGAATGCCACCCAGAAAAGAAAAGAAATCAAAATGAAAACAAATGCATGGAACTTGATTGCCAAGCTTTGCCAATACAGGGTAAGAAAATCCTTGGTAATTCCTGCTTCACATAAGGTTTGTCAGATACTTTGAACAAGAGGACTGAAGACATAGCTCCAATGTCTTAGAATACTTTGAAGTTGTCTTGACAGCCAACTGTCTGCCATTTTTAAAACTTTGAAAGTGTTTGTCTGCACTTCCTACTTAATCAGGAAATATTTCTTCTTAGTTGTCTTTTGGGGTTGAATACAAGAAAATCATAGTCTCAATAAAAGGTTAAATTGTTATATTTAAGAAGATTTATTAGACCTAAAAAGATGGTGTTAGGTTGTTAATGCAAGTTAGGACAAAATGTGATTTAGATCCAGAACTCTGAACTCACCAGGATAGGATAGATAATAGGATATTTTTCTTAATTACCACATACTATGGACTTGACATTGTAAATATATATCACACCTTATAACTATTATAATTTTTATAATTTTATTCAATTTATATTTGAAAAAGAGACATTTATTGTACTTCAAAGGGGGATTATTGAGAGAATATCTAATATCGATATGACTATGGCACTTGTTAATAATAAATCTGATGGCTTATTATTTAGGTGGTAAATGAGAAGTGGGAAATCTGGGAGAAATCATAATTCTGAAATAGAATGCGGCAGGAGATTCACCTTGAAGACGTGAGGAGAGAGACACATAGTACCTGAACATGGTTAAGTGGGCATGTTACAGTCCATGTTACAGGTTAAAATAAGTCAGTTATTCTAAATTGTGATCTAGTTAGAGAAGAGCCTCACTATATAGTCAAGGTATTTTTAAATATATCTTGAGTCTGAGTCTTAGTTCTCAGAGAATGGCGCTGTGTGGAAGAACTGGATCAAACTGCTAAATTATATTGTTCATGAGTTTTAAGCCAAGCTAAGTTTACAGGGGATATTGCCTAAGCACATACTCAAATAATAAATTATAGATGCCATAAGTTGTAAAAGTTATGATGTTTGTAGTAGAATCATCCCTCATATTTGAGTTGAAGTCTTGCAGTTGAATTGGTAGACTAACCTGAAATTGACTAAATGAATGTATTTGAATTTAGTTGATAAATTATTGATATTTATGTCCATGGAAATGGTTGAAGGGATAACTTTGTATGGTAAACTGAAGAAAAACACAGAATACATGTCATTACAGCGGATTTAAACTTTTTTCCCCAGATTTCAAGTTGTATTAAAAAGCTTACAGTAATAAAATAAAGCATTTTATTGATGCAATAGACACATTGATCAATGTATAGAATTGAAGACTCAGCTCCAGATGTAATTCCATACACGTAAAAACAACTTGTTTTTCACAAAGCAAACAAAAATACACACTGGGGAAAAGGTCAGCATCTTGGCAGACAGATGGTGTGAATAGCAGCATACAGAGAAATGAAAATAGATCCATATCTCTCACCCTGAACACAACTCAACTCCAAAGGGATCAAGGACCGCACTCAAGTCACTGAAAGACCAAAAGCCCTGAACCTGACCTCTCTTTTTCTTTTTTCCTTTTTTTTTTTTTGACTCTGATATGTGAATCCAAAATTCAGTTTAACAGACTGGATGTTTTCCTATCGTGAGTCCCACTGGTCACAGAGCTTCCCACAATGCCTTCTCCCACCACGTCCCACCAGCAGCTGCACAGATGTTGGCTGACCTGCTTCGTGGTCATCAGGATACATCCTCAATTTTTCTCTCTCCTCATCAAAATGTGAAAGTTCACGGTCTGTAGCTTTCTTGCCATAGATGTCCAAGTGGAAAGACATTTCTCCCATTCTGTCAGGATGCTGGAGGAGTTGTGAGTGCCTATGTGGCTCATTTGTTTGTTTTCTGTGATTTTCCTTTGCGTGTTTGCTTTCTGAGATAAGGTGTTACAAAGCTCAGCCTGGCCTCAACCACACTGACATAGCCAAAGACGACCTTGAGCACTTTGCTCCTCCTGCTTCCACCCTCCAAGAGCTAGGAATATAAGAATCCAATGAATCCTTGCTCTTTGCTTTGGGGACTATGGAGATGGCCCACATTGGGATCCTTCTCTCTCAAGTGTTCTTAGCTCACCTGTCCAGGGCTGGAGTTTGCCAGACAGTTGCTTCTGCAACCTCAGAGTCAGTCTGCTCACCAGGAGGCTGCATTAGATAACTTGTTACTTTTCTTTCATCAGGGTTGTTATTAGTTCTTTAAAATCTGTTTGGGTCTCAGCCTGATTGTTCACCTGTGAGCTGATTTTTTTAAAACTTCAAAAAACAAAAACAAAACAATACAAACAAACAAAAACCTTAGAGTTTTACATTTCTCTGGGCCTTAAATGAGTATCCCCAAATACCAGCACTTTCCTAGCTCTTAATCTCATCAGAGTCCTCATGAGCTCTCACCTTTCTCTGCAGTTGAAGGCAGATTGGAAGAACCAGGGAGTAGTCTGAATGAATGTCACAGAGTCACTGTATGCAATGCTCCCTACTCTGCAGAAGGTTAGCTGCCACTTCTAGGGACTTCATTGGAATGCACTGGGTGGCACAGAAATAATTAAGGGGCGACATTTAATTAAGGCTTTGTAGTGAAAACGGCTTTGTGCATCATTAAGAGCTTTTGAATAACTAACTTTGATGCTCTCTTTTCAACCTGAACTTGTCATCCCTGGAAACTGCACAAATAGTGAGTTTTAACATCTTTGGTCTTTTGATGATACCAGAGACTCACTTCTTTCTTGTGGATGAATGCTTTGTGAAAAGTCAGGAATCTGTTGAGGTGGCCAGCACTTCTCATTTCAGGGAGATGATGGTATTCGTTATTCTTCTCATTGCTGTGACAACATATTCGACTAAATCAACTTATCCATGGTTTGTGTGTAGTGGCCAGTTAGGACACCAAACTCATGGAGGAGGGGAAGGCAGGCCAGTAGGAGCAGCTCTGGCTATGGTGACAGGAGCCTGAGGCAGCTTACTTCTGGTTCTCTGTCTACTTTGGATTTCTGTTACAAGATGTGATCTTGCAGCTTTTCGTCCTGCTTTGATACTTCCTAGCCATGATGAAGTCTTCTCCCTCTGGAACTAGATAAGACAAATTATCCTGTAATTATCCATCCCTTATAAAATATTCATAGCTACCTGTGGGCTATTTAATGCCACACAGAATCTGGATCATCTTTGTCTTCCTCCATCTTCCTTCCATCCTCTGTGAATTTAAACTTTTACAATCAATGGTTGCACTCAATGGTCTCAACACAACATTGGTTGAATGTATAAGGGAGAGAAACAGGGTGGGTCTGTGTTTGTGTGTGTGCACATGCATGGTGTTTAAGCTCTTTCTTGTGTTGTTTCTTTTCGGCTATTTTGGGGACTGTGTAAACGTGAATAGCTTTTCTTACACATTTTGTCAAAAACAAGTTTAAGCAAAGATTCTTCTGGTAAGAAAAATGCTCATGCTATTTTCAGTGAAAGATTTAATAATGCCTCAGGTCATAATTGAAAGTATACTATATAAGAAATGGAGAGATCACTTGGTAGTTGACAGTGCTTGCAGCTTTTCACTGGACTCTAGTTCAGTTTGTAGCAAACACACTTAGTGGATAGCAACAGTATGTAACTTCAACTGTGAAAAATCCAATGCCTACTTTTGAACTTTTTCAGCAACTGCTCTTATCTGTCCACATCTGTATATATGTATCCATAAATGTAAAAAAACAATAAAACTTTTTAAAACTTGTTTCATACAAATATTAAACAAATTAAACTTATTTTTGTCTCTGGTACATATCCTGAGTACTCTGAAATCTCAAATATTATAATATTTGGGTTAGTTTCTGAAATTGGCTTAATGATCATTAGCTCACTAACAACACTGCTGTCAGATAGGATCTCCAAAAGAAACCTAGACATTTTCAGTAGTCAATTCTCACAGATACACAACTAGCATGTATGTAAACTATTTGATAAGTAAGTTCAGACTGTAACTTTACGAGTTTCAGGAAAACCAATTTATTCCACTGTGCTTATAAAATATAATAATCCGCTCTATATAATCCAGTGGTGCCTTCTTAGAGAAAAATCAGAACTTTGTCTCTTTATTATCAAGTCATGTGTGTGTGTGTGTGTGTGTGTGTGTGTGTGTGTGTGTGTGTGTTCAAATGCCATAAATCCCTTGTCTTGTGTTGGTTCCTCAGAAAATTGCTAATGATGAGATTTTTTAGTAGGGTAATAGTTCTATAAAGTTATTAATAGTTTTCTTCTAAATTCATTAAACATGTATTCCTGAAAAATCCTACCATTTATAAAACAGATGAGTGTACATTTATGGACATAGAGGAAGTATATGACCTCCCTAGCCTTGTCAGTTTGACATGACCTAGATTCATCCAAAAAAGACATCTCAATGAAATAATCTGTCTTCAACATCCTGTCTGTAAGAGACTGCTTTGCTAATTGATTTAGAAAGACTTAGTCTATTATTAGTGGCAACAATCCCTCTGAAGTTTCCCTCATGATGTATTATAATGTTAGTTAAGTGTGAGCCTGAGCAAACCAGATTGAGTCCCCAAGCAGCCTACCTCCATTGTTACTGTTTTAAGAGCCCACTTCAACCTTTCCCTAAATGATGGGGTTTGACTTAAATGTGTAAGCTAGATATACTCTTTCTTTCCCAAGTTGCTTTTAGTTCTAATGTTTTTCATAGCACATAAAGAAAACTAGAAGAGAAATTGAGACCAAAATTTGTGGTATGAACATTTTTTAATATGAATTTCTCTCAAGACATACGAAAACATGTAAAAGGCATAGAAAAAAATGAATGCTCATCAAAACGAATAAATAATATATATTTTCCTTACTGGGATTATAGCTAGATTTGTTTGTTACACATTCTTTATAGTATAGCTGATGGAACAAGGTACACATGTTAAGTCAAATTTTGAAAAACCTTACTATGTCCATTGGACTATTCACCTGCTTTGGAGGTTATGAGTTATTGTAGCCATGTAGCTTTAAAAATGAACCCATGCTAAAGTCAGCTATGTATTGGCATTGGCAGTGGCTGCTCCTATCCTGGTACAGAGTCTAAGATCCATGACTGTATGTTTTTCCTAGGCAACGCCTCTCTCACAAATGCCAGCTCTAACTCTCCTGATCTCCAAGACCACTCTCTTCCCAGTTTACCACCTCATAGTCAGTTCTGGGGACATTCTTGCCAGCCTGGGCTCTCCAGTGGTTTCCTCTCCTCTGGAGCTTGGACTTTTGTACAGTCTTTCCATTCAAAACCCTAGCTGTATGCCACCTGGCTATGTTCTTTCCCTCATGCTCATCGAGGTCACTTAGAATGGAAAACCCCAGTACTCTTTGTTTAAAATAAACAGATGACACAACCACTAGGTGTGAAATCTATCCTTCTAAACTCACCAATTATTCTATGTTAGAAATCTTCTTGTGGGGGAGGCTGCTACCAGGGCTAACAGTTCCCAGTCTATATCCTGCCTCTTCTCCCTCTTGCCTCCCTGTTTAAAGCCTGTTTCTTCTTCCTTAGTCCCCTTTTCCTTTCTAGGACCTGGAAGACTCACCTCCTCCTTCTCATTCAATGATTGGCTTCTTTTCATCTTTATTACTCAATCAATTAATTAAGGGAAATTCCTGTACAAGTAATGTGTTCAAATTGAGTAGCTATGGAAAAAGATTTATTAATATGTCTGTAAAAGATGGGAGAGAGTATCCCTGTATCATGGGAAAAAGAAAGAGTGGTAGAGAAGGATGCATTATGTCTTCCTCTGCCCTCTGTCAGCAAACATACCCAGACATTATCATGTATATCACACACACACACACACACACACACACACACACACACACACGCACAATAAGTGCAGTATGTGTTCACTCCTTCTTTAAAAGGGGAACAAGAATACACTTGGCAGGGAATACGAGGCAAAGTTTAGAACAGAGGCAGAAGGAACACCTATTCAGAGCCTGCTCCACATGTGGCCCATACATATACAGCCACACAATTAGACAAGAGGGATGAAGCAAAGAAATGCAGGCCGACAGGAAGTGGATGTAGATCTCTCCTGAGAGACACACCCAGATACAGCAAATACATAGGTGAATGCCAGCAGGAAACCACTGAACTGAGAACAGGATCCCCATTGAAGGAATCAGAGAAAGGACTGGAAAAGATTGAAGGGGCTCGTGACCCCATATGAACAACAATGCCAACCAACCAGAGCTTCCAGTGACTAAACCATTACCCTAAGACTATACATGGATTCACCCTGGGCTCCCACCTCATAGGTAGCAATGAATAGCGTTGTAAGAGCACCAGTGGAAGGGGAAGCCTTGGTCCTGACAGGACAGAATACCTAGTGAACGTGATTGTGGGGGGAGGGTGGTACAGGGGGGAGGATGGGGAGGGAAGCCCATATATAAGGGGAAGGGAGGGGTTAGGGGGATTTGGACCCAGAAACCGGCAAGGGGAATAACAATCCAAAGGTAAATAAGAAGTACTCAAGTTAATAAAGATAAAAAAAGAAGAGCAGTATGTGTTATCATAAAGCTAGGTTCTTCTATTTAAAGATTCTACCACATAAAGAGGAAACATATATTCAGACATGACCATGACATACTTTACAGAGAAAATAAACCAAGGGCAAGAAATAGATGTATGTAAACTTATCTGTGGGTCCAATATAGTTTTTAATATCAAATATAGTCTAGAAATAGATTAAAGTTAGTTTTTACCTTAGGGCCAAGGAATATTTGTTAGGACCAAATTGGCATTATCTAAGGATCCAGCTTGCCACTATCCTTGGACATGAGGACAAAGGACCATGTTTCTTTCTAACATCCTACCTCTATAATTATGACAACTTACACATGAAATATCTTTTTCCTTTGCCTGTTCTTATGCCAAAATATCTGAAAAAGACTACTTAACAAATAAATGGCTTATTTGAGATTAGAGTTCATGATACAGTGAACAGGAGAAGTAATAATACACAGCTAGTAACCCACCCTCTATTGTTAGCAAATAGATAGAGGTGAATGCTGATGTTGCCTATACATAGGTGGAGTCTTTCCCCATTAATCAATGAAATTCAGAACCCACATTACAGATATTTCCTGAAGTTTGTCTCCTAGGTGATTTTAGATCCTGTCAAGTTGACAACAAAATTAATCACCGTGATGTGTATAAATAGCCATGAAAAGAATGAAATAAGAATTTGTTCTTCCAGTATAAAGACCATGCTGCAGATAGACGTGTTTCTTAAATTAAACTCTTTTCTAAAACCAAAAAAGGCCTGAAAAGTCAGACCTTTTATGCCTTCCAACTTTTCTAAAACATACAAGATTAAACTATCATATTTTTAAGGAAATTTTCATTGCGATACAATGATACTTTCTCCATGTTACTTGATAAACCCTAATTTTTTTCTATTTTTGTGAGTGTAGTGTTTTTATTATCCACTGTTATTTGTAGAAGTTTAGTGTTTACTTAGTGTGCATTCCTTTTGGTATTGGTGACTGTAGAAACTAGAGGTTGCCATCCAAAGTCTTCTTCATTTCTTTCCTACCTTATTTGTTATTTATCTATTTAAAGTTGTACTTCTTTAATTAAAAAATAAAATTACAGAAAATACATTTTGGTTATATTTTTCTTCTCATTGAAATCTACACAAATACTCCAAACCTATCTACAAATTCATGTTTATGCTTTTTCTAGAACTCTATCTTTCCCTTCCTTAAGAATATAAAGCTGAAAATCAACTCAAAATAAAGACAAAAGTAAGAAGACATAATAATACCCAAATAAACAAAATAAGACAAGGTATACACAGAGACACACAAAGAATTGTAGAGTCAACAATGTGCTGCCCAACACTCCAGGGCATGTTTTTTTTTCCTTTCTTGTGAGTGAAGTTGGTATACCATGATATTCCTTTGGAGAAAATTGGTTTTCACTTTGTCAGCAAGTTTCAATCACCAACAGCTTCTTGCCTGGGGATGAGACTTTGTGTTTATGTTTCCTTCTCAGTGCTAGCATTTTAATCTGGTTTGAGCTTGCGCAGAACTTGTGCAGGCTGTCAGAGTTCCTATGACTTCATATGTGTAGCTGTATGATTGTGTTTTGAAAATACGGTCTCTTTGAATTCATCCCCTACCTCTGGCTCTTTCATTCTTTCTGCCTCCTCTTCCATACAGATGGCTGACATTTTAAGTAAGGGGTATGAGAAAAAAATCTCACTTACGATAGAGAGCTCAAAATTCCATCACTATCTGAACTCTACATTAGTTCCCTTCAACTGAAAGAAAGCTTCTCTTCCGAAGGCTGAACATGGCACTGATCTACACCTATAACAACAGTACATTAGCAGGAGCTACTCACTTTATTGCTATGTTCCTTTAGAATAATAAAATTATTGCTTTTCGCTTAATGTATGTGAAAATACACACACACATTTTACATTAGATGAATTGTTCATTATTATTTTTCTGGCAAGGAAGAAAGAAAAAACTTAGTGTGGCAGCACACAGCTGTACTTCCAGCATTCGAGAAGCAGGGACGCAAAGAACAGAAATTCAAGGTCATTTTCAATTACACAGTAAAATTAAAGCCAACATAATGTTCATGAGATGCTGCCTCAACAATTTAAAGCTAGAAAATGTTGTGCTTTAGGAAGTGGATGGAGGCTGGAGATAAACTTCAGAACAATGCATCCCTAGCATGTACAAGCACTGATATACATTCTTCTATAGCTTAACCAGATATAATGACTTGAGCTGTTCCTCCCAGGACTCAGGATAAGATTTTATCATACATAAGGAGTTTGAGGCTTGCCTTACCCTAGATCTTCTAAGAAAGGGCAAGTGTGTGTCTGTGTGTTTGTGTGTGTGTGTGTGTGTGTGTGAGAGAGAGAGAGAGAGAGAGAGCGCAAGAAGAGGAGGAGGGGAGGAGGGAGGCAGAGGAAGAGGAAGAATGAAGAAAAAGGAGGAGGAGTAGGAGGAGAAGAAGAAGAAGAGGAAGAGGAAGAGGAAGAGGAAGAGGAAGAAGAGGAAGAGGAAGAAGAAGAAGAAGAAGAGAAGAAGAAGGAGAAAGAGAAGGAGAAAGAGAAGGAGAAGGAGGAGAAGAGGAAGAAGGAGAAGGAGAAGAGGAGGAAAAGTCATGTGGAGTTTCATAGAATATGTATTCTCTTAGGTTTTAGATAAGCAACTGTTTTCAATAGAGGCATTCTTTTCAGTTATATTTTGAATACTAATTGATAACAGACTTGCTGTGAAAGAACAGCATCAAGAAGAGAGTCCAAATAACAATTGCTATCATGTATGGTTATTAGTTTGACATAGTTCCCACTACGACTATTGCATGATCAATTTAATTTTATCCTCACAGTGAACAGAGGAGGAATGTTACATCTCTAAGAATATGTAGATTTTCACAGTGTTATATCTTTTAGACATCCACAGATGAAACACAGGTCTGTCAGAAACCAACTATGTTGATCACCATGTTACCTTGCAGCATTAGCTAGAGTATGCTTTGCTGAGTTTGAGTCTTCTCCTTTTAGATATCATTTCCAGTTCTTTCTATACTGAAATGGCCAGTGAATGCAGCAATATTTCAAATCACCGCTTCAGTTAGATCAGGTATCTGGAATTAGTCAGATGGATCAAGAGAAAAGAGACAAAATTGATTGCTTACACTGCAGTACATCGGGAGGAAATCCTCAGTCTGACAGAGAAGATCAGTCATTTCAACTACTTGTACCCAGAGTTTTGAACTTGCAAAATTTCTGCCCTTTTAGTTTATTTTTCACAGGACACCTTTGTAAACATGTCAGTTAGAGAAATGGTTGTTGGCTGCTTAAGCCTTAGCTGTGTAGATACAGTATGTCTAAACTTTTATTTCTGCTTGAACTTACTATTTCCAGAAGCCCAAATCATGTCATGATACAAAAGAAAGAAATGAATTAACAATTTGAAGTAACATTTTAAATCAGTTGGAAACATTCTAAATTATGATTATCAAAACACATTGATTTCTGTTTAGGAGGAGACATTTGAAATTATGAAAAGTAAATAGCAATTGCCACATTCTAAAAGCTCTTACTCGACATGGGGATAGGTTTTATTATCAGACCTTAGAAATTCCAAATCCTGACTGTAAATATAATTTACCAAGTTTACAGAGAGTGAAAACAGCAATCTTCAGAATTACTCAGAAGTGATGATAAGAGATAACCTAGTGTGGGAAAGAATTTGCTGCAGAAAGAAGAGAATTCAAATTTTTGTGCCCACACTTTAAAACAGTCATGGTTGTATACAGCTATAACCCCAGTGCCATGATGACAGGGAAAGAATTTCTGGAGCTTGTGCACAACAAGATAGCATCAGTGTAAGTGAAAGGCTTTGAATTGAGAAAATTGTGTAGAAAGTTATAAAAGAGGATACTATTTACTTTCTCTGTCTTCTGCTTGAACACATAGGCATGAAGACATTGACAGACAGACAGACAGGAGGACAGACAGACACACACACACACACACACACTCACACACACACACGCACACGCACACCATATCACACACACTAATTCTTGGTGGTATGTACTGAGGAATATTAAATTAAAAATTTATAACCTTGAACTCATGAAAATGTCCACTGGACCTTTATAATTGCCATTGATCCTGAATACTATTTTGTGAACCATGAATCCACATATGTATAATAAATCAGTTGTCAGAAAAAGAAAGGGCATGACATATTAATATTAGAAAATTTAAAAAACATTAGTTTATTATTTTTTTGGTGTGTGTGTGTGTATGTGTGTGTGTGTGTCTGTGTGTGTGTGTGTGTGCTGCATGTGCGTGTGTTCACGTAGGTCTTCTGATTCCACAGCATGTTTATAGGCCAGATGGCCAATTTTTGTAATGGTCATTATCTATGGATTCCTATGTTTAAAGTGAGGGTGTTGAGCTTGTTCTGCAAGTCCTTTTTCCCTCTTGCTGGCCCAACATAATTGTCAAAACTTAAATGAATTTCTTATAAGCAATTGATGAAGGTTTTTTACTCATCATGAAGTTAGAAGTTCATATTGAAGCTCAGCAAGCCTCTGGAGTGACAATTCCATTTTATGTCAGCATAGGAGACTTGGATATCATTTGATAAGGGCTTATGACTAGTTGTATTAATATTCATAGAATGACCAAATTGTTTGATCCTTGAAGAAGCTACCATTAAACTGGAAGACAAAGAACAAGAGCCAAATATGTCCAGTAGCTACTGAGATGCATCACTTACTGAGCTGAGTCTGAGCAAACATCAAAGAAACAGTGAAGTGTACTGTAGCCTAAGTAACGATACAAGCAAAAGCACTAAAATTGCTTGAATGAGGCATATAGGTATGGGAAAAGCACTTCAACATGGGACTTCACTTGACTTAGGCTGCATAAAAATATATCTTCCAGAAATATACCTAACAATGAAGTTGCTCACCTCATCTCACCTGCATGAAGCTGTATACATATCAAACAATGGACTAAGACTCCCTGCACATAACATTGTTTATAAACTTCTCTTTCATGATCAACTTCCATTCAAAAGTATTCAAGAGCATATCCACATACTGGAGGGAAATCTGTTTCAACTGGCCTGAGACAGTTTAGAATATATACTCAGTAAGTCGTATTGAATCCTCTGGAACAACTTTCAAGGGAAACATCCTGTTTAATGTCATATACCTAGTGATAATGAATATGCATTTGATTTAATCAAATGCATCATGGAAACTGATGTTCACAGTTAATTAAGTCTTGCCTAATCAAAAAAAGTCAATCAGAACAGAAATATCCACACTGAACTCTGAGTAAACAATTCCTCCTTCTCGGGAGGTCCACAAATTAAAGCTACACTGAATACCTGTGTTTCTCACTTTGCTTTTGAATAAAGTTTCTTTGTCACCTTGCTCTCTGTGACTTCTTGTAATAAGATGAAACATCCTGGAAACACCTCACCTAGACAGTAACCTCTGATAAAACTGATAAGTATCTTCTTCAAATGATGACACGAATTATGGAAGCTCCAAAAGAATTCTCCTGTTACTTTCTTGTAAGAACGTCTAAGAATGACACAAGCCATGTCTCATGCCTATGTAATGAAATCAGAAGTTATAAAAAAATTCATCGTAGTGTTGTTTTTTGTACCAATTTCAACTTTAAGATGTTAAGTACAATCACACTGCAATTCCTTTTATCTCAGAAGTTTTGATAATGT
The DNA here is from genome assembly GCF_021556685.1 of Rattus norvegicus. Lineage (NCBI taxonomy): Eukaryota > Metazoa > Chordata > Mammalia > Rodentia > Muridae > Rattus > Rattus norvegicus. The sequence continues at coordinate 5,209,700 of NC_141538.1, read as the reverse complement.
CACCTACAGTTAAGCAAGAGGAGAATCCTCAATGAATTTCTCTAAAATACATTTGCATGATAGATAAAATATTAACTCTAGAATGAGAATATTGGAAAAATGCTTGTTTCTGTGTTACTGCATTGGAAATGCAATTTATACCCCTTTGTCATTTTCAAAATGCAGATGTTCATAGTATACATATTAGATTATGTGGACTATTAATAATAATAAAAGTTTCTAACAATAATTGAAGAACAGAGCCAGTACTCTGAGAAAATAATGCTTCTGTCACCTTTAATGCATATAGTTTTTGCTATAGGTACACAATGATTTCTACATATGAAAATCTAAATGCTCTACAGCTCATGCTTTCTGGTTTCAAGAAGTGAAAACTTCAGTAATAGCTTTTAACTTCAAAATCAAAATGAAAACAAAATGCATGAACAGAAAGAACAGAAGGAAAATAAAAGAAGGGAAGGAAGAAAGCATGGAAGGAAGGAATGAAGGAAGGAAGAAAGGAAGGAAGGAAGGAAGGAAGGGAGGGAAAAAGGAAGAAACAGGAGGAGATTTGGTAAGTTGCTCATTTGACAGGCTACATGCCAGTATGGAAGACAGCCTTGGCTGAGTTCCAAAACTGTACAAGATCAGGCATGGTTGTTCGTATCTATAATTTATTGATGAATATCAGACATTCAAAGTCATCACTGGATATATAGTGAGCTTCAGGCAAGTCTGGGATTTTTGAGACCCTGTGGTAAAAAGAGAGAGAGAGAGAGGGAAGGAGCTAGGGACCTAGGGGTAGAGGAAGAAAGGAAGGACTGACTTCGAGCGATAGCGACGCAAGATGGCAGCCACCACAGGCTCGGGAGTAAAAGTCCTTCGAGATTTCCAACTGTTGGAAGAGCTGGAAGAAGGCCAGAAAGGAGTAGGCGAAAGCACAGTTAGCTAGGGTCTGGAGGACGATGAGGACATGACACTCACAAGATGGACAGGCATGATAATTGGACCTCTACAAACAATTTATGAAAACCAAATATACAGCCTTAAGATAGAGTGTGGGCCACTCTAGTATCCAGAAGCATCCCAGTCTGTGAGATTTGTAACAAGAGTCAATATGAACGGCGTGAGCAGTTCCAATGGAGTGGTGGATCCACAAGCCATGGCAGTGCTGGCAAAATGACAGAATTGCCACAGCATCAAAGTCATCCTACAGGAACTGAGGTGCTTGATGATGTCAAAAGAGAACATGAAGCTGCCACAGCCACCAGAAGGACAGAGTTACAGCCATTAGTCACCAAGGCCCGGGCCTCCCTTCCCCATCCAACCCAAGTCTTCATTTTCCACAGTAGTGGATTTTCTAGATCCATCTGTAGACCTCAAAGTACTGGAGAGGAAGCCTCACTTAAACTTCATCCTGAGACACTGCTCTGATACTAACTTCTTGTCCATTTGAAATACCTAAGTTGTGCTGTGTAACATCATCTGTCGAGTATAACCACTGTCTGCCTGGTTGAACTTATGGGATCAATAAGGTGTGTTGAAATCGGTTTCCTTTGGGAGCGGTGGGCACTGCTAACGCAACTATGTTCAGACATGTCTCACACAATCACCTGCTGTTTGCACTTGGCCTGGGTATGCCTTTGCCTGCCCTGCCCTCTGCCACAGCTGTGTGGTAGCCCATAGAATAGATGGGGAGGTTTCAGGTAGCAGCCGTGGGACTGACTACCACTAGGCTTGGGGTGCTCTGGCTGTACCCATGCTTTCTTAAGTCTAAGTGATTGCCCCATCCAAGCCATGATCCCCACTCCTCTACTCCCACCCTTGGTCAAAGCTTAGATTGTAACCTCCCCTCCCCTGAAATTGGCCACGGGTGAGGAATTCAGAGTTTTCAGTCTCCCCATCTTTATCAAGGGGTGCTGCTTTCCCCTCCTCAAGTCCCTTGTTGCCCATCACCACCCAACACTTGCTGTGGCCAGAAGCCATCAGATGAGGTTGAAAAAGCCTGGCCTCCCTTCCTTAGCTCTGGAGCACACTTGTTCACCTGCCACCAGCATGGGAAGGGAGCTCTGGGTCCGCGGCCCTGCCACCACCACCAGCTCTTGAGGTTTGAGCTCAGGTCTAGAGGTGAACAGAGCAGCCACAGGGTGACTCAGATGGGCCACCGCTCAGGGTCCTTGGATATATGCCTAGAGAAAGGTGCACATGGTTCTGAGTTGGTTCCTTTTCCCATAATTGCTTTGTTTTTACAAGTTGAAGAGGTTTGAACAGGGCTCTCAGTCACCCTGATCACCCATCAGGTCTGGAGTGGAGTCTGACAGCTTGAGCATGAGGCACTGACTCTGCAAACTCAGGTTTCAGTGTTGCTCCTCAGACCCTGGGCAGTGACCCAGAGGAGCTCTGTGTCACCATGTTCACAGATCGTTTGCAGATAGGTGGGCCTGGCTCCTGGCTCATTGACAAGCTCCGCACTCTGTTCAGGACCACTAAATGTTGAAATGTGGATGCATACTGAAATAAAGGCAGTTTGAGGTGTTACAAAGGGAAAAAAAAAAAGGACTGAGCAAATGAAACACTGGTGATCCTTTCTTAGTCCATTCAAGTCTCATTAAGTTCCATATTTTTCAAACTAGCCATATGTACAGCAAAATTCAAAAAGACAATGATAATAACCACATGCCAGTCACCTGGGGAGGGTATTTGCTCACAGTGGTAGAATGTAAATGAGCTGAGTTGATAGTATAAGAATAACGCAAATCCTCAACTGATTGATTTGAAGTATCTTTTCCCACATATTAACTTACTTTAATGAGAGATATGGTAGACATGTCAACCTTTAATGAAGTACAATTTTTTAAGCCTTCACTATTCCTATTTTCAGTCATGGTGACTTCATGCAGGATTTTCTGATAGTATATATCAGTATGATATCATCTTCTAAAATCAATAGGAAATACAGTCCAAATTTTTGAATCCCAATTAATTAAAGATGAATATTTACACAAAATTATTTGTATCAAATTCGACAAAGTTGTTTTCGCGGATAAGAAAGGCACACAGAACTAAACCCTTAACAAAAATTAAAAGCAGAACCCATAGAAAAGGTTCATGGGTTTTCCTTGGTCTCTAGTAGAGAACCTAAGTTCAGTGTCCAGTACTTGGTGGTCATTACTACTTGTCAATCGAGCTCTGGAAATTGGGTACCCTCTCCTACATTTTGCAAGTACCTGTACTCATTTTTGCACACATGTACAGATGTATGAAGCAAATATTTACAACCACTTTTAAATATGAAAAACTAAAAAAAGTCAAAAAGAAAATGAAGGACAAAGAACAATGATTTGAATATAAGTCATGTTAATACTGTACATATCTATAAAAAAAGTCATTTAATATAACCTTGAAACAGCATAATTCAGAGAGTTAAAATTCAGTCCCACACTCCTACCCAGTATTTAATATCAAATTATTCTCTATAATTATCCAAATCAATATTCAAATCAATAATTTCTACAGGTGCATTTAATAGTCTTTGTTTATTAAACTAATCAAAATCTATGTTGTAGTTATTTGAAGAGTAAGAATTTTATGAATCACGTGATATCAACTGAATAAATATGAAAATTATGTATGTAAAACTTTACCAATGTTAGTTTCAACACAAAAGTATAAATTTACAATTTAATAAACAAGGAACTAATTGATCAACCAAATGTTAACAACTAACATTCATCTATGTATGTAATAGAAAGTAATATTTGAGATATAAAATTAAGACTTATGTTAGTAAAATAATGCATAAGTTATTTTACTTAAAAAGAAAATCTTATGATCGTATTAATACAGCTAGAAAACATTAAGAAAAAACTTAATACTCTTAAAAATGGGATACACATGCACACAAATTTAGAAAAGTTTGATACATATACATTATATTATAATGTCATTTCAAAAGTTAGTACTATCATTGTGTTTGTTATGAATGAAAGGAAGATGTTTCAGACCATAAACAGAAGTAAATTTTTCTGGAATTTTACATAAATAAAAAGCATTTAGAAACTAAAATTTTTAATAACATCTCCATCATAATTAGATGAGTATGTTCCTGCCTTCTTGCAATGAACATTGAATTGCACTCTATTGTATCAAGAAAATTGTGATAGCTGTTCGGTACAGAGAATGAAAAGTTGTCCTCTGGAGCTCATGGTTATCACACTCATGAACCCACAGCACCTGTGTTAACACAATACTTTCACATGATCAAGCCAGCTAGAGTCAGGGCTTAGATGGGGTGACCAACCCTTGTCAGTGCCATATTGAGGTGCTTTTGACATTTGATGGCTACTTGTAAATGAAGAATCATTCATTTTTTGGGGGGGTATTGCCTTGGTAATTTGCTTGTGCTTCAATAGATTCCCTTCACAAGTGACACTAGATTCTGATTCTTTGATGAGATCTAAAAGGTAAACAGATGAAGACATGGTGTCAGGAGATGTATTATAGGAAATCTGGTGAGATTTGGTAAAGAGACTGTAGAGTGCATACAAGTATATTTCTTTATATAAAAAATAAAGAAAAATATGAAAGGACAAATGTTTACTTAATTAACAGAAGATAGAATATCTCTATAGACAAATTCTAAATAGCTTATATACATAAAGCTAGAAATAATAGATGAGTTTAAAAGATGTACAAATTTTCTTCACTGTTTAAGAGATCATCGTAAGAGATCATGGGAGAGAATGTAATGTATTCTAATATACTTTCAAATGTAAAAGATTATAACTTTAGCTTAGTAATAAATACAAGGTTTTTCTCTGACTGAGATAATGTATAATCAGTTTGAGCTAATTTCTCCCTGTTAAATTATACACATTTCTAAATTCCTCAGAAAAACAACCTTAGAATAACTACTTTTAGTCCCCCAAAGTCCAGGGAATTGGGGCAAAAACTCTTCAATGGTTTCTTCAAGCTGTACATAATTATATTTATATTTATTACTAAACAAAAATTAGGATCTTTTACATTGGCACAGAATTTATTTGATACAAATTTAGATTTTAAGATTTTCTTTAATATAAATTTCACATTGATTAAAATTAATATTGTTTCTCTGATGTACACGTATTTTGCCTGTACAACACACTTCAGCATAGATGGCTTATACCCAGTCTTTTCTGCTATTAAAAAATGAAGCTGAGATGATTAAGCACGTAAGTTTAAGGCCAAATAGCAAGTTCATGTCTCTAAGTTTATTGTTAGACTGCTTTCAAGATAATTTATTACGATAATTAATGGACAACATTCAGGATTATGTATATAGTTAGATGGTTTGTAAAAAACACCAGAAGTCCACAAAATATGACATTTAATGTTCTTTAACTTTTATTGAGACATGTCCACTCCCACCATCTCCCCTTTGGTATATTCAAAGAAGAAATTGAAAATCTCCACCTTCACGTCAGGTGATTTATTGTGGCAGACAGACACTATGCAAAAATTGCTCCAATTCTTCTACAGACTAATTACTGTCCAGAAAAGGAAACATTGCAGAATAAGTTGGCTGAAAATTTCTGCCAAGCCAGAATGATTAGCCCTTCAAAATTCAGTGTTTCAAAACTCTTTCTGATGATCCTAGGCCAGAAGCCTGAAGACTTGCTCTCACGTGTTGCTCACAGGGGACTGTGCAAATAGAAAATTGTCACTATAACCTGTCTCAGTTCTAGAAGTCATGCTAGGCTTCCTATATTTACAGATATACGGCTCATTCTCAGATTACTGGCGGGGTTGAAAACTTTGTATAATCTTATAACCCACTCAGACAATTTAACTTTGAGAATACATATTTAGTTAGCGAGTTATCAGATAATACATAAGCTAGAAAGGACATAACAGATTTAAGCCTTTTAAAAGCTAAAATATATCTAAATGTTCTGTTTAACTGATAAAAGTTGGGCTGGGTGTTAGGTACATCTTATACTTTTAAATTACAAAATGATAATACTTGTGCTCAACTTATATTTGAGAAAAAAAGTTTCTGGTTTTTTTTTTTAATTAAAAGGGTAAAAGAGTAGATTGATGTCATTATTAAGGTGAAGGGAGGTACAGTATAGAACCAGGCCTGGCATTGGATAAAAAGGAAGGATGGGTGGGAGAAAAGTTTTAGAGAGGCAGAGGAAGCCAGAGTGAGAATGTGAGAGCACAGAGAACATGGCAGTAGATGTTTAGATGTCTCTCTGTACATATTACAGGTTGTTATGACTATTCTCAAGGGATGGGTGTGTACAGGACTCTGTGCCATCTAGATTGGCAAATTATATAGTATCAATTGCATCAGAAAATATTGTTTGATGTGTTCTTTCATAAGGCAACTTAATTGAGTTTAGGAAGAGTGTATGGTGGCCAGATGCATGGGCCTACCAAAGAATCAGGATGCATTTGCCTGGCGTGGTGGAAACCCAACCAAGAGGGCTGTGGATGAGGGAGAATAGTGTGTCAGAAAGTAGATGGGGGCAGCATGGAGCCACTGAGATAAATTATTGCTATTTCCAATGGCACCAGAAAAATTAAGGGAGTGAGACAGCTAGGGTATAACTGGGAACCAGTACTGTCGGGTTTTTTTTTTCTGTTTTGTTGTTTTTATTTTTATTGCAGCACATATATTGTGTGTCGAGTGTCCTGAAGGGAAACATGCTTAAGTCCTTAAGTATGAAGTGATTTATTGCATCATGGCCACATATAACCATGATGGGATACTAAAGACAAAGATAGGAGAGTGAGGATTTTTAATTTCCAAGAACTTATAGGATTTTGGTGTTACTCAATCATATGATTTTTTTGGGTAGGATATATACCTTGTGATCTAGACTAATAGATGAATCACAGAAAGAAAAAAGGTGGAAGCAGAGTTACCATTAAAGGTTTTTGGGGCCTGGGAATCAGATGCAAGGGACAGAGAGACTACAAGACCACAGAATATGTTGCTTATCAATTATATTGAGAGGTTACAAAGGGAATGGCAGGTCTGAGGAAAGCAGCCAGTTAGACAGGACTGTGATCTAACACTTCCCTGCTTATGAAAGAAAATTCAAAAGTCACATCCAGCTGGAAAGTCTTATGAATGCTATGAAGTACCTATTAATGTGAGGATCCAGGACTGCCCTAGGCTGTCTGAAAGACCTGGACAAAAGAATAACTGGAACACTAGTTCTATGCCCTTACCCAGGATCACACTTGTCAAGGCCTGTCTGATGCTGAAGCCAATGTCTTAAAGGAGTCAAGGTTGAGGGAAGAGACTCTTCCCTTAGGTTGTGGTTATCAGTTCTTAGGCAGCTGTAACTGTGGTATCCATGTTCTTTTCATCAGCACTGTCTGACTTAATCATTTGCTGACTTAGTTGTTCCCCATGTACAACCACCAGTACCTCCAGGACTGCAAATTATAAATATGATTCTACAATTTCTAATAAAGTGCAAATAAATTTCAAGCAATCATCACAAAAATGTTTACTAACAGCAGTCACATTTTAAATCAGACAAACTAAAAATAAATTAAACACCATGTGCTCCAGCTGTATATCCTCTGGACATAACCCCAGGACACCAAATTACTACAGAGGTACTTGTACAGTTTCACCCATTTTTGCTTAGTTCCCAGCAGGGAGGAAATGCAATTCATATGAATCCTAATGGGGTGACTGCTCTGCTTTTCCTATCAGTTATTTTGCTATACTGCCACTATGCCATCCTCATCGTGCAATCCTAGATAGCACAGTGATCTATGACTCCAACATATAATGTTTGACTATGTAATTGCAAATATTGGAAGAGAAATGAAGTCTTAAATACTGCTATATATTTATTTAAATGTCCCTGTTTGCTTTATTCCAGAGACTGTGCTGCTAAAGGTATATACACACTTCTCTCTCATTTCCTCTGCTGAAGGCTATGTGGCTCTGTTTTAATTCTCATGTGATAAAGTATCACATTCTCTATACTATTTCAAGAGATGTATCACTCTTACTCTTTTCTCTTTAAAGAGTCTAAACTGTCCTTATAACAAACTATGCTGTTTATATAACAGGCAAACCCAGAAATATCAAGTGTGCCTCACAAGGTAAGTATGCAAAATATGGTTTTATAGAATTCCTTGTAATGCATCTACTCCTATTTTTATTTTCTGGTCTATTCAGGTGTCTTTTATAATATCCACTTGCTTGTTACCTATGGAAAATTACAAACAGAAGCAAAAACAGAAAACAATTAAAGTCTGTTATCAAACCTTAAGCAAACATTCATCACTCTAGGACTGGGAAATTGCTCAGAGGGTAGAAACATATGGACCTGGGTGTGAATATTCAGCATGTATACATAATGCCAGGCATAGGGGATAGCTACACATAACTATTACCTCTGAATCCTGAGGGCTCACTGACCAGTTCTCCAATAGCACACTGAATTTCAAGTTCAACAAGAGATCTTATGTCAAGAACAGTGAACAGCACTAAAGAAGACACTTGAAATCCTTCTCAGATCTCCAAAAACATATGCACAGCTGGATAAAGCCACACAGTTACAGGCATGCACCACACACTCACATCCACCTACATTCTTACAACACACAACACCATAGATACAGAGAAAATGGTTAAGGGACTACAGGGTAATTCTTAATTTGCTGTTGTAACCCAGTATGTATCTTATATACTGATAATAATCAAGAAAAGATTAAGCTGAACAGAGTTTATCCATAGTTTTAACTTTTGCTATATTTTAATTTAATTAAAATGCTTTTATAATTTTATGGGATTCTAGAATCACCCAGGACAAAAACTTTTGAGCATGTCTGAGAGAGAGAGAGACATCAGACTGGAAGAGATATACTGCAAAGGCCCTCCAGTCAGAAGGTGGAACCCAGATGCCCGTCAACAGAGGAATGGATACAGAAAATGTGGCATATTTACACAATGAAGTACTACTCAGCTTTTAAAAACAATGACTTCATGAAATTCCTAGGCAAATGGATAGAACTAGGAATTATCATCCTGAGTGAATTAACACTGTTAGTATATACTAGTCAAAAGTTTGGAATACCCAAGATACAATTCATAGACCATATGATGCTCAAGAAGTAGGAAGAACAAAATGTGTACACTTCAGTCCTTTCTAGAAGAGGGAACAAAACACTCAAGAGGGAGGGGAATATAGGGACACAGTGGAGCAGAAACTTAAGGAAAGGCCATCTAGATGCTGCCCCATCTAGGGATCTATCACATCTGCAGCCACCAAACCTAGTCAGTATTGCTGATGCCAAGAAGTCCTTATTGATGGGAGCTTGATGTGGATGTCTCCTGAGAGACTCTGCCAGAACCTCACTGATATAGACAAGCATGCTTGAAGCTAACCATCGGACTTCATGGGGACTCCAATGAAGGAGTGAAGGAAGAGCTGAAATGGTTTGCAAACCCATAGGAAGAACAACAATATCAACCAACTTGACTTACCAGTGCTCCCAGGGATTAAACTACTAACCAAATAGTACTCATGTAAAAGCCTAATGCTTCAGTTGCATATGGAGCAGAGGATGGCATTGTCTGGCATCAATACGAGGAGAAGCCCTTGGTCCTGTGAATGTTCCTATCTCTAGTGCAGGGGAATGGTATGCTATTGAGGTGCGAGTGGGTGGATGGGAGGAAAAGCATCCTCATGGAAGCAGGGAGTGGGTTGTGGGAGAGTGGGTAACTCGGCAATGGAATAACATTTGCAATGTAAATATATAAAATATCAAGTTAAAAAATGTTACCACTGCTATTAGTAACCCTATATGTTTTCAAAATCCACTTGCCAAAATTCTTACTACGTCTGTTTTGTGTTCACACATGGACTATGTTGGATTAACACCATATCTGGGAATATCTTCTCAATATTAGACATAACATCTGAATATGTGATTATTTATATCCATTTTTTGTTCAAGAAGAATCCGATGCCAAAGAAAATTTCCTCTTTTTGATTAGCATGGAAAGTATATTCAAAATAAGCTAATAAAATAAAGGATACCTGAGTGTATACACATTCACACACATATTCATATGTGTGTATATATGTATACATGATGTAGGCCTCCTTCACAGGGCATCTAGGCCTTAAAAGTTCCCTCAGGCCTACACATTGCATCTAGGCCTTCATGTTTTCCCTAGACTTTTAACAGCCAGCAGCTTTGCCCTCTGAGCCATCAGTCTACAGAGGAATTCATAGAGAAACCCTGTCTGAAAAACTAGGGGAGGGAGACAAACAGATTAACAGATTGATTGCTCTCTCTCTCTCTCTCTCTCTCTCTCTCTCTCTCTCTCTCTCCCTCTCTCTCTCTCTCTCTCTCTCCCATCTCTCTGTGTGTGTGTGTGTGTGTGTGTGTGTGTGTGTTTATGTGTGTTCAACTGAGGAGGCACTGGCAAATAAATGTTTGCCCCTCCTTTGTAAGCCAGCCGCCCCAATACTGCCTTCCCTTTTCCTTAGTTTGTTTGGTTTATTCCAAGTTAATTGTATCTGTTTCTTTAATTTCCTCTTCATTTCTTTAGTTGAGTCAGGGGTTTTTGCACATAAGCCCTGGAAATCAGTACCTGGATCAGGTCTGCAGCCTGCTCACAGGGTTCTAACCACTCCACCACTCAAGTGATGCAATTAAAGACATGCAGCACCGCACCTGGCTTCTTTTCACTGCACATTTACTTTAGTTGCAAGGTTCATTCAGGTCTGAGAGAGGAGGGAGGGAAGGAGGGAAGAGAGATAGAGAGTGACATAGAAACAGTGACAGAGAGGGAAAGTTGTAGGTTATTGTTCCTTCTCTTCAACCACTGTCTGTTGTTTGCCATCTTGGCAACCATGCCCCGAAACCCTACCTTGGGTAAGATCAAGCATAATGGTAACAACCATATAATTCCTGCTTAGTCGCACTGAACACCCCAGTCATCACTACCTGTAGAGAATTGTAAGGGGGCTCCTCTGATCTAGAGTGTAGTACCCTTGAATGAAATGAGAAGCACAACAAGCATTATTTGTTTTGAAATATAAGACATGGAAAGAACTACATGTGTGGATTTACAGACAGAAAGACAGAGAGACAGACAGACAGACAGACAGGATGGACAAGACAGAATAGGACGGGACAGAACAGGACAGGACAATAGAAGAAAACAAGAACACAAACAAAAACTCAAAATGGGAGTCTGGTTCCAAATAGTCTCTGTCTGCACTGTAGCTCTAGTGTTGGTGGTCCAGCTTATAAAAGCTTATACATGGATGGTTTTGGGAAATGCTGCTGGGTGTTCAGTTCAGGTCCAAGATAATTGCAGGCAACTAGACAACAAAGAAAGCAGTAGACTAACTTCTACAGTGTTTGGTTTCTGAGTGTGTTATCACACAGAAGAACCTACCAGAATATGTCATGAATTCCGGCAGTAACAGCAGAAACAACCAATGAGAAAGTGTCCTTATAATATTAGTAACTGCAACAAAATGGCAGACTAGCTAGGTAACAGTTACCTAGCCATTAACTAATCTGACATAGGCCTTCTTCACATTGCATCTATATAGGCCTTCCTATCTTCCTCTCCAGTGCTGAGACCAAAGTGAGATCAAAGTCATGCATCACCATGGGTGCCTTCCTTTTCATTTTTTTCTTTCATCCTAGGAAGTGTGTGTGTGTGTGTGTGTGTGTGTGTGTGTGTGTGTGTGGAGAGAGAGAGAGAGAGAGAGAGAGAGAGAGGGAGGGAGGGAGAAGGAGAGGGAGAGAGGCAGAGGGAGAGAGAGAGAGAGCGTTCTAGAGAGAGAGAGAGAGAGAGAGAGAGAGAGCTTTAAAATCAGAACTCAAGACTTTTTTCTTCCTATCCCTATCCCAATCCCCCCAAACCAGCAGTAAAGCCACCAGCACCAGAGACAGAGGAAGATGAAATCTCTAGTCTGAAAAACTAGAGGAGGGAGATAAACAGATCTCTCTCTCTCTCTCTCTCTCTCTCTCTCTCTCTCTCTCCCTCATCATTTGTAAAAGTGTTCCCTTTGTGCTGTGTGGATTCCACTTTATTAAACAAGTTTCACATCGTACTAGCTCCAAAGAGGAGTCAACAGTCTCTTGGCATGCAGGCAGTTGTTGCCTGCTTTAAATATTTTTTGGTGTGTTTGTTTGTTTGTTTGTTTCAAAACCCAGCACCTGCCTTTGTTCAACAGATCCAAACCCAGTTCTCCAAGGGAAAAATGGAGTCAAGTCCGAACTCACTGGCATTTAAGTCATCTGCCATTGACAGTCATAGGAGATGCGATTATCGTGCTTTCTCCAATGGAGATTCACCTGGGTATGCATCAACCACATATAAGGAAAGGCCTGGGGTACAATGGGGTGGTGGATGGGGAGGAAGGATCTGGAAAGAGCTTTTCGATGGGAAACTATGATCAGAATGTTGCATAGAAAACAAAATTTGTACTTTAAAAAAAAAAAAAAAAGCTCCCGATATCTATCCAAAAAGGAAAGGAAAAAAAAAAAAAAACCGACAGCACAACTCTACTAAATGCAAATGTTCCATCTCCCTGTATCCAACCACTCCACTCCCAGATAGGTAGATGATAGTTTACACTTCTGTCCCAGTTGTGCTATCGAGGTCAATAAAAGGGGAACCACCTCTGTGGTCCTGTTTTACACACTCGAAATAAAATGAGTGGATAGACGTGCCTGGCATTTTAAGATGCTCAGTTTCTTTGCAAGATTCATTTTGTTTCATTCTTTTAAAGGTTTATTTATTTATTTTCATTTATATGAGTACACTAAAGCCTTTTTCATATACACACGGCAGTAGAGTACACGGGATATCCCTTTGCAGAGGGTTGTGAGCCACTATATGGTTTCTGTGGAATGAAACTCAGGACCTCTGGAAGAGCAGAGCAGTGAGTGCTCTTAACCTCAGAGCCATCTCTCCAGCCCTTCACAAGCTTTATTTAACTAAACATTAAACATGAATCAGAAATGCCAAATCTTGCAAATATGGTCCAGATTTTGCCTTACTTAGAAATCCAGAGCTGGCAGGGCGATGCTAGGATTTGAGAGTGAGCAAAGGGAGTCTTCCTCTTTCCCTGAGGGTGTGCTATCAATTCCATTACCATTTCCAAACAGCTGGGTGTGAGTCTAACTAAGGTTTTCTTCAGTCATTTGCCATGAGCCAGAGCACTGAAAGGACAGCTAGGGATCAAACATTCACACTGAAATCATCACTCACTGATTTCAGGCAGAAAACTTGACCCCCCCCCCCCCCCCAAAGAGGCACCGACTGGCTCAGCACTGAAGCAACCATGCTAGGGCAGCTGCAGTATTTCCCTGACAGAGCTTCAGTGCCATGCATATTCTCCAGCCCCACCCCACCCCCTCTTAGCTAGCTCCTGTCCACCCCTCCCCCTTCCCCCACATACAGGGAGTAGGCCTCCTGTGTGTATGTGTGGTGGTGGTGGCGGCGGGGGGGGGGGGGTGGTGGAAATATCTCTTGAGAGAGAGTTCGGGTCTCCCAAACAAATAAATAACTGGAAACTTCATTTATTTCCTTTATTTCATTGAGCATACAGTGGAAGAGTTAAAAGGAACAGGGAAACTAGGCCAACTGGTAGAGCTCCTTCCATTTTGTTTCAAAAAGGAAAAGTCAAAGAAACAACACTACCTGGTTTTCATGAAAGGAACAGAATGGTAAAGGTTGATACATCTGCTCACCACTTAATACTTTGGCTTTTAATAAAAGGGCCAACAGATCTACCTCCTATTTGGTAAAAAAGAGAATAAAAACCCACAAAAACATTCTGTCAGCCAACTTCCCTTTAAACCTCTGTTAAACAGGAAGACTGGTTTTTTTAAACATCATTTTAAATATTTAAATATGTATTTGTGTGTGTGTGTGTGTCTCTGTGTGTGTGAGTGCCTGTGTGTGTGTGTGTGTGTGTGTGTGTGTGTGTGTGTGTGTGTGTCTGTCTGTCTGTCTGTCAGTGTCTTCTGTATGGAGAGGAAGTGCTGTAATACTCGGGGCGGGGGAGGAGGATCCCTCAATTGACCAGACCTGACACCCTCCCCGCACTGCTCCATCACAATCCCTGCTGTTCCCGAAATGCTCACTTGGCTTGCAGGCTGTGGCACGGGCCACGATGGCGACCAGGACACGGGGACGCCCCTCCCGGTGAGAGGAGGGACTCACACAGGCCCAAGAAAGGACCAGACACCCCCTCGGCCTTCTCCATTAATGATCCTTCCGCCGGTTCACCTACAGAAACCTTGTTATGACTTTTACTTCCTCTAGATAATCAAGTTCCACCATCTTCTCAGCCCTCCCACAGGGCCATGGGCGGATGAGGCCTCACTAAACCATCCAATCAGTAGTAGCAAAGGGTAGTGTGTAGAAGGGACAGGGACTTAATCAAAGCAAGCTTATGACCCGCACTTACTGGGAATTCCTCTTTCATAGGGAATAATTGTAATCCCCGATCTCCATCATGAATGTGGTTCAATGGGTTACACGCGCCTGCAGGCATAGGATAGGCACATGCTGAGCCAGTCAGTGTGGTGCACGTGCAGCCCAGGACATCTAAGGGCATCACAGACCTGTTATTGCTCACTGTCAGGTGGGTGAACACCACTTGTCCCTCTAAGAAGTTGGGGGACCCCGACTGCTTGGGGGTCGCGTAACTAGTTAGCATGCCAGAGTCTTCTTCCTTATCTGAATTAACCAGACATATCGCTCCACCAACTAAGAACAGCCATGAACCACCACCCAAGGAATCGAGAAAGACCTATCAATCTGTCAATCCTGTCTGTGTCCAGGCTGGGTGAGGATTCCCGTGTTGAGTCAAATTAAGCTGCAGGCTCCACACTTGGTGGTGCCTTTCTGTCAATTCTGTTAAGTTTCAGCTTTGCAACCATACTCCACCGGAACCCAAAGACTTTGGTTTCCCAGAAGATGCTTGACTATCATGGGAATAACGCCACCACGAACCCAGTCGGCATCTGTTTAGTTATGTACCCCCATTTGATTTTCTTTTTCTTTCTCCATTTCTCTTTCTTTTTCTTTCGATGGGGGAGGGCATTTTTTTAATTCACATTTTAAGTATTATCCCCTTTCCTGATTTGTCCTCTAGAAACCAGCTATTATTTCCCCTCATGCCTCCTGTTCTGTGAGGGCAGTTCCTCAGTCACCCACTCACTCCTTCCAACCTGCCCATTCTGACAGTTCCCTACACTGGGGCATCAAGCCTTGACAGGACCGAGGACATTTGCTCCCATTGGTGCCTGAAAAGGACATCCTCTGCTTCATATGCAGATGGAGCCATAGGCTCATCCTTGTGTGTTCTTGGGATGGTTGTTTAGTCCATGGAAGATCGAGGGCAGGGGTTTGGTTGGTTGATATTGTTCTTCTTATGGGGTGGCAAACCCCTTCAACTACTTCAGTTCTTTCTGTAACTCCTCTCTTTGGAACCTTGTTCTAAGTTCAATGGTTCACTGCAAGCATTCTCCCTTCTTCCCTCCCTCTCTGCTTCCCTCCCTTCCCATACCACTCTATGTTTGTATGTTTGTGTGTTTGTGTGTCTCTGTTTATGTGTGTGTGTGTTTCTGTCTGTCTGTGTGTCTTTCTGTATGTCTTTCTAAGTGAATGTCACTTTTCTTTTCTTAGATAAAGTGATGAGATAAAAGTCTTACCCAAGCTATGCAAATACGTCCTTTAGGCTGAGGCCAGAGTATGTTTTCCCTCTGTTCTACTATTTATAGACCTAATACTAGGAGCTTCTAGCCTCCATGTAATCCAACCTTCCAAGCTGACTGACTCAATATGGTTTCTCTTGGCATCTTCATGAGATATTCTGCTTGGACTCACATTAACTTGGACAATGTGTTACAATCTTCTGGATCCTTCTAATTCTCCAGCTTTTTCTGTTTTCCCCAGTGAATAGTTTGTTCTCTCAGAACCTGAATCTGTAAAAACATGTCCAGAAAACTTCCATAAACACATGCCACACACTACAACTTCTCTTTCTTGCTCACTTCTCTCTGTCTTTCTTTTGTCTATTTTTGTCTCTCTTTCTCTACTCTTGTGCATTCTCTTATTCCTAAGCTGTTCTCATGTGAATTGGGCACATTTTATCTGTGATACTTTCTGTCACTTTTTTCTTTGAATTACTACTTTATCTGACCCTCAATTATATGACACTTTCAAACATGGCTACTTCCTTATATAAACTAACCTTACAATGTACAATCATTTTGCTAATATTTATCTACCTAGTTCTTACCTGGACCTATTGGTTGTAAAGAATTAACCTTTCAGGATGCCTATATTTATGGCAGAATCGTTCTGACCTTTCATATATGATGTCCTGTGTCTCAAAGATGAGGGTATTAGAATAAAATTATTTTACACATTTTGAAGAACGTTGAAAGATTCAACTTAAGTCTTATTTTATGATCCCATTAGCAGCCATCAGTCCAAAACACAAAATCACTAAACAAATCCTAGTTACATCAGGTAGGGTGGGAAGATATCCCAGTGATTAAGCTGGCAGGAAATGTTAGAGAGACATGGGAAGAAGATTGTTTATTGGTCTATATTTATCGCTTGCTCAGCCTGTGTTTTTATAAAAGCTAGAACAATAAACCCAGGAGTGGGACAACCTACAGGGAGTTGGGCCCTCCAACAAAATTATTGATCAATAAAGTGCCCACAGGCTTTTTCATAGGACAATCTTATGAACAATTTTTTCTCAGTTAAGATTTCTTCTTCCAAGTTATCTCTAGTTTTATATCACATTGATAAAAAACCTTCCTATATAGTTTGTAGGTGAGAGTTTGTGGATGTATATCTCTAAGGTTCTGTATTGAAGTGATATCATTAAAAATTTTACAAAAGAATGGCTAATAATAACCTCTGTGTGTGTGTGTGTGTGTGTGTGTGTGTGTGTGTGTGTGTGTGTGTGTGTGTTTCTTTAATCCCGCAGGCTTTCGCCTGATTCTCGGTACCGTGTCAGTGCGGGCATTGGGCATCGACAGTGTATGTCAGTGAAATTATGTGTGTATATGTGTTTCTGCATGCCCACAGATATTATATGTATCATAATAGGGTATTAAAGAGGACAATGACTTAATCTAAAGAAATGCTTTAGATTATAGCACACACCAGCAAGAAAACATTCCTTTTTTTGGCATGGGGTAGCAATTGGGCTTGCAACAATAAATTATGAAATATACTAGGAAGAGTGAAATAGCTCAGTAGGTAAAGATATTTGTTGCCAAGGCTGTTAACCTTGGTTTGGTCCTTGGGACATACACAATGGAAGGAGGAAATGAATGCCATTAATTGTACTCCGTCATCCTGTATCCCTGTAAATATGTGTGTTCCGTTTCTCCCATTTCTGAAGCAAGAAAAAAATTACATACATGGAATTTCTGCCTAGTATTACAGAGCAACAGAACATAATATTGAGAATTAAAAAAAGAATACAAACATAGTTCATATGAAGGCAACTTGGTCTTACAGAGATAAACTAAACAACTCCTGGATAAAATAAGTTCAGACTCATGAACATGTATTACTCAGACTGGTGAATCAAAAAACTTAAATATGGGGCATGTAGATTCCAGAGACTTTTCCACAGTGGAATTGTGTAACCAGGGTGACCAGACAATAGCACTTGTATTTGTATCACTTAGATTTATAGGGACCTTTCCATAAATGGTGGAGGAATAGGCATCTACACTGAAATGTACTGTATGTAACTAGAGAAATAAAACAAAATGTTCTCCTTTATAACCAAATCAGGAATACGACTAGGAGATTCCAGCTTTCTTATTCACATCATGAAATAGAATCAAGTGACCTTGTTCCAATATGATATTCTTCATTCTTTCTGAGATATGAGTTAGAGGATGAAAGAAAATACCCCAACAACTTGGGTTTAGGGTAATATACTAGTTAAAAATGTCTGGTGTATGAGTCCAAGGGGATCTGACATCCATCAGGAGTCCTGGAATACTTCCACTGGACTCTCCACAGTGGTTGCCTGTGCAGGATTTAGTTGCTGAATCAGCACTCATTTTTCAAATGTAGAAGACATCAAAATATAGACAATAGGGATCATGCTAATATTCATTTACAAAGCACCCCCACAAGTTTTCTATTGTCTTACTTGGAAAGGATAAATTTAAAAGAGTAAAACAGTATTATTATACTCAAGGAAAAAACTTGTGTCAAAGAAAGAAAACAGTAATTAAAGGCAAAAGTCTCTGTTTTTCAATAGAGTGACTATAAGGAAAAGAAGTACACTTTAAGCAGCAATTGTTGTTATCTTCTTCAAATTCATGGAGCATGGATGTTATAAAATGAATGATAAGATAGAATAACAATGTAGGGTTAGAAGCTAATTGAGAGAGGAGCAGAAATTAAAATCAAAGCTGCTCAGAGCATCAAAGAAGCCTGTGGTAAAACCAAATCTGTAGCAACACAATTGTAAGCAATACCCATTATGGAAAAGTAAAAGACAATTCAAAAGGCATATTAGTGTATATGATGGACACTTTTGTCAACTTGGATTTAGATGCCTCTAAATCTGGAGAGGTTTGTCTCCTATTGAGAAGGCAAAATGTTGTTCCCCTTCAGAAATATGAAGTAGATTGAATAATTTTACCCTCTTTGTCCTAGTAAAAAAAAAATAAGGCCAGAAAATAATTTAAATTGTAAACATGTGTTTGGGGGGCTGTTTCTTTCTTAAATTATGTGTGAATATTTGCCTGCATAGGGTTGCCTGTGGAGGCTAGAAAACGAAGGGTATTGGGTCCCTGAAACTGAAATTACCAGTGATTATGAGTCATCTTGTTCTTTGAATCTAACATGGGTCTTCTTCAGAAGTAGTACATGTTCTTAACTTCTCCGTCAACTCTCCAGTGTCCTGTAAAAATAAGTTAAAAAAATATTTCTGTTGCCTAAAGACAAGGAGGCTGAATGAATATAATGATTCTGAGGTTATTTTTAAAGATGAAATTCATTATGATAGACAATGGGCATAATATATCTAAAACTAAGAAAAGATAAAGTGCAAACCATAAGGAACAGTGTGCTGTATGAGAGATGTTGCAGGGTAAAAAATGACATGAAACTTTCTAAAGAGGCTTGAGTCTGCTTATAAGGTCACAGTACTTTGTGTGTACATGTTTGTGTGGGGGCACATGTGTCTGCAGTTGCATGTCCATAGGTGTGAATAAGGAGGTCAAAGGTCAATACTGGGTATCATTCTCAGTCACTCTCTACTGTATTGATTTTGTGATGTGGTCTCAAGCTGACCATGGAATTACCAATTTAGCTAGACTGGGGCTCTGTCAAGCCACAGGGTTTCTTTCTTCTCCATTTCACAGGAACCAGGATGATTAGCTTGGAACACAGTCCCATGACTTTTTACATGTTCTCTGGAGACTGCACTCAGATCCTCATGCATGTATCAGAAATAATTTAGCAGAGGTGCGACCTCTTTCTGGCAGTGGCCATGTAGCTGCTGCAAGGAATAGCATATGAGTGCTTCAGTGACAGGATTCTACTATGGCAAGT
Source organism: Rattus norvegicus (assembly GCF_021556685.1). Lineage (NCBI taxonomy): Eukaryota > Metazoa > Chordata > Mammalia > Rodentia > Muridae > Rattus > Rattus norvegicus. The sequence continues at coordinate 5,190,115 of NC_141538.1, read as the reverse complement.
CCATGGAAACCACTTCTCAGTTGACAAGGTAAATTTGGTGGCCTTAATATTTAGTACCAAGTTTGCATGCCCTACAAGCTCTCCATTCCTTCATTGTACTGCATAAAGTCATTATCAAAACTGTAGCACTTCATCAGTCATGGACAAGGCCATCTGGAGTCACACAGACTAAGTCACTGTGGATGATTCTACATTTTTCTCAAAACTCTTTCAAGGCATAAAATGTTCTTCACCTCTTTTTGTATCTATCAATCCTCCAGATGTTACCATAAATCCTGAGAATTTGAGACTTATAATCATATCTTTAGAGAAGTACCCAGTCACACTGAGCAAGTCTGTGTCAGTTGTGGAGAGAGGTAGGTCCTGCTTACATAACTGTTTTTAAGAAGCTATATCTGATCAGTAGAGACATGGAAAATGCAGACATTATGTTGGATTGATAGAGACTTGAAAATGGCTCTTAGAATGATTACATCTTACAAAGATCTATATATTAGAAAGATGTCTAGAAGATCTGCTTTGTAAAATGAACTTGTCTGTCTGCAATTAAAAGGGAATTATGATAGGAGATAATAACTAGAGATAGTTTACCAACAAATGTTTAATTCGGCCTCTCACTATGCATAACTATGTAACTATGTTTGCTACCAGACAGGTATGTCTTCCTGTTTACAGGACAAGCCTGGCCAGACATCTCTTTTGTCTTGCTGAAATTGTGCTTTTTAATGCAAAATAAGTTTAGGTGGTGACTGATCCAAGGAATGGGAGAAGGAGGAAGGGGAACTATTGGGGGATTTGTGTAAAGATAGAGCTTTTGAAATGTGGATATTATGATTTCTTTTAATAATGTAGGCAATGATATCACTGCTTGGGTAAGCACAATTGTTATTGTATAAATATAGAAGGCTCAAGTTATTTGTGGCCACTTGCCTGAAAATCAAAAGATGATCAGTGTCTTCACTTTTGTTAACTCCCCTTCTCCATCTCAGGACCTAAACATTATAGCTAGAACTGGCATTGGCATCTTCTTGGTTCCTAAATTTTAATTTTTTAAAAATTTTTATTAGATATATTTCTTTTCTTATATTTCAAACATTATTCCCCTTCCCAATTTCCTGTATGCACCCATTCCCTCCCATCCCCCTTCCCCATACAGGTATTCCCCATATATATCCACTTTATTCCCCCCCACATTCCCCTGTATTGGTGGTCCAACCTTGTCAAGATCAGGGGCTTCCCCTTCCCCTGGTGCCCCAACAAGTCTATTCTCTGCTATATATGCGGTTGGAGTCCTGGATTATTCCATGTATAGTCTTTTGGTCCTGGTTTAGGCTCTGGAAGCTCTGTTTGGTTGGCGTTGTTGGTTTGATGGGGTTGCATGCTCCTTCAACTGTTTCAATATTTCGTCTAATTCCCTCCAAGGGTTTTGCTCTCAGATCAGTGGTTTGCTGCTAGCATTGACTTCTGTATTGGACATCCTCTGGATGTGTCTCTCAAGAGAGATCTATATCCGGTTCCTTTCAAGATGCATTTTATTACTTCATCAATCGTATCTAGTATACATATATATATACATATATACATATATATACATACACACATATACATATATCCCCTTTTAAGGAGTGGGAGCATCTGAATTTTGGTAATCCTTCTTCTTGAGCTTCCTGTGGTCTGTGGATTGCATCTTGGGTAATTCAAGATTTTTGGCTAATATCCACTTATCAATGAGTGCATACCAAGTGTGTTTTCCTTTGATTTAGTAACCTCACTCAGGATGATATTTTCTAGTTCATTCCATTTGCCTATGAATTTCATGAAGTCATTATTTTTGATAGCTGAGTAGTACTCCACTGAGTAGATGTACCACTTTTTTGAATCCATTCCTCTTTTGAAGGGCATATGGGTTCATTCCAGCTTCTGGCTATTATAAGGAAGGCTGATATGAACATAGTGGAGCATGTGTCTTTGTTGTATGTTGGAACATCTTTTGGGTATATGCCTAAGAGAGGTATAGCTGGGTTCTCAGGTAGTGCAATCTCCAATTTTCTGAGGAAACTCCAGACTGATTTCCAAAGTGGTTGTTCCAGTTTGTAATCCCATCAGCAATGGAAGAGTGTTCCTCCTTCTCCACATCCTCCCCAGCATCTGCTGTCAACTGAGATTTTTATTTTAGCTTTTCTGAATGGTGTGAAATAGAATCTCAGGGTTGTTTTGATTTGCATTTCCCTGATGACTAAGGATGTTAAACATTTCTTTAGCTGTTTTTTGGCCATTCGATAATCCTCAGCTGAGAATGATTTGTTTGGCTCTGTACCCCATTTTTAATAGGGTTATTTCACTCTCTGGATTCTAACTTCTTGAGTTCTTTGTATGTTTTAGGTATTACCCCTGTATCAGATGTAGGATTGTTAAAGATGTTTTCCCAATCTGTTGGTTGCCATTTCATCCTATTGACAGTGTCTTTAGCTTTACAAAAGCTTTACAGCTTTATGAGGTCCCATTTGTCGATTCTTGATATTAGAGCATGAGCCATTGTTGTTTTGTTCAGGAAATTTTGCCCAGTGCCCATGTGTTCGAGACACTTCCTCATTTTTTCTTCTCTTAGTGTGAGTGTATCTGGTTTGATGTGGAGGGCCTAGATCCACTTGGACTTAAGCTTTGTACATGGTGATAAAAATGGATCAATTTGCATTCTTCTACATGCTGACCTCCAATTTGTTGAAAATGTTATCTTTCTGCCATTGGATGGTTTTAGCTCCTTTGTCTAAGATCAAGTGACTATAGGTGTGTGGGTTTATTTCTGGGTCTTCAATTCTATTCCACTGTTCTATCAGTCTGTCTCTGTACCAATCCCATACAGTTTTTATGAAGATTCCTCTGTAATACTGCTTGAAGTCAGTGATGGTGATTCTCACAGAAGTTCTTTACATGTTGAGTATAATTTTCGCTATCCTGGGTTTTGCAAATTGCTCTTTTTATCTCAATAAAGAATTGAGTAGGGATATTGATGGAGATTGTATTGAATCTATAGATTGCTTTTGGCAAAATGGCCATCTTTACTATATTAATCCTGCCAATCCATGGGCATGGAAGACCTTTCCATCTTCTCAGTCCTTCCTCAATCTTTTTCTTAAGAGACTTGAAGTTCTTGTCATGCAGATCTTTCTTTTGCTTGGTTAAAGTCACACCAAGATATTTTACATTACTTGGGAATATTGTGAAGGGTGTCATTTCCTTAATTTTTTTCTCAGCCTGTTTATCCTTTGAGTAGAAGAAGGGTACTGAATTGTTTGAGTTAATTTCATACCTCGGCACTTTGCTGAAGTTGTTTGTCAGGTTAAGTAGTTCTCTGGTGGAACTTTTGGGGTCACTTAACTATACTATCATATCATCTGCAAATAGTGATAATTTGATTTCTTCCTTTCAAATTTGTATCCCTTTGACCTCTTTTCACTGTCTGATTGCTCTGGCTATGACTTCGACTATTAGATTGAATCGGTAGGGAGAGAGTGCGCAGTCTTGTTTAGTTCCTGATTTTAGTTGGGTTGATTCAATTTTCTCTCCATTTAGTATGATGTTAGCTACTGGTTTGCTGTATATTGCTTTTACTATATACAGATATGGGACTTGAATTCCTGATTTTTCCAGGACTTTTATTATGAAGAGGTGTTGAACTTTGTCAAATGCTTTTTCAGCATTAATCAAATGACCATGTCATTCTTATTTTTGGGATAGTTTATATAGTGGATTACATTGATGGATTTTTGTATATTAAACAATCCCTGCATCCCTGGCATGAAGCCTACTTGATTATGATGGATGATCATTTGGATGTGTTCTTGAATTCTGTTTTAACACATTCAAGGGTATTTTTGCATCAATAATCATAAGGGAAATTGGTTTGAACAGTACTAGTATGAGGTCTTCTGTGAAGGTCTGGTAGAATCCAGACCTGAATCCATCTGTACCTGGCCTCTTTTTGGTTGGGAGACTCTTAATAACAATAACTGCTTCTATTTCTTAAGAGTTATGGGGGTGTTTTAATGGTTCCTGATTTGACTTTGGTACCTGGTATCTGTCTAGAAAATTGTCCATTTCCTCCAGATTTTCCAGTTTTGTTGAATATAGGCTTTTGTAGTAGGATGTAATTTTTTTTTAATTACTTCAGATGCTGCTGTTATGCCTCCCTATTCATTTCTGATTTTGTTAATTTGGATACCCTTTCTGTGATCTCTGGTTAGTCTATGGGTTTATCTATCATGTTGATTTTCTCAAAGAACCAGCTCTTGGTTTTGCTGATTCTTTGTATACTCATTTTTGTTTGTACTTGGTTGATTTCAGGTCTGATTTTGATTATTTCCTGCCTTCTACTCCTCTTTCTTTTTGTTCTAGAGCTTTGAGGTGTGCTGTCAACAGTGGCCCATAGAATTGGGGGTGATTTGTAGGGAACGTTTTGGGTCTCCTTGGGTATTCCATTGTCTTTATAGGTGATATCTTCTGCCCTAATGTGGTCTTTATCTGGTTGGCTGTTTTATCCACTACCTCTAAGGAGAGATCTCCTTAGTTGGATGGGGGAAGGTGGAGTAAGGAGAGAGGCAGGTGGAAGCTCCTTTGTTTTTTTAATGGAGTCCTGCCCTGGGGGGGGGGGGAGGAGCAGACAGACTGTTTAGTGTCTCCTTTGAAGCCTTGGGGGTTTTCTTCATCAGCTCAGCCACAGGGCACATCCCCTAGGTGATACAGGACTTAGAAGTTTGACCACTTACCCCACTTACCAACACTGCCACAGGGTGGGTGTTGGGCTGTGAAAAGCTGCAAGAACACTGCCAGGGGAGGGGTGCAGGAACTGAGGAATTTTTTTTTTAATATTGTGTTTTTGTGCTGGTGTCTGTTACAGAAAAGAGGAAAACGGTTTGTCCAATGGGAACATTCCCTTGGCCTATTGGCCTTGGTGGATTCCACAGGAGTCCAAAAGTTTAAGCCTTCCTGCAGATTAAAGAATGAGCAGGTGCCCTGTGTCTTTAAGTGTCTGCTGCTTTATCAGGTTAGATAGGGAGTCTGCCAAACTGATTGCAGGCTGTTTTGCACGCTGTCAGGATTTAGACAGGGGCTAGAGGGACCTTCAGCCAACTCCAGAGAGTATCTCTGGCCAGGAGCCTTCAGTTGCCCCTTCAGCTTGACCTAAGCTTGAGATGGTGCTGAATGAAAACTCAGCAGGAAAAGATAGGTTGCTAGTCTCCAGAGTTGGGGGAGGTGACTCACCTTCCCACACTGCAGTTTTGTTGATCATTGTTCCAGCACTACATTGTAGGGCTCTGGTGCCAGAGTGCTCTCCACAGTGATCTCTGACCAGGCTGGCTAGTTGTGTGGGTACAGATAAAGGGAGAAAGATCTCAGGCAGGGAGGGGGAACCTTTTTTTGCCACCCCAAGTGCTGGTCCTTCTCCTTACCCCCACTGCCAGCCACTTTGATTACCTGGGCTGGGCTGAATCAGCAGGGGACTGACTAGCCAGTGAGGAGTGCAAGGGAGATTCTGGCAGTGATGATTTCCAGAGAGCAGATCTCATCTCCAAGTGGCAGAGTAACAGCTCTTATAACAGAAGCTCATAGACAATGGAATAATTTCTGCACGCCTTTCATTGTGCTTAAATAGTTTTGTGAATGGGTCAGTGTCTGACAGAAGGAACTTCCTATTGGTTTGTCCTGAGAGCTTGGGAAGACCTCCTCATATACTTATTTGTAGGTGTGGTCCTGCTTCCACCTCTGATCTGTCTTGAGCCTACATGACCTGTGTTGAAGGGGCTTGCAGCATTGCCCTACATGACTAGTCTGTCTCAAACCTCTGAAAGGGGTCTTTGGGGGGACCTGTTATCCTGGGAAATTGGGAAGGCACCAGCAGTCCCCTTTAAGTGTCCTGGGGATTCAACCTATCTCCAGCAGGAATCAGGGTACCTTTCACTGCCTGCCCCTCTAGTGAATTACATTGAAGGATTTCCATATATTCAACCATCTCTGCATCCTTGGGATGAAATCTACTTAATCATGATGGATTATCATTTTGATGGTTGCTTGGATTTGGTTTGTAAGAATTTTATTGAGTATTTTTGCTTTGATATTCATAAGGGAAATTCCTCTGAAGTTCTCTTTCTTTCTTGTTTTTTTTGTGTGGTTTAGGTATAAGCATTGTTGGTATCAAGTGTTGTCTTTAGCAGTAACACCATACAGTCCCAGAAGACGTTTTGGCTCAAGTCTCACCTCCACCTGGGCATCTTTACCTCACAGTACAAATAAAAGCAGATTCCCTCCACCCTCACTCTCTTTTCTGTTCTTTCTCTTGAAAGAGCGTACCCCAAAACGGGGAACTGTGTCTCTCGCTCCGATCGTGGGGTGGGGCGCCCCCAGGAATCACGAGAAGCCATTCTTGATGTAACAGCAAGAGGTAGCTTTATTAACGAGATCCCAGGTCTTAGCGGGATCCCGGGTCGACACGTATCTCACACAGGAGACAGAGGAGTCGACCCCGAGCTTCCAAACTTAGGGGTTTTTATAGGGGAGGTAAGGGACATTCGCGAGGTTACACATGATTGGTCAATTCAAAAGGTGCACGGTTACTTTCGGCGCAAAATGACATCAGCAAGGAGTATGTGTTATCTAGCAGCTCGGCAGGCAGGTAGGGTGGCTCATCTCACTCAGGGGGTTGAAGGAAGGGGAGGGTGTCCTTGGGGAAGGAAGGATGGTCAGTGTCCTTGGGGCTGATAGCTGGTTTGGCAAGTCCTATCTCTGGCTCTCCCTCAGGCACATCCGGCCCTGCACATCTGGACTCTGACAATGAGCAACCTTTATGAAACTCTAGTTCTACATTCCCCACTTCTTTTTTTTTGTTAATAGTTCTAATCCTAGAACTTCATGGAGAACTCAGCTTCATCTAGCATAACAGCTTGGTATTGTTGTCTTAACATGAGGATTCTAACCTGGACACTATCCAAGCCTATCCACCAAGGTCATGACTAGCTTTTAGAACTTCTAAGCTTATACAGACTGTGATCCCTGAGGCACAGTCCCAAGAAGTGTTAAGAGTACTAACATATGCAATGTTACATCATTTGTAATGGAAATCAAGCCTATCCCACACCTATCTTGATAGAACCCAGGACAAACATGACTGAATTTCCCTCTAGGTCCCAGCTCTCAGCCCCAACAGCTAGTACGAGGCTGGTGAGGGCTGAGAATTGACAGCTGTCAGGGTGGTCAGCAGCACCAGGTATGGTCCTTTCCAGCGAGGCTCGAGTGTCTGGGCTCAGTGTAGCTGCAGTCTCCTGGAACTCATGACTGATGAGATGTCTCAGGGGTCTCCGGAGCATAGGCTGCTGTCAGCTGTGAGCAGATTTCTTTCTGTATCACCTGTAGGTCTTTTAGTCTGGCACACAAATCATTATTACTATGGCACTATGACATGTTGGTTCAGTAACATCATCTAATACATTTGGGGGTGGGGGGCTGAGGCCCCATATAAGATATCAAAGCGGGTAAGGCTGAATCTGGAAGGGGTATTTCTTGCTCTGAAGAGAGCAAGAGGGAAGGAGTGTCACCCAGTCTGCGCCAGTCTCCATGGTTAATTTAATTTGGTCAGGGTCTCTTTTAAAATTTTATTTATTTACTCTACCTGTCCTGAACTTTGAGGTCTGTAAATACAATGTAATTTCCAATCGACCTCTAAATACTTGGCCACACCCTGGCTTACCTTGGCAACGAAAGTAGGGCCGTTGTCTGACCAGATTACCTTGGGCATTCCAGACCTGGGGAAGATTTCTTCCAGTATCTTCTTGATGATTGCAGAGGCCGTCTCTCGTTTGGTGAGGAAAGCGTCTATCTATTCCTGAAAAAGTATCTACAAGCACTAGGAGATACTTGTGATTATATTTTTCTGGTTTTATCTCAGTGAAGTTCACTTCGACTTTTCACTAAATTCTCTAGGTCTCTTTGCCCTGTTTGCTTGCTAAGCATTCACTTATTGACATACCTTATACTTTCTACTGCCTCTCTGGCTAAAATCTTAAAGTCTATTACATACACTTAATTACTTGGACAAACTTTTTATCTCCTAAATGAGTCCATTTCTGTATTTGGCAAAGTGAGTCTTTTCTTTGTTCTCTGGGGAGTATAGCTTTCCCCTCAAGTGCGTCATTTTTTTTTTTTTTCGTTTAAGCAATTTGGGCCTTTTCTTCTGTTTTACATTCTAAGTGAGGCCATCCCTTAGTCCGATCCTAGTTTTCAGTGGCTGTCTCTTGCAGGCCTGCAACCAGGATAGGCTCCTGCATAGCCATTTCCCGAGCCACTTTATCTGGTTTGTTACTGCCCAATGCCACTGAATCTCTTCCCTCCTGATATTCTGAGCAATGAATAGTACTCACAGTTGTTGTCTTCACCAGGGCATCCAAGAGATGGCAAAGGCATCTGCGGCACTGATGTACTGGGGGGGGGGGGTTGAGGTTCAGCCATCCTAGATGACATTGTGTTGTCCACCATGGCAGCACCCACTTATCTCTGACCTTCATGAAGAGAACTGTTCCCGTCTGTGGACAAGGTAGCCTCGGCTTTCAGCAGGGGTCAGTCAGCCAGTCGCAGAGGTCTTTCCTCCACCCATGGGCTTCTGCCAGTGCTTGACACTCGTGCTGTGGTGGCTCCAGGTCAGGATTGGGCAGCAAGGTGACCAGATTGCTCCCAACAGGTGGAGAATCTAGTCCATGGCAGCTGACCAGTGGTCCCATCTTTTGAGACACTCTATTCAAAGGTAAACAGCAGCCACTCTATCACGGTTTAAGTCCGGGATTGGGTGATAATTGTTAGTGCCCGACTGGCAGGAGTGATATGTTCCAAGTAGAACAGCGCTAAGCCATTCATCTCCCAGCATCAGGTACTGGTGCACTGAGACAGGTCTTAAGCTCCGCATACACAGTCTGTAGATATGCATACACATGGCCTCACCCAGCTGTTTCAGCCCACGCAAGCCATTTTGGGTAGCAATTTTCTCATGAGCAAGGGATGGGGGCAGTCAGGGATGACTATGAACTAGTGGGTTACCCAGCCCACGCCAAGGTCCACTGTTCTTCGGGCAGTCCATAAGTATTGTTTGTTGCCAGTAGGCCCCTGTACCCAAGGTCTTTGGATACTGGCCCACTGGAGCATAGGAGCACAGAGCATTGGGTCCCTGAATCCATAAAACAACTGGGCAGGCTTCCCTCCTATCTCTGCACATAGCCAGGACTCCAGGACCGAGAGGCTCTCCAGTGTCCCCTCTTGTTCTTTCTGGGGCAGTCCCTGACCCAGTGTCTTTTTTTTCTTTGCATTAGGCACACTGATCTTTAGCCAGGAATTCTCTTCTGTTGCCAGGTACTGTCTTCCTAGGTTCCCTAACTACTGTGGCCAGTATATGTTCCTCTCTTGTCTTTTATCTCTCTTTAGCTCTCTAGCTTCCTCTTCTTTTTGTCTCTTTTCTTCCCTAGCTTCCTGCTCTTTTTACCTCTTTCTCTCTTTCTTCCTTCCTTCCTTCCTTCCTTTCTTTCTTTCTTTCTTTCTTTCTTTCCTTCCTTCCTTCCTTCTTTCTTTCTTTCTTTCTTTCTTTTTTTCAGTCTCTCTGCATCTTCTTCTACAGCTATTAGGTGCTGTCCACTTTTCTGCACAGACCCTGAACCACGCATCAACTTATTTTCTCTGCAACTTACAATAACTCTCTCAGTGACTTAGCTTAACCCTTCAAGTTTCTGTAACTTTCTCTTCATATCCTTTCCTTATCTTAGCCAGATTGGTGGGGCACTTTCCAGCCCCTCAGAGACCCAGCCTTGGAGCCTGGCGGCAGACCTGGCACTCCCTACCTTCAGGCGTCTGAAGAGAGCAGGCAGAAGTGAGGGCCTTCTATCCGTGTCTGGAACATTTTTTTTTTTTAAATAGCCTGTTGGCAGCATTTCTGATCTTTTAGGCAGCTACGCACTAAGTTGTCAAACTGGCTGAAACTCCGCCTTTAAGATTTCTTACTCCCAAGCAAAATTTAAATCTTCCTCTAGCTTATCACCGGTGGCTGCGAGCACAAGCACAGATAAAACACTGTTTTACAAATTAACTTTGGCTATCAACCAACACACCGCCACTAGAGCGGGGTCTATAAGATTAAGTTTCTTACTCACTAAGCATTAAGGGGACCAAGTAAAACTCTTCGACGAACAAAGCAAAACATGATTTCAAACACAGTCGTCAGTCCAAAGTCAAACACGAAACAAAAGCCAAAAAAAAAAAAAAAAAAGACACTCGACAATACCACAGAAAACAAACCAGACAAGCAAGACTAAAACAAAGCATCCTATAACCTATTTCCACAGATGCCTGGTACCTTTAGTACCTGGCCCAAACTGCAGCTTAACCTTAGCTGCTTCTGGGATACCAAACACAGAAACAGAATACAGACAACAGACACTAACACATCTAAGCACACTTGTCCGTGCCTATACTTAAATAGGCAGCCAAACGCGACCTCCAAAGTCACAGTCAGATCTTTTTGACTGTCCGTTGCCGGGTCCTCCTGACAAAATTCGGCTCGTGGAACGTCTCTCAAGCGTCCCAGAGCCTGCGCGATTGGGGCGTCCCCCGGTGCGCTTTCTAAAAAGGAAAAAAAAGAAAGAAAAAGACTATTTGGAGTAGGAAACCCTTCTACTCACAGGCGCCTGTCCGGAGCGGGAAACCCTTCCGCTCAAGTACACTCAAATACGGAGCAGGAAACCCATCTGCCCAAGTGTACTGTCTGTCCGGGGCGGGAAACCCTTCTGCGGGAGTGCACTCAAATACGGGGCAGGAAACCCATCTGCCCAAATATACTCGAAGACGGGGTGCACTCAAATTCGGGGTGGGAATCCCTTCCACCAGAGCTCACCCAACTTAAACCTTAGACCATGGCACAATACACAGTACGAGAAGCACAACGTATACACACACACACATACATACACATACACAGCGGCCGCTTTCCAGCACTCACACTAACGTACCTCCAAGAGGTAATTCGGGGTTCCAGGGGAGTCACGCTCCGATCCCGGACGAGCCCACAAATGAAAGAGCGTACCCCAAAACGGGGAACTGCATCTCTCGCTCCGATCGTGGGGTGGGGCGCCCCCAGGAATCACGAGAAGCCATTCTTGATGTAACAGCAAGAGGTAGCTTTATTAACGAGATCCCAGGTCTTAGCGGGATCCCGGGTCGACACGTATCTCACACAGGAGACAGAGGAGTCGACCCCGAGCTTTCAAACTCGGGGGTTTTTATAGGGGAGGTAAGGGACATTCGCGAGGTTACACATGATTGGTCAATTCAAAAGGTGCACGGTTACTTTCGGCGCAAAATGACATCAGCAAGGAGTATGTGTTATCTAGCAGCTCGGCAGGCAGGTAGGGTGGCTCATCTCACTCAGGGGGTTGAAGGAAGGGGAGGGTGTCCTTGGGGAAGGAAGGATGGTCAGTGTCCTTGGGGCTGATAGCTGGTTTGGCAAGTCCTATCTCTGGCTCTCCCTCAGGCACATCCGGCCCTGCACATCTGGACTCTGACAATGAGCAACCTTTATGAAACTCTAGTTCTACACTCTGGCCCCTTCCCCTTGTATTTAATAAGGTAATTATTAAATCTCACCACAAGAAACCATGTTGGTATTGGTTTCGTGTGCTCTTTCTGGACGGGCGCAGCCAATATTTAACAGCAACAAGCATAATTATGGTTTCATAGAAGGAATTGGGTAGTGTTCCTTCTTTTTCTATTTTGTGGAATATTTTGCACCATATTGGTATAACATCTTCTGTGAAGGTCTGATAGAATTCTGCACTAAACACACCTGGTCCTGGGCTTTATTTGATTGGGAGACTTTTAATAACCGCTTCTATTTCTTTAGTAGTTATGGGACTGTTTAGATGCTTTGTGTGATCCTGACTTAACTTTTGTACCTGGTATCTGTCTAGAAAATTATCCACTCAATACAGATTTTCCAGTATTGTTGAATATAAGCTTTTGTAGTAGGATCTGATCATTTTCTGAATTTCCTCAGATTCTCTGGTTATGTCTTACTTTTCATTTCTGATTTGTTAATTTGGATACTCTGTGCCCTCTGGTTAGCCAGGCTAAGGGTTTATGATCTATTTTGTTGATTTTCTCAAAAAACCAGCTCCAACTTTTGTTGATTCTTTGTATATTCCTTTTTCTTTCTACTTGGTTGATTTCAGCCCTGAGTTTAATACAATTTCCTGCCTTCTGCTCTTCTTGGGTTTATTTGCTTCTTTTAGTTCTAGAGGTTTTAGGTGTTCTGTCAAGGTGCTAATGTATGCTCTCTCCAATTTCTTTTTGAGCTGTGAGTTTTCCTCTTAGCACTGTTTTCATTCTGTTCCATAAGTTTGGGTACGTTGTACCTTTATTTTCATTAAATCCTAAAAAGTCTTTAATTTATTTCTTTATTTCTTCCATGACCAATTATCATTGAGTAGAGTGTTATTCAGCTTCCATGTATACGTGAGCTTTCTGTCACTATTGTTGTTATTGAAAACAAGCCTTAGTCCATGGTAATCTGATAGGATGCATGCAATTATTTCAATCTTGTATCTGTTGAGGTCTGTTTTGTGATCAATTATATGGTCAGTCCTGCAGAAGGTACCATGAGGTTGTAAGAAGAAGGTATATTCTTTTGTTTTAGGATGAAATGTTCTATTAATATCTGTTAAGTCCATTTGGCTCATAACTTAGGTTAGTTTCTCTATGTCTCTGTTTAATTTCTCTTTCTATGAGCTGTCCATTGATGAAAGTGGGGTGTTGAAATCTCCCACTGTTATTGTGTGACATGCAATATGTGCTTTGAGCTTTAGTAATGTTTCTTTTATGAATGCAAGTGCCCTGGCATTTGGAGCATAGATATTCAGGACTGAGAGTTCATCTTGTTGGACTTTTACTTCGATGAATATGAAGTCCTTCCTTATCTTTTCTGAAAACTTTTAGTTGAAAGTTGATTTTATTCGATATGAGAATGGCTACTCCAGCTTTTTTGTTTGGACCATTTGCTTGGGAAATTATTTTCCAGCAATTTACTCTGAGGTAATGTCTGTCATTGTCACTTATGCAGTTTCCTTTTTGCAGCAAATACTGAGTCCTCTTAAAGTATCCACTCTGTTTGTCCATGTGTTTTTATTAGAGAAGTGAGTCCATTGATATTTAGAGATATTAAAAATTAGGATTGTTGTTTCCTGTTTTTTTTTGTTGTTGTTAGAGGTGGAATTATATTTGTGTATTTCTTTTCCTTTGGTTTTGTTGCAAGAAGATTACTTTTGTGCTTTTTCTAGGGTTAGTTTTTCCCCTTGTGTTTGAGTTTTCGGTCTATTATTCTTCGTAGGACATAAATACCTATATTTTTTTTATTAACTTGAGTATTTCTTATATACATTTCCAGTGTTATTCCCTTCCCCGGTTTCCGGGCAAACATCCCCCTCCCCCCTCCCATTCCTTATGGGTGTTCCCCTCCCAACCCTCCCCGCATTTCAGCCCTCCCACCAACAGTCTAGTTCACTGGGGGTTCAGTCTTAGCAGGACCCATGGCTTCCCATTCCACTGGTGCTTTTACTAGGATATTCATTGCTACCTATGAGGTCAGAGTCCAGGGTCAGTCCATGTATAGTCTTTAGGTAGTGGCTTAGTCCCTGGAAGCTCTGGTTGTTTGGTATTGTTGTATATATGGGGTCTCGAGCCCCTTCAAGCTCTTCCTGTTCTTTCTCTGATTCCTTCAAAGGGGGTCCTATTCTCTGTTCAGTGGTTTGCTGCTGGCATTCGCCTATGTATTTGCTGTATTCTGTCTGTGTCTCTCAGGAGCGATCTACATCCGGCTCCTGTTGGTCTTCACTTCTTTGCTTCATCCATCTTGTCTAATTGGGTGGCTGTATATGTATGGGCCACATGTGGGGCAGGCTCTGAAGGTGTTCCTTCAGTCTCTGTTTTAATCTTTGCCTCTCTATTCCCTGCCAAGGGTATTCTTGTTCCCCTTTTAGAGAAGGAGTGAAGCATTCACATTTTGATCATCTGTCTTGAGTTTCATTTGTTCTAGGCATCTAGGGTAATTCAAGCATTTGGGCTAATAGCCACTTATCAATGAGTGCATACCATGTGTGTCTTTCTGTGATTGGGTTAGCTCACTCAGGATGATGTATTCCAGTTCCAACCATTTGCCTACGAATTTCATAAAGTCATTGTTTTTGATAGCTGAGTAATATTCCACTGTGTAGATGTACCATATTTTCTGTATCCATTCCTCTGTTGAAGGGCATCTGGGTTCTTTCCAGCTTCTGGCTATTTTAAATAAGGCTGCGATGAACATAGTGGAGCACATGTCTTTTTATATGTTGGGGCATCTTTGGGTATATGCCCAAGAGTGGAATAGCTTGATCCTCAGGCAGTTCATTTACCCATTTTCTGAGGAACCTCCAGACTGATTTCCAGAATGGTTGTATCAGTCTGCAACCCCACCAACAATGGAGGAGTGTTCCTCTTTCTCCACATCCTCTCCAGCATCTGCGGTTACCTGAGTTTTTGATCTTAGCCATTCTCACTGGTGTGAGGTGAAATCTCAGGGTTGTTTTGATTTGCATTTCCCTTATGACTAAAGATATTGAACATTTCTTTAGGTGTTTCTCAGCCATTAGGCATTCCTCAGCTGGGAATTTTTTGTTTAGCTCTGAGCCCCATTTTTTAATAGGGTTATTTGTCTCCCTGTGGTCTAACTTCTTGAGTTCTTTATATATATTGGATATTAGGCCTCTATCTGTTGTAGGATTGGTAAAGATCTTTTCCCAATCTGTTGGTTGCCGTTTTATCCTAACCACAGTGTCCTTTGCCTTACAGAAGCTTTGCAGTTTTATGAGATCCCATTTGTCGATTCTTGATCTTAGAGCATAAGCCATTGGTGTTTTATTCAGGAAATTTTTTCCAGTACCCATATGTTCCAGATGCTTCCCTAGTTTTTCTTCTATTAGTTTGAGTGTGTCTGGTTTGATGTGGAGGTCCTTGATCCACTTGGACTTAAGCTTTGTATAGGGTGATAAGCATGGATCGATCTGCATTCTTCTACATGTTGACCTTCAATGGAACCAGCACCATTTGCTAAAAATGTTATCTTTTTTCCATTGGATGGTTTTGGCTCCTTTGTCAAAAATCAAGTGACCATAGGTGTGTGGGTTCATTTCTGGATCTTCAATTCTATTCCATTGGTCTATCTGTCTGTCTCTGTACCAATACCATGCAGCTTTTATCACTATTGCTCTGTAATACTGCATGAGTTCAGGGATAGTGATTCCCCCTGAAGTCCTTTTATTGTTGAGGATAGTTTTAGGTATCCTGGGTTTTTTGTTATTCCAGATGAATTTGCAAATTGTTCTGTCTAACTCTTTGAACAATTGGATTGGTATTTTGATGGGGATTGCATTGAATCTGTAGATCGCTTTTGGTAAAATGGCCATTTTTACTATATTAATCCTGCCAATCCATGAGCATGGGAGATCTTTCCATCTTCTGAGGTCTTCTTCAATTTCTTTCTTCAGAGTCTTGAAGTTCTTATTGTACAAATCTTTTACTTGCTTTGTTAAAGTCACACCGAGGTACTTTATATTATTTGGGTCTATTATGAAGGGTGTAGTTTCCCTAATTTCTTTCTCATCTTGTTTCTCTTTTGGGTAGAGGAAGGCTACTGATTTATTTGAGTTAATTTTATACCCAGCCACTTTGCAGAAGTTTTTTAATCAGCTTTAGTAGTTCTCTGGTGGAACTTTTGGGATCACTGAATTATACTATCATATCATCTGCAAATAGTGATATTTTGACTTCTTCTTTTCTGATCTGTATCCCCTTGACCTCCTTTTGTTGTCTGATTGCTCTGGCTAGAACTTCAAGAACTATATTGAATAAGTAGGGAGAGAGTTATTCAATAACTATATTGAATAAGTAGGCAGCCTTATCTAGTCCCTGATTTTAGTGGGATTGATTCAAGTTTCTCTCCCTTTAGGTTAATGTTAGCAACTGGTTTGCTGTATATGGCTTTTACTATGTTCAGGTATGGGCCTTGAATTCCTATTCTTTCCAGGACTTTCATCATGAAGTGGTGTTGAATTTTGTCAAATGTTTTCTCAGCATCTAATGAAATGATCATGTGGTTTTGTTCTTTCAGCTTGTTTATATAATCGATCACGTTGATGGTTTTCCATATATGAAACCATCCCTGCATGCCTGGGATGAAGCCTACTTGATCATGGTGGATGATTGTTTTGATGTGCTCTTGAATTCGGTTTGCCAGAATTTTATTGAGTATTTTTGCGTCGATATTCATAAGGGAAATTGGTCTGAAGTTCTCTTTCTTTGTTGTGTCTTTGTGTGGTTTAGGTATAAGAGTAATTGTGGCTTCATAGAAGGAATTCGGTAGGGCTCCATCTGTGTCAATTTTCTGGAATAGTTTGGATAATATTGGTATGAGGTCTTCTATGAAGGTTTGATAGAATTCTGCACTAAACCCGTCTGGACCTGGGCTCTTTTTGGTTGGGAGACCTTTAATGACTGCTTCTATTTCCTTAGGAGTTATGGGGTTGTTTAACTGGTTTATGTGTTTCTGATTTACTTTTGGTACCTGGTATCTGTATAGGAAATTGTCCATTTCCTGTAGATTTTCAAGTTTTGGTGAATATAGGCTTTTATAGTAAGATCTGATGATTTTTTGAATTTCCTCTGAATCTGTAGTTATGTCTCCCTTTTCATTTCTGATTTTGTTAATTTGGACACCCTCTCTGTGTCCTCTCATTAGTCTGGCTAAGGGTTTATCTATCTTGTTGATTTATTCAAAGAACCAACTTTTGGTTCTGTTGATTCTTTCTATGGTCCTTTTTGTTTCTAGTTGGTTGATTTCAGCTCTGAGTTTGATTTTTTCCTGCCTTCTACTCCTCCTGGGTGTATTTGCTTCTTTTTGTTCTAGAGCTTTTAGGTGTGCTGTCAAGCTGCTGACATATGCTCTTTCCTGTTTCTTTCTGGAGGCACTCAACACTATGAGTTTTCCTCTTAGCACAGCTTTCATTGTGTCCCATAAGTTTGGGTATGTTGTACCTTCATTTTCATTAAATTCTAAAAAGTTTTTAATTTCTTTCTTTATTTCTTCCTTGACCAGGTTATCATTGAGTAGAGCATTGTTCAATTTCCACGTATGTGTGGGCATTCTTCCCTTATTGTTATTGAAGACCAGTTTTAGGCCGTGGTGGTCCGATAGCACGCATGGGATTATTTCTATCTTTCTGTACCTGTTGAGGCCCGTTTTTTGACCCATTATATGGTCAATTTTGGAGAAAGTACCATGAGGAGCTGAGAAGAAGGTATATCCTTTTGCTTTAGGATAGAATGTTCTATAAATATCTGTTAAGTCCATTTGGCTCATGACTTCTCTTAGTCTTTCTATGTCTCTGTTTAATTTCTCTTTCCATAATCTGTCCATTGATGAGAATGGGGTGTTGAAATCTCCTACTATTATTGTGTGAGGCGCAATGTGTGTTTTGAGCTTCAGTAAGGTTTCTTTTACGTATGTAGGTGCCCTTGTATTTGGGGCATAGATATTTAGGATTGAGAGTTCATCTTGGTGGATTTTTCCTTTGATGAATATGAAGTGTCCTTCCTTATCTTTTTTGATGACTTTTAATTGAAAATTGATTTTATTTGATATTAGAATGGGTACTCCAGCTTGCTTCTTCCGACCATTTGCTTGGAAAGTTGTTTTCCAGCCTTTCACTCTGAGGTAGTGTCTGTCTTTGTCACTGAGGTGTGTTTCCTGTAGGCAGGAGAATGCAGGGCCCTCGTTGCGTATCCAGTTTGTTAATCTATGTCTTTTTATTGGGGAGTTGAGGCCATTGATGTTGAGAGATATTAACGAATAGTGATTATTGCTTCCTGTTATATTCATATTTGGATGTGAGATTATGGTTGTGTGCTTTCATTCTCTTTGTTTTATTGCCAAGACGATTAGTTTCTTGCTTCTTCTAGGGTATAGCTTGCCTCCTTATGTTGGGCTTTACCATTTATTATCCTTTGTAGTGCTGGATTAGTAGAAAGATATTGTGTAAATTTGGTTTTTTCATGGAATATCTTGGTTTCTCCATCTATGTTAATTGAGAGTTTTGCAGGATACAGTAACCTGGGCTGGCACTTGTGTTCTCTTAGGGTCTGTATGACATCAGTCCAGGATCTTCTGGCCTTCATAATTTCTGGCGAAAAGTCTGGTGTGATTCTGATAGGTCTGCCTTTATATGTTACTTGACCTTTTTCCCTTACTGCTTTTAATATTCTATCTTTATTTTGTGCGTTTGGTGTTTTGACTATTATGTGACGGGAGGTGTTTCTTTTCTGGTCCAATCTATTTGGAGTTCTGTAGGCTTCTTGTATGCCTATGGGTATCTCTTTTTTTAGGTTAGGGAAGTTTTCTTCTATGATTTTGTTGAAGATATTTACTGGTCCTTTGAGCTGGGAGTCTTCACTCTCTTCTATACCTATTATCCTTAGGTTTGATCTTCTCATTGAGTCCTGGATTTCCTGTATGTTTTGGACCAGTAGCTTTTTCCGCTTTACATTATCTTTGACAGTTGAGTTGATTTCTATGGAATCTTCTGCTCCTGAGATTCTCTCTTCCATCTCTTGTATTCTGTTGGTGAAGCTTGTATCTACAGCTCCTTGTCTCTTCTTTTGGTTTTCTATATCCAGGGTTGTTTCCATGTGTTCTTTCTTGATTGCTTCTATTTCCCTTTTTAATTCCTTCAACTGTTTGATTGTGTTTTCCTGGAATTCTTTCAGGGATTTTTGTGATTCCTCTCTGTAGGCTTCTACTTGTTCTCTAAGGGAGTTCTTCACGTCTTTCTTGAAGTCCTCCAGCATCATGATCAAATATGATTTTGAAACTAGATCTTGCTTTTCTGGTGTGTTTCGATTATCCATGTTATTTTTGGTGGGAGAATAGGGCTCCGATGATGCCATGTAGTCTTGGTTTCTGTTGCTTGGGTTCCTGCGCTTGCCTCTTGCCATCAGATTATCTCTAGTGTTACTTTGTTCTGCTATTTCTGACAGTAGCTAGACTGTCCTATAAGCCTGTGTGTCAGGAATGCTGTATACCTGTTTTCCTGTTTTCTTCCAGCCTGTTATGGGAACAGAGTGTTCTGCTTTCGGGCGTGTAGTTTTTCCTCTCTACAGGTCTTCAGCTGTTCCTGTGGGCCTGTGTCTTGAGTTCACCAGGCAGGTCACTTGCAGCAGAAAAGTTGGTCTTACCTGTGGTCCCGTGGCTCAAGTTTGCTCGTGGGGTGCTGCCCACGAGCTCTCTGTGGCGGCAGCAACCAGGAAGATCTGTGCCGTCGTTTCCGGGAGCTTCAGTGCACCAGGGTTCCAGATGGCCTTTGGTGTTTTCCTCTGGCATCTGAGATGTGTGCAGAGTGCAGTCTCTCCTTATTTCCCAGGCGTGTCCGCCTCTCTGAAGGTTTAGCTCTCCTTCCCACGGGATTTGGGTGCAGAGAACTGTTTATCCCATCCGGTCCTTCAGATTATGGTGGTGTCTCAGGCGCAGCGGTCCTCCTGCTCCTGGGCCCTCGTCTGCATGAACTCAGAGGCCGAGTACAGTTTCCTCTTGGGCTAGGGATGTGGGCAGGGGTGGGCAGTGTTGGTGGTCTCTTCCACTCTACAGCCTCAGGAGTGCACAACTGATCAGGCGGTGAGGTCTCTCTCCCACAGCGTCTGGGAGCAGAGAGCCATAAATACCTATCTTAAAGAAATACAGCACAGCACAGGTAAGGAATAGAAGCCCTTAAAAAGGAAACTCAGAAATCTCCTGAGAACTACAGGAAAGCACAAACTAACAGGTAAAGGAATTGAACAAAGTCATCCAGGAATTAAAAATGGAAATAGAGACAATAAAGAAAGCACAAAGGGTGACAACCCTGGAGATGGAAAAAGAAGGAAGAAGATCAGGTGTCAGAAACACAAGTATTTTCAATCAGAAATCAAGAGATAGAGGAGAGAATCTCATCAGCAGAAGATAACAGAAAACACTGACACAACCATCAAGGACAAGGTAAAACGCAAAAAGCTCCTAACCCAAAATATTGAGGAAATCCAAGACACAATGAAAAGTTCAACCCTAAGGAAAGTAGGTATAGAAGAGAGCTAAGATTTCCTACATAAATGTCCAGTAAATATCTTCAACAAAATTATAGGAGGAAATTTCCCTAAAGAAAAGAAAGACATGCCCATAAACATACAAGAAGTTTACAGAACTCCAAATAGATTGACCGTAAAGGAAATCTGTCACATCACATAATAGTCAAAACACCAAATGCACAAAACAAAGAAAGAATATTAAAAGCAGTAAGGGAAAATATCAAGTAACATACAAAGGCAGACCTATCAGAATTACACCAGACTTCTCACCAGAGACTATTAAAGCCAGAAGATCCTTGGCAGATGTCATACAGACCCTAAGAGAATACAAATCCAGGCTACTCTATCCAGCAAAACTGTCAATTAACAAAGATGGAGAAATCAATATACTCCATGACAAAACCAAATATACAAAGAACCTATGCATTTATTATGTGTATCTAACTGTGTGTCAGACAGACATCTCTATACACATGTAAATAAGTTACATATTTACTAAATTACTCAAAACATTTTACAATATTCAAGTATTCATATGTACACACATGCCTACATATATACACATACACAAGTGTGGCTGGTATATACCCATGGATTAGGTGTCTTTTTTGCACATCTGTCTTTATAAATGTATGTGGTCTGGGTGGGGTGTGTGTGTGTGTGTGTGTGTGTGTGTGTGTGTGTGTGTGTCTGTGTGTCTGTGTGTGTGTGTGTGTGTGTGTCTGTGTGTGTCTGTGTGTGTGGCATGTGTGTGATGTGTATGTATTTATGTGTGAATGCACACCCTTTTGTGTGGAAACACATGTGAAAGTCAGAGGAAAAGGTAATGTGAAGGTTCTCACCCCTTATCTTGTCCTGGGCAGACTCTATTGCTACTACCACTGAGTAGTCAAGGCTACCTTGATCAGAAGAATCCAAGACTTATCTTCTTTTCTCTTTCCACCTTACCATATGACCTGTGGTATCCACATCAACCATGCCCATGCTTATTTCATATGGATTAGTTTTGGATATGGTGGCTGTTTGTGGCAAGGTCTTTTCCTTAATGAATAAAGATTTCAGGGCACCAAACACTGGACATATACTTCCAGGTTAGACTTCCAGGTTGGAGGGAGAAAGAGAGGATGAGAAAAGGGACTTGGGATTGTTGGATTGTGGGAGAATTTGGGATAGGTGATATAATGAACTAGAACCTCCCACTTAGATTTCTGATCACTCAGGATCACCCACTGAAGGATTTCATTTACTATGGCTTACTAATAAGGATATTAGTAGTTGTACCCAGTGATTGAATTACCTGTTGATTCTAAACTAAGTTTGTGTGGTGTGTGCCATTACACAGCTTCTCAACTGATTTCCAGAGATAGGTACAGCCCCACTCCCACCCCAAACCCCACACCCGCCAGCTGATAAATTTGGATGCTCAAATCTGAGGTTTGTCATGGTAGTGACTTTCTAAGGTGACATAGCAAATTGGGTGAAGAGATTTCTGGATCTACAGGCCAGAAAGTCTGTCAAGATGAGAACAGCCCACCAGGGCCAAATGACCCGTTGGTGCCATGTGACCTGCTGGTACATGGGGTAATATGGGATGGTGCCCTCTTCAGTATTTCATGCTGCAGGTGTTCAAATTCAGTTTGAACCAAAATGAGTACTTTGGTATTAAAGCCTAAGTTTTAACCAATAACAATATTCCAGCCCTGACATTATATTTCATAGCATAAAGCATCTTATGGGATCTGTACGGTTCAGAATGAGTTCTCTGTATTTGATCTTTTCACAAGATTCAACCCAACTCCCAGCTCCTTTGGAGGTCACCAACTATACTATAGGCTGTTCTCCTATGGCACCAAACCTGGGCATAAAATGTAAAATGTTATCAGGTTGATTGAACTCCAATGAATCCATTTGCTTTCACTTTCCTCTTTGTTCAGCCACTGACGGTTTTTGGTTGTCTTTTTACATAGTCATACACATACCACCTTTTACTTTGTCTTTTACAGCGAGGCTCTATGGCTCACATCTGGACAAACCACACCAGGTCAACAGGGCTCAATGTGGAGAGGTTTATTGGAATGGTAGAGACAAAGGCCAAGGGGTGAAGAGAAGTAGGAGAGAAAGAGAGGAAAAAAAGGGAAGAGAGGAGAGAGAAGTGGAAGAAGGCAGAAAGGATCTGCTTTTAATGTGAAATGTGGTGTAACCGTAACATGAAATGTGTAACCGTAACATGAAATATATGCTGGAAATGGATGACAGTTGCCTTGAAAACAGATGCTTAGGGGACCAGATGACATCATTGCTGGAGGTAAAAGCAGTTCCTGATACCAACATTTGGAAATGTGGGTCACCAACTGGGACCCTCCTTTGTACCTGTAGCCTACCTGTCAAAAAACTAGATCTAACCATGCAGGGATGGTACCTTGTGTTTGTACCTTAGCAGCTGCTGAACTCCTTATTGAAGAATAAGAAAACCTAACATTTGGGTTGCCTATAATGGTCTTCTCCTCTTATAACATGTCACAGCTCCTACCTTTCAAAGGTTTACAGAATCTACCTCCCTCCAAGGTTCTTTCTCTTCAGGTACCACTAATAGAAGACTCTATACTACCCTTTCAATCACACCTGCCTTTCCAATCTTCTTTCTCCACCAAATACTAACCACTCCTTATCTCACCCCTGCACTAAAACCTTAGAGGAATTATTACCTCACCCTTCACACATTCAGGAGGGTAATTTGCCTCAGACAATCTATACCTGGTATACAGATGGAAGCTCCTTTCTACGTGAAGGAGCCATAAGAGTCAGCTGCCCCATAGTGTCAGACACTGAGGCACAGGCCCTTCCTGCTCATACCACCAATCAACGGGCTGAAGTAGTAGTCCTTACCCATGCCTTTCAACTGGCACAGGGACATTCCATCAACATCTACACAGATTCTAAACATGCTTTCCATATCATCCTAACCCATGCCCCTAACTGGAAGGAGCATGGGGTACTTATGACTAAAGGAGGATCAGTAACTAATGCAAACAAAATTATGGCCATGCTAAAGGCCTCCCATCTCCACACAGCTATTGGGTTTGTCCACTGCAGATCCCACCTGACGAATGACTCTATTATCTCCAAGGGAAACAACGGAGCTGAAGAGGCAGCCAGAGCTGCAGCCCTTAGTGGCCTACACATGTCTTACCCTCCCCAAGACACTCTTACACTGCAATCCACATCCCCACTCTCACTTCCTAACACTCATGAAATTCTGTCCTATCTTGGCCACATCTTTCATCCTAACAGCAAGGCATTGTCTTATTTTGTTAAAACCCACCAGAAGCCTACTCCTAAGGACTTAAGTTTCTTAAATCCATCACTGCCTCTTCCAAAGTCTGTCAAGTGTCAGACTTCAACCTCTGGTATTGTAGCACCCCTTTTTCTACCCATCAGGCCAGAGGTTCCCTTCCTGGAACTGACTGGCAACTTGTCTTTACCCACATGCCAAATGTGCCAATTACCTCCTAGTTTTGATTGACACATTCTCAGGGTGGGTGGAGGCATATCCCACAACTAACAAAAGGGTTCAGACAGATTCTGAGCTCCTCTTCCAAGAGACCATCCCCAATTTGGTGTCTCAGCCTCCCTTCAGTGAGACAACGGTCCCTAATTTGCTTCCCAAATTACTCAATTTCTGTCTAAGGCCCTAGACATCACCTGGCATTTTCATATTCCATACCACCCTCAATCTTCAGGTAAGGTAGAAAGAACTAACTGCTCCCTATAAACCACTCTTGTCAAACTGTCACAGGAACTTTGATTGGGCAAAACTCCTACCTCTGGCTCATTTTATGCTACAAGCTCTCCCCAAGTGACTTCTCTTTGTTTCACCTTTCAAACTCATGTATGGATGTCAGTACTAACTCCTGGTCTTTCAACTAAATGCACTCCCCTCCTAGACCATTTACTTACCGCAGTACTTTGTCTCCCCCTTTCTCTCCTATGGAACTTTACTGACCACCACTGACTAAGGCCACACACTGTCTCCTGTCCACTACCTATCAACATTTGAGACCAAGATCTTCTGTCCCCTACAGATCAGCAGCTCTTAGCTGTCTCTCCTAAATGGTAGGGCCCTTCATGGACCCTGCTCTCTTAAGCTCCACAAGATGTTGAGACCACCCACCTTGTGCCCAATCCCAGAAGAATGAGACACCACTCTAGCATCTGAGCTCCACTCCACTGGATTAGACCTGGGCTCCTCATCTGATCGTTTCCATCCATGGTACCACTTACATCTAGAGATTCGAGGTTCAAGGAATCCCCACTGATAACAAACAGACTTTCCCAATAGGATCAGGAAACCACTCCATGCTGGGAGCCAATCCAAATTGCTGTCATCCCTATATCTGTCATTCCATCTACATATTATGTTCTCTTTTTCTCCTTCCTCTTTGACCAGATGATTGCAAAAAATGGCCAGACAAATATGGGGGCTGCCCATATTGGTCGTTCCAGATACATATGTTAGGATCAAGGACCAATCACTTCTGTCAGCAATGCAAGACCCTGTTCTTCTATATACAAGACCCATGGAATCCCAGGTAGAAAACAGGAGTTGTTGGTAAGCTCTAATGTAAAAACCAAGCAGGGCCTCCACATCCAGAGTACTATCCACATCCAGAGAAATTTTGTCCAATTTCCCAAACTCTAGCTATCGGAAAAATAGGAGAAATAATAAAACAGTCTTCCAAAGTCCTTACGTCCTTGACATCCCCCCTCACAAATGGTACTAACTTGTCATTTAGCCTTTTGATTCAGACCCTGACCTTGGTGTACCAACTCCTTAGGGCACCCAACCTGGTCACTTTAAAGACTGCTAGCTACGCAGTACCCCCCCTGAACCTAATTCACAATTGCCAATTACAGCCTCTCTAGTGATAGTGCCCAATAACCTTACCTCAGCTTTTATCAGCTGCCCTGACTCCGATGCTGCCATCGCTCCATACTTTTTTATATCCCTCTTATTGGCGTGACAGTTTTAGGACATCCAGGACATGTTCTGTAGGAAAACTCAGTTCCCTAGACTGCAATAGCACCACAATCCTTGATACCCCATCTCTGCCACAGGGCCCTGCAGCCCAAAACACGTCAATTCTGTGTGGCACTGGTATATATCATCACCTACCTGCCAGCTGGTCAGGAAGAGTTTACACACTGGTGTTCCTTCCCTGAACTAGGAGTAATACATGGCAAAGAATCTCTACCAATTCCAGTTTTTGACATATACCTGTCCAGCAGAAGAGGGCACTGCATGTTGTGCCATTCCTGGTTGCTGCAGGAGTAGCTACAGGTGCTGGCACTGGAACTGCAGGGCCGACGACTTCCCTAACCCTGAACAAGAAGTTCTTATCCCAGCTTGACAACGGTTTCCAAGGAGTGTATGAAACCATGCTCATCATCCAGAAAAAGATCGATTCTTTGGCAGCAGTTGTACTTCAGAACAGACAGGGACTAGATGTCCTGACAGCTAAAGAAGGTGGTCCTTGTCTGTTTCTCCAGGAAGAATGCTGTTTCTATGTCAACGTATCTGGGGCAGTACGAAATACATTCCATCAGCTGCAATCAGACACCCAGAAATGCAGGGAACAGCATGAGGCCTCCATTTCCTGGGTTTTTCAAAAGCCTACATGGAAATAAGATACTGCCCTTCTTAATGCCTCTTCTCCCCATTTTCCTGGAGATACTATTTCCTCCCTGCCTCATTAATCTTGTTTCCATATTCCTTCAAAGACAAATTCAAAATTATCTAACCAAAAAGTCAAACACTTCCTTTTATACAACTATCAAGTGGGCCCGGATGGTGAAAGTCAGCTACATCCCAAAACTGATAAGGCTCCTAGACAGCAGGAAGCAGTTTAAGAGGTCTAAAGCCCCTATTTCCCTTTTATCATCGGCTTCCCCTTTTTCCCTTTTTTCTTCTCTCTATGATAAGAAAAGGGGAGGTATGTTATCATCAGAAGTGGTTTACAACTAGCCTCTGAATCCAGAAATGACATCATCCTTTGGTAACAAAGACCTGCTTGCTTCTGTTGCCACGGCAACCACCACACTCTCAAGGCACATGCCTTACTCACATTAAAAGTACAAACACACACACACACACACACACACACATATTGACACACACACACAAAAATGAGTATTAACAAACAGATAAGTAAGATAGAATACACTATTCTTTGTATTATTTTATACTATCATGTGTTTATAACTATGCTCACATAAAGAAAAACTATTATAAGTAACTAAACATCATTTACAAGATGGTAAGAAGAAGTAATAAGTATTTATATAAACAATGGAAATGGAGAAAAGTACACAATTACAGTGAGAAATTATCTCTTTTTAAATTGTTTTTAATGAGTTTTTAAATAACCATACCACTAACTTTCAATTTAAGTCCCCAGGAATTAAATTCCTAAAGCATATTGTACCATAACTGACATGGATAAATCCTACCTCATAGTAACTAGTACTTTTTTAAATAGGCAAAGACATATTTGTATCCATGAAAATACATTGTTTCAGGTAGCACAATTTAAAATTTCAATCTCCTCCTTCCTCTCCAGCCTGTCAACACCCTTATTTTCAAATGTTTTCCTATTTCCCATCCTTTCCTTTTCACTTCCTCAGTCAGGTTCTTCCAATGAAATTTAGGTCTTATACGCAGTATTCCTGCTTAGCATAATCTTCTGTGAATATGTAAGAGATATACTAATTTCCATGGACCTTCCTCTTATGTTCATTAATGGTCCTGGTGAAATTCAATAAAAACACACTAAGAAGTGAAATAAATGGTATAGTGACTTGTTTTCATATAAATCAAGGATGTAATTACTAATTATTAATTTTAAATTAATAGGCTAAACAACAGTTTTGTGCTACACAAATTAAAGCAGTTTTTCAAAAAACAAAGCAAAACAAACAAACAAAAAGCAAAAACAGGGTTATGTTGCAAAACAAGGCAGGTGACCTAAACTATGACACTTAGGAAGCACATTTGTTCTGAAAATATTTCCGCCTATAGTAATGGAACCAAGATCATACATGGTTCAGAACCAAGAAGTATACCTTTTGAGTGTGCACAGTATTGTATTCTGTATTGACAAGGTCAATATTACTTCCTGAATCCTATTTGAGCCAACATAAAGGTAGGGGAAGAAAAGTATGAAAATGGCGGCCACCACATTCTCAAAGTTGAAAAGGTAAGATATTCCCAAAACAGTTAGAAAACATTTACAGGGAGTCTAATCCTGATGCTGAAACCAAACAACCGGAAAAGAAAGTCATACACCAACATCTCTGATGACCGTAGGTGCATAAGGCATTAATAAAATACGTGTAAACCAAATGCAGTAACACAAACAGATTTCCCATTAGGCTTAAGGCCACTTCATCCCAGAGATGGAGGAAAGCGTCAATACATGAGAATTAACATAATCTACCACATAAGTACAAGTACCACCCTATTGCATACATAAAAGACCTTTGATAAAATACAGCCTCCATTTGTGAGGAAAGTCTTGCAGAGAATAGGGATACAAGGGATTTATCTCAACTTGATAAAGGCAATATACAGCAAAAGTCATCCAAAAGAGAGAGAGAATATTTCAAAGTACTTGGTTTGGAATCAAGACCAAGACAAGGATGTTCACTCTTCTCACTTCTCAACATACTTCTTACAGTGTTAGGTCAAGCAATTAAAGAAGTCAAGGTAATGAAGCAAATACAAATGAGAAGGGAAGAAATCAATATATGTTTATTTTCAGGTTTTAAGATTCTATACATAAAAACTAAATCTTAAAAAAAAAACTCCTAGAGCTGATAAATATTGATAAAAGTTGAAAAACACAGAGTTAAAGCACAGGAATCAGTATCCTTTTTAATATACAAAAGACAAACACAGAAAGCAAGGGGATAATACTACTCTCAATAAACTAAATCAAAACAAAACAACAAGAAAATACTTGAAATTAATATGACAAAGGAATGTGTGCCATGAAAACTGTAAAACAATAGAGAAATTCACTGAACATATTCCTGTTTAAGAAACAGCTACAGGTGTTTCTTGCCCTCTTGCTAAGAGCAGAAGAATAAATAATACTCTGTTAGTACTCAGTGGCTTCTGGGATTTTCCTAACATTCACATCACCACAGAGAACTACAAACAACTAAGAAACCTCTTAAGTTATTGAGAAGCAAATCTCAAGCTTCATGCATTTTTCATGTAAATAAAATGAACCATTTAAGTATCAAGTTTAAAATGGAGATAGGATTTAGTATGCACCCTCCCCCCCCATACCACAGTCGTGTGGGTGCAACTCAGTGTGACAGCTCCAAGGACTATGTGTCCTGACAGCTGTGTGTCCTGAGGACTTGATGCTGTTATGCTGTTATGGAGTTCTGCTCTGTTCACTTCCAGCATATTCCTCATAATCTAAGAATTATGGGAAAACTCTAAGGGGCCTCAAATCACTCACTGGCCAACATCTCTGGCACTAACAATTGATTTCTTACACACATTTTTGCCCTCAGCTTCCTTATGAGATTTATTAAGAATTGCTCTTGAGTAGATACTCATTCTGAGGATTTAAAGTAGATATGACTGATTTTTATATAAGTGGTTAGATCTGTGAGTCTTTTAAGAATACTTTTTGAGGATAAATAATGAAATAATTACTCCTGTCTTTGTCTAGAAGAAAACTAAAACAATTACATTGTATTTTAATGCTGCTTGAAAGATTTGGCTGGGACATATAAGTGATGGAACAAAGAATAAAGCACAAGGGTCAGGGCATCCATCAACTATGTGTATCTGTTAAGGCTTGTGTATGATGGGCTGAAACACTGTTCCTTCTACCATCAACTCTCTCTCTCTCTCTCTCTCTCTCTCTCTGTGTGTGTGTGTGTGTGTGTGTGTGTGTGTGTGTGTGAATTTTCTCTCTTCCCTGGTCTTTCTCATTGACCGCAAGGAATTAAGAGTTTATAGGTTTTTCGCTGATCATAGAGAGTGCCAACCCCCCAGTAACTTAAGCTTTGCTCCCTCAGAAAACTGTCTGTTGAGTCACATCTCTAGTCGCTGGCTGCTTGTGGCAGCATCCCCATAGGTGTCTGGATCCACCCTCATCAAAAGCTTTAAGCACTGACCCCCAACGGCTGCCTGCCTCATTTTACCCACCACAAAGATGCCAATATTGGTCATCAGCAATGGTAGAAAATAGTGTACTTTTAATTTAGAAGGAAATCGAGGTCCAGCTTAATTTTCTGTGTGTTTTCTTGAATGTATGTGACTGTGTCCGTGAAGAGAGGGACTGCCCAGAAATGCAGTTATGAACAGTTGTGAGGCGAGTTTTTCTTATTTGTAAAAACTGACAAATAAGGCCCCACCAATGCCATTCAAATAAAAAAAGAAAAATGTAGCTTTCAATTTCTTACCATTTTATACCTGAAGGAAGATAAACGTGACAATGCCTATTATTATTATTATTATTATTATTATCATTATTATTATTTTGGTTTTCACTGGAGGATCACTAGGGACTATTATGTTATTTAAAATTCTTTAGATGGTAGTATAGATGAAAGACTCAGACTAAAATATTTCATTTTGTAATATATATTTCATATGTGGAAATTGTAGAACTGACTTGCGAGGATTAATCTTTCTAAAAATATATAAAAGAAATCAACCTCCATTAAGAAATAGAACTCACTTAGCTTCTCCATACCTGCCTTCATAACCACAAGAAGCAATTTCATCTCTTGAAAAAAACAGAAACAATTCAATTTCTTTGCGTAGAATCGGTATTCTTACTCACTGATAATCTGATATTAGGTCTGCATTAAAGTAAGATTTAATCATTATGTTAAAATATGTTTTCCTTAAATATTATTAAGGAAATATGGTTTCTATTATTTTCAGGTGCAAATATTTAGGTTCCAAACACCTGCATGAATGGCCATTATTTCTATACTTAGTACAAAAACTAGTAAAATTCTTTTTTTATTCTTCAGCAGTGTTCAGACAAAAACGCGTCACAATATACTCACGGTATCATGTTTTAATAAATGTAAACCATTCTGTTACCTTGTCAGACAGTCCATGGGGTAGGCAAGGGTGAAAGTGGTAAGGAGGATGAAGTCCACCTCCTTGCTTAGGAGAACTATGCAGCTCACTATAACAGGAAAAACAGAAAAAAAGTTTCTTGGAATGGTTACTTTTTCTTTCCTTAAAGAACTTTCTATAGAACTTAAAACTAATATGTTAAAGAAATTTCAAATTTCTGCCAGCCACTTGATTAAACAAAAACTTACTAATCATTTTTTGAAAGTTTGGATTCCTGTTTCCCATATCCAGAAACTAAGTCAGTGTAACTAGATGATCTGTATACACTACATCCATCCATACATGCATGCCTGCGTGAACACATGCACACATACCACACACACACACACACACACACACACACACACAGACACACACACACACAAATAAATATATGCACATTACAGAAATAGTTTTATATACTATAATGACACTTTATCTTAAACATTAAAATTTTTCTTTTACGCACAGGTAAAAACAGTCTAACAGCATTATTTTCTACTTGTATAAACAAGTGCACCTTCTACTAAAAAACCTGAACTCAATTTTAGTCAGTAACTGCTTTGCAGAGCATAATTCCAGTTGCGATAGAAAAACAGCTTACCAGCATTTGTAATATCCAAATCAAATTTGCAATCTCACCCAGATGTGTAAATGTGCCCAGCACCTGAACCAGAAAGAAGTCCATTAATAATGGATAAGTATATTAAAGAAATTGGTCATTATCTCTGGATAATACTGTTAGGTTAAGCATGATGTGTGCTTTTATAGAACTTTTTCTGCTACAAACAACACTGTTAGTAAAGCAAGACCCAAACCTATCACTTTACCTAATTTCAAACATGGCTATTCTGTGTACACTGCAGTAGAACATAGTTAAAAATACTACTCAGTGCCTCTTTTTCAAACATATTGAAACACCTCAATGCTCTATGAAAAACAACAAACTTATTGCATCACCAGAAATACACAGTTCAATATCTAACTTCATTTCAGTAGACCATGAGACTTAATCTCTGGGTCAAGGGCACCAATTATAAAAGGAATTAAACACTCTAACTAGTCCAAGTAAAAGACACACAATCCAGGTACTTTATTTACAAGTCATAAGCCTAATTGGGCAGGTTTACAGCTATACTAACCTATTTCCATGCCATAATGTCCCTTGTTATTTGCTGTTTTTCCAGGCCACATGCTCAGGGTCCATCTCCTCACATGGTGGCTTCCTCCTCCCTTGGTCTCCTCTCTTGTTCCCCTTTCTCCTCCCTCTTGAGACCCTCCACTCCATCCTCAAGTACCACCTTTCTTCTTCTATTGCCTAATCACAGACTCTATCCATTTTTGATGAGCTAAACTAAGAAGGAAACTTTACAAAGCATCACTTGGGGTACCTGAGGATCTGCTCCTCACGGCTTCCAGATCTTGGGAGCCAGTATGTAGGGAGGGAGCATTTAAATACAAGCAGCACCACACCAGCCCCACTAAAAACTTTTCCTTATCTGACCAATAACCATCAGCATCTTTACCTAATACACACCCCATACAGATATTTTCAGATCCTAGCACCCATAGCTATGGCTTCTGGTAAAATGTAAGTACGTGTCACATTCTTACAAACTCAAGACAAAGTGAGCAGATTATCCAGTGTTTCCACAACAGTCCAGTATTAAATCTGCAAGAATTTAAGAGTCATCAATAACAATCCAACAGAAAATGCCACTAAACAAAGACAACAGCCATGATACATTATATTCCAAAGTTACAACCATGAATTAAGCTTTAAAAGGAAGTTACATAACCTTTATATTTTAAGGACTTTTAAAATAAGAGTCTCACTTGGAAATTATGCAAAGTTCATCTTTGACCACTGAGTGTGGCCCATGCACCCCCACTGCCCTGGCCTGAAAGGCAACACCATAGTGTTCTTCACTGGGCTAGCTGACCTGTTCCACAGTGCAGCAGAGTATATGGGTCTCTTCACAAGCAGAGTGAGCTACTCTATGTGAGATTCATGGAAATGCAAGGATACACTGTCCTCACTGGAGGGCAAACTAGACAAGCACATGGAGAAAGGATGTTGAGAAATAGTTGGAGAAATCAGAGACCAGGAAACAAGATAGTGAAAGTGAAATCGCTGAAAGTCAGTCCGTGACTAATATAATTTTTTAACTGTTGCTCCTGTAGAATGAAAAGGAAAGTTGCTAACAGTGTAGAAAACATCTGCATCCTAGGAATCCAGGAAGGGTTTGTAAAAGGCCCCAAACATGTGCAGAGATTAAATAGCTCTAAATGGAATCATGAAAGAGATGATTCAGGAAACAGCACACAAAGGAAGTCACAGATGGATCAAATGCTCTGGTTACATTGACCTAATTTCTTAGTATAAGGAACAAGAAATCAGTTTCCAAAAAACACGAATATGCTTCATCTAATAATACAAGTCAATATTAGACCTAATTTTTATAGAGCTAATGTGTAGAAGTCAAAGATACTAACTTCTAAAATAACTCTTAGTACATTTAATTTTTGTGCGATGTCTAATAATGACTCAGAGAATGTGATATTGGAAAAAAGTAGAAGAAAGGCATTGGAAAAGGAGTTTTAGGCACAGGTTTGGCTGTAAATTTAATACAAGACAATCTAGTCCTTCTATATCTAGCAAATACTTTTACAGGCTCCAAATGGGTCAAAGACCTTAAGATACAAAAATCAATGTCATAAAGTTAAAACAAGAATATAGTATCAAGGTATTATGACCACTTTTTTGTCTTTTTTCTTTTTTTTTTTTCTTTTTTTTTTTTTCCGGAGCTGGGGACCAAACCCAGGGCCTTGTGCTCGCTAGGCAACCGCTCTACCGCTGAGCTAAATCCCCAACCCCAATGACCACTTTTTTAAAGGAAAGGAATATTTCATTTTGTCACTTTTCAATAGCAAGTGGAACTTAAACATTTCCTCTCATATTTGAATTCTGGTGGCCCATACAAAAGAAATGAAGAAGATGTGGATTATAAAAGGATGTTAAATATTTTAAAAATCCAGTGGCTAGTAAGATGCAGCTAATTAAGTAAGCAAAGAAAATATTCTGCTGCAAAACCATGCTTGGCCAGCCAGTGATGGAAAGCAAGACAAAAGAAGATTAGTATCCTGCTACTTTCAAAGAACAAGCACCTACCCAGGTCAAAATCTAGATGCAGACTACTAAAACAAGCAGCTGACTTGGAGTCTACCCACCAGACTGAGCAACAAAGGAACTTAGAAACACCACCAAACATGCACAACTGTTTTTTTTCCCCTCATTTTGACAGATATTCACTCAGTATTTTCTTAGTTTTCAGCATGGGACACGTACTGTGTACTTCCTTCAGTTACACATCCCTTGCTTTCTAGAACTTAAATTTTTATCTGTTTAATAATACGAATTAGGAAATTCAGAGAGAAAAAGCAACCTGATACACAAGTATGCTGAAGAAACTGACCAGAGACAATGAAACAAAGACTCAACAAGCTCAGGAAGTTATCCCAAGATCTACTGACACAAATCACTAATCTCAAAATTTTCTGAAAACATTTAACAGGTAATAAGACCCTAGAAAACTTGAAAAACTGATACACATATAAAATATAAATTTGTGTACAATCACCCTTCCTGGTGCACCGTGTAAGCAGATGATGGCAACCAAGAAAGACTAATTCCAGAAAAGAAATCCATTGGCCAGATTCTGTTTTGCCTCCTCAGGGTCGTTTCTAAAATGACCATTGTTTTTTTTTTTTTATTTTTTTTCCTTTATCTGCATTTTTTTATGCTGAATTTTTTTCCCGTGCCATGAGCTTTTGTTTCTTTTTTTTTTTTTAATTAACTTGAGTATTTCTTATATACATTTCGAGTGTTATTCCCTCTCCTGGTTTCCAGGCAAACATCCCCCTCCCCCCTCCCCTTCCTTATGGGTGTTCCCCTCCCAACCCTACCCCCATTGCCGCCCTCCCCCCATAGACTAGTTCACTGGGGGTTCAGTCTTAGCAGGACCCAGGGCTTCCCCTTCCACTGGTGCTCTTACTAGGATATTCATTGCTACCTATGGGGTCAGAGTCCAGGGTCAGTCCATGTATAGTCTTTAGGTAGTGGCTTAGTCCCTGGAAGCTCTGGTTGCTTGGCATTGTTGTACTTTTGGGGTCTCGAGCCCCTTCAAGCTCTTCCAGTTCTTTCTCTGATTCCTTCAATAGGGGACCTATTCTCAGTTCAGTGGTTTGCTGCTGGCATTCGCCTCTGTATTTGCTGTATTCTGGCTGTGTCTCTCAGGAGCGATCTACATCCGGCTCCTGTCGGTCTGCACTTCTTTGCTTCATCCATCTTAATAATTGGGTGGCTGTATATGTATGGCCACATGTGGGGCAGGCTCTGAATGGGTGTTCCTTCAGTCTCTGTTTTAATCTTTGCCTCTCCCTTCCCTGCCAGGGGTATTCTTTTTCCTCATTTAAAGAAGGAGTGAAGCATTCACATTTTGATCCGTCTTGAGTTTCGTTTGTTCTAGGGATCTAGGGTAATTTAAGCATTTGGGCTAATAGCCACTTATCAATGAGTGCATACCATGTATGTCTTTCTGTGATTGGGTTAGCTCACTCAGGATGATATTTTCCAGTTCCAACCATTTGCCTACGAATTTCATAAACTCGTTGTTTTTAATAGCTGAGTAATATTCCATTGTGTAGATGTACCACATTATCTTTATCCAATCCTCTGTTGAGGGGCATCTGGGTTCTTTCCATTTTCTGGCTATCATAAATAAGGCTGCGATGAACATAGTGGAGCACGTGTCTCTTTTATATGTTGAGGCATCTTTTGGGTATATGCCCAAGAGAGGTATAGCTGGATCCTCAGGCAGTTCAATGTCCAATTTTCTGAGGAACCTCCAGACTGATTTCCAGAATGGTTTTACCAGTCTGCAATCCCACCAACAATGGAGGAGTGTTCCTCTTTCTCCACATCCTCGCCAGCATCTGCTGTCACCTGAGTTTTTGAGCTTAGCCATTCTCACTGGTGTGAGGTGAAATCTCAGGGTTGTTTTGATTTGCATTTCCCTTATGACTAAAGATGTTGAACATTTCTTTAGGTGTTTCTCAGCCATTCGGCATTCCTCAGCTGTGAATTCTTTGTTTAGCTCTGAACCCCATTTTTTAATAGGGTTATTTGTTTCCCTGCGGTCTAACTTCTTGAGTTCTTTGTATATTTTGGATATAAGGCCTCTATCTGTTGTAGGATTGGTAAAGATCTTTTCCCAATCTATTGGTTGCCGTTTTGTCCTAACCACAGTGTCCTTTGCCTTACAGAAGCTTTGCAGTTTTATGAGATCCCATTTGTCGATTCTTGATCTTAGAGCATAAGCCATTGGTGTTTTGTTCAGGAAATTTTTTCCAGTGCCCATGTGTTCCAGATGCTTCCCTAGTTTTTCTTCTATTAGTTTGAGTGTGTCTGGTTTGATGTGGAGGTCCTTGATCCACTTGGACTTAAGCTTTGTACAGGGTGATAAGCATGGATCGATCTGCATTCTTCTACATGTTGCCCTCCAGTTGAACCAGCACCATTTGCTGAAAATGCTATCTTTTTTCCATTGGATGGTTTTGGCTCCTTTGTCGAAAATCAAGTGACCATAGGTGTGTGGGTTCATTTCTGGGTCTTCAATTCTATTCCATTGGTCTATCTGTCTGTCTCTGTACCAATACCATGCAGTTTTTATCACTATTGCTCTGTAATACTGCTTGAGTTCAGGGATAGTGATTCCCCCTGAAGTCCTTTTATTGTTGAGGATAGCTTTAGCTATCCTGGGTTTTTTGTTATTCCAGATGAATTTGCAAATTGTTCTGTCTAACTCTTTGAAGAATTGGATTGGTATTTTGATGGGGATTGTATTGAATCTGTAGATTGCTTTTGGTAAAATGGCCACTTTTATTATATTAATCCTGCCAATCAATGAGCATGGGAGATCTTTCCATCTTCTGAGGTCTTCTTCAATTTCTTTCCTCAGTGTCTTGAAGTTCTTATTGTACAGATCTTTTACTTGCT
This sequence comes from Rattus norvegicus, assembly GCF_021556685.1. Lineage (NCBI taxonomy): Eukaryota > Metazoa > Chordata > Mammalia > Rodentia > Muridae > Rattus > Rattus norvegicus. The sequence goes on along the minus strand of NC_141538.1, from coordinate 5,153,678 downwards.
TGGTTAAAGTCACACCGAGGTACTTTATATTATTTGGGTCTATTATGAAGGGTGTCGTTTCCCTAATTTCTTTCTCGGCTTGTTTCTCTTTTGTATAGAGGAAGGCAACTGATTTATTTGAGTTAATTTTATACCCAGCCACTTTGCTGAAGATGTTTATCAGCTTTAGTAGTTCTCTGGTGGAACTTTTGGGATCACTTAAATATACTATCATGTCATCTGCAAATAGTGATATTTTGACCTCTTCTTTTCCGATCTTTATCCACATGATCTCCTTTTGTTGTCTGATGGCTCTGGCTAGAACTTCAAGAACTATATTGAATAAGTAGGGAGAGAGTGGGCAGCCTTGTCTAGTCCCTGATTTTAGTGGGATTGCTTCAAGTTTCTCTCCATTTAGTTTAATGTTAGCAACTGGTTTGCTGTATATGGCTTTTACTATGTTTAGGTATGGGCCTTGAATTCCTATTCTTTCCAGGACTTTTATCATGAAGGGGTGTTGAATTTTGTCAAATGCTTTCTCAGCATCTAATGAAATGATCATGTGGTTCTGTTCTTTCAGTTTGTTTATATAATGGATCACGTTGATGGTTTTCCGTATATTAAACCATCCCTGCATGCCTGGGATGAAGCCTACTTGATCATGGTGGATGATTGTTTTGATGTGCTCTTGAATTCGGTTTGCCAGAATTTTATTGAGTATTTTTGCGTCGATATTCATAAGGGAAATTGGTCTGAGGTTCTCTTTCTTTGTTGTGTCTTTGTGTGGTTTAGGTATAAGAGTAATTGTGGCTTCATAGAAGGAATTCGGTAGGGCTCCATCTGTGTCAATTTTCTGGAATAGTTTGGATAATATTGGTATGAGGTCTTCTATGAAGGTTTGATAGAATTCTGCACTAAACCCGTCTGGACCTGGGCTCTTTTTGGTTGGGAGACCTTTAATGACTGCTTCTATTTCCTTAGGAGTTATGGGGTTGTTTAACTGGTTTATCTGTTCCTGATTTAACTTCGATACCTGGTATCTGTCTTGGAAATTGTCCATTTCCTGAAGATTTTCAAATTTGGTTGAATATAGGTTTTTATAGTAAGATCTGATGATTTTTGGAATTTCCTCTGAATCTGTAGTTATGTCTCCCTTTTCATTTCTGATTTTGTTAATTTGGACGCACTCTCTGTGTCCTCTCGTTAGTCTGGCTAAGGGTTTATCTATCTTGTTGATTTTCTCAAAGAACCAACTTTTGGTTCTGTTGATTCTTTCTGTGGTCCTTTTTGTTTCTACTTGGTTGATTTCATTTCTGAGTTTGATTATTTCCTGCCTTATACTCCTCCTGGGTGTATTTGCTTCTTTTTGTTCTAGAGCTTTTAGTTGTGCTGTCAAGCTGCTGACATATGCTCTTTCCTGTTTCTTTCTGCAGGCACTCAGCGCTATGAGTTTTCCTCTTAGCACAGCTTTCATTTTGTCCCATAAGTTTGGGTATGTTGTACCTTCATTTTCATTAAATTCTAAAAAGTTTTTAATTTCTTTCTTTATTTCTTCCTTGACCAGGTTATCATTGAGTAGAGCATTGTTCAATTTCCACGTATATGTGGGCATTCTTCCCTTATTGTTATTGAAGACCAGTTTTAGGCCGTGGTGGTCCGATAGCACGCATGGGATTATTTCTATCTTTCTGTACCTGTTGAGGCCCGTTTTTTGACCAATTATATGGTCAATTTTGGAGAAAGTACCATGAGAAGCTGAGAAGAAGGTATATCCTTTTGCTTTAGGATAGAATGTTCTATAAATATCCGTTAAGTCCATTTGGCTCATGGCTTCTCTTAGTCTGTCGACATCACTGTTTAATTTCTGTTTCCATGATCTGTCCATTGATGAGAGTGGGGTGTTGAAATCTCCCACTATTATTGTGTGAGGTGCAATGTGTGTTTTGAGCTTTAGTAAGGTTTCTTTTATGTATGTAGGTGCCCTTGTATTTGGGGCATAGATATTTAGGATTGAGAGTTCATCTTGGTGGATTTTTCCTTTGATGAATATGAAGTGTCCTTCCTTATCTTTTTTGATGACTTTTAGTTGGAAATTGATTTTATTTGATATTAGAATTGCTACTCCAGCTTGCTTCTCCTGACCATTTGCTTGGAAAGTTGTTTTCCAGCCTTCCACTCTGAGGTAGTGTCTATCTTTGTCTCTGATGTGTGTTTCCTGTAGGCAGCAGAATGCAGGGCCCTCGTTGCGTATCCAGTTTGTTAATCTATGTCTTTTTATTGGGGAGTTGAGGCCATTGATATTGAGAGATATTAAGGAATAGTGATTATTGTTTCCCTTTATATTCATATTTGGATGTGAGGTTATGTTTGTGTGCTTTCATTCTCTTTGTTTTGTTGCCAAGACGATTAGTTTCTTGCTTCTTCTAGGGTATAGCTTGCCTCCTTATGTTGGGCTTTACCATTTATTATCCTTTGTAGTGCTGGATTTGTGGAAAGATGTTGTGTAAATTTGGTTTTGTCATGGAATATCTTGGTTTCTCCATCAATGTTAATTGAGAGTTTTGCTGGATACAGTAACCTGGGCTGGCATTTGTGTTCTCTTAGTGTCTGTATGACATCAGTCCAGGATCTTCTGGCCTTCATAGTTTCTGGCGAGAAGTCTGGTGTGATTCTGATAGGTCTCCCTTTATATGTTACTTGACCTTTTTCCCTTACTGCTTTTAATATTCTTTCTTTATTTTGTGCGTTTGGTGTTTTGACAATTATGTGACGGGAGGTGTTTCTTTTCTGGTCCAATCTATTTGGAGTTCTGTAGGCTTCTTGTATGTCTATGGGTATCTCTTTCTTTAAGTTAGGGAAGTTTTCTTCTATGATTTTGTTGAAGATATTTACTGGTCCTTTGAGCTGGGATTCTTCACTCTCTTCTATACCTATTATCCTTAGGTTTGATTTTCTCATTGAGTCCTGGATTTCCTGTATGTTTTGGACCAGTAGCTTTTTCCGCTTTACATTATCTTTGACAGTTGAGTTGATTTCTATGGAATCTTCTGCTCCTGAGATTCTCTCTTCCATCTCTTGTATTCTGTTGGTGAAGCTTGTATCTACAGCTCCTTGTCTCTTCTTTTGGTTTTCTATATCCAGGGTTGTTTCCATGTGTTCTTTCTTGATTGTTTCTATTTCCCTTTTTAATTCCTTCAACTGTTTGATTGTGTTTTCCTGGAATTCTTTCAGGGATTTTTGTGTCTCCTCTCTATGGGCTTCTACTTGTTTATTTGTTTTCCTGGAATTCTTTCAGGGATTTTTGCGATTCTTTCAGGCATTTTTGCTTTCCTCTCTGTAGGCTTCTACTTGTTCTCTAAGGGAGTTCTTCATGTCTTTCTTGAAGTCCTCCAGCATCATGATCAAAAATGATTTTGAAACTAGATCTTGCTTTTCTGGTGTGTTTGGATATTCCATGTTTGTTTTGATGGGAGAATTGGGCTCCGATGGTGCCATGTAGTCTTGGTTTCTGTTGCTTGGGTTCCTGCGCTTGCCTCTCACCATCAGATTATCTCTAGTGTTACTTTGTTCTGCTATTTCTGACAGTGGTAGAGTGTCCTATAAGCCTGTGTGTCAGGAGTGCTGTAGACCTGTTTTCCTCTCTTTCAGTCAGTTATGAGGACAGTGTTCTGCTTTCAGACGTGTAGTTTTTCCTCTCTACAGGTCTTCAGTTGTTCCTGTGGGCCTGTGTCTTGAGTTCACCAGGCAGCTTTCTTGCAGCGGAAAATTTGGTCTTACCTATGGTCCTGAGGCTCAAGTTCGCTCGTGGGGTGCTACCCACGGGCTCTCTGCAGCGGCAGCAACCAGGAAGACCTCTGCCGCCGTTTCCGGGAGCTTCAGTGCACCAGGGTTCCAGATGGTCTTTGGCTTTTTCCTCTGGTGTCCGAGATGTGTGTGCAGGGAGCAGTCTCTTCTGGTTTCCCAGGCTCGTCTGCCTCTCTGAAGGTTTAGCTCTCCCTCCCACGGGATTTGGGTGCAGAGAACTGTTTATATGGTCTGTTTCCTTCAGGTTCTGGCGGTGTCTCAGGCAGGGGTCCTGCCGCTCCTGGGCCCTCCCCCACGGGAGCCCAGAGGCCTTATACAGTTTCCTCTTGGGCCAGGGATGTGGGCAGGGGTGAGCAGTGTTGGTGGTCTCTTCCGCTCTGCAGCCTCAGGAGTGCCCACCTGACCAGGTGGTTGGGTCTCTCTCTCACCGGGTCTGGGGGCAGAGAGCTGCTGCGGGCTGGGGTCCGTGGGTGTGGGACTTCCGGTAAACACAGAACGTGCCCGGTCCTAGAGAAATTCTGCTTCCGTGTGTCCCAAGCTCACCAGGCAGCTTTCTTGCAGCAGAAAATTTGCTCTTACCTGTGGTCCTGAGGCTCAGGTTCGCTCGTGGGGTGCTGCCCATGGGCTCTCTGCAGCGGCAGCAACCAGGAAGACCTGTGCCGCCCCTTCCGGGAGCTTCAGTGCACCAGGGTTCCAGATGGTCTTTGGCTTTTTCCTCTGGAGTCCGAGATGTGTGTGTAGGGAGCAGTCTCTTCTGGTTTTCAATATGTATTTACCTGTGGTGGCCTTTGTTAGCCTATGATTCAGCACAGGTCTGCTACATTCAAACATACAGCCTTTCTTGTTTTCAATATGTATTGTCAATTTTCAGGAAAGTCATGCCACCCTCAGATCTGGTTTTGACTCCTCCTTTACCACTTGCTGGCCTCAGGAGTTCTTCAGTTCCTCAGGACTTGGTGTACTCCTGCCATGGTAGCAGAAGGCTATAGTCGAGCTTTTGTTTCTTCAGTTTCTTCTGGGATACCTTTTTCTTCTGTGCAACCTCCTCTTCTGGCTTTGGAACAATCTGTTCCTTCTCAGTGAGGATCATCTTGATGTGGCAGATGGAGCTCATGTATGGGTTAACCCAGCCGTGAGCTCTGTAGGTTCGTCTGCGCATCTTAGGAGCCTTGTTCACCTGGATGTGTTCAATGACCAGAGAATCTACATCCAAACCCTTAAGTTCAGCATTACTCTCTGCATTTTTAAGCATGTGCAGCAAAAAATCAGCACTCTTTTTTGGCCACCGTCCCTGTGTCCAGCCCCACTGTTTGGCCTGGGCTCACCTACCAACTCCACCATTATACCGCCGGAATAGCACACACTGCTTCTTTAAAGTGACATCCTTCAGATACTTGGTGGCTTTGCGGATATACATACCCTTGATGGCCTGGGCAGTTTCCGGGTGTTCTTAAAGTGAACACGAAGGTTTGAGCCTCTTGACTTGCATGATTTCGTGGGGTTTTCTGGGTCTAGGGAGTAGCGAACCATCTTCACAGGTCACCTCTGGCCGATTACAGGAAGAACAACCATTGTTTTTTTTTAAATCTGGCAAAATAGGGCACAGAAGCAACTGGGATAAAACCAAAATCTAAATCCTTTCTACTGTGCTATATATGTCTTTCTTCTCATTAATGTGTTCCTAAAACAATGATTTTTTTTTAATATTTGTGGTTTTACAATTTATTCTACAAGGAAACAATGGGAAAGACTTGCCAATTTCTATGGAACTGTAATGCAGGGTAGTAAAACAAATGAAGATCTTGTGATTGCAAGGAGACTAATTTTCCAAGACAGTTATGGAAATATTTCTTCTCAGAAACCAGCTCACTCAAATGAGGCATTTCGACTCTGGTTACAATAGTCATTGTGCCCTTCCTTGAGTCGGGGTTCCCTGCTCTGTAGCCTTCTCTTGAAAGTTCTGTTCTCTTGGTGTCATCTCCTGAAAGCCGAGATTAGGTACCATGCTGTCTGCTTTTAAATTCTAAAAAATATTGAAGAACATAAATATTCAGTGTCTGCACGGTGATATAAGCCACATCGCTAATAGCTCATCTAGTTAATATGAAATAAATCATGCTTTCACTCCCAACCTATGTTGGGATTGAGTTCCAGGTGAAGGTCATCATTCTGTTCCAAAAATCAAAACTATACACTGGTCATTGCTCAGATTTAGATTTTGGTTCAATTCATGTTGTCACTTGTAGAAGTTTGGACCTGGTTCTTCCTCCCAGCCCCATGATCCCAGGAATAAGACAGAGACTCAAAATATATTAACAAATACCTTGGCCATAGAGCTAGACTCTTCTCTGACAAATTCTAACCCACTTACTCAAATCTACATTCCGCCATGTGGCTCATTACCTGTGCTCAGGAACCACGAGTCTGTCTGGTCACATTTTCCAGGGCAAATATCTCCGACCTGGCTCTATCCCAGAATTCTTTCTGCCTCCTGGTTGTCCCACCTTCTATTCTACCCTTTCCTATAGGCCATAATTTTTTTTAACTGAAAGGTGATATATCCATACAAATACACAAGATACTCTCTCTACAGTCACTAGCATTCTTAAAGCCTTCAAAGAGCTAATTATTCCACTTCTACTTTTACTTCTAATGCACAAACACCAACACCAACATTCAGAGGCCATCCATGGGAGGACTATTGCTTTAAAGAACTTATGTGCACCTGCTTTTCCTTATACTTTATTCTGGTAATAATGCCACTCCAGCTGGTGGTTAGCATCAGGATGAAAAGGTGTTCTATGTAGACCAGGCTGGCCGGGAACTCATAGAGATTCACCTGCTAGGATTAAAAGCTTGCTCCACCAAACATGGCTCTGATGAACTGACTCAATCTAACAGCAGCAGAGTCAGTTTTCTGTGGCCTTTGATTTTTTACAAGGAAAAACAGGCAACTCAGATATCAGGTTCAGATTGTAGGAGAAGAAAATGAGACATAAAACTACAATCAGACTTTTGTAATTCTGGTATAAGTAGGTATAAATAGGTTAGAGAGAAGGGGGCTCAGAACAAAGAAACACAGAACACATAAAGCTCTCCTGCCTCACTACATAAGCCAGACAAAAGAACAATAGACCAGAAGGTAAGTGTCCCTAGCCTAAAATCCATTCCTTTACATTAAAAAAAAATCCCTTTCAGAGCTGAGACAAAACTACCTAGAACAAAAATAAATCCTTGTTGGGAATCTAGAATTTCCTAGTATTTTCACATAAGAGAAAAACTGACTTTCAAACGAAACTGCAAATGTAGCTATCTTGTCCAGAAAGAACTAAAGAAAAATGCTAAAAAATGCTTCTAATACTAGTAAGTATTACACACATAAACCTGAAATTTCATTTGCAATCAGACTGCCCAGTTGACTCAACTCAATGATACAGAATTATCCAAAACACAGAAGTTAGTATGTTTACCTACATTAAGGGAGGAGAGTTATTTGAACAGAAAAAGTCTGAAGACACAGTATAGCAGAAAATTCCCCTTAATGAGCAATAAAAAGATATAGAAAATATCCAGAAACTCTCATCTATGTGACATAAAGGAGTCCTCAATATAAGATACTCTTCTCTGTATATTTCAACGTACACTAAAGCAGTAGGATTCTAATTTCCCTATACCTGTGATAATAAAGGGTAGCCAATTTGAACAAATGAATAAATTTAATTGAGAAAGAACAAAATACTTTCCAAAGAATATATTGCTATCATTTCAGATACACACACAGACACACACACACAGACACACACACACATACACACACATACACACAAACAACACACACTCTCTTATGTATCAGTTTTTTTTAAACAAACAAGAATACAGCTCTTTAAGATCTGTTATACTTCTCACACCCAGGAGACAAATCAAAAAACAGTATCAACATGCCTTCCAGAGCTCTGATGTCTGGGTGCCCTCAATACTGACATATTGCCTAAACGGAAAAAAAGAGCATTCAAACCCAAACTAATTCTTCTCATTAAAAACATATTTAGTCCATTTTAAAAAATCACATTTAAGAATAATGTTAACATAATATATGTTATGTTATTATGGACTGTATCCCACCTTAATAGATGAATTTCCATTTCTTCAGTTTTCTGATAGAATGTTAAATCACTTCTAACAATAGCATGGCATTATTCCTATTCTACATTTTAACCTTCTTCCTTTAAGATTATAATTTTATAAGATAAATCTGATTATACAATTTAGTTATGTGTAGTTATGTGTAGTTTAGCTTTGATAAACTCCATTCTCCACAACTCTACAAACTTTATTTCATGAAACAATTAAAATGGCTACTACTACCCAATGTTCCTGATAAGTAATAAAACACAAGAGGTTTACAGGAGTTAGATTAATTCTCACAACACTACAGGGAAAAATTACTATCACCCACAACTTTTATTTTTGTAATATAAGTTCAACATCTGGTGAGTACCCAAATTGGAATTTATTTCCAGTCAGTCTGATTTCCAAGCTCTTAAATTATCATACTTGTTGTTATTAAAATCTCGTTGTAATAAAATACCCACCACACCCATCCAAATAAAGCACACAGAACTAACACAGTTCCACTTGGTGAGATTTAATGGGAGAACAAGAAAGGGAAAAGGGCAAGAGAAAGAAGAGAAAAGAATGAAGAGAAGAGAGAGCATGAGGGCAGAAGAAGTCTGCCTTTCATTTGGAATATGACATAACTACTCCCACGTGGAGTTGGGATTTGGGCCAAAGGAATACTGGGAATGTAGGGCTGTTTCCATGTCAACAGTTACCAAATGGTGTCGCTGCTCAAGGGAATTCCTGATACCAACAATACTGCTGTTATAATTCGACATATTTCAAAAAGAAGTTCACAAAAAAACCAAAGTCTATATACACAGGGAATTTTTCTTTCATCATTAGCTGTTACTAGTTTTGACGCATGACTATTATATTTATGGAGGTGAAAGTAAATATTATCTCATAAGGAAATTACTGACTTAGAATAACCAGAGATTGTTAATAAGGATTATTATAACCCAACTATTAGGATAACACTACGTTATAATAGTATTACTTCTAATATTCCCCCTGGTGTTCCAAAATATGATAGTACAGGTCTTAAAACTGGCACAACCAAAATAAACTCTTCCATAAACTGACTTGGTCATGTTATTTCATTATAGTAACAGAAAAGCAAATAAGTCAGACTATAAGTAATTGAAGATTAAAACAAAATTTTCTTAATCTTAAAACGTTCATGATAAAATTGGGCACAAAACCAGTAAAAAGCACTCAACATCTCTAACCATTAATATAGATAGCACTTCCTCTAAACATTGCAGTGTTCCATCCTCCTGCTTAACAGAACAAACGGTTCCTCCAGCTTGTAGAACAAGGCAGCCAGGTGCTCATTCTACAACCAAGAAAAGACATTCCAATAAGCAGTAGGTACAACTCCCTGCCACAAAAATAACTTTAAAATCGCAGCACACTTACAAATAAAATTTCATTTTTTTAACACTATTTTGATTAGTTTGCTTTTTTTTCTCCATCTTTATTAACTTGGGTATTTCGTACTTACATTTCAATTGTTATTCCCTTTCCTGGTTTCCAGGACAAAATCCCCCTAACCACTTCCCCTCACCTTTTATATGGGCGCTCCCCTCCCCATCCTCCCCCCATTACGACCCTCCCCCCAACAATCACATTCACTGGGGATTCAGCCTTGGCAGGACCAAGGGCTTCCCCTTCCACTGGTGCTCTTACAAGACTATTCAAGGCTACCTATGCAGTTGGAGCACAGGGTCAGTCCATGTATACTCTTTGGGTACAGGCTTAGTCCCTAGAAGCTCTGGTTGGTTGGCATTGTTGTTCATATGGGATCTCAAGCCCCTTCAAGCTTTTTAAGTCTTTTCTAAGATTCCTGCAATGGGGGTCCCATTCTCAGTTCAGTTTGCTGCTGGCATTCACCTATGTATTTGCTGTATTCTGGGTATGTCTTTCAGCAGAGATCTCCATCCAGTTCCTGTCAGCCTGCACTTCTTTGCTTCATCCACCTTATCTAGTTTGGTGGCTGTATATGTAAGGGCCACATGTGGGGCAGGCTCTGAATGGGTGTTTCTTCAGTTTCTATTCTAAACTTTGCCTCCCTTATTCCCTTCCAAGGGGTATCTTGTTCCCCTTTTCAGAAGGAGTGAAGCATTCGTATTTTGGTCATCCTTCTTGGGTTTCATGTGTTCTGTGCATATAGAGTAATTCAAACATTTGGGTTAATATCCACTTATCAATGAGTACATACCATGTGTTTTTTTCTGTGATTGGCTTACCTCACTCAGGATGATATTTTCGAGTTCCATCCATTTGCCCCTGAATTTCTTAAAGTCATTGTTTTTGATAGCTGAGTAGTATTCCATTGTGTAGACGTACCACGTTTTTTGTATCCATTCCTCTGTTGAAGGGCATCTGGGTTCTTTCCAGCTTCTGGCTATTATAAATGAGGCTGCTTTAAACAGAGTGGAGCAAGTATCTTTGTTATGTGTTAGGGTATCTTTTGGGTATCTGCCCAAGAGAGGTATAGCTGGGTCCTAAGGTAGTTCAATGTCCAATTTTCTGAGGAATCTCCAGACTGATTTCCAGAATGGTTGTACCAGTCTGTAACGCGACCAACAATGGAGGAGTGTTCCTCTTTCTCCACATCCTCACCAGCATCTGCTGTCACCTGAGTTTTTGATCTTAGCCAGTCACTGGTGTGAGATGTAATCTCAGGGTTGTTTTGATCTCATTTCCCTTATGACTAAGGATGTTGAACATTTCTTTAGGTGTTTCTCAGCCATTCAGCATTCCTCAGCTGTGAATTCTTTGTTTAGCTCTGAACCCTATTTTTTAATACGGTTTCTTGTCTCCCTGCAGTCTAATTTCATGAGTTCTTTGTATATTTTGGATACAAGCCCTCTGTTGGTCGTAGGTTTAGTAAAGTTGTTTTCCTAATCTGTTGGTTGTCATTTTGTCCTTACAAATGTGTCCTTTGCCTTACAGAAGCTTTGCAGATTTATGAGATCCCATTTGTCAATTATTGATCTTAGAGCATAAGCTATTGGTGTTTTGTTCAGGAAATTTTCTCCAGTGCCTATGTGTTCGAGGTTTTTCCCCACTTCTATAAGTTTGGGTGTATCTGGTTTGATGTGGAGGTCCTTGATCCACTTGGACTTAAACTTTGTACAGGGTGATAAGAATGGATAGATCTTCATTGTTCTACATGCTTACCTCCATTTGAACCAGCACCATTTTCTGAAAATGTTATCTTTTTTCCTTGGATCCTTTGTCAAAAACTAAGTGACCATAGGTGTATGGGTTCACTTCTGGCTCTTCAATTCTATTCCACTGGTCTATCTGTCTGTCTCTATACCAATACCATACAGTTTTTATCACTATTGCTCTGTGATACTGCTTGAGTTCAGGGATAGTGATTTCCCCGGAAGTCTTTTTATTGTTGAGGATAGTTTTAGCTCCCCTGGGCTTTTTTGTTATTCCGCATGAATTTGAAAGTTGTTCTAACTCCATGAAGAATTGGCTTGGAATTTGATGGGGATTGCATTGAATCTGAAGCAGTCATTAAAAGTCTCCCAATCAAAAAGAGCCCAGGTCCAGATTGGTTCAGTGTAGAATTCTATCAGACCTTCATAGAAGACCTCATACCAATACTATCCAAACTATTCCATGAAATTGAAACAGGTGGAGGACTATCGAATTCCTTCTATGAAGCCACAATTACTCTTATACCTATACCATACAAAGACCCAACAAAGAAAGAGAACTTTAGACCAATTTCCCTTATGAATATCAACACAAAATACTCAATAAAATTCTTGCAAACCGAATCCAGGAGCATATCAAAACAATCATCCATCATGATCAAGTAGGCTTCATTCCAGCGATGCAGGGATGATTTTACACAAGAAAAAGCATCAACGTAATCCACTATATAAACAAACTGAAAGATAAAACCACATGATCATTTCATTAGAGGCTGAGAAAACATTTGACAAAATACAACACCCCTTCATGATAAAGTTCCTGGAAAGAACAGGAATTCAAGGCCCATACCTAAAGATAGTAAAAGCCATATACAGCAAACCAGTAGTTAGTATTTAACTAAATGGAGAGAAACATGAAGCAATCCCACTAAAATCAGGGACTAGACAAGGCTGCCCACTCTCTCCCTACTTATTCAATATAGTTCTTGAAGTTCTAGCCAGAGCAATCAGACTACAGAAGGAGATCAAAGGGATACAGATTGGAAAGGAAGAAGTCAAAATATCACGATTTGCAGACAATATGATTGTATACTTGAGTGATCCCAAAAGTTGCACCAGAGAACTACTAAACCTGATAAACACCTTTAGCAAAGTGGCTGGGTATAAAATTAACTCAAACAAATCAGTAGCCTTTCTCTACACAAAAGAGAAACAAGCAGAGATAGAAATTAGGGAAATGACACCCTTCATAATAGTCCCAAATAATACAAAATACCTTGGTGTGACTCTAACCAAGCAAGAGAAAGACCTGTATGATAAGAACTTCAAGCCTCTGAAGAAAGAAATTGAAGAAGATCTCAGAAGATGGAAAGATCTTCCAAACTCATGGATTGGCAGGATTAATATAGTAAAGATTAATTTGCCTTTAAAGTGAAGCTATAGGTGACAACTAGTGGTATACTTTGTCCAAACTGCAAACAACTTACTTTTACTGATTAGTAAATTTTATCTGTTCTTTGTATTTTTCAAAAATTAGAAACATAAAAAGAATATGTTTTGCTATGTACAGAAGATTAACTAATAACACTATGTACTAGATACTTATATGTTTTTCCTAATTCTCAGAATTACGAGCAATGCTGAGCTAAACAAAAATATATTGAATTGTTCTGTGGAAGAATATCTACTTCCTCTGAACAAAATTTTTGAGAGTAAATTTAACTTTAAAGGTTAGAATTTTTGAACAGTGAAAATATATTCTACCTGAAATCATATTGTAATCTAAAATGAACAAAAATTATCTGGATATGTAAATATCTTTATTCATTAAAACACAGCCTTTTTCCCATCCATGATTTTCAGATTTCGTCCTCCAACATGACTGCCTCATGGTAGGCAGAGATTCTGTATGGAGAGAGAAAAAAAAGTCAGTTTTATACCATAACGTACTCTTCATTGATATTTTATCAAGGGAAATGGGAAATTTGAAAACTCAAATGTCCAATTAATGAAAGACAAAAGTATAATCCCAAGTAAGCCTTATCAAAATGTGTTATTTTCAGGTTGCTTTATCAGTCCAGTCTGTCCAGAGAACATCCTTCCTACACTTTTAGTCTCATATTTAAACACTTTCCAACTTTCTACTTGTAATCGGGGTCAATGGTGAATCTATGCCCTCCTGAATAAAACTTAACATCCACTTTGCATAAAACATCAATAAATCCAACTGTCACTTACTTGTTACCATTAATTAGTTAAACAATCTACTAAAATATTCCCTTTGTCATCTGACCTAAAATGACTCTTAAACTGTGTCATACAAGCCACTCTAGAAAACACACATAGTATAACACATCTGCTAAACAAAATGCACCCCCAAGAAGTTCATTAAAAGATCTACATAAAGGACTTGTTAGTGTGATAACAAATTTAATACATGAGGTTGAAACAAAATACATTAAGGGAGTATTACTTACTGCAGAACCATGCCAAGATGTGCTCTTGAGAAATGATTATATGCAAGTGATCAGGGGTAGGAAGGATTGGGGTGGGGTGAGAACCTGGAGACTGGGTAGAAGCAGGCAGACAAGAGCAGAGCCATGAGGGCAGAGAAGGGAAGACAAGGTCAGAGGACAGAAAACACTGGCATTCTTAATGCAACACTTAACTCTACTATACACACCAAGATTACCAGATCCTGGCATGTCTCAAGCTTCCAGCTTAGGGACTAACTAGTCAGCTAGTTAAGTCATTGTTGGATCAAAAGAGGCACAATTAAATTTTTCTAGGTACAAGTGAGGCCACCACTGCATTAACTTTCATAAATTAATGCAACATTTACATTGCGTTCTGTAATTCTCTAAGAATATAACAAAGACTATTATATGAAGCCTTCACTATCAAAGTCAAACTAGCTTTGGTAAGATTTATAAGAATCTTTAATCTTAAAACATATTTTACCCACACACATGACTCCTAGTTTTTGAAATGCCTTTTGATTTGGTTTCTCTTTCTGACATTTGTATTAACAACATATTATATACATGAAAAATGGCTAAAGACACATGGACGTTGTCACCTAAGTCCTAGGAGTGAGAAAGACAATTTAAATGTTTTAGGGGCATATGTAAAAGGCCCTGAGAATAAATTACTAATTCTGTGGACTTTGCTCTTAAATTTGCTCTAGGCGGGTACCAGGGTGTTCCATGGTGTGTTCCATATGAAGCCCAGAATTGCCAGATGTATCTCATAAATTCTACTTAAGAGGTTTATGTGCTAGTCTTCATCCCTTAAGAGCCAAAGAAATTCCTATTGCATAATGACTGGTTCAAAGAAACTCTGAATCTATACACGTACTTTTAACAGCAAATGATTTGAACATTCTGCTAATGTGTATGTGGCAGTCATTAAATGTAACAACATGTAGTCATATGCATGAGAATGTCCTCACAGACCTAAGTTTAGAAACTTAGCTAAGTTTAGAAACTTAGCTGGTGGTGCTGTTTGGAAGGGATTAAGAGGAATGGCCTTGGTGGAAGAAGCATGTCCCAGAAGGGAAGCTTTGAGAGGTAAAGAATGTTGTTTACCCAGTCTGCTCTCTCTACTTCTGCTCACCACCATGCTTCCCATCAAGATGTCTATTAAACTATAAACAAAGTTACTTTCTCATGGGAAAAGCAATAAGAAGGTCTCTTCCTCAGGTTTGCAGCTTACTTGGCAGAGCACCAGGATTCTCTGCTTGAGAAAGTCTGCTTCCTTTGTCTCAGTTTGCTTAGAATGACAAAGACCCTAGGTTGCCTGCAAGCTGGCAAGCTGGGAACAGTGTCCTCCTGCCATTTCTCTACAAATAATAGAATATATCTTCAAACTTAAAGTCAGGTATGGAGTATTACATCTTTAATTTCAGTGTCCGGGAGGTACAATGAGGAGAATCAGAAGTTCAAGGCCAGCCCCATCTATATAATGAACTCAGGACCAGCCTCTACTACAGAACCCTAGTCTCATTTCTTAAAAATATGAACAAATAAAAGAAAAATAAGTGAGAAATAAAAAATAATAACAATTCATTTGATTATTCATTTAAGAGCACGGTATGCTCACCAAAGTTTCTGCTGTGAAAAGCCAGTGAGAAAATCCTTATTGATGGTGTAAAAAGGAGGGTATAAAGTCTGACACTGAGAGAGATACTAAGGCTATGGATATGCATCAGGGGTGCAGCACTCGCCTATCATTGAAGAGGCTGTGGGTATGGTGTCAATAACTAAGGAAAAATGCAAAACCAAGCAAGCCCCACAAGAAACTAAAACTATGTTTTCTATAAAAAATTGTCCCAAGGCAAAGTCACTTCCCAAGTAGTGGAAATTAGTGAAATAAATATCTGAAGAGAACAAAATTTACAAATACCTGCTACTTCTCCCCAATGGGATTCTTTTCTCTCTGAGAATAATCTGTCAACTCCAGAGGAGTGGCTGAAGAACAGCCATAATTTTAATAAATACCACACGAAAGGAATGAGAACTGGAGTTGAAGAATCTTCCAAATATACTGATCTCTATATTACCAATAAGAACTGAGGCTGGAGAGATGTCTCAGTGGGTAAGAGCCCTGACTGCATTTCCAGAGGTCCTGATTTCAATTCCCAGCAACCACATGGTAGCTCAGATCAGATCTGTAATGAGATCTGATGCCCTCTTCTGGTGTATCTGAAGAGAGTGACAGTATACTCACATACATAAGATAAATAAATTAATTAAAAAAAAAGAAATAACAAACTAGAAGTAAACAAATCATGTTTTCTGGAAATTAAACCCCCGAAAACTTCTAATAAAAGGCCAAATACAAGGCAAGTGATACATTTCTCCACACTTGCATTGATACTCATTGCCCTAGTTAGGGTTATTATCACTGTGATGAAACACTGAAGCAAGTTGCAGAGGAAAGAGTGTATTTGCCTTACACTTCCACTTGGTAATCCATCACTGAAGGAACTTGGGAAAGGAACCCAAACATGGTAGCAACCTAGAAGCCGGAACTGGTACAGTGGTCAACCAGTGGTGCTGCTTACTGCCTTCCTCAGCTTGCTTTCTTATACAGCCCAGGACCAACAGGCCAGGGGTGGTCACACCCACAACAGCCTGGGCCCTCCTGTATAGCTCACTGAAAAAACACCCTATAAGCTTGATTACAACCTGATCTTATAGGGAGTCATTTTCTTAATCGAGATTCCCTCCTTTATGATGACTATAGCCTAGATTGAGCTGACATAAACATGGAGAGCATATTCATATGTACAGGTTCATATTTCATTGAAACCAACAAGAATCTTGTTTCACATACTCAAATATTATCATGAAAGTATATTAAATTGCCATTAACTATACATGTGATTGGGTAGCAAAGAGTGTTTCAGGCCAGCCAGGACTACATAATATTGGGGTAGAAATCTCATTTCATGTCCAGACAAACCACAATGGGACAAGGTTCCCTGTAGAAATGTTTAATGAGAGAAGAGTAGAAGAGGAGAGGAGTAAAGGCCGGCCATGAGCATGTGGAGGGAAGGGGGTAGGAGAATGGGGAGAGAAGGGAAAAAGGGGAAGAGGGGAAGCAGGGCAAGAACAAGAAGCAAGAAAGGAAGAGAGTAAAAGAATGAGGAGGGGACAAGCGGCTCCTTTTATAGTGCCAGGCATACCTGGCTGTTACCATTAACTGCGGGGGTGGAGCTTAGACAGAAAACTAACACATAGTGAGAACCTGTTTCCAAGAAAAAAACAAACAAACAAACAAAAAAATAACAAACAAGCAAATGAACAAAAAAGTTTTTTCCAGGACTGAAGAGATGCTTCAGTAGAGAAGAGAACACAATACTCTTGCAGAGGATCAGAGTTTGGGCAAAGCAAACACATCTAGCATCTAACAACCAATTGACTCAGCTCCAAGAGCTCAGACACACTCTCTGGATGCCAGCAACTTCATTCACATGTGTGCATACCCACCATTACCAACAAGCAGCTACTACATACACATGCATATTATTAAAATAAAATAAAACATTTTTAATAGAAAAAGTTCCCCATTAGCAGTCTCTAGTTAGAAGTGTACTTTTAAAGATTTATCAAATTTTCACTAGCCGAATCTCATTTTCTTGGTGAATTCAGTTAGTTCCCAATAGGCCGCGAAAATAAAAAGTGTTCTTTTCGGGATTAGAAAAATTTTCACTAATGGAATAAAAAAATCTAGGCGAATTCAGTGACTTTCCAATGGGACATGCTTGTATAAGTGTACTTTTCAAGATATAGCATCATTTTTACGAACCAAATCTAAGTATCATGGTGAATTCTGTAGGTTCCCAATAGGATGCACTTGTAATAAGGGTACTATTTAGATATAGAAAATTTTGAGGGGTTGGGGATTTAGCTCAGCGGTAGAGCGCTTGCCTATGAAGCGCAAGGCCCTGGGTTCGGTCCCCAACTCCGAAAAAAACAACCAAAAAAAAAAAAAAAAAAGAAAAAAGAAAAATTTGAAGGAACGGAAACACAGTTTCTTTGTGAATTAAGGTAGTTCCCAATAGCAGGCTCTAGTAATTAGTGTACTTTTAAAGATTTATCAAAATTTTGACGAGCTGAATCTCAGTTATTTGGCGAACTCAGTTAGTTCCCAATAGGCCACGATAGAAATAAGTGACTTTTCAGGATATAGGAAAATTTTCACAAATGGAATCAAAATTTTATGCGAATTTACTCAGTTCCCAATAGGACATGCTTGTATAAGTGTACTTTTCAAGATATAGCATCATTTTCACGAACCGAATCTAAGTATCATGGTGAATTCAGTAGGTTCCCAATAGGATGCGCTTGAAATAATGGTACCATTCAAGATACAGCAACATTTTAACGAACTGAAACACAGTGTCTCTGTGAATTCAGGTAGTTCCCATTAGCAGCCTCTCATAAGAAGTGTACTTCAAAAGATTGATCAAATTTTCACTAGCCAAATGTCATTTGCTTGGTGAATTCAGTTAGTTCCCAATAGGCCGCGATAGTAAAAAGTGGTCTTTTTGGGATATAGAAAAATTTTCAAAAATGGAATCAAAATTTCTAGGCGAATTCAGTGAGTTCCAAATGGGACATGCTTGTATAAGTGTACTTTTCAAGATATAGCATCATTTTCAGGAACCGAATCTAAGTTTCATGGTGAATTCAGTGAATTCCCAATAGGATGCGCTTCTAATAAGGGTACTATATAGATACAGCAAAATTTTGACGAACGGAACCACAGTTTCTTTGTGAATTCAGGTAGTTCCTATTAGCAGGCTATAGTAAGAAGTGTACATTCAAGCTTTATCAAAATTTTCACGAGCCGAATCTCAGTTATTTGGCGAACTCAGTTCCCACTAGGCCAAGATAGTAATAAGTGAACTTTTCAGGATATAGAAAAATTTTCTAAATGGAATCAAAATTTTTATGCGAATTTATTCAGTTCCAATAGGACTTGTTTATATAAGTGTATGTTTCAAGATATGGCATCATTTTCACGAACCGAATAGAAGTATCATGGTGAATACAGTAGGTTCCCAATAGGATGCGCTTGTAATAAGGGTACTATTCAAATACAGCAAAACTTTAATGAACTTAAACACTGTTTCTTTGTGAATTCGTGTAGTTCCCATTAGCAGGCTTTAGTAATATGTGTAATATTAAAGATTTATCAAAATATCGTGAGCCGAATCTAAGTAACTTGTTGTATTCAGTTAGTTCCGAATAGGCCGCAATAGTAACAGGTGGAATGTTCAAGATAAAGAAAAATTTTCAGAAATGGAATCAAAATTTCTAGGCGAATTCATGGAGGTCCCAATGGGACATGCTTGTATGAGTGCACTTTTCAAGATACAGCAACATTTTAACAAACGGAATCTAAGTATCATTTTTAATACAATAGATTCCCAGTAGGATTCCCATGAAATAAGGGTACTATTCAAGATACAGCAACATTTTAAAGAACTGAAACACTGTTTCTTTGTGAATTCAGGTAGTTCCCTATAGCAGGCTCTAGTAATATGTGTACTTTTAAAGAATTCCCGAGCAGTCCACTTGTTACTATTGTGGCCTATTGGGACTAATGGAATTCACCAGTACTTAAGTACTTAAAGTACTTAAAGAACTCGTGAAAAGTAAACTCATACAAGCATGTCCCATTGATAACTCACTGAATTCCCCTAGAAATTTTGATTCCATTCATGAAAATGTTTCTATATCCCGAACAGTCCACTTGTTACTATTGCGGCCTATTGGGAACTAACTGAATTCACAAAGTTACTTAGATTCGACTCACGAAATTTTGAACAATCTTTAAAAGTACACATATTTCTAGAGTCTGCTAATGGGAACTACCAGAATTCACAAAGAAACAGTGTTTCAGTTCTTTAAAATGTTGCTGTATCTTGAATAGTACCATTATTACATGCGAACCCTATTGGGAACCTACTGAATTCACCATGATATTTAGATTCCTTTCGTTAAAATGTTGCTATATCTTGAAAACTACACTCATACAAGCATGTCCCATTGGAAACTCACTGAATTCGCCTAGAAATTTTGATTCAATTCGTGAAAATTTTTCTATATGCCGAACAGTCCACTTGTTCCTATTGCGGCCTATTGGGAACTAACTGAATTCACCAAGTTACTTAGATTCGGCTCACGAAATTTTGATAAATGTTTAAAAGTACACATCTTACTAGAGCCTGCTAATGGGAACTACCTGAATTCACAAAGAAACAATGTTTCAGTTCATTAAAATGTTGCCGTATCTTGAATAGTACACTTAATACACGCGAAACCTATTGGGAACCCACTGAATTCACCATGATACTTAGATTCCGTTCGTTAAAATGTTGATATATCTTGAAAAGTACACTCATACAAGCATGTCCCATTAGGAAGTCACTGAATTTGCCTAGAAATTTTGATTCCATTCGTGAAAATTTTTCTATATACGGAACAGTGCACTTATTACTATTGTGGCCTACGGCAACTAACCGAATTGACCAAGTTACTTATATTCGGCTAAAGAAATTTGGATAAATCTTTAAAAGTACAGATATTACTAGGGCCTGCTAATGGGAACTACCTGAATTCACAAAGAAACAGTGTTTCCGTTCCTTAAAATGTTGCTGTATCTTGAATAGTACCCTTATTGCATGCAAATCCTATTGGGAACTTACAGAATTCACCATGATTCTTAGAATCCGTTCGTTAAAATGTTGCTATATCTTGTAAAGCACACTCATACAAGCATGTCCCATTGGGAACTCACTGAATTCGTCTAGAAATTTTGATTAATTCCTGAATATTGTTCTATATCCCGAACAGTCCAATTATTATTATTGCAGCCTATTGGGAACTAACCAAATTCACCAAGTTACTTAGATTCGGCTAACGATATTTGATAAATCTTTAAAAGTACACATATTACTAGAGCCTGTTAATGGGAACTACCGGAATTCACAAAGAAACAGTGTTTCAGTTCGTTAAAATCTTGCTGTATCTTGAATAGTACACTTATTACATTTGAATCCTATTAGGAACCCACTGAATTCACCATGATACTTTGAATCTGTTCGTTAAAATGTTGCTATATCTTGAAAATACACTCATACAAGCATATCCCATTGGGAAGTCACTTAATTCACCTAGAAATTTTGATTCCATTAGTGAAAACATTTCTATATCCCGAGCAGTTCACTTGTTACTATTGTGGCCTATTGGGAACTAACCGAATTCACCAAGTTACTTAAATTCGGCTCAAGAAATTTTGACAAATCTTTAAAAGTACACATGTTAGTAGAGCCTGCTAATGGGAACTACGTGAATTTACAAAGAAACAGTGTTTCAGTTCGTTACAATGTTGCTGTATCTTGAATTGTACCCTTATTACATGCGAATCCTTTTGGGAACCTACTGAATTCACCATGATACTTAGATTCCGTTCCTTAAAATGTTGCTTTATTTAGAAAAGTACACTCAAAAAAGCATGTACTATTGGGAACTCACTGAATTCGCCTAGAAATTAGGATTCAATTCGTGAACATTTTTCTATATCCCAAACTCTCCTCTTGTTACCATTGCGGCCTATTGGGAACTAACTGAATTCACCAACTTAATTAGATTTGGCTCACGAAATTTGGATAAATCATTAAAATACACATATTACTAGAGCCTGCTAATGGGAACTACCTGAATTCAAAAAGAAAGAGTGGTTCAGTTCGTTAAAATGTTGCTGTATCTTGAACAGTACCTTATTACATGCGAATCCTATAGGTAACGCACTGAATTCTCCACGATACTTAGATTCTGTTCGTTAAAATGTTGCTATATCTTGAAAAGTACACTCATAAAAGCACGTCATATTGGGTTGTCATTAACATCGCCTAGAAATTTTGATTCCATTCATGAAAATTTTTCTATACCCCGAACAGTCCACGTGTTACTATTGCAGCCTATTGGGAACTAACTGAATTCACCAAGTTACTTAGATTGGGTTCACGAAATTTGATAAATCTTTAACAGTACACTTATTACTAGAGCCTGCTAATGGGAACTTCCTGAATTCCCAAAGAAACATTGTGACAGTTCGTTAAAGTATCACTGTTTCTTGAATAGTACCCTTATTACATGTGAATCCTATTGGGAACCTACTGAATTCACCATGATACTTAGATTCCGTTGGTTAAAATGTTGCTATATCTTGTAAAGCACACTCATACAAGCATGTCCCATTGGGAACTCACTGACTTTGCCTAGTAATTTTGATTCCTTTCCTGAAAATTTATCTATATCCCGAACAGTCCACTTGTTACTATTGTGTCCTATTCAGAACTAACTGAATTCACCAAGTTACTTAGATTCGGCTCATGAAATTTTGATAAATCTTTAAAAGTACAGATATTACTAGAGCCTGCTATAGGGAACTACCTGAATTCACAAAGAAACATTGTGTTTCTATATCTATATCATGTTGCTATATCTTGAAAAGCACACTCATACAAGCATGTCCCTTTGGGAACTCACTGAATTCGCCTAGAAATTTTGATTCCATTCGTGAAAATTTTTCTATATCCCGGACAGTCCACCTGCTACGATTGCGGCCTATTTTGAACTAAATGAATTCACCAAGTTACTTAGATTCGACTCACGAAATTTTGAAAATTCTTTAAAAGTACACATATTACTAGAGCCTGCTAATGGGAACTACCTGAATTCATAAAAAATAGTGTTTCGGTTCAGTTCTTGAGTAGTACCCTTATTACATGTGAATCCTATAAGGAACCCACTGAATTCACCATGATACTTAGAATCTAGTCGTTAAAATGATGCTATATCTTGAAAAGTACACTCATACAAGCATGTCCCATTGGGAAGTCACTTAATTCACCTAGAAATTTTGATTCCATTCGTGAAAAATTTTCTATATAACCCCAAGAGTCCACTTATTACTATTGCGGCCTATTGGGAACTAACTGAATTCACCAAGTTACTTAGATTCGGCTCATGAAATTTTGATAAATCTTTAAAGCACACATATTACTAGAGCTTGCAAATGGGAACTACCTGAATTCACAAAGAAACATTGTGTCAGTTCGTTAAAATATTGCTGTATCTTGAATAGTACCCTTATTACATGCGAATCCTTTTGGGAACCTACTGAATTCGCCATGATACATAGATTTAGTTCGTAAAAATGATTCTATATCTTGAAAAGCACACTCATACAAGCATGGCCCATTGGGAACTCCCTGAATTCGTCTAATAATTTTGAATCCTTTCCTGAAAATTTATCTGTATCCCAAACAGTCCACTTGTTACTATTGTGTCCTATTCGGCACTAACTGAATTCACCAAGTTACTTAGATTCGGCTCATGAAATTTTGATAAATCGATAAAGCACACATATTACTAGAGCCTGCAAATGGTAACTACCTGAATTCACAAAGAAACAGTGTGTCAGTTCGTTAAAATGTTACTGTATCTTGAATAGTACTCTTATTACATGCGAGTCCTTTTGGGAACCTACTGAATTCACCATGATACGTAGATTTCGTTCGTAAAAATGATGCTATATCTTGAAAAGCACACTCATACAAGCATGGCCCATTGGGAACTCACTGAATTCGTCTACTAATTTTGATTCCATTCATAAAAATTTTTCTATATCCCGAACAGTCCACTTGTTACTATTGCAGCCTACTGGGAACTAACTGAATTCACCGGGTTACTTAGATTGGGTTCACGAAATTTGATAAATCTTTAACAGTACACTTATTACTAGAGCCTGCTAATGGAAATTTCCTGAATTCACAAAGAAACAGTGTGTCAGTTAGTTAAAATGTTGCCGTATCTTGAATAGTACTCTTATTACATGCGAATCCTTTGGGAACCTACTGAATTCACCATGATACGTAGATTTCGTTCGTAAAAATGATGCTATATCTTGAAAAGCACACTCATACAAGCATGGCCCATTGGGAACTCACTGAATTCGTCTAATAATTTTGAATCCTTTCCTGAAAATTTATCTATATCCCAAACAGTCCACTTGTTACTATTGTGTCCTATTCCGAACTAACTGAATTCAGCAAGTTACTTAGATTCGGCTCATGAAATTTTGATAAATGTTTAAAGCACACATATTACTAGAGCCTGCAAATGGGAACTACCTGAATTCACAAAGAAACATTGTGTCAGTTCGTTAAAATGTTGCTGTATCTTGAATAGTACTCTTATTACATGCAAATCCTTTTGGGAACCTACTGAATTCACCATGATACGTAGATTTCGTTCGTAAAAATGGTGCTATATCTTGAAAAGCACACTCATACAAGCATGGCCCATTGGGAACTCACTGAATTCGTCTAGAAATTTTGATTCCATTCATTAAAATTTTTCTATATCCCGAAGATTCCACTTGTTACTATTGCAGCCTATTGGGAACTAACTGAATTCACCAGGTTACTTAGATTGGGCTCACGAAATTTGATAAATCTTTAACAGTACACATATTACTAGAGCCTGCTAATGGGAACTTCCTAAATTCACAAAGAAACAGTGTTTCAGTTCTTTAAAATGTTGCTGTATCTTGAATAGTACCCTTATTACATGCGAATCCTACTGGGAACCTACGGAATTCACCATGATATTTACATTCCATTTGTTAAAATGTTGCTATATCTTGAAAAGTACAGTCATATAAGCATGTTCCATAGGGAATTCACTGAATTTGCCTAGAAATTATACTTCCATTCGTTAAAATATTTCTGTATCCTGAACTGTCCTCGTGTTACTAATTCGGCCTATTGGGAACTAACTGTATTCACCAAATTACTTAGATTCGGGTAATGAAATTTTGATAAATCTTTAAAAGTACACATATTAATAGAGCCTGCTATAGGGAATCACCTGAATTCACAAAGAAACAGTGTTTCAGTTTCTAAATATATTGCTGTATCTTGAATAGTACCCTTATTACATGCGAATCCTATTCGGAACCTACTGAATTCACCATGATACTTAGATTCAGTTCATTAAAATGTTGCTATATCGTGAAAAGTACACTGATAGAAGCATCTCCCATTGGGAACTCACTGAATTCACGTAGAAATTTTGATTCCATTCGAAAAACTTTTTCTATATCCTGAACAGTCCACTTGTTACTATTGCGGCCTAATGGGAACTAACGTAATTCACCAAGTTACTAAGATTCGGCTCAGGTAATTATGATAAATCTTTAGAGTACACATATTACTAGAGCCTGCTAATGGGAACTTCCTGAATTCACAAAGAAACAATGTTTCAGTTCGTTAAAATGTTGCTGTATCTTGAATAGTACCCTTATTACATGTGAATCCTATTGGGAACTTACTGAATTCACCATGATACTTAGATTCCGTTCGTTCAAATGTTGCTATATCTTGAAAAGTACACTCATACAAGCATGTCCCATTGGGAACTCACTGAATTCGCCTAGAAATTTTGATTCCATTCGTGAAATATTTTCTATATCCCGAACAGTCCACTTGTTACTATTGCGGACTATTGGGAACTAACTGCATTCACCAAGTTACTAAGATTTGGCAAACGAAATTTTGAAAAATCATTAAAAATACACATATTACTAGAGCCTGCTATAGTGAACTACCTGAATTCACAAAGGAACAGTGTGTCAGTTCGTTAAAATTTTGCTGTATCTTGAATAGCACACTTTTTACATGCAAATCCTATTGGGAACATACTGAATTCACCATGATACTTATTCCTTTCATTAAAATGTTCCTATAACTTGAATAGCACACTCATAAAAGCATGTCCCATTGGGAATTCACTGAATTCGCCTAAAATTTTGATTCCATTCGTAAAAAATTTTCTATATCCCGAAAAGTCGACTTGTTACTATTGCGGCCTACTGGGAACTAACTGAATTCATCAAGTTACTGACATTCGGCTCAGGTAATTATGATAAATCTTTAAAAGTACACATATTACTAGAGCCTGCTAATGGAAACTACCTGAATTCTCAAAGAAACAGTGTTTCAGTTCGTTAAAATGTTGTTGTATCCTGACTAGTACCCTTATTACATGGGAATCCTCTTGGGAACCTACTGAATTCACTATGATATTTACATTCTGTTCATTAAAATGTTGTTATATCTTGAAAAGTACACTCATACAAGCGTGTCCCATTGGGAACTCACTGAATTCGCCTAAAATTTTGACTCCATTTGTAAACATTTTTCTATATTCCGAAAAGTCCACTTGTTACTATTGCGGCCTACTGGGAACTAACTGAATTCATCAAGTTACTGACATTCGGCTCAGGTAATTATGATAAATCTTTAAAAGTACACATATTACTAGAGCCTGCTAATGGGAACTACCTGAATTCTCAAAGAAACAGTGTTTCAGTTTGTTAAAATGTTGCTGTATCTTGAATAGCACCCTTATTACATGCGAATCCTACTGGGAACCTACTGAAATCACCATGTTACTTAGATTCCGTTTGTTAAAATGTTGCTATATCTTGAAAAGTACACTCATACAAGCATGTCCCATTGGGAACTCACTGAATTCGCCTAAAATTTTGACTCCATTTGTAAACATTTTTCTATATTCCGGAAAGTCCACTTGTTACTGTTGCGGCCTACTGGGAACTAACTGAATTCACCAAGTTACTAAGATTCTGCTCACAAATTTTGATAAATCTTTAAAAGTACACATATTACTAGAGCCTGCTAATTGGAACTACCTGAATTCACAAAGAAAGAATGTTTCAGTTCATTAAAATGTTACTGTATCTTGAATAGTACCCTTATTACATGCGAATCCTATTCGGAACCTACTGAATTCACTATGATATTTACATTCCATTTGTTAAAATGATGCTCTATCTTTAAAAGTTCACTCATACAAGCATGTCGTATTTGAAACTCACTGAATTTGCCTAGAAATTTTGATTCCATTCGTGAAAATTTTACTATATCCTGAACAGTCCTCTTATTACTATTGCAGCCTATTGGGAACTAACTGAATTCACCTAGTTACGTAAATTCGGTTCAGGTAATTATGATAAATCTTTAAGAGTACATATATTATTAGAGCCTGCTACTGGGAACTACCTGAATTCACAAAGAAACAATGTTTCAGTTCGTTAAAATATTGCTATATCTTGAAAAATATACTCATACAAGAATGTCCCATTGGGAACTCACTGAATTCACCTGGAAATTTTGAATCCATTCATGAAAATTTTTCTATATCCTGAAAACTCCACTTTTACTATTGCGGCCTATTGGGAACTAACTGAATTCACCAATTTACGTAGATTCTGCTCACAAATTTCGATAAATCTTTAAGAGTACACATATTACTAGAGCCTGCAAATCTGAACTACCTGAATTCACAAAGAAACAATGTTTCAGTTCATTAAAATGTTACTCTATCTTGAATAGTACCCTTATTATATGCGAATCCTATTGGGAACCTACTGA
Source organism: Rattus norvegicus (assembly GCF_021556685.1). Taxonomy (NCBI): domain Eukaryota; kingdom Metazoa; phylum Chordata; class Mammalia; order Rodentia; family Muridae; genus Rattus; species Rattus norvegicus. Next base: position 5,126,564 of record NC_141538.1, on the reverse strand, counting down.
ATTCACCATGATATTTACATTCCATTTGTTAAAATGTTGCTCTATCTTGAAAAGTACACTCATACAAGCATGTCATATTTGAAACTCACTGAATTCGCCTAGAAATTTTGATTCCATTCGTGAAAATTTAACTATATCCCGAAGAGTCCACTTATTACTATTGCAGCATATTGGGAACTAACTGAATTCACCAAGTTACGTAGATTTGGTTCAGGTAATTATGATAAATCTTTTTTTTTTTCGGAGCTGGGGACAGAACCCAGGGCCTCGTGCTTGCTAGGCAAGTGCACTACCACTGAGCTAAATCCCCAGCCCCTATGATAAATCTTTAAGAGTACACATATTACTAGAGCCTGCTAATGGGAACTTCCTTAATTCACAAAGAAACAATGTATCTGTTCGTTAAAATGTTGCTGTATCTTGAATAGTACCCTTAATACAGGCGAATCCTATTTGGAACAAACTGAATTAACCATGATACTTAGATTCTGTTCGTTAAAATGTTGCTATATCTTGAAAAGTACACTCATACAAGCATGTCCCATTGGGAACTCACTGAATTCGCCTAGAAATTTTGATTCCGTTCGTGAAAATTTTTCTCTATTCCGAAGGGTCCACGTGTTACTATTGCGGCTTATTGGGAACAAACAGAATTCACCAAGTTACTTAGATTTGGCTCACAAAATTTTGATAAATCTTTAAAGGTACAGATATTGCTCGAGCCTGCTAATGGGAACTACGTTAATTCACAAAGAAACAGTGTTTCAGTTCGTTAAAATGTTGCTGTATCTTGAATAGTACCCTTATTACGTGCGAATCCTATTGGGAACCTACTGAATTCACCATGATACTTAGATTCCATTCGTTAAAATGTTGCTATATCTTGAAAAGAACACTCATACAAGCATGTCATACTGGGAAATCATTAAATTCTCCTAGAAAGTTTGATTCCATTCGTGAAAATTTTTCTATATCCTGAACACTCCACTTTTTACTACTGCGGCCTATTGGGAACAAACAGAATTCACCAAGTTATTTAGATTCGGCTCACAAAATTTCGATAAGTCTTTAAAGGTACACATATTACTAGAGCCTGCTAATAGGAACTATGTGAATTCACAAAGAAACAATGTTTCAGTTCATTAAAATGTTGCTGTATCTTGAATAATATTCTTATTACATGCGAATCCTACTGGGAACATACAGAATTAACCATGATATTTACATTCTGTTTCTTAAAATGTTGCTCTATCATGAAAAGTACACTCATATAAGCATGTCATATTGGGAACTCACTGAATTCACATAGAAATTTTGATTCCATTTGTGAAAATTTTACTATATCCCGAATAGTCCACTTATTACTATTGCAGCCTATTGGGAACTAACTTAATTCACCAAGTTACATAGATTCGGTTCAGGTAAGTATGATAAATCTTTAAAAGTATACATTCACAAAGAAACAATGTTTCAGTTCGTTAAAATGTTGCTATATCTTGAGAAAAAAACTCATACAAGAATGTCCCATTGGAAACTCACTGAATTCGTGAAGACATTTTGATTCCATTCGTGAAATTTTTTCTATATCCCGAAGAGTCCACTTGTTACTTTTGCGGCCTATTGGCAACTAACTGAATTCACCAAGTTACTTAGATTCAGCTCATGAAATTTGGAAAAATCTTTAAAAGTACACATATTACTAGAGCCTGCTATAGGGAATCACCTGAATTCAAAAAGAAATAGTGTTTCAGTTCCTATAAATATTGCTGTATCTTGAATAGTACCCTTATTACATGCAAATGCTATTGTGAACCTAAAGTATTCACCATGATAATTAGATTCCGTTCGTTAAAATGTTGCTATATCTTTAAAAGAACAGTCATACAAGCATCTCCCTTTGGGAACTCACTGAATTCGCCTAGAAATTATGATTCCATTCGTGAAAATTTTTCTATATCCCGAACAGTCCACTTGTTACAATTGCGGCCTATTGGAAACTAACTGAATTCACCAAGTTACTTAGATTTGGCTCACGAAATTTTGATAAATCTTTAAAAGTACACATATTACTAGATCCTGCTAATTTGAACTACGTGAATTCACAAAGGAACAGTGTTTCAGTTTGTTAAATTGTTGCTCTTTCTTAAATAGCGCCCTTATTACATGCGAATCCTCTTGGAACCTACTGAAATCACCATGATACTGAGATTCCGTTCGTTAAATGTTGCTCTATCTTGAAAAGTACACTCATACAAGCATGTCCCAATGGGAACTCGCTGAATTCGCCTAAAATTTTGATTCCTTTCGTGAAAATTTTTCTATATCCTAAAAAGTCCACTTTTACTATTGCGGCCTATTGGGAATTAACTGAATTCACCAAATTACTTAGATTCTGCTCAGGAAAATTTGATAAATCTTTAAACGTACATGCGAATCCTCTTGGGAACCTACTGAATTCACCATAATATTTACATTCCATTTGTTAAAATATTGCTCTATCTTGAAAAGTACACTCAAACAAGCATGTCATATTGGAAATTCACTGAATTCGCTTAGAAATTTTGATTCCATTCGTGAAAATTTTTCTATAGGCAAACAGTCCACTTATTACTATTGCAACCTATTGGGTACTAACTGAATTTACCAAGTTACTTAGATTCGGTTCAGGTAATTATGATAAATCTTCAAGAGTACACATATTACTAGAGCCTGCTATAGGGAACTACCTGAATTCACAAAGAAACAATATTTCAGTTCGTTAAAATATTGCTATATCTTGAAAAATACACTCATAAAAGAATGTGCCATTGGGAACTCCCTGAATTGGCCTAGAAATTTTGTTCCATCATGAAAATTTTCCTATATCCTTAACAGTCCACTTGTTAACATTGCGGCTATTGGGAACTAACTGAATTCACCAAGTTACTTATATTCGGATCAGGTAATTATGATAAATCTTTAGAGTACACATATTACTAGAGCCTGCTATAGGGTTCTACCTGAATTCAAATGAAAAAGTGTTTCAGTTCTTTAAAATGTTGCTGTATCTTGAATAGTACCCTTATTACATGCGAATCCTACTGGGAACCTACGGAATTCACCATGATATTTACATTCCATTTGTTAAAATGTTGCTATATCTTGAAAAGTACAGTCATATAAGCATGTTCCATAGGGAATTCACTGAATTCGCCTAGAAATTATGATTCCATTCGCAAAAATATTTCTGTATCCTGAACTGTCCTCCTGTTACTAATTCGGCATATTGGGAACTAACTGAATTCACCAAATTACTTAGATTCGGGTAACGAAATTTTGATAAATCTTTAAAAGTACACATATTAATAGAGCCTGCTATAGGGAATCACCTGAATTCACAAAGAAACAGTGTTTCAGTTTCTAAATATATTGCTGTATCTTGAATAGTACCCTTATTACTTGCGAATCCTATTCGGAACCTACTGAATTCACCATGATACTTAGATTCAGTTCATTAAAATGTTGCTATATCGTGAAAAGTACACTGATAGAAGCATCTCCCATTGGGAACTCACTGAATTCGCGTAGAAATTTTGATTCCATTTGAAAAACTTTTTCTATATCCTGAACAGTCCACTTGTTACTATTGCGGCCTAATGGGAACTAACGTAATTCACCAAGTTACTAAGATTCGGCTCAGGTAATTATGATAAATCTTTAGAGTACACATATTACTAGAGCCTGCTAATGGGAACTTCCTGAATTCACAAAGAAACAATGTTTCAGTTCGTTAAAATGTTGCTGTATCTTGAATAGTACCCTTATTACATGTGAATCCTATTGGGAACTTACTGAATTCACCATGATACTTAGATTCCGTTCGTTCAAATGTTGCTATATCTTGAAAAGTACACTCATACAAGCATGTCCCATTGGGAACTCACTGAATTCGCCTAGAAATTTTGATTTCATTCGTGAAAATTTTTCTATATCCCGAACAGTCCACTTGTTACTATTGTGGCCTATTGGGAACTAACTGAATTTACCAAGTTACTTAGATTCTGATCACGAAATCTGATAAATCTTTAAAAGAACACATATTTCTAGAGCCTCCTGTAGGGAACTACCTGAATAAACAAAGAAACAGTGTTTCAGTTGGTAAAAATTTTGCTGTATATTGAATAGCACCCTTATTACTTGCGAATCCTAGTGGGAAACTACTGAATTCACCATGATACTTAGATTCCGTTTGTTAAAATGTTGCTATATCTTGAAAAGTACACTCATACAAGCATGTCCCATATGGAAGTCACTGAATTCGCCTAGAAATTATGATTCCATTCGTGAATATATTTCTGTATTCTGAACTGTCCTCTTGTTACTAATGCAGCCTAGGGATCTAACTGAATTCACCAAGTTTCTTAGATTCGGGTAACAAAATTTTGATAAATCTTTAACAGTACACATATTACTAGAGCCTGCTATAGTGAACCACCTGAATTCACAAAGAAACAGTGTTTCAGTTCATTAAAATGTTGCTGTATCTTGAATAGCACCCTTATTACATGCGTATCTTATTGGGAACCTACTGAATTCACCATGATACTTAGATTCCGTTGGTTAAAATGTTGCTATATCTTGAAAAGTACACTCATACAAGCATGTCCCATAGGGAAGTCACTGAATTCTGCTAGAATTTTTTATTCCATTCGTGAAAATTTTTCTATATCCCGAACAGTCCACTTGTTACTATTGCGGCCTATTGGGAACTAACTGAATTCACCAAGTTACTAAGATTTGGCTCACGAAATTTTAATAACTCTTTAAAAGTACACGTATTACTAGAGCCTGCTAATGGGAACTACCTGAATTCAAGAAAGAAACAGTGTTTCAGTTCTTTAAAATGTTGCTGTCTGGGGTTGGGGATTTGGCTCAGTGGCAGAGCGCTTGCCTAGGAAGCACACGGCTCTGGGTTCGGTCTCCAGCTCAGAAAAAACAACCAAAAAAAATGTTGCTGTATCTTGAATAGCACCCTTATTACCTGCAAATCCTACTGGGAACCTAAAGAATTCACCATAATAATTAGATTCGGTTCGTTAAAATGTTGCTATATCTTGAAAAGTACACTCATCCAAGCATCTCCCATTGGGAACTCACTGAATTTGCCTTGAAATTATGATTCATTTGTGAAAATTTATCTATATCCCGAACTGTCCTCTTGTTACTATTGCGGCCTATTGGGAACTAACTGAATTCACCAAATTACTTAGAATCCGGTAACGAAATTTTGATAAATCTTTAAAAGTACACATATTACTAGAGCCTGCTATAGGGAACTACCTGAATTCACAAAGAAACAGTGTTTCAGTTCGTTAAAATGTTGCTGTATCTTGAATAGCACCCTTATTACATGCGAATCCTATTGGGAGCCTTCTGAATTCACCATGATACTTAGATTCCGTTCGTTAAAATGTTGCTATATCTTGAAAAGTACACTCATACAAGCATCTCCCTTTGGGAACTCACTGAATTCGCCTAGAAATTTTGATTCCATTTGTGAAAATTTTTCTATATCCCAAACAGTCGACTTGTTACTCTTGCGGCCTATTGGGAACTAACTGAATTCACCAAGTTACTTAGATTCAGCTCAATAAATTTTGAAAAAATTTTAAAAGTACACATAGTACTAGAGCCTGCTATAGGGAACTACGTGAATTCTCAAAGAATCAGTGTTTCAGTTCATTAAAATATTGCTGTAAGTTGAATAGCACTCTTATTACATGCGAATTCTACTGGGTTCCTACTGAATTCACCATGATACTTAGATTCCGTTCGTTAAAATGTTGCTACATCTTAAAAAGTACACTCAGACAAGTATTTCCCATTGGGAACTCACTGAATTCGCCTAGAAATTAAGATTCCATTCGTGAAAATTTTTCTATATCCCGAACTCTCCTCTTGTTACTATTGCGGCCTATTGGGAACTAACTGAATTCACCAAGTTACTTAGCTTCGGCTCACGAAATTTTGATACATATTAAAAGGACACATATTACTAGAGCCTGCTATAAGGAACTACCTGAATTCACAAAGAATCAGTGTTTCAGTTCGTTAAAATGTTGCTGTGTCTTGAATAGGACCCTTTTTACTTGCGAATCCTATTGGGAACCTACTGAATTCACAAAACACAATAAACACATGAGATGTTTAAGATGGAGACCATACTTCTGTGTTATAAAGCAAAATTCCTAAAACGCTGCTTATTATATGACAATCTCTGATCCTTGGCAATACCCCTCTTTAGGAATGTCTTCTGCTATATCTCCACACAGGAAAGGCAAAAGTATGTGATGAAGATGTGAAAAAATAAATCAAATCTGTCTCTGTGACTCGGCTGCTCTCTAATTCTCAACATGGTATAGAACAGCTCTTCTCATTTCATAATGTTTTTAATTCATGTTGAAATTATGCTAGTAAAATTTGAGATATACAAATACTGAAGGATGATAATGTATTCATTAATATTAATTGTCAGTATGACAGGATCTAGATTCACTTAGGAAACAAATCCCAGCAATGACTCTAAGGGAGAATTATGACTGTCCTAACTAAGGTGAGAATACTCTGAATGTGGACTGCACCAGTCAATGGGCTGCAGTCATGAATAGAATAAAAAGGAAAGTTGAGCCGAGCACAGCATCCATTTCTCTGCTTGTAATGCAATGTTAAGATGAGTTTCACACAGTTTGTAGTCATGTCCTCCCTGTTAAATAGATAATGTCTTCAAAGTGAGAGGCAAAATAAACCTTTTATTCATCAAGTTTTATAAGAGGCTATGATTTGGGAAGACTACCCCAGACTCAAATAATATGCAACAGGAGATTGTGTTTATTTTGTAGATAACCTGCCAGCAGGGAGGGGGGTCTACCATTCATCAGGATGGAAGACAAAGTTGTGGAAATTTCAGGGTCAATTTTAAGTCTGTTAGGGTAGGAATGCGTGACTTTTATCTTTCATTCCTATTACTGATTAGCTCTATCTCCAGGAGTATGGCTGCCTTTGTGATTGGTTAAAGCACTGAGGGATTTGGGTACTTTTGCTACTTAATTATACTTGTCTCAGGCTAGCTGGTGGGTCAGATTTTACAGCTTCTGATTGGTTGCCCATGAGGTAGGCTCAGACTAGGTGGTAAGGCATCTTCCTGACTGGCTGCCAGCAAGTGGTATTTTTTCCTGGAATTGACTGTTTTCAGTCTTTTCCAGTTCTTGGAAACATAAATTTGGATTATTCTCCCAAACTGTTGGTTTTCAGCCTGTCATGAAGTCAGCCTGAGTCTGGCTCACTCAGTCCTCTCAGCTTCTTTCATCGGATATTTTCTTACATCAATAAAAAAAATAACTAATATTCGTAGTAATTAGGTTTACTCATTTCTACTAATGCTGGGCTGGAATGAAGGAAGAGAAAAGGTGATAATGAAAAACATCCAAGAAATATTGATACAGAAAATTCATTTTATATTCCTGGGTTTTGCCTTTTTATCTGCGGCTTGGGATGTGTCCTACTAGAGAACATATAGACTTCAGCCTAGTATTCCTATAGATCTAATATTTCACTATAGAAGAAACTTGTTTAAAAACTGAGAGATGACTTGGTAAAGTGTACTGTGAAAATGTAAGAACCTGAGTTCTTATCTTTATCACCCATATGAAAAATCTAAACTTGTGATGTTGTTTTTCTATTTTACGAGAGACAGGATTGAGAAGACACACAAACGAGATTTCTGAATCTTGGTGGTTAGCCAGTATAGCAGATTTAGTTAAGCTCCAGAATCTCCCCTGAGAGACAAATTCAAAACAATAAGTTAGACAGCTGGAAATATTACCCAGGTGAAAGGTCAGTTGTTAGACAGACAGATGACAGAAGAGAACCAACTCATGCTAGTTGTTCCCAGACTTCCACATGTGCTTTGTAGAATTTGAATGCACAAGAACAAGCACACACACACACACACACACACACACACACACACACACACACACGCACACACACACACACACTTACTCACAAAAGTCTACACAGACAATATATGAACAGAATTTCAAAAAGTAATAGAACCTAGAAAGTATTGAAAAACATAAGCTGGAGAAATAATTGAAGAAGAAAACTGACATGAACCTTTGTCCTCTAAAAGTACACATTTGGTAGATTGAACCTACATACAAAAGTGTGGATACCTGTACACAATATACATACACACAAACACTCTCAAATAAACACACCACAATCCATTCTTGACTATACTAGTGTCACTATGCATCTATTATCCCATTGGCTCTCCTCCTGCTTACTCTTCTGTGTCATTGCTGGCAAGGACTAAACCTACCAACCTCCTCTGCATTTCTTTCCTTACCAATCCTTTTTACTCTCATTTTCCATTTGTCTTCTCTTTTCTCCTTTTGTTCTGTGGTTTGCAGAAACGTACTGAATGTTTTCTTATAGAAACTTAAAGAAAAACTCTTATTACTCAATTGAGCTTTCTGCCACATTTCAAATTCTAGCAATGAGATTCTTTGAGGATTTGTAAACTTTTTATTGTCATATTTATATTTGAAGCATACATTATTACTTATTTCTTCATGTGTCACTTCTTTGCTGGATGAATTTGAAGTAGGATGAAATAAAAGTCATATATAATAAAGCTAATGGAACTGGAATGTATTTTAAAATTTCAGAATCAGATATATCTAATGACAAATAAAGAATGTCTAGGAATACACATATAGTTACCAGTGCTCCCTGGCACTCACATGTTGTTACATTCAAGTTTCTAATCATAGAAAATACAGCAGTCAATCAAGCAAAAATGATTGCATTCTAGTCTGGAAGTGTATTGAATATAAGTTTGTTGTATAAAAACACTGATAGGGAGTATTGCAGATGACAATAACACAATGATAACCTATTTTTGACTTAATGTGTAATTGGTTTCCAGTTATTGAAATTTTAGTGCTTAAAGTTTTTCAAAAAAATATTCTGTTTAAGTCACTGAAGATATGTCTGTCAATATCAAGATATATTGCCCATATCTTATAGTGGATTTTCAGATCTTGAGGCTGAAAAACACATGCTTTTGATATGAATGTTGAAACATAATCACCATGAAAAGCTTAGTCAGAGAAAGGTGGTACATACCTTTAATCCCAGGAGAGAGAGGAAATCAGATCTCTGATCATGGTCAGCCTGAGACAGATCGTTTCAAGTACAGAATACCATAGATCCAGATGTTGTGGTACACACTTTAATCTGGGAAAGATTTTCTGCTGGAGGCATTCATAAGGTCAGTGAAAGAAGGAAAGTTTCCTTTTTCTATGCAACTGCTTGCAGTTACTTGCTAGCATTCTTTCGAAACTTCTTGCCCAGCAGAATTTAGGGTTGCAGAGACAACATTTAGTGGGATACCTGGAGTGGTAGTGAATGTGCTTTTCCACCTCTTGATTTCTGGACCCATAGATCCTGTCTGTGGGAGAAACTGCACCATATATAGGATGCTGATTCAAAGCATACACTCCCGTGTGAAGAAACTTGCCCCAGATTTCCATGCTGTTTCCATCTAATTGGAGTACAAAGAAGCTGTGTTCCAGAGATGTTCAAGGTTGTATCTCCTGCTGCTGCTGGACTTGTAATGTGTAAGAATCACCAAGGTAGTATTGGCTTTAAAGGTATGAAGGGGTCATGAGATCACATGAGGCTTGGTACTGTGAGGGTGTAGGGATGGCCACTGTTGAAGGAACAGCCTTAGTAACAGTTGAGGTCTCAGGAATTAAGGGACCATGAAAAGAAGTTGAGGCTTAGCATCATGAAGAGAGTCTATGAGAGACTACTGGTGAAACCTGATTGTAGGTGAAGACCCCAGCATATTGGAGATTCCAGAACCATGGGATGATCACCAAGAAAAGCATCAGGGAATTAGACTCAATAAGAGCTTAGAGTGCTACAGAGTACAGAGCTAGAGAAGTGGCAAAACCCTTTGGAGGAGCCCAGAAAATCATGTGTGGATCCTAGACATTGGAACAAGATGCTGTAAAGGTTAACTTGTCTTGGATGCCACAAGATGTTAGAGATACCAGAGTTGTAGGGAAACTGCTGAAGAAAGTTTGCAACAGGGAATGGAAGAACAGAGAACGAAGAAGTTTCTTGCTGTTAAATGCAGGATTTGGCAATAGAAGTGAACAAGGATGGAAAGACTCAGAAATCTGATGATTGCTTTGGCTTTGACACCAGACATGGAGATGCAGAGTTTGGAGTTTGCTCAGGTTGATTTTCATCTTGTTTCATCCAGTGTTTTCTTACCATGACATTTTGGAATGAGAATGTATATCCTGCATGATATTGGGAGTATGTGGTCTTCTTTTTGTTTTTGATTTTTAAGGGATTACAGTTTAGAGATTACCTAATCTCAGAAGAAACATTGAACTTTGAACTTCTAGCATTGGAGAAACTCTTATAGACTATGGGGACAGTAAAGTTGGAATAATGTATTTTGCATTGTGCTGTACCTAGGTATGACCTCTATAGAGTCATGTATTTGAACTGTCCTATTGTAACCAGGGAGTAGAATGTGGTTTGAATATATTTGGCAAATTGGAAGTGGTACTATCATGAGATGTGGCCTTGTTGGAGGAAATGTGTCCCTGTGGGCATGGGCTTTGAGACCCTCTTTCTAGCCAGGTAGGAACCAGTCATCTCCTGCTTGCCTTTGAAATAAGATATCACAATTTCAACTCCTCCAGGACCATGCTTTCTGCTTTGATGATAATGGGTTGAACCCCTGAACCTGTAAAGCAAGCCCCAATTAAATGCTGTCCTTTAAAATATTCACCTAGGTCATGGTGTCTCTTCACAGTAATGAAAACCCTAACTAAGACAATGGTGTAGTAAGTGCAGCTTTCACAAAGATTAGTTCTCAAAATGGAGCAACGTGTCCCATTGGAGGCCTTCAGAGGTTTGTAGTTCAAGACATTGGAACTACTCATGGGTTTGTTGAGCAGAAATGGATAGGAAAAAAAAAACATGATGCATACTGCTATCCCTGGAATTTCAAAACTCTCTCGCACATGTGACTTCATATGATTGAAGCTAAGATGGACATTGGCATTTCACTAACTTCAGTACTAAGTATAGGGTATGAAACAGACCTGAAGAAGACCCTTTTAATATCTTGTTTTACAGGGAACAAGGACAAAATATTAAAAAGTAGCCAAGAATCAAGTATGGAGAAAGTCTGGTAACAACAGATCCAGGAGACATGGGCTAATTATTTCTTTATCTCTTTAACGCTTCATAAAAACAGTCCACTATGAGCTGTTGGCTCCTGGAGAAGACTGGTGAGGATAGTCAGCAAAACTGACTCTATTGGATGCTTTACCATAGAACATGGGGACTTCAGTTCAATAAATGATTTATGCCATTGATGTAGTTCTCTGTGTTTTCCTTTACACAAAAGAGATATTAATAAAATAGCATGATTTAGGCATGGAAAAGTAGTTCAGTATGGAAAAGTTCCTGTTGTGTCAGCAAAAAGATCTGATTTAATCCCTAGCAACAATATGAAAAGCCAAGCATGAGGTTTGGGGCACATACAAAAGAGGATCACTGGCCTTGCTAACTGCCAGCTTAGCTCCAAGTTCAATGAGTGACATTGTCTCAAGGAAATAAGGTGGCAAGTAACACAACTGGATGCATGATGTCAAAATCTGTGTTCCATGTAAACCCCTGTCCAAAGGCATAGTATATGCAGATTCTGAAAAAAGGCAAAATTGGAAAATTTGTTATTTCTACAAAACTACCACTTGAGGCACTCTGAGGAAAAAAAATCATCATGGAAAATAGTTTTTAATGAATAAAATGAGTCTCTGGGCTCATATTTCCAATTACAGCAGTAGAATGATTGAGGGGACAAAGCTCCAGAAAGAGACATTTGGGAGCACTCCCCAATCAAATAGGAGCCTGAGAAACAAGGGTACAGATCTGCTCCAGACAGCCATTTATCCCTATTAACTCAGACTATTAATATTAATATATTCTGGAAGAGAAAGCCAGGGGGCCACTCTTTTATCTTGCTGTGCAGAAACTGAATATTGAATGACCTTGAATAAATGGAGTGTTATTGATGCCATTTTTGTCTCAAAAGAAGGAAAACCAGGGAGCCATCCGTAATCTCTCTCTTTTGTTTGGTTTGAGTTTTAGTCTCAAAGAAACCTAAGCAAAAACTCAAAGTACCAGGCTATAAAGACAAGGGTAATTTTAGATAGTGTGGCCTGTGAAGAGCTCATCTTTTCTCTATCTATTAGCAAGACTAGACTCTCTGAATTTGACAGCGGAGCAGCATATTCCCTTTCACTGCCAATTGAAGATGATTTAAGAATGAGAAGACCCCACCCGAAGGTTTGTGCTCTCTAAGGAAAATTAGGCACATAATGAGAAAAGACTGCCAGGATTCATTAGTGGTGCAGTTCCACATTTTATTAAGTGCTGTGAGCCTGGTTTATTTCATGAAAAGGTCTGAGTGCATGAAGGACAAGATATTAAAGACAATAAAGAAAAACAGTTTCACTACGTAAAGGTGCTGTGTGTCTAAAGCATACAAACTCCCCAGCAATCACAATCATGAGGTTAGAAAATGGCTAACACCATCTTTAGTATATGTTGTTTGATATTTTGTTTTAATGATTTTTTTCTTCATTTGGAGATGTTTTCAAGCATCTCATTATTATTATTATTATTATTTTTTTTTTTTTTTGCAGTTGGGGACCGAACCCAGGGCCTTGCGCTTCCTAGGCAAGTGCTCTACCATTGAGCCAAATCCCCAACCCCCCAAGCATCTTATTATTAAGCTTATTCTTTGACAATTATTTACATAAACATAATGCTGTTTGATTACCCTCTCTCTTCCTGTGAGACTAAAACAGGAACAATATACATTACAAGTTAATGAGAAAACAAAACAATAAAAATATACCTTGCAGGTTGAGGGTTTTGTTTGCAGTGAAGATTAAGTTCCAGTTTTTACAATGTTAAATCTGTGAAATACTTACAGAATAAGTTTGTTTACCCTGTATTAAATCCTTGCAAGTTAAGATTTCTATTGGTAATGAAGAATACATTTATTTCTACTCTGACGTAAAATTCAAAATCTGTTTTGAGGTATTTACTCATTTACTTATTTATTTATTTGTATTTTTTTTTCAAGACTGGGTATAACTAGCTCCGGCTGCCCTGGAAATAGCCCTATATTTTTAATTGATGATATTATAGCATATAGTATTGGTGTTCTGTTCAGAATGTTGTCTCATATGCCAAAGTGTTTAAGGCTATTTTCTAATTTCTCCTCTATCAAGTTCAGTGTTTCTGGTTTTATGGTAAGGTCGTTGATCTACTTGTACTTGAGATTTGAGCAGGATAATAAATATGGCATCATTTGCATCCTTCACCTGGAGACACCCAGTTTGACAAAATCTATTTTTTGAAGATTTTTCTTTACAGATGATAATTTCTGGCTTCCCTGTCCTTAGGTGTGAATTTATGTCTGGGCCTACAATTCAATTCTGTTTGTTGTTGTATCTGTTTTTATGCCAATACCTTGTGGGTTTTGTCACTGTAGCTTTATAGTATGACTTGAAAATCAGTGAAAGTAATACCTCCAACATTTCTTGTTGTTCTTTCTGTTGTTCTTTTTTGTTTTGTTTTTCATATTCAGGATTGTTCTAGAGATCCTGGGTTCTTGGATTTTGGTTTTCTCTATGAAGTTAAGAATTGTCATTTCCTGGTCTGTAAAGAATTGTGTTGGAATTCTGATGGGGATTGCATTCAGTCGGTAGACTTTTTTGATAAAAACGACCATTTTTACTGTTAATCCTACCAATCTCTGTGGATCGAGATCTTTCCATTTTCTGGTATCTTCTTCAATTTTTCCTTCAAAGATTATAAGCTTATAAGCATAGAAATCTTTCATTGACCTGGATAGACATTATCTACATCTTGAGGCTCATGTGAAGAGTGATTGTGCCTCATTTTCTTCCTCAGTCTGCTTATCATTTCTATATAGAAAGGCTACTGAGTACTTACAGTTAATCTTGTATGCAACTACTGTGCTAAAAGTGTTTATCAACCCTCGGAGATACCTAGTATAATTTTTAGGGTCACTAATGTACTCTCATTTCATACAAAGTTAATGATACTTTCAATTCTTCCTTTCCAATTTGTGTCCCCTTGATCTCATTTGGCTGTCTTATTGCTATAGATAAAACTTCAAGTGCTATGTTGAATAGTATGAGCAGAGTAGAATGTCTTGTTCCTTATTTTAGTGGAATTAGTTTCCATTTCTATCCATTCAATTTGGTGTTAGCTATCGACTTGAAGTAAATCAAGATATGTTCCTTTTCCACTAATCTTGTGAATACTTTTACCATGAAGTGGTTGTGGAATTTATTAAAGACTATTTACATATCACTATCTGCAGATGACATGATAGCATATTTAAGTGATCCCAAAAGCTCCACCAGGGAAATACTAAACATGATAAACACCTTCAGCAAAGTGGCTGGATATAAAATTAACTCAAATAAATCAGTAGCCTTCCTCTACACAAAAGAGAAACAAGTCTAGAAAGAAATTAGGGAAATGACACCCTTCATAATAGTCCCAAATAATATAAAATACCTCAGTGTGACTTTAACCAAGCAAGTGAAAGATCTCTATGATAAGAACTTCAAGCCTCTGAAGAAAGAATTTGAAGATCTCAGAAAATGGAAAGATCTCCCATGTTCATGGATTGGCATTATTAATGTATTAAAAATGGCCATTTTACCAAATCAATCTACAGATTCAATGCAATCCCAATCAAAATACCAATCCAATTCTTCAGAGGGTTAGACAGAACAATTTGCAAATTCATCTGGAATAACAAAAAACCGAAGATAGCTAAAACTATCCTCAGCAATAAAAGGACTTCTGAGGGATTCACTATCCCTGAAGTCAAGCAGTATTACAGAGCAATAGTGATAAAAACTGCATGATATCGGTACAGAGACAGATGGATACACCAGTGGAATACAATCGATGACCTAGAAATGAATTCACATACATATGGTCACTTGATTTTTGACAAAGGAGCCTAAACCATCCAATGGAAAAAAGAGCATTTTCAGCAAATGGTGCTGGTTCAACTGGAGGTCAACATGTAGAAGAATGCAGATCAATCCATGCTTATCACCGTGTAAAAAGGTTAAGACCAAGTGAATCAAGGACCTCCACATCAAACCAGATACACTCAAACTAATAGAAGAAAAAGTGGGGAAACATCTCAAACACATGGGCACTGAAGAAAATTTCCTGAATAAAACACCAATGGCTTCTGCTCTAAGATCAAGAATCGACAAAGGGGATCTCATAAAACTGCAAAGCTTCTTTCAGGCAAAGGACACTTTTGTTAGGACAAAACGGCAACCAAATGATTGGGAAAAGATCTTTGCCAATCCTGCAACTGATAGACGGCTTATATCCAAAGTATACAAAGAACACAAGAAGTTAGACCACAAGGAGACAAATAACCCTATTAAAAATGGGGTTCAGAGCTAAACAAAGAATTCCCAGCTGAGGAATACCAAATGGCTGAGAAACACCTAAACATCTTTAGTCATAAGGGAAATGCAAATCAAAACAACCCTGAGATTTCACCTCACACCAGTGAGAATGGCTAAGATCAAAAACTCAGGTGACAGCAGATGCTGGCAAGTATGTGGAGGAAGAGGAACAGTCCTCCATTGTTGGTGGGATTGCAGACTGGTACAACCATTCTGGAAATCTGTCTGGAGGTTCCTCTGAAAATTGGACATTGAACTACCTGAGGACCCAGCTATACCTCTCTTGGGCATATACCCAAAAGATGTCCCAATGTATAACAAAGACACGTGTTCCTCTATGTTCATAGCAGCCTTATTTATAATAGCAAGGAGCTGGAAAAAACCCAGATGAGGAATGGATACAGAAAATGTGGTACATCTAAACAATGGAATATTACTCAGCTATCAATAGCAAAGACTTTATGAAATTCATAGGCAAATGGATGGAACTGGAAAGTATCATCCTGAGTGAGGTTACACACTCACAGAAAAACACACATGGTATGCACTCATTGATAAGTGGTCATTAGCCCAAATGCTTGATTTACCCTAGATGCACAGAACACATGAAACTCAAGAAGGATGACCAAAATGCGAATGCTTCACTCCTTCTTCAAAAGGGAAACAAGAATACCCTTGGGAGGGAATAGGGAGGCAAAGTTTAGAACAGAGGCAGAAGGAACACCCATTCAGAGCCTGCCCCACATGTGGCCCATACATATACAGCCACACAATTAGACAAGATGGATGAAGCAAAGAAATGTAGGCCGACAGGAATTGGATGTAGATCTCTCCTGAGAGACACAACCAGCATATAGCAAATACGTAGGCGAATGCCAGCAGCAAACCACTGAACTGAGAACAGGACCCCAGTTGAAGGAATCAGAGAAAGGACTGGAAGAGCTTGAAGGGGCTCGTGACCGCATACGAACAACAATGCCAACCAACTAGAGCTTCCAGGGACTAATCCACTACCCAAAGACTATATATGGACTGACCCTGTACTCCAACCGCCTAGGTAGCAATGAATAGCATAGTAAGAGTACCAGTGGAAGGGGAAGCCCTTGTTCCTGCCAAGACTGAATCCCCAGTGACCGTGATGGTTGGGGGCAGGGCGGTAATGGGGGGGAGGGGAACACCTATAGAGAAGGGAAAGGGGAGGGGTTAGGGGGATGTTGGCCAGGAAACCGGGCAGGGGAATAACAATCGAAATGTAAATAAGAAATACTCAAGTTAATAAAGATGAAAAAAATTAAAAAAAAAGACTTTTCACTATCTAATGAAATGATCCTTAGACTTTTTTTTTGCTTTATTTTCATAATGCATTACTTTACTGTTTTTCTTATGTTCAACAATCCTTACATCTCTGGGATGAAGCCTACCTGTTCATGGTGAGTGATCTCTTGGATGCATTCTTGCATTTGATTGGCAAAAATTTTATTGAGTATTTTTCATCTGTGTTCCCAAGGTAAACTGTTCGGTTTTCTCTTCCTGTTTTCTCATTATGTAGTTTTTACATCAACTACAAATATGTAATGTGTGTCCTCATAAAATCAACACTTATCTATATGTGCTACCTCAGCACAATCCTCCAGCTTCCCGTGCTATATTCCTTCCATGTTTCCCTAGATGATGAACTATAACCTGGATGTATGAGACGGAATCCACACGTTCCTCATGAAGTTGGTTTTGGTAAGTGTTTTGTTAGGGCAACACAAAACAAATTAGAGCATCTGACTTTTATGTAAGTTTCGGGCATTCAAACTCAAGTCCTCATGTTTTCACGTTAAAACCTTACCCAACCGTCTCCCAGTACATTTCCAATTCCTGTGAAATGATCAAATTCTCATTGTAGAATTTCAGATTCCCCAAACTTGAACATGCACTGTAGGAGGGAAGAAACCTCACATATCTTGAAAGGTGGAAACTTGACTGAGTCTAGACACTTCCCACCCCACAAGCTTTAGGGACACTCAGAGGGAGGCAATGATGACCAAGAAGCAGTGACAGGAGATAAATCTTTGGACTTGTAGAGTTTCATTCAACTTGTGTTGTTTTTGTGAGTCACCTTCTATGTTGAAGTGGGGTATTTTGGTAAGGCAGCTGCTTTTGTGTCAGCAATGCTCTAAAGTACTCTCCAGTGAAACCCCTGTTTCTCATCCCCCAAAAACTCATTGCATCACCAAGTTGGACTTTGATACAGTTGTCACTTTGGTCTGACATGGCTTTTTTCATAAGTCATCTAGTCCTATCTTCTCTCTTCTCTCTTCTCTCATTTCACTCTATCCCTCACTCTTCTGTATGTGTGTACTTATTGCATGTCCCCAAGAAAAAACCTTTACAAAATAAGTAGGAATAATTAATATATGCAGTATTCTTGTTACTTAAGTATTAGAACTATATATTTTATTAAATTTCATTTACTCAAAAACCAATCAAAATGTAAAGGTGTTTTTGGCCTAAATTAAAATGATAATGTTCAAAATTATACACAAAACTGCTACTAGATCTTCTGCTTTTGTTCTATTGTTATCATTATATATTAAAATAAATTGTGTAGACACATGTGCATACATGCACACACCAGCACTTAACGAGAGTTTTTTTCTATTCTCCTTTCTTTTGTTGGATATTTTCTTTATTTACATTTCAAATGTTATCCCCTTTCCTTCTTTCCCTCCAAAGAACCCCTTTCTTATCCTCCATCCCCCTCCTTCAATTAGGGTGCCCCCCAACTACCCATCTGCTCCCTCCTGCCATTCCTCCCTGGCATCCCCTAATACTGGGACATCAAGCCTTCAGAAGACCTAGGGCCTCTTCTCCCATTGATGCTTGACAAGACCATTCTTTTCTACAGATGTGGCTAGAGCCAGGAGTCGCTCCATGGGTACTCTTTGATTGGTGGTTTTGTCCATGGGAGCTCTGGGATGTCTGGTTAGTTGATATTTTTGTTCTTCCCATGGGGTTGCAAACATCTTGAGCTCCTTCAGTCCTTTCTCTAACTCCTCCCTAGGTATCCCAGTGCTCAGTTTGATGATTTGTTGCAAGCATCTTAATTTGTATCAGAGCCTCTCAGAGGACAGCTATAGCAGCCTCCTTTCAGCATGAACTTCTTGGCATCCACAATACTGTCTGATTTTGGTGACTGTATTTGGGATGGATCCCCAGGTGGGGCAGATTCTGAATGGCCTTTCTTTCAGTCTCTGTTCCACATTTTGTCTTCTCACTTCCTCCTGTGAGTATTTTGTTTCTCCTTCTAAGAAGGATAGAAGCATTCACACGGTGGTCTTCCTTTATCTTGAGCTTCATGTGGTCTGTGGATTATATAGTGGGTATTCTGAGCTTTTGTACTAATATCCACTTATCAGTAAGTGCATACCATGTATGTTATTTTGTGATTAGGTTACCTCACTCAGGATGACATTTTCTAGTTCCATCTATCTGCCTAAGAATTTCATTAAGTCATTTAAGTACTTAAATAGCCCTATAAATCACAATGCTAGAAATCTTAGTCCCAGTCTGAAAACAGACTATGCAACTAAAAGCAAAATCCAGTCTTGGGGCATTCCGCTCATGATTTTTCCTCAAAGTCTGTAAGACCATGCTAGAAATGTCATTCAATGTACAGTGTGACTTTCCACTGTTTATGGATATCTTTCCTTGGCTAATCCCCTGCATGTAGCAGCTAACTAAACATGAAGCCACTCCATGTCAGAAATATTATAACCCAGGGAACTTGTTGTAAAATTCTTATGATTATTTTAAGATCTATTACTTACATAGGGACAGAAGTATTTGTAGCATTTTGCATTCAGCAAGACATGCATCATTAAGATAATATCTGCAAATATTAGAAACAAAGAGGTTATAATTAAATAACTGAGTAGCAGTGAACTTCAGGTGCTCAAGATACAGACATATAAGAATAAAAGAGAGGAATCATATATAGCAACTCTGAATTTGGGAGAACACTAAGTGTACCAGTTAATTTTTCCAATTTTTGTGACCAAACATATAACAGAAGCAACTAAAGAAAGTATTGTTTACTTTGTTTCACATTTTGATGATCCAGTGCATCTCCTCAGGGATGTCTGTCACAGTTGCCCACACATGATGCTGCTATGTTACTCTGCATCCATGGCTAGGAAGCAGAGAGATGAATGCTGGTCCTTAGCCCACTTTCTCATTTTCACTTACATGAGATGTCAGTCCAGGAATTGTCTTTTCAAAATTTAGGTTGGGTGTTCCTTGCTCACCCAACCATCCTTGAAATACCCTCACAAACCAAGGTGTGCAACCACCATGATCTGTAACTCATTAACTTTTCACTGGAATTAAGTATCACAGAAAGAAAGATTTAATCAAACCACTGCAGTACCCAATGAAGACATGAGAAATTGTAAAATCATATACTCTAACATTTAGCCTATTAAGGCAAAAAATGAAGACATGTTATAAATCTACTAAAATTTTATTTTGGTTCTTTAATTCTACATCTCATCAACTTCTTTCTCTTCCCTACATAGCACTTCCTCCTTGTCTCTTTCCTAGATACCTTATGATAAATGTGATAAAAGTATCCTGAACAAATAGCTTAGGGGAGCAAAAGTTCATTTTGTCCATTATTTCAGAAGGATATGATATATCAAACTGGGAATTGCCTGGCAGCAGACATAGAAGAGAATGCAGCAAGAGTAAGAAGTAGTTGGTCACAATGTATCTATATTCAGGAATCCAAGAACAAAAAATGAAAATTAAGCCTGATTACAAAGCCTCGAGGCCTTTTCCTAGTGACCCACTTCCAACAATGCTCCACCTCCTAGAAATTCCACAAGCATCCGTATAGCATCAGTAGTTGTGGTCCATATGTTCAAATAGGTAAGCCTATGAGGGAGTTACCATTTAAACCACACAACCTGTTTGCTCCTTTTCCACTCTATCTCTAGAGCTGATAGGGCCTTTATGAGTTCAACCCTGCCAATTGTCAATGCTGTCTCTCACTGGTTCATCCACTCATCCTGTCAAGTCACACTCCTTTTCACTTCCCAATGAACTTTTGAATCTCTGATAATTATTTCAAAGCAAACAAAAGGCCACACAAAATGAACCATTTCTTTGTTGTCTTTTTAATTTCCTAAATGACTTGTTTCATACTATTAACACACTTTAGACATATCCTCCCTTCTGTAGATATCTGTATGTCCCAGCTCAAGTAAGTGTTCCCTCCTACTGTCTCATAGTCAAATGCTCTGTTCTATTTTGCAACACCATGTGTTTTATTAAGTGGATATACGTGTAATAATTATGAAGAATCTTGCTACTGTGCTCTTAAAATATTGCTTGACTTTTATCATTGTGTCCAGTTCAGTTCCCTCAGTATACTCTTGTATCTTTGGTTCTCCAAAGTACAAAAGAGGAACATCCTCTTTCAAGTTGGCGCACTTTTTTTTTTTATTGCTTTTTTTATTTTTTATTTTTTTTTATTATCTTGAGTATTTCTTATATACATTTCAAGTGTTATTCCCTTTCCCGGTTTCCGGACAGACATCACCCTCCCCCCTCCCCTTCCTTGTGGGTGTTCCCCTCCCAAACCTCCCCCCATTGCCACCCTCCCCGCATAGTCTAGTTCACTGGGGGTTCAGTCTTAGCAGGACCCAGGGCTTCCCCTTCCACTGGTGCTCTTACTAGGATATTCATGGCGCACATTTTCTTATCATCTCCATTACACTTTTTCTGTAGCTTTATCCATCAACTTGACATTAGCGTGTAGGTTATTTGCTATGTACTTACAGTCATGAAGATACTTTACAGGCTGGATTTCGGAAAAGACTTACTTTACTGGTTTGCCCATACTTGTGTCATCAACACTCATGGAAGTGAAGGCAGTCTTTCAGTTAACACAGAAATGACTATGGAACACACATAGTTTACTCAACAGATACTGAAGTATAACAAAGCACAAGATGTGTCCAAGCACATGGCCATCACTGGAAACCAAATTCACAAGTGTGAACAGAAAGTGGGCAGAGTATGTCAAGTAGTATCACCAATATCACATCAAACTTCTTACAAAAAACTGGAGGGTGATCTACAGTAGGGAAACACTTCTTTGTCCCTAATGATCACATATAAATCATAATCATGTAAACCAATAGATACAATATAGCTAAGATAGGAGATGCATTTAAAGATAGTAGGAGAGAAATCAAAATGATTTAGTGTCATGAAAAATATTGGGAATTTTACTATAGCATGTCTCATTGATCACATGGGATGATAAGTCAATAGTACAGACAAGACCATCAGTCATCAGTCTTAGAATAGTGAATGTCATAAGTTATAATCCTTCAAGAAATTGAAATTAACCACAAGAGATCAAAGCTGCGTTCTGACCATGGTGCTTTCTAGCACCATGTATAGAAGTGGGGATAGGAACATGGACTATAAATGAGAGTCTTAGCTCTGACAGTTGAAAATGGAAAAATAGACTGCCCTAGAATATTTTTAAAGATTTTATTATTATGTATTGAGTCAAACAATAATAGATTTCATCATCTTACATTCATACATGCTAATAATTTGATCCCATCCATTCCCCTTCCTCTCCATTCTTCCTGTCACACTCTTTCTCTCTCTCCACCTTTCCTTTTATTCTGCCTCGACTTTTCTGGCATTTTCTGGGGAGGTTAATTATTTTAATTAGGGTATCTCACAGGAACATGTGCAACTTACCCATAGCAAAACATTGAGGAAAATCTCTCCCTCCATAAGCCACTATAATTGCCTATAGACTACTTTCAGAGAGAGCCAGAAAACAGAATTATTATTTAAAAATCATCAGATCAGACATGGGTGAAATGATCATTTTGGGCAATCCACTACGGAGACTAAAAAAATAGGAAGAAACTTCAACTTTTGATATGTAGTGGGACACAGCATACAATGGATGCTCTGTAGTTGCCAGTCCAGTAACTTCTGAGATCATGACAAACTCTTTTGGTTATCCCATGGACAGAGAATCCTGACAACTGACCTAGTGATGTTACTTTTAATCCATGCTTTGTTGTTGTTGTTGTTGTTGAGGCATCGTCATCCTCTTCCTCCTCTCCCTCCTCTTCCTCCTGTTCTTCCTCCTCGTCCTCCTCCTCCTCTCGTTTGGATATTTCTGAGTTGTAAGACTGCAAAGAGGATGATTTAGACTTTAAACAATGTCATTCACTCATAAAGGGCGATGGAAGATATTCAGAACAAAAAGAGAAGAGTCTCATGAGCCTAGGCCTCTTCCGTGGGGTTGATAGGCAGCTAACAATTCCTAAATGTAGAAAAACTCATGAGGCCCATCATTGTCTGTGGGTTATGTGTTTGGGAATTTCAGTGATATCTCCACTGGAATGATCACTGTTTCTTTTTCTGAAATGAAATCCCCCAAAGTTCAGAATCTCCAGCAACTTGAAAATGAGAGAAAATCTTCCATAGGTATCTGTTATTCCAAGGGAATGTTTGCAGCGATAAGAATGGATTGATTTGCATTCATCTACATGCTGACCTCCAGTTGAAGCAGAAAGATTCATTGAAAATGCTACCTTTTTTCCACTGGATGGAAAATACCCTTTGTCAAATATCAAGTGACAATAGGTGTGTGGGTTCATTTCTGGTTCTTCAATTCTATTCTATTGATCTACCTGCCTGTCTCTGTACCAATACTATACTTTTTTTTATTAATATTGCTTTGTAATACAGCTTTAGATTAGGGATGCTCATTCCTCCAGAAGGTCTTTTATTATTGATGATAGTTTTCGCTATCCTGGGTTTTTTCTCATTCCAAATGATTTGCAAATTGCTCTTTCAAATTCCATAAAGAATTGAGTTGGAATTTTGATGTGTATTTCATTGCCTCTGTAGATAGATTTTGGCAAAATGGAAATTTTAAAATATTAATCCTGTCAATTCATGAGTATTGGGAGGTCTTTCCATCTTCTGAGATCTTCAATTTCTTCTTCAGAGACTTGAAATTTTTATCAAATAAATAATTCACTTGCTTGGTTAGAGTCACACAGAAATATTTAATTTTATTTGTGACTATTCTGAATGGTGTCATTTCCATAATTTCTTTCCCAGATTTTGAATAGAGGAAGGCTATTGATTTTGTTTGACTTAGTTTTATGCACACCCACATTGCTGAATTTCTTTATCAGGCTTAGCAGTTCTTTGGTGGCACTTTTGGGGTCACTTAAGTATACTGTCATATCATCTGCAAATAGAGATATTTTTACTTCTTCCTTTCCAATTTGGATTCCTTTGACCATCTTTTGTTTTCTGATTGCTCTGGCTAAAACTTTGAATACTACATTGAATAAGTAAGGAGACAGTTTGCAGCCTTGTCTAGTCCCTGATTTTAGAGGGATTGCTTCAAGTTTTTCTCCATCTAGTTTGATGGGGCTACAGGTTTCTTGTATATTGCTTTTATTATATTTAGGCATAGGTTGTGAATTTTTTTAAGGCTTTATCATGAAGGAGTTTCAAATTTTCTCAAATTCTTTCTCAGCATCTAATGAAATTATCATGTTCTTTATGTTTGTTTGGTTTTTTGGGGTGTTTTTCGTTTTTGTTTTTGCTTTTATCTATTTGGTTGATTTTAGCCCTGAGTTTGATTATGTCCTGCCATCTATCCTTCTTGGCGGTATTTCCTTTTTTTTTTGTTCTAGAAATTTCAGGTATGCTGTCAAGCTGGGAATATATATTCTGTGCAGTTTCTTTTTGGAGGCACTCAGAGCTGTGAGTTGTCCTCTTAGCACTGCTTTCATTGTGTCCCATAAGACTGGGTGTGCTCTGCACGCATTTTCATTAAATTTTAAAAAGTCTTTAATTTCTTTCTTCACTTTTTCCTTGGTCAAGTTATCATTGAGTAGAACATTGTTGAACTTCCATGTGTATGTGGAATTTCTGTCATATTTTTTCTTTTTTTGTTATTGAAGACCAGCCTTATTTCATGGTGATATGATAGGATGCATGAGGATTATTTCAAATTTCCTCTATCTGTTGAGGTCTGTTTTGGAGAAGGTACCATAAGTGTTGAGAAGAAGGTATGTTCTTAGGATCAAATGTTCTATAAATATCTGTTAAATTGATTTGGTTCATAACTTCTGTTAGTTTCTCTATGTCTCTGTTTAGTTTCTCTTTCCATGATCTGTCCGTTGATGAGAATGCGGTGTTGAAATCTTCCACTATTATTGTGGGAGGTTCAATGTGTGCTTTGAGCTTCAGAAAGGTTTCTTTTATGAATGTAGGTTCCCTTGCACCTGGAGCATAGATACTCAGGATTGAGAGTTCACCTTGGTGTATTTTTCTTTGATGAATATGAATTGTCCTTGCTTAACACTTTCAAAAACATTTGGTTGGTAGTCAATTTTATTGGATATTGGAGTATATACTCCAGCTTGTTTCTTGGGACAATTTGCTTGGGAAATTGTTTTCAGGCTTTTACTCTGAGGTAATCTTTTTCTTTTTTACTGACTCCTGTTTCCTGTATGCAGGAAAATGCTGGGTCCTCTTTACGTATCCAGTCTGTTAGTCTATGGCTTTTTATTGGGGAATTGAGTCCAATGATATTAAGAGATATTAAGCAGTAGTGATTATTGTTTCCTTTTATTTTTGTTGTTAGAGGAGTAATCACATTTGTTTGGCTCTATTCTTTCAGGTTTATAGCAAGAACATTACATTCTTGCATTTTTTAGGATGCAGTTTCTCTCCTTGTGTTGGAGTTTTCCATCTATTATCCTTTGTAGGGCTGGATTTGGGGAATATATTGTATAAATTTGGCTTTGTCATAGAATATCTTGGTTTCTCCATTTATGTTAATTGAGAGTTTTACTGGATATAGCAGCGTGCGCTGGCATTTGTGATCTCTGAAGGTCTATATGACATCTACCCGATATCATCTGGTTTCTGTTGCTTAGGTTTCTGCTCTTGCCCCTCACCATCAGGTTGTCTCTGGTTTCAGCTGGCCTTGCTATCTCTGACAGTGGCTTGACCCTCCTATAAGCCTGTGTGTCCCACACAGACCTGTTTTCTCCCAGTGGGATCTGGGTACAGAGAAGAGAACCGTAGGTCCTGGTCAGGTCTGGGTTCAGACAGAAACTGGAAGATCCTTTCCCAGACTCTTCCTCGATTCATTTGTCCTGAGGGTTCCAGGCGTGTCTCTTGGAGCAGAAGTGGTGTTCTTACCTTTGCTCTCAAGTGTGTCAGCATGCTTGGTGACTGGCTTTCAGCTCTAGGTGCAGGCAAAGGCAGGAAGGATCCTGTCCTTGGCTGCTCCTATCTTCCTGTGTTTAGAGGGCTCTAGACCGGTTCCTCTTGTCCAGATTATGAGCAGAAGTGGTAGTCCCTGACCTCTCAGGACTGTCTGCCTTTCTGAGAGTCCAGCTCTCTCCCCTATGGAATCTGGGTACAGAGAACTGTGGGACAGAGTCATCTCTGGTGGCATGCAGAAACTGGAAGCGGTGTTTAATACTTTAACTATATAAATCAAATAGAAATAAGAGAGGCTGAGTTTGAAGTCTCCTGGAGAAACTACTACTATTACATCCCCCAAAACCTTCTATTATACCTCGGAACATTCTCTGGAATGTGCATATGCATGTTTCCTTTTCTGTAGGGATGTTTGCATTCCTCTGCTCCTGGGAGCGTCTTTACATAGTTATTGCCATTGCGTCTTGTAAGTATACATTTTAATCACACCAGAATATATATTCAACATCTTTTAAAATTTTTATTAGTTATATTTCTTCACTTAAATTTCAAACCTTATTCCCCTTCCCGGTTTCCTGTCCATAAGCCCTCATTCCCTCCCCTCCCTTCCCCGGTACAGCTATTCCCCTATATATCTCCCTTATTGCCCCCCCCATATTCCCCTGCGCTGGGGGTCCAACCTTGGCAGGATCAAGGTCTTCCCGATCACCTGGTGCCCCAGCAAGGCTATTCTCTACTACATATGCAGTTGGACCCTTGGTCAGTCCATGTGTAGTTTTTCCGTCATATTTAACATTTTAATCAAAACTTGCTATAAATCTACAGAGTCAAGATATATCCATTCATCATAATTTGATAATATAATGAAAATTCTGTACAATTTTTTCACAAATAAGGTATTTAAAAGCTCAGAGAGACCGAATAATATACCCAATGAAAGAATTTGTGCTATATCACCTATACTTTTGTTTTTGTAATAAAATATTTGAATTTGCTCCGTTTAAAATAAAGTTTTAACAAAGATTTTTTAACAAGGTTTTTAAAATTCTTTTTAAAGTTTTTCCTTCTGTACATTTTTTTCAGGTGCTCACAGATCTAAAACAGGCCTCAGGTTTTTGAGGAAGTGGGCTGTGTACAGCTAGGAACCACCATAGCTGGTGATCTAACTCTGGGCTTTTTTAACACAAGTGCTTTTTAGTGCTAAGACACATCACCAGTTCTGTAAAAATGTATTTAAACAAACTTAAGGCAGGAGTGGAGATAGCACAATGGAGAGCAATGATTTTAAAAGAAAATTATGTATTAGTATATAAAGTATCAAATAAGGCCATGGGAAATTAATTTAAAAGGGAAAAGAAAAAAATATTGTCTTAAAGGAATTCCTTAGAAAAGCAAAACACAAAATGCGATAGTGTATGGAATACAGCTAGAAATTCAAGGAACAGGGGCAAACTGTCCTATGCCTGTGCTAGAGCTCAGTGGGAATTCAAGGAGGTGACAGGATTAGAAGATACACTCTGTTGCCATCCCCATCCCCTCAACAATTAGCCTGAACTTGGAAGATGATAGTGTGTAGGGTATTTGCAGAGAAGTGGAGCTGTTCACTCCCCTGTGCTTGCTTTACAGCTGGCAGGGGCTCCATTCAATTTCACACTTTTATTTTAAAAATTAAAACAGAGTGATTCCTTGATAAAGATCTAATTATACTTTTAAAATTTACAAGAAGGAGTTGCCAGTTTGTTTTTTGGTTTTGTTTATATGTTCATTAAATGCCTATATTTGTCAACTCAAAGGATGACTCAGCAGTTAAGAGCACTGCTACAGGAATCATTCCACTTCTTTAGCCTCTGGAGACATCTGTACTCATTTGGCAGACTCAAATACACATATGTACAAGCAGTCACACACAAAAAATAAAAATAAGTCTTTTATTTTTAACTCTGCATTTGTCATTTTCACTTAAAACTTTATTCCAAATGCCTGGTGGAGAACGTCTTTACATTCATGAAGTATTAATATAAGTTATCTTAATTAAAAAGTTCAGCACCATTTTTGGTACTACATGTAGAAGGTGATAGTGAGAAGACTAAAAACCTAGGGAATAAACATGTTCAATTCCCCAAAAAGTATACTGGGTTCCTTATAGAGGGACACTGACAATAGGTCTTTAGTCTGTGACAGCCCTGACTTAGGGAGGGTAACTCTGGAGCTGTGTCAGCTCCTGGGACACCTAGCTAGAAGAGATAACAAGGCAAAAACTTAGCTGGTTTCTAAAATTCTTCAAGGTCTCATCAAATAAAATGAAACTAACATAGCAGCCACTCAACATTGTACTAGTGTGACTACTTTGTCCTTACCAATTATATTAGAAGTTAATCTAGCCCTTACGGAAAATTCCCTAACCCTGCATTAAAAAGGGTCTGACATGTCAGTCAAGTTCTTGTCATTTTGAATGGTTAACCCAATATGCTGGTCATTTCTGCAGAAATGCTAACTCCAGGAGCATCAGACATCTTTCTCTTTTATGTGCCCATTCCACACACATAATAAGCAGTCAAAATGAAAATTTGAGATTCATGAAAGTTCCTTCTCTGTGATAATGCTCTGGTAGCCATGTTGTGAAGAAGCTTGCAAACACTTTAGTCACAGGGCTAGAAAGAGACTGAGGTGAGTTCAGAGTCAAAATCTGCCTAACAATATCTCCCTTTAATCCTCTTTGATTCTGTAACTATGTTAGCCCAGTCTCTGTAATTGGAAGGAGGCTTGCCAGTGACAAAATCAAATAAGACTTTCTCTTTACTGAAAGCATAAAAAATACAGCCAAAAAGTCAGAAGTTTAGAAATGCTATCTCACCCCTAAGAATCCCTAAATACCTCAAATTCCAGATCCTGCTCTCCACCTGTAATAAGTAGAAGGTCACATTTCTTGAGCCTGCTCTCCCAGAACCTAGATAAAATGGCTGAAAGATAAGGCCCTTAGATCCTGACCTAGTAAGGGTCTCCTTACTTGAGTGAGGGTCTTCCCCACTCTGGGGGTCTTTCATACTCAGTGGCTGACAAATAGATTGTCTCTGTCAGAGCTGACTCTGCAACTCAGTTAAGCTAGTACCACATGATTTGTTTGTTTAAAAACCCATGCTCTCAGTCCAGTGTTCATGATTGCCACATTTGAAATTTAAAATCAATCAACATTCCTGATCTGGTAAATTGTATAAACAACACCTCCTATGAATTAGTTTTCAGAATTTTAAGTCTCACAAAGTTAAGGTTAGAAAGAGAAGGCCATCTTAAAATGTCAAGGTTTAAACAATTAAAATAATTTTAGAAGTTTTTAAAGTACATGAACACTTTGAATTTCACCTGGAGCCTTAGATTTTTTGAAATGTAACAGTAATAAGAGTCTACATTCACTAGAAGTTAAATCAAACAAAATTTCTTCGTTTATATTAACAAGGAATTGATTTTGTGTTAATCCCATTTCTAAGCTCTTATCTATCTAATTTGTCGTAATGAATTATATCAAAACATTTACAAAAGAATGTTATGACTATTCTATTTCCTGCAATAAATTTTTATATTCAAATACAAGTTCTTAAATGTTGTAGGATTCATTTTCTTTTCTCTGGTGGCACAAACATCTATGGAACAGTGTATAGGCATCAGTTAACTAACTCATTCATACCCATCAAGATGCTCACCAACAATAGCTAATTTCTTTTCATCTATTTCTAGTTTTACTGTAGTTTCTTATTTTATTAGATTTGCCCTTTTCGTTCTTCTTAAAAGTATTCGTGTGTGTATGTGTGTGTGTGTGTGTGTGTGTGTGTGTGTGTGTGTGTGTGTGTGTGTGTGTGTTTCTGTTGTATGGGAGACCCTCACTCAAGTCTCAGGATGACACGACCCCCCAAGAACTCACACAAGACTGTCTTTGCTTTAATCACATGAGGCTTATCAATAGGAACCAGTGCACTGTGGTCGGGACTAATATACCATGCAGGGGCACAGGAGTTCGACCTCCAGTAGCTGGGAGAAGGGTTATTTGAAGGAAGAAGTCACAACCGAAGGGGGCAGGGATGGTGTCATTGGAAAATGGGCAGAATACCAGTGAAAAATCATGAGGAGAAGCTTCCAGTCTCTCAAGATTGCTTTTGAGAGTGTAATCTAACTTTATGGTCAGCTAGTTCCTGGAAGAAGCCTCCTCTTCTCTTAGATAGGATCACCTATCTAAGGGCCTTAAGCCCTTTTATCTGGATCCTGGGAGAGCAGGCTCAAGAAATGTGACCTCTTACTTACAGGCAGAGAGCTGGAATTTGGCTCCTTAGGGGTGAGGTAGCATTTTTAAGCTTCTGACTTTTTGGCTGCCTTTTTTATTCTTTCACATGCATGCAAGTGTATGTTTTGAGATAACAGAATGACCTCAGATGTGGACACTGATTTCTTTGGTATTTGAGGCAGATATACTACAGGCCAGCTAACCAGTAAACTTGAAATTAGATTCTCTTCTCTCTACCTCCTATTTATCTTAGCATTATTGTTATAGGCATGAGTATGATGGTGTCTGATTTAATGTGGGCTTTGAACTCAAGTTTCCATCTTGTCTAGTAAAGAAACACAGGACCCCTGCCCCCATCTCTGCTCATCAAATCCTGTACTCTCTTGTCCCTGAACAGAGTCAAAGCAGTTAGTATTCTCCTCCTCCACCCCAGGACCCCCTGTGTGGAGCCAGAACAATGCCTCTGCTTTTGAAAAGGGCAGACAAAAGGAAGCCCATCTTAATTACTATATAAGGACACTCAATTTACAGCAATTAAAACCCAAGCCTAAGGCAGGGGGTAGGATGAGTTTGGGGCAGTTGTCAGGTTAGCTGGAAAAGAAGCCTATTCTATTTAAAAAAGAAGTAAAAGTGGCCAAAGCCTGAGGGCACAATAGCTACAACTTCTCCCAGCAAGTTTGAAAATGTGTTGAAGAGAGTTTGTCCTGTAGCCATGAAGCCTAGGCAGATCAGAAACATAGAGCATTGAAAAGGCTTGGCCAGGTCTGCCATTACCAAACTAGTGCTGGGATAAAAACAACACAATACACAAAATAAAAGCCATAGGTAGCTAAACTTGTGGGGCATTAAACTTAAAATTGGTAAAACAAAGTCCTTTGAGAGATGTTTTGAGATTAAAACCAAAAAATGTTTTCTATATTTGGGATGAGGGAAAGCGCAATGACACAGGGTATCTGGATTTCATATGATCTTGCTTTGTTTATAAGCATGTAAATGGCTATATTTCAATCATTATAGTTCTCTATGTCCTCTTTGGGAGAAATCAGAATAAGGAAGATTTGGGAGATTGAGAAATTAAATACTAGATTAAAGATCATAAAACAGAGGTTGAAAGCATCTTTAAATAAAAATAGGAAACCCTCAGAAGAATACAATCTGTAATTTACTATAGTAAAATCAAAAAATGTAGTTCCCGTTAGAATGGTTCCACATGAGCTTGAGAAATTAGGATGGCAGCTCATAGGCATATAATATATTGAATTAAGAATACAGATTCTGCTTATTAATCCTAAATAAAAGCAATGCCATACAATAGGTTGTGTTTTAATTTTATTTAGAAAATTTGATACAGTGTAACATTGGTAAGTGTTACAATGGCTTTATGCCTTGAGTTCTGAGGAGGATAATGCTGAGATTACACATTTATTAGAAATGAAGGCTATCTTAGATATACCTTTACAGATTAAAACTGATGATGCTTAGCAATATAGGTTCATTAAAATAAAATTTCATGGGCATTATGGCATGAAGCCTATTCCAGATAAAGTTTACAATCCTACAGGTTAAGCCTTTATAAAAAGGCCTAACAATGTTTCCTTGTTGAAATAGGCTATAAATAGAAGTCCCTCAAAAGTACCAAACACTCAGAGAATATGGCATTTAAACATAATTTTATTAATTTAAGAACTTTGTTGATATTGAAACTGAAAGATACCTGTTTGATAATAATGTAGCCATTTCTTTTTTTTTTTTTTCTCTCTCCATCTTTATTAACTTGGGTATTTCTTATTTACATTTCAATTGTCATTCCCTTTCCTGGTTTCTGGGCCAACATCCCCCAACTCCTCCTAATTCCCTTCTATATGGGTGTTCCCCTCCCCATCTCACACCCATTACAACCCCCCCCCAACAATCACTTTAACTGTGGGTTCAGTCTTGGCAGGACCAAGGGCTTCCCCTTCCACTGGTGCTCTTACAAGTCTATTCATTGCTACCTATGCTGTTGGAGGCCAGGTTCAGTCCATGTATAATCTTTGGCAGTGGCTTAGTCCCTGGAAGCTCTGGTTGGTTGGCATTTTTGTTCATATGGGGTCACGAGCCACTTCAAGATCTTCCAGTCCTTTCTCTGATTCCTTCAATGGGGGTCCCGTTCTCAGTTCAGTGGTTTGCTGCTGACATTCGCCTATGTATTTGCCATACTATGGCTGTGTCTCTCAGGAGAGACCTACGTCTGGTTCCTGTCAGCCTGCACTTCTTTGCCTCATGCATCTTATCTAGTTTGGTGGTTGTATATGTATGGGCAACATGTAAGGCAGGCTCAGAATGGGTGTTCCTTCAGTCTCTATTCTAAACTTTGCCTGCCAAGGGTATTCTTGTTCCCCTTTTAAGGAGTGGAGTATTCGCATTTTGGCCATCCTTCTTGAGTTTCATGTCTTCTGTGCATCTAGGGTAATTCGAGCATTTGGGCTAATAGCCACTTATCAATGAGGACATACCATGTGTGTTTTTCTGTGAGTGGGTTACCTCACTCAGGATGATCTTTTCCAGTTCCATCATTTGCCTATGAATTACATAAAGTCATTGTTTTTGATAGCTGAGTAGTATTCCATTGTGTAGATATCCCACATTTTCTATATCCATTCCTCTGTTGAGGGGCATCTGGGTTCTTCATTAGCTCACTAACAACACTGCTGTCAGATAGGATCTCCAAAAGAAACCTAGACATTTTCAGTAGTCAATTCTCACAGATACACAACTAGCATGTATGTAAACTATTTGATAAGTAAGTCCAGACTGTAACTTTACGAGTTTCAGGAAAACCAATTTATTTCACTGTGCTTATAAAATATAATAATCAGCTCTATATAATCCAGTGGTGCCTTCTTAGAGAAAAATCAGAACTTTGTCTCTTTATTATCAAGTCATGTGTGTGTGTGTGTGTGTGTGTGTGTGTGTGTGTGTGTGTGTGTTCAAATGCCATAAATCCCTTGTCTTATGTTGGTTCCTCAGAAAATTGCTAATGATGAGATTTTTTAGTAGGGAATAGTTCTATAAAGTTATTAATAGTTTTCTTCTAAATTCATTAAACATGTATTCCTGAAAAATCCTACCATTTATAAAACAGATGAGTGTACATTTGTGGACATAGAGGAAGTATATGACCTCCCTAGCCTTGTCAGTTTGACATGCCCTAGATTAATCCAAAAAAGACATCTCAATGAAATAATCTGTCTTCAACATCCTGTCTGTAAGAGACTGCTTTGCTAATTGATTTAGAAAGACTTAGTCTATTATTAGTGGCAACAATCCCTCTGAAGTTTCCCTCATGATGTATTTTAATGTTAGTTAAGTGTGAGCCTGAGCAAACCAGATTGAATCCCCAAGCAGCCTACCTCCATTGTTACTGTTTTAAGAGCCCACTTCAACCCTTCCCTAAATGATGGGGTTTGACTAAAATGTGTAAGTTAGATATACTCTTTCTTTCCCAAGTTGCTTTTAGTTCTAATGTTTTTCATAGCAAATAAAGAAAACTAGAAGAGAAATTGAGACCAAAATTTGTGGTATGAACATTTTTTATTATGAATTTCTCTCAAGACATACGAAAACATGTAAAAGGCATAGAAAAAAATGAATGCTCATCAAAACGAATAAATAATATATATTTTCCTTACAGGGATTATAGCTAGATTTGTTTTTTACACACTCTTTATAGTATAGCTGATGGAACAAGGTACACATGTTAAGCCAAATTTTGAAAAACCTTACTATGTCCATTGGACTATTCACCTGCTTTGGAGGTTATGAGTTATTGTAGCCATGTAGCTTTAAAAATGAACCCATGCTAAAGTCAGCTATGTATTGGCATTGGCGGTGTCTGTTCCTATCCCGGAACAGAGTCTAAGATCCATGACTGTATGTTTTTCCTAGGCAACGCCTCTCTCACAAATGCCAGCTCTAACTCTCCTGATCTCCAAGACCACTCTCTTGCCAGATTACCACCTCATAGTCAGTTCTGGGGACATTCTTGCCAGCCTGGGCTCTCCAGTGGTTTCCTCTCCTCTGCAGCTTGGACTTTTGTACAGTCTTTCCATTGAAAACCCTAGCTGTATGCCGCCTGGCTATGTTCTTTCCCTCATGCTCATCGAGGTCACTTAGAATGGAAAACACCAGTACTCTTTGTTTAAAATAAACAGATGACACAACCACTCGGTGTGAAATCTATCCTTCTAAACTCACCAATTATTCTATGTTAGAAATCTTCTTGTGGGGGAGGCTGCTACCAGGGCTAACAGTTCCCAGTCTATATCCTGCCTCCTCTCCCTCTTGCCTCCCTGTTTAAAGCCTGTTTCTTCTTCCTTCGTCCCCTTTTCCTTTCTAGGACCTGGAAGACTCACCTCCTCCTTCTCTTTCAATGATTGGCTTTTTTTCATCTTTATTAGCCAATCAATTAATTAAGGGAAATTCCTGTACAAGTAATGTGTTCAAATTGAGTAGCTATGGAAAAAGATTTATTAATATGTCTATAAAAGTTGGGAGAGAGTATCCCTGTATCATGGGAAAAAGAAAGAGTGGTAGAGAAAGATGCATTATGTCTTCCTCTGCCCTCTGTTAGCAAACATACCCAGACATTATCATGTATATCACACACACACACACACACACACACACACACACACACACACACACAATAAGAGCAGTATGTGTTCACTCCTTCTTTAAAAGGGGAACAAGAATACACTTGGCAGGGAATACGAGGCAAAGTTTAGAACAGAGGCAAAAGGAACACCTATTCAGAGCCTGCTCCACATGTGGCCCATACATATACAGCCACACAATTAGACAAGAGGGATGAAGCAAAGAAATGCAGGCCGACAGGAAGTGGATGTAGATCTCTCCTGAGAGACACACCCAGATACAGCAAATACATAGGTGAATGCCAGCAGGAAACCACTGAACTGAGAACAGGATCCCCATTGAAGGAATCAGAGAAAGGACTGGAAAAGATTGAAGGGGCTCGTGACCCCATATGAACAACAATGCCAACCAACCAGAGCTTCCAGTGACTAAACCATTACCCTAAGACTATACATGGATTCACCCTGGGCTCCCACCTCATAGGTAGCAATGAATAGCGTTGTAAGAGCACCAGTGGAAGGGGAAGCCTTGGTCCTGACAGGACAGAATACCTAGTGAACGTGATTGTGGGGGGAGGGTGGTACAGGGGGGAGGATGGGGAGGGAAGCCCATATATAAGGGGAAGAAAGGGGTTAGGGGGATTTGGACCCAGAAACCGGCAAGGGGAATAACAATCCAAAGGTAAATAAGAAGTACTCAAGTTAATAAAGATAAAAAAAGAAGAGCAGTATGTGTTATCATAAAGCTAGGTTCTTCTATTTAAAGATTCTACCACATAAAGAGGAAACATATATTCAGACATGACCATGACATACTTTACAGAGAAGATAAAACCAAGGGCAAGAAATAGATGTATGTAAACTTATCTGTGGGTCCAATATAGTTTTTAATATCAAATATAGTCTAGAAATAGATTAAAGTTAGTTTTTACCTTAGGGCCAAGGAATATTTGTTAGGACCAAATTGGCATTATCTAAGGATCCAGCTTGCCACTATCCTTGGACATGAGGACAAAGGACCATGTTTCTTTCTAACATCCTACCTCTATAATTATGACAACTTACACATGAAATATCTTTTTTCCTTTGCCTGTTCTTATGCCAAAATATCTGAAAAAGACTACTTAACAAATAAATGGCTTA
The DNA here is from genome assembly GCF_021556685.1 of Rattus norvegicus. NCBI lineage: Eukaryota > Metazoa > Chordata > Mammalia > Rodentia > Muridae > Rattus > Rattus norvegicus. The sequence goes on along the minus strand of NC_141538.1, from coordinate 5,090,607 downwards.
TTTGAGATTAGAGTTCATGATACAGTGAACAGGAGAAGTAATAATACACAGCTAGTAACCCACCCTCTATTGTTAGCAAATAGATAGAGGTGAATGCTGATGTTGCCTATACATAGGTGGAGTCTTTCCCCATTAATCAATGAAATTCAGAACCCACATTACAGATATTTCCTGAAGTTTGTCTCCTAGGTGATTTTAGATCCTGTCAAGTTGACAACAAAATTAATCACCGTGATGTGTATAAATAGCCATGAAAAGAATCAAATAAGAATTTGTTCTTCCAGTATAAAGACCATGCTGCAGATAGACGTGTTTCTTAAATTAAACTCTTTTCTAAAACCAAAAAAGGCCTGAAAAGTCAGACCTTTTATGCCTTCCAACTTTTCTAAAACATACAAGATTAAACTATCATATTTTTAAGTAAATTTTTATTGCAATACAATGATACTTTCTCCATGTTACTTGATAAACCCTAATTTTTTTCTATTTTTGTGAGTGTAGTGTTTTTATTATCCACTGTTATTTGTAGAAATTTAGTGTTTACTTAGTGTGCATTCCTTTTGGTATAGGTGACTGTAGAAACTAGAGGTTGCCATCCAAAGTCTTCTTCATTTCTTTCCTACCTTATTTGTTATTTATCTATTTAAAGTTGTACTTCTTTAATTAAAAAATAAAATTACAGAAAATACACTTTGGTTATATTTTTCTTCTCATTGAAATCTACACAAATACTCCAAACCTATCTACAAATTCATGTTTATGCTTTTTCTAGAACTCTATCTTTCCCTTCCTTAAGAATATAAAGCTGAAAATCAACTCAAAATAAAGACAAAAGTAATAAGACATAATAATACCCAAATAAACAAAATAAGACAAGGTATACACAGAGACACACAAAGAATTGTAGAGTCAACAATGTGCTGCCCAACACTCCAGGGCATGTTTTTTTTTTTTTTCCTTTCTTGTGAGTGAAGTTGGTATACCAAGATATTCCTTTGGAGAAAATTGGTTTTCACTTTGTCAGCAAGTTTCAATCACCAACAGCTTCTTGCCTGGGGATGAGACTTTGTGTTTATGTTTCCTTCTCAGTGCTAGCATTTTAATCTGGTTTGAGCTTGCGCAGAACTTGTGCAGGCTGTCAGAGTTCCTATGACTTCATATGTGTATCTGTATGATTGTGTTTTGAAAATACGGTTTTTTTGAATTCATCCCCTACCTCTGGCTCTTTCATTCTTTCTGCCTCCTCTTCCATACAGATGCCTGACATTTTAGGTAAGGGGTATGATAAAAAAATCTCACTTATGATATATGAGTTCAAAATTCCATCACTATCTGAACTCTACATTAGTTCCCTTCAACTGAAAGAAAGCTTCTCTTCCGAAGGCTGAACATGGCACTGATCTACACCTATAACAACAGTACATTAGCAGGAGCTACTCATTTTATTGCTATGTTCCTTTAGAATAATAAAATTATTGCTTTTCGCTTAATGTATGTGAAAATACACACACACACATTTTACATTAGATGAATTGTTCATTATTATTTTTCTGGCAAGGAAGAAAGAAAAAACTTAGTGTGGCAGCACACAGCTGTACTTCCAGCATTCGAGAAGCAGGGATGCAAAGAACAGAAATTCCACGCCATTTTCAATTACACAGTAAAATTAAAACCAACATAATGTTCATGAGATGCTGCCTCAACAATTTAAAGCTAGAAAATGTTGTGCTTTAGGAAGTGGATGGAGGCTGGAGATAAACTTCAGAACAATGCATCCCTAGCATGTACAAGGCACTGATATACATTCTTCTATAGCTTAACCAGATATAATGACTTGAGCTGTTCATCCCAGGACTCAGGATAAGATTTTATCATACATAAGGAGTTTGAGGCTTGCCTTACCCTAGATCTTCTAAGAAAGGGCAAGTGTGTGTGTGTGTGTGTGTGTGTGTGTGTGTGTGTGTGTGTGAGAGAGAGAGAGAGAGAGAGAGAGAGAGAGAGCACAAGAAGAGGAGGAGGGGAGGAGGGAGGCAGAGGAAGAGGAAGAATGAAGAAGAAGAAGGAGGAGGAGTAGGAGGAGAAGAAGAAGAAGAGGAAGAGGAAGAGAAAGAGGAAGAAGAGGAAGAAGAAGAAGAAGAAGAAGAAGAAGAAGAAGAAGAAGAAGAAGAAGAAGAAGAAGAAGAAGAAGAAGAAGAAAAGAAGGAGAAAGAGAAGGAGAAAGAGAAGGAGAAGGAGAAGAGGAAGAAGGAGAAGGAGAAGAGGAAGAAGGAGAAGGAGAAGAAGAGGAAAAGTCATGTGGAGTTTCATAGAATATGTATTCTCTTAGGTTTTAGATAAGCAACTGTTTTCAGTAGAGGCATTCTTTTCAGTTATATTTTGAATACTAATTGATAACAGACTTGCTGTGAAAGAACAGCATCAAGAAGAGAGTCCAAATAACAATTGCTATCATGTATGGTTAGTAGTTTGACATAATTCCCACTACGACTATTGCATGATCATTTTAATTTTATCCTCACAGTGAACAGAGGAGGAATGTTACATCTCTAAGAATATGTGGATTTTCACAGTGTTATATCTTTTAGACATCCACAGATGAAACACAGGTCTGACAGAAACCAACTATGTTGATCACCATGTTACCTTGCAGCATTAGCTAGAGTATGCTTTGCTGAGTTTGAGTCTTCTCCTTTTAGATATCATTTCCAGTTCTTTCTATACTGAAATGGCCAGTGAATGCAGCAATATTTCAAATCACCGCTTCAGTTAGATCAGGTATCTGGAATTAGTCAGATGGATCAAGAGAAAAGAGACAACATTGATTGCTGACACTGCAGTGCATCGGGAGGAAATCCTCAGTCTGACAGAGAAGATCAGTCATTTCAACTACTTGTACCCAGAGTTTTGAACTATCAAAATTTCTGCCCTTTTAGTTTATTTTTCACAGGACACCTTTGTAAACATGTCAGTTAGAGAAATGCTTGTTGGGTGCTTAAGCCTTAGCTGTGTAGATACAGTATGTCTAAACTTTTATTTCTGCTTTGAACTTACTATTTCCAGAAGCCCAAATCATGTCATGATACAAAAGAAAGAAATGAATTAACAATTTGAAGTAACATTTTAAATCAGTTGGAAACATTCTAAATTATGATTATCAAAACACATTGATTTCTGTTTAGGAGGAGACATTTGGAATTATGAAATGTAAATAGCAATAGCCACATTCTAAAAGCTCTTAGTCGACATGGGGTAGGTTTTATTATCAGACCTTAGAAATTCCAAATCCTGACTGTAAATATAATTTACCAAGTTTACAGAGAGTGAAAACAGCAATCTTCAGAATTACTCAGAAGTGATGATAAGAGATAACCTAGTGTGGGAAAGAATTTGCTGCAGAAAGAAGAGAATTCAAATTTCTGTGCCCGCACTTTAAAACAGTCATGGTTGTATACAGCTATAACCCCAGTGCCATGATGACAGGGAAAGAATTTCTGGAGCTTGTGCACAGCAAGATAGCATCAGTGTAAGTGAAAGGCTTTGAATTGAGAAAATTGTGTAGAAAGTTACAAAAGAGGATACTATTTACTTTCTCTGTCTTCTGCTTGAACACATAGGCATGAAGACATTGACAGACAGACAGACAGACAGACACACACACATACTCACACACACACATGCACACGCACACCATATCACACACATTAATTCTTGGTGGTCATGTACTGAGGAATATTAAATTAAAAATTTATAACCTTGAACTCATGAAAATGTCCACTTGACCTTTATAATTGCCATTGATCATGAATACTATTTTGTGAACCATGAATCCACATATGTATAATAAATCAGTTGTCAGAATAAAGAAAGGGCATGACATATTAATATTAGAAAATTTAAAATATATTAGTTTATTATTTTTTTGGTGTGTGTGTGTGTATGTGTGTGTGTGTGTCTGTGTGTGTGTGTGTGTGTGTGCTGCATGAGCGTGTGTTCACGTAGGTCTTCTGATTCCACAGCATGTTTATAGGCCAGATGGCCAATTTTTGTAATGGGTCATTATCTATGGATTCCTATGTTTAAAGTGAGGGTGTTGAGCTTGTTCTGCAAGTCCTTTTTCCCTCTTGCTGGCCCAACATAATTGTCAAAATTTAAATGAATTTCTTATAAGCAATTGATGAAGGTTATTTACTCATCATGAAGTTAGAAGTTCATATTGAAGCTCAGCAAGCCTCTGGAGTGACAATTCCATTTTATGTCAGCATAGGAGACTTGGATATCATTTGATAAGGGCTTATGACTAGTTGTATTAATATTCATAGAATGACCAAATTTTTTGATCCTTGAAGAAGCTACCATTAAATTGGAAGACAAAGAACAAGAGCCAAATATGTCCAGTAGCTACTGAGATGCAGTCACTTACTGAGCTGAGTCTGAGCAAACATCAAAGAAACAGTGAGGTGTACTGTAGCCTAAGTAATGATACAAGCAAAAGCACTAAAATTCCTTGAATGAGGCATATAGGTATGGGAAAAGCACTTCAACATGGGACTTCACTTGACTTAGGCTCCATAAAAATCTACCTTCCAGAAATATACCTAACAATGAAGTTGCTCACCTCATCTCACCTGCATGAAGCTGTATACATATCAAACAGTGGACTGAGACTCCCTGCACATAACATTGTTTACAAACTTCTCTTTCATGATCAACTTCCATTCAAAAGTATTCAAGAGCATATCCACATACTGGAGGGAGAAATCTGTTTCAACTGGCCTGAGACAGTTTAGAATATATACTCAGTAAGTCATATTGAATCCTCTGGAACAACTTTCAAGGGAAACATCCTGTTTAATGTCATATACCTAGTGATAATGTATATGCATTTGATTAAATCAAATGCATCATGGAAACTGATGTTCACAGTTAATTAAGTCTTTCCTAATCAAAAAAAGTCAATCAGATCAGAAATATCCATACTGAACTCTGAGTAAACAATTCCTCCTTCTCGGGAGGTCCACAAATTAAAGCTACACTGAATACCAGTGTTTCTCACTTTGCTTTTGAATAAAGTTTCTTTGTCACCTTGCTCTCTGTGACTTCTTGTAATAAGAAGAAAACATCCTGGAAACACCTCACCTGGACAGTAACCTCTGATAAAACTGATAAGCATCTTCTTCAAATAATGACACGAATTATGGAAGCTCCAAATGAATTCTCCTGTTACTTTCTTGTAAGAACTTCTAAGAATGACACAAGCCATGTCTCCTGCCTATGTAATGAAATCAGAAGTTATAAATAATTCATCCTAGTGTTGTTTTTTGTACCAATTTCAACTTTAAGATATTAAGTACAATGACACTGGAATTCCTTTTTTCTCAGAAGTTTTGATAATGTCACGTACAGTTAAGCAAGAGGAGAATCCTCAATGAATTTCTCTAAAATACATTTGCATGATAGATAAAATATTAACTCTAGAATGAGAATATTGGAAAAATGCTTGTTTCTGTGTTACTGCATTGGAAATGCAATTTATACCCCTTTGTCATTTTCAAAATGCAGATGTTCATAGTATACATATTAGATTATGTGGACTATTAATAATAATAAAAGTTTCTAACAATAATTGAAGAACAGAGCCAGTACTGTGAGACAATAATGCTTCTGTCCCCTTTAATGTATATAGTTTTTGCTACAGGTACACAATGATTTCTACATATGAAAATCTAAATGCTCTACAGCTCATGCTTTCTGGTTTCAAGAAGTGAAAACTTCAGTAATAGCTTTTAACTTCAAAATCAAAATGAAAACAAAATGCATGAACAGAAAGAACAGAAGGAAAATAAAAGAAGGGAAGGAAGAAAGCATGGAAGGAAGGAACGAAGGAAAGAAGAAAGGAAGGAAGGAAGGAAGGAAGGAAGGGAACAAGGAAGAAACAGGAAGAGATTTGGTAAGTTGCTCATTTGACAGGCTACATGCCACTATGGAAGACAGCCTTGGCTGAGTTCCAAAACTGTACAAGATCAGGCATGGTTGTTCGTATCTATAATTTATTGATGAATATTAGACATTCAAAGTCATCACTGGATATATAGTGAGCTTCAAGCAAGTCTGGGGTTTATGAGACCCTTTGGTAAAAAGAGAGAGAGAGAGAGGGAAGGAGCTAGGGACCTAGGGGTAGAGGAAGAAAGGAAGGACTGACTTCGAGCGATAGCGACGCAAGATGGCAGCCACCACAGGCTCGGGAGTAAAAGTCCTTCGAGATTTCCAACTGTTGGAAGAGCTGGAAGAAGGCCAGAAAGGAGTAGGCGAAAGCACAGTTAGCTAGGGTCTGGAGGACGATGAGGACATGACACTCACAAGATGGACAGGCATGATAATTGGACCTCTACAAACAATTTATGAAAACCGAATATACAGCCTTAAGAGAGAGTGTGGGCCACTCAAGTATCCAGAAGCATCCCAGTCTGTGAGATTTGTAACAAGAGTCAATATGAACGGCGTGAGCAGTTCCAGTGGAGTGGTGGATCCACAAACCATGGCAGTGCTGGCAAAGTGACAGAATTGCCACAGCATCAAAGTCATCCTGCAGGAACTGAGGCGCTTGATGATGTCAAAAGAGAACATGAAGCTGCCACAGCCACCAGAAGGACAGAGTTACAGCCATTAGTCACCAAGGCCCGGGCCTCCCTTCCCCATCCAACCCAAGTCTTCATTTTCCACAGTAGTGGATTTTCTAGATCCATCTGTAGACCTCAAAGTACTGGAGAGGAAGCCCCACTTAAACTTCATCCTGAGACACTGCTCTGATACTAACTTCTTGTCCATTTGAAATACCTAAGTTGTGCTGTGTAACATCATCTGTCGAGTATAACCACTGTCTGCCTGGTTGAACTTATGGGATCAATAAGGTGTGTTGAAATCGGTTTCCTTTGGGAGCGGTGGGCACTGCTAACGCAACTATGTTCAGACATGTCTCACACAATGACCTGCTGCTTGCACTTGGCCTGGGTATGCCTTTGCCTGCCCCGCCCTCTGCCACAGCTGTGTGGTAGCCCATAGAATAGATGGGGAGGTTTCAGGTAGCAGCCATGGGACTGACCACCACTAGGCTTGGGGTGCTCTGGCTGTACCCATGCTTTCTTAAGTCTAAGTGATTGCCCCATCCAAGCCATGGTCCCCACTCCTCCACTCCCACCCTTGGTCAAAGCTTAGATTGTAACCTCCCCTCCCCTGAAATTGGCCACGGGTGAGGAATTCAGAGTTTTCAGTCTCCCCAACTTTATCAAGGGGTGCTGCTTTCCCCTCCTCAAGTCCCTTGTTGCCCATCACCACCCAACACTTGCTGTGGCCAGAAGCCATCAGATGAGGTTGAAAAAGCCTGGCCTCCCTTCCTTAGCTCTGGACCACACTTGTTCACCTGCCACCAGCATGGGAAGGGAGCTCTGGGTCCGCGGCCCTGCCACCACCATCAGCTCTTGAGGTTTGAGCTCAGGTCTAGAGGTGAACAGAGCAGCCACAGGGTGACTCAGATGGGCCACCGCTCAGGGTCTTTGGATATATGCCTAGAGAAAGGCCATGTGTAGAGTCCTCGGTGCACATAGTTCTGAGTTGGTTCCTTTTTCCCATAATTGCTTTGTTTTTACAAGTTGAAGAGGTTTGAACAGGGCTCTCAGTCACCCTGATCACCCATCAGGTCTGGAGTGGAGTCTGACAGCTTGAGCATGAGGCCCTGACTCTGCAAACTCGGGTTTCAGTGTTGCTCCTCAGACCCTGGGCAGGGACCCAGAGGAGCTCTGTGTCACCATGTTCACAGATCGTTTGCAGATAGGTGGGCCTGGCTCCTGGCTCATTGACAAGCTCTGCACTCTGTTCAGGACCACTAAATGTTGAAATGTGGATGCATACTGAAATAAAGGCAGTTCGAGGTGTTACAAGGGAAAAAAAAAAAGGACTGAGCAAATGAAACACTGGTGATCCTTTCTTAGTCCATTCAAGTCTTATTAAGTTCCAAATTTTTCAAACTAGCCATATGTACAGCAAAATTCAAAAAGACAATGATAATAACCACATGGCAGTCACCTGGGGAGGGTATTTGCTCACAGTGGTAGAATGTAAATGAGCTGAGTTGATAGTATAAGAATAACGCAAATCCTCAACTGATTGATTTGAAGTATCTTTTCCCACATATGAGCTTACTTTAATGAGAGATATGGTAGACATGTCAACCTTTAATGAAGTACAATTTTTTAAGCCTTCTCTATTCCTATTTTCAGTCATGGTGACTTCATGCAGGATTTTCTGATAGTATATATCAGTATGATATCATCTTCTAAAATCAATAGGAAATACAGTCCAAATTTTTGAATCCCAATTAATTAAAGAGGAATATTTACACAAAATTATTTGTATCAAATTCGACAAAGTTGTTTTCGTGAATAAGAAAGGCACACAGAACTAAACCCTTAACAAAAATTAAAATCAGGACCCATAGAAAAGGTTCATGGGTTTTCCTTGGTCTCTAGTAGAGAACCTAAGTTCAGTGTCCAGTACTTGGTGGTCATTACTACTTGTCAATCGAGCTCTGGAAATTGGGTACCCTCTCCTACATTTTGCAAGTACCTGTACTCATTTTTGCACACATGTACAGATGTATGAAGCAAATATTTACAACCACTTTTAAATATGAAAAACTAAAAAAAAGTCAAAAAGAAAATGAAGGACAAAGAACAATGATTGGAATATAAGTCATGTTAATACTGTACATATCTATAAAAAAAGTCATTTAACATAACCTTGAAACAGCATAATTCAGAGAGTTAAAATTCAGTCCCACACTCCTACCCAGTATTTAATATCAAATTATTCTCTATAATTATCCAAATCAATATTCAAATCAATAATTTCTACAGGTGCATTTAATAGTCTTTGTTTATTAAACTAATCAAAATCTATGTTGTAGTTATTTGAAGAGAAAGAATTTTATGAATCATGTGATATCAACTGAATAAATATGAAAATTATGTATGTAAAACTTTACCAATGTTAGTTTCAACACAAAAGTATAAATTTACAATTTAATAAACAAGGAACTAATTGATCAACCAAATGTTAACAACTAACATTCATCTATGTATGTAATAGAAAGTAATATTTGAGATATAAAATTAAGACTTATGTTAGTAAAATAATGCATAAGTTATTTTACTTAAAAAGAAAATCTTATGATCGTATTAATACAGCTAGAAAACATTAAGAAAAAACTTAATACTCTTAAAAATGGGATACACATGCACACAAATTTAGAAAAGTTTGATACATATACATTATATTATAATGTCATTTCAAAAGTTAGAACTATCATTGTGTTTGTTATGAATGAAAGGAAGATGTTTCAGACCATAAACAGAAGTAAATTTTTCTGGAATTTTACATAAATAAAAAGCATTTAGAAACTAAAATTTTTAATAACATCTCCATCATAATTAGATGAGTATGGTCCTGCCTTCTTGCAATGAACATTGAATTGCACTCTATTGTATCAAGAAAATTGTGATAGCTGTTCAGTAAAGAGAATGAAAAGTTGTCCTCTGGAGCTCATGGTTATCACACTCATGAACCCACAGCACCTGTGTTAACACAATACTTTCACATGATCAAGCCAGCTAGAGTCAGGGCTTAGATGGGGTGACCAACCCTTGCCAATGCCATATTGAGGTGCTTTTGACATTTGATGGCTACTTGTAAATGAAGAATCATTCATTTTTTGGGGGGGGGTATTGCCTTGGTAATTTGCTTGTGCTTCAATAGATTCCCTTCACAAGTGACACTAGATTCTGATTCTTTGATGAGATCTAAAAGGTAAACAGATGAAGACATGGTGTCAGGAGATGTATTATAGGAAATCTGGTGAGATTTGGTAAAGAGACTGTAGAGTGCATACAAGTATATTTCTTTATATAAAAAATAAAGAAAAATATGAAAGGACAAATGTTTACTTAATTAACAGAAGATAGAATATCTCTATAGACAAATTCTAAATAGCTTATATACATAAAGCTAGAAATAATAGATGAGTTTAAAAGATGTACAAATTTTCTTAACTGTTTAAGAGATCATCGTAAGAGATCATGGGAGAGAATGTAATGTATTCTAATATACTTTCAAATGTAAAAGATTATAACTTTAGCTTAGTAATAAATACAAGGTTTTTCTCCGACTGAGAAAATGTATAATCAGTTTGAGCTAATTTCTCCCTGTTAAATTATATGCATTTCTAAATTCCTCAGAAAAACAACCTTAGAATAACTACTTTTAGTCCCCCAAAGTCCAGGGAATTGGGGCAAAAACTCTTCAATGGTTTCTTCAAGCTGTACATAATTATATTTATATTTATTACTAAACAAAAATTAGGATCTTTTATATTGACACAGAATTTATTTGATACAAATTTAGATTTTAAGATTTTCTTTAATATAAATTTCACATTGATTAAACTTAATATTGTTTCTCTGATGTACACGTATTATGCCTATACAACACACTTCAGCATAGATGGCTTATACCCAGTCTTTTCTGCTATTAAAAAATGAAGTTGAGATGATTAAGCACGTAAGTTTAAGGCCAAATAGCAAATTCATGTCTCTAAGTTTATTGTTAGACTGCTTTCAAGATAATTTATTACGATAATTAATGGACAACAGTCCAGATTATGTATATAGTTAGATGGTTTGTAAAAAAACACCAGAAGTCCACAAAATATGACATTTAATGTTCTTTAACTTTTATTGAGACATGTCCACTCCCACCATCTCCCCTTTGGTATATTCAAAGAAGAAACTGAAAATCTCCACCTCCACGTCAGGTGATTTATTGTGGCAGACAGACACTATGCAAAAATTGTTCCAATTCTTCTACAGACTAATTACTGTCTACAGACTAAATACTGGGAGATGTTCTGTAGCATTTCTAATGTAGCCTGTCCCTTTAAGGTTCTTTGCTCCCAAGCAAAATTTAAATCTTTCCCAGCTCATCACAGCTGGCTGCGAGCACAAGCACAGATAAAACACTATGCTTTAAAAATTAACTTTGGCTATCAACCAACACACTGCCACTAGAGCGATGTCCACAAAATTAAGTTCCTTACTCACTAAGCATTAAGGGGACCAAGTAAAACTCTTTGACGAACAAAGCAAACAGTTCAAACTCAATTGTCAGTCCAAGATTTCAAAAAATGAGACAAAAGCCAAAAAGACAATGGACAATACCACAGAAAACAATCCAGACAAACAAGACCAAGACAAAGCATCCTATAACCAATTTCCACAGATGCCTGGTACCTTCAATACCTAGCCCAAACTGCAGCTTAACCTTAGCTGCTTAACAGAATACAGACAACAGACACTAACACATCTAAGCACACTTTTCTGTGCCTATACTTAAATAGGCAGCCGAACGCGACCTCCTAAGTCAAGTCACAGTCAGATCTTTTGACTGTCAGTTGCCGGGTCCTCCCGACAAAATTCGGCTCGTGGAACGTCTCCCAGAGCCTACGGAGTTGGGGCGTCCCCCTTCTGCTTAGTCTGTAGTGGGTAGGAATACTCTTCTACCCGAGTGCACTCTCGGGTGGGGAAACCTCTTCTGCCCTCATGCACTCTCAACCTGAGTGCACTCTCAGGTGGGAAAACCTCTTCCACCCTCATGCACTCTCAAGCTAGCCTTTACACTGGGTGGGGATACTCATCCACCCGACTGTCTTCTACCCCGGAGTAGGAAACCTCTTCTACCCCCAGACGTCTGTACCAGTACTGAGAACTCACATCCACATGTACACACACACACACACACTCAGCGGCCGCTTTCACCAACGTACCTCCAAGTGGCATTCGGGGTTCCGGGGGGTCACGCTCCAATCTCGGTGGGACCTCCAAATGAAAGAGCGTATCCCTAAACGGGGAGCCGCGTCTCTAACTCCAATCGCGGGGTGGGGTGCCCCCCCAGGAATCACGAGTATCCGGCCTTGATTTAACAGCAGGAGGTAGCTTTTATTAAGGAGATCCCTATTAGCAGGATCCCGGGTCGATACGTATCCCACACTGGAGACAGAGGAATCGACCCTGAACTTCCAAACTCGGGGGTTTATATAGGGGCATTCGCGCGGTTATACATGATTGGTCAATTAAAATGGTGCACAGTTACTTTCGGCGCGAAATTACATCAGCAAGGTGTACGTGCTCTCTAGCAGCTCGGCAGGCAGGTAGGGTGGCTCATCTCATGCAGGGGGGTGAAGGAAGGGGAGGGGGTGGCTACAGATGGTCAATGTCCTTGGGGCTGATAGCTGGTTTGGCAATTCCTATCTATAACACCCTCTCAGGCATGTCCTAACTTTTTGAAATTTTAATTCTTCAGGTTCAGTTCCTCAAGAACTACCACATAAAACCAGATACACATAAACTAATAGAAAAAAAGTGGGAACATGCCTGGAGCACATGGGCAGACAGGAAAAAGTTCTGAACAGAACACCAGAGGCTTATTCTCTAAGACTAAGAACTAACAAATGGAACCTCATAAATTTACATAGTTTCTGTAAAGCAAAGGATACTGTCATTAGAGCAAAACACCAACCAACCAATTGGAAAAAAAAAAAAACCAAAACTTTACCAATCCCACTTCTGAAAGATGCTAATACCCAATATAAACAAAGAACTCAAGAAGGTAGATTCTAGAAAACAAATAGCACTATTTAAAAAATGGAGTACAGAGCTAAAAGTAGAATTCTGAACTGTGGAATATCAATTGGCCAATAAATACTTAAAGAAATGTTCGACATCGTTAGTCCTCAGTAAAATGCAAATCTAAACATCCCTGAGATTTCACATCACACCAGTCAGAATGGGTAAGATCAAAAACCCAGGTGACAGCAGATGCTGGCAAGGATGTAGAGAAAGAAGGACACTCTTCCATTGTTGTTGGGGTAGCAAGCTGGTACAATCATTGTGGAAATTAGTTTGGTTGTTTCTTTAAAAATTGGACATAGTAGGACCTGAGGATCCAGCTATACCACTCTGGGCATAGACGCAAAAAAAAAAATGCTCCAAAATATAAAAAGGACACATACTTCACTATGTTCATAGCAACCTTATTTATAATACCCAGAGCTGGAAAGAACCCTGATGTCCTTCAGCAGTGTAATGGATTCAGAAAATATGGTACATTTACACAATGGAATACTACCTAGCTATTAAAAACAATGACTTCATTAAATTCTTAGGCAAATGAATGGGACTAGAAAATATCCTGAGTGTGGTAATCCAGTCACTAAAGAATGCTCATGGTATACCTCACTCATAAGTGGATATTAGCCAAAAAGCTCAGGAAATCTGATATAATTCACAGACCCCATAAAACTGAAGAAGAAGAAAGACTAAAGCGTGTCTTGTATACTTCAGTTCTTCTTAGAAGAAGAAAAAAGTACTCACAGGAGGATATATGGAGACAAACTGTGGAGCAGATACTGAATAAAAGGCAATCCAGAGACTGCCCCATTTGACAATCCATCCCATACACAGCCAGCAAACCCAAACAATACTGTAGATGCAAAGAAGTGCATCCTGACAGGAGCTTGATATAGCTGTCTCCTGAAAGGCTCTGCCAGACATTGACAAATACAGAAGCGAATGCTTGCAGCCAACCGTTGAACTGAGAATGGTGCCCCCAAAGGAGGAGTTAGAGAACATACTGAAGGAGCTGAAGGAGTTTGGATCCCCATAAGAAGAACAGAAATATCAACCAACCAAAACCTCAGAGCTCCCGGAGACTAAACCACCATCATAAAAGTACACAGGGATGGACCTATGGCTCCAACTATCTATGTAGCAGATGATGGCCTTGTCAGGCATCAGTGGGAGAAGAGACTCTTGATCCTATCAAGGCTTGATTCCTAAGTGTAGGGGAATGTCAGCACAGGGGACAGGAGGGAGTGGTGGGTGGGTGGGGGAGCACCTTCACAGAAGCAGGAGAGATAGTGTGTTTCTGGAGGGGAAACAAGAAAGGGGGTAACATTTGAAATGTAAACATAAAATATCCAATTAAAGGAAAATGTAAAAAAAAATAAGCAAGAAAAAGTAACTTAGAAAATGCAAAATTATATTTCTTAAATAAATTTCATCCTTAATTAAAAAAGGCAGGAAAAACATGTGGTACAGAATTAAGCAAAGATTTCCAACAGAGGCATCTCACAATAGCTGAGAAATACTTACAGAAATGTTGAGTAGCTTAAGTTCATCAGGGAAATGCAACTCCAAACAACCTTGAGATTTCATCTTGCGCCAATCAAAATGGCTAAGATCAAAAACTCAAGTGACAGCACATACTGGCAAGGATGTGGGACTTATGATGGAATTTTAAACTTGTAGATCCACTCTGCATATCAATAAGGTGCTTTCTCAGAAATTTGGAAGAAGCACTGCCTGAAGACCCAGCTATATTCTCCTGAGCATATACCTAAAAGATTATATACCATACTACAATGACAAATGCTCCATTATGTTTGTATCTGCCTTATTCATAATAGCCAGAAGGTGGAAGCAACATAGAGGTCCCTCATCTGAAGATTGGATTCAGAAAATGTGGGTCATTTACACAATGGGATATACTATTCAGCTATTAAAAATGAAGACATCATGAAGGTTGTAGGTAAATGGATGGAACTGAAAAATATCATCTCGAGTGGGTTAACCCAGGCCCAAAACTCATGTATGGTATGTACTCACTGATAAGTCGATAATAGCCATAAAGTACAGAATACCTATGATACAACTCACAGAATGTAAGAAATTTAACAAGAAGGAAGGCCCAAGTGAGGATGATTCATTCCCACCTAGAAGGGTGCACAAAATACTCATGGAAGAAAGAGGGAGGTATGAAACTGAATGATATACAGGGCAGGGGTGGGCAGAAAGGGGAAAAATAAGATATAGGGGGAAAACAGCAGAGAAGCCCTGAGTGCCAGAAGAATAAATTGAAATATCCAACTTTTGGTGGTGGGAGATGGGGGGACCCTCTAGAAAGTCCTAGAGACCTGGGATGTGAGGGACTTTCAGGACTCAATATTGATGACCTTACCAGAAATGTTCAACAGTGCAGAGAGCGAACCTGAAGAGACCACTTCCAGTATATAGACAGGGCCACCAGAAGAGGGACCAGGTTATAAACCCACTGTCAAAATGTCTAAATCAGAATTGTTTCTGTCTAAAAGAAATACCAGAAGAGAAATGGAACAGAGACTAAAGGAAAATCTGTTAAGTGGCAGGCCCAACTTGGGACCCATCTAATGGGTGGGCACCAAAACCTTACACTATTACTGATGCTATTATGTGCTTGCAGGCAGGGGCCTAGCATAGCCTAGCATGAGTGAGATTCTATAACCACAACTGATTGAGATAGTTGCAGATGCTTATAGTCAACCATTAGAAGGAGGTCAGGCACTCCTATGGAAGAGTTAGGGGAAGGATTGAAGGAGCTGAAGGGGATTGCAACCCCATAGGAAGACCAATAGTCTCACCTAACCCAGACCCCTAGGATCTTTCAGAGACTAAGCCACCAATCATACAGTATACAAAGCCTGGTCCAAGTGCCATGCCACATTGTATAGCAGAAGACTGCCTAGTCTGGCTGGCCTAAGTGGGAGAGGTTATACCTAATTCTGCAAACACTTGAGTCCTGAGGGAAGGGGGATTCCTTGGGGTTTGGACAGGGGAAGCATTCTGTCAGAGGCACAGGGGAAGGAGTGGGATTAGGAAGAACTGTGGGGGAGAGGACCATGGAGGGGGCAATGTCTGGAATGTAAATAACTAAAATAATTAAATTTAAAAAAGAAGAAAGAACAGTGTTTATTTAGGATTAGTGTTCCAGGTTATTCCATTTCAAGTGGCATGATCTTGACACACAAAATCCTATCCAGTCAAAAGCAGAGAGACATGAGTGCATGTGTGCTTGCGGTTTGTCTTTTGATTAGCTTCATTTCTTTACCTCTATACAGTTCTGGCTCCCCTGAAGAGTTAACAGTGCTATGCACTGTTAGCTAGATCCTCTTACACCAATGAAGTGTCAAAATCATCTACAGAAGACTTGCCCACTTGCTAACCCAATGTAGAAAATCCTTCATTCAGACTTTATTCCCAAGCAAATCAAGAGTGCATAACAATGACAAAGCTAACCATCACAGATAGATAGTAAGGAGGTTTATAAGACCTATTCTATTATTTTTAATTGTGTGAATGTATGCATATGCATGTAGGTGTATGAACATGATTATGTGGATGCCCACTGTGACTAGATTATAGCATCAGGTATCTTGGAGATGGAATTATAAGAGGCTTTTTAACTACTTGACCTTGGGCTCTGTGTAAAAGCAGTATGCACTGCTAATTGCAGAAGCACCTCTCTACCCTGACAGTGGCAAGTTTAATACAAGCATTTTCACTCAAGTATATTTTATAGTTTGTATTTGCTATCCATCTCCTTTCTGTCCTCTCCCTGCCAAATACCTACCTTCCTTTCCCTAGCCTAACTTGGCTTCCTGGGTTCTTTCTGTTATCTCCATATCATCATCTGTCATCTCAAAACTGAGCTGACAAAGCTCACATACTCTGGCTTCCTACTGTGTTCCCTCAAACTTCCCCAATGACTTAAATCATAGCAATTCATGGTTTCTATCAATTTTCATGAGTATAATCAAACCTAAAATCTTTAACTTATGCTGTAATAACTGCAAAGTAGATTTGGAGAGAAAGCTCAATGGCAAAGTGCTTGTCAAGTAAGCATGAAGTTCTGACTTCCAATACCAGAACCCACATTAAAAAAATAAATAAATACCAGGACTTTTGCCATTTCTAATCCTCATGTGGAGAACTCAGAGGCAGGTTTATGGTATTAACACCAGTCAGTAAGCTTAGACTACTTGGTGAGGTCCAGGCTACTGAGAGAAATGAGACACATCTCAAAAACTAAGATGGCAATATGACTGAGCATGTAAGGTACTAGTAAGCCAGTAGCTTGTGATGAGCTAGTCTATTTTTCAAGTATGAAGTGAACCTAAATGTTAACTTTGGCCACAACTATTTTCTAGATCTACTATAAACTCTTAGTCTTCCTAGAAAGTCAGATAAAATTTTATATATTTTGCAGCTCCAGAAAGAGATTTTGTGGTTAAACTGTACAAATTCACTGGAGGTATAAGTAATGCATTGGGTATACCTCCAAATCAGAGAGTTCCTCAGAAAACTAACTCCTTCCCTTGTGATTAGTCTGCCCTTCACCCTCAGCCCCACAAATTGTATCCTCTAACTCTGTTAATAAAACAATGCAAAATGGTCCTGATTATAACACTAGTATTGTTATTTTTGGCCAAATGCTCTGTCAGGGACCCTGCTTGAGTTAGTGTTATATTGAAGAAAAGAAACTGTTCAAAGATTGAATAATATTTCTCCTTTGTCTCTATGAACAACCAGTCCTGAATTAGTGAGGTTGTGCCATGCTCTGCTGCAGTAACATTTAACTTCAAAGTTTCATTTGTTTGAGAAAAACAACGTCTAACCTGTCGAACTGAGCAATGCAAGTGGCTAACACAAACTACTGGAGTCTTCATTCTACCACTCTCTTAAAGTCTACCTAAACAAATTTCATCAGCATGTCTGCACCTTCTTAAAAACTGGCTTTTTCATCATGCAGACAGGAAAAAAGCAATCGTGGTATATTCATCAAAGAAGAAATAATCCTCAAGTAAATACTTGAACACTACAACATATGCAACAAACACATGCAAGTTTCACTGCATGTATATATTATTTATGTGTGTGAACTCATGTTTATGCAAGTGAATATTTGGAGTCAGGACAATAACTCTCCCTCACGTGCCATGCATCTAGTTTTGTGTGTGTGTGTGTGTGTGTGTGTGTGTGTGTGTGTGTGTGTGTGTGTGTGTGCGCGCGCACGCACGCGCGCCTGTGTGTGCTTTTTTTAGTTGTTGTGGTTGCTGTTTTATTTTATTTTTGTGACAGGAGTTCTTTTGTTTTTGTTTGAGGCAGGGTCCCACTGTATAGCCAAGATGGTCTTGAACTCACAGAAATCAGTCTTCTTTTGCCTTCTAAGTGACAGACTCAAAGTCCTGGGCCACTCACACCAAGCATCCATCTAATTTTCTGACACAGTTTGCATCCCTGACCTGGAGCTCTCCAATGAGGTTAGGCAAACTGCCTTTTCAGCTATGGGATCTACCTGCTTCTGCCTCCTAATGTTTAGGATTACAGGCACATGCAAAAAAATCGACTTTATATATGTTCTTGGGATCAAATTCAAGTATTCACACTTGCAAAGCAAATATTTTTCTGATTGAATTGTTCCCAGGCCCCCAAACACATGGCAACTGGGGATGAGCAATAAATTCTTGGTTGCATTCAGTACAGCATGTTAAACTACAGAGTTGACTCTTGAAACTTGTATGCATCTCTCCAAGGTGCTTGTTTGAATGTAGCATTTAGACTAAGGAATCCAGCTTAAACAAAACAGAAATGCTGAACCATTCAAGCTAGGGCATCAGGAAAATGCAAATTCGCTTATTAACCTCAACCATAGTCTTCCAGTACACTCCAGAAACCTCGCATATAAATAGTACTATGCTTTCCTCCTCATGCTTACTCACAGATTCTGTGGGTCACCTTTTACTGCTGAACTATGTTGCCTTTATAGTCCAAGGTTTTTATGTGACTTATATCTTGGTCTATATGTTTATAATCATTACATTCTTACAAAATTTTGCTGCAACAAAATTTTAAAAAGTGCTTTGAAAATAAGTTCAAGGGCGTGGAATAATGGACTAATAGTTAAGAACACTTGCTGTACAATAATGAGGACAAGAGTTAAGATCTCAGCACCTGAAAAACAAGCAAAGTATCCTGTCTACAGCTGTAATGCCAGATCTGAGGAGGTGGCAATAAGGGAAACGTGGAAGCTTAATGGCTTCTAGACTAAGAGGGAGTACATAAGGCACAGGATCAGGAAGAGACCCTGCTAAAAAAAAAGATTAATATATTCACACACTAATACCCTATTCTGGCCCCTGAGTACACAGACACACACACACACACACACACACACACACACACACAAACACACACAGAGAGACACACACATATAAATCAATTATTTAAATAAATAATCTTTAAAAAGAAAAGAGGTTCACAACAAAATCAATGAAAAGTGGGAGTGAAAAGAATAGTATTACATCAAACTCCACCCAAACTAGGAGTAGGTACATTTGTTTGGAATAAGTGTAACACATTTTTCTCATTTAACATATGTTCCTATGAAGCTAAGGAAGAGTAAAACAGGTGGTCCCCAATCCAGAAGTCTGTCCCAAAAGACAAAATTTAACCAAGGACAAGCAACATAACATATACCTGTAATCTCAGCACCCAGGAGAATGGCAAGTTTGAAACAAAGTGGATTATATCAAGATTCTACCTGAAAACAAACAGAACTTTAGACACATGTTAAGAGGAAACTTGACTAATCTAGGAACTATCAAAAAATAGTAGATTGGGAAAAAGCAAAACAAAAAGTTTAAATGCAACTGCAAAAGTTAATGGAATAACAGGAATGCTCACTGAGCCACTGCCAGATTGAGAGGAGCATGGGATGTATTTTAATCAGAATTTGAAAACTGCTTCTGAGGGCAGAGAAGAAATATTTTCTCCAGAAGGGTGAGGCGTCAGCAAAGACTTGGGATACAGTTATCACCCTGATGACTTGTCTTGAAAACATGAGGACCTGATTTTGATCCCTTACCCATGGTCCAGGTAAATGCCAGGCACAGTGCCACAAACTTGTAATCCTAGTACAGGGTAGACAGAAACAGGAGATACATGGTACTCATTGTGAACCAAAATAAATGATTGAGGGTACTCCAAAAATACTGACACACCTGCTTGAAAGGGTTATTGAAAGACCCGGCTGACACTGTACAAAGAAGTGATGAAGAAGTGTAAAGCCAAAGGGAAGTACCTTATCAGGTAAATTGCTGGAGACAAAGCAAAGATATGATAAACTCACACCAAGGCTGCTGTGGAATTCAGCCAGTACCCTATCACAAGAGCCAACCCAGACAAGCCTCTAAAAGAAACAGACTTGAATGACCTTGGAACTGCAGTTGAGCTCCTATAATCCCCCTAGTATGTTTACCCATATCAGTCCCTTTCTGGTCCTTGAATAATATAAGTTTTTCTGGAAAAATTTAAGAGGAGCCCAAATTTCTAGATCCCCATCAATACAACTAACAGGTCCAGACAGGTTCTGCCTTATCTCCTTCATGTTATTCTTTTGGTGAGAAACAGGCCAGCCCAGGATCATCCTTTAGATTCTGGATACAGCCTATGTACAAGTGCTCAAAAGAAAAAATAAATATTTTGGTGAGACTATTGGTCTAACCTTAAATACTGATTTACGTGGGCTTTCATAGAAAGGGTGCCTGGAAAGAAACACTCACACAGTGAAAATGAGTGAAGTCCACGAAAAGACTTAATAGTGATAACCAAATTAAAATAACTGGTTTGAATGAGAAACAGCCTTGCCAGTTTGAGAAAAAATAACACTGGAGTGAGATTTGAGAGCCTCAATTCACTTTCTGTGTTTTTTCTTCTATCCCTCTCTCCCTCCTTCCTCCTTCCTCCCTACTTCTATTCCTCCCTCCTTCCTACATCCCATTGCTGACATGCCTTCCACACACTGATCGAATCCAACTGTCAGGAATCATGAGCCAAACAGAAACTTTTTTCTTTAAGTTGCTTTTGATTGTGATATTTTATCACAGGAGCAGAGAATAACTAATAAAAAAATTTGCCAAACAACAAAAGAAAGTAAAAATATTATAGGGAATAAAACATAATAAGTTCACTGCTTGCTCAGCTGGATATATATTTAGTGTAAACGATGAATAATGAATGTTACCAAAATCTGCTATTGGAAAAAATGGAAGGAGTACATGTTTGAGTGGCTTAAAAGTGTAAAGCCCTTACTTGGTCTTCTAAAAGGGCAAGGAAATTGCTACTTCAGAAATTGTTGACGAGAAAGTAATTATGGGGTTTTGGAAATGACTCGGAGCACTTGCAGCTCTTCTACAGTATCTTATTCTGAACTCCCACATCTGTTAGCCCACATCCTTCTACAATCATCCACATACATTCACATACACATACTGACTTATACACACATATTCACAAACTTTAGAATAATCTCAATCCTTTTTCTCTCCTTGTAGCTTTTAACATTTGCTTTAGTTTTCAACAAAATATCCTTACATCATTTCTGCCTTTCCTTCCTCCTGTTCCTCCCATTTCTTCTGCGTTAAACCCTCTAAAATTTATGATCTCATCTTAATGAAAATCACAACTGGTCATGATAATTTTTTTTAAAACGTATCTTTTAAAGAAAACTTGTATGGCTTCATTAAAAGAAGTGACTAAAGTGAGTGGATTGTTTGTATATGACAAAGCAGGGTGCCTATAACCACAATGTAGCAGTATTTTTTATACACCTCTGTGTTGTACGTATATATAAATATACAAATACAACTTTTTGAGTCTGATCACTGTTGCTTGTATATATGTGAATTCAGGGCTGATCATTAGGTGTTGTATACTCAATTACGAGGCTTATTCTTAGGAAAAACTACTTTTCCCACTTTCAACAGTCTTTGTCTGGAGATGGGACCCTGTGAGACTTCCCCTTCCACATTAGCATGTCTATTGGTGTTGTATTTGTTTAAACCTTGTTTGTCAGCCATACTGTTGAGACCATCACAAATGTAGCTTCCTTGTCTTTCTAGGAGAATCTAATATAAAATTTCCTTCTTTCCTGGCTCTTACACTCTTTTTATTTTTTTGTCTTCAGTATTCCCAAAGCCGTAGATGTAGGATTTGTGTTACAAATGTGTCCTGGTGTTGCACTTCCCACAGTACATTGTCCATACATAATTCATAACTGTATTCTTAATAATTGTCTTTATACATACAGACAAGTGCAGCTCTCACTCCCTGTAAAAGTCACTTTTCAAGTTTAGAAATTTAGTCTATTTTAGAAAAGCAAACTGTTCAAAACAAATATTTTAAAAAAGACGGGTATCACTAAAAGCATGCATAAAGCTTTCATTGACAGAATTGTGTAAAGAGGGTGAAAGTGCTTATTGATGAAGAGAACCGAGGGCATGCAGAAAAAAATGAATTTTTTGAGTCAGCTCTCATAAGTTTTCATGATCCAAGGAAGGTAAAAATTTCCTATTACTGATTCCCAGCAGCCACCTGCCAAGGTCCATAGGAGTATTAGCCTAAATGTTCCAGGGTATCTGTAAGTCAAAACCAATCTGAAGTTGTAATGTTTGGAACACATGTGATGTAAGACAACACATGCTGTGATGTCTTAGTAACACAAGTCACAAGCTCCTTTGGAGGGAAACAGGCCTGATGTATGATTCAGCACATCAATATTTTATTTTGCATTCATCAATCATTCACCACCTACTGGCAGGGAGTACCTTCCAGGGAGTGTCTCCAGATCTCTTTCTAAATCCCAGACTGTGAATATTTCAAGTATTGGGGATGAAGAAGCCACACAGGCATGTTAGTCTTGTCTAGCTAGCCTCGAAATGTGATGCTCTATTATAGGACGAAAGGGGAAGAAATGACAGAGAAAACCGGACACACTTGCTTTTCCTGGAGTCTCTGAACCAAAACAAAATGCCACCAGAGAAATGAAGTGATTAATCTCAATTGTCAACTCGTGAAAATCCAGAGTCACCTGAGAGATGGGCCTTTACGCATACCTGTGATAGAGTTTCTTAATTAAGTTAATTAAGATGGGAAGAACTGCTCATTAGCTAGGGGTGTTCCCAGAGATATATGTGAGTTGAGAACTAACCTATTTATCTACTTCCTGTTGATGGACATGATGGGTGCAGATACTTCACTGATAGGCAGTTCCTAGAGGCATGAGCTGAAAAGGGAGAAACTCCTCCCTTCTTGTGTTGTTTTTGTCAGAGTATTTCAACACAATAGGAAAGTAAATTACTTATGCATGTTTCATTTCAGCTGATTTCTCACCCCTTGTCTACTCTCCCCTCTTTTCATTTGCCTGCCCCTGAATACTCTATCCCTACTTTCCCTGCCCCTTCTTTCCTCAGGGTACTCTTTGGTCTCCAGCATCCCCCCTTCTAGTTTCTATTGTCTTCTGCATCACCCATTTCATCAGTTTTTCTGAAAATTTCATAAATCTTTATTTTTTCTTTACTGCAAATTAAAGTTCCTCCGTATACATGTCTAATTTTTACTATCCATTCTTATGTTGATGGACTTCTAGTCTGACTCTATTTCCTCACTATTACAAATGATCTGAGAAATGAACAATGATGTGCAAGTATCTCTGTGGTTAGCTATGGTATCCTTCAAGCACATGCCAAGGAGTAGCTGAGTCATGGTTTTATTAATTGTATTCTTTTGAGATGCCTCCCTACTGGTTTCCACTTTTTTTAGCATAATTTTATTCTCACTATCATCATGTAGGTCACACTTTGCCCCCATCTTTACCTCCCTACCGCTATTTATTATTTACTTTCTTTTTAAAATTATGTCTATGTGGAAGTGAGTTTGAGAACAAAAGTACAGGTATAGGTGAAGAACACAAGATGGTACAGACTTCCAGGTGCTGGAGGTACAGGCAACTGTCATGTGTCCTGGGACTGAAATTTGGTAGAGCAACAATCCCTTTTAACTTCTGAGTCACCTTTTCAGCCATATCCTTTTCTTTCTTGATAATAGCTATTCTGACAGGGGAAGCATTAAAATCTCAGATCAGTTTTAATTGCACTTTTCGGATACCTAAAGATGTGGGGCACTTAATACTGATTTACTTTCTACTTTCAACAGCCAGATGTTTGGCAGTTTGGTGTAGGAAGTGTGTGTGTGTGTGTGTGTGTGTGTGTGTGTGTGTGTGTGTGTGTGTTTGTATGTGTATAGTTTTTTCTACTTCTTTACATATTCTAGACATTATCCACTTGTCTTAAGTATACATGGCATTAACATCTCTTACCCAAAGACACCTGCCACTATTGAGTATGTCCTTGTCTTTAGGTTTATGAGTCATTACTCATACAACAAAGACATTCTCAATTCTTTTTGTTCCTGAGTCTCCTTTGGCCAAATGAAACAGACACAAAACAAGAACTTCTTATTGGTCATCATTTGTCAATGCTTATCTCTATAGAACAAGGCTTGAGACAAAGAGATCGATCAGAAAGTGTAGTCCCTGACTTAGAGGATTTAGCAAGAAGTCTAGCAAGAATGATATAAAGATAATCA
Source organism: Rattus norvegicus (assembly GCF_021556685.1). Lineage (NCBI taxonomy): Eukaryota > Metazoa > Chordata > Mammalia > Rodentia > Muridae > Rattus > Rattus norvegicus. Next base: position 5,066,206 of record NC_141538.1, on the reverse strand, counting down.
TTAACAGAGAAACCTTGTCTCAACTCACCCAGCAATTCATTAATACATCCTTTGTCTCACTCTTTCACTCTCTCCTAGTATTTGGAAACTGAGAAGGAAATGTATGTCTTCTTAAAGAACAGCTGTTTCTCTTAATTTCTGAGCTACATCTCCAGCCCATGAAATGAAAGTTTTATACTTCTATATCAATATCTGGGCAGAGCAGAAAGAACTATGTGAAATTATATATTACATTTTGCTCAGTCTTTTTCTAAAATAAACTTTGTTACCTTATTTTATTTATAAAATGAATCTGGATACATTTGTACTTTTGCTATACTGTATGACAGGTCTTCAAATTATGCTTCCAATCTATTGAGTTTCATATTCAGTCAGCATTTGGCTCACCCGAGTTTAATCTTCTTATATCATATAATGGATATTCTTTTGTTTGGTTCATTTATTTATTATTTGGTTGTTCTTGAACTATTTCATTTTAAATTATCCATCGTCATCAGTACTAATCACAGTATTCCTATTTCCTTGAGAATTTGATAAATATTTACAATAAAATATAATCACAGGCCATCCCTATTTGCCCAGTCCAATTCCCCTATTTCTGTCCAAAATTCATTCCTAAGTTCATAAATTCTTCATTTATTCATAATCTACTAAATCCCATTAATCCTGCATATTTATGTCTGTATATGTGTCCATCCACTGAGGGATATGGAACCCACCAGTGGCCAAACATTCCATGAAGAATGATTTTTATTTGCCAACTGCAAATCATTGTTCAGTTAGAGGTGAGGCATGGGCAGTGTCTCACCTACCTAAAAGGACATTTTGGTTGACTTGATTTTGTGCAGGTATTATACAGTGAAACACAAATGATATGAATTTGTGTGTTCAACACACATGGTATGCTAATAATGTACAATTTACAGCATAGCTTCCTATTCTCCTTCTCTTCCAATTCCTCTAACACTACTACAACCATTACATATCCTCCGCTAAGTCCTCACCTTCTCCAACAAACCCACACTTTCTTTAACAGGCCACATTTACTCCAACAAGACCATGCCTTCTCCAACAAGACCATACTTCTAAGTCCATACATCCTTTACCAAGGCCACATGTTCTACATGCCCATTCCTCTCCTAGCCAGGCCAGAGCCTTTCTAGAATTGTAGCAACCCTTCCCAGAAGACCTTCTCCAACAAGATCCCACCTCTTTAAAAGGCCATACTTCCTTCAAATACACCACACCTTGCCCCACAAAGTCACAAACCTCCAATAAGGTCAAGCCTCCTCTAAGAAGACCATATATTATTTAACAAGGCATCTTAATCCTTCACAAAGTGTTATACAAACTGGGGACCAAGTATTTAACCTTATTAGCCTACAAGGCCTATTCTCACTTAAATCACCCAAACTGCTCCTAACCTGCTGGAATTAAGTGTAAAATAAAGTGTTTTGTTTTGTTTATGTGTCTCTGTGTATATGTATGTGTATGTGTATGTGTATGTGTATGTGCATGTGCATGTGCATGTGCATGTGTATGTGTATGTGTATGTGTATGTGTATGTGTATGTGTATGTGTATGTGTATGTGTATGTGTATGTGTATGTGTATGTGTATGTGTATGTGTGGATGCAGGGGCACCTGCCTGTACACCTGTGTGGAAGCCAGAAGAAGGTATCAGGTGTCTTCCTTATCATTCCCTACATACCCTCCCACACCTACCCACACCCACACACACCAACACACCCACCCGTCCCACACACACACACACATGAGTGGATGTGTGTATGTGGGTGTATAATTTTTTGAGTCAGATCCTTTCTCTGAGCACTGGGTTGTATTTCCTCACCAAACCTTGTTAATTCTCCTGCCTCCATTTCTTCTCAGAGCTGAGGTTTCAGGCAAGCACAGAGTGCCCTACATGTTATTTTGGTACTGAGATCCAACCTCTCATCCTCATCATTGTTCAGCAATGTCTTTTAATTGTTGAACCATTTCTTGAGACCTGAATTGGCTTTTGCACAGGATGTGTGGCATGAATCAACTTTTTTGTCTTCGACACATGGATATCCAGACATTTAGGTCTAGAAATTATATGGATGGAACTATGTGGGTTTGCTTATCAGTCCTCTATTCCATTTCACCTTGTCAGTTTGTTGATATGTGCATAGTATTATTATTCTTATGTTTCTGTGGTTCTCCTCATGTTTCTCTCCATCCTTCCTCTCCTTTCTACCTTAAGCTTTTCCCATAGACTTCATGTTAAGATTTCAGTCTTTAAAGGCAAGTTCCTTAACTCCCATACCAGGAATTCTCCAAATTGTCACAAAAAGGCTGCTGACATAAAGGATTCCAAATAACACTAAAACTCTGGTGGCTTTCCATGAAACCTCAAACTCAGACTCTGCTTAGCCTCCTGGCTTGTTCCAAAGCTTTTTGAAGGGCTTAATACTCTGTGTAACATGGTGTTAAACAGAAGCCAAGAAAAAAAAAGGAGAAAGGAAATAGTAAAAGCTACCCAAGAAGCATAACAATACCAAGAAAAGGGACACAAGAAAGTCCTTTTCCTTGGTCAAAAGTTTTGGGTGACTTTAGCTTCAGAGGCCAGAGCCAGCATGCTGCCTGGTTCCAAGTTGTCTCTCCAGATGCACTTCAGAATCACAGTGGGTGGAGTTGTCATATGTTTTCAGTCCAGAGTTCTTCAGTAAGACTGTGGTGTTTCTAGTCCCAGAAACACAATTGTTAGAGCATGGTCCACAAGTTCCCTGAGTCTTGTTCTGATGACCATGTTGAGTTTCAATGTATTTATGCTTCTTTGTGCATCTAGAAGTGTATTACACCAATTTTTCCCCAAATTGTACTGAGTTAAATACAATAGAAATAAACTGCCTCTTATTAGACTCCTGGATGTTTGATACAACGTGACAAAGGAAATCTATACTAGATTTTGATTTTTATCTCCCTGTGTGATTCACTTGAAACCTGCAGGGCGCCCCTTCACTGACTGTAGGTCCAACATTACCAGCTTCTTTGACATTCTGCTCTTATTATTTATCCACTGTGATGGACTACATTTTTGAACTTTTAGCAAAAATAATCCCTTCTTTCCTACATTGTAATCAGGTATTTGATCATAGCAATGAGAAAAGTAACCTATATAACAGGTATGGGTGTACATGTGAATATATATATAAAGCATAGAGTCATTATAAAAACCTGTATATATGCTGTGGATGTATGTATATAGAATAAATGCTATTATATAGGCCTGTATGTATGCTGTGGATGTATGTGTACAACACATAGCTAGCATATAGAATTGTATATATTTATATACATATATATATATGTAGGTATATGTGTGGAACATAGAGTTATTATAATGATTTGCATATGTGGGTGTGTATGTGCAGTATAAAATTGTTATATAGACCTGTGCATATGCTGTACATATATAGATATAGATATAGATATAGATATAGATATAGATGTAGATATAGATATATACTGCATTGAATTGTTATATAAAATGTTTGTGTGTATGTTGTGTATGTGTGCATGTGCTCATGCGTTGTGGCTATTTGTACAGCATAGAGTTATTACATATATCTGTATATATGCTTAGATACTTACCTTGCCTAATTTTTAGTTAGACTTCTGTCTCATCTAGACATAATATTGACATGTCGAATCAGGATTTTGTAAGGAAAAAAAAATCCACAGCACTTGTCTGAGAACACTTTGCTATTTACTTGGTTATTGGACAACTCTAACTGTCTTCAGCAAGAAGTCTTGCAGTTGCTTAGCCATAACTACTGCTGCCCTGTTATTTCCTCTTATTGGAACTCTACACACAAGCATCTATCCCATGCCCTACAATAAATCCTTCCCTTCTTGTTCTTGTTATGTTTGGAACAGAAACCAGTTTCTCTTCTGCTTAGAACTCCACTAGAGTAAGCTGTTTTTTTGTTTGATGGTTTGTTTTTTTGTTTGTTTGTTTTTGAATGTGGCCTTATTATCTCTTTTATACTTCTCTTGGAAGAATTATTTTATTTATTTTATGTATATAATTATACCAGACAAATCAGAAAAGGACACTGGATCCCTTTGCAGATTACTGTGAGCCACCAATGTATTGCTGCAAAGGAATTGAAATCCACATCTCTGGTAGCACAGTCAGTGCTCTAAATGCAGATACATTTCCCATGTATATATATATATATATGTGTGTGTGTGTGTGTGTAAATGTGAATGATTCATGTTCTTCCACCAATAAAGCTAATCACATACGTTTTCCTGGTTTCTAATTTATATTTATTTTATTCCCAGATGAGTGAAAACATTGCCTATGATTCCCAGATACAAAAAATATAATTCCCTTTACCGTATTGCTCATACTATATTTTTGATGATTTTATCAGCTTGTATCATTTTAAGGTTTGAGTAATTGTCCAAACATATTTGATTTTTACTGTATACACTTTCAGTTAGGCTGTGCTCAGTTTCTTTTCTACACCTAGACTCCCATTCCTTTGTGGGCTCACAACTGTTGCCATTTTCACTTTACTACTATTTACCTCCTTAAATATTTACTGTTTTGATATATTTCCTTAATTTCAGGTTTTATGCCATCTTCACTTTTTTTTTGACAAATAAGTAAAATCCTAGAATCATGTAACCTCAAAACATGAGTGGTTCTTATTTTAATATTTTTTTTTTACAAAAACTAACTACTTTGTGATGCAAATAAAATTTTTTAGTGTGCATGATTTCAAAGTTTGCATATTTATTTCAGTTTCACAATTAGTATAGGTATAGGTTGTGGTTTGTCCTGGAGTTATAAGAATTTTGATGCTAATTCCACTGCCCCAAGGACAACTGCCTAGTCAAGCACTCAGAACACAGGTGAATTCACCAGAACCTTCTCCCTATTTAATTTGTAAAATACAGGTGAGAGCAGGTACAGGATACAAGGAGTCCTGTCATTGGACAAGAAGGAAGGATGGCCAGGAAAAAAGTTTGAAGGAAGAGGAGAAGACTGGAACGTAAAGAGGAGAGACAGGAGGGACAGAGAGTGTAGTTATGGCCGAGAGAAAATGGAAACTGAAGTTAGGATTCGGCTTTGTGTAGTTACAGGCTTTTATTAACGTTTTAAGGGATGTATGTGTAATGGGCTTTGGACGTTTAGGTGGGCAATTTTATCTTATAAATTGGGTCAAAGAATATTGTGTTGTGTGTTCTTTTGTGTGATTGTTTGATTGTAGGGAAGTGTGTGATAGCAGCTGGAGACACTGGACTGTCGTGGAATTGGGATGTGAGTCTCCGGCATTGAAACCTGCCTTGGGGACTAGATAGGTAGAGAAATTGCTGCCAAGCTCAGAGAAAGGCCTTCAGCAGTGTGATATGGGATGGACCAATGTGGTTGAGAGACTTTGCTGCCTGAGAATTAAGATACCTAGCAGATATCTTGGGGCACTACAGTGTAGACTTAGTGGGGATAAAGGACAGCATTTTATTTTTTATATTTTTACAACAGGTATGCATATAGAGAGCAAGCTGGATGTTAATAGTGTCCTAGCTGCTAGCTTTTGGTACTAATAACAATAGTGATGCTATCTACAGTCTTTTGAAATTAGAGTTGAGACACTGATGCAAAGCACCATGGTAGTGACATATTACATTGTTAAGACTCTAGAACATTTGCTGGGTTCCAAAATTAGTTAGTGAGACAGCTTGAGGTCACTGAAAACTTATGACTGCTACCCTTCTTTGAACTCAGCCTTTTGTTTATCCTGCTTTTAAAAGAACAATGAAAAGATCTACCTTACTTGGCTTGGATGTATCATGTGAGCAGTTTTTATAACCTAAGGTTATGACTTTATGTTACATACCCTTCCGTGGAACTGACATAAGAGTAACACATGTGTATTTGTGTGTTATAATAGTCATCTCTTGGATATAAGTCTGATAAAATGGATATCCACTGTAGATGTTGTAAAACAACGAGCTTGATAGCATAGATTTGTTATCTGGGTGAGTTGGACTCTGTGATTTAATCCATTGTAAAATACTTTTAAATATTCTGAAAGCTATCCCTTACTTCTTCCCAATGTGATGTTGTCTGTGTGATTCTGGAAAGGAGAAAAGAAAGGCTTTTGTTAGCAATACACACAAATGTACAGACACAGAGCCAGGGACAGAGAGATGCACAGGATAGTATTTAGGTAGACAAAGATTCTGGAAGCTATGTTGTAGTTCTTGTTGTTGCTTCTGCTCTTGCTGTTGTTGTTATTATTATTATCATTATCATTTTATTACTATATTTTCTAACTTGCTCTGCACTGTAGTATTTAGACATTTCTGGCCTCCAAGATGGTCACATGAAGAGGCACTAGCTGAGATCATACTTCTTCCTTGACATCACTATTTCTCTCTGTTTAGCATAGGACCAGACTGGAACATGGAGCTATAAAAATGTCTGGATCCAAGAAACATAATCACTGGTCTATTTTGTCAGAAGCAACTTATTCTTGGTAGCATAAGTACGTGTGTCTCTTTTCAACCTCATTCTTCCTTTTGTGTAGTTCTCCAGGTTTCTCTTGTGATGAATAAGTGGTATCTCCTCCTGGGTTCTTTTAGATCCTGCCCACCTTGTTTTTGCTTCTAAAGTCATATAATTCAGAACACAGCTCAGGTAGAGTGAACAAGCAGTCAGTGTTTATGTTTTAGCAGAGGCAAGACAGTAAAGAAGAAAGTAAATTATACAGTATGTAAAGTGGACCAAGCAGAGCAGCATGGGAAGATGTTCTCTCTAATATACGGACTAACAAGTCTTAGTCTACTATTTCTTTTTCTTTTTTTTTATATATCCCTGAAGTCTTCTTCCTTGAATAGGCAGAAGATACCTTAAAGCCATTCTTATCCACAATTTAGTCTATTACATTTTGACATATTATAGGAAGAAATGTACATAAAGGTGAAACTTTGTACAAAATTATTACTTATACTGAGAATAAGGGCAATGATGATTCAGGCTCTAGGGAACCATGTGAAAGCAATCTCATTGTTTATCCAGTCTCACATTTCTTCTAATTAGGTCAGCAAAGCCCTCATGGACATTTTCCTCATTGTTCCTAACTCCACTTAAAAAAACAAACAAACAAACAAAAAAAAAAACAAGACAAGGGGTTGGGGATTTAGCTCAGTGGTGGAGCACTTGCCTAGCAAGCACAAGGCCCTGGGTTCAGTCCCCAGCTCTGAAAAAAGGAAAAAAGAAAAAAAAAAGACAAAACAAAGCAAAACAAAACAAAAAACCCACAATTTTATTTGTTTTTTGAGTGCATATATTGTTCCAGTGCCTGTGAATGTGTGCATGTATGTATGTGTGTGCAGTGTGAGTCTTTCTCTCTCTCTGTCTCTCTCTGTCTCTCTGACTCTGTTTCTGTCTCTCTCTCTCCCTCTCTCCCTCTCTCTCTGTCTCTCTGTCTCTCTGTCTCTGTCTCTGTCTCTCTCTCTCTCTCTCTCTCTCTCTCTGTGTGTGTGTGTGTGTGTGTGTATGTGTGTGTGTTTGTGTGTGTGTTGATGTCCATGGTGGCCAGAAGAAGGCTTCTTATCCCCTGGAGCTAGATTTGAAAGTGATTGAGAGCCAACCAACATGGAGTAAAAAGAAGGAATGGAGGGAGATTGCCAATAAATGGAGTAGGAAAAGAACAAAATTTTTTAAAGAGGAGATGTACAACATCTTCCCATAATGTCATTTGGTGACAGGTAGTTAAGAAAAGCTAAGGAGAGCAGTGCTTAGCCAAAGAGACAAAAGCAGACTCCCTCTGGGCAGCTACAAATGTAAAAAGCCTCTGGGGCTTTGGAGCCCACAGGCTGTATTCCTTTCCCCCAAGAAGAATCACTTGCATGCATACACAAGTTTCCTTCTTTTACCTAGTAATCTGGCATATTAAGGCTTCCACGGATGCTTCATCAACACAAAAGGAAGCATTATTGCCTGTGATTGAAACAATATCACCTTCATGTTATTTTTATGCTCATGAATATTTACTATTCATATTAATTTTTCAATAACATGGTTGTGAATGTCATTTGTTTCTTTTCTATTTCAAGGAAAAATAATATCTAAATACTTGCATTACCTAAAGATTACAAGTTGAATTCTTATTGGGAGGGGTGAATTTTTAATGTATTGGAAGTGAAAGGATTTGTTCAAGTTGTCACTGAGATACCTTTTCAAAGTAAATCATGGATATGAAGCATTGCCATGGAGTTGTTTTCCTTAACCGAATTAAGGCCACACTCAGGGTAATGCTATTCTGATGGGTACCAAACTGCCAAGTCACGTGACATCTTCTAGATCATCTTCCTCTTGAGAGAATTAAAGTGTCAGATGAGGCTTCAGTGTTGGAAAGACACTATCTGCTCTTATGTCAAGTCCTGTTGTATGTACACTGTAGACAGATACTTGGACTGCTTCTGCCCAGAGCTCTAGGAGAACACAAAAGTAGCCAACAGGCTTGTCCAAGGGTTTATGGGACCATGTGCAAAAAGATGTAACTAAGGACTCTCTAAAGTGGTTTTCCTAAAAGAAAAAATTCCCTAAAGTAGATGAGAAAGAATTCATTGGAGTTACTGGATGAGGGATATGTTGAATGCATCCTGTCATCAGGTGTACATAAACCATTTTTTCTCTTATTAGATTTTTTATGTACATTTCAAATTTTTCCCCTTTCCTGGTATACACTCTGGAAACTATTTATCCCACCCCACTTCCTGCTGCTTCTATGAATGTGCTCCCCCACCGACCCACTCACTTCCTCCCACCACCCCACCATGGAATTCCCTGACACTAGAGAATCAAGCCTTCACAGAACTAAGGGCCTCCCCTCCTATTGATGCTCAACAAGGTCATCTTTTGCTACATAATGCAACTGGAGCCGTGGTTTAATCCATGAATTCTCTTTGATTGGTGGTTTAGTCCCTCGGAGCTTTGGTGGGACTTGTTGGTTGATATTAGTGTTTCTTTCCTTTGGAGTTGCAAATCTCTTCAGCTCCTTCAGTCAATTCTGTAACTACTCCATCGGGGACCCAATTCTCAATCCAATGGGTAATTGGAAGCATCTGGCTCTGTATTGGTCAGGCTCTTGCAGAGCCTCTCAGAAAACAGCTATATCCAGAACCTTTCAGCTTCCACTTCAATCTGAAATCCTCAATAGTGTCTGGATTTGCTGTCAGTATATGGGAGGGCCTTTGCTTCAGCTTCTGTTCCACACTTTGTCTCCACATTTTCTCCGGTAAATATTTAGTTTCCCCTTCTACGAAAGACTAAAGCATCAACTCTTTGGTCTTCCTTTCTCTTCATGTGGTCTATGAATTGTATCTTGGGTATTCCAAGGTTTGGGGTTAAAAATCACTTATCAGTGAATGTATACAAAGTGTGTTCTTCTGGGACTTGGTAATTATCTATTCTCATCCATTTGCCTGAGGATTTCATGAAGTCATTGCTTTTAATACCTAAGTAGTATTCATTTGTGTACATGTACCACATTTTCGGTATTCATTTCTCTGTTGAAGGACATCTGGGTTCTTTCTAGCTCCTGTCTATTATAGATAAGTCTGCTGTGAACATAGTGGAGCATGTGTCCTTGTTATATTTTGTTGCATCTTTTGGGCATATCCCCAGGGGTAGTAGAGCTGTGTTCTCAATTATGACTTTGTTGAATTCTCTGAGGAACTGCCAGACTGATTTCCACAGTGGTTGTACCAGCTTGTAATCCCAACAACAATGGAACAGTGTTCCGCTTTCTCCATATTCTTGACAGCATTTTCTGTCACCGGATTTTTTTTTTTAACTTAGCCTTTCTGACTGGTGTGCTGTTGCATCTCTGAATCATTTTGAATTACATTTTCCTGAAGACTAAAGATGTTGAAAATCTCTTTAGGTGCCTCTTGGAAATTCAAGATTCATCAGTTGAGAATTCTTTATTTAGCTCTGAACCTCATTTTTAATAGGACTATTTGACTCTCTGGATTCTAACTTTTTGAATTATCCGTATATATTAATATATTAGTGCTATATCAGATGTAGGATTGGTAAAGATCTTTTCCAAATTCTTTGGTTGTGTTTTGTCCTATTGACAGTATCCTTTGCCTTTCAGATGTTTTGCAATTTTATGAGGTACCATTTGTCTATTCTTGATCTTAGAGTATAAACCACTGATGTTCTTTTCAGAAAATTTTCCCCAGTGCCCAAGTGTTTGTGGCTCTTCCGTACTTTTTCCTCTATCAGTTTGAGTGTATCTGGTTTTATGTGGAGGTCCTTGATCCACTTGTATTTCAGCTTTGTACAAGGTAATAAGAATGGATCAATTTGAATTCTTCTACATGCTCACCTCCAATTGAACCAGCACCATTGTTTGAAAATGCTATCTTTTCCCCCACTGTGTGGTTTTAGGACCTGTGTCAAAGATCAAGTGATGACAGGTGTGTAGTTTCATTTCTGGGACTTCACTCTATTCCACTGACCTTCCTGCCTGTCTCTGTACCAATACCATACAATTTTATCACTGTCACTCTGTAATATAGCTTTAGGTAAACAAAGTGATTCCCTAGACATTCTTTTATTTTGAGAAAATTTTTCAGTGTACTGTTTTTTTTTTCTTGTTATTACAAATGACTTTGTATATTGTTCTTTCTAATACTAAGAAGATTTGAGTTAGAATTTTAATGGGGATTGTTTTGAATCTTTAGTGATCTTTTGGCAAAGTGGCCATTTGACTATCTTAATCCTGTTAATCAATAAGTGTGGGAAATCTTACCACCTTCTAAGATCTTAGATTTCTTTCTTCAGAGACTTAAAGATCTGGTCATATAGATTTTTTTTTCACTTGCTTGGTTCGATTCACAACAATGTATTTTATATTATTTGTGACTATTGTGAAGGGTGTGATTTCTCTAATTTCTTTCTCAGTCTACTTATTCTTTGAGTAGTGGAAGGCTACTGATTTGTTTGAGTTAATTTTTCCCCAGCCACTTTGCTGAAGTTATGTATTAGGTTTAGGTGTTCTTTGGTGTAATTTTTGTGTCACTTAAGTATGCTATTGTATCATTTTCAAATAGTTACATGTTGACTTTTCCTTTTCAATTTGTAGCCCTTTGACCTCCTTTTTGTTTTCTAATTGCTCTGTCTAGATCTTCTAGTACTATATTGAATAGGTAGGGTAGAGAGCGGGCATCCTTGTCTATCCCTGATTTTAGTGGATTGCTTCAAGTTTCACTCTATTTAGTTTGATGTTGACTACTGGTTTCTTGTATATTTCTTTTACTATGTTTATATATGTGTCTTGAATTTCTGGTCTTTCCTTGACTTTTATCATTAAAGCTTCTTGAATTTTGTCAAAGGCTTTCTTGGCATCTAATGAAATGATCATTTGTTTGTTTGTTTGTTTGTTTGTTGTTTTTGTTTTTTTTCAGTTTCTTTATATAGTGGATTATGTAGATGGATTACTGCATATTTAACCATCCCTGCACCCCCGGGAGGAACCATACATGATCATGATGGAAGATTGTTTTGACGTGTTTCTGTGATTGAGAATTTTATTAAGTATTTTCACATTGATATTCACAATTTTAATTGGTCTCAATTTCTCTTTCTTTGTTTGCTGTTATGGTCCTTTAGGTATGTGCCATGTCTAAACATAATCCAATTTTCCAGAGGCAGATACAGGTAGCTCTCTATGAATTTGAAGCCACACTAAGTCTATATAACGAATTCTGTTTCTCCAAGTCTACATTGTCAGATCCTGGCTCAAAAATTAATTTCATTATTAGACCCTATATATTTCTAATAAAACACCCAATTTGGTATAAAAGGAAGAATGAATAGAAAGATACCCTATAACTTTTTCATTCTGTTCCAGCCTGTGTTCTACAAACTGTCCCTTCTCAATCTGATGATGGATTGTTGGTGACAGGCATGTTCCAGACAATTTCCTACCAACATAAAATAGATAGTCACAGGGAAAGTGGAGTCTAAGTGCCTTCATATACAAATGTCTCTCCATCACAGAAATCATGCCATTAAATATACACTTTGGGATACTGAGATAGCCCACTCAGTGATATGAGTACCACAGTTCAATCCCAGACAAACCATAGGGTTATAAGGCCAAGCGTTGGAGCATATTCATAATCACAAAAGTAAGAATCAAGGACAAGTAGTTCTGGGGATCACTGGCCAGCCTCTCCAACCCAGCAACTTCCAGGCCAGTAGAGATCTAATTTCATAAGTAAGAAGACTACATTGCTGGAGGTAGACTGCAGGAATATGCCTTGCTCATAGGATAGCTGCCCTTACCACGCCACATGGGAACCCAAGCAACCCAGAACATTCTTTCTGCTCCATACACCATTTCTACTCTGATAAACTACCCCAACTCAGTACAATTTAGAAAGGAGCCCCAAAAGATGGTCCAGAATAGAGAGAACTGTACAGCCCTCTGCCTCAGGGTTCAAATTATTAAATATGCTTTCTATTACTTTCCATCACTATGCATGCCTCTGCATCAGCCTTTCCATTCTTAAATTAAGGAAAAACTGACCACAAGCTCTTGCCTACTTAATGCTCTCCCAGCCAAGGTCCATCCCCATGTATTTCATACCAAACAGGAAAGAAGCCTCAAAACCTGCCAATCCTGATGGAGAAGCCCTGCTGTTTACCATCATATGAAGCAATAACACTGAAAGCCATGCAGGGAGGAACCCACCAAGCACATCTTCTTCCCTAGAAAAGATGTGATAGTCTTCCTGGTCAAATTCCAATCTGCATGCTTCCTTCTTCCAAGAAGAGAATACCTGAGCTGCACACATATCTCTTCATTTCCCATCTCACACAAAGTACATACAGTGCATCATTATTTCATGTGCTGCTATGACAAATGCATGCTTACTTTTCCTACTGTTTTGTGAGGAACCTTGATGAGTAAAGTGATGCATGTATCCCAAATTGTTGAGCTGCCTATCTGCCTTGTGACTGGGGGTGTTATGACTATTCAGAGTAGGCAGAATGTAGTTCATCATAGGGGAATCCATGTGTTATATTCTGCTGCAGCAGAAAGGATATATTCTGAGTATTTCTGCTCTGGAAGGGAAAAAAGATTCCTCCAGATTCTGGTTTGTCCAGAACAGTCAAACATCTGAGAAATACACCTGGAACTACTAGGCAAACAGGCAGTAGGAAGTAGCTATGAATCACACGAGTAAATGCAGGCAGACGAGGGTAATAGTATTGGTATCTGGGACATGAACACCACATGCAGGCTGAATCCAACCTCTAGTGATGATTGCTTGGTGAGAGAATGTTTCCTCTGAGTATTACAGCTCAATAAAATTGCCACTCTAGGATAATTTTTGGTGAAATAAGAAATGCACTATATTCCCCATGGATAGAAACATTATAAACCTTTTAAGAGTAGGGTGTGGAGACATTCTGAAGCTGTAGGACAGACTGCCACCTCTGCATACCTCGGCTCATATCACTGGTCCAAGGGGAAACTGCACAGTGCCCCTGGACACAAGATTATAGGAACAGACAGCTGCTGGAACCAACTGTTCTGATCTGCGCCCAGGACAGAACCGAACTGGCCAGACAGCTCCCTGCACCTAAATGCCATGGGGGAGAGAGCTGGATCTGCAGAAGTGTGGATACTGCTGAAAACTCCGAGGAGACAACCCTCTGTCCACAGACCAGACACAAGAGAGAATCACATAGTGCCAACTGTGTCTGCTGGGTGCAAGGACCTACAAGAGCAATCTGGGACAGGAAGCTTTAATTCCTGCCTATGCCTAGAGCTGGAAGACAGTGTCCAGGAGCATGAACACACCTGAAATCAGAACACCTTGTCTCAGGAAAGGCTGAAAGTAAACAGGAAAAATAGTTCTATAGGGGTGCTGACACAGATGTCTATACCAGGGTTCAGTCACTCTCAGAAACAGCAAGACAAGCAAACACAAGCGACAACCCAATGGCTAGAGGCAAGTGCAGGAAACTAAGCATCAGAAACCAAGACTACTTGGCATCGTCGGTGCCCAGATCTCCCAACAAAGATAATACTGGATATCCAAACACACTAGAAAAGAAAGATTTAGTTTTCAAAATCAAATTTTGATAATGATGGAGAACTTTAAGAAAGTCATAAAGTACACCCATAGAAAAATGCAGGAAAACACAAGTAAACAAATAGAAGCCCTTAGAGATGAAACACAAAAATCCCTGAAAGAATTACAGGAAAATACAAACGAACAGGTGAAGGAATTGAAAATGGAAGTAGAAACAATAAAGAAAGCACAGAGAGAGAAAGCCTGGATATAGAAAACAAAAGGAAGAGACAAGGAGCAATATGTACAAGCAATACAAGCATCACCAACAGAATACAAGAAATAGAAGAGAAAATCACAGAGGCACAAGATATCATAGAAAACATCGACACAACTGGCAAAGATAATGTAAAATGAAAAAAGCTTCTAGCCCAAAATATACAGGACATCCAGGACACAATGAGATCAAATCTAAGGATAATAAATATAGAAGAAAGTGAAGACTCCAAACTTAAAGGGCCAGGAAATATATTCAAAAAAATTATAGAAGAAAACTTCCCTAACCTAAAGAAAGAGATGCCTGTAAACAAAAAAGACGCCTACAGAACTCCAAATGGATGGATCAGAAGAGAAATTCCTCCAGTCCCATAATAGTTAAAACAGCATATCCACAAAAGAAAGAAAGAATATTAAAAGCAGTAAGGGGAAAAGTCAAGTAACATACAAAGGCAGACCTATCAGAATTAAACCAGACTTCTCACCAGAGACTGTGAAAGCCAGAAGATCCTGGACAGATGTCATACAGACCCTAAGAGTACATAAATGCCAGCCCAAGTTACTGTACCCAGCAAAACTTTCAATTGACATAAATGGAGAAACCAAGATATTCCAAGACAAAACCAAATTTACACAATATCTTTCTATAAACCCAGCCCTACACAAGATAATAGTTGAAAAACTCCACCACAAGGAGAGAAACTACACCATACAGAAATCCAGAATATAATTTCCTTGCAATGAAACTAAAAGAGAAACAAACAAAGATAAGTCCACCTCTTACAACGAAAATAATAGGAAGCAACAAGCACTATTCTTTAATATCTCTCAATATCAACAGACTCAATTCCCCAAGAAAAAGACATAGGCTAATATAATGGATACATAAAGAGGACCCAGTATTTTGCTGCATGCAGGAAACACACCTGAAGACAAGACAGACACAACCTCAGTGTAAATAGGTGGAAAACAGCTTTCCAAGTGAATGGTCCAAAGAAACAAGCTGGAGTTGCCATTCTAATATCTAATAAAATTGACTTTCAACCAAAACTCTTTAAAAAGGGTAAGGAAGGACACTTCATATTAATCAAAGGAAAAATCCACCAAGATGAACTCTCTATCCTACCTATCTATGCTCCAAATGCAATGGCATCTGCATTCATAAAAGAAACCTTACTAAAGCTCAAAGTACACATTGTACCTCACACGATAATATTAGGGGATTTCAACACCCTGCTCTCATCACTAGACAGATCATGGAAACAGAAATTAAACAGAGACCTACAGAAACTAACAGGAGTTATGAACCAAATGGTTTTAACAGGTATATATAGAACATTCCATCTTAAAACAAAAACATATACCTTCTTCTCAGCACTTCATGGAACCTTTTCCAATATTGATTTTGCAGTAGGTCACAAAATATGCCTCAACAGATATAGAAAGATAGAAATAATCCCATGCATCCTGTCAGATCACTGGTCTTTTTTTTTTTTTGGTTCTTTTTTTTTCGGAGCTGGGGGCCGAACCCAGGGCCTTGCGCTTCCTAGGTAAGCGCTCTACCACTGAGCTAAATCCCCAGCCCCTATCACTGGTCTTTATTAACAACAAAAATGACAGAAAGCCCACATATACATGGAAATTGAACAATGCACTATTCAATGGCAACTGGGTCAAGGAAAAAATAAAAAAATAAATTAAAGACTTCTTAGAATTTAATGAAAATGAAGATATAACATTCCCAAACTTATGGAATACAATGAAAGTAGTACTAAGAGGAAAACTCGTAGCTCTAAGTGCCTGCAAAAAGAAACAGGAGAGAGCATATATCAGCAGATTGACAGCACACCTTAAAGTTCTAGACAAAAATAAACAATAAACCTAAGAGGACTGGATGTCAGGAAATAATCAATCTCAGGGCTGAAATCACCCAAGTAGAAAGAAAAAGAACTATACAAAGAATCAACAAAACCAGGTGTTGGTTTTTCGAGAAAATCAACAAAACAGATAAAACCTTAGCCAAACTTACCAGAGGACACAGAGAGTGTGTCCAAATTAACAAAATCAGAAATGAATAGGGAGACATAACAACAGAATCTGAAGAAATTAAAAAAAAATCATCAGAATCTACTAGAAAGCCTATATTCAACAAAACAGGAAAATCGGGAGGAAATGGACAATTTTCTAGACAGATACAAGGTACCAAATTTAAATAAAGATCAATAAACTATCTAAACAAACACATAACTCCTAAAGAAATAGAAGGAGTTATTAAAAGTCTCCCAACCAAAAAGATCCCAGGTCCAGATGTGTTGAGTGCAGAATTATATCAGACTTTTGTAGAAGACCTCATACAAATACTGTCCAAACTATTCCACAAAATTGAAGCAGACAGAGCACTAACGAACTCTTCTACGAAGCCACAATTACTTTTTTACTGAAACCACACAAAGACCCAACAAAGAATGAGAACTTCAGACCAATTTTCCTTGTGAATATCATCACAAAAATACTCAGTAAAATTCTTCCAAACTGAATCCAAGAACATATCAAAACGTTCATCCAGGGGTTGTGGATTTAGCTCAGTGGAAGAGCGCTTGCCTAGCGAGCACAAGGCCCTGGGTTCAGTCCCCAGCTCTGAAAAAAAAAAAAAAACAAACAACAACAACAACAAAAAAAAAAAAAACAAAAAAAAAAAAACCCGTTCATCCATCCAACATGATCAAGTAGGCTTCACCCCAGGGATGCTGGGATGGTTGCATATATGAAAATCCATCAATGTAATCCACTACAAAAACACACTCAAACTAAGAATTACATCATTATTTCATTAGATTCTGAGAAAGTATTTGACAATATTCAACACCCCTTCCTGATAAAAGTCCTGGATAGATAAGTAATTCAAGGCTCATATCTAAACTTAGTAAAAGCAACATACAGCAAACCAGTAGCTAACATCAAACTAAATCCAGAGAAACTTGAGGCAATTCTCCTAAAGTCAGGAACTAGACAGTGCTGCCCACTTGCTCCCTACTTATTCAGTATAGTAATTGAAGGCCTACTAATTCAGTATAGTATTTGAAGGACACAGCAATCAGACAGTGAAAGGAGGTCAAAGGGATACAAATTTGCAGGGAAGAAATCAAAATATCACTATTTGCAGATGATATCCTAGTGTACTTAGGTGACCCCAAAAGTTCCACCTGAGAACTACTTTAGCTGACAAACAACTTCAGTAAAGTGTTGGAGTATAAAATTAACTCAAACAAATCAGTAGCCTTCCTCCACTCAAAGGATAAACAGGCTGAGAAAGAAAATAAGGAAATGACACCCCTCACAATAGTCCCAAATATTAGAAAATATGTTGGTGTGACTTTAATCAAGCAAGTGAAAGACCTGTGTGACAAGAACTTCAAATTTCTCAAGAAAGAAATTGAGGAAGATCTCAGAATATGGAAAGATCTTTCATGCTCATGGTTTGGCAGGATTAATATAGTAAAGATTACCATTTTTTCACAAGCAAGCTACAGATTCAATGCATTCGCCATCAAAATTCTTATTCAATTCTTTACAGAGATAGAAAGAACAATTGGCAAATTCATTTGGAATAACAAAAAACCCAAGATAGTGAAAACTATTCTCAACAATAAAAGAACTTCTGGGGTAATCACCTTCCCTGACTTCAAGCAGTATTACAGAGCAATAATCATAAAAACTGTGTGATTGTGGTACAGAGTCAGGCATATAAATCAGTGGAACAGAACTTAAGACCCAGAAATTAACCCACCGCCTATAGTCACTTTATCATTTTCAAAGGAGCTAAAACCACCCAGTGGAAGAAAGATAGTATTATCAACAAATGGTGCTGCTTCAAATAGAGGTTGGCATGTAGAAGAATGAAAATCTTCCCATTCTTATCATCTTGTACAAAGCTTATGTCCAAGAGGATCGAGTAACTCCACATCAAACCAGATACACTCAAAGTAATAGAAGAAAAAGTAGGAAAGAGTCTCAAACACATGGGCACTGGGGAAAATTTCCTGAACAAACACCAATGGCAATTGCTCCAAGATCAAGAATCAACAAATGGGACCTCATAAGACTGCAATGTTTTGTAAAGCAAAAGACACTGTCATTAGGACAAAATTGCAACCAACAGATTGGGAAAGGATCTTTACCAATCATACATCTGATAGAGGGTATATACCCAAAATAGACAAAATATTCAAGAAGTTAGACTTTAGAGAGCCAAAGAACCCTATTAAAAATGGGCTACAGAGCTAAACAAAACATTCTCAGCTGAGGATTATCAAATGGCCAATAAGCACATTAAGAAATGTTCAATATTCTTAATCATCAGTGAAATGCAAATGAAAACAACCCTGAGATTCCACCTCACATCTGTCAGAATGACTAAGATGAAAAACTGAAGTGACTGTAGATGCTGGCAAGGTTGTGGAGAAAGAGGAACACTCCTCCACTGTTGGTGGGATTGCAAACTGGTACAACCATTCTGGAAATCAGTCTGGAGCTTCCTCAGAAAATTGGACATTCCACTAGCTGAGGACCCAGCTGTACCTATCTTGGGAATATACCCAAGAGGTGCTCCAACATACAACAAAGACACATGCTCCACCATGTTCATAGCAGCCTTTATTTATGAAATCCAGAAGCAGGAAAGAGACCAGATATCCTTGAACAGAGTAATGGAATAAAAAAAAGAAGTGGTACATCTACAAAAGCAATGACTTCATGAAATCCATATGCAAATGGAATGAACTAGAAAATATCATCCTTAGTGAGGTTACTCAATCACAGAAAAACACACTTGGTATGTACTCAATGATAAATGGATATTAGCTAAGAAGCTCAAATTATCCAAGATGCAATCAAAAAAAAAAAAAAAAAAAAAAGGACGACGAAAATGTGGATGCTCCCACTCCTTCTTAAAAGGGGAAAAAATCCATAGGTGTGTATATGGAAGAAAAGTTTAGAGCAGTGACTCATGGAATGGTCATTTAGAGTCTGTACCACTTGTGTCCCATATATACATATATACAGTCACCAAAACTAGATAAGATTGATGAAGCTGAAAAATGCATTCTGAAAGGCATCAGATATAGATCTCTCCTGAGAGAAACATCCAGAGCATGTCCAATACATAGGTCAATGTTACCAGCCAACTACTGAGCTGAGAAGAGGACCCCCTTTGGTGAATTAGAGGAAGTATTGAAAGAGTTGAAGGAGTTTGCAACTCCTTAAAAAAAATCAAAACAATGCCAACCATCCAGAGTTTCCTGGGACTAAACCACTGCTGAAATATTGTACATGCACTGACCCAGGGCTCCAACTGTGTATGTAGCAGAGAATATTCTTTCTGGGCCACCAGTGGAAGGGGAAGCCCTTGGTCCTTCCAAGGTTGGAATCCACTGCGAGAGAATATGGCAATAAGGGGGATCTATAGGGGAAATACCAGTACTGGGGATGGAGTGGGGAGGGATTGGGGCTTATGGATAAGGAACCAGGAAGGGGAATAATGTTTGAAATGTAAGTAAAGAAA
Source organism: Rattus norvegicus (assembly GCF_021556685.1). Lineage (NCBI taxonomy): Eukaryota > Metazoa > Chordata > Mammalia > Rodentia > Muridae > Rattus > Rattus norvegicus. Next base: position 5,046,268 of record NC_141538.1, on the reverse strand, counting down.
TATATCTAATAAAAATTAAAATAAATAACAGTAGGGTGGAATCCAGTGGTAAGTGTTTCCCTTTGGCTCAGTCTGAGATGATAGGGAGGCTCTATTTCCATGAAAAAGGGCTTCATGAATGGTCCCTACCTGATTGCCATGACCCTTTCATGCGATGTTGCAATTGTATTTACAAGACAATAGAGGTTAGCAAGCAACTGGATCCACAACTGTCATTATCAATCCTGTGATTACCCAGAAAACATAGCTTCTCAGCCTTACCAGTTCTTTTGTCTGGTAGGATCGTCTACTTACCCCACACCAAAGGATTGTAGTAGGTGACTCCTCCTGTCTGCCAAAGTATGTTTATCCATCAAATTACACTTATAAATTTGGCCATACCTCTATTCCAGGCAGATTGGCTAGTTTATCAGGAAGAGAGTGAAGAGAAAACAGAGAAAACAGTCTGTAGAGGTGAAACTATTTTTCTAGACTTTTTCCCTAATAAATAAGGATACTTGGATTGTCAGATCACTATGGAATCTTCTAGAAGATTATTGTGTTGACTATTTTATGCCAGCTAGAGTCAATCGAGTAGAGGGAATCTCAATTAACAATATTCTCACCACCAACAGGCAGTGGTAGTGCTTCCCATTAATCCCAGGGGTTGGTTGGCCGAAGCAGGTTGATCTCTGAATTGAAAGCCAGCCTTATTTACAGAGTAAATTTAACAAGATACTCAGCTATAGAAAAAACAAAAATGAACAAAGAAAGAAAGTGGTGGAGAATGAAGGAATAAGAGGATGGGAGTAGGAGGGAGGGATGGAGAATGAGGGGGAAAGAGAGAGAGAGAGAGAGAGAGAGAGAGAGAGAGAGAGAGAGAGAGAGAGCAAGAGAGAGAAAGTTTCCCATGAGACTAGCCCATGTGCAATTAGTGCTGAAGTTTCCTGATTGGTAAGTGATGTAGAAAAGCCCAGTTCACGTAGGTGGACACATCCCTGAGATGTTGGTTCTAGTTAATGTAAGAGAAAAGCTGAATAACACATATGGAACAAATCTCTAAACACGAATACTACTCTATGTCCTCTGTTTCACCTCCAGCTTTGAGTTGCTCTCCTGGCTTCTATGGGTAGACTGTGACCTGTAACTTGAAATAAACATTCCTCTATCCAAGTTACCTTTGGTTATTGGGTTTGATCACAGCAGTACAAACCCTAAAACAATCACAGATTTCAAAGATCTTTAGGAGTCTCTTGGCCACGGAGACAGCAGAATCCAGCTCTCAACATTCATGTGACTCTAAAGGAAGAGATGAAGACACAGAAATTAGCACAAAAATTGACATTCATCTTGACAGTTAAGTAACTAACATTTTCATTGCATGGGTTGCCCCCATCCATTGGAGGTCAGAGGCCGTAGTGTATAAGCTACTATTGTTATTTTGCTAGGTGGTCACAGTATAAATTGCCCTCTTAATATTTATAATTATAGCCACATCCATTTAGAGTTTCTCAGACTTTATGGGAGAAGCTTCTTTACACAATGGGCAGCAGTCAAAAGAAAGATGCACAACTGGCTCCATTACTGAAAATAAAATGAGTTCTCAGCTATATATGAGACATCAGTACAAAAACACACATGTGTACATTCATGCAGGCACACACACACACACACACACACACACACACACACACACACACACACACAGTGTTCCTAGGCCCCACGTCTTACCGAGAACTATTAGGAAAATTATTCTCAAAAAGAAAAGTTAAATCTTCCTTCTGTTCTGTACCTACAACTGCAGCAGTCATAGATCAGCACAATGTGGGTGTCACTTTACAGCTCTGACTGTCAGGATTCCAGCTCAAAACCTGGACCCACATCCCTATCTGTCTCCTTAGAGGCCTGCACTAATCAAGACACTCAGACCAGCCAATACCAGAAACAACCAGATGGAAAAATTTAAGCACAAGAGCATAATCAACAGAGGCCAATGCAGTACAGCACCATAAAAACCTATTTGTCCTACTACAGCAAGCCCTGGATATCTTTACACATGTAAAGAATAAGTTTTTTACCCTATAAATTATCATGCAAAGATGATACTTTTAATGCATATAAAACGAATTCTTTTAAGTAAATGTATTAAAGTACAATCAAACAGGTAGAAACACTTAAAAAGGAAACAAATAAATACCTTAACTGAGGAAATAAAGGACAATATAATCAAACAGATAATGGGAATGAATAAAACATTCTACAATTAAAAAAAAGGAAAGAAAACAGATAATGAAATCACAAATGTTGGCAACCCAGGTGATGGAAAACCCAAAAAAGATAACAGGAAGCACAGATCCAATTATCACCAACACAATAGAAGAAAGAGAAGAATATCAGGAATAGTGTACACCATAGATGACATGGATATATGAATAAAAGAATATGTCAAATGTAAAAGCTTCCAAACTCAAAGCATCCAGGAAATGTGCAACCCTATGGAAAGGCCAAACTGAAAAATAATAAAAGAGGGTATACATACCCAGTTCAAAGGGTGAAAAAATGCCTTCAACAAAATCATAGAAGAAATCATTACTAACTTAACGGTAGAGATGGCTATAAATGTGCAAGAACCTTATAGAACATCAAATAGAATCAGAAAAGAAAATCATTCCACCACATAATAATCAAAACACTAAATGTACAGAAAAAAGAAAGGATATTAAAAGCTGTGGGTAAAATGGCCAAGTAACATAAAAAGGTAGCGTTATCAGAATTATATCTGAGTTCTCAACAGAGACACTAAAAGCGAGAAGACCCTAAAGTATGTCTTACAGACCTTAAGGGACCAAAGTTGACAGGCCAGACTACTATAGCTAGCAAAACTCCAATCACATTAGACAGAGAAACCATGATATAATATAGCAAAAACAAATCGAGACAGTATCTATCTGCTAAACAAATCCTACTGAGGATACTGAAAGGATAACTCTAATACAAGGAGGATAACTATACCCAAGAGAACATAAGAAATTAATCACCTCACTGCAAAATAAAAAAAAGGAAGAATCATACACACAACTCCTCCCACATCAAAATAACAGGAACTAATATTCATTAATATCATTATTTATATTAATATCAATGTACTCAATTCACCAATAAGAAGGCACCGGTTAACAGAGAGTTTACATAAAGAATATCTATCTTACGCTGCATACCAGGATCACACCCCAGGAACAAAAATAGATAGTATCTCAGTGTAAAGACCTGGAAATTTTTTTCCCTGCAAAGGGACTCAAAAAACGTGCTGGAGTAGCCATTCTAATACTTAATGAAACAGACTATCAATCAAACTTAATCAAAGGAGATGGAGAATGATCTTTCATCATAATAAAGGGAAAGATCCTCTGAACATCTAGGACACAAATGTAAGAGCATCCACATTCTTCAAAGAAACTTCATTAAAGCTTAATCACACACTGAACCTTACACAATAACAGTGGGAAGTTCAGAGCCCCACTCTCACCAATGGACAGGTAATCAAAATTGAAACTATGTAGGAGGAAAATTAATAGCACTAAGTTCCTCAAGAAATTATAGAGATCTCATGTGAGCAACTTAACAACATGCATGAAAGCTCAAGAATAAATGACACAATACGAGCAAAAGGAGAAGATGGCTGGAAATGGTAAAACTGAGGGCTGAAGTCATTCAATATAAAGCAAAGAGAACAATACAAAGAATGAACAATACCAAGACCTGTTTCATTGAGAAAATCAATAGGATAGAAAAACTAATAATCAAACTAAGAGGCACAGAGATGGTATCTAAATTAACAATATTAAAAACTGAGGAAATTTAAAAGCTCAAATCACACAGTGAACTTCACAAAATAATAGTGGGAAGATCAAAGCTCTACACTCACCAATTGATAAGTAATCAAAATTGAAACTATGCAGAGAAAAATGAAACTAATAGATGTTTTTTTCCACAGAACTGCAAAACATATGGATGATTTTCTAGACAGGTACAACTTACTATACTTGAATTAAGATCAGAAAAACTATCCCAACAGTCCTATAACCACAAAGGAAATAGAAATTAAAATCTCCTAACCAAGAAAAAAATTATTGCACAATATGCTTTTAGTGTAAAATTCTAAAAGACTTTTTGATAAGACATACCGATAGTCGTCAAAAAAGACACAGACACAGATGGTAAAACAATTTAATTCATTTTGTGTGGCCACTATTACCCTGATAGCTACTCCACAGAAAAAAAATAAACAAGGAAATCCTCAGACAAATTTCATTTATGAACATAAACATGAACATATCCTTTAAATTTATTGCAACCCAAATCCAAGAACATATCAGAAACATCACTCACCACAATATAGTATGCTTAATCCTGTAAATATAGGCATAGTTTCATATATTAAAATATATCAACATAATCCACTATGTAAACAAATTGACAGAAAAAGAAAAAATATTATTTCATTAGATGGTAGAAAAGACTTCTACAAAATCCAACACTGTTTAATTTTAAAGATCGTGATGAGATGAGGTTGTCAAGGTGAATAAGAACATAATAAAAACAATATACATCCAGCCAATAACCACTATCGACTTAAATGGAGAGAAACTTGAACACAAGAATATAAATTCCATCAAACCAAATAAACAGAGAATTCTCAACAAAAGAATCTTGAAGGGCAGAGAAGCACTTACAGATATGGAGAGCCAGCCTAGTTTACTCAGAAAGATTCTGGACAATAAAGGCCTTGTCACAGAAAACAAGGTATATGTCTCCCAAGGAACAGTCTCTAGCCTCCCCAAGAATGCATATCCACATGGTCACATGCAGATACAAACACACACATTCTCCTCTGAACAAATGCACCTGTAAAATATAGGCATCTACTTAAAACAACCCCTGAATATATCGACCACTACTTTATGCCAGTCAGCCATTCTGCTCACTTCTTTATTTCAGTAATGTAGGCTTAGTAATCAGGATCCCAAAGAGGAGTCAGATTTTCCTCTACCTACATAACAGCTATGGTACCTGAAGTACAATAAGCTCCCCGAGATTCTGTTTCTTCACCGTTGGAGATAAACCTCCATGTTTATGCATGGTTTGTCAGCAAAGATTTCCTGTACTAGACTTTATCCCTAGTATGGTGATACTGTAAAATGACAATCCTTTAGCATTGCTGCTTAATGACACTACAGGATCTGCTCTCATAAATGGATAAAAGTAGCTGTCATGGCAGGACTGAGATATTTTAAGGGTGAGTTGTTACAAATTCAGCTTCTGATTGTTCTCTGCCCATGGTTTGATGTTGAAACTCTTCCAAACACACACACACACACACACACACACACACACACACACACACACCACTCTGTTACCACAACTTCCTTATTGAAGTCAGCTAATATTGATACTACTTTTGAATTTCAAAAAGCAGTGAGCTAAATAGCCTCCTTTCCATTAATTTTTTTAACCTACCTAGGTATTAGTAAAAACAACACAGTACAATCTTGTTGACATGTGGTATTAATCCGAACTAGGTATTTATGCTCACAGTGTTCAGAGTTGCTCAACTAGGTGGCTGGGCCTAACATCCCTAAAAGTTCCTGGAAGCCCTAAAAGGTCTATTAAATAGTTAAGGAATAGTGAAATACAGAGAAAGGTTTACTCAATGTGGCCAAACCAGGAAGGGAAGAAATTTAGAGGTCTAATGATCCACATTACACCACAGTGAGAATTATGCATAATTAAGAAGTCCTGGTACAAGTGTAGGCCTGCCTATCAACAGCCATCATTATCTTAGCCTCTCCTGAAAGGGGACTGACAAGCTGTTAGAATTACTCAAAATCTCCTCCTAGGAAACAAGCAGCCCCTCTGGGAGGCATTAGTGCCTCAGCTTTTGAATTTCCTAAGTTAGTTACCTAGAGAAATGGCAGGTTCTTGTGACTTTCTTTCTCAAATGCATGGTAGCTAAAGTGAGGAGCACAAAACTCTCCCTTTAGATTTCCTTTGGCCCTACAATGAGGGTTATAGAATGTGACCTGAAAATTATTTGGAATCCATAAAAATGAAAAATGCAGGACTGTCACTGACATCTAGAGGCTACCGAGCAATCTCAATTTTCTACTACACCCTTGAAGTGGAATCAGGACAATTGGCTTTGCAGCAAGTCATAACTATCGCTGTCCTTCCTACAACTCATGAGTTGAGCTCCAGGAAGACCCTGATGAGGAAAGAGTTCACTGGAATAAAGGCAGCTGGGGACATTTGCTCCATCATCTACATGTCGCTAATATCATCCTCAGCAAGAGGATGGTAAAGTAGTATGCACTGGGAGGCCTAGGTCAACTTCTTTTGATGTATGCACAAGCCACAAAAGCAGAGGACTCTGCTCCCAACAACTCAGCTCCTTACATTCCCTCATCTCACTCTGAGAAACGAGGGTTTCAGATATAATTTCTTGTCATGGAAATCTGGTAGACATCTTAGCAAACTGTTGTCCTGTCCACAATACCTGAAGTCCTTGTCATAAATAATGAGAGTCCTTGTCTCACCATTACTGGTACCACTGTCCATGTATCTCTAGGTAACAGGTTTGCTGGTGACTGAGTTTCTCATCTGAGGAAGAAAATTTATATGTTACCTGGCTTAGAAAAATCAAAAGGGTAATGGTGGTCACAATTCCTGTTTCCACATTTTCCATACTACATTCTTGGGAATCAGTGAGAACAAGCAGAAGGACATTCTGAAGTCTTCTTCAGAGATCTCTGAGAAGAGATGCACAATTCTGCCATGTAGCCCAGACTCTTTTTTGGAGTCCCTACCACATGTTGTTTGTCTCTGGCACTGTGACTAGAAATCTCCTCAGAGCCCCTGTTAGGATAATTTATCTATGTGCCTGTCTGTCTCTCTGTCCACACTGATAATAAACCTTCTAACAAACATCTTACCACCAACAATCCAGGCCAGTGTTCCCCTTGAGTCCCAGAGCTTAGATCTTTGAAAATGTAAAGGAAGGAAGAACAGATCTCAATTGAACTGTGACAGGGAATGAAGTCTTGTTTACAATTTGGAGACCTGGGACCTTATATATGTAAGTACCAATTCTTTCTATTGCTGAGATAAAACACCTAGATCAAATAGAAGAAAGCACTTAATATTTAACTTATTATTTCTGAGGGTCAGAATCTATGGTTACAGAGTAAAGAGCTGGTAAAAGGAACAGGTCATATCTTGTTCTGCAAGTTGGAGACAGAGAATGCTAACTGAGAATGTTGAGATTATTTTGGACCTCAAAGATTGTGCTAAATGACATACCTCTAACAAAAGACCACCTCTACTAATACTTCTCAAATGGTTCCTTCAAATTGAGACCATATATTCAAAATAGGACCCCATAGAGCCCATTCTCATCCAAACAACCAAAATCTGGTTTGCAGTCTATGATAGTGTAATAAGAGATAGATTCGAACTACAAAGAATGCATGTCTCAGCAATAAAATACTTGAACTTGCCAGCAAAAGTAAGGGCCATCAGAAAAAATCAAGTCATTCTTCTTCTATGTCCTATGTGTTAGCTGTCACCCCAAAACATAGTCCAGACACTTGGGTTTAAGTTGATTCTACTTGTAGCCAAGTTGACAACCAAGATCAGCCATCACACACACCCTGAGCTTGCAGAAAGGCGGCAAAGGCTTTATCTAGACCCGGGCACAGAGAAGCTTGAGAAGTACCATGTCTGTCTACAACACTTCCTAATGGATCATACTACTGAACAAAGTATCTGACTCCATGCATTTAATGGCTGTATGACTACCTCATTGCTGTCACAGTACACCTTCATGTCAAGTAAAACTATCAATGCTTCAATCTCTATGTAATGTCCTTGGCAGGAATAAAGATATTCTAAAGAGACAAGGTGAATCTTGCTTTAGCTATCTGGCTGTGGAGATGAAGTTCTCTTAGGATTTGGAATTTCTCAAGGCATGAACTACTTACCATCTGTGGAGCAAATCTCAAATCTAATCAGAATGTAGGTGGTACCTCCTATACTAGGCTAACAATTTAACCAATACTTGTACCAATGTGGTTTATTTCATACATGTTTAATTACTTTCTTCCCTAGTATGTTACATTATGCTAAGTCTCAGAGACACTGATAAAAACAGAATGTGTAAGATAGGTTCTAAATGAACTGACCATACAGTGGTAGAAAGGAAGAAATTCCCAATGAGTGCCTTCCCCTTATCATGTGAACCCGAAAAAGATTACAGGTCTGGCCCTTATTGGCCAGTCTTCTGCCATCCACAGGAATCTACATGCAAATTCCACTCCTTCCCTGTATTTGCTTTCTCTTCTCTCCCTGATATTAACCACGTAGCTGGATAAAGTTAAACTCATCTTCAAGTTATACATCCATAGCTGGAAGTTCATGACAATTGTAAATACTATCAAGTTCACACCTTATCTTTGACCACCTAAATAAGTCACCAAATTTCTTTATAGATGAATGCAAGTGATGCATTTTGTGCCATCACCAACTGGAGATGCTCTAACTGATCTATCTTCATGGAGGTACAGGATAAGGTAATCAGAACTGTTCTAAAGTCTATAGAGTATTATACCCTAATCCCCATATAATGTGCTGTAATAAGCACTCAATGGCTATCCAATAAACATTTTTCCTTTTTAGTGATTAATCATTTTCACAGAATAATAGTCTCTGAGGATACTCTTTGAAATGAATTTCTTAAGAGCCTTGATTCATCCATAGCTACACTGTTGAAAACTAAATAAAAGAATTTCATAGACATGGGCAGCCCTTGATTTGCATGCTCTAAAGGTTCCCAGCCTCCAACTGCAGGGATGTGTTTACATGTACTGACAGAACTGAGCTGCAATCTCAAGATATTAGTTCTAGAAACTGAAAATAATTTATGATAAATAATCAGATGAAGTGAAAAACTGAAAGTAGAGAAGTTAAATGAGAAAAGATGGAGAGGCAGTCAGCCTTTGAGTTTCAACATCATGTGGAAGAATATTCCCCAAGGCAATATCTTTTTCAATTTTACTCCCTCCATGGGCACTTGCAAATGTCAAAACTACATTCCAAGTTGTAAATAACCCCTGACTTATACTTTGTGTACTCAGGATAAGAATCTGTAGATACACGGTTTTTGAGAATGGGTAAACTCTGTGTTCAGTCATATCTCACTAGGAATCTTTCATCTGATAGGCTCTGTTCCAGAACATGTAAAAGCACTACAGATTGGAAATATGGCCTCCAATAACCCACATTCACATTATAATGATCTTGGGCCACATGTCTCTGAACTGCTCCACCTCACAAAATGTGTGTTAAAGGTATGCATTAGAGTCGGAGCATCCCTAAAAAAATAGGCTTAGCTATGCAATCTCTGTTGGCAAATAGATAATAGTGAAAGCATGAAAATCAGGACTATTCAATGCAGCCTCATAATGAAGAAAGAGGAGGAGGAGGAAGAGGAAAAGGAGGAGGAGGAAGAGGAGGGGGGAGAAGAGGAAGAAAGAAAGAAAGAAAGAAGAGGAAGAAGAGGAGAAGGAAGGAGAGAGAGAGAGAGAGAGAGAGAGAGAGAGAGAGAGAGAGAGAGAGAGTATGTGTGTGTGTGTTGCTGATCCAGGGATAGTCTGGTCAATCACTGACCCATCATTATTTTCATAAACACATGGCCTCTACCCTTGATGTCTGAGAAAAATCATGAAATGTCCCTGGTAGCTGCAAAAGAGACAAAGTAGCTGCAGCTAGTTAAGAATAAGAGAGTGGGCTAAGAAAAAAAGTCATTCCCAGGTCAGGATGCTCCACTTTTGATATAGATTCCCTCCTTGTGGGATTTTTTTTCTTGATATACCCCCTTTATCTTGACCTCAGGGTCTCTCACCTACCCTCTTGCATCAAAGTTTCATCGCCCAAGCTCTCATGCTTTAATAATGATTCTTATGGGCTTGCATTGGAGTTTTGGTTCCTAGTGGTCTCTTTGGGTTTTTTGGCAATCTTGGTACAACAACGTCTCATTCTTTACATTACACAAGCCCAGTAGGAACCAAATCATCTCTTTCCCTTAGATATTTAGGTTACAAAGACCACTCAACACAGCATTACCCCAGCACCCACACACAGCGGCTACACAGCAGAACACAACATATGCTACAGGCAAGCTCAAGTAATTTTAGCCATATCTATTCATAACAATAGCCAAGAGGAAACTCTGAACTTCTGCTGACTTACTGAACTTTATGTTTCCTAAAAGTGTCTTTGTTTTTGTTTGTTTTTTGTTGTTGTTGTTTTGTTTTGTTTTGTTTTGTTGCTCTTTTTGGTTTTGGTTAGTGTATCTCAGCTTCAGGGGCAGGGAAGCTAGGGGCCAAATTTGCAATGACTTCTTATACCAGCCAAAAACACTAGATTAGTAATTAATGTTCTTGTCATGAAAAAAATGCCTGAGAATACCAACTTGCTAATGTAAGGGTTTATTTTAGCTTACAACTGTGGGTCCAGACCATCAACACTGAAGCCACGTTAGAAAGATCTTGAAGCATCTTGTTGCATTATATCCACAGTTAGGAATAAGAATGCAAAGAATTCTGTTGATAACACTACCTGCTTTCTTATAGAATAGTGCTGCCTACCACTGTGATTATTGCAGTCCAGAAACCCCCTCACAGACATGTCCAGTGGATTATGTTCTAAGTGAATCTAGATCCTGTCAAATTGACAGAATTTATCATAATGTTCAGTATGAACCTTTCTTATCAACTTCACTTCTTAGCATTTTCTTCATTGTAAGACCATGACCTCAATTTCTTTACTTTTCTTTTAACATCTTTTGGTATGTTTTTTTATAATACATACATCAGATGATAAGGATGGAACAGGACAGATGGGAAAGGAAAGGACAGGTGGAGAGAGGAAGAGGGAAAGAAGATGAGAGGAAGATAGGGAATGAACAGAATGCACAAAATAGGAAGTCACATAAAGAAGACTTTTCACACCTGAACTACTTATTAGGCTTTTCATTCAGAAGCTGTATAATCCCTACTTTCCACCATCTCAGAAACAATGTTACATAATTTGAACAGTCTTAGATTCACTAACTGGGATCCTTTACAAGCATGGGTGTGTAAGATTGTGGATCCTCATCCCCTGCACCACAGTGCACAGTACTCAGGGAAGCAAGATATGGGAAGCTTAACTAAGTTTACCCCGCTTAGCTCCTGGCGGATGTTGGGCCATAGGGAAGGCCCAGAACACCACTTGCAGGTGGGAAAGCACAGTCAGTGGTGTGGAACAACTGGAGCTGACTCCTGGGTCACCCTGCATGGAAAAGACTGAGTCCATGGGTTTCATAGGCTTTTATACACCCAGGCACTGCTGGAAGTCATTGAAGAGCTGAATTTGTGATCTGGGCCTGAGGGCTGCATCTTGCCCTGAGCCAGGGAGCAAATTGGAGCTCCAGCTGCTCCCAAGTGGGAGAGTGCTTGGCTTTACTCCAGGTTTTGGCTTGGTGGTGGTTGTGTCTGGGACTGCAGAGAGGCCTCTATGGGAGATTAGACAGTAGCTTTTTGTGTTTGTTTGTTTGTTTGTTTGTTTGTCTTGGGGATGGTAACTTGGAAAGTAATACTAAATACTGGGTTTGGGTCAAACTTAGGTCAGGTTCTCTAAGATGGAGTCTGTTCCCAGTCTCTCAGTTTGAGGAGTCACATAGATCTATAAGCTCTGTAAGCAGATTCTGCAGGTAAGAAAAGATGTTAGAGAGTGCAGGAATCTATGACGTCCTCTAATTTGGCCCGAGGCACTGTAGTATGTACCATTTTAGTGATCTTTGAGAAGATCAAATGTCTCTGAGCTGCAGCATCTCAAGCCAGAAGCCAGAGGATACATTGAACCATAACAAGCAAGAGGTGTCTTCTGAAATAAACCTATTTAGTTTGATGCATCATAGTGGATATTGCTCTATGGAGGAAAGTGTCCAGATTCTGAGGATGTTCCATTAAACAACACAAGAGCATCCAGTTCCGATCCATACAGGAGTAGGATCTCTGAAAGAAGGATTAGTCACAATGGCCATTATTGTATGAAACCAAAGTTCCACCTGTAATGATGTAGAATACCATTTGTACCATCCTTTCAGGGATCTCCATGAATGAGAAAAGAGAAGGATAAGGCTCAAAGGAGGGGAGTTAGGACCCCAAAACAGAAAGACACTGGTGGAGTAATTTAAAATAAGAATTCAGCAGTAGAATTCAGGAAGACAGATTGGAAATAGTTCTCACTCAATGTGAATATGCAGATATTTGGCTTTGTGAGACTAACTGTAAAGTATCAACCCTGTCTTTGCCTCTACCTTAATGTTAACAAAGCTCCGTGAAGCCAGGTAATGGAACATGCAATTTTTAAAACAGGCATACAGCACAACCAGGCATGTTGAATATATCACTTTATGTTGGACATATTGGAACATAGATGAGTCTTTTCTCCAAGTCAGTGGACTATTATTAAATCCTTGTTCACTTTTCCATAAAACTTTATATTGAACTGACATCAATGGAAGAGCTGGGACACTGAAGGTGAAAGCAGGTTAAACTGAGGTCTATACTAATTGCCTCTAATAAACACAGCCTTAGGTTTCCTCACCTTATGAACACTTCACTGAGCTAAAGATTACAACGTATGCTTCAGCAATAGTGCATGAATGTGAAGGATTTATTGTGTATCATTAAAAAATAACATCTCTATCATATTATAAGTGATATTTCCCTTAATCGAGGTAGAAAGAATCACTCAAAGTCAAACTTCAAGACTTGTGTTTTCTTGAGTGCCAATATAATGGAAGAGAGATGGCTGGTCAGAGAAGTTACACAGATTTTCACACTGGGGTTCTCCTTTAATAGACAGTCTTGCAAATACATCCATATCCAAATGTATAGAAAGGAGATTTTTTTAAAACATGTTTTTGAAAATCCTCATTGATGATTACAATTTTTGCCCTTCATGAACAGCAGGAAACATTCGTGTCATAGAATAATACGTCAGGCTCTCAAGGTTTTATGCCAGCTACACATTGAAACCTCAAACTCTCAACACAAAAAGTTTTTGGGAAATATGAATGGCTTTCTTATAATAAATACTTCAGAACCTCATTTCAGCACAAGAGGTTTCTTCTTCATATCCATGAACACAAAATGGATTTTTACAATTTGATAAAGATTTACTGTGTCTCTTACTTACTGACTTTCATGGATGAATGAATATTATCCTTCAGCTGGAGGAGATTGGCACAAGTAGACAATACACCTTGATTTCCACATTGGAAATATAGATCAGGAAAATACTAAGAACGGAGATATTGGTGCATCCAAGGAGAAAAAATGAGAGCCTAATTCCAGAGAAGGCTAGGTAAAGGAGCTTCTGGAGCCAAAAACCACAGCCAGAAAGTCAAGGACATCTGTACTAATAAAACAGGGGTATGACTGCAGTTGAGGTAGGATGTACTTATGTTAAGATGCTACAATTAAGAAGCCCACGGGGGGGGGGGGAAGATGGATTAGTTAAGAAGGTATAAGTTTGCATTCAATCATGAAGATAAGTACTTAGATTTCTAATTCAAAACAAATAAACAACCTCTGCTCCCCCCCAAAAAAAAACAGAAACAAAAACAAAAACAAAACAAACCTAATCTCAGTCATAAGGAGGCAGAGATAAGCTTCTTGGAACACAGTGGCCAGCTAGTCTTACCTAATTAAATGAGAAATTCAAGCTTAAATGAGAAACTCAAGAAATGTAAAGAATGACACTGAAGAAATGGCTAAATAGAACACTGATTACTCTTCCAGAGGATCTGAGTTCCATTTTTAGCATACAAGGGATAGGCTACAATTGTCAATCATGCCAATTTAAAGGGAATCAAAGGCCATATTCTGTTCTCCATTGGCACCAGGAACAAATATCGTACATAGACATACATTTAAGACAAAATATCATACAAATAAAAATAGTAATAAAATACTTTAAATAATATAGTACAGAATTTGAGAGCAATACAACTCTCACTGACTCTCTCTCCCGCAAATTCATCCCACATACCCCCAAGATTTCATCACAAACACACACACACAAATGCACACACATGCACACATACACATACATACACAAACATATACATAAGAATGAAGGGACAACCTTCTAAATCACAATATGAAGAACACACTAATTTCTCCATACCTACTAGAACAAGAGAGCATGATCACAGTTCATAACAAGGCTGCAAAAGTGGCACAAGTGCTCTGTACTCTGGTATATCTACGGTCCCATGAAGAGATTTAAAAATATGCTTCAATACGGAGGCATAATGAAAAAAAAAACAACAAAGTAACAAATTGAGAAACTAACATATATTTCTAAAGGATGGTCCAAACTGGAGAATAGTAGAATATTAATCACCACATTGAGTTTAAATGCCTTAAGGAGCACTCCAGTCCGTGAGCTAAGGATTTATTTTTTTTGCTTTCCTGCCTCTATGACACAATGCCTAACAGATAAAATATAAGAGAAAACTAGTTTATTTGACTTCTGGTTTCAGAGAGACACAGTTCACCATGGTGAGGTTATGAGATAGTGATTCTTAAGATGGAAGAAGAGATATGACACCTTAGAAATATAAACACACACACACACACACACACACACACACACACACACACACCCATAATCATTACCAGTACCCGCACAGAAATAAAGAAAAAGGGAGATCAAGACAGAGATACAGAAATTTCAAAATTCCGTTAATATTTTATAGGATTGTGAACACTTTGAGTCAGGCACCATCATCCCTGAATGTCAAATGCATTACCTAATGTAATGGAATCCAGGCACAAAGGTTATGTACTTGAAAAGGTGGATGCAAGGTTAAGATTCATAGTTGTCCTGAGCCATATTTGAGTAAAGCCAACAACACTATTTATGTACTCAAGGCCAAGCTCTTGGGTCAAGGCAATATTCAGACTACATACAGTAATCAAATGAATATATAAAAATCAAGTGGCAAAAAACTTGCCTATTATAAGCAATATACAAGACTTTCATATTTTAGCAAAGTCTAAAACAGATAACCATAGTTTGTTACTTTATTTCATAATTGTAATTTGAATTCAATCTTCTTTTTGTCAACCAGCAAATTTCTTATGCTATTTTGTTGTTCATTAATATAAAATATTTTATTTTATTAATGGAGAAAATAGCAATGAAGAGTCCATACTGTTCCTCCAGAGGACCCAGTTTTGTTTATAGCACTCATGCATGACTTACAACTGCCTACAGCTCATGTTTTAAAGGACTCAAAACCTCACTCTGACTTCCATTGGAACCCACAAACACATTACATATGCACACAGAGACATATCTAATTTAAAATAAATCACAAAAAGTGAACCCAGTAAAGAGAAGGGGGATGGAATGATAGAAGGGTATAAGTATAAATACATATTGTATTAAAAAGTTTTAAAAGAAAGAAATGTCTTTTAACTGAAGCATGACAATTTTGCAATAATTGTAATCACAGGTTTCTACCCTGACTTTGATCATTCAGATAAAAGATAAAAAATCTTTATGTTTATAAGATTCAGACAGCATTAGGGCTAGGAAGATATTTACTCTATGCTACTTATGTTTACTTCCTGGCCAATAACCCCATGATATGATTTACAATCTTCTCTCTAGGCCACTCGTATTTCAAGTGGACAGCTCTCAAAGCCATATTTTCAGGATTCCCACTCCATGATGTATTCTTCTCTCTCTACCCGATTTCCTGGTTTAATTAACATAGACTTATACAACTCTCCTATCTCACCCAATCTACATATCTTCTGGTCAGTTACAGAGTGTTGGCATTTTTATTCAACCAATAGTTTTAAATTATGAGAAAAGGTCACATAGCATTACTTAATTATGTGAGCATGTGATGATTGTCTAGTCCTTGATGTAATCCAGAGCTTGGAGGCCAGCATTAAAATACTGAACAATAGAACAAACCTCAATATGAATTTTATGGAAATGATAATATTTACGTTAGATAAAATAAATTGATTTTCCAAAATGGAAAAGATGAAGATAAAACCAGGAACTTTCTTTATTTTACAGAAGGCCCAGGTAAATCAGAGATATTTGAAAACAAAAACCAAAAAAACTTAAAGATAGCCTTTGCTTGACTGTAAGTTACCAAATTTCCTGAGGTAGCAATTAAATATGTTGATTAAAAAAAAGTCCACTATTTAAAACCATAAGTCTTTCTTCTAACATTCATTTGATTTTTATAAAAGTCATAAGAACAGACTCAGCTTTAATAACTACTTAACTTTTCTTGCAAATTTATCAAAAACTTTAACCACTTGGAAACTAAGCTATAATGATCTCAGGATATATTCAATTTTTCTGTCTAGTCATTGTTTAAATCTTTCTTAAAAAGTAAACTAAAACCCATTACCTGAGTTTTAGAAAAGAAATAAATAGTAATCAAAATTTATGTACTCTAAAATAATAATCCATGTATTCCATGTGGGAGAAAGGGTGAAGATCCATTACCTCTTTTGATGCTTGTTGGTTTAAAAAAATTATGTTGTTTTAAATTGTGTAAGAGAGTGAGTCACACACACACACACACACACACACACACGGAGGGAGAGAGAGAGAGAGAGAGAGAGAGAGAGAGAGAGAGAGAGAGAGCAAAACACATAAAGTTTCCCTGAAAGTTGGCTCAAAACTGCAAAGCTGAAATATATATATATTTTTCCTTAGAGAGCTAGGTCTGTCTCCCAAGTGGTTTAATTAACATAGACTTATACAACTCTCCTAAATTTGGTTGGTCAATTTAGACAAAGAAAGAGAAAATCAATGAAGGTACTTCTTTAACCACACTTGAAGTAAAGTTAAGTGTGTGCAGCCAAGTTAATATGAAAAGTAGAAAATGGAGATTAAATGGGAACCATACTGGAAAGAGCTACAAAGAGACCCATTAAATACCCACAACCTACCCAGGCCTATATTCAGGGTTCTAAAGTGGACTTAAGTGTTAAACAGAAGGTCACAGATATGCATCTCTATACAGTCTCAGTCCAGGATATCCTTGCCTATCACTGAGCTATCATTGTCTCTTTGGAAACATATGACAGAGTGGAATCTTTCCTAGAGTAGAATTTTCACATGGCTGTCCCAAGCTTTCTCCCATCTCAGCATGAAATTCCTGGGAAAATTCCAATTTCTCAAGGCCTATTGTCTCAGTGGTCTGATAGCCACAATGAGAGGCACAAACATCTCTTTAAAATATCTTTATCCCAAATATGACCAAATTAAAGTGTGTGAAATTCTCAAAGAATTTATAAAATATAATTTTTAATCTTAGAGTTCTTAAGAAAATAAAGATGAGAACATTGAAATTAATACAAATAGTTTGATGGATTTTGCTTTATCATTCAAGTTATAATGAACAAATATCAAAACTGAATTAAACATGTTTATCCCTTCCATGCCTGGAATTTCACAGATGCTGTGAGCATCAAAGATGATTGACTATAAGATAGGAGAACTAAAATACCCAAGTTAATAAAGATGGAGGAAAAAAAGATAAGAGAACTATGCATAATGTTTGGTTTGCATAACTAGAATTTCTTCAGGAATAAATATGAGTGTGGGCCTATAGAGATGTTTCTGAGGTAAAAATTTTATACAGAGCCCTGTACAGATTGCAGAACTCATGACTGATTGCCTGCAAACACTACAACTCCTGATCCAGGGAATGTGATGCTCTTTTCTAAACTCAACAGTCACCCTTACCTGACAACACACACAAACTAACATACACCCACACACACACACACACACACACACACACACACACACACACACGTACACGCACACGCAAACAAACACACACCACATAATGTAAATAAAATTGAATGAAACAAAACTTTTAATATGTCAGTGTTCTTAGGTAAATTTAGTTTGTAACAGTTCATATTGCTCCTTAATTTTTCAAAGCAGATTCTGTGTGAATCCTCTGTGGCACTCCAGCTAGAGCAGAAAGCCTACAGATTTCTAAGCTCACTTGTTTGCATGTACAAAGAAATGAACATCCAGAAAAGACAGAAGACCAAGCTGCAGAAAAAAATGGAAAGTGACAGCCTAAGGATGGGAGTGCACTGAATG
The DNA here is from genome assembly GCF_021556685.1 of Rattus norvegicus. NCBI lineage: Eukaryota > Metazoa > Chordata > Mammalia > Rodentia > Muridae > Rattus > Rattus norvegicus. Next base: position 5,028,022 of record NC_141538.1, on the reverse strand, counting down.
GACATTGGCTTAGTTAGTTTCTACCAGGAGCAATAAAGCCATCATCTTGTGGAGCTTGTTTTTTTGTTGTTGTTTTGTTTTTGTTTTTTGTTTTTTTCTTGTGTAGTTGTCTCCCTCTAACTCTCAGCCCCAGAATTTATGACTCTTATAAGTTGTTTTAGGTTCAGAAAAATAGTATGATTGGGAGGTGGGTTTCTTTTTGTTTGTTTTGTTTTGATAAGTTTTATGTCAGATGATCAGACACTTTAGTCTAACTTCCTAAATCTTCTATCATCATCACCTCTTTTACCTTGGAGGTACCCATGATGAAACTAATCACGGGTCCATCTGAAAGGCTTTCCCTCTCTCTGGTACCCCTTTCAGAAAGCAAAGCAAGTCACCATGGAGATTATACAAAGAAGTTACTATAAGGAGATTAGAATAAAAAAAATAAAGAAGGGTCAAGAGATGGCTCAGTGGTTAAGAACATTGGTTGATCTCCCAAAAGACACGAGTTCAATTCTCAACTCCCATACAAAAGAAAGATTAAAACATTTGTAACTAAAGTGGCACATGAACCTGTGTCTTCTTTTCTATGGGCACCAAGCATGCAGACAGTATACAGTCATATATGCAGATAGCATATACTCAGAAAATGTTTTTAAAAATAATCGAATGAGGAGGTCCACCCACAGGGCTCTTATAGGTCTTCTAAGATTCTTAAAAAGCCCTTACCCGGTACCATATAACATGTATGTATTTGCACACTTGTGTGTGTGTGTGTGTGTGTGTGTGTGTGTGTGTGTGTGTGTGTGTGTGTTTGTGCATGTGTATGGAAAGCAAAGGATTGTTTTTCCTCAGACACCATCCACCTTTCTTTCCTTCCTCCCTTCCTTCCTTCCTTCCTTCCTTCCTTCCTTCCTTCCTTCCTTTCTTTCTTTCTTTCTTTCTTTCTTTCTTTCTTTCTTTCTTTCTTCCTTTTCAAGGTAATAGAGACATGGTGTCTTATTGGCATAAGACTTGACAAGCAGATGGGTGGACATCAACCTCAAGGATCAACTGGACTTCATTTCTCCATTGTGGAAATTACAAACACACACAACAACCCTTGAATTGTTTTCCATCTTTATTAAATTGGACATTTCTTATTTACATTTCAAATTTTATTCCCTTTCGCAGTATCCAGGCCAACATCCCCCTAACCCTTTCCCCTCCCTTTCGATATGGGTATTCCCCTCCCAACTCTACCCCCATTACTGCCCTCCCCCCAACAATCCCATTCACTGGGGGTCCAGCCTTGGCAGTACCAAGAAGTTACCCTTCCACTAGTGCCCCTACTAGGCTATTCATTGCTATGTATGAATTTGGAGCCTAGGCTCAGACCATGTATAGTCTTGGGGGAGTGGCTTAGTCCCTGGAAGCTCTAGTTGGTTGGCATTGTTGTTCAAATGGGGTCTCAAGTCCCTTCAGCTCTTTCCGTCCTTTCTTTGATTCCTTCAACGGGGGTGCCATTCTCAGGTTAGTGGTTTGCTGCTGGCATTCACTTCTGTATTTGTTATATTCTGGCTGTGTCTCTCAAGAGCGATCTACATCCGCTTCCTGTCAACATGTCCTTCTTTGCTTCATCCGTCTTATCTAATTTGGTGACTGTATATCTATGGGCCACATGTGGGGCAGACTCTGAATGGGCGTTCGTTCAATCTCTGTTCTATACTTTGTCTCCCTATCCCCTCCTAAGTTTATTCTTGTTCCCCTTTTAAAGAAGGAGTGAAGCATCTGCAATTTGGTCATCCTTCTTGAGTTTTATGTGATCTGTGCATCTTGGGTAATCCTAGCATTTCGGCTAATATCCACATATCAATTAGTGAATACCATGTGTGACTTTCTGTGATCCAATTACCTCACTCAGGTTGTTATTTTCTAGTTCCATCCATTTACCTATGAATTTCTTGAAGTCATTGTTTTTGACAGCTGAGTAGTATTCCATTGTGTAGAGGTACCACATTTTCTGTATCCATTCCTCTGTTGAAGGGCATCTGGGATCTTTCCAGCTTTTTGATATTATAAATAAGGCTGCTCTGAACATAGTGGAGCATGTGTCTTTGTTGTATGTTAGAGCATCTTTTAGGTTTAAGCCCAAGAGAGGTATAGCTGGGTCCTCAGGCAGTTCAATGTCCAATTTTCTGAGGAACCTCCAGACTGATTTCCAGAATGGTTGTACCAGTTTGCAATCCCACCAACAGTGGAGGAGTGTTCCTCTTTCTCCACAACCTTGCCAGCATCTGCTGTAACCTGAGTTTTTTGTCTTAGCCATTCTGACTGTTGTCAGGTGGAATCTCAGTGTTGTTTTGATTTGCATTTCCCTTATGACTAAAGGTGTTGAACATCTCTTTAATTCAATAGTCCTCAGCTGAGAATTCTTTGTTAAGCTCTGATCCCCATTTTTAATAGGGTTATTTGTCTCCTTGCAGTTTGAGTGTGTTCTTTGTATATTTCGATATAAGCCCTCTATCAGATATAGGATTGATAAAGATATTTTTCCAAAATACTGGTTGCCATTTTGTCCTAACACCAGTGTCCTATGCCTTGCAGAGGCTTTGTAGCTTTTTAAGATCCTCATTTTTCGATTCTTGATCTTAGAGCATGAGCCGTTAATGATAGAGCAATAAACTAGCACTCAGACGTCCAGGACTCCTATCATCCAGAGTAGGTAAAACTAGTATTCAAGGCATGTAATGTACCTGATTTAGATATATGTTGATTATCAAATTACCATAACTCTCTCATACTTACCAAATATGTAAATGCTTGTGTCCATAGAGCACTTAAAATCTGTTCTCTTAGAGTAATTTGGTGAAAAATAGAAAATTATTGTTCATAATCATTATGAAAGGTTTTGTTGTTATCAACTATCTTTACTTAACATAGTACAGTTAGAAAGCTGTTACTGTGCTTAGGATTCAATTCATTCACTAAAGTACTTGCTATTCAAGCATGAGCCCCATAAACCACAGAAAAATATCAATCATGATTGTACACACTTCCAATCCCAGCATTGGGAAACAGAGATAGGAAGATCCCTGGGGCTCTCTGGATAACCAATAGCCAAGATTGTGAGTTCTGGGTCAATAAGTGGGCCTGCCATAAAGGAAGAGGACAATTTTTCTGAACCAAACATAAATGGTGTACCCTGATCTTCATGCCTTGTGACTGTGTCCTCAATAATAGTCCATAAACAGATATATTGAGGAAGTAGTGCTTTAAAATATTTAGGGATTCCTATACAGGAAAATAAACTAGGACTTTGCAGATATCTGACAATAAAAATATTAAACTGAATATGGGTAACTTAAAGACAGGTAAGTGCAGAACTTCTCTCTTGCCACCTCACCCAAGCACCAGGCACAGAAACACTCAGGGTAATGTTGGGTAATGTTTTGTCCTAACCACAGTGTCCTTTTCCTTACAGAAGCTTTGCAGTTTTATGAGATCCCATTTGTTGATTCTTGATCTTCAGCATAAGCTATTGCAGTTTTGTTCAGGGAATTTTTTTCCAGTGCCCATGTGTTCGAGATGCTTCCCCAGTTTTTCTTCTATTAGTTTGAGTGTACCTGGTTTGATGTGGAGGTCCATGATCCACTTGGACATAAGCTTTGTACACGGTGATAAGCTTGGATCGATCTGCATTCTTCTACATGTTGACCTTTAGTTGAACCAGCACCATTTCCTGAAAATGCTATCTTTTTTCCATTGGGTGGTTTTGGCTCCTTTATCAAAAATCAAGTGACCATAGGCGTGTGGGTTCATTTCTGGGTCTTCAATTCCATTCCATTGGTCTATCTGTCTGTCTCTGTACCAATACCATGCAGTTTTTGTCACTATTGTTCTGTAATACTGCTTGAGTTCAGGGATAGTGATTCCCCCTGAAGTCCTTTTATTGTTGAGGATAGTTTTAGCTATCCTGGGTTTTTTGTTATTCCAGATGAATTTTGCAAATTTTTCTGTCTAACTCTGTGAAGAATTGGATTGGTATTTTCTTGGGGATTGCATTGAATCTGTAGATCAGTTTTTGTAAAAAGGCCATTTTTACTATATTAATCCTGCCAATCCATGAGCATGGGAGATCTTTCCATCTTCTGAAGTCTTCCTCAATTTCTTTCTTCAGAGGCTTGAACTTCTTATTGTACAGAAAGATGTTTTACTTGCTTGGTTAAAGTCACTCCGAGGTACTTTACATTTTTTGGGGATATTATGAAGGGTGTCGTTTCCCTAATTTCTTTCTCGGCTTGTTTCTCTTTTGTGTAAAGGAAGCCTATTAATTTGTTTCAGTTAATTTTATCCCCAGCCACTTTGCTGAAGTTGTTTATCAGCTTTAATCGTTCTCTGGTGGAACTTTAAGGATCACTTAAATATACTATCATATCTTCTGCAAATAGTGATATTTTGACTTCTTCTTTACCAATCTGTAACCCCTTGATATCCTTTTGTTGTCTGATTGCTCTGGCTAGAATTTCAAGAACAATATTGAATAAGTAGGGAGAGAGTGGGCAGCCTTGTCTAGTCCCTGGTTTTAGTGGGATTGCTTCAAGTTTATCTCCATTTAGTTTAATGTTAACAACTGGTTTGCTCTATATGGCTTTTACTATGTTTAGGTATGGGCCTTAAATTCCTATTCTTTCCAGGACTTTTATCATGAAGGGTTGTTGAATTTTGTCAAATGCTTTCTCAGCATCTAGTGAAATGATCATGTGGTTTTCTTCTTTCAGTTTGTTTATATAATGGATCACATTGATGGTTTTCCGTATATTAAACCATCCCGGCATGCCTGGTATGAAGCCTACTTGATCATGGTGGATGATTGTTTTGATGTGCTCTTGGATTCGGTTTGCCACAGTTTTATTGAGTATTTTTACGTCGATATTCATAAGGGAAATTGGTCTGAAGTTCTCTTTCTTTGTTGGGTCTTTGTGTGGTTTAGGTATAAGAGTAATTGTGGCTTCATAGAAGGAATTCGGTAGTGATCCTTCTGTTTCAATTTTGTGTATTAGTTAGGATAGTATTTGTATGAGGACTTCTATGAATGTCTGATAGAATTCTGCACTAAACCCGTCTGGACCTGGGCTCCTTTTGGTTGGGAGACCTTTAAGGACTGCTTCTATTTCCTTAGGAGTTATGGGGATATTTAACTGGTTTATCTGTTCCTGATTTAAGTTCGGTAACTTGTATCTCTCTAGGAAATTGTCTATTACCTGTAGATTTTCAAGTTTTGTTGAATGTAGGTTTTTGTAGTAAGATCTGATGATATTTTTTGAATTTTCTCTGATTCTGTAGTTAGACATGTCTAACTACTTGAAGTTCATGTCTCCCTTTTCATTTATGATTTTGTTAATTTGGCACACTCCTGTGCTCTCTCGTTAGTCTGGCTAAGGGTTTATCTATCTTGTTGTTTTTCTCAAAGAACCAACTTTTGGTTCTGTTGATTCTTTCTATGGTCCTTTTTGTTTCTACTTGGTTGATTTCAGCTCTGAGTTTGATTATTTCCTGCCTTCTACTCCTCCTGGGTGTATTTGCTTCTTTTTGTTCTAGAGCTTTTATGTGTGCTGTCATCCTAGTTACATATACTCTCTCCTGTTTCTTTCTGCAGGCACTCAGAGCTATGACTTTTCCTCTTAGCACAGCTTTCATTGTGTCCAGTAAGTTTGGGTATGTTGTACCTTCATTTTCATTAAGTTCTAATACGTCTTTAATCTCTTTCTTTATTTCTTCCTTGACCAGGTTGTCGTTGAGTAGAGCATTGTTCAACTTCCACATATATGTGGGCGTTCTTCCCTTCTTGTTATTGAAGACCAACTTTAGGCCGTGGTGGTCTGATAGCACACATGGGATTATTTGTATCTTTCTGTACCTGTTGAGGCTCGTTTTTTGACCAATTATACGGTCAATTTTGGAGAAAGTACCATGAGGAGCTGAGAAGAATGTTTATCCTTTTGCTTTAGGATAGAATGTTCTATAAATATCTGTTAAGTCCATTTGGTTCATGACTTCTCTTAGTCTGTCTACGTCTCTGTTTACTTTATGTTTGCATGATCTGTCCATTGATGAGAGTGGGGTGTTGAAATCTCCTACTATTATTGTGTGAGGTTCAATGTTTGTTTTGAGCTTTAGTAAGGTTTCTTTTACATATGTAGGTGCCCTTGTATTTGGGGCATAGATATTTAGGATTCTGAGTTCATCTTGGTGGATTTTTACTTTGATGAATATGAAGTGTCCTTCCTTATCTATTTTGATGACTTTTACTTGAAAATTGATGTTATTTGATATTAGAATGGCTGCTCCAGCTTGCTTCTTCCGACTATTTGCTTGGAAAGTTGTTTTCCAGGCTTTCACTCTGAGGTAGTATCTGTCTTTGTCTCTGAGGTGTGTTTCCTGTAGGCAGCAGAATGCAGGGTCCTCATTGTGTATCCAGTTTGTTGATCTATGTCTTTTTATTGGGGAGTTAGACCATTGATGTTGAGAGATATTAACAATAGTGAGCCTCTCTTATATGAGGATAGAGATTTTCTTGGTTTTGTTTTGTTTCTAATTTTTATCTATTCATTTATTTATTTAATTTTCTATGTATATACATTGTTGTGTATATACATATGTATATATGTATGTATGGTTATGTGGATGGGTAAGAAAGTTTTCCAAAGTCTTTCCTAGTCAATGTGTCTCTCAAATCACCTGAAAGCCATGGAAGCTGTGGACATTTCTTCAATGAGTCTACACACAATAGTATAAAATTGTTCTTTTTAAGAGCTGCTGAAATGCTTATTAGGTAAAGATGCCTAACTCCAAATCTGGCAACCAGTTTTCAATCCCTAGGACCTAAAGTGTGGGAAAAACAAACTAACTCCCGATAATTCCCCTGCCACCTCCACATGTATCACACACACACATACATACATACACACACACACACACACACACACAGAATAAATAAATAAATAAATACATAAATAAATTATTAAATAAAAATGCCAAGAAAATCTTTTTCATTTTCTAAGCTACAAAGAACAAGGCGACATGAATCTCCACCTATCCCTTTTGCACAGGGGCTACTGCATAAATACTATAAGAAAGACAGTTTTCATTTTTCTTAGGTATGCCCTGGTGACATCAACAGGCCCCAGTAAATAGTTCCAAATCCTGGTAACATAGAGTACTTCCTAGTCTCTTTGGGTCACAAAACAAGAAATACCATAACACATGGATGAAGGAAAAGGACTTATAGGGAGGGTGCTCAACATTAGCCAGATGGGGGTTTACAGGGTGGGAAAGCAGTCAGTATCCATTATGTGCATGTATAAAATGAATATAGAAGAAGCTTGGTCACATTAAACAAAATTCAAAATTACCCTTGTCTCCAATACTATGATTTCTGGAAGGTTAGGTGTATGAGATGGACCTTCTGGTATTTTAAATATATGGTGAGGTCTTGGGGGCATACTTCTATTATAACAATATATATATATATATATATATATATATATATATATATATATATATATATATATATATATGCCAAAATTGAGTATGACAATTTACAAAAATACTATTTAAGAAATCTTTTAATAAATTATCATACTGTAAATTCAAAACAAAATCCTGCAATCGGTGGGGATTTAATTGAGGGGGTGGGTCAAAAATAAAACATCTGCCTTTGGTTATCTTAACAAATTATTGGCATCACTTTGTGAAACATTAAATAGATGATTTATTGTTGTTTCATTTTGTTTTCTTTTTTCTTTATGTTTTCTTTCATAGTCCTTTAAGTAAACCCATAATTTTGTTTTGGGACCCATTTGTAGGTATTTTGGGCTACATGGAAGGTGCCATTTAGAAATCAATTCAGTATTCAATATATTATTTACAAATCCAGGAGGTGTTGCAGAGGAGATGGCTTCAAAGAATCATGTGCTTACCTCAAAGATTGAGGATGGAAGTCTATAGAGCAGATTCCACAAAACAAATAAATAAGCTGAGTGGGTATAGCAGCTCGCCTTTACAGTGGCAGTCTGAAGGTCCTTGTACCATGGGTCTCAAGGAAAGAGGTTTAGCTTAGGTACATAAAATTGGTGAACTATGGGTTCAGCGAGCCCACTTCAGAAAATTATGTACACAGTAATCAATTAAAGTATCTGGTATCAGTTTTGAAATTCCACATGCTTATGTACATAAATATTCATATGCAAGTATGACATACAAACAAGAATGTGCATGACACACAGAACATACTCAGAATAAAGAAAGGAAAGTAGGAAAAAAGGACGGAAGAAAGAAGGGAAAAATTAAAGGAAGGAATGATTAAAGAGTCATTATTACACTACCAAGCCTGCCATTCAATGTAAGGCTGAGTGCCCGACTCTGCTGTCCTATTCTAACATTATTTTACTGTCTTACCTTTGAATCTCTGACAAAGGTTCAACTGTGAGACAAGTGTTGCGATCATGCACGAAAGACCATGCTAAAAACCCAGAAGAAATTAGTCAATTTCATCTCAGCAGGTCAGATCCCTCCCTGACACCTTGTTGTATCACTGAGAGCAAACAAAAATTGCATCACCCATTGAAGTCCAGGACGTTTGGATTTGAAATAGGCATTGTGTGCAGTTTGTTCCAAGAGAATCCTAAGATGTTCTTTCTGTTTTACCTGACAGCATTGTGATTAATTGCTTTACTGTTGAAGTTTCTGGATCATTGAGTAAATGTTAAGGTCACAGGCACATTTTCACTCTGTCTTCAGAACATTTGTTCACTCTGTGCTCTCAACACCAAGCTCCAAATGAGCATCCCCTATGAGGGGTATGTTTCCATTTAGATGCCACAGTTACCATGGACCCAAAAAATAAAGCCGTAATCACGCCAGCTATCACTCACCTTGTCTACCCTCACAAGGTAGCATCCCCTCTAGGCCTTCCCCCTCACCAGAAAAACCTCTTTCATGAGCTGATTTGTGGATTAGTGAATATGGTACATGTGGCACAAGTTTGTAGATTGGAGATCAAAATTCCTGTACCAAGAGAAAGACTGAATGGGCATGGCAACCTACCTGTTATTCAGACAGCATTGTCCCCCAGGAACAAACTGGCTTTCTTGACTTCTGGTTTTCCAGCAGCTCTGAGTTTCATTTTAAGACCTTGCCTCAATGAATAAGTTACAAAGGAATCCAGGAACTCACACAATGTCTACCCTAATGAATGAATGAACATGAATATGTTTACCATCACACATGGAAGACATACCTTCACACTCATGCAAACGCACACACACACACACACACACACACACACACCACAAAACAACACAAATCTATATACATAAGAAAAAATTAAATACCTTTCACAGAAATTCATTCCCACACATGCTGAAAAGCCACAATCAATATTAAAAGATTCAAATATCCTAGTAAGAGCAGAGTAAACTAGGAGGTAGTAACAGACAAGTTCTTGGACAACTACAAGTCAATGGCAAGCAGTCAGCCAAGCATCTGTACACTTCACATAGATTCTGAAGGAAAATACACAATTCAGCATGTCAGTGGTAGGCAGGAATCCTCTATCAAGTGGCAACCACTCAGCCCACCTTGCAAGGGGGATCCTTGGATATATGCAATGGGAGGTGCCTATAGAAGCTAAGATTGGAACTCTTGTACATAAAAGCGAGGCAGAAAGTGGCACCTATCCACTTCTAAGAATCAAATCGTATGATTTCTAAGGAGACAAGAATTAATATCCATGGAAATCCCCCTAGAAAGTTAGTGCCCAGATGTTTTGTGCACATGAGCACATGTTTTGCATTTTAGATGTCTTTACCACTGAAGTCAGAGGCTCAGAGTAAACCAGGGTATCCTAGTTCAATATGTGTGGACTCATCTAATTTCAGCAGGTCTCAGATGGGAATGTGGACTTTCCAAAGAAAGAACCCATCGTCAGGACTACTAAACAGAAGCCCTATGATTTATATATTTCCAGGTCACTGGCACACTCTACAGTTCTCAATATTAAGACTACAATAAGTACTCCCACCTGAGATTATAGGTTCTGCAGACCTCAGATTTGCTTTCAAAACACACTACTCCAACCTCCAATCCAACATCAATCACCTGACGCAGCTTCTGCAAACATGAACAAACATGGAAATATATCTTAATTACCACCTTATTATATTTCCCTAGATAACTTTATCTCCTTTTGCAGGCCATCAGCAATGTTACATAAATAAATAAAAGCAGGGCTGGGGAGAGAATTACATTTGTTCTGTAAAATACTTGTTGAGCAAGCATTAGGACCCCAGTTCAAACACAACCTATATTAAAACAAAACAAAATGGGTGTTCAAGTACATGCCTGTGACTCATGTACTGAGGAGGAAGAGCCAGACATATTCCTGTGGGTCACGTGCCAGATAGTCTAGTTGAACACCAAGCCAGTTCTTAAGTCTGTCTAAAAAAAAAAAAAAACTAAAAAAAACAATAAGTGGTTTTCTCTTGAGGAAAGGCAATTTTAAAGTTGCTCTCTGGCTTCTAAACATATGTTCACATATACACATGCACTCAATACATATTTGTACCTACATCCATGTTTGGTAGCACAAAAGCCCTTTTACCTACATGTCTTCATGGAATCCAGGAGCACGCAGGGTAATTGACTCCATGAAAAGGACAAGGAACCTGGAAAGCTGGGGATTGATGTGATTAATAATCTGGTGATCTGCAATATCTGCTACAGCAGGCCATATCAAGCTTCGACAACCAGACTCAGAGATGAATAATATTCAAATAATTCTTACCTTATCTGGATTAACAGATGCACAGAAATTAATAATATTCAAAATAACTCTTACCGTGATTGGATTAACAGGAACCCTCTCATACTCCCTCAACAAGGATTAGATGTAGATAATAACCCAAACAACTTTTTTTTTATTAACTTGAGTATTTCTTATATACATTTCGAGTGTTATTCCCTTTCCCGGTTTCCGGGCAAACATCCCCCTCCCCCCTCCCCGTCCTTATGGATGGTCCCCTCCCAACCCTCCCCCCATTGCCGCCCTCCCCCCCACAGTCTAGTTCACTGGGGGTTCAGTCTTAGCAGGACCCAGGGCTTCCCCTTCCACTGGTGCTCTTACTAGGATATTCATTGCTATCTATGAGGTCAGAGTCCAGGGTCAGTCCATGTATAGTCTTTAGGTAGTGGCTTAGTCCCTGGAAGCTCTGGTTGCTTGATATTGTTGTACATATGGGGTCTCGAGCCCCTTCAAGCTGTTCTAGTTCTTTCTCTGATTCCTTCAACGGGGGTCCTATTCTCAGTTCAGTGGTTTGCTGCTGGCATTCGCCTCTGTATTTGCTCTATTCTGGCTGTGTCTCTCAGGAGCGATCTACATCCGGCTCCTGTCAGTCTGCACTTCTTTGCTTCATCCATCTTGTCTAATTTGGTGGCTGTATATGTATGGGCCACATGTGGGGCAGGGTCTGAATGGGTGTTCCTTCAGTCTCTGTTTTAATCTTTGCCTCTCGCTTCCCTGCCAAGGGTATTCTTCTTCCTCATTTAAAGAAGGAGTGAAGCATTCACATTTTGATCATCCGTCTTGAGTTTCGTTTGTTCTAGGAATCTAGGGTAATTCAAGCATTTGGGCTAATAGCCACTTATCAATGAGTGCATACCATGTATGTCTTTCTGTGATTGGGTTACCTCACTCAGGATGATATTTTCCAGTTCCAACCATTTGCCTACGAATTTCATAAACTCGTTGTTTTTGATAGCTGAGTAATATTCCATTGTGTAGATGTACCATATTTTCTGTATCCATTCCTCTGTTGAAGGGCATCTGGGTTCTTTCCAGTTTCTGGCTATTATAAGGCTGCGATGAACATAGTGGAGCACGTGTCTCTTTTACATGTTGAGGCATATTTTGGGTATATGCCCAAGAGAGGTATAGCTGGATCCTCAGGCAGTTCAATGTCCAATTTTCTGAGGAACCTCCAGACTGATTTCCAGAATGGTTTTACCAGTCTGCAATCGCACCAACAATGGAGGAGTGTTCCTCTTTCTCCACATCCTTGCCAGCATCTGCTGTCACCTGAGTTTTTGATCTTAGCCATTCTGACTGGTGTGATGTGAAATCTCAGGGTTGTTTTGATTTGCATTTCCCTTATGACTAAAGATATTGAACATTTCTTTAGGTGTTTCTCAGCCATTCGGCATTCCTCAGCTGTGAATTCTTTGTTTAGCTCTGAACCCCATTTTTAATAGGGTTATCTGTTTCCCTGTGGTCTAACTTCTTGAGTTCTTTGTATATTTTGGATATAAGTCCTCTACCTGTTGTAGGATTGGTAAAGATCTTTTCCCAATCTGTTGGTTGCCGTTTTGTCCTAACCAGAGTGTCCTTTGGCTTACAGAAGCTTTGCAGTTTTATGAGATCCCATTTGTCGATTCTTGATCTTAGAGCGTAAGCCATTGGTGTTTTGTTCAGGAAATTTTTTCCAGTGCCCATGTGTTCCAGATGCTTCCCTAGTTTTTCTTCTATTAGTTTGAGTGTGTCTGGTTTGATGTGGAGGACCTTGATCCACTTGGACTTAAGCCTTGTACAGGGTGATAAGCATGGGTCGATGTGCATTCTTCTACATGTTGCCCTCCAGTAGAACCAGCACCATTTGCTGAAAATGCTATCTTTTTTCCATTTGATGGTTTTGGCCCCTTTGTCAAAAATCAAGTGACCGTAGGTGTGTGGGTTCATTTCTGGGTCTTCAATTCTATTCCATTGGTCTATCTGTCTGTCTCTGTACCAATACCATGCAGTTTTTATCACTATTGCTCTGTAATACTGCTTGAGTTCAGGGATAGTGATTCCCCCTGAAGCCCTTTTATTGTTAAGGATAGCTTTAGCTATCCTGGGTTTTTTGTTATTCCAGATGAATTTGCAAATTGTTCTGTCTAACTCTTTGAAGAATTAGATTGGTATTTTGATGGGGATTGCATTGAATCTGTAGATTGCTTTTGGTACGAGGTCTTCTATGAAGGTCTGATAGAATTCTGCACTAAACCCATCTGGACCTGGGCTGTTTTTAGTTGGGAGACCTTTAATGACTGCTTCTATTTCCTTATGAGTTATGGGGTTGTTTAACTGGTTTATCTGTTCCTGATTTAACTTAGGTACCTGGTATCTGTCTAGGAAATTGTCCATTTCCTGTAGATTTTCAAGTTTTGTTGAATATAGGCTTTTATAGTAAGATCTGATGATTTTTTGAATTTCCTCTGAATCTGTAGTTATGTCTCCCTTTTCATTTCTGATTTTGTTAATTTGGCCACACTCTCTGGGTCCTCTCGTTAGTCTGGCTAAGGGTTTATCTATATGGTTGATTTTCTCAAAGATCCAACTTTTGGTTCTGTTGATTTTTTCTATGGTCCTTTTTGTTTCTAGTTGGTTGATTTCAGCTCTGTGTTTGATTATTTCCTGCCTTCTACTCCTCCTGGGTGTATTTGCTTCTTTTTCCTCTAGAGCTTTTTGGTGTGCTGTCAAGCTGCTGACATATGCTCTTTCCTCTTTCTTTCTGCAGGCACACAGCACTATGAGTTTTCCTCTTAGCACAGCTTTCATTGGGTCCCATAAGTTTGGGTATGTTGTACCTTCATTTTCATTAAATTCTAAAAAGGTTTTAATTTCTTTATTTATTTCTTCGTTGACTAGGTTATCATTAAGTAGAGCATTGTTCAATTTCCACGTATATGTGGGCATTCTTCCCTTATTGTTATTGAAGACCAGTTTTAGGGCGTGGTGGTCCGATAGCACGCATGGGATTATTTCTATCTTTCTGTACCTGTTGAGGCCCATTTTTTGACCAACTATATGGTCAATTTTGGAGAAAGTACCATGAGGAGCTGAGAAGAAGGTATATCCTTTTGCTTTAGGATATAATGTTCTATAAATATCTGTTGAGTCCATTTGGTTCATGACTTCTCTTAGTCTGTCTACGTCTCTGTGTAATTTCTGTTTGCATGATCTGTCCATTGATGAGAGTGGGGTGTTGAAATCTCCCACTATTATTGTGTGAGGTGCAATTTGTGTTTTGAGCTTTAGTAAGGTTTCTTTTACGTATGTAGGTGCCCTTGTATTTGGGGCATAGATATTTAGAATTGAGAGTTCATCTTGGTGGATTTTTCCTTTGATGAATATGAAGTGTCCTTCCTTATCTTTTTTGATGACTTTTAATTGAAAATTGATTTTATTTTATATTAGAATGGCTACTCCAGCTTGCTTCTTCTGACCATTTGCTTGGAAAATTGTTTTCCAGCCTTTCACTCTGAGGTAGTGTCTGTCTTTGTCTCTGAGGTGTGTTTCCTGTAGGCAGCAGAATGCAGGGTCCTTGTTGCGTATCCAGTTTGTTAATCTATGTCTTTTTATTGGGGAGTTGAGGCCATTGATGTTGAGAGATATTAAGGAATAGTGATTATTGCTTCCTGTTATATTCATATTTGGATGTGAGGTTATGTTTGTGTGCTTTTCTTCTCTTTGTTTTGTTGCCAAGACGATTAGTATCTTGCTTCTTCTAAGGTATAGCTTGCCTCCTTATGTTGGCCTTTACCCTTTATTATCCTTTGTAGTGCTGGATTTGTAGAAAGATATTGTGTAAATTTGGTTTTGTCATGGAATATTTTGGTTTCTCCATCTCTGTTAATTGAGAGTTTTACAGGATACAGTAACCAGGGCTGGCATTTGTGTTCTCTTAGGGTCTGTAGGACATCTGTCCAGGATCTTCTGGCCCTCATAGTTTCTGGCAAAAATTCTGGTGTGATTCTGATAGGCCTGCCTTTATATGTTACTTGACCTTTTTCCCTTACTGCTTTTAATATTCTTTCTTTATTTTGTGCTTTTGGTGTTTTGACAATTATGTGACGGGAAGTGTTTCTTTTCTGGTCCAATGTATTTGGAGTTCTGTAGGCTTCTTTTATGCCTATGGGTATCTCTTTTTTTAGGTTAGGGAAGCTTTCTTCTATGATTTTGTTGAAGATATTTACTCTTCCTTTTAGCTGGGAGTCTTCACTCTCTTCTATACCTCTTATCCTTAGGTTTGATCTTCTCATTGAGTCCTGGATTTCCTGTATGTTTTGGACCAGTAGCTTTTTCTGCTTTACATTATCTTTGACAGTTGAGTCAATGATTTCTATGGAATCTTCTGCTCCTGAGATTCTCTCTTCCATCTCTTGTATTCTGTTCGTGAAGCTTGTATCTACAGCTCCTTGTCTCTTCTTTTGGTTTTCTATATCCAGGGTTGTTTCCATGTGTTCTTTCTTGATTGCTTCTATTTCCATTTTTAATTCCTTCAAATGTTTGATTGTGTTTTCCTGGAATTCTTTCAGGGATTTTTGTGTCTCTTCTCTATGGGCTTCTACTTGTTTATTTATGTTTTCCTGGAATTCTTTCAGGGATTTTTGCGATTCCTTTCTGTAGGCTTCTACTTGTTTATTAATGTTTTCCTGTGTTTCTCTAAGGGAGTTCTTCACGTCTTTCTTGAAGTCCTCCAGCATCATGATCAAATATGATTTTGAAACTAGATCTTGCTTTTCTGGTGTGTTTGGATATTCCATGTTTGTTTTGGTAGGAGAATTGGGCTCCGATGCTTCCATGTAGTCTTGGTTTCTGTTGCTTGGGTTCCTGTGCTTGCCTCTCGCCATCAGGTTATCTCTAGTGTTACTTTGTTCTGCTATTTCTGACAGTGGCTAGACTGTCCTATAAGCCTGTGTGTCAGGAGTGCTGTAGACCTGTTTTCCTCTCTTTCAGTCAGTTATGGGGACAGAGTCTTCTGCTTTCGGGCGTGTAGTTTTACCTCTCTACAGGTCTTCAGCTGTTCCTTTGGGCCTGTGTCTTGAGTTCACAAGGCAGGTCACTTGCAGCAGAAAAGTTGGTCTTACCTGTGGTCCTGAGGCTCAAGTTCGCTCGCGGGGTGCTGCCCTCGGGCTCCCTGTGGCGGCAGCAACCAGGAAGATCTGCGCCGCCCCCTCCGGGATCCTCAGTGCATCAGGGTTCCAGATGGCCTTTGGTGTTTTCCTCTGGCGTCCGAGATGTATGTGCAGAGAGTAGTCTCTTCTGGTTTCCCAGGCTTGTTTGCCTCTCTGAAGGTTTAGCTCTCCCTCCCACGGGATTTGGGTGCACAGAGCCCCAAACAACTTTTAAGCTATCTCCATGAATGAAGCCATGCCACGTCCTTTCCTATGTCACTAAGCTAATACAGGCAGTCGATCGAAAGAATCCATCTTCTTTGAAGAAATACATATTTGAGTTAAATATCATTGCAATTGTGCCTTCATGTGCACTGGAGATTGTGTAACACCAGGAAACTTTTTCCCCAAATTATATGGTATTTAAATATATGAGAATAAAGTGCATGATATCAGACTCCCAAAATTTGATCCTGCAAATCAGGCTAAAGTTAGTTTTCACTCTGAGCTCTTTACAGATCATTTCTCTTCCTGCCATGGCACCTGCAGGAATCACCTCAATGCATATACATTTAATAAATAATAAATAAATAAGAAAAATAAATATTTTTGGCTTCTCTACAACAGCCCAGAGAGCACATTTCAACTGTACAATGACTACAAGACCTGCTCTTTCTTTCACTTTGTCATTTGAAGTAGTGATAGGTGGAATTAGGTAATGCCTCTGCTAAAGTGGGTACTTCTAGTTTCTTTGGAAAGTTAGTTATAGCTAAGAATATTCTGCTGGGACACACAGGTAAAGGGATATTTATCTGGAGCATATAAGTTAGAGAATGTTTTCCTGAAGCAGACACAAGTGAAAATATGATTTGATATAGCAAACACATGATAGAACCTTGGAAATAAGGAGTATAAATAGGGACCCACAACACTGGGAATTGAGCACTGAGCATTTATTTGATTTGCTGCACCTCACTATTCTTTGCTAACAATACACGTGCATTGGTTCACCTTACCTAGCATTGCTGAGTTCAACTTGTAATAAGTAGCCATTAAGAGAAACTCTCCAAATAACTGCTTAGAGGGTTCCTAGGATGGCTTGCTACTTCCACAATCTCCCCTTAATTTGGTCAGTGAGCCCATCAGTTTCTTTAGAATTGAACTATAGCTGTCTTGTATCTGCCTGCTTGAGGAGAGGACTATAGCTACCACTTCATGCCTGCTGTCTGCCTGCCTAGAGGACTGATTTTCAGCTGTTGAGTTCTGTTTGATGTTCCCTACAGGACTGAACAGCTGCCAAAGAAGATAGAGCATGCCCTCAAAGAACTATTGCTAAACATGCTCACTGTATCCTAATAACTTTTCTCTTCCAATACTTCTGTTTGGGGCTAGAGGAGAGCTAGAATCCTTATGAAAAGTAGATTAAAAAAGAAAAAAACGGCATGCTACCCAATGCACTTTGTTGAACAGCCAGCACCTATGTACTAGGTTACTGGTAATTACTATTAGTGTAACTGTGTTGATAGTAATGGCTAAATAAATATCAAAATGTTCACCATATCCTTCTTTTGAGCACTGGATAGGATAAGATGCTTTTCACTGTAAAAGGCAGATCTGAGAAGCCAAATTTGTCATCCTGTGATTTGGAAGGACCCAGCTGTTCCTTTTTGTCTCATGGTGAACTCTGTACAAGAGCCAAGGGCAGAGTGCCCCCAGACTGTCCGCCTATTGCATGGATTGATAAATATCCTGCACTTATCCTCTCTCTTCTAATTGTCTCTTTTGTCTTTCCAATGCATACAATGTTAGCATCAAACCTGCAGTATTGTCAACTATCCAAGTGAACCAGCTGTTCATTTTATTGCTGTGAACAAATATTTGAAATAGACAATTTAGAGGAAGAAGTGCTTATCCTTCCTAGAAATCCAAGGGGATCATCCCATCACAGAAGCTGGAAGGAGATCAACTTGTCATATCGCATCAACAGTCAAGAAACTAAGTCAGAACACAGTGTGCATCAGCTCTTTGATGGCTATTCATGATTGTCAACTTGACTATATGTGAACTAAACTATAATTCGGTAATGGAAGGTACATCTGTAAGAAATTTTCTGCTTGGTTTGAAGTGGTTGAATCTGCTTCTAGTCTAGACATTTGAGGTGGAAAGACTTTGATTCAAATCTTGAAGTAGAAAGATTATCTTTCAGTCTAGGACATAACTTCTGATGGAAGGCTATATAAGGAGATCGAAGAATGAAGGTTTTGTTATTTGCCTGTTTCCTCCACCTTGTAAGTTCATTGATTTCTTCACTGACACTGGATCCCAATTTTTCTGGATTCCATCATATACTGAAGTGTTGGACCCTCTTGGGGACCCTCAGTGTTTACCCACTGCTGAGCCTTTCTGATGCATTTGAAACCCCTTTCTCTTTAGAAAGGAACATCCTGACCTTTCTGTTAGGACCTGGGCTGTAACACCTGGGCTCTAACATCTTTGATGTCAGTTCTTGGTTTCAGTTTCTGTTTTCCTGCTGAGAACGTAAACTCATTTTTCCATTGTGCTTCCTGAGATTTTCCACCCAGTGAATTTGGGGTATATGTATTTTGAAGCTCAGTAAAGCATTGGCATTCTCTTCGCACAAATGACCAGAGTCTCTGCCTTTTCTTAAAGTTAACCAGGCCTACTCCTGATTCTCGGTACTGTGGCCACTTTGGCGCCATTACTTAAGACCACCTGAAACATCCAACTTTGTGCAAATAAGAAATTATTACATTTTTGTACTTTCTATAGCCATTGTGGGATTAGTTGGACTCTAGATTGTAAGCCATTCCAATACATTAGTTTTCCATGGAGAGAAAGGTTTGTTCTGCAAGTTCTGTGACCCTAAAGTACCATAATTAATATAAGTTATAACCCCTCTCTCAATACAAGATCTCCTACAGATTTCACAACCTTCCAGAATAGGTCAACCAACTCAGAAACAAGTATTCAAGCCTGAGAGCTGTCTTAGGATTTTACTTCTGAGAGCAAACAACATGACTAAGGTAACTTTTGTTGGTACATCTTTTAATAGTGCCAGCTTACAGATTCAGAGGATCAGTCCATTATCATTAAGACAGGAGAATAGGAATGCCCAGGTAGGCATGGAACAAGAGAAGAAAAAAGTGCAACATCTTGTTCTATAGCCAAAAAGAATAAGACTGGCATCCTCAGGCAGCTAAGATGAAGCTCTCAAACCCAAGCCAACAATGACACACTTCCGCCAACAGGGTCACAACTCCAAAGACTGCCACTTTCTGGGCCAAACAAACACATTTTTTGCCCTAGTCCACATAGGCTTCTTTAAATATATGAGTATATGGAGGTCATACCTAAACATAGCATAATGTAAATTATATTTAGTCTAACTACAAGAGTCTCCAGAGTATTTATCAGTCTCATCAATATTAAAAGTCAAAAGATCAAAGTCTTTTCTGAGATTCATTCAATTACATAAGTTTAATTGCCTTTAAAGTAAAAATCAAAAATTAGATGACGTATGCTATGTACATCAAATAATCTCATAGTGAATAAATACTGGGAAAAAGCCTCTCTGGATAAACTAAACTCTGCATCCCCATGTCTGATGTCAAAACACTGTTAAAAATTAGAACTTTTGACATTTTTTGTTGAAAGCACAACAATTCTTTTTGTGAGCTTCCATTCCTGGTTAGCAGCTTTCCTCAGCAGATATACCATTGCTTCCCTTCTCAAATATTATGGGGTCTCCAAGGCACATTAAATGTTACAGCTTCGGGGTTGGGGATTTAGCTCAGTGGTAGAGTGCTTGCCTAGGAAGCGCAAGGCCCTGGGTTCGGTCCCCAGCTCCGAAAAAAAGAAAAAGAAAAAAAATGTTACAGCTTCAAGTTGTAAAGTCTGTGATGCACATATCTATGCTCTGATATGACCTCACCTTGCTGCTGTTGTTGCTGTTGATCATCTCATGGTACTGGCATCTCCAATCCACTGTAGTTTTCCACAGCAACTATAATTTATCAATAACCTCTCACAGGATTTCTTCATGGAAACCTTCTTTAACTCATTTCCATGTTCTCTTCAGTTTTTGGCCATCAACTGAAACTGAGACTGCATCTTTACCAATGATACTCCCTGGAATCTCACAGTGCCAAGTCTCAGCTACTCTCCATTTTCTCTTTATACCTTCAAAGCCACCACCACCAGGATGAATCTTATAAATTACCAACTCCACTGTCATCATGAAGTAAAAGCTTGGCTATCTCTGGAGCACAGCTTCATTGTAATCTCAGAAAATACTTTCCAGATTTTCCCACAGGGATGATGATCTCTTCCTAATCACAGTTAATTTCTTAGTTCAAGCGGACATCAATTGTCACAGGAATCCGTTACATTGTTGACTCTAAATCCAAATCCACATGGCTGAATCTATAGAATTATGATGCTCTCTGCAACTAGAACATGACCCTCTTTTCTTACTGCATTATTAGCAGCTTTATGTTTTTCATTTACTTCACTTCCTAAAATTTGCTATCCTAGAACTTGCTTTATAATTTACCTTGATCGCGGAGATCTGCATGTCTCTCTCTCCTGATTGCTGGGGTGAAAACATGTACCACAGGCCAGAATTTCAGTGTTTCTCTACTTGGAACATGGTGTAAAGAAGGCAGGCCTAGGAATCAAGAGATCTGCTTGCCTCAGTCTCCTGGTATTAAAGGTGTGTGCCATCATGCTTGGAACTAAGTTTAGCTGGGTGAGGTCAGGCCCGAAAATTATCACTCTCTTAATACATTTATGTCATTCAATATAGGAGTCAAGTCAATTTCACTTGAACCAAACATATTATATGTTTTTTTTTCCTTTTTCAAATTGCTACTTTTCACTAAAATGCTCTTCATAGGACGAAACCAGAGGCTGATACACCTGAGAGCAGAGGTAAGACAAACTCTTCTTCTCTGAGTGACTCCCCTACAGTCCTCAAGACACACAAATCAAGGAGAAGTCTGGGACAGGACTCTTCTAGTTTTTGCCTGCATCCAGAACTGAGCGGTCACACAGCTCTCTGAACACAGATCTGGCTATTAATAAACAAGTCTACAGGAGTGCTGACAAGCAGGCTTACAAGAAGATCAAGACACTAACAGAGAGAATAACACAAGCTAACACCAGAGATAACCTGGTGGTGAGAGGCAAGTGTAGGACGCTAAGAAAAGAAACCAAGACTATTTCATACCACTAGAGCTCAGTTTTCCCACCAAAGCAAATACTGAATATCCAAAAACTCTGGAAAAACAAGGTTAAGATTTAACATCACACCTCATAATGATGATAGAGGACTTTAAGAAGGACATAAAAAACTCCCTTAAAGAAATAAAGGAAAACAGAAGTAATCAAGTAAATACCCTTAAAGAGGAAACACAAACATCCCTTAAAGAATTACAGGAAAACCAAACAGGTAAAGGAATTTAAAGAAACAGCCCAAGATTTAAAAACAGATATATATATATATATATATATATATATATATATATATATATATATATATACAATAAACAAATACAAAGGAAGAGAACCCTGGAGATAGGAATCCTAAGAAAGAGATAAGGAGTCATAGACGTAAGAATCACACATAATATAAGAGATAGAAGAGAGATTCTGAGAGCAGAAGATACCATAGAAAACATGGACACAACTGCCAAAGAAACAGTGAAATGCAAAAAGCTCCTAACTAAAATCATCCAGAAAATCAAGGACACAATGAGAAGATCAAACCTAAGAATAAGAAGTATAAAAGAGAGTGAAGACTACCAAATTAAAAGGCTGCTAAATATCTTCAACAAAATTATAGATGGTAACTTCCCTAACCTAAAGAAAGAGATAGCCCACAAACGTAAAAGAAGCCTACAGAACTCCAAATAGATTGGACCATAAAAGAAATTCCTCCTGTCACATAATAGTCAAAACACCAAATGCACAAAACAAAGAATATTAAAAGCAGTAAAGGAAAAAGGTTAAGTAACATATATAGGCAGACTTATCATAATTAACCAGACTTCTCACCAGCGACTGATCCTGGGCAGAAGTCATATAGACTCTAAGAGAACTCAAATGCCAACCCAGTCACAGTATCCAGCAAACCTCTCAATTAACATTCATGGAGAAACCAAGATATTCCATAAAAAAACAAGTTTACACAATAACTTTCCAGAAATTCAGCCCTACAAAAAATAATAGAGAGAAAGCTCTAACAGAAGGAGAGAAATTTCAACCGGGGAAAAGAAAGAAATTTATTTTCTTGCATCAAGCCCAAAGGAAGTGAGACACAAACATAGTTACACCTCAAACAACAAAAATAACAGGAAACAACAATCACTTTTTCTTACTATCTCTTAACATCAATGGACTCAATTTCCCAATAGAGAGAAATAGACTAACAGACTGGATACTTAAAGAGGACCCAGCGCTTTGCTGCATAAGGAAAACACACCTTAGTGACAAAGACAGCCACTACCCCAGAGTAAAAGACTAGAAAACAATTTTCTCAGCAAATGGTCCTAAGAAACAAGTTGGGGTAGCCATTCTAATATCAAACAAAATTGACTTTCCATTAAAAGTTTTCAAAAAGAAGAGGAAGAATTTCATATTCATCAGAGGAAAAATCTACTGAGAAGTACTCTCAAAACTGAATCCCTCTGTTCCAAATGCAAGGACACGTACATTTATAAAATGAACATTACTAAAGCACCAAGCACACATTTCACACCACACAATAAGAGTAGGAGATTTCAACACCCCTTCTCTCATCAATGGACAGATCATGGAAGCAGAAAGTAAAGAGAGACATAGAGAAACTAACAAATTTTCCACCAAATGGATTTAACATATATTTTTAGCACACTTCATCCTAAAACAAAAGAATATAGTTTCTTCTCAGTACCTCATGGTACCTTCTCCATAATTGACCATAAAATCAGTCACAAAACAGGCATAAACAAACACAAGAAGACAGAAATGATCCCATGTATCATATCATCTTACTACAGACAAAGGCTGTCTCTTCAATAACAACAAAAACCACAGAAAGCCCACATACACATGGTAGTTGAACAATGTTCTACTCAATGATAACTTTGTAAAGGAAGAAATAAAAAGAAAAAGGAAATTAAGAACTTTTTAGAATATAATGAAAATGTAGGTACAAGATTCCCAAACTTATGGGATACAGTGAAAGTAATGCTAAGAGGAAAACTAATAACTCTGAGTGCTTCCAAAAAGAAACTAGAGAGAGCATACATTAACAACTTGACAGCACCCATAAAAGCTCTAGAAAAAAAAAGAATCAAATACATTGATTTAGGAAATATTTAAACTCAGGGCTGAAATCAACCAAGTAAAACAAAAAAGAACTAAACAAATTAACAACAAAACTAGGAGCCGGTTGTTTGAGAAAATCAACATGACAGATTAACCCTTAACCAGACTAACCAGAGGGCACAGAGAATGTATTCAAATTAACAAAATGAAAGGGAGGAGTTGAACAGTAGTGGCGGTGGTGACTCTGACAACTTGGGACTCAGTGCAAGTACCACAGACTAAACCATGATCATTTCGAGGATCTTCAGGCTCTCCTCTGTCCTTTGGTCAGCAGTCTCTGTGCAATTGAGGAGGAACATTGGTGTTACAGCTGTGGTGTTTAATAAGGAACTTGATCCTGCACAGAAACTTCGTGGACAAGATTAAAGTGGTCAAAACAAAGCAACAGACATCTGGAGGACCTGTTGATACTGGCCCAGAGTATCACCAATATCTGGACAGAGAGCTTTTTAACCTTAAACAAATGTTGGTAAAGGAGAGATGGATAAGTTTCCTACCTTCAACTTTGAGGATCTCAAATTTGAAGTCATTGACAAAACCCAGTCTTGAGGAACATATACCATGTTGCAATTTCTAATAAATTATTACTAAAGCTAACCTAAAATATTCAAATAAACATTCACTTTACAGTTAAAAAATGAAAAGGGAGACATAACAGCAGAATCTGAGAAAATTTACAAATCATCAGATCCTACTACAAAAGCCAATAATCAACAAAACTGGAAAATCTGGATCAAGTGGAAAATATTCTAGACAGATACCTGATATCAAATTAAATCAGGATCAAATAAACCATCTAAACATTCCCATAACTTCTAAAGAAATAAAAGAAGTTACTAAAAGTCTCTCAACTGAAAAATACTCAGGATAAAATGGGTTCAGTGCAGCATTCTATCATAACTCCATAAAAGACCTTATACCAATACCGTCCAAACTATACCACAGAATAGAAGAAATAGAAGAAACACTACACAATTTATTTTCTGAAGCCACAATTATGCTTATAACTAAAACACCCAAAGACCCAACAAAGAGCAAGAATTGCAAACCAGTTTCCGTTATGAATATCGATGCAAAAATACTCAATAAAATTCTTGCAAACCAAACCCCAAAACAATTCAAAACAATCATCCATCATGATCAAGCTGGCTTCATCCCAGGGATGCAGGGATGGTTTAATATACAGAAATCCATAGACATAATCCACTATGTAAATGAAATCAAAGGAAAAAAGAAAGATAATTATTTCATTAGATTCTGAGAAAGCATTTGACAAAATTCAACACCACTTCATGATAAAAGTCCTGGAAAGATTAAGAATTCAACATCCAAATCAAAACATAGTAAAAGCAAAATACAGCAAACCAGTAGCTAATATCAAGGTAAATGGAGAGAAACTTGAAGCAATCCCATTACAATCAGGGAATAGACAAGACTGCACACTCTCTCCCTACTTATTCAATATAGTACTCAATGTCCTAGTCAGAGCAATCAGACAGCAAATTGAGGTCAAACTGACACAAATTGGAAAGGAGGAAGTCAATATATAACAATTAGGGGATGATATGATAGTATATTTAATTGACCCCAGTGATTCCACCAGATAAATAGGAAGCCTGATAAAAAACTTCAGCAAAGCGGCTGGGTAGAAAATTTAGAAAATCAAATCAGGCACTCCTGAGGCTGCAGAGGGAAGAGACCACCAACACTGCTCACCCCTGCCCACATCCCTGGCCCAAGAGGAAACTGTATAAGGCCTCTGGGCTCCCGTGGGGGAGGGCCCAGGAGCGGCAGGACCCCTGCCTGAGACACCACCAGTACCTGAAGGAAACAGACCAGATAAACAGTTCTCTGCACCCAAATCCCGTGGGAGGGAGAGCTGAACCTTCAGAGAGGCAGACAAGCCTGGGAAACCAGAAGAGACTGCTCTCTGCACACACATCTCGGACGCCAGAGGAAAAAGCCAAAGACCATCTGGAAGCCTGGTGCACTGAAGCTCCCGGAAGGGGCGGCACAGGTCTTCCTGGTTGCTGCCGCTGCAGAGAGCCCGTGGGCAGCACCCCACGAGCGAACTTGAGCCTCGGGACCACAGGTAAGACCAACTTTTCTGCTGCAAGAAAGCTGCCTGGTGAGCTTGGGACACAGGGAAGCAGAATTCCTCTAGGACCGGGCACGTTCTGTGTTTACCAGAAGTCCCACACCCGCGGATCCTGGCCCGCAGCAGCTCTCTGCCCCCAGACCCTGTGAGAGAGAGACCCAACCGCCTGGTCAGGTGGGCACTCCTGAGGCTGCAGAGCAGAAGAGACCACCAACACTGCTCACCCCTGCCCACATCCCTGGCCCAAGAGGAAACTGTATAAGGCCTCTGGGCTCCCGTGGGGGAGGGCCCAGGAGCGGCAGGACCCCTGGCTGAGACACCACCAGAACCTGAAGGAAACAGACCGGATAAACAGTTCTCTGCACCCAAATCCCGTGGGAGGGAGAGCTGAAACTTCAGAGAGGCAGACAAGCCTGGGAAACCAGAAGAGACTGCTCTCTGCACACACATCTCGGACGCCAGAGGAAAAAGCCAAAGACCATCTGGAACCCTGGTGCACTGAAGCTCCCGGAAACGGCGGCACAAGTCTTCCTGGTTGCTGCCGCTGCAGAGAGCCTGTGAGCAGCACCCCACGAGCGAACTTGAGCCTCGGGACCACAGGTAAGACCAACTTTTCTGCTGCAAGAAAGCTGCATGGTGAACTCAAGACACAGGCCCACAGGAACAGCTGAAGACCTGTAGAGAGGAAAAACTACACGCCCGAAAGCAGAACACTCTGTCCCCATAACTGACTGAAAGAGAGGAAAACAGGTCTACAGCACTCCTGACACACAGGCTTATAGGACAGTCTAGCCACTGTCAGAAATAGCAGAACAAAGTAACACTAGAGATAATCTGATGGCGAGAGGCAAGCGCAGGAACCCAAGCAACAGAAACCAAGACTACATGGCACCATCGGAGCCCAATTCTCCCATCAAAACAAACATGGAATATCCAAACACACCAGAAAAGCAAGATCTAGTTTCAAAATCATTTTTGATCATGATGCTGGAGGACTTCAAGAAAGACGTGAAGAACTCCCTTAGAGAACAAGTAGAAGCCTACAGAGAGGAATCGCAAAAATGCCTGAAAGAATCGCAAAAATCCCTGAAAGAATTCCAGGAAAACATAAATAAACAAGTAGAAGCCCATAGAGAGGAGACACAAAAATCCCTGAAAGAATTCCAGGAAAACATAAATAAAGAAGTAGAAGCCCATAGAGAGGAGACACAAAAATCCCTGAAAGAATTCCAGGAAAACACAATCAAACAGTTGAAGGAATTAAAAATGGAAATAGAAGCAATCAAGAAAGAACACATGGAAACAACCCTGGATATAGAAAACCAAAAGAAGAGACAAGGAGCTGTAGATACAAGCTTCACCAACAGAATACAAGAGATGGAAGAGAGAATCTCAGGAGCAGAAGATTCCATAGAAATCATTGACTCAACTGTCAAAGATAATGTAAAGCGGAAAAAGCTACTGGTCCAAAACATACAGGAAATCCAGGACTCAATGAGAAGATCAAACCTAAGGATAATAGGTATAGGAGAGAGTGAAGACTCCCAGCTCAAAGGAGCAGTAAATATCTTCAACAAAATCATAGAAGAAAACTTCCCTAACCTAAAAAAAGAGATACCCATAGACATACAAGAAGCCTACAGAACTCCAAATAGATTGGACCAGAAAAGAAACACCTCCCATCACATAATTGTCAAAACACCAAACACACAAAATAAAGAAAGAATATTAAAAGCAGTAAGGGAAAAAGGTCAAGTAACATATAAAGGGAGACCTATCAGAATCACACCAGACTTCTCGCCAGAAACTATGAAGGCCAGAAGATCCTGGACTGATGTCATACAGACCCTAAGAGAACACAAATGCCAGCCCAGGTTACTGTATCCAGCAAAACCCTCAATTAACATTGATAGAGAAACCAAGATATTCCATGACAAAACCAAATTTACACAATATCTTTCTACAAATCCAGCACTACAAAGGATAATAAATGGTAAAGCCCAACATAAGGAGGCAAGCTATACCCTAGAAGAAGCAAGAAACTAATCGTCTTGGCAACAAAAAAAAGAGAATGAAAGCACAGAAACATAACCTCACATCCAAATATGAATATAACGGGAAGCAATAATAACTATTCCTTAATATCTCTCAATATCAATGGCCTCAACTCCCCAATAAAAAGACATAGATTAACAAACTGGATACGCAACGAGGACCCTGCATTCTGCTGCCTACAGGAAACACACCTCAGAGACAAAGACAGACACTACCTCAGAGTGAAAGGCTGGAAAACAACTTTCCAAGCAAATGGTCAGAAGAAGCAAGCTGGAGTAGCCATTCTAATATCAAATAAAATCAATTTCCAACTAAAAGTCATCAAAAAAGATAAGGAAGGACACTTCATATTCATCAAAGGAAAAATCCACCAAGATGAACTCTCAATCCTAAATATCTATGCCCCAAATACAAGGGCACCTACATACATAAAAGAAACCTTACTAAAGCTCAAAACACACATTGCACCTCACACAATAATAGTGGGAGATTTCAACACCCCACTCTCATCAATGGACAGATCATGGAAACAGAAATTAAACAGTGATGTCGACAGACTAAGAGAAGTCATGAGCCAAATGGACTTAACGGATATTTATAGAACATTCTATCCTAAAGCAAGAAGATATACCTTCTTCTCAGCTCCTCATGGTACTTTCTCCAAAATTGACCATATAATTGGTCAAAAAACGGGCCTCAACAGGTACAGAAAGATAGAAATAATCCCATGCGTGCTATCGGAGCACCACGGCCTAAAACTGGTCTTCAATAACAATAAGGGAAGAATGCCCACATATACGTGGAAATTGAACAATGCTCTACTCAATGATAACCTGGTCAAGGAAGAAATAAAGAAAGAAATTAAAAACTTTTTAGAATTTAATGAAAATGAAGATACAACATACCCAAACTTATGGGACACAATGAAAGCTGTGCTAAGAGGAAAACTCATAGCGCTGAGTGCCTGCAGAAAGAAACAGGAAAGAGCATATGTCAGCAGCTTGACAGCACATCTAAAAGCTCTAGAACAAAAAGAAGCAAATACACCCAGGAGGAGTAGTAGGCAGGAAATAATCAAACTCAGAGCAGAAATCAACCCAGTAGAAACAAAAAGGACCACAGAAAGAATCAACAGAACCAAAAGTTGGTTCTTTGAGAAAATCAACAAGATAGATAAACCCTTAGCCAGACTAACGAGAGGACACAGAGAGTGCATCCAAATTAACAAAATCAGAAATGAAAAGGGAGACATAACAACAGATTCAGAGGAAATTCAAAAAATCATCAGATCTTACTATAAAAACCTATATTCAACAAAACTTGAAAATCTTCAGGAAATGGACAATTTCCTAGACAGATACCAGGTATCAAAGTTAAAGCAGGAACAGATAAACCAGTTAAACAACCCCATAACTCCTAAGGAAATAGAAGCAGTCATTAAAGGTCTCCCAACCAAAAAGAGCCCAGGTCCAGACGGGTTTAGTGCACAATTCTATCAAACCTTCATAGAAGACCTCATACCAATATTATCCAAACTATTCCACAAAATTGAAACAGATGGAGCACTACCGAATTCCTTCTACGAAGCCACAATTACTCTTATACCTAAACCACACAAAGACACAACAAAGAAAGAGAACTTCAGACCAATTTCCCTTATGAATATCGACGCAAAAATACTCAATAAAATTCTGGCAAACCGAATCCAAGAGCACATCAAAACAATCATCCACCATGATCAAGTAGGCTTCATCCCAGGCATGCAGGGATGGTTTAATATACGGAAAACCATCAACGTGATCCATTATATAAACAAACTGAAAGAACAGAACCACATGATCATTTCATTAGATGCTGAGAAAGCATTTGACAAAATTCAACACCCCTTCATGATAAAAGTCCTGGAAAGAATAGGAATTCAAGGCCCATACCTAAACATAGTAAAAGCCATATACAGCAAACCAGTTGCTAACATTAAACTAAATGGAGAGAAACTTGAAGCAATCCCACTAAAATCAGGGACTAGACAAGGCTGCCCACTCTCTCCCTACTTATTCAATATAGTTCTTGAAGTTCTAGCCAGAGCAATCAGACAACAAAAGGAGATCAAGGGGATACAGATCGGAAAAGAAGAATTCAAAATATCACTATTTGCAGATGACATGATAGTATATTTAAGTGATCCCAAAAGTTCCACCAGAGAACTACTAAAGCTGATAAACAACTTCAGCAAAGTGGCTGGGTATAAAATTAACTCAAATAAATCAGTTGCCTTCCTCTATACAAAAGAGAAACAAGCTGAGAAAGAAATTAGGGAAACGACACCCTTCAGAATAGACCCAAATAATATAAAGTACCTCGGTGTGACTTTAACCAAGCAAGTAAAAGATCTGTACAATAAGAACTTCAAGACACTGAGGAAAGAAATTGAAGAAGACCTCAGAAGATGGAAAGATCTCCCATGCTCATGGATTGGCAGGATTAATATAGTAAAAATGGCCATTTTACCAAAAGCAATCTACAGATTCAATGCAATCCCCATCAAAATACCAATCCAATTCTTCAAAGAGTTAGACAGAACAATTTGCAAATTCATCTGGAATAACAAAAAACCCAGGATAGCTAAAGCTATCCTCAACAATAAAAGGACTTCAGGGGGAATCACTATCCCTGAATTCAAGCAGTATTACAGAGCAATAGTGATAAAAACTGCATGGTATTGGTACAGAGACAGACAGATAGACCAATGAAATAGAATTGAAGACCCAGAAATGAACCCACACACCTATGGTCACTTGATTTTTGACAAAGGAGCCAAAACCATCCAATGGAAAAAAGATAGCATTTTCAGCAAATGGTGCTGGTTCAACTGGACGGCAACATGTAGAAGAATGCAGATCGATCCATCCTTATCACCCTGTACAAAGCTTAAATCCAAGTGGATCAAGGACCTCCACATCAAACCAGACACACTCAAACTAATAGAAGAAAAACTAGGGAAGCATCTGGAACACATGGGCACTGGAAAAAATTTCCTGAACAAAACACCAATGGCTTATGCTCTAAGATCAAGAATCGACAAATGGGATCTCATAAAACTGCAAAGCTTCTGTAAGGCAAAGGACACGGTGGTTAGGACAAAATGGCAACCAACAGATTGGGAAAAGATCTTTACCAATCCTACAACAGATAGAGGCCTTATATCCAAAATATACAAAGAACTCAAGAAGTTAGACCGCAGGGAAACAAATAACCCTATTAAAAATGGGGTTCAGAGCTAAACAAAGAATTCACAGCTGATGAATGCCGAATGGCTGAGAAACACCTAAAGAAATATTCAACATCTTTAGTCATAAGGGAAATGCAAATCAAAACAACCCTGAGATTTCACCTCACACCAGTGAGAATGGCTAAGCTCAAAAACTCAGGTGACAGCAGATGCTGGCGAGGATGTGGAGAAAGAGGAACACTCCTCCATTGTTGGTGGGATTGCAGACTGGTAAAACCATTCTGGAAATCAGTCTGGAGGTTCCTCAGAAAATTGGACATTGAACTGCCTGAGGATCCAGCTATACCTCTCTTGGGCATATACCCAAAAGATGCCTCAACATATAAAAGAGACACGTGCTCCACTATGTTCATCGCAGCCTTATTTATAATAGCCAGAAAATGGAAAGAACCCAGATGCCCTTCAATAGAGGAATGGGTACAGAAAATGTGGTACATCTACACAATGGAATATTACTCAGCTATCAAAAACAACGAGTTTATGAAATTCGTAGGCAAATGGTTGGAACTGGAAAATATCATCCTGAGTGAGCTAACCAAATCACAGAAAGACATACATGGTATGCACTCATTGATAAGTGGCTTTTAGCCCAAATGCTTGAATTACCCTTGATCCCTAGAACAAAGGAAACTCAAGACGGATGATCATAATGTGAATGCTTCACTCCTTCTTTAAATGAGGAAAAAGAATACCCTTGGCAGGGAAGGGAGAGGCAAAGATTAAAACAGAGACTGAAGGAACACCCATTCGGAGCCTGCCCCACATGTGGCCCATACATATACAGCCACCCAATTAGACAAGATGGATGAAGCAAAGAAGTGCAGACCGATAGGAGCCGGATGTAGATCGCTCCTGAGAGACACAGCCAGAATACAGCAAATACAGAGGCGAATGCCAGCAGCAAACCACTGAACTGAGAATAGGTCCCCCGTTTAAGGAATCAGAGAAAGAACTGGAAGAGCTTGAAGGGGCTCGAGACCCCAAAAGTACAACAATGTCAAGCAACCAGAGCTTCCAGGGACTAAGCCACTACCTAAATACTATACATGGACCGACCCTGGACTCTGACCCAATAGGTAGCAATGAATATCCTAGTAAGAGCACCAGTGGAAGGGGAAGCCCTGGGTCCTGCTAAGACTGAACCCCCAGTGAACTAGACTATGGGGGGAGGGCGGCAATGGGGGGAGGGTTGGGAGGGGAACACCCATAAGGAAGGGGAGGGGGGAGGGGGATGTTTGCCCGGAAACCGGGAAAGGGAATAACACTTGAAATGTATATAAGAAATACTCAAGTTAATAAAAAAATGAAAAAAAAAAGAAAAAAAAAGAAAATCAAATCAGTAGCCTTCTCAAAGGATAAACAGTCAGTGAAAGAAATTAGGGAAATGACACCATTCATAGTAGTCAAAAATAATACAAAATACCTTGGTATAACTCTAACAAATCAAGGCAAAGATCTGTGTGACAAGAACTTCAAGTCTCTGAAGAAAGAAATTAAAGAAGATCTCAGAAGATGGAAGGATCTACCATGCTTATGGATTGGCAGGATAAATATAATAAAAATGGCCATCATGCCAAAAGCAATCTAGAGATTCCATGCAATCCCCATCATAATTCCAACTCTAATATTCATAGAGTTAGAAAGAGAAATTTGCAAATTCATCTGGACATCGAAAACTATCCTCAACAATAAAAGAATTTGTGGAGGAATCACCATCTTAGACCTCAAGCTGTATTACAGAGCAAAAGTGATAAAAACCGTATGGTCCTGGTAAACAGAAAAGGAGATAGATCAGTAGAATAGAATTAAAGACCCAGGAATGAACCCACCCCTATGGTCACTCAATATTTGACAGTGAATTAAAACCATCCAGTGGGGGAAAAAAGATAGCATTTTTAATAATTTTTGCTGGTTTAATTGGAGGTCAGCATGTAGAAAAATGTAAATCATTCTATTCTTATGGCTATGTAAAAGGCTTAAATCCAAGGGGATCTAGGACCTGCATATAAAAACAGATACACTCAAACTAATAGAAGAAAATGTTGGGAAGAGCCTCGAGTACGTGGGCACTCTGAAAAATTTCCTGAACAAAACACCAAAGGTTTATGCTCTTCAAGAATGGACAATTGGGACTTTATAAAATTGCAAAGCTTCTGTAATGCAAAGGACACTGTCAATAGGACAAAATTACACCCAATTGATGAGAAAAGATCTTTACTTATCCTACATCTGATAGAGGTCTAATATCCAAAATACACAAAGAACTCAAGGAGTTAGATTCCAGAGGTCAAATAACCCTATATAAAAATGTGGTACAGAGCTAAAGAAGGAATACTCATCTGAAGAACATTGAATGGCTAAAGAACTATTCAACATTCTTAGTCATGAGGAAAATGCAAATGAAAACAACCATTAGATTTGACCTTACACCAGTCGGAATGGCTAAGATCAAAAACTCATATATAAACAGATGCTGGTGAGGATGTGGAGAAAGAAGAACACTCCTTAATTGTTGTTGGGATTTCAAGCTAGTAAAACCACTCTGGAAGTCGCTCTGGAGATTCCTCAAAAAATTGGATATAGTACTGCCAAATGACCCGCCTATACCACTTTTGTGCATATACCCAAATGATGCTTCAACTATATAACAAGGACACATGCTCAAATATGTTCATAGCAGATATATTTATAATAGTCAGAAGCTGGAAAATACCCAGATGCCTTTCAACAGAGGAATGGATACAGAAAATGTGATACTTCTACACAATGGTGTACTATACAGGTATCAAAAACAATGACTTCATGAAACTTACAAGCAAATGGGTGGAACTAGAAATATCATCTGGAATACATAACTGAATCACAGAAAGACACAAATGGTATGCATTCACTGATAAGTGGGTATTAGCCCAAATGCTCTAATTACCCAAGATACAATCCATAGACTACATGAAGGTCAAGAAGAAGGATGATCAAAGTGCAGATGCTTCAGTCTTTAAATAAATGAATAAAATTAATCATAAGAGAAGATATATGGAAACAATATTTAGAGCAGAGACTGAAGGAATGACCATTTAAAGCCTGTTCCACCTGGGCATCCAGCATATATATATATGTATATATATATATATATATATATATATATATATATATATATATATATATATACAGCTACCAAACATATACAATATTGATGAAGCCAAGATGTGCATGCTGAAAGCAGCCTGATACAGCTGTTTCTGGAGAGGCTCAGACAGAGCAGGACAAATACAGAGGCAATTCTAGCAACAAACCTTTGAACTGAGAATAGTGTTCCCAATGCATAAGTTGGAGAAAGGTTTGAAGGAGCTAAAGGGGCTTGCAATCCCATAAGAACAATAGGAAGCAACGGGAGCTACCAGGGACTGAACCACTACCCAAAGACTACACATGGACAGAACAGCTCCAGCCGCTTATGCAGCAGAGGATGACTTTATTGGGTATGAATGGGATAATTCTTTTGTCCTTAAAAGGCTGGACCTTAGTGTAGAGGAATGTCAGGGAGGTATGGCTGGGTTAGGGATGGGGAACACCCTCATAGAAGTGGAAGATCAAATGGGATGGGGTGTTATGTACGGGAAACAAGGAAAGGAAATAACTTTTGAAATGTAAATTTTAAAAATCCAAAAATTTAAATATATAAATCAATAAATCAACAAGTAAGTAAGTAAACAAACAAACAAATAAATAAATAAATAAATAAATAAATAAATAAATAAATACTAAAGCAGAGAGCAAATTCTTTGCCTTTCCTGGGCTCTTTCAAAACTTTCTTTTGCAATGCAATCAGTAAAATTTCTTAAGCCTCAGGTATATTCCTCAGACAAGGACAAAAATATAGTCACATTCCTGACCAAAATACCACTAAAACATTCTCTCGGCCACATATTAACATTCTTATCCACTGAGAAATCCTAGACATGATCGGCACAAGCCAAAGCACTCTCAGTAACAAAGTCTTCCATATTTCTACTAGAATGACCCATTAAGCTTAACTTCACTTATTCCACAACTTTACAAATCCAATGTCCCAAAATCATAATTTCTCCAAATGAAAACATGGTTCAGACTATCATAGCAATAACTCAGTCCTTGTCATCAACTCCTATGTTAGGGTTTGACTGCTGTGAACAGACACCGTTACCAAGTCAACTCTTATAAAAAAAATTAATTGGGGCTGCCTTATATGTTGAGAAGGTCAGTCCATCATTTTTGTTGTAAAAATATAAAAAATAAAAAGGTATTGGTGTCTTTTATCCTGCTAGGTCTAGCACCTTGGTGCCCCAAGATATCTGCTACACATCTTTTTTGTTTCATCTTTATTAACTTGGGTATTTCTTATTTACATTTCAATTGTTATTCCATTTCCCAGTTTCTGGGCCAACATCCCCCTAACCGCTCCCCCTTCCCTTCTCTATGGGTGTTCTGCTCGTCATCCTCCCCTCATTACCGCCCTCCCCCCAACAATCACTTACACTGGGGGTTCAGTCTTGGCAGGACCAAGGGCTTCCCCTTCCACTGGTGCTCTTACTAGGCTATTCATTGCTACTTATGAGGTTGGAGACCAGGGTCAGTCCATGTATAGTCTTTGGGTAGTGGCTTAGTCCCTGGAAACTCTGGTTGGTTGGCATTGTTGATCATAAGGGGTCTCAAGCCCCTTCAAGCTCTTTTCTAAGATTCCTTCAGCAGGGATCCTGTTCTCAGTTCAGTGGTTTAATGATGGCATTTGCCTATGTATTTGCTGTATTCTGAATATGTTCTCAGGAGAGATCTACATCTGGTTCCTGTCAGCCTGCACGTCTTTGCTTCATCCATTTTATCTAGTTTGGTGGTGTGTAATTATGGGCCACATGTGGGCAGGTTCTGAATGGGTGTTCCTTCTGCCTCTGTTCTAAACTTTTCCTCCCTATTCCCTCACAAGGGTTTTCTTGTTCCCCTTTAAAAGAAGGAGTGAAGCATTCACATTTTGGGCAACCTTCTTGAGTTTCATGTGTTCTGTGCATCTAGGGTAATTTGAGCATTTGAACTAATATCCCCTTATCAATGAGTGCATACCATGTGTGATTTTCTGTGATTGGATTAGCTCACTCAGGATGATATTTTCCAGTTCATTGCATTTGCTTATTAATTTCATAAAGGCATTGATTTGATAGCTGAGTAATATTCCATTGTGTAAATGTACCATATTTTCTGTATCCATTCGTCTGTTGAAGGGCATCTGGGTTCTTTCCAGCTTTTGACTATTATAAATAAGGCTGCAATCAACATAGTGGAGCATGTACATCTGGTATATGTTGGAGCATCTTTTGGATATATACCAAGAGAGGTATAGCTGTGTCCTCAGGTATCTCAATGTCCAATTTTCTGAGGAATCTCCAGTCTGATTTCCATAATGGTTTTACCAGTCTGCAATCCCACCAAAAATGGAGGAGTGCTCCTCTTTCTCCACATCCATGCCAGCATGGCTGTCTCCTGATGTGAGTTGGAATCTCAGGGTTGTTTTGATTTGCATTTCTCTTATGACTAAAGATGTTGAACATTTCTTTATTTGTTTCTCAGGCATTCAACATTCCTCAGCTGTGAATTCTTTGTTTAGCTCTGAACGCCATTTTTTAATAGGGTTATTTGTCTTCCTGCAGTCTAACTTCTTGGGTTCTTTGCATATTTTCGATATAAGCCCTCTATCAGTTGTAGGATTGGTAAAGATATTTTCCCAGTCTGTTTTTTGCTGTTTTGTCCTGACAAAAGTGTCCTTTGCCTTACAGAAACTTTGCAGATTTTTGAGATCCCATTTGTCGATTCTTGATCTTAGAGCATAAGCCATTGTTTTTTTTTTGTTTGTTTGTTTGTTTGTTTTGTTTTTTGTTTTTTTGTTTTGTTTTGTTTTTCAGGAAATTTTCTCCAATGCCCATGTGTTCAAGATTCTTCCCCACTTTTTCTTCTATTAGTTTCAGTATATCTGGTTTGATTTGGAGGTCCTTTATCCACTTGGCCTTAAGCTTTGTACAGGGTCATAAGCATGGATAGATCTGAATTCTTCTACATGCTGACCTCCAGTCTTGGCAGAAACACATTCCAACTCCTCGGCTGCCCAGTGCCTCCTGCTGCCGCACACTTTTCTACACTGAAACCGTCACATAAAAGAACACAGAACACAATATTCTTAGATCCAATAGATAAGATATAATTGCCCACTTAAACATACAAAGCTCGGTACCATCCATCCTTTAGAAACATTGATATCAACCTGTAAATACACCGAGCAAGATCTTTTCATCAGCCTCCATTGCCCTTCCACAGCTTCTCCCCCCCTCTCCTCTCCTCTTGTCTCTTCCTTTCTGTTCTAGTCTCCTCTTCTTCCTTCAAACTTCTCTCCCGTCCATCCTTTCTTCTCCTCCAATGACAGGCCTCCTTCTATCCTGTACCTGCCCCTCACCTGTACTTTACAAATTCAATGTGGAGAAGGTTCTGGTGAAGTCAACTGTTCCTGAGTATATGAGGAGGTACCTGTCCTTGGGGCAGTAGGATTAGCATCAAAATGCAGATAACTTCAGGGCTAATCACAACATATCATCATCAAGGCAAAAACATGGCAGCATCCAGGCACACGTTGTGAATGCAGAGCTGAGAGTTCTACATCTTCATCTGAAATCTTCTAGTAGTAAACTAACTTCTGTGCCCAAATGAGGGTCTTATGGACCATTCCCACAGTGACAAACTTCCTCCATCAAGGACACTCTTATTCCAAAAATGCCACACCATCAAATAGTGACCAAGAATATTAAAACTACTACAGGCCTGTTAACAAATAATAGCCAGTTAATAATCTAAGGTAAACTCACTCTTATTCAGTACACCTGGGAGAAGCACAAGAATGATTTTGTGTTTTGAAGAAACTGTAGTCACAAGACTCGTGTCTTTTTTTTTCCCTCAGAGTTTCTCACAAACATTCAGAAATCTCCTTACATGTCTTGATTCCTGGACTGTGTTCCCACAAGAGGCTATGTATCTGGGATATCTAAGAGTGAGAAAGTTTGGTGAATTAAAGCAAAGATATCTGGTCATATTTTCATATACAGAAGGCAAAAAGAGGCAGGAAGTCATGATGTGATATAAACCTTCAAAGTCTATCCCCAGTGAAGTACTTTTGCTGTCAAGGCTCTACCACCTACATGTTCCACAACCTTCCCAAACAGCAAGCACATTGAAGTTGGGACTGAGTATATAAACAAAGGACCTTACGAGAGTCTTCACTTATGCAAACTACCACAATCTCATACTAACAACCACTAATAATAAAGAAATTACAAAAAAGCAAAAACTGTACATTATTTTCTATGGGAATATTTGTGGTCCCTTTGATAAGAGGACCTTAAAATATATTATAATTTTTAAAGTGCATGAGAGAGTATTTGATACTATACAGTCAAAAACCCCTCTGGTTTAAAATGATTTTAAAATGACAAAAAGAAATGTGGGGCACAAGTCTGGGACAGTAGTTTTGATGTTATATGATGGTGCTCTGGAGAATCACGTAGTCATCGTGTAGCAGAAATAATCACTATAGCAATTGTGAATCCATCTAGAACCTTCAGTTACCACAGACTTTGACATACCACTTCTTTGTCCTACCATGTCAGATAATGTATCTCCTGGAGACAGAAGCACCACTAAATTAGCATACTGGCCTACTTAACAGTGATTCCTAGAACACATTATAAGACATTTCAATTATTAATCATCTGCAGCTAATCCCTGCTAGCACTAATCTAAATAAATATAGTCATTTACACCACCAGATTTGCACATATTTCCAAACCCCTATAACAATTCACTCACTACTAAGTATTTAGAACCATTCATTTTTCAGGTTTGTAACCTCACTCAGGAAAAAAAATGGCTAAATTTTTCCATGATAGATGAAGCAAGACTTTGAGATGAAAATGGGTTGAAAAGTCAAATATTGTAAACAGAGGAAGAATGTGTTGAATTCATGTAGAACAGTGGTTTCCATTCTTCAGGAATTTGGGGCCCAAATGACCTTTACACAGGTTCTTGAAGACCATTGGAGAAAATTACATTATGATTCATAAGAGTAACAAAACAACAGTTATGAAATAGTAACAAAATTAATTTTATGATTTGGGGTTACCATATCTTGTGTAACAGCATTAAAGGGGCATAGTATTAAGAAGTTTGTGAGCCACTGCTTTAGAATCTCCTTGAGGAACTAAGGGGAAGGATCAGGATCACCTTTTAGTAGTATCTTGCACAGAAAGGAGATCCTGTAGAAAGGGAAGAAAATACCACCTCCTATTCTCCATGTAACCAATAGAAGAGGATTCATCTAGGAAGTGATGGGGCAGAGAACTTTGTTAAATGTTTCACTCTGCTGAATCTATTAGAGGAACTTTAGAGAAGATACTTCAAATGATTTTGCGAAAACCCTCTTTTTTTCCTGGGACTTGACACACAGCTCAGCCTAGCATGCAAGGAGCCCTAAGTTTCATCTCTGACGCTTCATGAAGCATGAAAAAAGTTGTCTGTGTAAACGTGCATCACCACAATCATGAAATAGAGGCAGGATGGCAAGCAGTTGGTAGGTACATAGTGGGTAAGAACAGAACAAGATACCATGATATGTGAGCCTTGTCAAGGAGAGGGGGAGAGAGAGAGAGAGAGAGAGAGAGAGAGAGAGAGAGAGAGAGAGAGAGAGAGAGAGGGAGAATCTCTCTTTTTTGCTTAGATGTCATTATGGAGAGAAAGTACATTAAAAAGTGGGAAGCCATAATGACTGTTTAGGTTTTTTTCTTTTTTTTTTTTTTCTGATATATGCCACTACATTATCTATGAGCTCCCTTTATTTACTTAAAGGATCATAGGCTACTGACAACCTAGAACAATACATTAGCTATGAGCAAACAGAAGATCTTCTACCTGCAGTATATTTTGTCTATTCTAGTTTTCTTCACTTATTAACAATCCACCTAGATAAAATCCATCTTGGGGCAAAACAACATACTCAGATCACCTTAAAGAGTAAACCAAATCATTGGCGCAATATTGACTCACTTTTGAGTATAAAATGATTAAACAACTTAGAAGTAAAATTTACCTACAAAAAAATGTAATTTCATCTAAAGAAGCTGGGTATGATGTGCTGGTCAGTTTTTGATATGTTAATTACGCCAGTTACCTAAAATGAATTTTTTATTAATGCCAGCTAATATTTACTGATCTTTTATTATGGCTAGCCAATGTGCTAACTGACATTAACTGTAGCCCTGTGAGGGAGGCTCTTATCAACCTTCATAAATAAGGACCAGGACCAGAGAAAACCCCACTGTGTTTATTAAGTTTAATTTATGATATTATTTCCTTATACAGAGATCTCTCTGGCAGTCTACAGAATGAAATCCATATCCTAACACAAGGCATGTGACAGGCTCAGGCAAGGACTCAGTGGTAAATATTTGCAGGAAAAATTACGAGGACAACTCACAAAGCACACATCTAAACCCTGAGAATGGCAGCACAGCCCTGCAGTGGTAGCACAGGCCTAGAGTACCAGCCTTTGGAGGACAAAACAGTGAAACCCCAATGCTTGCCAGCAAACCATTATAAAAATATCAACACACTCTTGGTGAAGAAACAGACCTTATCTTAGAAGACAAAGTGTAGTTCCCCTGAAGGTGGACAGCTAAAGTTGTCTTCTCGCCAACACATATAGATACCTATATGCCCGCACATACAAAAAACTTTTTTGTATTTTGATGAGCTGGATGTCAAACATATTATAACAGAGGACCTATAATAGAATTAAAGAGCATCTATGGAGGTTATTTGGGGAATAGCATGAACATAGGAACACTTTTTGGATAATAACTGAAAAGGCTATA
This sequence comes from Rattus norvegicus, assembly GCF_021556685.1. NCBI lineage: Eukaryota > Metazoa > Chordata > Mammalia > Rodentia > Muridae > Rattus > Rattus norvegicus. The sequence goes on along the minus strand of NC_141538.1, from coordinate 4,987,296 downwards.
ATATCACATCTCTCATTGTGGACATGTTTCTATGGTAGAAGAAAGTGGTCCTCAACACCTTTATAGTAACACTGGATTCTGGTTTTGTCAAAACCAGTCATAGAGCAGAATTACGGGTTGTATATAACATTTTTTACATTTGTTGACTACTTTTCATCTTTCTCAATAAAAAAAAAAATCCATCTTCTTCAAGTCCAAAGTCTTGACAGATAACTTGCAAGAGCCCTAGACTATTTGATCTCCCTACATGGTGTTGTGTGCAGACCTGGAAGGGACGTTGAATTGTAAAATGACGTAAAATATGATGAGCCTATTTGGGGACCCTGAGTACCACTGATTCTGAGTTGTTATTACCTTTGTCAGAATACTACAGGAAAGAAAATTTCAGGGAGAGCAAGCAATACAAATAAACAATAAAATGGAGGCAATAAAAATACTTAAGTAAATGTGTTGCCCTATTGATTGTCATCTCTAAGGTAATGTAACTACTCTAAAAATACATTTGTATCTCTCCCCTTGACTATCAGACTATTGCAACAACAGTCCATAAGAAACTATAATTCCTCCCGAGTTCTCCTGTTTCCAAATGGAAATGTTGAGGGTGGATGCATCCAAATAGAGCTTATCTCCTGGAAAAGAAAGTCCAAGCAGTTTGGACAAGTTATCAACCATGTTGATTCTCTGTGTACTATTAACCCAAATGTCATGACAGGATCCGGACAACACTCTTATTTGGGCCATTGGAACTCTTTGTTTCTGTTCCCAATGTGACCATGCTGAATAAATCTCTTCTCTCTCTCTCTCTCTCTCTCTTTTTTTTTTAAATTTCTGTTAATTTCTCTCCTTGCCTTATACAGAATGGATGGCTGGACATAATGTTTCTAGGCTGCCAGAGTCCAGCTCTTACTCCAATAACTCTGATAATAATTCTTTTCATCAATGTTTGTAAATCCTTCAGGAAGGACCTGACCCCTACTGAACAGTCTGTGCACATCACAGTTTTCCTGTTACACATAATCATTACTTAAGCAAAAACATTTGCCGGGCCAAATAATCGTCTACACATCAATTACATGGTAGTAATCTGCCAGCATCAATTTCTCCTTGAATTTCAAGTTAAAATACGAAAGCATAAGACAATCCTCTTAAAAGTCTTATGTTGATGGGTGGCAGATCAATTTGCTCAGGTCTGATCTTGAGAAAAACTGGTAAAAAAAAAAAGGATACTGTAACTTAAGGAGAAATACAAATAAACCCAGTAAAGAAGAGAATAGGACTCCACAAAGATGCTTCTACAACATCCTTCTCAGTTCTAGAACACAGCTGACTGACAGGTTTAGCCATCAAGAAATCACACTAACATTGCTGTTGGTTTTGCCATTTTTTGTTCGATGTTGAGGCATTTATTTCAGGAAAGTAAACTTTTAAGTTATGATTTTTTTCATTCAAGGACTAGAGAGATGTCTCTTTGATTACAAGCATGCATGATATTCCACAGGACTTGGATTAACTCATCCAACACCCACATGACAGCTTATTGTTACTTAAGTTCAGGTAATTCGATGCTCATTTCTGATCTCCACAGCACCAAGCAGGAACATGTTGTACATAGGTAAGCAATTATAGGCAAAACATTTATTAATTTAAATTTAAATAAATAAATTGCCCTGAGCAGATATTGGGAACTGGCTATGTGCATATTTCCACAGCGCCCTGAGGAAGTCTAAAACCCAGATGCCCTAACATATCCAGGATCAAAGACGAGGAGACCATAACTGCCCCAAGACCCAGAGTAACTGGGACCACCAGGATCCAGGGCCACAGAAACCGCTGGTCAGCCAATGGCATGGTTTTCTTCCAATCGGAAACTGTGCTGTGAGCAGAGCAGGAGTACTGGCTCTGCGCCCTTTCCCAAAAATCCCAGAGAAAGCTCAACTCCGAAGTGCTCCCACAAGCCTTGGATCACAGTTTGGACCTGCACTCAGAGCATACCTGTGGTGCTGACTCTGCCTCCACTCTTACAGAAGCCAGACGGAGCCCGACTCCCAGGTGCTCTGAAACAACCAGGATCCCAGGATACAGGATCACAGGATCTCAGTATCCCGAGATCAGAGAGGAAGCCTAACTCCCAGGAGATTGGCACACACAAGAGCACTGGAGTTCTGACACACTCAAGATCACAGCTTAGGCCACTTTATCTTTCCCAACATCCAGTGTAACTGGGACACCCACAAGGACCAGGGGAACACAAACTCCTGCTCAGTCAGAAGCAAGTTCCTTCCAGCTTTCATATGTGCTCAGAGCAAACTGAGGGCTCTCGCTCGCTACCCACTCCTGCAGCACAAGGAGAAACCTTGGCTCCCAGGAGCTATAACCCAGCAGGATCTCAGGAACTGGGTCAAGCCAGGATTTCAGGATCTGAGAGAAATATTGACACTCAGGAGCTCTGACACAACAGAATCTCAGGATCAAAGAATCCCAGAATCAGAGGATCACAGAGAAAGCTGGACTCTGAGGAGTTCTGAAAAAACCAGAATCACAGGAGGGACAGTTTCCAGTCAGAAACAGCATGGACAGGTAACAATAGCGATAACCAGATGGACAGAGACAAGCACAAGAGAATAAACAATAAAAACCAAGGCAACTTGGCATCATCACTTCTCACTTCTCCCACTACATCAAGTCCTGGGTACCCGATCACAACAGAAAACCAAGACATGGATTTAAAAACCACATCTCATGATGATAATAAAGGACTTTAAAAAGGACATAAATAACTACCTTAAAGAAATACAGGACAACACAGGTAAACAAGTAGAAACCTTTAAAGAGGTAACAAAAAATCCCTTAAAGAATTACAGGAAAACACAACCAATCACGTGAAGGAATTGAACAAAACCATCTAGGATCTAAAAGTGGAAATAGAAACAAGAGATAACCCTGGAAATAGAAAATTTAGAAAGAGATCAGGGATCATAGATGTAAGGATCAAAAACATAAAAAAAGATATAGCAGAGTGAATCTCAGGGGCAGAAAATACCATAGAAACATTGACATAGAAGTCAATGAAAATGTAAAATGCAAAAAGCTCCTAACCCAAAACATCCAGGAAATCCTGAAAACAATGTGAAGAAAAAGCCTAAGCATCACGGGTATAAAAAAGAGCTAAGACCCTAACACAAAGTGTCAGTGTATCTTAAACAAAATTATAGAGGAAAACTTCCCTAAAAATAAAAAGAGCTTCTAAAGAACATACAAGAACCTTACAAATGACAAGTGACTGGACCAGAAAACAAAATCCTTCCATCACATAATAATAAAACACCAAATCCACAAAACAAAAGTAAAGAATATTAAAAGTAAGGCAGAATGGTCAAGTAATATATAAAGGCAGACATATCAGAATTATACCAAATTTCTTAACATAGATTCTAAAAGCCAGAAGATCTTGGTCAGATGTCATACAGACCCTAAGAGCAGACAAATGCCAGCCCAGACTACTATAACCAGAGAAACTCTCAATTACCATAGATGGAGAAAACAAGATATTCCATGACTAAACCAAATTTACAACTAGATCAAGGACCACCACATAAAACCAAATACACTGAAGCTAATAGAAGAAAAAGTGGGGAAGAGCCTCAAACACATGGGCACTGGGGAAATTTTCCTGAACACAACACCAATAGCTTATGCTGTAAGATGAAAATTCAAAAATTGGAACCTCATAAAATGGCAAAGCTTCTGTGAGGAAAAAAACACTGTCTTTAGGACAAAATGGCACCCAATAGATCAGGAAAAGATCTTTACCACTCCTATATCCTATAGAGGACTAAAATCCTACATATACAAAGAACTCTAGAAGTTAAACTCCAGAGAATCAAATAACCCTATTAAAAACAATGGGGCACAGAGGTTAACAAAGAATTCTCAGCTGAGAAACACTGAATACCTGAAAAGTACTAGACATGGCTGCCCACTCTCTCCCTACTTATTCAATATAGTTCTTGAAGTTCTAGCCAGAGCAATCAGACAACAAAAGGAGGTCAAGGGGATACAGATCAGAAAAGAAGAAGTCAAAATGTCACTATTTGGAGATAATATGATAGTATATTTAAGTAATCCCAAAAGTTCCACCAGAGAACTACTAAAGCTGATAAACAACTTCAGCCAAGTGGCTGGGTATAAAATTAACTCAAATAAATCAGTAGCCTTCCTCTACACAAAAGAGAAACAAGCCGAGAAAGAAATTAGGGAAACGACATCCTTCATAATAGACCCAAATAATATAAAGTACCTCGGTGTGACTAACCAAGTAAGTAAAAGATCTGTACAATAAGAACTTCAAGACTCTGGAGAAAGAAATTCAAGAAGACCTCAGAAGATGGAAAGATCTCCCATGCTCATAGATTGGAAGGATTAATATAGTAAAAATGGCCATTTTACCAAAAGTGATCTACAGATTCAATGCAATCCCTAACGAAATACCAATCCAATTCTTCAAAGAGTTAGACAGAACAATTTGCAAATTCATCTGGAATAACAGAAAACCCTGGATAGTTAAAACTATTCTCAACAATAAAAGGACTTCAGGGGGAATCACTATCCCTTAACTCAAGCAATATTACAGAGCAATAGTGATAAAAACTGCATGGTATTGGTACAGAGACAGACAGATAGACCAATGGAACAGAATTGAAGACCCAGAAAAGAACCCACACACATATGGGCACCTGATTTTTGACAAAGTAGCCAAAACCATCCAATGGAAAAAAGATAGCATTTTCAGCAAATGGTGCTGATTCAACTGGAGGTCAACATGTAGAAGAATGCATGCGATCCACACTTATCACCCTGTACAAAGCTTAAGTCTAAGTGGATCAAGGACCTCAACATCAAACCAGATACACTCAAACTAATAGAAGAAAAACTAGGGCAGCATCTCGAACACATTGGCACTGAAAAAAATTTCCTGAACAAAACACCAATGGCTTATGCTCTAAGATCAAGAATCGACAAATGGGATCTCATAAAACTGCAAAGCTTCTGTAAGGGAAAGGACACTGTGCTTAGGACAAAATGGGAACCAACGGATTGGGAAACGTTCTTTACCAATCCTACAACAGATAGAAGGCTTATATCCAAAATATACAAAGAACTCAAGAAGTTAGACCGCAGGGAGACAAATAACCCTATTAAAAAATGGGGTTCAGAACTAAAGAAAGAATTCACAGATGAGGAATGCCGAATGGCTGAGAAACACCAAAAGAAATGTTCAATATTTTTAGTCATAAGGGAAATGCAAATCAAAACAACCCTGAGATTTCACCTCACAAACACAGTGGTGTATGCCAGCAGCAAACCACTGAATTGAGAATAGGACCTCCACTGAAGGAATTCGAGAAAGAACTGGAAGAGCTTGAAGGGGCTGGAAACCCCATATGTACAACAATGCCAAGCAACCAGAGCTTCCAGGGACTAAGCCACTACCTAAAGACTATACATGGACTGACCCTGGACTCTGACCTCATAGGTAGCAATGAATATCCTAGTAAGAGCACCAGTGGAAGGGGTAGCCCTGGGTCCTGCCTAGACTGAACCCCCAGTGAACTAGATTGTTGGGGGGAGGGCGGCAAGGGGGGGAGGATAGGGAGGGGAACACCGATAAAGAAGGGGGGGGAGGGAGATGCTTGCCCGGAAACCGGGAAAGGGAATAACACTTGAAATGTATATAAGAAATATTCAAATTAATAAAAAAAAAGAATAAGGATCAGAGTTTCCAAATGCATGTAATAAGCCAAATAAACACAAATAGTACAACACACAATCGAAAATTATCTGTTGATTAAATAGTTAACACCTGTGTGGTAGTTTGAATGAGATGTTTTCCATAATCTCAAGCATATGCAAACTTGGTCCCTTGTTGGTGCTGGTTTTTTGGGGGAGCTTAAGTGATATTGTCTTAGGAAAAGAAGTATGTCACTGTGATTGGGCTTTACCTTGTCAAAAGGCACACACCATTTGTAGTGTACTCTTTCTGCCATCTGTTTACCTTTTGGGATATTGGCTCTCAGCTTCTTCACAAGCAGACTTGATCTGCCCATTATACCACTAACTGTTATGGACTCTTATTCCTCTACAAGTATAACCCACAAATATACCCTTCTACCTATAAATCACCTTAACTATGGTATTTTTTATAACAAGAGAAAAGTAACTAAGATGAAATGCTTTGCTCTTTTCTTTTTGTTTTTGTGTGTTCATGTGTGTACATGTACACTATAGGTTCATATGCATATGTGCTTGCATGTGGAGGTTAAATACAAACCTTGGAAATCACTCATCATCTCTTATTTCCTTCGGTTCTTTGAGACAGGGACTTTCACTGCCCTGAATATCCCAGATAAACTATAATGTTTCATCAGTAAAATCCAATGTTCCATGACATTTTATCTCCCCAGTGTGGATGTGCCACCACATCTGGCTTTTATTATATGGATTTTAGGAATTGAACTAAAGTCCTTTTACTTAGGTGACAAGTATTTGATCAAGTGAGCTATCTTCCTATCCCCCATGAAAGCTTTTTCTTTCCTTCATGCTTCTTTGATATTAGCAATTTTCCAAACTAGAAGTCTGTATTAGTTACTTAGAAAAGTGAGAGAACATCATGTGAAAAACAGCTTATAGAAGAGAGTTTAAATGTGGTAACAGTTTTAGAGGAATACGTCCACACTGGTGGTGAAATATTCCAGCACACTCAACAGTCAGCATCAAGGAGAGAGAGAATGGAAAGTAGCTTGAGGCTTTGTACTCTTAATGCCCACACCAAGAGGTATGCAAGGCTGCAGCACATCCTAAATCTCCCACAACAGTGCCATCAGCTATGGTTGAAATACCAAGTTCCAGAAACTATGGAACATTTCTCATTTAAATGACCCAGTGGTATTTCTTCTTGGAACTCCATTTATTAACCTAGTTATTATATGTGATGATACAATAATTTAGGACATAAATAAACATGAGTCTTTCTATGAAAAGCCATATCCCCCATATATAAATATATATACAGGTCCTAAAGCCACCACAAAACCCCATTAGTGAATTTTAGAAGATGCCCTAAGCCCTGCCTGTTTTGCTTTCTACCCAGAGCAGGTGACATTCCATATAAAATATTGGAATAGAATCAGGAAATCAGGATTAAACATCTGCACTTATGTGTTTCAGGATTGTTGTTGTTGTTGTTGTTGTTGTTGTTGTTGATGATGATGATGATGATGATGATGATGATGATGATGATAGTCTTGACAGAGTACCATTGTAGTTAAGGTTAGGGATGTTTAAGGTGAGGTTGCAGAGCTTGTGGAAACCCTCATTTCCTGGCCAGTATCCTCTTAAGTATTGGCATAAAGCATCTCTGGGTGCTATTGATCAGTGGGAGGGGTCCAGGCAGGTGGTCCATGCTGGAGTCCCCTGCAACAGGAAGTTATCAGTCACAGATATAGATTACCCCTGACTTTCTTTTCATTGCTTCCATCTCAAGCAATATTCAGAGTCAGACTTATCTCAAAGTGACCTAAAGGGTGGTGTTGGAGAGGATTCTTGGAGAAACTCTTGGGACTCTGGGACTCTTGAGTTTTTTTTTTTTTTTTTTTTTTTTTTTTTTTTTTTTGATGCACTATGTGATTTCTAGGGACTGGCCCTTTAAGAGCAGCAAATCCATCTCATAGCTTAGACATTGCTTTTCAATATCATACTTACTATTACTTTTTACCTGAGCTTATTTGGATCAATTTTTTTCTTGTCCTCCAGTCCAATGAAAATGTAAAAACACAAGAGTGTTACACACCTTCGAACGTACTATGTTTGCTTAGTACATAAAGTTATTAAGATGTTTAATACTCTACTCAGTTACACCTGTGGATATAGGCATGCAGAATCTACAGGCCAGGATTTCTCTGAATGTAATCAAACAGAAAACTGTGCAGTTACCTAATCTTTATTGCTACAAAATGCAAAAGAGCAGCACCACACTTGGTTATGAAGGTACTGACACATACTTTCCCCCAGGTTGAAATTTTGAAGAAAGAGCCTCAAGACTACTAAAAGGCTTCAGTGCAACATATCACACATGGCATAAGAGGGCCGTAAAGGAAAAGATACTTTCTTTAAAATCTGTAGATGAAGAAATATTGAAAATATGTAAAAATAGACTGCCAATCAGCTTTATGTAGAGGAAAATCACAAAATTTTCAGAAATTTGATAGACTTAGAGTGTACTATATTAAGGAAGGGGACCCAAGTCAGAAAAAAAAATAGTTATCACATTTCCCCTCATTTTTGATCTAGCCTATCATATGTACAAACATTCACACACACACACAGACACACACATACAGACACAAACACACACAAATGTGTGCATGATGGTATACATTTAGAAAAAACAAGATTGGCGCTAAAAGATATATGAGTTGTGAGTGGTAAAGATGAAATAAAGCTAATTTTTCATTAGTTTTTAGCATTAAATCCCTTGTCATTTATTTTTCTTTGTGGTGGACAAGGGCATTAACATGCAATTAGTGATAACAGTACAAAATACAAAGTGAAGGTCCACACTTCAGAATGTTTGTTCAATGGTATAAAAGTTCATTGAGACGTATAGAGTGTGGGATAAAGAGTTTGAAGGAGTTTGCTAATTCATACACGCAATGCCTTTATTAGTTCATTGTGACAAGAAGCCTATTATATTAAAAAAGATGAATTAATGGCCATGATATGGGCGTGGTTTTGTGTGCTTGCTAAGTCAGTGAAGCACTCTCTTGAAGGAAGGAGGACCTGAATACAATCCCCCAGAATCTATGATGAGGTGGAAGCAGAACTGTCCATACTTTTGCAAGACTGTATTTCTTGTGCTGGTATGATGGAGTCAAATGATCCATTCAATCATTTGCCAGCCAGACTAACCTCACTAGTTAAGTTTAAGGCTGATAAGGGACCAAATATTAAAAAGAAAGTTGATTTCCAGGAGGAACATCTGAGGTTGTCTTTTAGCCAGTACACATTTGTTTGCAAATATACACACATACTAGAGAACAACACACACACACACACTCACACACACACACACACACACAAACACACACACACACACACACAAACACACACACACACACACACACACACACACACAAACACACACACACACACACACAAACACTCACAGAGAGAGAGGGGCGGGAAGTGGGGGGAGTTCAGAAAATCTCCAGGAATCTGTTCTCAGTATGAGAAGTTTGGAAGCCAAGAGGAATCTTGATACAAGGCTTTTTCATGAAGAGCCTGATGATAATTATAGTAGTGCAGGTCAGAAGGGAGCAACTTAAGGGATACTTACTGCCTACCATGAAGGTGGAGACAGGAGCTGGAAAGCACATCAGCACTTAACAACACATCTGGTTTTCTGGGGAACCAAGATTTCAGTTTTCAGCATCCATATGGGCAGGCTCACAACCACCTCTGACCCCTACTGGGAGGATATAAATATCTCTACTGACCTCTGAGGCCACTTTACACACGTGGAGTATGTGTTTGCATTCATGCTCAAACATACACATATGCAAATGCACATGTAAATGGACACACACATGCGAGCACACACACACATATAAAACAAATCTTGAAAAAGAAGACAGACAATACATGATATAACTCTTTGGTTGGATTTTTTGGTAGTTATTTTATTTATTTACATTACAAATGTCATTCCCTTTTTCAGTTTCCCCTCTGTAAACCCCATATTCCATACCTCTCCCTCTGCTTCTATGAGGGTACTCCTACCCCTTCATCCAGGCCCTCCTCACTGCACTATTTTTCCCTTATACTGAGGAATCAAGTCACTACAAGACCAAGGTTCTCCCCTCCCATTGAAGCCAGATAAAGCAATGACTGCGACAATGCAGTTGGAGCCATGGGTCCCTACATGTGTATTCTTTGGTTGGTGGATTAGTCCTTGGAACTCTGAGATTTTTTTCTAAAGGAAATCCAAGAACTGTGAAGATATGTTGTTGTAAAATTCTAAAATACAAGCTGTCCTTTACATCCACTAGCTCTGGCACCACAGTGCTCCAAGATATCTGACTGATATCTTCATCCCAGTCAGCAAAGCCTCTGACCCACATTGTTCCATCCCATATCACACTGCCATTGGCCTCTCTCTGAGCTTGGCAACAATCTCTCTACCCCTCCAGTTCCTAAGGCAGGCTGCCACCATGCCAGAAATACACATTTCACTTCCGTGGCAGCTTAGTGTCTCAGTCGCCACATATTCTTTATACTTAATTCGCAACAAGAAAGAAAACACTACATAATAACCTGTGATCCAATTGATAAGATATAATTGCCCACCTCAACATACAAAGCCCTTTACACTTCCATCCCTTAAGAACATTTGTAACAACCTGTAAATACACAGAGTGGAAACTTAACCTCTGCCTTGATGTTCTCCCAATGTCTTCTTCCTCAGTCTCCTTGTGTTCCAGTCTCCTCCTCTTCCCTCAAGCTTTTCTACCCACGCCTATCCTTCCTTCTCATCCAATGACAGACCTTGTTCTATCTTGGACCTGCCTTCACCTGTATGACATCATCCTTCAAAGATAAACTTATGATTACTCAATAAATGGTTAGTCAAGTGTCAATTGCTGAATCTTTGGGGCTGTGACTGGTTTAGATATGGATTTAGATTTTTTTCTTCTATTGGATATTTTCTTTATTTAGATTTCAAATGTTATCTGCTTCCCTTGTTTCCCCACCAGAAACTACCTATTCCTTTCCCCCTCCCACTGCTTCTATGAAGATGCTCCTATCCATTCCCTCCCTCCTCCAAGCCCTGGCATTCCCCTACTCTGGGGCTTCTAGCCTTAACATTACCAAGCCCCTTTCCTCCCATTGATGTCCATCGATGCCATCTTATGCATACATATGAGGCTGAATCCATGGGTCTATCATCCATACTCTTTGATGAATTAATACCTTGGAACGCTGGGGGATCTGGTTGGTCGATATTCTTCTTTTAATGGCATTGCAAATCCCTATAGATGTTTCAGGCCTTTCTCTAACTCCTTCATTAAAGACGATATTCTTGGTCTAATGGTTTACTGGTAACAACCAATTTTTTGTTTGTTAGGCTCTGCCAGATCCTCTAAGGACACAGCTATATCAGGCTACTGTCAGCATCGACTTCTTAACAGGTGCAATAGTGACTGGGTTTGGTAAATGTATATTGAACGGAACCCCATGGGGGCAGTCTCTGGGTCATCTTTCCTTCAGTGTCTGCCCCATACTTTGTCTCTATATTTTCTCCTGTGACTATATTCTTCCCCCTTCATACAACCCTTTTTATAGTGAGTCAGACATACCTGGTTACTGCCAGATAACTGTGGGACAAAGATTCTAGCTATTATATGTCAGGCTGTAGGAATAGAGAGGAATATGTGTCCTTGTTATATTTTGGAGCATCTTTTGGATATATATTAAAAGGTAGTATAGCTTGGTCCTCAGGGAGTACTATGTCCAGTTTTCTGAGGAAACTCCAGAATGATTACCACAGTGGTTGTGCTGAAATCCTACCAGCAATGGAAGAGTGTTCTTCTTTCTTCACATCCTTGCCAGTACCTACTGCCACCTGAGTTTTTGATCTTAGGCATTCTGACTGGTGTGAGGTGGAATCTCAGGGTCATTTTGATTTGCATTTCCCTTATGACTAAGAATGTTGAACATTTCTTTAGGTGCTTCTCAGCCATTCACTCTTCCTCAGTTGAGAATTCTTTGTTTAGCTATGTACTCCATTTTTAATAGGATTGTTTGTTTCTTTGGAATCTAACTCTTTGAGTTTTTTTATGAATTAGACATTGTTATCTATCTAATGTAGGATTTGAAAAAATATTTTCCCAATCTGTAGGTAGCCAATTTGTCCTATTAACGGTATCCTTTCCCTTACAGAAGCTTTCCAGTTTTATGAGATCCCATTTGTCAGTTCTTGATCTTAGAATATGTCATTTTTGTTATGTGCAGGAAATTTCCCCTGTGCCCATGTCTTCATGGCTCTTCCCCAATTACTCTTCTATTAGTTTGAATGTATCTGGTTTTATGTGGTGGTCCTTGATCCCCTTGGATTTGAGTTTTGCAAAAGGAGATAATAATGGATAAATTTGCATTCTTGTACATGTCAATATCCAGTTGAATCAACACCATTTGTTGAAAGCACTGTTTTTTCCCCCATTGGAAAGTTTTTAGCTCCTTTGTCAAAAATCAATTGACCATAGATCTATGTGTTCATTTCTAGGTCTTCAATTGTATTCCATTGATCTACCTGCCTGTCTAGGTACCAATACCAAAAAGTGTTTTATTGCTATTGATCTGTAAAACAGCTTGAGGATAGAAATGATGATTACACAAGAAGTTCTTTTATTATTTAGAATAGTTTTCCTATCTTGGGTATTTGGTTATTCCAATGAATTTGCAAAACATTCTTTCATAGTCTGAGAAGAACTGACTCGGTATTTTGATGGGAATTGCATTGAATCTGTAGATTGCTTTCAACAAGATGACTAATTTTACTATATTAACCCTGCCAATCCATGAACATGGGTGGTCTTTCCATATTCTGAGATCTTTGAATTCTTTCTTCAGAGACTTGAAGTTCTTGTCATACAGATGTTTTACTTGCTTTGTTGGAATCATCTCAAGGCATTTTATATTATTTGTGACTATGGCAAAGGGTGTATTTTCCCCAATTTCTTTCCACTTATCCATTGAGAGACGAAGGGTAATGATTTGATGAATTATTTAATATCTACTCACTTTGCTGAAGTTGTTTTTCTGCTGTAAGAGTTTTCTGGTGGAATTTTGGGGTCACTTCAATTATTAGCATATAATCTGGATATAGTGATATTTTAAAAACTTCCTTTCTATTTTGTATCCCATTCACCTCTAATTTTTGTCTATTAACTCTGGCTAGGACTTTAAGTACTATACTGAATATGTAGGTAGAGAGTGAGGAGCATTGTGTAGTCCCTGATTTTAGTGGGATTGCTTCAAGTTTCACTCCATTTAGTTTGATGTTAGCCACTGGTTTGGTGTATATTGCTTTTACTATGTTTAGATATGGGCTGTCGATTCCCAATTTTTCCAAGAATTTTATCATGAAGGGGTTTGAATTTTTACAAATGCTTTGTCAGCATCTAATGATATGACTATGTGTTTTTTTTCCTTTGAGTTTGATTACATAATGGATTGCTTTGTTGGAATTTTATATATTGAACCATCCCTGCATCCCTGGGATGAATCCTACTTGACCATGATGGATGATCATTTTTGTTGTGTTCTTCGATTCAGTGTGAGAGAATTTTATTGAGTATTTTCACATCAATATTCTGAAGGGAAATTAGTTCTCTTTTTTGCATCTTTGTGTGGTTTAGGTGTAGGCGTAATTGTGGTTTCATACAGCAAATTGAGTACTTCTATTTTTTGGAATATTTTGAAATATATTGGTATTAGGTCTTCTTGGAAGGTTTGATGAAATTCTACACTAAACCTTTATGATTCTGGACATTTTCTGGTTTGGAGATTTTTAATGACTGCTTCTATTTCTTTATGGGTTATGGGAATTTTAGATGATTTATCCGATCCTTATTTAGCTTTGCACATGGTATGTGTCTAGATAATTGTCCTTTTCATCCAGATTTTACAGTTTGATTGAGTATAAGCTTTTGTAGTAGGATATGATTAATTTTAGAATGTCATCAGTTTCTGTTGTTATGCATCCAATTTCAATTCTGAATTTGTTAATTTGGATACTGTCTCTGTGCTCTCTCATTAGTCTTGCTAAGGGTTTATCTCTCCTGTTGATTTTCTCAAAGAATCAGCTCCTTGTTTTGTAGATTCTTTGTATAGTTCTTTTTGTTTCTACTTGGTCAGTTTATGCCCTGAATTATTCATTTTCTACTCTTTACTCCTTTTGGGTGAATTTCCTTCTTTTTGTCCTCAGACATCATGTGTGATGTCAAGGTGCTAGTTTTTGCTCTCTCCAGTTTCTTTTTGGAAGCTCTCAGTGCCATGAGTTTTCCTAAGACTGCTTTGATTTTGTCTAACAGGTTTGGGTATGTTGTCCTTTCATTTTAATTAAGTTCCAAAAAGTCTTTAATGTCTCTAATTCTTCCAAGTTATAATTGAGTAAAGCACTGTTTAGCTTCCATGTACAAGCTGGCTTTCTGTTGTTTTTTGTTGTTATTGAAGACCTGTCTTAGTCCATGGTGATCTGATAGGATGCACGGGATTATTTCAAACTTTTTGCATCTCTTAAGGCCTGTTTTGTAACCAATTGTATGATCAAAGTCATAGAAGCTATGATGAGGTGCACAGAAAAAAGTACATTATTCTGTTTTAGAATTACATGTTTTATTGATGTCTGCTAAATCCATTTGGTTCATAACTTCTGTTAGTTCCACTATGTCTCTCTTTGTTTACTGCTTCAAGATCTATCCATTGCTAAAACTGGGGTGTTGAAATCTCCCAAGATTTTTGTGTGAGTTGCATTGTATGCTTTTAGCTTATTAAAGTTTCCTTTATGTATGGGGGGGGGTGTGCCCTCACATTTGGAGTGTTCATAATTGAGAGTTTATCTTGATAGATTTTTCCTTTGCCAATTATGAAGTGTCCTTCATTATCTTTTTTGACAATATTTGGTTGAAAGTCAATTTTATTCGTTATTAGAATGGCTACTCCTGTTTGCTTCATGGAATGATTTGCTTAGATTTTTTTTTCAGCCTTTTCCTCTGAGGTAGTGTCTGTCTTTGTCACTGAGGTGTTTTTCCTGTATGCAGCAAAATGCTGTATCCTTTTTACATATACAGTAAGTCAGTGTATGTCTTTGTATTAGGGAATTGAGTTCATTGATATTAAAGGATATTAAGGAAAAGCGATAGTTGTTTCCTCATTTTTTTCTCCCCATTTTCTTTCTTTCTTTCTCTCTATCATTCTTTCTTTTTCTTTCATAGCAGCCTTATTTAATTTTTTTGTGTTCTTTTATCTCAGATGTACTGTTTTCTTTTCTCTTTTTTTCTTTTCTTTTTTTAAATTTTTTTTATCAACTTGAATATTTCTTATATACATTTAAAGTGTTATTCCCTTTCCCGGTTTCCGGGCAGACATTCCCCCTAATCCCTCCCTCTCCCGTTCTTTATGGGTGTTTCCCTCCCCACCCTCCCCCCAGTGCTGCCATTTCCCCAAAAATCACATTCATTGGGGGTTCAGTCTTAGCAGGACAAAGGGCTTCCCCTTCCACTGGTGATCTTACTAGGATATTCATTGCTACCTATGAGGTCAGAGTCCAGGGTCAGTCCATGTATAGTCTTTAGGTAGTGGCTTAGTCCCTGGAAGCTCTGGTTGCTTGGCATTGTTGTACATATGGGGTCTCCAGCCCCTTCAAGCTCTTCCAGTTCTTTCTCGAATTCCTTCAGCGGAGGTCCTATTCTCAATTCAGTGGTTTGCTGCTGGCATACACCACTGTGTTTGCTGTATTCTGGCTGTGTCCTCAGGAGAGATCTACATCCGGCTCCTGTCAGCCTGCCCTTCTTTGCATAATCCATCTTGTCTAATTGGATGGCTGTATATGCATGGGCCACATGTGGGGCAGGATCTGAATGGGTGTTCCTTCTGTGTCTGTTTTAATCTTTGCCTCTCTATTCCCTGCCAAGGGTATTCTTGTTCCCCTTTTTAAGAAGGAGTGAAGCATTCACATTTTGATCATCCGTCTTGAGTTTCATTTGTTCTAGGCATCTAGGGTAATTCAAGCATTTGGGATAATACCCACTTATCAATGAGTGCATGCCATGTGCGTTTTTCTGTGATTGGGTTACCTCACTCAGGATGATATTTTCCAGTTCCGACCATTTGCCTACGAATTTCATAAAGTCATTGTTTTTGGTAGCTGAGTAATATTCCATTGTGTAGATGTACCATATTTTCTGTATCCATTCCTCTGTTGAAGGGCATCTGGGTTCTTTCCAGTTTCTGGCTATTATAAATTAGGCTGCGATGAACATATTGGAGCACGTGTCTCTTTTACATGTTGAGGCATATTTTGGGTATATGCCCAAGAGAGGTATAGCTGGATCCTCAGGCAGTTCAATGACCAATTTTCTGAGGAACCTCCAGACTGATTTCCAGAATGGTTTTACCAGTCTGCAATCCCACCAACAATGGAGGAATGTTCCTTTTTCTTCGCATCCTCGCCAGCATCTGCTGTCACCTGAGTTTTTGATCTTAGCCATTCCCACTGGTGTGAGGTGAAACCTCAGGGTTGTCTTGATTTGCATTTCCCTTATGACTAAAGATGTTGAACATTTCTTTAGGTGTTTCTCAGCCATTCTGCATTCCTCAGCTGTGAATTCTTTGTTTAGCTCTGAACCCCATTTTTTTTTGTGGTTTTTTTTTTTTTATTAACTTGAGTATTTCTTATATACATTTCGAGTGTTATTCCCTTTCCCGGTTTCCGGGCAAACATCCCCCTCCCCCCTCCCCTTCCTTATGGGTGTTCCCCTCCCAACCCTCCCCCCATTGCCGCCCTCCCCCCATAGACTAGTTCACTGGGGTGAACCCCATTTTTTAATAGGGTTATTTGTCTCCCTGCGGTCTAACTTCTTGAGTTCTTTGTATATTGTGGATATAAGGCCTCTATCTGTTGTAGGATTGGTAAAGATCTTTTCCCAATCTGTTGGTTGCCGTTTTGTCCTAACTACAGTGTCCTTTGCCTTACAGAAGCTTTGCAGTTTTATGAGATCCCTTTTGTCGATTCTTGATCTTAGAGCATAAGCCATTGGTGTTTTGTTCAGGAAATTTTTTTCAGTGCCCATGTGTTCCAGATGCTTCCCTAGTATTTCTTCTATTAGTTTGAGTGTATCTGGTTTGATGTGGAGGTCCTTGATCCACTTGGACTTAAGCTTTGTACAGGGTGATAAGCATGGATCGATCTGCATTCTTCTACATGTTGACCTCCAGTTGAACCAGCACCATTTGCTGAAAATGCTATCTTTTTTCCATTGGATAGTTTTGGCTCCGTTGTCAAAAATCAGGTGCCCATAGGTATGTGGGTTCATTTCTGGGTCTTCAATTCTGTTCCATTGGTCTATCTGTCTGTCTCTGTACCAATACCATGCAGTTTTTATCACTATTGCTCTGTAATACTGTTTGAGTTCAGGGATAGTGATTCCCCCTGAAGTCCTTTTATTGTTGAGGATAGTTTTAGCTATCCTGGTTTTTTTGTTACTCCAGATGAATTTGCAAATTGTTCTGTCTAACTCTTTGAAGAATTGGATTGGTATTTTGATGGGGATTGCATTGAATCTGTACATCAGTTTTGGTAAAATGTCCATTTTTACTATATTAATCCTGCCAATCCATGAGCATGGGAGATCTTTCCATCTTCTGAGGTCTTCTTCAATTTCTTTCTTCAGTGTCTTGAAGTTCTTATTGTACAAATCATTTACTTGCTTGGTTAAAGTCACACCGAAGTACTTTATTTTATTTGGGTCTATTATGAAGGGTGTCGTTTTCCTAATTTCTTTCTCGGCTTGTTTCTCTTTTGTGAAGAGAAAGGTAACTTATTTATTTGAGTTAATTTTATACCCAGCCACTTTGCTGAAGTTGTTTATCAGCTTTAGTAGTTCTCTGGTGGAACTTTTGGGATCACTTAAATATACTATCATCTGCAAATAGTGATATTTTGACTTCTTCTTTTCTGGTCTGTATCCCCTTGACCTCTTTTTATTGTCTGATTGCTCTGGCTAGAACTTCAAGAACTATATTGAATAGGTAGGGAGAGAGTGGGCAGCCTTGTCTAGTCCCTGAATTTAGTGGGATTGCTTCAAGTTTCTCTCCATTTAGTTTAATGTTAGCAACTGGTTTGCTGTATATGGCTTTTGCTATGTTTAGGTATAGGCCTTCAATTCCTATTCTTTCCAGGAGTTTTATCATGAAGGGGTGTTGAATTTTGTCAAATGCTTTCTCAGCGTCTAATGAAATGATCATGTGGTTTTGTTCTTAGAGTTTGTTTATTTAATGGATCATGTTGATGGTTTTCCATATATTAAACCATCCCTGCATGCCTGGGATGAAGCCTACTTGATCATGGTGGATGATTGTTTTGATGTGCTCTTGGATTCGGTTTTCCAGAATTTTATTGAGTATTTTTGCGTCGATATTCATAAGGGAAATTGGTCTGAAGTTCTCTTTCTTTGTTGGGTCTTTGTGTGGTTTAGGTATAAGAGTAATTGTTGCTTCATAGAAGGAATTTGGTAGTGCTCCATCTGTTTCAATTTTGTGGAATAATTTGGATAATATTGGTACGAAGTCTTTTATGAAGGTCTGATAGAATTCTGCACTAAACCCATCTGGACCTGGGGTCTTTTTGGTTGGGAGACCTTTAATGACTGCTTCTATTTCCTTAGGAGTTATGGGGTTGTTTAACTCGTTTATCTGTTCCTGATTTAATTCGGTACCTGGTATCTGTCTAGGAATTTGTCCATTTCCTGCAGATTTTCAAGTTTTGTTTAATATACTCTTTTATAGTAAGATCTGATGATTTTTTGAATTTCCTCTGAATCTGTAGTTATGTCTCCCTTTTCATTTCTGATTTTGTTAATTTGGACACACTCTCTGGGTCCTCTCGTTAGTCTGGCTAAGGGTTTATCTATCTTGTTGATTTTCTCAAAGAACCAACTTTTGGTTCTGTTGATTTTTTCTATAGTCCTTTTTGTTTCTACTTGGTTGATTTCAGCTCTGAGTTTGATTATTTCCTGCCTTCTACTCCTCCTGGGTGTATTTGCTTCTTTTTGTTCTAGAGCTTTTAGGTGTGGTGTCAAGCTGCTGACATATGCTCTTTCCTGTTTCTTTCTGCAGGCACTCAGCTCTATGAGTTTTTTTCTTAGCACTGCTTTCATTGTGTCCCATAAGTTTGGGTATGTTGTACCTTCATTTTCATTAAATTCTAAAAAGTTTTTAATTTCTTTCTTTATTTCTTCCTTGACAGGTTATCATTGAGTAGAGCATTTTTCAATTTCCACGTATATGTGGGCATTCTTCCCTTATTGTTATTGAAGACCAGTTTTAGGCCATGGTGGTCCGATAGCACGCATGGGATTATTTCTATCTTTCTGTACCTGTTGAGGCCCGTTTTTTGACCAATTATATGGTCAATTTTGGAGAAAGTACCATGAGGAGCTGAGAAGAAGGTATATCATTTTGCTATAGGATAGAATGTTCTATAAATATCTGTTAAGTCCATTTGGCTCATGACTTCTCTTAGTCTGTCTACGTCTCTGTTTAATTTCTGTTTCCATGATCTGTCCATTGATGAGAGTGGGGTGTTGAAATCTCCTACTATCATTGTGTGAGGTGCAATGTGTGTTTTGAGCTTTAGTAAGGTTTCTTTTACGTATGTAGGTGCCCTTGTATTTGGGGCATAGATATTTAGGATTGAGAGTTCATCTTGGTGGATTTTTCCTTTGATTAATATGAAGTGTCCTTCTTTATCTTTTTTGATGACTTTTATTTGAAAATTGATTTTATTGGATATTAGAATGGCTACTCCAGCTTGCTTCTTCTGACCATTTGCTTGGAAAGTTTTTTTCCAGCCTTTCACTCTGAGGTAGAGTCTGTCTTTGTCTTTGAGGTGTGTTTCCTTGCGTTTCCTGTTTCTTAATCTATTTCTTTTTATTGGGGAGTTGAGGCCATTGATGTTGAGAGATATTAAGGAATAGTGATTATTTCTTCCTGTTATATTAATATTTGGATGTGAGGTTATGTTTGTGTGCTTTTCTTCTCTTTGTTTTGTTGCCAAGACGATTAGTTTCTTGCTTCTTCTAGGGTATAGCTTGCCTCCTTATGTTGGGCTTTACCATTTATTATCCTTCGGAGTGCTTGAGTTGTAGAAAGATATTGTGTAAATTTGGTTTTGTCATGGAATATCTTGGTGTCTCCCTCTATGTTAATTGAGAGTTTTGCAGGTTACTGTAACCTGGGCTGGCATTTGTGTTCTCTTAGGGTCTGTATGACATCAGTCCAGGATCTTCTGTCCTTCATAGTTTCTGGTAAAAAGTCTGGTGTGATTCTGATAGGTCGGCCTTTATATGTTACTTGACCTTTTTCCCTTACTGCTTTTAATGTTCTTTCTTTATTTTGTGCGTTTGGTGTTTTGACTATTATGTGACGGGAGGTGTTTCTTTTCTGGTCCAATCTATTTGGAGTTCTGTAGGCTTCTTGTATGCCTATGGGTATCTCTTTTTTTAGGTTAGGGAAGTTTTCTTCTATGATTTTGTTGAAGATATTTCCTGCTCCTTTGAGATGGGAGTCTTCACTCTCTTCTATACCTATTATCCTTAGGTTTGATCTTCTCATTGAGTCCTGGATTTCCTCTATGTTTTGAACCAGTAGCTTTTTCTGCTTTACATTACCTTGACAGTTGAGTCAATGATTTCTATGGAATCTTCTGCTCCTGAGATTCTCTCTTCCATCTCTTGTAGTCTGTTGGTGAAGCTTGTATCTACAGCTCCTTGTCTCTTCTTTTGGTTTTCTATATCCAGGATTGTTTCCATGTGTTCTTTCTTGATTGCTTCTATTTCCATTTTTAATTCCTTCAACTGTTTGATTGTGTTTTCCTGGAATTCTTTCAGGGATTTTTGTGATTCCTCTCTGTAGGCTTTTACTTGTTTATTAATGTTTTCCTGTGTTTCTCTAAGGGAGTTTTTCACGTCTTTCTTGAAGTCCTCCAGCATCATGATCAAATATGATTTTGAAACTAGATCTTGCTTTTCTGGTGTGTTTGGATATTCCATGTTTGTCTTCATGGGAGAATTCGTCACCGATGGTGCCATGTAGTCTTGGTTTCTGTTACTTGGGTTCCTGTGCTTGCTTCTCACCATCAGATTATCTCTAGTGTTACTTTGTTCTGCTATTTCTGACAATGGCTAAACTGTCCTGTAAGCCTGTGTGTCAAGAGTGCTGTAGACCTGTTTTCCTGTTTTCTTTCAGCCAGTTATGGGGACAGAGTGTTCTGCTTTCGGGTGTGTAGTTTTTCTTCTCTACAGGTCTTCAGCTGTTACTGTGGGCCTGTGTCTTGGGTTCACCAGGCAGGTCCCTTGCAGCAGAAAAGTTGTTGTTATCTGTGGTCCCGAGGCTCAAGTTCTCTCGTGGGGTGCTGCCCACGAGCTCTCTGCAGCGGAAGCAACCAGGAAGATCTGCGCCGCCGTTTCCGGGAGCTTCAGTGCACCAGGGTTACAGATGGCGTTTGGTGTTTTCCTCTGGAATCAGTAATGTGTGCAGAGTGCAGACTCTTCTGGTTTCCCAGGCGTGTCTGCCTCTCTGAAGGTTTAGCTCTCCCTCCCACGGGATTTGGGTGCAAAGAACTGTTTATCCAGTCTGTCCCTTCAGGTTCTGGCGGTTTCTCAGGCACAGGGGTCCTGCCGCTCCTGGGCCCTCCCCCACGGGAATCCAGAGGCTGTACACAGTTTCCTCTTTGGCCAGGGATGACGGCAGGGGTGGGCAGTGTTGGTGGTATCTTCCGCTCTGCAGCCTCAGGAGTGCCCACCTGACCAGACTGTGAGGTCTCTCTCCCACAGGGTTTGGGAGAAGAGAGCTGCTGCGGGCCGGGATCCGGGGGTTTGGGACTCCAGGTAAACACAGGAAGTGCCCGGTCCTAGAGGAGTTTTGCCTCTGTGTGTCCTGAGTTCACCAGGCAGGTCTCTTGCAGCAGATAAGTTGGTCTTACCTGTGGTCCCGAGGCTCAAGTTTGCTCGTGGGGTGCTGCCTACCAGCTTTCTGCGGCGGCAGCAACCGGGAAGATCTGCACCACACCCTCTGGGAGCCTCTGTGCACCAGGGTTCGAGATGGCATTTGGTGTTTTCCTCTGGCGTCAGAGATGTGTGCAGAGTGCAGTCTCTTCTGGTTTCCCAGGCGTGTCTGCCTCTCTGTAGGATCAGCTCTCCCTTCTGATCCTTATTCTTGCATTACAAGTGTACTTAACTGTTATTTTCATTTGCTTCCATGGTCTCTGGAATGTAGTGATAGTAAAAAAGGAACAGAAATATTTGCATTAGTGAAAGTATTTGATCCAGAATACAGGTTACCACATACCACCTGCTGCTCTTAGAAGGGCATAGAGTTGTCTTCTCATTGTCTTTTAAAATCCCCCCTCCTTATCTGTGGGAAATTAGAAGATCATTATTACTGGCAAGACACCTGCTTCACATAAAAAGCTTGGAGTTTGCAGCAATCAGCAGTGAGAGGTGCCTTGTAATTGGCACATAAGAACAGCAACGTATAGAAGCACTTACGGCCTTCTCAATTTGCTTGTTTCATTAGTAGCAACATGAATAAAGCCCTGAACCAAAATATGGTTAAACTGATGCCATTCTTTGACCTGTGTATGCATGAAACATGAACAAAGAACAAGCATACACACATTCATACACACACACGAAAAAGGACAGAAAAGAAAATTATCTATATTCTTACATTGTTTTTTCTAAGGAGAGAAACCAACAAAATATATTCATGCAGATAATGTACCAAATGAGAGAACGAAGTATGATTCCACCAAAGTCTATTGTGTGAAATCAGTGATGTTCTCGGGCTTACTAATACAGAAAAAGATTGAGGGCTTATTTATACCTCAAACAGCTACATTACTAAAATTCTTAGTTCAGTATAGGGGACATCATGGAAGTCACATTAAGGAGTCCAAATTACAATGAGCATTCCAGATTCTACACATGCTAGTATTGCTCAAGATCATGTGAAGGTGAATTAAGGTAAGACAGAGTGATGGCTAGACTTCTTGGTAAGGATTGTGAGAACTTCCCACTCTGGTCTCTAGTGTGTGGTGCCAATAGTTCCATTACAGTTATTATAGACCCAGCTATCCCAGTGATCTCCTCCTTAGGGACCTATGCTATTAGGCCGAGATAGTTGGGACTCTGAGATGGTAATTGTATAAGCATGTTATTTACAGAAGAAGTGAGGCATAGTGGAACATATATTATCAAAGGACTTGGAAAAAAACAAAACAAAAAAAACAAAACAAAACAAAAAAACCCACTGTCATACCTGTTCTAATTACTTTCCTACAAATTCTACCACTGTTTAGAGGTGAATCCTTGTATTGCTTTGCATGTCACATTGTTGAGACAAAATGCTGGACAAAAGGCAAATTTAAATAGGACAAAGTGTTTATTTTGGCTCACAGTTGAGGGTTCATCATATCGTGGTGTGGAAGACATGGTAGCAGATGCATGAGGAAGTCATTTATTTTTAATCGACAGTCAGGGAGCAAACCAAGATGAATGCTGTGCTCAGCTTACTTCCTTCTTCTCATTCAGTTCAGGATTCCCATAGGTACAATAGTGTCCCCCATATTTGAGGCAGGTCTTTATGTGTCAGCTAATTTAATATGATAATTCTTCATATATGCCAGTTGGCTTGGTTCCAAGTTATTTTACATCCTGACACTTGGGCAATAGTAAGCATGTCAAACCTTATCTCAAACTTACACTATCTGCTACCATGTAACAAAGAAGAGACAGAATGTATTTAGCCAATCTCCAGACATTAGCATAAGTAATACCATGTTAGAGGCATAATTATGACTTTTAAAATCCAGGCCCCAATACCTGCTAAAATGAAAACAAAGACAGGATTCATCCAAGACCTAGCCCATATTTCCAGGAAAGTCCCTAAATGTACTAACCTTTCTTATTTGCTTCTGTATTTCTGTTTCTTGCTACCTAAAATGTGACAAACACGGTCTGGTTTTATGCATAAAAGAAAATAAGTTTCAAAGGTTCCAGGATTCCTGATTTAGACAAGTTCTTCTATGAGCTACAGGCCAGCAATAAGTACTTTATTCTTTTTTTTTTTCTACTCAGCCTTAAGAGAATGGTTGAGTGGTCTCTTTTGGGATCCCTTCACAATGCTCTGCAGGAAACGGTAAGATCCCCAGAGACTGAGATGATGCTGGGATACTGGGTATCTTAAATTACCTCTGGATCTAAAATAGAGAGAAATCAGAAAGTTCCTTGGGGAAGCACACCCTGAGATGTTTAAGGGTTCCACAAACGTTTCTGACTTCAAGTCCAGACTCCCCACCCCTCTACCCTAAAATAAAAAATAACAGCAAGACATGTAAAACTGTCATATTTGAATGACTGTTTATGGTGCCTTCTATACAGGACACATATTAAAGAGTGGGCATAACCACAATTCTAGTGTTCAAGATCCAATATCAGTGGACTGTGTGGTTTATGTTTGTGGGGTGGCCACCTCTGGCTATCTTTACACTTTTCTTGACTGTATTTCTCTCTGTGTGTTGGTCAGTTTCATTTTTGGTTAAAGAACCAAATCTAAAATAAAAGGAGGAGTAAGCAATCCCAAGACCACTGTCAAAAGCACCAACTCTGGCCATAAAGTCATGTACTACTTCTGGTAAGCTCATGATCCTCCCTCTGGTAGAGAAAGAGATATTGCACAGTCAAGGCTGGCTTAGTAAAGCACAACCAAAAAGGATTTTGCAGAAAAGGATTTCTCACCCAGAATACTCCAGATCTTCTGTGAGATAGATTGGTCCTCCATTGAAGTCACTTAGCCATTGAGGAAACTCTGGATTGCCAGATGGTTCAGGCCATTTAGAACATGGGGACTGGAGGCCCAACCCACGCAGTTTTTGTATATTGACCAGTGGATTTCTCTGGTGCAAAACTGACCTCCCTGACTGAAAACCTGTGCCCTCATGTACCTGAATCCTTTTGATTTGCCAAGAGACAGAGCAACACAGAATTCAGACTGTTCTCTCCGTACCCCTGGAAGAAGTTATATTTTCTCCTCTCTGTGGCCCAGCATAGGACCAATCATGTTTTGGAAAAGAATAATAGCTCTCCTGTCCAAGACTTTGCAGGAAGGAGTAGTCTGCTGTACCTGAGGCCCTTCTCCCCTCCACATACAAAGAGTGACTCTGAATATGGGGTCTTTTAAGAATAGCCCTGTACTCATCTCTGGATGGCTTAACTGTCAAGAAGTGTCAATTCTCTAAAAATATAATTCTCAAAGTTGGACTTAGAGTCCACCAATGTGATTTTAGTAGAAAAATGAGTGAGGGAGAGGGAGGTGGAGAGGGAGGGGGGGAGAGAGAGATAAACATATGAAATAATCCAGTTGGGAGAGACCGAAGCTGAAGCTAGGAGGCATTTTTGAAAAAACAAAAGTGTGGTGCATAATATAAGGTAGATGTTATGTAAATGACATACAAAGATTCAGGACTCTTGTGCCCTGTACATTTTACAGTATCACATTTGTTCCAGCTTTCTAGAAATGCCTTTCTTGTCCTGAGTAAACTTTCTCTATTTCTTTTACTATCAGGTATCATTGTTTTAATTATTTTTTCCAAAACACAAAATCCTAGAAATATAAGCTCATGTCCTCTTAATACAGACCCATGCCCATAAATGAGCTTCTTGGAAACAGTCCAGGACCACCTTTATGCTTCCTGATTTCGGAAATCTCTGGCTGGGAATGCAGAACTACATTTCTTATAAGTTCTGATGTAGGTATTGAAATGGTTTGGTCAGAATTTTAATAATATCAAAGGGATTATAATGCTGAGGGCCATTCTAACAAGGTTGTAAATCAACAAATATTTTCAATACACTGGCAGCACAACATAGATGGGTTACAAAAAAGCAGGGAAATCTCTGCTGGAAGCCAGAGATGCTGTCTAGTGACATTTTCTTTCTTTCTTTCTTTCTTTCTTTCTTTCTTTCTTTCTTTCTTTCTTTCTTTCTTTCTTTCTTTCTTTTTTCTTACTGGATGCTAAAGTGTCTGTTCACACATTCCAAAGAATTCAACAAAAACTCATAGCAGGTCACAAAAAAATGATGATAAATGGACATCCTGCTAAAAATTACTAAATATAACATGTAAGGAGTATGAATATTTTAAAAAAGAGTAAAACATATCTTTCAAGCTTCAATAAAAAAGCTACTCAACTTATCATGCTCCCTTGTTATCTTGGTCATCATTAAATATTAATCTACTAATTTTACATTGCAAAGAATGTTATAGGAAACATATATATTAAAAGCCACATTAAATAAACCAGAACTTCAAAATTGAGAGAAGATAAAGGTTACAGAGATGACTTAATTGATAAAATACGTATTCATATGTAAAAACCTGAGTCAATTCCCAGAACTTATGTAAATACGCAGGCACAGGCATGGTAGCTTATCCCTATAAACACAGTGCTGGAGAGGTAGATTCATGGTAACCTCTGAAGCTTTCAAGTTAGGCAGTAAAAGGGAGAAACCTTGCCTAAAAAATAAAGGGGGCATGGAGAGTATAGGTAGATATTGACAGAAAACAACACCTGAGATTGTCCTCTATCCTCCGAAAACTCCCCAACACACACACACACACACACACACACACACACAGACACACACACAGACACACACACACACACAAATTTCAACAATAAAAAATAGTTAAATGCACTCAGATATTTTATAATCAGAAAAAAAGAGCAACCATGAAAATTGATCTTCCAGAGTTACTTTGGCACAAAAGTATGCTGATGTGAAGTTTAAAAGCAATTTAGCAAAATGTATTTCCTTGTGTTACTTGTGTTTGTAATGAAAAAATAGGCATCCTTCATTTGTAGAAGGAATCAACTACTGTATTGAAAACAAGGACATAAAAAATCAAGTATGTATCCTTTTATCATATTCAAGTTATGCCTCCATGAACACAAATACTACTTAAGGGACATTTAAAGCAAAAAGGACTATACAAAGAATCAGCAAAACCAGGAGCTAGATCTTTGAGAAAATCAAAAAGATAGATAAACCCAGACTATCCAGAGGGCACACAGAGTATATCCAAATAAACAAAATCAGAAATGCAAAGGGAGGCATAAAACCAGAATAAGAGGAAATTCAAAAAAATCAGCAGATCCTACTAGAAAAGCCTATATTTAACAAAAATGAAAAATCTGACTGAACTGGACAATATTCTAAACAAATACAAGGTAACAAAGTTAAATCGGGATCAGATAAACCATCCAAATAATCGCATAACTCCTACAGAAATACGAGGAGTTTTTAAAAGTCTCCCAACCAAAAGGAACCCAGGACCAGATGGCTTTACTACAGAATTCTATTAGACCTTCATAGAAGACCTCATACCAACACTGTACAAACTATTCCACAACATAGAAACAGAAGGTACACTTCCCATTGTAAGTCACAATTACACTTATACCTAAACCACACAAAGGGCCAGCAGAGACAGAGAACTTCAGATCAATTTCCCTTAGGAATATCAATGCAAAAATACTCAATAAAATTCTCTCGAACCTAATTCAAGAACACATCAAAAGGATCATCCATCATGATCAAGTAGGCTTCTTCCCAGAGATGCAGGGGTGGTTTAATAGTCTGAAATTCATCAACATAATCCACTATGTAAACAAAATCAAAATGAGAAAAAAAACCATGATCATTTCATTAGATGCTGAGAAATTGTTTGACAAAGTACAGTACCTTTTCAGGATAAAAGTCCTGGAAAGATCAGGAATTCAATGCTAATACAGAAACATAGTAAAAGCAATATACAGCAAACCAGCAGCCAACATTAAACCAAATGGAGAGAAACTTGAAGCAATCCCACTAAAACCAGGGACTAGACAAGGCTGCCCCCTCCCTCCCTACTTATTCAGTGTAATTCAGTGTAGTCCTAGCCAGAACAATCAGATAATGGAAGGAGGTCACTGGGGAAAAAAAGTGGAAAGAAAGAACTCAAATATTGCTATATGCAGATGACATGATAGTCTACATAGATGATGCCATAAGTTCCACTAGAGAATTAATAAACCTGACAACAAACTTCAGCAAAGTAGCTGGGTATAAAATTAACTCAAACAAATCAGTTGCCTTCCTCTATTCAAAGGATAGACAGGTTGAGAAAGACGTTGGGAAAAGATACCCTTCACTACAGTCACAAATAATGTAAAATACCTTGGTGTGGCTCTAACCAAACAAGTGGAAGATTTGTAAGACAAGAACTTTAAGTCTTTGAAGAAAGAAATTGAATAAGATCTCAGAAGACAGAAAGATCTCCCATGCTCATGGATTGGCAAGATTAATATAGTAAAAAATGTCCATTTTGCCAAAAACAATCTACAGATTCAATGCAATCACCATCAAAATTCCAACTCAATTCTTCATAGAGTTAGAAAGAGCAATTTGCAAAATATTTTGGAATACCAAGAACCCAGAAGAGAGAAAACTGTCCTCAACAATAAAACAACATCTGGGGAAATCACCATCCTGACCTCAAGCAGTAATACAGAGCAATAGTGATAAAAACTGTATGGTATTAGTAAAAGGCAGGCAGGTAGATCAGTATAATAGAATTGAAGACCCAGAAATGAACCCATACACCTATGTTCACTTGATTTTGACAAAGGAAAAGAAACCATACATGTAAATAAAATATCATTTTCAACAATTGGTGCTGGTTCACCTTCAACATGTAGAAGAATGCAAGTTGACCCATTCTTCTCTCACTGTAGAAAGCTTAAGTCCAAGTGGATCAATAATGTCCAAATAAAACCAGATACATTCACACTAATAGAAGAAAACATGGGGAAGAGTCTTGATCACATGGGCACTGGGGAAAATTTCCTGACCAAACCCCAATGACTTATGCTCTAAAATCAAATATAAACAAATGGGATCTCATAAAACGGCAATGCTTCTGTAAAGCAAAGGGCACTCTCATAAGGACAAAATGGCAACCAACAGATTGGGAAAATTTCTGATAGATCATCTAATATCCAAAATATACAAAGAACTCAAGAACTTAGACTCCTTCTTGAGTTTCATGTGTTCTGTGCATCTAGGGTAATTTGAGCATTTGGGATAATATCCAGTTATCAATGAGTGCATACCATTATTCTTTTCTGGTATAGGGTTACCTCACTCAGGATGATATTTGCCAGTTACATCCATTTGCCTATGAATTTCATAAAATCTTTGTTTTTGGTAGCTGAGTAATACACCATTTTGTAAATGTATCATATTTTCTGTATCTATTCTTCTGTTGAAGGGCATCTGGGTTCTTTCCAGCTTCAGGCTACTATAAATAAGGTGGCTATGAACATAGTGGAGCAGCGTCTTTGATATATATTGGGACATCTTTGGGGTATATGCCCAAATGAGGTACAGCTGGATCCTCAGTTAGGTCATTATTAAGTTTTCAGAGGAACCTCCAGACTGATTTCCAGAATGGTTGTACCAATCTGAAATCCCACCAAAAATGGAGGAGTGTTCCTCTCTCTCCATATCCTCGCCAGCATATGCTGTCACCTGAGTTTTTTATCTTAGCCATTCTCACTGGTGTGAGGTGAAATCTAAGACTTGTTTTGATTTGCATTTCCCTTATGACTAAAGATGTTGAACATTTCTTTAGGTGTTTCTCAGCCATTCAGCATTCCTCAGCTGTGAATTCTTTGTTTTCCTCTGAAAATCATTTTTAATAGGGTTATTTGTCACCCTGAAGTCTAACTTCTTAGTTCTTTGTATATTTTGGATATTAGGCCTCTATCTGTTGTAGGATTGGTAAAGATCTTTTCCCAATCTGTTGGTTGCCGTTTTGTCCTAACCACAGTGTCCTTTGCCTTGCAGAAGCTGTGCAGTTTTATGAGATCCCATTTGTCTATTCTTGATCTTAGAGCATAAAACATTAGTGTTTTGTTCAGGAAATTTTCTCCAGTGCCCATTTTTTCGAGATTCTTCCCCAATCTTTCTTCTATTAGTTTGAGTGTATCTGCTTTGATGTGGACATCCTTGATCCACTTAGACATATAGCTTTGTACAGAGTGATAAGCATGGACCGATCTGCATTCTTATACATACTTACCTCCAGTTGAACCAGCACCATTTTCTGAAAAATGCTATTTTTTTCCATTGGATGGTTTCAGCTGCTTTGTCAAAAATTAAGTGACCATAGGTGTGTGGGTTCATTTCTGGGTCTTCAATTCTATCCCACTGGTCTATCTATCTGCATCTGTACAAATACCATGCAATTCTTATCACTCTTGCTCTCTAATTCTGCTTGAGTTCAGGGAGAGTGGTTCCCCTAGAAGTCCTTTTGATTTTGAGGATAGTATTAGCTATCATGGGTTTTTTGTTATTCCAGATGAATTTGCAAATTTTTCTGTCTATCTCTCTAAAGAATTGGATTGGGATGTTGATAGGGATTGCAATGAATCTGTGGATCGCTTTTGGTAAAATCACTATTTTTACTATGTTAATCCTGCCAATCCTTGAGAATGGGAGATCTTTCCATCTTCTGAGATCTTCTTCAAATTCTTTCTTCAGAGGCTGGAAGTTCTTATCATGCAGAACGTTCACTTGCTTGGTTAGAGTCACAATGAGGTATTTTATATAATTTGGGACTATTGTGAAGGGTGTAATTTCCCTAATTTCTTTCTTGGCTTGTTTCTTTTTGTGTATAGGAAAGCTACTGATTTATTTGAGTTAATTTTATACCCAGCCACTTTGCTGAAGGTGTTTCTCAGACTTAGTAGTTCTCTGGTGGAACTTTTGGAATCACGTAAATATACTATTATATCATCTGCAAATAGTGATATTTTGGTTTCTTCTTTTCCAATCTGTATCACTTTGGTCTCCTTTTGTTGTCTGATTGCTCTGGCTAGAACTTCAAGAACTATATTGAATAAGTAGGAAGAGAGTGGGCATCTTTGTCTAGTCCCTGATTTCAGTGGTATTGCTTCAAATTTCTCTCCATTTAGTTTAATTTTAGCTACTGGTTTGATGTATGTGGATTTTATTATGTTTAGGTATGGGCCTTGACTGCTTCTTCTTTCCAGGACTTTTATCATGAACGGATCTTGAATTATGTCAAATGCTTCCTCAGCATTTAATCAAATGATCATGTGGTTTTTCTCTTTTCATTTGTTTATATAGTGTATTACGTTGCTGGTTTTCTATTGTACTATTCCTGCATGCCGGGAATTAAAACCTACTTGACCATGATGAATGATTGTTTTCATGTGCTCTTGTATTCGGTTTGCAAGAATTTTATTGAGTATTTTTGTGTCGATATTCATAAGGGAAATTGGTCTGAAGTTCTCTTTCTTTTTTGGGTCTTTGCCTGTTTTAGGTATAAGAGTAATTGTGACTTCATAGAAGGAATTCGGTAGTGCTCCATCTGTTTCAATTTTGTGGAATAGTTTGGATAGTATTGGTATGAGGTCTTCTATGTAGGTCTGAAAGAATTTGCACTGAACCCATATGGACCTGGGCTCTTCTTGGTTGGAAGAGCTTTAATGACTGCTGGAATTTCTTTAGGATTTATGGGGTGGTTTAAATGGTTTATCTGTTCCTGATTTAACTTTGGTACCCAGTACCTGTCTAGGAAATTGTCCATTTCCTCCAGATTTTCAAGTTTTGTTGAATATAGGCTTTTGCAGTAGGATCTGATTATTTCTTTGAATTTGCTCTGTGTCAGTAATTATGTCTCTGTTTTTATTTCTGATTTTATTAATTTGGACACACTTCTGTGTCCTCTCATTAGTCTGGCAAAACATTTATCTATCTTGTTGGTTTTCTCAAAGAACCAGCTTTTTGTTCTCTTGATTCTTTTTATAGACCTTTTTGTTTTTACTTGGTTGATTTCAGTTCAGTGTTTGATTATTTCCTGCTTTTCCTCCTCCTAGGTGTATTTACTTCTTTTTGTTCTAGAGGTATTAGGTGTGCTGTCAAGCAGCTGGTATATGCTCTCTCCTGTTTCTTTCTGCAGGCACTCAGAGCTATAAGTATTCTTCTTAGCACAGCTTTCATTGTGTCCCATAGGTTTGAGTACCTTCATTTTCATTAAATTCAAAGAAATCTTTAATTTTTTTATTTCTTCCTTGACCAGGTTATCATTGAGTAGACCATTGTTCAACTTCCATTTATATGTCGGCGTTCTTCCCTTATTGTTGTTGAAGACCAGCTTTAGCCCATCGTGGTCTGATATGACACATGGGATTATTTCTATCTTTCTGTATCTGTTGAGGCTTGTTTTATGACCAATTATATGGTCAATTTTGGAGAAAGTACCATGAGGTGGTGAGAAGAAGGTGTATCCTTTTGTTTTAGGTCAGAATGTTCTATAAATATCTGTTAAGTCCATTTCTTCATGAATTCTCTCAGTCTGTCTATGTCTCTGTTTAAATTCTGTTTCCATGATCGGTTCATTGATGGGAGTGAGATGTTGAGAACCCCTCCTATTGTTGTATGATGTTCAACGTGTGCTTTGAGCTTTAGTAATGTTTCTTTTATGTATGTAGGTGCCCTTTTATTTGGAGAATAGATATTCAAAATTGAGAATTCATCTTGGTGGATTTTTCCTTTCATGAATATGAAGTGTCCTTCCTTATCTTTCTTGATGACTTTTGTTTGAAAATCAATTTTATTTGATATCAGAATGGCTATTTCAGCTTGCTTCTTCAGACCATTTTCTTTGAAAGCTCTTTTCCAGCTTTCACTCTGAGGTAATGTCTGCGTTTGTCTCTGAGGTGTGTTTCTTGTAGACAGCAGAATGCAGGGTCCTCATTGCATTTCAAGTTTGTTAATGTATGTCTTTTTATTGGGGAATTGAGTCCATTGTTGCTGAGAGATATTAAGGAATAGTTATTGTTGCTTCCCGTTATATTCATATTTGGATGGGAGATTATATTTGTGTGCTTTCCTTCTCTTTGTTTTGCCGCCAAGACAATTAATTTATTGCTTTTTCTAGGGTGTAACTTGCCTCCTTATGTTGCGCTTTACCATTTGTTATCCTTTGTAGTGCTGCATTTGTCGATAGATATTGTGTAAATTCGGTTTTGTCATGGAATATCTTGTTTTGTCCATCTATTTTAATTGAGAGTTTTGCTGGATACAGTAACCTGGGCTGGCATTTGTGTTCTCTTATGGTCTGTATCTCATCTGTCCAGCATCTTCTGGCTTTCATACTCTCTGGTGAGAAGTCTGGTGTAATTTGATAGGTCTGCCTTTATATGTTACTTGACTTTTTCCCTTACTGCTTTTAATATTCTTTCCATGTTTTGTGCATTTGGTGTTTTGAATATTATGTGACAGTATGAGTTTCTTTTCTGGTCCAATCTATTTGGAGTTCTGTAGGCTTCTTATATGTTTATACGCATCTCTTTCTTTAGGTTAGGGAAGTTTTCTTCTATGATTTTGTTAAAGATATTTACTGGTCTTTTGAGCTGGCAGTCTTCACTCTCTTCTATACCTGTCATTCTTAGCTTTGATCTTCTCATCTTGTCCTGGATTTCCTGTATGTTTTGGGCCAGTAGTTTTATCTGTTTTACATTATCTTTGACAGTTGTGTCAATGATTTCTATGGAATTTTCTGCTCCTGAGATTCCCTCTTCTATCTCTTGTATTCTATTAGTGTTGCTTGTATCTATGGCTCCTTGTCTTTCTCTTTGGTTTTCTATATCCAAAGTTGTCCACCTTTGTGCTTTCATTATTGCTTCTATTTCCATTTTTAATATCTGCACCTGTTTGATTGTGTTTTCCTGGAATTCTTTTAGGGATTTTTCTTATTCCTCTCTATAAGCTTCTACTTATTTATTTATGCTTTCTTTCATTTCTCTAAGGGAGTTCTTTATGTCTTTCTTGAAGTTCTCTACCATCATGATCAAATGTGATTTATAATTAGGATCTTGCTTTTCTGGTGTATTTGGATATTCAGTGTTTGCTATGGTGGGAGATGTGGGCTCTGATTATGCCATTTAATCTTGGTTTCTGTTGCTTTGGTTCCTGCACTTGCCTCTCGCCATCAGGTTGTCTATGGTGTTACCTTGTTCTGCTATTTCTCACAGTGGCTAGACCATCCTATAGGCCTGTATGTCAGGTATGCTGTAAACCTGTTTTCCTGTTTTCTTCGAGCCAGTTATGAAAACAGAGTGTTCTGCTTTCAGGCATGTAGTCTTTCCTGCCTACTGGTCTTCAGCTCTTCCTGTGGTCATGTGTCCTGAGTCCACCAGGCCCATCACTTGAAGCATAAAAGTTGGTCTTACCTCTTGTCCATTGGCTAAAGTTGCTCCTGGGTGTCTGCATTTGAGCTCTCCATGAGGGCAGGAACCAGAAGGGCTTGCATTGCCTTTTCCCGGGCCCCTGTGCACAAGGGTCCCAGATGTCATTAGGTGTTTTCCTCTGGAGTCAGAAATGTGGGCAGAATGTAGTCTCTTCTGGCTTCCCAGGCATGTATGCCCCTCTGAAAGTTTAGCTCTCCTTCCCACGGGATTCGGGTGCAGGGATCTGTTGACTAGATACTTTCAGTTACGGGCAGTGTCTGGACCGCAGGGGACCTCCTACTTGAGTGCCCTATCTTCCTGTTGCCAGAAGCCCTATACAGTTTCCTCTTGGGACAGGGATGTGAGCAAGGGTTGGCAGTATTGCAATTCTCTCCCGCTCTGCAGCCTCAGGAGTGACCACCTCTGTGGGCAGTGAGCTCTTTCTCCCACAGTGGGAGCAGAGCATGGTATTTAAAGAGTAATACTAGACTACGAAGTAACTGAAATTATTGATCATTTCCTCTCTGAAATCTCACCTGAATCTCATAGTGTAGGCGTATGTAGACTTTGTGATTAACTGGAAGAAAAAGAATGGCACAAAGGGAGGAGAAAGTTAAAAGAGGGACCACAAGAAAAGGACTCAAGAAGAATATGGTATGATCATTTGTAAGTATAAAGATGCCTGATGAAACATACCATTTCTTGCACTAACCAAATGAACAATTAAAAACTTAAAGTAAAACTCTTTAAGAAAATAAAAGTCAGTCCTCCAAAAGTTCCCCAAAAAACCAACCCAAAAATCTTTCAAATTACTTTATTCCAAAGATTTCCACTAGATTCAAATATTGAACCCAGTTTTCTGAAGCCTCCCTGAACACAAGCACAGTAAAAGTTACTCCGGTTGGATCAGTACGCTGACCTTTGGTGATGCTAGGATCACCTTCAACCTGAAGCCTGGGTGTAGGGATTATTAGTAGCTAATATTCTAGTCTCTTTTACATTTTTATTAACACAGTGTAATTGTACATATTTCTTGGATAGAGTATTTTATTTCAATATGCATTTTATGTGCATATGTCTATATTTATGGGTATGTGATTGTATGTGTGCACATGTGTATCTCTCTCTCTCTCCTCTCCCTGTGTGTGTGTGTGTGTTTGTGTGCATGTATGTGTGTTTGTGTGTGTGTGTGTGTGTGTGTGTGTGTTAGGTAGGTGCCTATTTCTGTGTGTGTGCCTGAAGTTCATGTTGAGTGTCTTGATTTTGTATTGTAACACACATCTTTGTGTGACTCATCTCTCTCCTGCTTTGGGGATTGCAGGTACACACCATCAAGACCAGCTTTTTATAGGTACTGGGGATTTAGCTCCAGGCCTACTTTTTTTCAACAACACTTCCCTACCTCTCTAGCCCGAGAATAATGAGATGTTATAGGAAAAAAAAAGGAGAATTCAGCAAATAGATAGGAGTGACATGATCCTCATGAATTTTCTTGCTGCTGTCCACAAGCAACTCCTGTTGAGTCCTTTTCCCAGACTCCTTGTGTTTTTCCTGTTGCTGAACACGAACAGCATTTGCTGAGCTCTTCTCCAAGACCAATGTATAAATAAGTCAATTCGATGATAGAAATTTCCAGAGACATATCCATAGAGAATGGTAGAAATTTAAATTTAACTGTCTTCTATAGAAACTTAATTTCAAAATTTTCTAACTTCATCCTGCCTTTTCACTGACATGACTTGCACTGAGGTTGACAACATCACCTCTTGTATCAAGAACAACTGCAATGCTCATTTCATTGCCAGCAATCCCTTATGTTACTTAGAATGTCTGCATTCTACACACAGTGAACAGGTTTAGCTTGTTACTAAGTATATCTGAAAAACTTATGGTTTTGACTAGAAACTGACCCAGGATGGCTCAAAATTCAAGTCCATAATCTGCAGAGGGCACAGTGAAAAGGACTAAAATTGTATTCCTTTTAAGTGGCTGTAATTTGCTAAAATCAAAAATGGAAGGAAGAAATTGGAAAAAAGAGAAAAGAATCATTTGAAAATTTACTGGAAGCCTCTTTCCAGCACAGAAAGACATGGAGTAAAATGAGAAAGCTTATTGTCATTTTTACTGCTTCTCAGGAAATGCATATCTGGTCCAAGGGTGTGAGTTGGGGAATCTATCAGCATTGGAAAATGTATGAGTTACAGATTATCCTTTCTTTTTGGAATGTGCAGCTGGGCAACCTCCTTGTTAATACTTGGTTGCAAGCAAAAGCCAGTCCTCCTCCAGAAACTACAGAACCAATCAGACCAAAAAAGAACAAACATTTTATATTCCATCTCCTCTGATATAGTCATCTCTGGAGACTTGAAGGCAAGTGTTCCTAAAACAGAGTAGGTAAATGATAGTTTATAGGCAGACTATCTAAAAGAGCAGCAAACTCACTCCTCTTATTATTATTATTTTTTTATTAACTTGAGTATTTCTTATTTACATTTAGAGTGTTATTTCCTTTCCCAGTTTCTGGGCCAACATCCCCCAACCCCTCCCCCTCCCTACTTTATGGGTGTTCCCCTCCCCATCCTCCCCCCATTGCCGCCCAATGTCCACAGACCACATGAAACTCAAAAAGAAGGGTAACTAAAGTGAGGATTGTTTAGTCCTTCTTAAAAGAGGGAACAGAAATATTCATAGGAGGAAACATGGAGACAAAGTCTGGAGCAGAGACAGAAAGAATGGCCATTCAGAGCCTGCCCCACCTGTGGAATCTAGCGCATATAGATATAGATATAGATATTGATATAGATATAGATATAGATATAGATATAGATATCCACCAAATCTAGACAATATTGATGAAGCCAAGAAGTACATGTGGACAATAGCCTACAGTTGTCTCCTGAGAAGCTCAGTCTGAGCCTGACAAATACAGAGGCAAATGTTAGCACAAAACCATTGAACTGAGAAGGTGGCCCCAAGTGGAGGAGTTAGAGAAAAGATTGAAGGAGCTGAAGGGTTTTGGATCCCCATAAGAATAACAATACCAACCAACCAGAGTTCCCAATGACGAAACCACTATCCAAAGACTACACATGGACAGACCCATGGTTCCAGTTACATATTTAGCAGTGGATGGCCTTGTTGGGGACCAACTGAGGGAGAAGCCCTTGGTCCTGCCAAGGTTGCCCCCCCCATTGTAAGGGAATTTCAGGTGGTTTGGGCAGGGAGCAGGTGTCTGCTAGTATATTAGCTCAAGAAGAAGGGGAGGGGGATGAGGTAGGGGGCTTATGACCAGAAAACAGGGAAAGGGAATAACATTCAAAATGAAAATTATAAATATCTTATTAGAAAAAGAAACTAAATGATGTCAAAAAATTTAAAAAAGGAAAAGGAAAACAAAGTTTATTGGGAATCTTGGAAGAGAATGTCCTCAAATGGGATGGAATGGGAGGGTAAATCTAGAGACAGTTATACAGCATACTTGGACATACAATTCCACTAAAAAGTTTTCTTAAAGTCACATTCATAGCAATACAGTCATTTAGATGTTTGTAAACTCTCTAACATTGACTTGAATCAGAAAGTGTGATGGTTACTATGTGCTAGCTACTTGACAGGATCTAGAATTGTCTTAAAGACAAATCACTGGGTATGTCAGTGGGGAGGAGTTTCAAGATTATTAAAATTGGAAAGACCTATCATAAATGTGGGTGACAACATCCCATAGGACTGAACCCTAGAATGAATAACAATAAACTGAACTGAACATGGGATCATCATTGTCTGCTAGATAACCAAGGACACAGTGGCACCAACTCCTGGAGCCATTCCTTCTGTGCCTTGATAGACTGTATCTACTGATACCGTATCAAACAGAACAAACCTTTTCTTCTTTATGTCATTCTTACTAGGTATTTTGTATAGCAAAAAGACAAATAATAAGAACAAAAGAAAAGTAATGTGGGAGGATCATTGAGATTAGAATCTCATGCTTGGTCTACTGCCCCATGTCGTGTGGTATTTTCCAGTTTCTCAGGACTTTAGACAGGTGTTGTTTGGAAGATTAAATGACATATATTTAAAAAGTAGCCCCACTCTTGTTCAGTTATCAATCTTCCATATATTGGGAGTATTACTTTCGATATAATCAGGATTATCTCTCCGATGTTCTCTTTAAATGGCAAGGAGCAGGTATCTGCTAGTATATTAGCTCAAGAAAAGTTCTCCTTCTTCATAGCTTGGCTTAAGAGTTAGTGCTCACTGAATAGCAATTGTGATTCCAAAAGAATGAGAGCATTGCCTGCATGGTGTTTACAGTAAGAAACCCAAGAGAACTGAATGTGGTACTCAGCTTACTTTCTGTTTTTCCTGTGTCTGGGATTCTAGCCCATAGTAACACTAACATTTTGAGTAATTCTTCC
The DNA here is from genome assembly GCF_021556685.1 of Rattus norvegicus. Taxonomy (NCBI): domain Eukaryota; kingdom Metazoa; phylum Chordata; class Mammalia; order Rodentia; family Muridae; genus Rattus; species Rattus norvegicus. The sequence continues at coordinate 4,948,683 of NC_141538.1, read as the reverse complement.
TATAGTTAGCCTAATCTGGAAAAGCCCCCATAGAAACACCTTCAGATTTGTCTCTAGAGTATTTCAAGAGCATGTTGAGTTGACTATCTGTATTATGCAGTCAATGAAGCACATGTGTTATATTGAATTGAATAACTACAATCCGTGTGCTTGTAGAAATAAACTTGTTTGTAATGTGTTGGCTGACTCACCAAAAAATGGTTCTTTGAAATAAACTGTTTGTAAGTTTAGAGGGAAAGAACACAGTGTGCTGGCCACTATCTGGCTGACAATTTAGAGCAGCACTGCTCCAAATCAAAGGCACTTCATATTCTAAATGACACGCAGCAGGTTATATCTGATCTGTGTTAGTTTGCCATGCATAATTAGAAATAAAAAGAGATAGAAAGTTACTTAGTGGTAATGTGCTTGGTGAGCAAGTCTGGAGACCTGTGTTGGACCCCTAAACCCTGTAAAGATGGAATGAGAACTGAATACATCAAGCTGCCTTCTGATCTATACCTATGTAGCATGACATGTGCACCTAAACACACACACACATCATATATATTTACATACACACACCATATACATTTACACACACACACCATATACATTTACACACACACATACACACCATACACACAGACACACACACAGACAATAACAGTTGTAAATAAATAAAATTTAAAAAGTATTTCCTACTGATTTTTGTAATTCATGGATTATATATGCTACATGTATAGAATAAAATAAAGGAGAAAGTTGTTTTGGTCAAGTTCTTGCCTTGCAAGGATGAGGACCTGAGATTATTCTCTCAGAACCCCCACAAAAAACAAAAGCTGGTCATATTGGTGTGTACTTACAATCCATTTGTTGGAAGTAGAGATAAACAGACCACAAAGCTCTCTGGCCAGTCAGATTAATTTATATACCTGTTTCCAGGCCAGTAAAAGACACTGAATGTCCCCAAAAGTAGGGGATAATGTTGGTGACAACTGAGAAAAGAGACACAGTTTCAGATGCTGGCTTCTGCATGCACAAACACCTATAGGCCTGCACATACAATCTGTGTGAAGAAAAAGAAATAGAAACATGGACAGAGAAGATGAACCTTAAATCAAATTTGCAATTGTTATCTCAGAGCTAAATATTCTCCTGTTGAGAACAAAAAATGTTCTAGTTACAGACATTTAAAGCATAAGTGGCATAGGTAGATCCCTCCATAAGGAGATAGTGCTGCTCAGCTAAACTCACAGCATCCTATGGCATGAGCTTAAGGTACCTTTGGGGAGCTGACAGGCAGAGGAGCTCAATTTTGCAGTCTGATCTTAGACGTAAAGAGCAATCTCTGGTACCCAGCAGTGCCCAATGACTCACATTCCATTTTGCTTAAAAAGGTGCATATAAAATTTTTATCTGATGCTCTGTTTTACTATTGTGAATATTAAATGTTAATAAATTATTCAACCCAACGGAAAATACTGCAAATATTCTGGAATTTTATCAAGTGACTCTTGAGTGACGGTTCATTTAAAGACTATTTATGAGCAGAACCCTCTCATAAAGACTTCCATTCATTTTTCTCCCCATATATGACCTTGTATTCTGGAATTTGAGCTGCAAATAAATATGCAAAGAATCAGTGTTTGGTAGTCAAGTGCTTTAAATATTTGGAGAGGAGTGTGATCGAGATATAAAATCCCCCTATGGCAAGAAACAAGAGATCTGAGCAAAGCCAGGCCCAAATTTTGAAAAAACTCAAACTGTACGAGATGGTCTCCAAAATGTCCTTTACTCTTGATCCTTTTGGACACGGGTTGTGGTTAGGGAAGCTAGATGATAGCTAGGAATAGATGTCTAAGGAATTTCAGTCTCACTTAGGTGGGTCTGTTTTCATGAGAGGTTAGGGGGATGCGAGACAGCAAGTAAAACTGGAAGACAAACCCAGCTCATTTTAAGATTAGCTTTAAAGATGATATCAGAACATGAGCACATTTAGCCAAAGGTATTTGTTCACAGCCACAAAAATATCGAATATAGATACCATGTACATACCATGGATGTCCCACTTTAGACTCATCCCTCCTATTTTTGGGTCTTCATGAGGGAGGAACTTCATGTACTGATGAAAGCCATGGCTTACCATCTTAACGTATGTAAGAGGCAGGGACATATGGGGTTGCACAGGGAGCCAAAAATAGAGTATACTAGTAATGATCTAAGAAAGCACTTCTGAGCCCACTCACCCACAAATCCATCTTCACCAATTTGCTCTGCCTCACCAATACAGAGTGATACTCTCACACAAATCAAAATATTTACCCTCTTAAAATGCTTGGACTCTATTCATTAGGAAACTCATTATTTTCTAATTTATTGTGATGGAAAACTTGCTTTATATTTTTTACAATTGTCAAAATTAAGGTTTAAGTCTATGCTCCCTCTGATTATAATAGTGTTCTTCCCCACCCCCCGACCCCCCCCGGAGCTGGGGACCCAACCCAGGGCTTTGGGCTTTCTAGGCAAGCGCCCTACCTCTGAGCTAAATCCCCAACCCATAGTGTTCTGAAATATGTACACAGTACATACAGTACAGTACAGTTTATACAAGTGCTTTCAGAGACCCTTCCCAGATTAACTGCCCTCAAAGACACTGACCAGCTCTCTGTTTATTGAGATTGATCTTGTATCCAGAAGCCTAGTCTCTCTCTCTCTCTCTCTCTCTCTCTCTCTCTCTCTCTCTCTCTCTCTCTGTGTGTGTGTGTGTGTGTTTCTGTCTCTGTGTCTCCATCCCTCTCTCTGTCTCTCTGTCTCTCAGTATCTGTCTCCCTCTCTCCCTGTCTGTCTCTGTTTCTGTCTGTCTCTGTTTCTTTCTCTCTCTCTCTCTCTCTCTCTCTCTCTCTCTCTCTCTCTCTCTCCCTCCCTCCCTCTATCTATCTATCTATCTATCTATCTATCTATCTATCTCTGTGTATGTGTGTGTGTGTGTTATTAAGTGTCTAGGTGTATGTGCACATATGCTTACATGAATGTGGAGATTAGAGGTCCACTTAAGCTATCATTCCACAGGAGCCATCCACCTTCTTCCTGAGACAGTCTCTCAGAAACATAAACACACCAAAATGGACTAGACAGACTAACCAGGGATCCCCAAGAGTCCCTCTATCTCTGCCACTCCAACAATAAGTCAATGGTGTTCTTTACTCATTAAGGAGAGAAAGCTGCATTCCAGAATAATTAAGAGCTAATTAGCCTCAGAAGCTTCGGATTACACTGACCAAGTTGACCCTAAAATGGATGTCATGTCCGGGAACAGAAATGCTTGTTTCACATTTTATGCACTTGGTGCAACACACAGAAATTCAAAAACTAGAGAACAAAAGTGTGAAGATAAGATTTTCTTTGTTAAACACATAGGGAGCCAAAGATTCATGAATGGATCTCAGTGCTGGGACCATTTTAAACAAACAAGGTATTCAGAGTAGGATCTATACTCCTAGGAGGGGCTCTCTTTCTTTGTGTCTGTTAAGTTCCACTTTGCTAGGGAAGTGACTCAACTTGTTGCCACCCCTCAGTGAGCTGATCTTCCATTGGTATGGGTTTTGTCATTCCTCTTGTCTCTCTCAGTTGGCAAGGATTCAGGAAAATAGGATTCCTTTCTCCCTAGGGAATGAAAGCTAATGGATGTCTAATTCAATAGTTCTCATGTTGTAAAGTGCTGGTTACTAAACAGCTATTTCAGAAGATTCAGTGGAGACATTTCCACCCACATTCCCCTGAGAAAACCTCCATTTATGCCAAAGCGTACATGCTTAATTGGGTCTGTGGGTTTGCAGGTCAAAGGGGCTTGCTGGACTAGGTTCCACACTCAGTACTCAGAGCATCCATACTCCATTAAACGTTGTTTGACAAGCATCAGTCTGACATGTTTCTTGTTTTCAGTGCCCTTGACAGTAAGCAATTTACCATATCTGTGCACAAGCTCAGGGGCAGACTGTATTTTGCATTTTATTTCTTGTGTCTATTTGGAGGGCACTCTTCCTGCTTCAGGTCAGGTGCCATTAGACCTGAGTAAAGTATGAATCCTGTCAGTGATGGTGAATTTTATTTGTCAACATGACAGAACATAGAATAACCTAGTAGATAAAGCTCTGGCAATGTCAGGAAAAAAATTCTAGATCGGGTTAACTGAGATGGGATCCCAAACTAAATGTAGGTAGGAGACCTAACTAAAAGTAGGTGGGAGCATTGACTTCCTGCTTTGAATTCCCTTCAGTAATGAACTTAACTGGGGGGATATAATATAAATGAGTACTTTCTCCCCTCAGATGTTTTTGGTCCAGATATTCTATCACAGTAATAACCAAAACTTAGACAGCAAAGAAGCTGATAGTGCCTGCATTGTCACAGTACTGAGAACTGGGCATAGGCCTGGGGGATTTAAGAAAAGACACACCCTCAGCTTATTCGTGTATGATAATGCCAAAACTTTACTGAGCTTCACAGAATATATACCCCAAGTTCATCATTTAGAGAATTCCAGGAAACACAGTGGAAAAACAAGGTTATACCATCAGGAGAAAAACAGGAACAAAACACAGGAACTGACTTAACAGTGTTACTGCTCAGCTGTTACTGCTCAGCGACCAAACTGAAAGGCCAAGATGTTCCTTTGTTAGGAAGAAAAGTTTACACATGAATCAGCAAGATTCAAAAGGGGGCAAAGACTGAGGGATCCCTGGAGGGTCCAAAAGAAACCTGGGAGTGGAACAAAGAAGATTAGTTCTTCCTGGCAGATTTAGAAGCAGAAAACAGCACAAGAAGTAGGACCAAGCTGTGAACCTCAAGGGGAGGATCCTGCTGGTGCCTCTGTTCCTCCACATCCAAGTTTGATATTATATTTAAAAGTTTACTGCTTGATGAATAAAGAATGATTTGCTTTTGTTCATAGGGTATGCTCTTATTTCTTAGTAGAAAAATTATTCACGGAGTGAAGATATAGGCTTCTTTCTATGATTTCATGTTGTTATGGACAGATGAATATATAGAGGCCCCAAACACTGCAAATGGTGTTTGTCTGTTACTATGCTAAATGCATCTGTAGAGACACCCCCAGCATGGTTGTTGTGAGGGGTGTGGTCTGTGGAATATGATGATGACAGTAGGTGGTAGCTCCTCTACCTTCTTTCTCTCCCTTCTTCTCCTCCAATACTCGTCTATCTCCTCTTTCTCCCATTTGCCACTCTCTCCACTTGTCCCTTATATATTCCTCTCTCCCCTCCCCCATTCTCTTCTATCCCCTCCTTTCAGCCATTCTCCTCTAGTTTTCTGTCTTTCTTATTATTCTTCTCTCCTCTACACTTATGTTTCTTCCTCTAGCCACTCATTTCTCTATTCTTCTCTTCCCTTTCTCTTCCTCTCTACTGTACTACATTGTGCATATCTTCTCTTCTTTGGGCTACCTCTCTCCCCTCAGCTCCAGGAACGTTTGGGAGGCAGTTGACTTTGAAGATTCTGTAAACTTGGAGCCTGAATCTCCTCAGGCTCTGCAGATGAAGGCCTTGACAGGGTTTGATTTTTGACAAAATGAAGCCAATTATGTGAAGACAAATCCTACCTCTTCAATTACCCCCTCAGAGGCATTATCTTCATCGAACCACCTAGGTTAAGTAACTTTGCTGTTATTTAATCCAGGCTTGGGGAGTCATTTTTGAAATACCCAAAGAAGAAAAACCCAGGCTCCTAGTACATAGATAGGAATAGGTAGGATACTGGTTTTTGTTTTTGTTTTTGTTTTGTTTGTTTGTTTGTTTTTTTATTTTGTGAATAGAAGTTGACAGTGTTGACATTTCAATTAGCTATGTTTTACTTGAGGGAATTTTCACCCTCCTGTGGTTTTCTAATTACATCTTCAGTTGAGTTGGTTTTGCCTTTCAAGTCCACTGGCTCTTTTTTTTTTCTTTTTGTGAAAATATCCTTTACTCTGGGCAATTACTGTTATAAATTGCAAAGAGGTAAGAAGTATATTGAAAGGATACAAAACTGTCATATGCCAATGGCTAAAAATGTTTAACTTAGACAAAAAAAAAAACAAACACACAAGCAAAACAATAACAAGAAGAACAACAACAAAAAAAGTGCTCTACCAGCTCTGTTGATTTATAACCCAGAAGAATTAGATCTTAACTTCTTTTTATTTTCACTTTTTTTCTTTTTTCTTTTAATTTATTTAATACATAATAATAATTCTGTGGTTTCTGGGCAAACATCCCCCTCCCCCTCCCCTTTCTTATGGGTGTTCCCCTCCCAACCCTCCCCCCATTGCCGCCCTCCCCCCAACAGTCTAGTTCACTGGGGGTTCAGTCTTAGCAGAACCCAGGGCTTCCCCTTCCACTGGTGCTCTTACTAGGATATTCATTGCTACCTATGAGGTCAGAGTCCAGGGTCAGTCCATGTATAGTCTTTAGGTAGTGGCTTAGTCCCTGGAAGCTCTGGTTGCTTGGCATTGTTGTACCTATGGGGTCTCGAGCCCCTTCAAGCTCTTCCAGTTCTTTCTCTGATTCCTTCAACGGGGGTCCTATTCTCAGTTCAGTGGTTTGCTGCTGGCATTCACCTCTGTATTTGCTGTATTCTGGCTGTGTCTCTCAGGAGAGATATAATCCGGCTCCTGTCAGTCTGCACTTCTTTGCTTCATCCATCTTGCTTAATTGGGTGGCTGTATATGTATCGGCCACATGTGGGGCAGGCTCTGAATGGGTGTTCCTTCTGTCTCTGTTTTAATCTTTGCCTCTCTATTCCCTGCCAAGGGTATTCTTGTTCCCCTTTTAGAGAAGGAGTGAAGCATTCACATTTTGATCATCCATCTTGAGTTTCATTTGTTCTAGGCATCTAGGGTAATTCAAGCATTTGGGCTAATAGCCACTTATCAGTGAGTGCATACCATGTATGTCTTTCTGTGATTGGGTTACCTCACTCAGGATGATATTTTTCAGTTCCAACCATTTGCCTACGAATTTCATAAACTCGTTGTTTTTGATAGCTGAGTAATAATCCATTGTGTAGATGTACCACATTTTCTGTATCCATTCCTCTGTTGAAGGGCATCTGGGTTCTTTCCAGCTTCTGGCTATTATAAATAAGGCTGCGATGAACATAGTGGAGCACGTGTCTCTTTTATATGTTGAGGCATCTTTTGGGTATATGCCCAAGAGAGGTATAGCTGGATCCTCAGGCAGTTCAATGTCGAATTTTCTGAGGAACGTCCAGACTGATTTCCAGAATGGTTTTACCAGTCTGCAATCCCACCAACAATGGAGGAGTGTTCCTCTTTCTCTGCATCCTCGCCAGCATCTGCTGTCACCTGAGTTTTTGATCTTAGCCATTCTCACTGGTGTGAGGTGAAATCTCAGGGTTGTTTTGATTTGCATTTCCCTTATGACTAAAGATGTTGAACATTTCTTTAGGTGTTTCTCAGCCATTCAGCATTCCTCAGCTGTGAATTCTTTGTTTAGCTCTGAACCCCATTTTTTAATAGGGTTATTTGTCTCCCTTCGGTCTAACTTCTTGAGTTCTTTGTATATTTTGGATAAAAGGCCTCGATCTGTTGTAGGATTGTAAAGATCTTTTCCCAATCTGTTGGTTGCTGATTTGTCCTAACCACAGTGTCCTTTGCCTTACAGAAGCTTTGCAGTTTTATGAGATCCCATTTGTCGATTCTTGATCTTAGAGCATAAGCCATTGGTGTTTTGTTCAGGAAATTTTTTCCAGTGCCCATAAGACCACTGGCTCTTGAAAGTCACTTACTATTTTGTTGTTGTTGTTTGTTTGTATTTTGTTTTGTTTTGATGTTACTGTTCTTGCTGTAGTTGCTGTTGATATTGTTGTTGTTTTCCTACACTAATAGGCTTGTTCAGTAAACAGCATGCAGACTAGAGTGCAGCTGAACAGTAACATTACAATGCTAGAATTTTAATGTCAAAAAGTTAGGCACACCTGAAGGCATGGTGCATTCAACACACCCCTCAGTTAGCAACTCCAAGAATTTTTTCTCCTTTGCCTTTAAGCAGTTTTCCCTATTAAGAAGACCACTTTGAGGAGTTCCTAGTTACATTTTTTGGCCATGGTCCTCAAGGCCCTTTGATAAGCCAGCTCTCTACCTAAGTGTTCACATAGAGCTGTGGGCAGAATGAGTCTAAGCACCTGTCTGCTGTGTGCAGACAGCAAGACCTAACCTAAAAGCAGATAGTGAGTTTCCAATACTGCATCCTCAGCTCACATTTTCCATCTTGTCAAGAGGAAGATGATTCAGAAGTTGTCTTGTGACTTGGCACCTTGCTTTCCATCAGAACAGCATTACCAGCCTGAGTAATGCCACTAAGTCTGTTAAGGAAAAGCACTTTATGACAATGCTTTACACCCATTTCAACCTTTTTTCTCCAAAATATCTTTCATAATTTTGCAGAAGGTATCTCAGTGACAAATTGAACAAATCCCTTCACCTCCAATAACTTGAAAACTCTCACCCCTATCCTGACCGGTCCAGCAGGTTCAGTTATTCAGTGTCCCAAAGAGGCGCTACCTGAGGGTCAAGGAGAGGGAGAAAAGAAGGAGACCAAGCAAGGTTGTGTTGTTAAGGTCTCATTTAATGGGGCAACCGTTACAGGTTTTAAAGCTTTCAGATAGGGGGAGTGACCTTTGTGAAACACAAAGGAGGAGGGGTGAGGGTATCCTTGGCAGCGATAGAAGGAAGCAAAAAGGTCATCTGGTGGAGACATCTGGTATTTGCTTGAAGACATCTGTTGTTTGCTCAGGCTGAAACATCCTGTGACTGTTCCCGTAATCTTCCTGTGTCATCAGTTCATGGGAAAGGTTTTTACCCAACAATCTCATAATCTTGCAGCAGCCATCTTAGGGCTGAGCGTTCTGTGACTGCACAGCTCAGAATGGCTCCCCACACTACCCCTTCAAAGAAACCATCTCTTCTACTGCACCAGAATGAAGGAAAACCAGAAACATATCTATCTTATCACAGGTGAGACCAAGAACCAGGTTACTAACTCAGCCTAAGTGAAATGTCTCTGAAAGCATGACTTGAAAGTAATCTATATAAATGAGCCCATTGATGAGTACTGTGCACAACAGCTGAAGGAATTGTAGGCCAAGACCTTTATGTCAGTTACCAATGAAAGACTAGATCTTCCAGAAGATGAAGAGGAAATGAACAAAGAGGAAGAGAAAAAGACAAAATTAGAGATCCTCTGCAAAATTAAAAAATATATTTTGGAGGAAATCGTTGAAAAGGTGGTTGTGTCAAATTGATTGGTGAGATCACCATGCTGCATTGTCACAAGTACAGATGGGTGGTCAACAAACATGGAGAGAATCGTGAAAGCTCAATCCCTCAGAGACAACTCAACAATGGGTTACATGGCAGTAAAGAAACACCTAGAGATAAACCCTGATCACTCCATACTGAAACCTTAAGGTAAAAGGCAAAGGCTGACAAGAATGACAAATCTGTGAAGGATATGGTCATAATGCTGTATGAAACTTCACTTCTGTCTTTTGGCTTCAGTCCAGAAGAACCCCAGACCCATGCTAACAGGAACAACAAGACGATCAAGCATGATCTAGGTATTGAAGAGGATGATCCTACTGTGGGTGATACCAGTGCTGCTATAAGTGAATAACTGCCACCCCTGGAGGGAGATGACAACATATCACAGATGGAAGAAGTAGATTAGGCTTCACCAGAACTATGTGTTTGATGTGTACTTTCAATCCTACTGATAATATATTTTTCATGGTTTTTCTTTATTTTTGTTAACATTTAAAACATCTATGTGACATGAAAATTAAAGGGAAGATAAAACTTCTAAATGTGGTACTATAGGTGTGACTTAAGAGGTTGATAGAACATTTGTTGTAAGACATAATGTAACCTACTGTTAGTGTTAGGAAGTTCTGTTGTCCATCTTCCTGAAAGACCCTCAGAATGAGGAGACTCTCACTCCAATCCTGAGGACACACACCACCCCACGCACACACGGGACTCATGTCTCGATGTAAAAGCAAGAGGTTTATTCGGGATACCAGTGCACTGGGGATTGACAAGGTCCTCCCGCAGGAAGGATGTGAAGAGCCCTGAACAGCAGAAATATACAGTGTATATAGTCACTACAAGGTCACACATCTTCATTAGCTTAGCTATTCCTGTACCTAGAACACTTGACTTGACAAATGTTTTCCATCCAGTAGCACAGTCTATACCATCTGTGCTTGTAGGTGGCTAGCTTCCTGGGGAGTAGGTGGAAATGTACTCCCTGTGCTTCCTGGTCTATTTTCTAACTACTAGCTAAGCAGAGGCCAACTTAATTTTTTTTTACTCTTAAAAAATGGCATCACTAATTTCAAACAGGGATCTTTCATTTCCTCTTCCCTCCATGCTGCAAAAATCTCCTTGATCCTTCCCTAGTCCTCTTGATCGACCTCTCCCTCCACTCCTTCCTCTATGCTTCCTCTATTTTTCATACTTTTCCCATTGACAACCACCAGCTGTGATGGTTGATGTGACATTTAAAATTAATGTAAAAGCTAAAGAATGGGTGAGTGGCATCTGGAGAGATGGCTCAGGAATTAAGAGATCCTATTTTCTTACAAAGACCTAAGTTAGGTTCCTAGCTTCCATGTTGGTCGGCTTCAAAGTACTTTGCAAGCTCCAGAGGTTAGGAAATCTCCTTCTGGCCTCCATGAAAATCAACACACACACACACACACACACACACACACACTCTCTCTCTCTCTCTCTCTCTCTCTCTCTCTCTCTTTCCCTCTCCTCCCCCCCTCACTGTGCACACATACATGCACACATTCACACGCACTGAAACATATGCACTAACAAAAATAATTAAAAGTTGTGGGGTTTTGTTGTTGTTATTGCTGTTGGTTTTGTCCTTTTTGGTTTTTTTGTTTGTTTGTTTTTTTGTTTTTGTTTGTTTGTTTGTTTTTGTATTTTTAGTAGAGTTAGGAACACTGAGGAAGATAGCCATGAGGACTCTGAACTAACTACAATAAACTGGAGAGACAATGAGCTTAGCTCCTCCTGTCTCCCAAGGAGACTTTCCTTAATGAGTCATCATTGTCCTTATTCCTAATATATGTCTCAAATTTGTGGAAAGTTTCACCTTTATGCACAGTTCTCCATCTGTATATCATATGTCAAAATGTAATAGACTAAACTCTGGGTAAGGATGGCTTCTAAAGTAGCCTTTGCCTATTCAAGGAAGCAGAATACTCCAGGGGTGTAAAGAAGAGATACAGTAGGCTGAAACATATCCAGATACTAGGTACAGCAACTTGCCATACTGTTGTGCTGGCTCCACAGTGCCTTCTGTATGGTTTAATTTCTGATTTACTGTCTTGCATATGCTAAATCATAAACACTGACTGTAAGCTAACTCTACCTGAGCCCAAAGGAAACTGGTGATGTTGGTAGGATCAGAAAGAACATAGGAGAGGCCTCTTATTCATGACAGGAGAAACCTGGAGATACACATAAGGGAGAACGAGGTTGAAGAGAGACTCACCTCCTTGTGCTATCAGGAATAAGGTGTTGCTGAGAAATTGGACCAGTGATTAAGTACATTTCTAGGATCCAGGCATTACATAGCTCAATATTCTGGTCTGGTCATATGCTAAACAGAGAGAGAGAGTTATGTCAAGTAAGAAGTACTTTCTCAGCTCATGGCTGTTCATGTGGACATCTCTCCCAAAGAATGTCTAAAGGCTGCAGAGCACATCAATTTAGTAAATATAATATAATAATAACAAGAACAAGAACAACAACCACAATAAAAACAACAGCAGCAGCAGCAGCAATATACCTTCCGCAATCTTTGCCTACCTGAATACTACCCTGTGCATCTCTTTCTCCCTTGCTCTATGTCTGTACATTTGTGTGTGAATGCAAAGTTCCAACTTCTTAGGTACTGCACTATAGAGTCTCACTCTCGATTAACATTCCACTTCCTACATACTCAAGATCTCTTGAAGTTGGAGAAGACAGAGGAAATGACTCCTTTTAGGATCCTGTGACTCTCCTCTTCCTTCCTCACCTTGGAAATCGTCAATACCTCCATTACCATTACCATACAGTTAGTTACTGCTGTACTGTTCTCAGATCAGGATTCTGCCATCTATTAATAACTTTTTTATGTAAGTGAGTGAAGGGAACTAAACTCAAGTCCTCTGCAAGAGCATCAAGTATTCATAACTGTTGAGCCATATATCCAGGCCTTATTGAAGCTCCACTATGGGTCTTAAAGGAAAGTTTTATCTGTATTTGTGTTATTTTCTGTCTGTTGTTTTCCAGCCTACCTCTAGGCTCTATCATGTCTTGAAGTCTTTTCTTCAAACAAACCTCATTCCCAAAAGTATATAATCTTTCCTTTCCACAAACTCCATTATCACATTTAATAGTCACCACTATTATGTTTTCAACTCCTATGTGCTGAAATCTTAAGTATTTTTGAATAAGATTGTTACATGACCATTTTCTCAGAAAATCTGACTTTTCCAAGACAAGTGAAGGCATAGTTAGAAGGTAAAGAAAAAGCCAAATAAATAAAAGAAAACTAAAAGACTGAGAACCACCAAAAAGAATCTATTCATGATCTCCCAGACTAAACTGACTGTAAAAAATACTTGCAGGTACTGAAGTCATGATTATATTATTCTGGCTGACTGGTCTGTATCTAACTTCAAGCTCATGACAGACACTGAGGCTAGTGTTCTTTGGGACAAGAGAGTTATCAGAAGAGTTGCTAATACTATATTTATACACACAGTTGATGGATGGAAGGAAAGATGTTCTAACACCTATTTACACAAACTTTACAAAACACACAAAATTGAAGGATGGGAGAAAACATATTTTAGCCCATTCTTTATTCTTTCTTCCAAAGTTTATTCATCCCAGCAAAATCTTTAAGCAGTATAAGAGTAAAATTAGTGATTAGTTTAGTTTTCTTCAAATGAATGATTATTAAAAAGACAGCATGTTCTTCAATACCTTTACAAGAATAGCATTGTACAGGCAAAGAAAACAAATTATTCCAAAAACCCATGTACATTTCTAAATAAGCAACTTGGTCTAGATTAACAAAGTACAAACAAGGAATATCATTTTCTGAGCCTGTTTCTCTTAACTGGCAGGCAAAAATGTATGGTTATAAAGAAAGAAGTTATTACTTGATCATTTATCATTAAAAATAATCTTGTAAGAAACTTAGAATCACAAATCTAAACTTTTATACAAAAGTGAGCCATATGTATCTTAAATTATCATAATGCATTACTAATCATAAATTCATAAAAATTTTATCAGGAAGCTGAGGGCAAAAAAAAGGGTATAACAAATAAACTATCACCAGTTCAAACTCTTGGAGACTTCTCTCAGCTAGTGTTCCCATTGTTCTTGTTTCCTGATCATGAAAGGTTCCCAGCTAAACTAATAAATGTGTACCTTTCTGAACTGCAAAATGTTCCTTAAGGTTTTTTTTTCTTTAAAGCCAGTAGTAAAAATATCTCAACCTAGCTTCTCTAACAACTTCTTTTTTTCCCAAATGTTTTCTAAGAGTGCTGGTCATTGCTGACAATCTATATCTCTAAGTTCTTCTCTAAGGTAATGATTGAAAAATTAATCCGCTCCAACAGCAATGCCTGAAAGAGATCAAACTTTATTATTGTGAGTGCCAGAAATACTGCTCAGTAAGGGACTGTAAACTGTCTTAGAATTTACATATGATTCCAGATTAGGAGGGATGTAAGGGAAGCAAACAGAACTGAACTCCTTAACAGACTGAGGTTGTCAGGGCACATAGACCATGGAGTTGTACCATACCAAGGCTCTATAATGTATTTGAAGTACCCTGTGGGCTGCATTCCTTGAGTTCTCTTTCCTCCTGCATGACTCTCACAGGAAAATCCATTGAGTTATCAACAATTACCTTTACAGTGTGGGAAGGTGAGTTGTGTTTACTGTTCAAATTTTTGGTTTTCTGTATTTTAAAAAGGTTATAAATACACATGACTTGTTTACTTTTTTGTCATTTCATTTGTCTTTGAGACAGGGTCTCACATCTTGCCGTTGAACTCAGTGAATATCTGAGAATGACCTTGAGTCCTGATCCTCCTCTTCCCAGATGTTAGAAACACAGACATATTCTACCAAAGCCACTTAAAAATTTTAACCCCTTTTTCCCCCAAGTGTTGTTACTGCTCTTAGAGCTTTGTTCATGATAGGCAAACACATTACCACTGTGTGTGTGTATGTGTGTGTGTGTGTGTGTGTGTGTGTGTGTGTGTGTGTGTGTGTGGTTTCAGTTATGAAAGAAGTACATTAATTGAAAAACATCATTTTCCCAAATTTACAATTGTCTTAGACAATGTTCTATTGCTGCAAAGAGATGCCATGCCCATAGCAACTCTTAAAAGAAAAACATTTAATTAGGGCTGTATTATAGTTTCAGGGGTTTAATCTTTTATGCTGATGACAGGAATCATGGTGCTGCATAGGCAAATATGGCGCTGGAGAAGGAGTTGAGAGTTCTACGTGCTGAAAAACAGGGTGCAGAAAGAAAGGGAGAACTACTGGCACTAGTTTAAGCATCTGAAATCACAAATCCCATCTACAATCACACACTCTCTCCAGCAAGGCCATATCTCCTTTAACAAGGCCAAACCCAATAATGCCTGTTGTGTAGTACTCCTCAAAAATGACCAAACTTTCAAACCTAGGAACCTAGAGAAGCCATTAATATTGCAAACACCAAACCAATATACACAGTTTGTATCAGGCTAAATAGTGTCTTTTTAAACAAAAATTTAACTCTAGGATACAGGCTAGAGAGATGGTTTGGTAGTTAAAAATAATCTGATGGTTTTGCTGATGACACAAGCTTGGTTCCAACCACTCCAAGACAGGATTGTTCACAAGTGTAACTCCAGCTACAGGGAATCCAAAGTCTTTTTCTAGTCTTCCCATCAAACATACACACACAGGCATGCACACACACACACACACACACACACACACACACACACACACAAATGAAGTTATGTGTGCAAGCACAGTAATAATAAAAGACAAAGATGTTCTAAGTCCATAAAGAACTGAAAAACTTGTATATGAATGCACTAAGAAACAAAGAAACAAAAGCAGAAAGACCAGTTAAAAGACAATAATATACAATATGGAGTATGTCTGAATTCTTAAAGTATGATTGTATCAGGTCCTGCAATTCAATTGTAGGAACACATGTGACAATGTCTGGTATGGTTGCATTGCTTTGCAATCCAAGAACTTGGAAGGAGAAGAAAGGAAGACCCCTGAGGCTTGCTGACCACTCTATCCTAATTATTAAGTTCCAGACAAATGAAAGACATTATCTCTCTCTTTTTTTCCTTTTATTTTCTTTTGTCTATGCACACATATACATGAGCATGAACATATTTTAAGAAGAAAAGTTGTGGCTTTCAGAGTAGGACCCCAGAGCCTGTATGTTGTGCCAGTTTCTAAAAAACTCTATTTAAAGATGTACGTAATGCATGCCCTTCCAAATACAGCTTGACTTGTATGAATGAAGAAGGTAAAATGTGCAACAGGAAGAAAGATCATGTCTCAGTGGCATTCATTGTTGACTGTGCATGAAATTCCTGCATGTTACTCTGTGGCTGTGTGTGTGTTTGTGTGTTTGTGTTTGTGTATGTGTGTGTGTCTGTCTGTCTGTCTGTCTGTTTTGTGCAATAACATGTATTTGTGTAAATGGGTGAGGAGTACACATGCATGTGGAAAACAAAGGTTAAAATCAGGTCTCCTTCCATATCTCTTTGTCTTGTTTTTTAAGTCTTTCAGTGAACCTGTTATCATCTAGGCACTTTCAAAGAGCTCTAGGTAGCCTCAAGAAAGTTCTGCCTAGAGTACTAATGGATCTGAATCTCATCAATTTGAAAATCTCCCTGGTGATTCTCATGCAGGCAGTATTTGAGTCCCACTGCTACTGAACAGCAAAAGGTCTACACCTTTCAGAGAAAATCACAGAATTTGCTCACTATTTTGCCCAAGCCCGGCTGCTCACTCCAGCTGTACATCAGGTCCTGAGTCTTGGCTAGCAGTAAGCTTGCCAGAGTGCAAGTATTAAATCCTCCAAACAGTAGACAAAGCTGCCAGTGTGGCCAGATCATAAAAGCAAGTGAATTCAAAACCTTAAGAATAAGAAATTTAAATCCTGGAAACTTTCACACTCATTTTTCTTTCTTTTTTTTTCATTTTTGTTCTTTAGTTTCTGTTTATTACCGTATTTTCCTTTTCTAAATGCACTCAGTCCTGGGAAGATAGAATTGGGGGCACCCAGAAAATCAGTAAAGCTCCTTAGACTCAGACTTTCTCTTATTCAGAAATCCAAAGCAACTTGTGTTTAATTGCTGCTTCCAAAGAACTCATTGGTCATTTTCAGTTGCTCAGGTCATACTGTCATGAGGAGCACAGATTGAAGAATAATAGCAAGAATTTTCCTGTAGGACTAAAGAGTGCTCAGTCAGTAAATTGCTTGCAACAAAAGCACAGGAACCTGATTACAAACACGAGAATTCACACAAAAATCATTTATAAGAGTCACACATTCTTCAATGCCCAGGACTGCTGGGATAGGCATGAGGATCCCTGGGTCTCATTGGCTAACCATCCTAGCTTGGAGCTCTCTTGTCAAGGTCAAATCAAGTGAGAGACCCTCTTCCAAAAACAATGTGGATGGTGTCTAAAGAACAACACATGAGTTTGATGTCTGACCTACATGTGCACAAACACACACACACACACACACACACACACACACACACAAACACACACACACAGAGATAGAGATAGAGATAGAGAGAGAGAGAGAGAGAGAGAGAGAGAGAGAAATATACAAACAAATTCACACAATTTTTTCTTTAATACATAGAAACAAATGCAAGAGAAAAGAAAATTGGATAAAAGTTCCCGAAGGACAGAAAAAATGTTATGATTTATCCTAATTATTTTCAAATGCTACGAAAACTTGTAAATATGACAGTGATAATGCATTTTCTAATGAAATCAATTTTACTGCCAAACCGTTCTGAAGACCAACTGACTTGTGGCCAAATTGTGCTCTGACAACTGGTTCATTCCTATTCATCACTGTCCTTCTTCCTTTTTATTAAGCCCAAATCCTTTCTTTCAATCTCAAGACCTAGCTTGAACCTAATATACCTCTTGCAGTCAGATCACTGTCATTCCTATATACCTTCCTGCTGAATTTTCTCAGAAACTTCAATGCTTTTCTCCATCAGTTTGTGTCTCTGAATCAACTATGTTTAGTTTGCCCCAGTGCTGCTGCACTAATGCCATGCCCCTGCTAACTTCTTCAGGTTGCATCAACTAGCTCTTTTGTGTCTTTCACAGCTTGGAGACCGTCAATAAGTATTGAATGAAGCAAAGAAAATTCAGAGTAATATCTTTTGGAAGCCATTCTAATCATTTGTGAACTCAGTGTATCTGCACTTCAACATAGAGAAAAAAGGAGCTCTGGCATTTTAGGGGAGCAGGTCCTACAGAGTGAACATAAAGAAACTGTATTCCAAAGGTACTGGCTATATGGAGAGACAGTGGATAACAGCTGCCTCTGCACAGTTTCCCCTGGGACCCACAAATGCTTCATCCCACAATCCTCAAACCTGCCTCATACCAACATGGAGGGGAGGGACTCAGACAAGTGGAAGCACCAGATTGATCTGTGACTGCTTATAAAGGCCACATGGATAAGGGCAGAGAGATCCCTGCTAGGCATAAACACAAATTCATAGCTGGGTGGTGTTAATTGTTCTTTTAGCAGAAAATAGACTTGTTTGGAAGATGTACCTACTCAAACCATGCCTGGGACCTGGGCAGTATTTTGGCTGCATTCCTGTAGCTGCAGTCCCTGACTGACTCCCTGAGTATGTGAGTGCAGAAAGGCCTGTGCAGCAGTACAATCTCTGTTCCTTGTCGTGGATACTTTAGGAAGAGCAGCTAAAGTCTCCCAGTGCTTTGACTTCCTGCACCATGGTTGGCTATACTTTCAAATATGAGCAAAAATAAACCCTGTGTGCTTTAAGTTGCTTTTGTCAGGATATTTTATCACAGGTGCAAGGAAAGAAGTTCAGAAATCACTACAAGATGAAGTAGGATATGGAGGAGAAGTGGTGGAAAATCTTGAGAAGAAATTACAACCTAGATTGAGAGATGCCTACAGGGGAGAATTTGCATGCCAATCAAAGCCAGATACCACACAGTGTGAGAAGAGTAAAAAGATGAGTGATATCACAGCTGAAGTTGAAGAAGCACAAAAGAGTGAAACTCTCACTTTAACATTCTAATTATGGGAGCTGAGGAGATAGGATAGACCATAGAATGCTTTACTTTCAATCATTTGAAATTATATATAAACCCCAGCCCCCACATAAAAAGAAGGGCATGGTGACAAGCATCTGTATCCCAAGCTCTGGAAATGTAGCAAAGGAGTATCCCTGGGGTTTACTGGCTACACAAGTCAGTGAGATCCAGATTGAGTAAGAGATCTGTCTCAGAAAATAAGGTGTAGAGTACCATAAACTCGGCAGAAAATCTGGCCCTAATACACATACACACACAAATGTGTGCATACTCATACTTCTTTAATTATATATATATATATATATATATATATATATATACATGCACACACACACATACACACAAACACACACACACACACACACACACACACACACACACACACACGAATTCTTAGTCTTCCCTAAAAGAGGGAAGACTAATGTCTTACAGATTTAACAGGGAAGGGTTTCTGTGCTAGAGGTCAGGGGTGGGTTTTCCCTTCGGGAAATCTAAAGTTGAGGCTAAGCTGAAACATGACAAAATTAAATGGATGAAAAAATAAAGCAACGGAGCTGGCTATTTAAAGGGGAAGCTACAAATTACATCAGCAGGAATTCTTTGCAGTGATCAAACTACACTTGTTTACAAGAAGATCCTTAATAAAGCACTTCAAATAGAAACTGTGGACTGTAGTAAATTAGCCGAATACCAATCCTAGAAGAATTCTACAAAACACAAATTGGTAAATGCTAATTCATTGAATAACCAATTTACCTAAAACTCACAGAAAACTCCTATAAAACTAGTTCTCACTGTTTACCTTTATAGCAATGGTAAAAATCTAGAGTGGCCTTGTCCCAAAGCTTGCACACATGAGCACTTTTTTTTAATACTTACAGATGTGGTTTGATGTGTATATAGTGATGATATGTATTTTGGCAGATGGTATATTTCCATTGTCTCCACTGCCTATTCTCTACCTCCAAAACCGAGATGGTGTTAAAAGAAACATCAATCAGGGGCTGGTGGCTCATGCCGGAAATTCCAGCACTTGCCAAGGTCATTTTCTCTTCTTTGCACAGAAGTTTCAGGTGAGTCACAAAATCAGATTGCCTTTCACCTTGGCTGTCTGAGCTCAGTATTTCATTCACTAATAGCAAATCACTCTTATAAGAACCTGCTCGAATACAATAGATAGGGGAAATAGTCTTACTCATAGGAAATAGTGTTGGCATAGGAAAAAGTAGCCTTAGCATAGGAAGTAATGCTAACAATAAATGGCACATTGCAGAACAAAATAAAACTTCTGAATGGCAAAGAACGCTGACATTAGGACAACATGGCATCCTACAGAAATGAATAAAATTTACCAACTACATATCTGATATATTGGGAATATTTGAAATATCTAAAGATCTAAAAAAAAAAATTCCCCGACATCAAGAAACCAAACAACTCCATTAAAAATAGGGTACAAATTAAACAAAGAGTTATCAAAGATGAAATGCAAACGGCTAAGAAACACACAAATGTTCAATATCCTTAATCATCAGGAAAATGAAAATGAAAGCTACTTGGATATTTCATCTTACATCAGTCAGAATCGCCAAGATCAATGAAAGGATGTGAACTAAGAGAATGCTCTTTCATTGTGGTTAAGCCTGAAACTTATACAGTCACTATGGAAATCAGTGTGATGGTTCCTCAGGAAGCTGGACATTTACCTCAAGATCCAGCTATAATATTCTTGTACATATATGCAAAGAATCTTTTACTTTCTACAAACACATATGCTCAATCATTTTCATAACTGCTACACTCATAAAAAATGTGATACATTTAAGTATTACAGTATTACTGGATCATTTTTTTAAAATGAGATTATTAAATTCCCAGGTAAATGGATGATGCTAGAAAGTAATTTATATGGGTGAGGTAACCCAGATCCCAAAAGACAAATGTAGTATGTATTTACATATATGAGAATGTTAGCTTTTAAATCTTTGATAAAGGTATACTCCATATAATGGCCAGAAGTTAGGTACAGAGTAAGTTACTGGAGGGGAGAAAGTGATATGCTTAGTGGACAACAATGCCGAACATACTTT
The DNA here is from genome assembly GCF_021556685.1 of Rattus norvegicus. Classification (NCBI taxonomy): domain Eukaryota; kingdom Metazoa; phylum Chordata; class Mammalia; order Rodentia; family Muridae; genus Rattus; species Rattus norvegicus. The sequence continues at coordinate 4,928,157 of NC_141538.1, read as the reverse complement.
AACAAGGCCACACATCAAAATAGGGCCATTCCATAGGGATCAAACATTCAAACCTATGAGCCTATGTGGGAGGGGGCCAGTACTACTATTTAAACCATGACAATACAAAGTGTATTTCCTCATAGGCAAAAGCAGAAAAGTTTAATTATACTTTGAATAATATAGTTAAGATAAGGTGACATATAAGCACACGTGTGTGCATGCATCTGTGTGTGTGTGTGTGTGTCTGATGTGTGTGTGTCTGTATTTGTGCACATGAATGTGTTTATGTACATGCCTATGTATGTATTGAATATATATGTGTATTTGCATGGATGGATGATTAAATTTGTGTATGTATATGTATATGCGTGCATGTATGAATTTTGTTTATATGTATGTATATATGTATGTTTGGATGGATATGTAGCAGATATGAATATGTGTATGTGTGAGCCTGTTACCAGAGGCTTTCCACTGAGATCTCTGGGGTGGGGGTTGTGTGTGGCAGGGGAGGTTCTGGTAGCATTTCAGAAGAGCATTTCTCTTTCCTGACCACGGAGCTCCAGCTCTTATAGCAGAAGCTGTAAAATGTAGGAGTAATTATCACACACCTTTAGTACTTCTGGATAGGATCTTTATCTACAATTTTGAGGTGTCTTGGGGTTTGACAGTAGCTGCTTCCTACAGGATTCATCAGAAAGGTTCGGGATTTCTCATCTACATATGGAAGGGCTTAGAGTGTTGCCATGTGTGACTGATGGTCACAAATCTCTCTGGGGGAAGGGTCACTGCAGGGGGTTGCCTCTACATGACAGGGGCCTGGTGCATGAGCAAGCAGAGCTCCTCCATCCTGTCAGTGTTGCTGGGGCTTCTAGCTTTAACTAAACCTTACCAGCCTTCCACCCATGATCCACCATACTGCATTTGTGTTTATATATGTATATGAGTATGTATGTAAGCATGTATGTATGTATGTATGTATGTATGTATGTGTGTATGTATATATTTGTGTGGTATGTATGTGTTATTTGTCTCTGTATGTGTATGTATAAATGGTGTGTGTGTGTGTGTGTGTGTGTGTGTGTGTGTGTGTGTGTGTATGAAACAAAGTCCAAAAGAAAACTGTCAGAGTCAGTCTTGATCATCAACCTAACATGATAGGTAATTAATACAATTCATTCCTCTGGGAGAGTCTTTGAGGGCATTTCCATGAAGGAATAATTAACAAGGAGGAAACCATATTATGACACGAGAACTCAGATTCTTTACCCTACCCACCTGTTCTAACTACTACTTCATATGAATCCTCCATACCTTATGAACCAGAAGGGGGCAAATTCATGAGCTGAGCAGCTGCTGGATCCTTATCTTTTACAGTGTCAGACTTCCCAAATTGTATAGTGTGAGCAAACCTAATAACTCTTATTATGCATTCATTCTATCACATCTACTCCTCTAGTGATCCTGACTCATACAAGAGCTCTCTGTCAAATGATGGTTTTTGTTATTTCTGTGTCTGAAGAAGGGGTAAAAGGCCTGTTACCCAGTGTTCTGAATAGACAGGATTTCTATTGAGCCCAGAGTTGTAATTATTCTCTTTCTTTCCTGAAGAGAATTTCTTAATCACTGATGTAAGAACACTTTCTATTCCACAAAAAAGCTTTTCTTTCAGAAAGAAAATGTCCTAGGGGCATATAATTGAAAAAATAATGTCATTTATTGGAGTAACTGAACATAGGCCATAAATGTGACACTTCACTATCACTGGCAGGTAGCAATGTCATCTCCTACTTCAGTGTTCTTTTCACCTCAGAGTGCTCAGGTCAATGTCTGATCTCAAGAGATTCTGAACCTTGACAGTGAAGGAATAGGTGTGGGAAAAGGTGAGCATCCATTACTTCTGTTTGACCTCTAGAAAGTGACTTTGTTTTTGAGCCCAAATTTTCTCCTCTGTAAACTGGCTGCCTCTTCAATTCTGCTCAAGTAGTGGTGATGCCATATACCATGCATGTGTGCATTAGATCAACCAAGCAGGTAACTACAGGAAGGGTAGGTGAAGAAAAGGAAATGGTCAAAGAGAGGCTTAATAGATGGCTCATTTGGTAAAGTGCTTACTACAGTAGCATACAAACCTTGTTTTGACCCCCTGAGCATTGTGTTACATTCTTGCAATTCCAGTTTTGAGGAAAGGGAGACAGGATGCTCCCTGAAGCCTTGTGTCTAGCCTAATTTGCGAGCCCCAAACCAAGAAGAGAGCCTGATTTTATAGATCAAGATGGGTAGTAGTAATGCACAAAACCACTGAGATTGACCATCTATTTCCACATAAACATATACACACACATACACACCAAGAAATATACAAAGAAACAAATAGATGAAGTGCAGGTTGAAAATGCTGTTTTGAGACTAATTACTTCCAAACCTAGAGAACATATTTGGTCTCAGTTTTCAGAACTCTATAATACCTACCCTCCTCTTACCAGCTGAGCTCTCAGCTTTGACACTCAGAGTGAGTGGGAGCTCTGGCCTCTTCCCTCTACTACGTTGAGATGGGGCCCTTTTGTCAGGAATCCAACAAGCATTTTCTGTATAGGCTTTGAGGAGGAAGACTTATGTTGTCTCAAGTTGTTTCCATTACAATTTGAACTTTAGCATGACCCTCTTGGAGATAAGGCAGGGTCTATTAGTCATGATGCAAGTACTTTTAGAGAAAAGCATCTCTACTGTTCAAAAAAAATGTTGCTGCTCTTTTTAAATGACTGTGAGTAAATGACTGTTAGTTTGTATCTAACTTTGCTATTTACTTCAGATAATATTACAGCTGTGAGTCAGTCTGTTCCCAGAAGGACTAACAAAACAGATTCAGACAGCCTTGCTCAAAAGTAAATTGAAGAAGTGTTAATGAAAAGGACAGAAAGGGATCTAGTCACTGTGCCCACACAAGAAAGAGGAACAAAGACCCATTTATCCTCAAATACATGAGTTTCAAGTTTAGACAGAGGTTAAGATATCTAAATAGCTAAGAAGTCTTGGTTAATGTGTGGGCATGCCCATAATTTTTGTCTGCCTACAGTCTCTTCTTAGGTGGTCAGCTTACTGCCATAACTGAGTGAAATCTCTGCCTGGAGATAAGCTCCACCTTTAGCTGAAACAAGAAGGCCATTTTTTCATCTTCTTTTGAAATAAGATTCCTGGGGATACTCCATAAAGCTCAAAGGAGGGTCAGAGATTTCTATTCAGAATACCATTATTATTGACAAAATGGCTATGAGAGCAAGTGAAGAAACTAACAGAAGCTTCCTAAAACTTCAGAGTTATCCCAAACCACTCATTTCAGAACACCTAAAGGAGATTTCCTAAAACAGTGGTTAATCACTTTTTCCAAAATTCAATGGACATAGAAGCATAACATCAAGAAGTATACGATAAAGATTGTGCCTAGTTAACCTGCTTAGAAGTTGCAGTACCTGGGAATGACTGACTACCCAAGATGAGCACACAGAAAGCTGACAGTAGGTGGAAGACTGGAATCGCTGCCTGCATTGTGTGTCTATGTTCTTTATGTAGAGCCACATACTTGAACCAGCTTGACTCGGAAAAGCATAGCAGTCAGAAATGAATCATAACATCACCTTTCAAAACCGAAAGCCTGAAGATGAGAGTTCAGCCATTGCCCTAAGCTATGTTTCACTGGGTAACCCTAGTTGATATGAAGTTTGCTATGTAGATGAAGCTGGCTTTGAACACACCATACTTTTATTACTTCTGCCTCCCAGTGCTGAGATTGAAGGCATCAACCATCATGTTGGCCTAACTCTTCTTTCTCTACTTTCCATCATCTTATCTTCAATTGATATTTTGGAGCAGGAGGTCAAGTCCTTTGGCCCTTTCAGTGTAGGAGATTTTGGGCAAACAATATGATGCATTCTCACCTCTAGATATGATAATGTATCTGCCATATATGACAATGAATGAGTTCCCCTCTGAAAATGCCCCTGCTTTAGTTGCTAATGGAGGCACAACTTAGTACAACCATTGCTTTCTGAAATTATTAAGTCTCTCTTCTTCCTGTGTGTACTTAATAACTTTATAGCTAACAAGATTCTTCTTGCTGTGCTGCTCTTGACAAGGAGTGACTCTTCATAATGAAGAAGCTTTTCCTGTTCTTCAGTCACTGGGTCATTTTTAATGTTAGTTTTAACTGTTGAGACCATGTTGAATCAACTGGAGAGAGACTCGTTGAGTGATTGTCAAGATATTATTGACCTGTGACAATATCTGTAGGGAATTATCATGATTATTTTGCTTAAGTTGGAAGAATTTATCACTGTGACTAGCACAGTTCCATAGGCAGAAATCCTGAACTAAGTAAGAAGGGAGAAGCTTATCTAAACACAGGCATTCATGCATTTCATACTTTCTTTCATAATTAAAAATATGATATGATAATTCCCTTAAGCTTCTAATTCTATAACTTCAGTGATGTAGGAACCAGAAACTATGATAAAAAAAGAAAAAAATGATTTCTCCATTTTGATACTTCTTTGAGTATACATTATCACAACAGAAACAGAGTATGACAGTCATTCAACTAGAACTTGATGAACAGTCACCATGCAAACACCAAGATCTTGTACATCAACCTACAGGGCATAGAGGCATTTTCATTACCATCTGCTTGCTGGGGCTTAGTTGAATGGAACTTCCATATGTAATGAAAAGCAAAAAATGCAAAAATGCATGACTGCACAAATTACTGAGAGTGATGGTTAATCAATCACTCAATCCTCAGAAACACATTTATGCTACCTTCTCCAGGAGAACAATGCATAATAGAGGAGAGGGAGAGATGAAGAAATGTTGTCCTATGGCAGGGTTTCACTGTGGCATGGACTACAGTCAATGGATTCTGTACAAAATTTGACTAACAATAGTCAATCATAGATAAAGAAGGAGCCAAGTGACCCTGTTCCTTCTTTTATGAACTATGAGCTACTGATGAATTCTAGGAAAGAAACAGTGACTTCCAAACAAAACAGATACAAACCTGGGAAAGGGCTTGTGGAGGTGGAGGTGGATAAAATAGAAGGGGTGACAGGAGATCAGTGTTGCGTAAGACAGTCATCCAAATGCACTACACACTTGGAGAAAACTATCAAATGAAAAAGATTACTAAATTTCAATAAAATAAAGTGAAATAAAGAAAAATGTAGAATATATTATGTTTGAACAGTTTGGGAGCAAGTTAGCACAAACAGTGTAATACTCTTTGATCTGCACCCTCACATTCTGTGGTCAACAAGCTCATAATATGGGAGCAGATTGTCACATTCCTAAGGCAAAACCTGGAATAGGCAATTGCCAAGGATATCTGAAGGACTAATTGCTAAGCTTGTGAGCAGAGTAGAATCTCAGTATCTACTCTGGTGAATGGTATTCTATACAACCTTCCTTATTACATGTGCCAAACTTCTTATGCAAGATGATTTTAGGTAAAAGTAGGATGGCTAATCTGGGCCTTCAGGTAGAAGAGATTAAGAAGTACCACGGAGCCACAGAAACAGTTCCCTGACCACATGTCTGGCAGAGTTATCTAGATTAAATAAATGAAAATGGAATACCTACCCTGAATGTAGGCAGCAATGTCCTATGGACTGGTGCCCCAAACACAATAAAAAGAGAGAGAGAGAGAGAGAGAGAGAGAGAGAGAGAGAGAGAGAGAGAGAGAGAGAGTTTAGAGTGATAGGGTGGGAAGGGGAGTAGGAAGTGGATAAGAACAAAGTTTCTTGCATTCATGTACATGTATGAAATTACAAACAATATTTAAAATAGTAAATTGAAGGACAAAGAAGCTGACCACAAGCATTCTTCTCTCTGTGCTTCCTTACTGCCAATTCAATGTGATAGCTGGCTCCTACTCCTGCCAACATGCTTTGCCCACCATGATAGACAGTGTATTCTTTAACCGTGAGCCTAAGTAAACCCTTTCTCCACTAAGTTGCTTTGTCACATTTATTCTTATAATAACAAGGCTGAGAAAAAGGATGATTACCTAAAAATCCAACTGCTAATTTGTTGATGGCAGTAAAAAGAAAAGTACAAGAAAAACATTAGTGTGAAGGGTGTGGGTGTCACAGCATGATTTCCTAGGGCATCTGAGGATTACCTGAACATTGCATAACAGCTTCTGAAGAAGGGATGGGTGAAAAACATTCAACTTTTTCCAGAAGCAAATAAAATAGGAAATTTTGCAGAGCAGAAGGGCAAACTTCAGAATCTGACATGAAAGGATGGATTGATTTAAAGAGCTTCTGAACCCCAAGAAGAAGGAGTGGCCATATTCATAGCTAAGAACAGAGCCTTAGGAAATCAGTATTATACTTAAAGCAACAGTTATGATACCACATGACCTCCTTGGAAGAAAGAGCATGACAGAGATCTTGCTCCTGGTGGAGAGCCAGTAGAACATGGGCTTCCAGAATTATCGACCTTTGCTAAGTGTAAGGTTTGTTGTGTAATAATGTACATAATTTACTTTTTGTTTTTCTTTTGGAAAATGTCCTCAATGCCAAGGTTTATGTCTCCATGATAATTAGAAGTAGCATAAGTCCATGGCAGGTGGTGAAAGGTTTGTTTTATATCCTTACCAGAAAGATAAAAGCTATGACCTTGGGATAGCCGTTAAGGCTGTAGGAAAGAATTCTGAAAACTTGAGTTCAAATTATATGAGGGGCTTCACAGACCTAAAAGACCATCTGCACTATAAGCCAGATAATCAGACAGGCACAAAGAGAAAAAGATAAGGACATTTGAGAAGTGGTAACCAGAGGGCAAAATCACAGCCAGCTAGCTTATTGTCTGTGCTTACCAAGCAGGCACATTGCTGAGTTCAAGGTCATCCTGGGACAGAGCTAATTTGGGCCAACCATGGTGTTGATCCGACCCAGCTAGCTTGTTTTCTGTTCTTACAGATCTTAGAGAGATCTCTGAATTCATATGCCATGATAAAAACCAAATGTACTAACTGATTTTCTGTAAATCTATGGGCTATAGACATAAAATGCTAATTAGTGAGATAATCATAAGGGAACCAGGAATAAATAACTGAATTGATATGTAAATAAAATACTATGTTTTGGTCTGCAGGAGAGAATTATCCAGAAAGAACCGCTTGAAGAGTGAACACAGCTCTCTAGATTATATTCTAGAAAATTCAATATTTTTTTTTTCTTAGCAGCTTTTCTGACCTTGGTCAGAAAACCCATATGCTAATAGAGAGTTTTTAGCTTTTTTGCTAGCACATGAGAGCTGTCTCTAACAGTAAGTTGTCTCTAGCAGACAGCTGACTTGAGCAGACTGCTGTCTTGATCATAGAGCTGTCCCGAGCAGAAAGCTATCTTGAGCACACAACAGATCCAAGAGATATATGCCGAGATGCCTATGGAGCCCTCTTGCATGTGGATTATAAAAGGCTGTCAGATTGTAGCCATGATTGAATTCAAGTTGTTCTTTTGGGGCTTCCAAACACCCTTTATCAGGACCCCTGATTAGCTCAAGTATGCTTCTTCCCACAACAGATAATATTTTACATTTATTTATTGAGAGATGACAGACTGTTAATGGTATGGCATATGACAAATATTGAGGTTAGAGAAGGTTTTCTCTTTTAAGCATGAAAACATAATCAAGCAGGTGAAGGAATTGAATGAAACAGTTCAAGACCTAAAAGTGGACTTTGAAACAACAGAGAAATGAAAAATGGTTGGAAGTATGGGTATGGAAAACCTAGAAAAGTGATCAGGAGCTACAGCTACAACCTTTATCCACACAAGATAAGAGAAAAAAGACAGTCTAGACATAGAAGATCCTATAGAAGACATGAACACATAGGTCAAATAAAATACAAAGTACAAATAGTTCTTAACCCCAAAGTTCCAAGAAATTCAGGGCAAAGTAAAAGACCAAACCTAAAAATAATAGAAATAGAAGAGGATGGAGATTCTCAGTTCAAAGTGCCTGAAAACATCTTCAACAAAATTAAATAAGAAAATTTCCCTAACCTAAGGAAAGAGATGGCCATAAATGTACAAGAAGAATACAGAGCACCAATAGTTTGGACCAGAAAAGAATGTTTTTCCATCGCTTAATAATCAAAGCACTAAATACACAGAATATTTAAAGCTGTAAGGGAAAAAGACTAAGAACATAAAGAGACAGACATATTAGAATAACAGCAGGCGGGGCTGGGGATTTAGCTCAGTGGTAGAGTGCTTACCTAGGAAGCGCAAGGCCCTGGGTTCGGTCCCCAGCTCCGAAAAAAAGAACCAAAAAAAAAAAAAAAAAAGAATAACAGCAGGCTTCTCACCTGGGACAGTAAAAGAAAGTAGATCATGGACAGATGTCATGCTGAAACTAAGAACAGAAATACCAGCCCAGGTTTCTATATCTAGCAATAGTCTCAATCACCGTAGATGGAGAAAAAGAAGATATTCCATTATAAATTGAAATTTAAACAATATCTCTTTGCAATTCAAGTCCTACAGATGATATTAGAAGCAAAATTACAACACAATGAGTATAACTATACCAAAGAGAAAACAAGATACTAATCATCTCACAATAAAACCAAAAGAGAATTACACACAATTAATACCACCTCCAACCACAAAAATAATAGAAACTAATTCTCATTGCTTTTTAATATCTTGAAACATCAAAAAACTCAATTCTACAATTCCACAGGCTGACAGAATGGATACATAAATAGGATCCAGCATATAAGAAACAATCTCAGTGACAAAGACAGATGCTAACACAGTGTAGGAAAAAGTTTTTCAAGAAAATGGTCCCAAGAAACAAGCTAGAGTAGCAATTCTAATATCCATGAAAATAGACTTTCAACCAAAAGTTATCAAAAGACTTGGGGAAGGACACTTCATATTTATCAAAGGAAATATTCATACAGATGAAGTCTCAATTAATATTTATGCACTAAATGCTCAAAAAAAAACTGGAAAATCAAGAAGAAATAAGATTTACTAGACAGAGAGTTTTAATATATGAGGGCAACCATACTCATAAACAAAATCGTACTAAAACTCAAAACAAACATTGAGCCTCACACATTATTAGTGGGAGACTTTAACATGCAATTCTCACCAATTGACAAGTCATTGAAACATAAAATAAACTGCAACACAGTGAAACTAAAAAAAAAAGTTATGAACCAAATGGTTTTACAGATATCTATAAAACATTTCACCCTAAAACAGGAGCGTACACCTTCTTTTCAGCATCTAATGAAACCATGTCCAAAATTTACCTTATAATGTGACATTAAACAAGCCTCAAAAGATACAAGAACATTCAAATAATCCTTATATTCTTTCATATCACAAAAAACTATGGCTGGACATCAAGAAAAATAAAAACAAAAGAAATTCTACATACTGATGAAAATCGAATTACTATCTAATCAAAAATAATGTCAAGGAAAAAAAGAAAGAACAAATGGAAGGAAGGAAGAAAGGAAGGAAGGAGGGAAGGAAGGAAGGAAGGAAGGAAGAAAGAAAGAAAGAAAGAAAGAAAGAAAGAACACACTAGAATTCAATAAAAATGAAGGCACACCATATTCAAACTTAAGGTACAGAATGAAAGCAATGTTAAGGGAAGAATTTATAACATTAAGTTCTTCCAAAAAGAAATTGGAAAGATCCTATACTAGCAACATAACAGCATGCATGAAAGCTCTAGAACAGAAAATATGTAAAACACCTAAAAAAAATGGATGGTATGAAATAAAGAGTCATACTCTGGGATGAAATCAACCAATTAGATACCGAGTGAAAATTTCAAAGAATCAAAAATAAAAAATCCGAAGTTTTTCTTGGAGAAAAATTAAGAAAATAGATAAACTCTTTACAAATTAAATTAAGAGACAGTATTCAATCTAACAAAATCAGGAAAGATAGGGAGACATAACAAAAGAAACTGAGAAAATGTTAAAAAATATATTTGCACTTAAAAAATAATTCAAGAAAACTGGAAAATCTAGAACTAATAATGATTTCTTAGAGAGAAAACAAGTACCAAAAGTTAAACCAAGATCAGATAAACTATCTGTACAGTCTTATAAACACTATGGAAATAGAAGCAGCCATTAAAATACTCTACCAAAACAAAAACAAAAACCCAGGACCAGATGATATTAGTTCAGAATTCTACAAGACCTTCAAAAAAAAGGGGGTGGGGTTGGGGATTTAGCTCAGTGGTAGAGCGCTTGCCTAGGAATCGCAAGGCCCTGGGTTCGGTCCCCAGCTCCGGAAAAAAAGAACCAAAAAAAAAAAAAAAAAGACAATACCAGTACTCTTCAAAGTATTCCACAAAATAAAAAAAAAAAGGAAGATTATACAGTTCATTCTATTAAGCCACACAATCACACTTATACCTAAACCACACAAGGACCCCAAAAAGAAAGAAGGCCTTAGTCCAATTTCACTTATGAATATCATTACCAAAACACTCAATAAAGTTCTAGCAAACAAAATCCTAAACACATCAAAACGATCATCCATCATCATCAAGTAGGCTTCATCTCAGGCATGCAGGGATGGTTCAATATACAGAAATTCATCAACATAATCCACAATATAAACAAACTGAAAGAAAAAGAAAACAAGATTATCTCATAGATGCTGAGAAAGCATTTGTCAAAACTCAACACCCTTTCATGGTAAAAATCTTGGAAAATCAGGAATTGAAGGGTCATACTTAAACATTGTAAAAACAGTATACAGAAAATCAATAGCCAACGTCAAACTAAATGGAGAGAAACTTGAAGCAATCCCACTAAAATCAGGGAAAAGGAAAGGCTACCCACTCTCTCCTTACCTATATAATATAGAACTTGAAGTTCTAGCCAGAGCAATTTGACAACAAAATGAGAAGAAAGTGACCCGTCCAGCGGGTCCAGTTATTCAGGGTCCCGAAGAGGCCTTCCACCTGTGTATCAATGGGGATGAAGAGAAGAAGGAGAGCAAGCATATGTTCTGTTGTCAAGGTCTCATTTATTGGGGTAAACATTACAGCTTTTAAGGCTTTCAGGTAGGGGGAGTGTCCTTGTGAAACACAAAGGATGGAGGGAGGAGGGCATTCCAGCAGCGATAGCAGAAGGTGAAGAGATCATGCGATGGAGACACCGAGTGTCTGGTGTTTGCTCAGACTGAAACTTCCTGTGAAAGTTATCTTTCTGTGCCTTAAATTCATGGGAGCGGCTTTTGTCCAACAATCTCAAGGCTTTGTGGTAGTCATTTCAAGGTTGAACATCTGTGGCCATGCAGCCAAGAGTCACATAGCAACTTTGAACCATACAGTCACAAAGCTGCCACGCCCAAATCCAATACAGCTCCCTACAACAAAGTATAAAATTTGGAAAAGAAGTGAAAATATCACTATTTGAATATGATATTATACTTAAGTGACCAAAAATTCCAAAAGTGAACTCGTAAACCTCATAAACAATTTAAAAAAATGGCTGGTTATAAAATTAACTCAAACAAATCAGTAGCCTTCCACTACTCAAAGGATAAACAGGTTGAGAAAGAAATTAGAGAAATGACACCCTTCAGGATAATCACAAATAATATAAAATACCTTGGGTGACTCTAACCAAGCAAGTGAAAGATCTGTATGACAAGAACTTTGAGACTCTGAAGAAAAGTTGAAGCTATCAGAAGATCACAGATCTCCCTTGCTTGTCAGGATTAATATTGTAAAAATGGCCATTTGCTCATGGGAATCTATGGATTCATGCAATCACCATCAAAATTCCAACTCAGCTTTTCATAGAGGTAGGAAGAGCAATTTGAAAATTAATTTGGAATAAAAAACCCAGTATACTGAAACTATTCTCAACAATAAAAGAACTCCTGGAGGAATTACCATCCCTAAACTCCAGCTGTATTACATAGCAATGGTGATAAAAACTGTATGGTTTTGGTACTGATACAGGCAGATAGATCAGTGGAATAGAACTGAAGACCCTGAAATGAACTCAAACACCTATGGTAATTTCATGTTTGACAAAGTACCTAAAACCAACCAGTGGCAAAAAAGACAGCATTTTCAACAAATGGTTCAACTGGAGATCATCAAGTAGAGGAATGTAAACTGATCCATTCTTATCACCTTGTATGAAGTTCAGTTCCTCAAGAACTACCACATAAAACCAGATACACATAAACTAATAGAAAGAAAGTGGGAACATGCCTGGAGCACATGGGCAGACAGGAAAAAGTTCTGAACAGAACACCAGAGGCTTATTCTCTAAGACTAAGAATTGACAAATGGAACCTCATAAATTTACATAGCTTCTGTAAAACAAAGGATACTGTCATTAGAACAAAACACTAACCAACCAATTGGAATAAAACTTTACCAATCCCACTTCTGAAAGATGCTAATATCCAATACAAACAAAGAACCCAAGAAGGTAGATTATAGAAAACAAAAAGCTCTATTTAAAAAATGGAGTACAGAGCTAAAAGTAGAATTCTGAACTGTGGAATATCAATTGGCCAATAAATACTTAAAGAAATGTTCGACATCGTTAGTCCTCAGTAAAATGCAAATCTAAACATCCCTGAGATTTCACATCACACCAGTTAGAATGGGTAAGGTCAAAAACCCAGGTGACAGCAGATGCTGTTAAGGATGTAGAGAAAGAAAGACACTCCTCCATTGTTGTTGGGGTAGCAAGCTGGTACAATCATTGTGGAAATTAGTTTGGTGGTTTCTTAAAAAAACTGGACATAGTAAGACCTGAAGACCCAGCTATACCACTCTGGGCATAGGCGCAAAAAAAGCTCCAACATATAAAAAGGACACATACTTCACTACGTTCATAGCAGCCTTAAATATAATACCCAGAGCTGGAAAGAACCCTGATGTCCTTCAACAGGGTAATGGATTCAGAAAATATGGTACATTTACACAATGGAATACTACATAGCTATTAAAAACAATGACTTCATCAAATTCTTAGGCAAATGGATGGAACTAGAAAATATACTGAGTGTGGTAATGGTCACTAAAGAATGCCCATGGTATACCTCACTCATAAGTGGATATTAGCCAAAAAGCTCAGGAAATCTGATATAATTCACAGACCCCATAAACTGGAGAAGAAGAAAGACTAAAGCATGTCTGTCTTGTATACTTCAGTTCTTCTTAGAAGAAGAAAAAAATACTCACAGGAGGATATATGGAGACAAACTGTGGAGCAGATACTGAATAAAAGGCAATCGAGAGACTGCCCCATTTGACAATCCATCCCATACACAGCCAGCAAACCCAAACAATATTGTAGATGCAAAGAAGTGCATCCTGACAGGAGCTTGATATAGCTGTCTCCTGAAAGGCTCTGCCAGACCTTGACAAATACAGAAGTGAAAGCCTGCAGCCAACCTTTGAACTGAGAATGGTGCCCCCCATGGAGGAGTTAGAGAACATACTGAAGGAGCTGAAGGAGTTTGGATCCCCATAAGAAGAACAGCAATATCAACCAACCAAAACCTCAGAGCTACCAGGGACTAAACCATCATCACAAAAGTACACAGGGATGGACCTATGGCTCCAACTATCTATGTAGCAGATGATGGCCTTGTCAGGCATCAGTGGGAGAAGAGACTCTTGATCCTATCAAGGCTTGATTCCTAAGTATAGGGGAATGTCAGCACAGGGGATGGGAGGGAGTTGTGGGTGGGTGGGGGAGCACCTTCACAGAAGCAGGAGAGATAGTGTGTTTCTGGAGGGGAAACAAGAAAAGGGATAATATTTGAAATATAAACATAAAATATCCAATTAAAGAAAAATATAAAAAATAAGCAAGAAATAGTAACTTAGAAAGTGCAAAATTATGTTTCTTAAATAAATATCATCCTTTATTTAAAAAAGGCAGGAAAAACATGTGGTACAGAATTAAGCAAAGATTTCTAACTGAGGCATCTCACAATAGCTGAGAAATACTTACAGAAATGTTGAGTAGCTTAAGTTCATCAGGGAAATGCAACTCCAAGCATCCTTGAGATTTCATCTTTCGCCAATCAAAATGACTAAGATCAAAAACTCAAATGACAGCACATACTGGCAAGGATGTGGGACTTATGATGGAATTTTAAACTTGTAGATCCACTCTGCATATCAATAAGGTGCTTTCTCAGAAATTTGGAAGAAGCTCTGCCTGAAGACCCAGCTATATTCTCCTGAGCATATACCTAAAAGATAATATACCATACTACAATGACAAATGCTCCATTATGTTTGTATCTGCCTTATTCATAATTGCCAGAAGGTGGAAGCAACATAGAGGTCCCTCATCTGAAGATTGGATTCAGAAAATGTGGGTCTTCTACACAATGGGATATACTATTCACCTATTAAAAATGAAGACATCATGAATGTTGTAGGTAAATGGATGGAACTGAAAAATATCATCTTGAGTGGGTTAACCCAGGCCCAAAACTCATGTATGGTATGTACTCACTGATAAATTGATAATAGCCATAAAGTACAGAATACCTATGATACAACTCACAGAATGTAAGAAGTTTAACAAGAAGGAAGGCCCAAGTGAGGATGATTCATTCCCACCTAGAAGGGTGTACAAAATACTCATGAAAGAAAGAGGGAGGTATGGAACTGAATGATATACAGGGCAGGGGTGGGGCAGAAAGAGGAAAAAAAGAAGATATAGGGGGAAAAACAGCAGAGAAGCCCTGAGTGCCAGAAGAATAATTTGAAATATCCAACTTTTGGTGGTGGGAGATTGGGGGGCCTCTAGAAAGTACTAGAGACCTGGGATGTGAGAGACTTTCAGGACTCAATATTGATGACCTTACCAGAAATGTTCAACAGTGCAGAGAGCGAATCTGAAGAGACCACTTCCAGTATATAGACAGGGCAACCAGAAGAGGGACCAGGTTATAAACCCACTGTCAAAATTTCTAACTCAGAATTGTTTCTGTCTAAAAGAAATACCAGCACACCCGCGGATCCCGGCCCACTGCAGCTCTCTGCTCCCAAACCCCGTGGGACCTCACCGCCTGGTCAGGTGGGCACTCCTGAGGCTGCAGAGCGGAGGAGACCACCAACACTGCCCACCCCTGCCCACATCCCTGGCCCAAGAGGAAACTGTTTAAGGCCTCTGGGAGCGGCAGGACCCCTGCGCCTGAGACACCGCTGGAAGTTGAAGGAAACAGACCGGATAAACAGTTCTCTGCACCCAAATCCTGTGGGAGGGAGAGCTAAACCTACAGAGAGGCAGACACGCCTGGGAAACCAGAAGAGACTGCACTCTGCGCACATACAGACGCCAGAGGAAAACACCAAACGCCATCTGGAACCCTGGTGAACGGAGGCTCCCAGAAAGAGCGGCGCAGATCTTCTCGGTTGTTGCCGCCATGGAGAGGACTTAGGCAGTACCCCACGAGCACACTTGAGCCTCGGAACCTCAGGTAGGACCAACTTTTCCCCTGCAAGTGACCTGCCTGGTGAAATCAAGACACAGGCCCACAGGAACAGCTGAAGACCTGTAGAGAGGAAAAACAACACGCCCGAAAGCAGAACACTCTGTCCCCATAACTGGCTGAAAGAAAACAGGAAAACAGGTCTACAGCACTCCTGACACACAGGCTTATAGGACAGTCTAGTCACTGTCAGAAATAGCAGAACAAAGTATCACCAGAGATAATCTGATGGCGAGAGGCAAGCGCAGGAACTCAAGCAACAGAAACCAAGACTACATGGCATCATCGGAGCCCAATTCTCCCACCAAAATAAACATGGAATATCCAAACACATCAGAAAAGCAAGGTCTAGTTTCAAAATCATATTTGATCATGATGCTGGAAAACTTCAAGAAAAGAACTCCCTTAGAGAACAAGTAGAAGCCTACAGAGCAGAATTGCAAAAATGCCTGAAAAAATTCCAGGAAAACACAATCAAACAGTTGAAGGAATTAAAAATGGAAATAGAAGCAATCAAGAAAGAACACATGGAAACAACCCTGGATATAGAAAACCAAACGAAGAGACAAGGAACCGTAGATACAAGCATCACCAACAGAATACAAGAGATGGAAGAGAGAATCTCAGGAGCAGAAGATTCCATAGAAATCATTGACTCAACTGTCAAAGATAATGTAAAGCAGAAAAAGCTACTGGTCCAAAACATACAGGAAATCCAGGACTCAATGAGAAGATCAAACCTAAGGATAATAGGTATAGAAGAGAGGGAAGACTCCCAGCTCAAAGGACCAGTAAATATCTTCAACAAAATCATAGAAGAAAACTTCCCTAACCTAAAAATAGAGATACTCATAGGCATACAAGAAGCCTACAGAACTCCAAATAGATTGGACCAGAAAAGAAACACCTCCCGTCACATAATTGTCAAAACACCAAACGCACAAAATAAAGAAAGAATATTAAAAGCAGTAAGTTAAAAAGGTCAAGTAACATATAAAGGCAGACCTATCAGAATCACACCAGACTTTTCGCCAGAAACTATGAAGGCCAGAAGATCCTGGACAGATGTCATACAGACCCTAAGAGAACACAAGTGCCAGCCCAGGTTACTGTATCCTGCAAAACTCTCAATTAACATAGATGGAGAAAACAAGATACTCCATGACAAAACCAAATTTACACAATATCTTTCTACAAATCCAGCACTACAAAGGATAATATAGGGTAAAGCCCAACATAAGGAGGCAAGCTATACCCTAGAAGAAGCAAGAAACTAATCGTCTTGGCAACAAAACAAAGAGAAGAAAAGCACACAAACATAACCTCACATCCAAATATGAATATAACAGGAAGCAATAATCACTATTCCTTAATATCTCTCAACATCAATGGCCTCAACTCCCGAATAAAAAGACATAGATTAACAAACTGGATACGAAACCAGGACCCTGCATTCTGCTGCCTACAGGAAACACACCTCAGAGACAAAGACAGCACTACCTCAGAGTGAAAGGCTGGAAAACAACTTTCCAAGCAAATGGTCAGAATAAGCAAGCTGGAGTAGCCATTCTAATATCAAATAAAATCAATTTTCAATTAAAAGTCATCAAAAAAGATAAGGAAGGACACTTCATATTCATCAAAGGAAAAATCCACCAAGATGAGCTTTCAATCCTAAATATCTATGCCCCAAATACAAGGGCACCTACATATGTAAAAGAAACCTTACTAAAGCTCAAAACACACATTGTACCTCTCACAATAATAGTGGGAGATTTCAACACCCCACTCTCATCAAAGGACAGATCATGCAAACAGAAATTACACAGAGACGTAGACAGACTAAGAGAAGTCATGAGCCAAATGGACTTAACAGATATTTATAGAACATTCTATCCTAAAGCAAAAGGATATACCTTCTTCGGAGCTCCTCATGGTACTTTCTCCAAAAATGACCATATAGTTGGTCAAAAAACGGGCCTCAACAGGTACAGAAAGATAGAAATAATCCCATGCATGCTATCGGACCACCACGGCCTAAAACTGGTCTTCAATAACAATAAGGGAAGAATGCCCACATATACGTGGAAATTGAACAATGCTCTACTCAATGATAACCTAGTCAAGGAAGAAATAAAGAAAGAAATTAAAAACTTTTTAGAATTTAATGAAAATGAAGGTACAATATACCCAAACATATGGGACACAATGAAAGCTGTGCTAAGAGGAAAACTCATAGCGCTGTGTGCCTGCAGAAAGAAACAGGAAAGAGCATATGTCAGCAGCTTGACAGCACACCTAAAATCTCTAGAGCAAAAAGAAGAAAATACACCCAGGAGGAGTAGAAGGCAGGAAATAATCAAACTCAGACCTGAAATCAACCAAGTAGAAACAAAAAGGACCATAGAAAGAATCAATAGAACCAAAAGTTGGTTCTTTGAGAAAATCAACAAGATAGATAAACCCTAAGCCAGACTAACGAGAGGACACAGAGAGTGTGTCCAAATTAACAAAATCAGAAATGAAAAGGGAGACATAACTACAGATTCAGAGGAAATTCAAAAAATCATCAGTTCTTACTATAAAAGCCTATATTCAACAAAACTTGAAAATCTACAGGAAAAGGACAATTTCCTAGACAAATATCAGGTACCGAAGTTAAATCAGGAACAGATAAACGAGTTAAACAACCCCATAACTCCTAATGAAATAGAAGCAGTCATTAAAGGTCTCCCAACCAAAAAGAGCCCAGGTCCAGATGGGTTTAGTGCAGAATTCTATCAAACCTTCATAGAAGACCTCATACCAATATTATCCAAACTATTCCACAAAATTGAAACAGATGGATCACTCCCGAATTCCTTCTATGAAGCCACAATTACTCTTATACCTAAACCACACAAAGACCCAACAAAGAAAGAGAACTTCTGACCAATTTCACTTATGAATATCGACGCAAAATACTCAATAAAATTCTGGCAAACCGAATCCAAGAGCACATCAAAACAATCATCCATCATGATCAAGTTGGCTTCATCCCAGGCATGCAGGGATGGTTTAATATACGGAAAACCATCAACGTGATCCATTATATAAACAAACTGAAAGAACAAAACCACATGATCATTTCATTAGATGCTGAGAAGCATTTGACAAAATTCAACACCCCTTCATGATAAAAGTCCTGGAAAGAATAGGAATTCAAGGCCCATACCTAAACGTAGTAAAAGCCATATACAGCAAACCAGTTGCTAACATTAAACTAAATGGAGAGAAACTTGAAACAATCCCACTAAAATCAGGGACTAGACAAGGCTGCCCACTCTCTCCCTACTTATTCAATATAGTTCTTGAAGTTCTAGCCAGAGCAATCAGACAACAAAAGGAGGTCAAGGGGATACAGATCAGAAAAGAAGAAGTCAAAATATCACTATTTGCACATGATATGATAGTTTATTTAAGTGTTCCCAAAAGTTCCACCAGAGAACTACTAAAGCTGATAAACAACTTCAGCAAAGTTGCTGGGTATAAAATTAACTCAAATAAATCAGTAGCCTTCCTCTACACAAAAGAGAAACAAGCTGAGAAAGAAATTAGGGAAACGACACCCTTCATAATAGACCCAAATAATATAATGTACCTCGGTGTGACTTTAACCAAGCAAGTAAAAGATCTGTAAAATAAGAACTTCAAGACACTGAAGAAAGAAACTGAAGAAGACCTCAGAAGATGGAAAGATCTCCCATGCTCATGGATTGGCAGGATTAATATAGTAAAAACGGCCATTTTACCAAAAGCGATCTACAGATTCAATGCAATCCCCATCAAAATACCAATCCAATTCTTCAAAGAGTTAGACAGAACAATTTGCAAATTCATCTAGAATAACAAAAAACCCAGGATAGCTAAAACTATCCTCAACAATAAAAGGACTTCAGGGGGAATCACTATCCCTGAACTCAAGCAGTATTACAGAGCAATAGAGATAAAAACTGCATGGTATTGGTATAGAGACAGACAGATAGACCAATGGAATAGAATTGAAGACCCAGAAATGAACCCACACACCTATGGTCACTTGATTTTTGACAAAGGAGCCAAAACCATCCAATGGAAAAAAGATAGCATTTTCAGCAAATGGTGCTGGTTCAACTGGAGGTCAACATGTAGAAGACTGCAGATAGATCCATGCTTATCACCCTGTACAAAGATTAAGTCCAAGTGGATCAAGGACCTCCACATCAAACCTGATACACTCAAACTAATAGAAGAAAAACTAAGGAAGCATCTGGAACACATGGGCACTGGAAAAAATTTCCTGAACAAAACACCAATGGCTTATGCTCTAAGATCAAGAATCTACAAATGGGATCTCTTAAAACTGCAAAGCTTCTGTAAGGCAAAGGACACTGTGGTTAGGACAAATCAGCAACCATCAGATTGGGAAAAGATCTTTACCAATCCTACAACAGATAGAGGCCTTATATCCAAAATATACAAAGAACTCAAGAAGATAGACCGCAGGGAGACAAATTACCCTATTAAAAATGGTGTTCAGAGCTAAACAAAGAATTCACACCTGAGGAATGCCGAATGGCTGAGAAACACCTAAAGACATGTTCAACATCTTTAGTCATAAGGGAAATGCAAATCAAAACAACCCTGAGATTTCACCTCACACCAGTGAGAATGGCTAAGATCAAAAACTCAGGTGACAGCAGATGCTGGCCTGGATGGGGAGAAAGAGGAACACTCCTCCATTGTTGGTGGGATTGCAGAATGGTCAACCATTCTGGAAATCAGTCTGGAGGTTCCTCAGAAAATTGGACATTGAACTGCCTGAGGATAATGCTATACCTCTCTTGGGCATATACCCAAAAGATGCCCCAACATATAAAAAAGACACGTGCTCCACTATGTTCATCGCAGCCTTATTTATAATAGCCAGAAGCTGGAAAGAACCCAGATGCCCTTCAAGAGTGGAATGGATACAGAAAATGTGGTACATCTACACAATGGAATATTACTCAGCTATCAAAAACAATGGCTTTATGAAATTCGTAGGCAAATGGTTGGAACTGGAAAATATCATCCTGAGTGAGCTAACCCAAACACAGAAAGACATACATGGTATGCACTCACTGATAAGTGGCTATTCGCCCAAATGCTTGAATTACCCTAGATGCCTAGAACAAATGAAACTCAAGACGGATGATCAAAATGTGAATGCTTCACTCCTTCTCTAAAAGGGGAACAAGAATACCCTTGGCAGGGAAGAGAGAGGCAAAGATCAAAACAGAGACTGAAGAAACACCCATTCAGAGCCTGCCCCACATGTGGCCCATACATATACAGCCACCCAATTAGACAAGATGGATGAAGCAAAGAAGTGCAGACCGACAGGAGCCGGATGTAGATCTCTCCTGAGAGACACAGCCAGAATACAGCAAATACAGAGGCGAATGCCAGCAGCAAACCACTGAACTGAGAATAGGACCCCGGTTCAAGGAATCAGAGAAAGAACTGGAAGAGTTTGAAAGGGCTCGAGATCCCATATGTACAACAATGCCAAGCAACCAGAGCTTCCAGGGACTAAGCCTCTACCTAAAGACTATGCATGGACTGACCCTAGACTCTGACCTCATAGGTAGCAAGGAATATCCTAGTAAGAGCACCAGTGGAAGGGGAAGCCCTGGGTCCTGCTAAGACTGAACCCCCCAGTGAACTAGACTGTTGTGGGGAGGGCAGCAATGCGGGGAGGGTTGGGAGGGGAACACCCGTAAGGAAGGGGAGGGGGGAGGGGGATGTTTGCCATAAACCAAAGAATTATTATTAAGTATTAAATAAATTAAAAGAAAAGAAATACCTGAAGAGAAATGGAACAGAGACTAAGGGAAAATCTGTTAAGTGGCAGGCCCAACTTGGGACCAATCTAATGGGTGGGCACCAAAACCTTACACTATTACTGATGCTATTATGTGCTTGCAGGCAGGGGCCTAGCATAGCCTAGCATGAGTGAGATTCTATAACCACAACTGATTGAGATAGTTGCAGATGCTTATAGTCAACCATTAGAAGGAGGTCAGCCACTCCTATGGAAGAGTTAGGAGAAGGATTGAAGGAGCTGAAGGGGATTGCAACCCCATAGGAAGACCAACAGTTTCACCTAACCCAGACCCTAGGATCTTTCAGAGACTAAGCCACCAATCATAGAGTATACAAAGCCTGGTCCAAGCGCCATGCCACATGTATAGCAGAGGACTGCCTAGTCTGGATGGCCTAAGTGGGAGAGGTTATACCTAATTCTGCAAACACTTGAGTCCTGAGGAAAGGGGGATTCCTTGGGGGTTGGACAGTGCAAGCATTCTGTCAGAGGCACAGGGGAGGGGATTAGGAAGAACTGTGGGGAAGAGGACCAGGGAGGGGGCAATGTCTGGAAGGTAAATAAATAAAATAATTAATTTTTAAAAAGAAGAAAGAACAGTGTTTATTTAGGATTACTGTTCCAGGTTTTTCCATTTCAAGTGGCATGATCTTGACACACAACATCCTATCCAGTCAAAAGCAGAGAGACATGAGTGCATGTGTACTTGCGGTTTATCTTTTGATTAGCTTCATTTCTTTACCTCTATACAGTCCTGGCTCCCCTGCAGAGTTAACAGTGCTATGCTCTGTTAGCTAGATCCTCTTACACCAATGAAGTGTCAAAATCATCTACAGAAGACTTGCCCACTTGCTAACCCAATGTAGAAAATCCTTCATTCAGACTTTATTCCCAAGCAAATCAAGAGTGCATAGAAATGACAAAGCTAACCATCACAGATAGATAGTAAGGTTTATAAAACCTACTCTATTATTTTTAATTGTGTGAATGTATGCATATGCATGTAGGTGTATGAACATGATTATGCAGATGCCCACTGAGACTAGATTATAGCATCAGGTATCTTGGAGATGGAATTATAAGAGGCTTTTTAACTACTTGACCTTGGGCTCTGTGTAAAAGCAGTATGCACTGCTAATTGCTGAAGCACCTCTCTACCCTTTCAGTGGCAAGTTAAATACATGCATTTTCACTCAAGTATATTATATAGTTTGTATTTGCTATCCATCTCCTTTCTGTTCTCTCCCTGCCAATTACCTACCTTCCTTTCCCTAGCCTAACTTGGCTTCCTGGGTTCTTTCTGTTATCTCCATATCATCATCCTTCATCTCACAACTGAGCTGACAAAGCTCACATACTCTGGCTTCCTACTGTGTTCCCTCAAATTCCCCAATGACTTAAATCATAACAATTCATGGTTTCTATCAATTTTCATGAGTATAATCAAACCTAAAATTTTTAACTTATGCTGTAATAACTGCAAAGTGGATTTGGAGAGAAAGCTCAATGGCAAAGTGCTTGTCAAGTAAGCATGAAGTTCTGACTTCCAATACCAGAACCCACATTAAAAAAATAAATACCAGGACTTTTGCCATTTCTAATCCTCATGTGGAGAATTCAGAGGCAGGTTTATGGTATTAACACCAGTCAGTAATCTTAGACTACTTGGTGAGGTCCAAGCTAGTGAGAGAAATGAGACACATCTCAAAAACTAAGATGGCAATATGACTGAGCATATAAGGTACTAGTAAGCCTGTAGCTTGTGATGAGCTAGTCTATTTTTCAAGTATGAAGTGAACCTAAATGTTAACTTTGGCCACAACTATTTTCTAGATCTACTACAAACTCTTAGTCTTCCTAGAAAGTCAGATAAAATTTTATATATTTTGCGGCTGCAGAAAGAGATTTTGTGTGGTTCAACTGTACAAATTCACTGGAGGTATAAGTAATGAGTTGGGTATACCTCCAAATCAGAGAGACCCTCAGAAAACTAACTCCTTCCCTTGTGATTAGTCTGCCCTTCACCCTCAGCCCCACAAATTGCATCCTCTAACTCTGTTAATAAAACAATGCAAAATGGTCCTGATTATAACACTAGTATTATTATTTTTGGCCAAATGCTCTGTCAGGGACCCTGCTTGAGTTAGTGTTATATTGAAGATAAGAAACTGTTCAAAGATTGAATAATATTTCTCCTCTGTCTCTATAAACAACCAGTCCTGAATTAGTGAGGTTGTGCCATGCTCTGCTGCAGTAACATTTAACTTCAAAGTTTCATTTGTTTGAGAAAAACAACGTCTAACCTGTCGAACTGAGCAATGCAAGTGCCTAACACAAATTAATGGAGTCTTCATTCTACCACTCTCTTAAAGTCTACCTAAACAAATTTCATCAGCATGTCTGCACCTTCTTAAAAACTGGCTTTTTCATCATGCAGACAGGAAAAAAGCAAGCGTGGTATATTCATCAAAGAAGAAATAATCCTCAAGTAAATACTTGAACACAACAACATATACAACAAACATATGCAAGTTTCACTGCATGTATATATTATGTATGTGTGTGAACTCATGTTTATGCAAGTGAATGTTTGGAGTCAGGACAATAACTCTCCCTCACATGCCATGCATCTAGTTTTGTGTGTGTGTGTGTGTGTGTGTGTGTGTGTGTGTGTGTGTGTGCACGCGCGTGTGCGCGTGCGCCTGTGTCTGCTTTTTTTAGTTGTTGTGATTGATGTTTTATTTTATTTTTGTGACAGGAATTCTCTTGTTTTTGTTTGAGGCAGGGTCCCACTGTATAGCCAAGACGGTCTTGAACTCCCAGAAATCAGTCTTCTTTTGACTTCTAACTGACGGACTCAAAGTCCTGGGCCACTCACACCAAGCATCCATCTAATTTTCTGACACAGTTTGCATACCTGACCTGGAGCTCACCAATTAGATTAGGCAAACTGCCTTTTCAGCTATGGGATCTACCTGCTTCTGCCTCCTAATGATTAGGATTACAGTCACATGCAAAAAAATCAACTTTATATATGTTCTTGGGATCAAATTCAAGTATTCACACTTGCAAAGCAAATATTTTTCTGATTGAATTTTTCCCAGGCCCCCAAACACATGGCAACTGGGGATGAGCAATAAATTCTTGGTTACATTCCGTACAGCATGTTAAACTACAGAGTTGACTCTTGAAACGGGTATGCATTTCTCCAAGGTGCTTGTTTGAATGTAGCATTTAGACTAAGGAATCCTGCTTAAACAAAACAGAAATGCTGAACCATTCAAGCTAGAGCATCAGGAAAATGCAAATACGCTTATTAACCTCAACCATAGTCTTCCAGTACACTCCAGAAACCTGGCAGATAAATAGTACTATGCTTTCCACCGCAGGCTTACTCAAAGATTCTGTGGGTCACCTTTTACTGCTGAACCATGTTGCCTTTATAGTCCAAGGTTTTTATGTGACTTATATCTTGGTCTATATGTTTATAATCATTACATTCTTACAAAATTTTGCTGCAACAAAATTTTAAAAAGTGCTTTGAAAATAAGTTCAAGGGCCTGGAATAATGGACTAATAGTTAAGAAGAGTTGCTGTACAATAATGAGGACAAGAGTTAAGATCTCAGCACCTGAAAAACAAGCAAGGTATCCTGTCTACAGCTGTAATGCCAGATCTGAGGAGGTGGCAAATGGAAACATGGAAGCTTAATGGGTTCTAGACTAAGAGGGAGTACATAAGGCGCAGGATCAGGAAGAGACCCTACTAACATGAAAGAGTAATATATTCACACACTAATACGCTATTCTGGCCCCTGAGTACAGAGGCACACACACACACAGGCACACACAGGCACACACACACACACACACACACACACACACACACACACACACACACAGAGAGAGAGAGAGAGAGAGAGAGAGAGAGAGAGAGATAAATCAATTATTTAAATAAATAACCTTTAAAAAGAAAAGAGGTTTCCAACAAAATCAATGAAAAGTGGGAGTGAAAAGAATAGTATTACATCAAACTCCACCCAAACTAGGAGTAGGTACATTTGTTTGGAATAAGTGTAACACATTTTTCTGATTTAACATATGTTCCTAAGAAGCTAAGGAAGAGTAAAACAAGTGGTCCCCAAACCAGAAGTCTGTCCCAAAAGACAAAATTTAACCAAGGACAAGCAACATAACATATACCTGTAATCTCAGCACCCAGGAGAATGGCAAGTTTGAAACAAAGTGGATTATATCAAGATTCTACCTGAAAACAAACAGAACTTTAGACACATGTTAAGAGGAAACTTGACTAATCTAGGAACTATCAAAAAATAGTAGATTGGGAAAAAGCAAAACAAAAAGTTTAAATGCAACTGCAAAAGTTAATGGAATAACAGGAATGCTCACTGAGCCACTGCCAGATTGAGAGGAGCATGGGATGTATTTTAATCAGAATTTGAAAACTGCTTCTGAGGGCAGAGAAGAAATATTTTCTCCAGAAGGGTGAGGCGTCAGCAAAGACTTGGGATACAGTTATCACCCTGATGACTTGTCTTGAAAACATGAGGACCTGATTTTGATCCCTTACCCATGGTCCAGGTAAATGCCAGGCACAGTGCCACAAACTTGTAATCCTAGTACAGGGTAGACAGAAACAGGAGATACATGGTACTCATTGTGAACCAAAATAAATAATTGAGGGGACTCCAAAAATACTGACACACCTGCTTGAAAGGGTTATTGAAAGACCTGGCTGACACTGTACAAAGAACTGATGAAGAAGTGTAAAGCCAAAGGGAAGTACCTTATCAGGTAAATTGCTGGAGACAAAGCAAAGATATGATAAACTCACACCAAGGCTGCTGTGGAATTCAGCCAATACCCTATCACAAGAGCCAACCCAGACAAGCCTCTAAAAGAAACAGACTTGAATGACCTTGGAACTGCAGTTGAGCTCCTATAATCCCCCGAGTATGTTTACCCATATCAGTCCCTTTCTGGTCCTGGAATAATATAAGTTTTTCTGGAACAATTTAAGAGGAACCCAAATTTCTAGATCCCTATCAATACAACTAACAGGTCCAGACAGGTTCTGCCTTATCTCCTTCATGTTATTCTTTTGGTGAGAAACAGGCCAGCCCAGGATCATCCTTTAGATTCTGGAAGCAGCCTATGTACAAGTGCTCAAAAGAAAAAATAAATATTTTGGTGAGCCTATTGGTCTAACCTTAAATACTGATTTACGTGGGCTTTCATAGAAAGTGTGCCTGGATAGAAACACTCACACAGTGAAAATGAGTGAAGTCCACAAAAAGACTTAATAGTGATAACCAAATTAAAATAACTGGTTTGAATGAGAAACAGCCTTGCCAGTTTGAGAAAAAATAACACTGGAGTGAGATTTGAGAGCCTCAATTCACTTTCTGTGTTTTTTTCTTCTATCCCTCTCTCCCTCCCTCCTCCTTCCTCCCTACTTCTATTCCTCCCTCCTTCCTACATCCCATTGCTGACATGCCTTCCACACCCTGATCGAATCCAACTGTCAGGAATCATGAGCCAAACAGAAACTTTTTTCTTTAAGTTGATTTTGATTGTGATATTTTATCACAGGAGCAGAGAATAACTAATAAAAAAATTTGCCTAACAACAAAAGAAAGTAAAAATATTATAGGGAATAAAACATAATAAGTTCACTGCTTGCTCAGCTGGATATATATTTAGTGTAAACGATGAATAATGAATGTTACCAAAATCTGCTATTGGAAAAAATGGAAGGAGTACATGTTTGAGTGGCTTAAAAGTGTAAAGCCCTACTTGGTCTTCTAAAAGGGCAAGAAAATTGCTACTTCAGAAATTGTTGACGAGAAAGTTATTATGGGGTTTCAGAAATGACTCGGAGCACTTGCAGCTCTTCTACAGTATCTTATTCTGAACTC
Organism: Rattus norvegicus; assembly: GCF_021556685.1. Taxonomy (NCBI): domain Eukaryota; kingdom Metazoa; phylum Chordata; class Mammalia; order Rodentia; family Muridae; genus Rattus; species Rattus norvegicus. Next base: position 4,900,826 of record NC_141538.1, on the reverse strand, counting down.
CCACATCTCCCACATCATCCACATACATTCACATACATATACTGACTTATACAAACATATTCACAAACTTTATAATAATCTCAATCCTTTTTCTCTCCTTGTAGCTTTTAACATTTGCTTTAGTTTTCAACAAAATATCATTACATCATTTCTGCCTTTCCTTTCCTCCCTCCTGTTCCTCCCATTTCTTCTGCATTAAACCCTCTAAAATTTATGATCTCATCTTAATGAAAATCACAACTTGTCATGATAAATTTTTTTAAAACGGATCTTTTAAAGAAAACTTTTATGGCTTCATTAAAAGAAGTGACTAAAGTGAGTGGATTGTTTGTATATGACAAAGCAGGGTGCCTATAACCACAATGTAGCAGTATTTTTTATACACCTCTGTGTTGTACGTATATATAAATATACAAATACAACTTTTTGAGTCTGATAACTGTTGCTTGTATATATGTGAATTCAGGGCTGATCATTAGGTGTTGTATACTCAATTACGAGGCTTATTCTTAGGAAAAACTACTTTTCCCACTTTCAACAGTCTTTGTCTGGAGATGGGAACTGTGAGACTTCCCCTTCCACATTAGCATGTCTATTGGTGTTGTATTTGTTTAAACCTTGTTTGTCAGCCATACTGTTGAGACCATCACAAATGTAGCTTCCTTGTCTTTCTAGGAGAATCTAATATAAGATTTCCTTCTTTCCTGGCTCTTACACTCTTTTTATTTTTTTTGTCTTCAGTATTCCCAAAGCCTTAGATGTAGGAATTGTGTTACAAATGTGTCCTGGTGTTGCACTTCCCACAGTACATTGTCCATACATAATTCATAACTGTATTCTTAATAATTGTCTTTATACATACATACAAGTGCAGCTCTCACTCCCTGTAAAAGTCACTTTTCAAGTTTAGAAATTTAGTCTATTTTAGAAAAGCAAACTGTTCAAAACAAATATTTTAAAAAAGACGGGTATCACTAAAAGCATGCATAAAGCTTTCATTGACAGAATTGTGTAAAGAGGGTGAAAGTGCTTATTGATGAAGAGAACAGAGGGCATGCAGAAAAAAATGAATTTTTTGAGTCAGCTCTCATAAGTTTTCATGATCCAAGGAAGGTAAAAATTTCCTATTACTGATTCCCAGCAGCCACCTACCAAGGTCCGTAGGAGTATTAGCCTAAATGTTCCAGGGTATCTGTAAGTCAAAACTAATCTGAAGTTGTAATGTTTGGAACACATGTGATGTAAGACAACACATGCTGTGATGTCTTAGTAACACAAGTCACAAGCTCCTTTGGAGGGAAACAGGCCTGATGTGTGATTCAGCACATCAATATTTTATTTTGCATTCACCAATCATTCACCACCTAGTGGCAGGGAGTACCTTCCAGAGAGTGTCTCCAGATCTCTTTCTAAATCCCAGACTGTTAATATTTCAAGTATTGGGGATGAAGAAGCCACACAGGCATGTTAGTCTTGTCTAGCTAGCCTGGAAATGTGATGCTCTATTATAGGATGAAAGGGGAACAAATGACAGAGAAAACCGGACACACTTGCTTTTCCTGGAGTCTCTGAACCAAAAGAATATGCCACCAGAGAAATGAAGTGATTAATCTCAATTGTCAACTTGTGAAGATCCAGAGTCACCTGAGAGATGGGCCTTTAAGCATACCTGTGATAGAGTTTCTTAATTAAGTTAATTAAGATGGGAAGAACTGCTCATTAGCTAGGGGTGTTCCCAGAGATATATGTGAGTTGAGAACTAACCTATGTATCTACTTCCTGTTGATGGACATGATGGGTGCAGATACTTCACTGATAGGCAGTTCCTAGCGGCATGAGCTGAAAGAAACTCCTCCCTTCTTGTGTTGTTTTTGTCAAAGTATTTCAACACAATAGGAAAGTAAATTACTTATGAATGTTTCATTTTGGCTGATTTCTCACCCCTTGCCTACTCTCCCCTCTTTTCCTTTTGCCTGCCCCTGAATACTCTATCCCTACTTTCCCTGCCCCTTCTTTCCTCAGGGTACTCTTTGGTCTCCAGCATCCCCCCTTCTAGTTTCTATTGTCTTCTGCATCACCCATTTCATCAGTTTTTCTGAAAATTTCATAAATCTTTATTTTTTCTTTACTGCAAATTAAAGTTCCACTGTATACATGTCTAATTTTTACTATCCATTCTTATGTTGATGGACATATAGTCTGACTCCATTTCCTCACTATTACAAATGATCTGAGAAATGAACAATGATGTGCAAGTATCTCTGTGGTTAGCTATGCCATCCTTCAAGCATGTGCCAAGGAGTAGCTGAGTCATGGTTTTATTAATTGTATTCTTTTGAGATGCCTCCCTACTGGTTTTCACTTTTTTTAGCATAATTTTACTCTCACTATCATCATGTAGGTCACACTTTGCCCCCATCTTTACCTCCCTACCACTATTTGTTATTTACTTTCTTTTTAAAATTATGTCTATGTGGAAATGAGTTTGTAAACAAAAGTACAGGTATAGGTGAAGGACACAAGATGGTACAGACTTCCAGGAGCTGGAGGTACAGGCAACTGTCATGTATCCTGGGACTGAAATTAGGTAGAGCAACAATCCCTTTTAACTTCTGAGTCACCTTTTCAGCCATATCCTTTTCTTTCTTGACAATAGCTATTCTGACAGGGGAAGCATTAAAATCTCAGGTCAGTTTTAATTGCACTTTTCGGATACCTAAAGATGTGGGGCACTTTATACTGATTTACTTTCTACTTTCAACAGCCAGATGTTTGGCAGTTTGGCGTAGGAAGTGTGTGTGTATGTGTGTGTGTGTGTGTGTGTGTGTGTGTGTGTGTGTGTGTGTGTGTGTGTGTGTTTGTATGTGTATAGTTTTTTCTACTTCTTTACATATTCTAGACGTTAACCACTTGTCTTAAGTATACATGGCATTAACATCTCTTACCCAAAGACACCTGCCACTATTGAGTATGTCCTTGTCTTTAGGTTTATGAGTCATTACTCATAAAACAAAGACATTCTCAATTCTTTTTGTTCCTGAGTCTCCTTTGGCCAAATGAAACAGACACAAAACAAGAACTTCTTCTTGATCATCATTTATCAATGCTTATCTCTATAGAACAAGGCTTGAGACAAAGAGATCGATCAAAAAGTGTAGTCCCTGACTTAGAAGATTTAGCAAGAAGTCTAGCAAGAATGATATAAAGATAATCATTAACAGAGAAACCTTGTCTCAACTCACCCAGCAATTCATTAATACATCCTTTGTCTCACTCTTTCACTCTCTCCTAGTATTTGGAAACTGAGAAGGAAATGTATGTCTTCTTAAAGAACAGCTGTTTCTCTTAATTTCTGAGCTACATCTCCAGCCCATGAAATGAAAGTTTTATACTTCTTTATCAATATCTGGGCAGAGCAGAAAGAACTGTGTGAAATTATATATTACATTTTGCTCAGTCTTTTTCTAAAGTAAACTTTGCTACCTTATTTTATTTATAAAATGAATCTGGATACATTTGTACTTTTGCTATACTGTATGACAGGTCTTCAAATTATGCTTCCAATCTATTGAGTTTTATATTTAGCCAGCATTTGACTCACCCGAGTTTAATATTCTTATATCATATAATGGATATTCTTTTGTTTGGTTCATTTATTTATTATTTGGTTGTGCTTGAACTATTTCATTTTAAGTTATCCGTCGTCATCAGTACTAATCACAGTATTCCTATTTCCTTGAGAATTTGATAAATATTTACAATAAAATATAATCACAGGCCATCCCTATTTGCCCAGTCCAATTCCCTTATTTCTGTCCAAAATTCATTCCTAAGTTCATAAATTCTTCATTTATTCATAATCTACTAAATCCCATTAATCCTGCATATTTATGTCTGTATATGTGTCCATCCACTGAGGGATATGGAACCCACCAGTGGCCAAACATTCCATGAAGAATGATTTTTATTTGCCAACTGCAAATCGTTGTTCAGTTAGAGGTGAGGCATGGACAGTGTCTCACCTACCTAAAAGGACATTTTGGTTGACTTGATTTTGTGCAGGTATTGTACAGTGAAACACAAATGATATGAATTTGTGTGTTCAATGTACAATTTACAGCATACCTTCCTATTCTCCTTCTCTTCCAATTCCTCTAACACTACTACAACTACTACATCTCCTCCGCTAAGTCCTCACCTTCTCCAACAAGCCCACACCTTCTTTAACAGGCCACATTTACTCCAACAAGACCATGCCTTCTCCAACAAGACAATACTTCTAAGTCCATACATCCTTTACCAAGGCCACATGTTCTACATGCCCATTCCTCTCCTAGCCAGGCCAGAGCCTTTCTAGAATTGTAGCAACCCTTCCCAAAAGACCTTCTCCAACAAGATCCCACCTCTTTAAAAGGCCATACTTCCTTCAAATACACCACACCTTCCCCCACAAAGTCACAAACCTCCAATAAGGTCAAGCCTCCTCTAAGAAGGCCATATATTATTTAACAAGGCCTCTTAATCCTTCACAAAGTGTTATACAAACTGGGGACCAAGTATTTAATCTTATTAGCCTACAAGGCCTATTCTCACTTAAATCACCCAAACTGATCCTAACCTGCTGGAATTAAGTGTAAAATAAAGTGTTTTGTTTTGTTTATGTGTCTCGTATGTGTATGTGTATGTGTATGTGTATGTGTATGTGTATGTGTATGTGTATGTGTATGTGTATGTGTATGTGTATGTGTATGTGTATGTGTATGTGTATGTGTATGTGTATGTGTATGTGTATGTGTATGTGTATGTGTATGTGTATGTGTGGATGCAGGGGCACTTGCCTGTACACCTGTGTGGAAGCCAGAAGAAGGTATCAGGTGTCTTCCTTATCATTCCCTACATACCCTCCCACACCCACCCACACCCACACACACCATCACACCCACCCCTCCCACACACACACACATGAGTGGGTGTGTGTATGTGGGTGTATAATTTTTTGAGTCAGATCCTTTCTCTGAGCACTGGGTTGTGTTTCCTCACCAAACCTTGTTAATTCTCCTGCCTCCATTTCCTCTCAGACCTGAGGTTTCAGGCAAGCACAGAGTGCCCTACATGTTATTTCACAGCTGAGATCCAACCTCTCGTCCTCATGATTGTTCAGCAATGTCTTTTAATTGTTGAACCATCTCTTGAGACCTGAATTGGCTTTTGCACAGGATGCGTGGCATGAATCAACTTTTTTGTCTTCCACACATGGATATCCAGACTTTTAGGACTAGAAATTATATGGATGGAACTATGTGGGTTTGCTCATCAGTCCTCTATTCCATTCCACCTTATCTGTTTTGATATGTTCATTGTAGTATTATTCTTATGTTTCTGTGGTTCTCCTCATGTTTCTCTCTATCCTTCCTCTCCTTTCTACCTTAAGCTTTTCCCATAGACTTCATGTTAAGATTTCAGTCTTTAAAGGCAAGTGCCTTAACTCCCATACCAGGAATTCTCCAAAATTGTCACAAAAGGCTGCTGACATAAAGGATTCCAAATAACACTAAAACTCTGGTGGCTTTCCATGAAACCTCAAACTCAGACTCTGCTTAGCCTCCTGGCTTGTTCCAAAGCTTTTTGAAGGGCTTAATCCTCTGTGTAACATGGTGTTAAACAGAAGCCAAGGGAAAAAAAAAAGAAAGGAGAAAGGAAACAGTAAAAGCTACCCAAGAAGCATAACAATACCAAGAAAAGGGACACAAGAAAGTCCTTTTCCTTGGTCAAAAGTTTTTGCTGACTTTAGCTTCAGAGGCCAGAGCCAGCATGCTGCCTGGTTCCAAGTTGTCTCTGCAGATGCATTTCAGAATCACAGTGGGTGGAGTTTTCATATGTTTTCAGTCCAGAGTTCTTCAGTAAGACTGTGCTGTTTCTAGTCCCAGAAACACAATTGTTAGAGCATGGTCCACAAGTTCCCTGAGTCTTGCTCTGATGACCATGTTGAGTTTCAATGTATTTATGCTTCTTTGTGCATCTAGAAGTTTATTACACCAATTTTTCCCCAAATTGTACTGACTTAAATACAATAGAAATAAACTGCCTCTTATTAGACCCCTGGATGTTTGATACAAGGTGACAAACGAAATCTATACCAGATATTGATTTTTATCTCCCTGTGTGATTCACTTGAAACCCAACGTTACCAGCTTCTTTGACTTTTTGCCCCTATTATTTATCCACTGTGATGGACTACATTTTTCAACATTTAGCAAAAATAATCCCTTCCTTTCCTACATTGTTATCATGTATTTGATCATAGCAATGAGAAAAGTAACCTATATAACAGGTATGGGTGTGCAGGTGAATATATGTATAAAGCATAGAGTCATTATAAAAACCTGTATACATGCTGTGGATGTATGTATATAGAATAAACGCTACTATATAAGCCTGTATGTATGCTGTGGATGTATGTGTACAACACATAGTTAGCATATCGAATTTTATATATAATACATATATATGTAGGTATATGTGTGGAACATAGAGTTATTATAATGATTTGCATATGTGGGTGTGTATGTGCAGTATAAAATTGTTATAAAGACCTGTGCATATGCTGTACATCTATAGATATAGATATAGATATAGATATAGATATAGATATAGATATATACTGCATTGAATTGTTATATAAAATGTTTGTGTGTATGTTGTGTGTGTGTGCATGTGCTCATGCGTTGTGGCGATTTGTACAGCATAGAGTTATTACATATATCTGTATATATGCTTAGATACTTACCTTGCCTAATTTTTAGTTAGACTTCTGTCTCATCTAGACATAATATTGACATGTTGAGTCAGGATTTTGTAAGGAAAAAAAAATCCACAGCACTTGTCTGAGAACACTTTGCTATTTACTTGGTTATTGGACAACTCTAACTGTCTTCAGCAAGAAGTCTTACAGTTGCTTAGCCATAACTACTGCTGCCCTGTTATTTCCTCTTATTGAAACTCTACACACAAGCATCTATCCCGTGCCCTACAATAAATCCTTCCCTGCTTGTTCTTGTTATGTTTGGAACAGAAACCAGTTTCTCTTCCGCTTAGAACTCCACTAGAGTAAGCTGTTTTTTTGTTTGATGGTTTGTTTTTTTGTTTGTTTGTTTTTGAATGCGGCCTTATTATCTTTTTTATAGTTCTCTTGGAAGAATTATTTTATTTATTTTATGTATATAATTATACCAGACAAATCACAAAAGGACACTGGATCCCTTTGCAGATTACTGTGAGCCACCAATGTATTGCTGCGAAGGAATTGAAATCCACATCTCTGGTAGCACAGTCAGTGCTCTAAACTGTAGATACATTTCCCATATATATATATATATATATATATATATATATATATATATATATATATATGTGTGTGTGTGTGTGTGTGTGTGTGTGTGTGTGTGTGTGTGTGTGTGTAAATGTGAATGATTCATGTTCTTCCACCAATAAAGCTAATCACATACGTTTTCCTGGTTTCTAATTGATATTTATTTTATTCCCAGTTGAGTGAAAACATTGGCTATGATTCCCAGATACAAAAAATGTAATTCCCTTTACCGTATTGCTCATACTATATTTTTGATGATTTTTATCAGCTTGTATCATTTTAAGGTTTGAGTAATTGTCCAAACATATTTGATTTTTACTGTATACACTTTCAGTTAGGCTGTGCTCAGTTTCTTTTCTACACCTAGACTCCCATTCCTTTGTGGGCTCACAACTGTTGCCATTTTCACTTTACTACTATTTATCTCCTTAAATATTTACTGTTTTGATATATTTCCTTAATTTTCAGGTTTTATGCCTTCTTCACTTTTTTTTTGACAAATAAGTAAAATCCTAGAATCATGTAACCTCAAAACATGAGTGGTTCTTATTTTAATATTTTTTTTACAAAAATTAACTACTTTGTGATGCAAATAAAATTTTTTAGTGTGCATGATTTCAAAGTTTGCATATTTATTTCAGTTTCACAATTAGTATAGGTATAGGTTGTGGTTTGTCCTGGAGTTATAAGAATTTTGATGCTAATTCCACTGCCCCAAGGACAACTGCCTAGTCAAGCACTCAGAACACAGGTGAATTCACCAGAACCTTCTCCCTATTTAATTTGTAAAATACAGGTGAGAGCAGGTACAGGATACAAGGAGTCCTGTCATTGGACAAGAAGGAAGGATGGCCAGGAAAAAAGTTTGAAGGAAGAGGAGAAGACTGGAACGTAAAGAGGAGAGACAGGAGGGACAGAGAGTGTAGTTATGGCCGAGAGAAAATGGAAACTGAAGTTAGGATTCGGCTTTGTGTAGTTACAGGCTTTTATTAACGTTTTAAGGGATGTATGTGTAATGGGCTTTGGACGTTTAGGTGGGCAATTTTATCTTATAAATTGGGTCAAAGAATATTGTGTTGTGTGTTCTTTTGTGTGATTGTTTGATTGTAGGGAAGTGTGTGATAGCAGCTGGAGACACTGGACTGTCGTGGAATTGGGATGTGAGTCTCCGGCATTGAAACCTGCCTTGGGGACTAGATAGGTAGAGAAATTGCTGCCAAGCTCAGAGAAAGGCCTTCAGCAGTGTGATATGGGATGGACCAATGTGGTTGAGAGACTTTGCTGCCTGAGAATTAAGATACCTAGCAGATATCTTGGGGCACTACAGTGTAGACTTAGTGGGGATAAAGGACAGCATTTTATTTTTTATATTTTTACAACAGGTATGCATATAGAGAGCAAGCTGGATGTTAATAGTGTCCTAGCTGCTAGCTTTTGGTACTAATAACAATAGTGATGCTATCTACAGTCTTTTGAAATTAGAGTTGAGACACTGATGCAAAGCACCATGGTAGTGACATATTACATTGTTAAGACTCTAGAACATTTGCTGGGTTCCAAAATTAGTTAGTGAGACAGCTTGAGGTCACTGAAAACTTATGACTGCTACCCTTCTTTGAACTCAGCCTTTTGTTTATCCTGCTTTTAAAAGAACAATGAAAAGATCTACCTTACTTGGCTTGGATGTATCATGTGAGCAGTTTTTATAACCTAAGGTTATGACTTTATGTTACATACCCTTCCGTGGAACTGACATAAGAGTAACACATGTGTATTTGTGTGTTATAATAGTCATCTCTTGGATATAAGTCTGATAAAATGGATATCCACTGTAGATGTTGTAAAACAACGAGCTTGATAGCATAGATTTGTTATCTGGGTGAGTTGGACTCTGTGATTTAATCCATTGTAAAATACTTTTAAATATTCTGAAAGCTATCCCTTACTTCTTCCCAATGTGATGTTGTCTGTGTGATTCTGGAAAGGAGAAAAGAAAGGCTTTTGTTAGCAATACACACAAATGTACAGACACAGAGCCAGGGACAGAGAGATGCACAGGATAGTATTTAGGTAGACAAAGATTCTGGAAGCTATGTTATAGTTCTTGTTGTTGCTTCTGCTTTTGCTGTTGTTGTTATTATTATTATCATTATCATTTTATTACTATATTTTCTAACTTGCTCTGCACTGTAGTATTTAGACATTTCTGGCCTCCAAGATGGTCACATGAAGAGGCACTAGCTGAGATCATACTTCTTCCTTGACATCACTATTTCTCTCTGTTTAGCATAGGACCAGACTGGAACATGGAGCTATAAAAAGGTCTGGATCCAAGAAACATAATCACTGGTCTATTTTGTCAGAAGCAACTTATTCTTGGTAGCACAAGTACGTGTGTCTCTTTTCAACCTCATTCTTCCTTTTGTGTAGTTCTCTAGGTTTCTCCTGTGATGAATAAGTGGTATCTCCTCCTGGGTTCTTTTAGATCCTGCCCACCTTGTTTTTGCTGCTAAAGTCATATAATTCAGAACACAGCTCAGGTAGAGTGAACAAGCAGTCAGTGTTTATGTTTTAGCAGAGGCAAGACAGTAAAGCAGAAAGTAAATTATACAGTATGTAAAATGGACCAAGCAGAGCAGCATGGGAAGATGTTCTCTCTAATATACGGACTAACAAGTCTTAGTCTACTATTTCTTTTTCTTTTTTTTATATATCCCTGAAGTCTTCTTCCTTGAATAGGCAGAAGATACCTTAAAGCCATTCTTATCCACAATTTAGTCTATTACATTTTGACATATTATAGGAAGAAATGTACATAAAGGTGAAAATTTGCACAAAATTATTACTTATACTGAGAATAAGGGCAATGATGATTCAGGCTCTAGGGAACCATGTGAAAGCAATCTCATTGCTTATCCAGTCTCACATTTCTTCTAGTTAGTTCAGCAGACCCTCATGGACAATTTTCCTCATTGTTCCTAACTCAACTTAAAAAAAAAAAAAAAAACAAGACAAGGGGTTGGGGATTTAGCTCAGTGGTAGAGCACTTGCCTAGCAAGCGCAAAGCCCTGAGTTCAGTCCCCAGCTCCGAAAAAAAGAAAAAAGGAAAAAAAGACAAAACAAAGCAAAACAAATCAAGAAACTCCACAATTTTAATTGTTTTTTGATTGCATATTTTGTTCCAGTGCCTGTGAATGTGTGCATGTATGTGTGTGTGTGCACTGTGAGTCTTTCTCTCTCTGTGCCTCTCCCTGTCTCTCTCTGTCTCTCTATGTCTCTCTGTCTCTCTCTGTCTCTCTGTCTCTGTGTGTGTGTGTGTGTGTGTGTGTGTCTGTGTGTGTCTGTGTGTGTTTGTGTGTGTGTTGATGTTCATGGTGGCCAGAAGATGGCTTCTTATCCCCTGGAGCTAGATTTGAAAGTGATTGAGAGCCAACCAACATGGAGTATAAAAGAAGGAATGGAGGGAGATTGCCAGGAGGTGGAGTAGGAAAGGAACAAAATTTTTTAAAGAGGAGATGTACAACATCTTCCCATAATGTCATTTGGTGACAGGTAGTTAAGAAAAGCTAAGGAGAGCAGTGCTTAGCCAAAGAGACAAAAGCAGACTCCCTCTGGGCAGCTACAAATGTAAAAAGCCTCTGGGGCTTTGGAGCCCACAGGCTGTATTCCTTTCCCGCAAGAAGAATCACTTGCATGCATACACAAGTTTCCTTCTTTTACCTAGTAATCTGGCATATTAAGGCTTCCACGGATGCTTCATCAACACAAAAGGAAGCATTATTGCCTGTGATTGAAACAATATCACCTTCATGTTATTTTTATGCTCATGAATATTTACTATTCATATTAATTTTTCAATAACATGGTTGTGAATGTCATTTGTTTCTTTTCTATTTTAAGGAAAAATAATATCTAAATAGTTGCATTATCTAAAGATTACAAGTTGAATTCTTATTGGGAGGGGTGAATTTTTAATGTATTGGAAGTGAAAGGATTTGTTCAAGTTGTCACTGAGATACCTTTTCAAAGTAAATCATGGATATGAAGCATTGCCATGGAGTTGTTTTCCTTAACCGAATTAAGGCCACACTCAGGGTAATACTGATGGGTAACAAACTGCCAAGTCACGTGACATCTTCTAGATCATCTTCCTCTTGAGAGAATTAAAGTGTCAGATGAGGCTTCAGTGTTGGAAAGACACTATCTGCTCTTATGTCAAGTCCTGTTGTATGTACACTGTAGACAGATACTTGGACTGCTTCTGCCCAGAGCTCTAGGAGAACACAAAAGTAGCCAACAGGCTTGTCCAAGGGTTTATGGGACCATGTGCAAAAAGATGTAACTAAGGACTCTCTAAAGTGGTTTTCCTAAGAGAAAAAATTCCCTAAAGTAGATGAGAAATAATTCATTGGAGTTACTGGATGAGGGATATGTTGAATGCATCCTGTCATCAGGTGTACATAAACCATTTTTTCTCTTATTAGATTTTTTATGTACATTTCAAATTTTTCCCCTTTCCTGGTATACACTCTGGAAACTATTTATCCCACCCCACTTCCTGCTGCTTCTATGAATGTGCTCCCCCACCGACCCACTCACTTCCTCCCACCACCCCACCATGGAATTCCCTGACACTAGAGAATCAAGCCTTCACAGAACTAAGGGCCTCCCCTCCTATTGATGCTCAACAAGGTCATCTTTTGCTACATAATGCAACTGGAGCCGTGGTTTAATCCATGAATTCTCTTTGATTGGTGGTTTAGTCCCTCGGAGCTTTGGTGGGACTTGTTGGTTGATATTAGTGTTTCTTTCCTTTGGAGTTGCAAATCTCTTCAGCTCCTTCAGTCAATTCTGTAACTACTCCATCGGGGACCCAATTCTCAATCCAATGGGTAATTGGAAGCATCTGGCTCTGTATTGGTCAGGCTCTTGCAGAGCCTCTCAGAAAACAGCTATATCCAGAACCTTTCAGCTTCCACTTCAAGCTGAAATCCTTAATAGTGTCTGGATTTGCTGTCAGTATATGGGAGGGTCTTTGCTTCAGTTTCTGTTCCACACTTTGTCTCCACATTTTCTCCAGTAAATATTTAGTTTCCCCTTCTACGAAAGACTAAAGCATCAACTCTTTGGTCTTCCTTTCTCTTCATGTGGTCTATGAATTGTATCTTGGGTATTCCAAGGTTTGGGGTTAAAAATCACTTATCAGTGAATGTATACAAAGTGTGTTCTTCTGGGACTTGGTAATTATCTATTCTCATCCATTTGCCTGAGGATTTCATGAAATCATTGCTTTTAATACCTAAGTAGTATTCATTTGTGTACATGTACCACATTTTCGGTATTCATTTCTCTGTTGAAGGACATCTGGGTTCTTTCTAGCTCCTGTCTATTATAGATAAGTCTGCTGTGAACATAGTGGAGCATGTGTCCTTGTTATATTTTGTTGCATCTTTTGGGCATATCCCCAGGGGTAGTAGAGCTGTGTTCTCAATTATGACTTTGTTGAATTCTCTGAGGAACTGCCAGACTGATTTCCACAGTGGTTGTACCAGCTTGTAATCCCAACAACAATGGAACAGTGTTCCGCTTTCTCCATATTCTTGACAGCATTTTCTGTCACCGGATTTTTTTTTTTAACTTAGCCTTTCTGACTGGTGTGCTGTTGCATCTCTGAATCATTTTGAATTACATTTTCCTGAAGACTAAAGATGTTGAAAATCTCTTTAGGTGCCTCTTGGAAATTCAAGATTCATCAGTTGAGAATTCTTTATTTAGCTCTGAACCTCATTTTTAATAGGACTATTTGACTCTCTGGATTCTATCTTCTTGAATTATCCATATATATTAATATATTAGTGCTATATCAGATGTAGGATTGGTAAAGATCTTTTCCAAATTCTTTGGTTGTGTATTGTCCTATTGACAGTATCCTTTGCCTTTCAGATGTTTTGCAATTTTATGAGGTACCATTTGTCTATTCTTGATCTTAGAGTATAAACCACTGATGTTCTTTTCAGAAAAATTTCCCCAGTGCCCAAGTGTTTGTGGCTCTTCTGTACTTTTTCCTCTATCAGTTTGAGTGTATCTGGTTTTATGTGGAGGTCCTTGATCCACTTGTATTTAAGCTTTGTACAAGGTAATAAGAATGGATCAATTTGAATTCTTCTACATGCTCACCTCCAATTGAACCAGCACCATTGTTTGAAAATGCTATCTTTCCCCCCACTGTGTGGTTTTAGGACCTGTGTCAAAGATCAAGTGATGACAGGTGTGTAGTATCATTTCTGGGACTTCACTCTATTCCACTGACCTTCCTGCCTGTCTCTGTACCAATACCATACAATTTTATCACTGTCACTCTGTAATATAGCTTTAGGTAAACATAGTGATTCCCTAGATATTCTTTTATTTTGAGAAAAATTTTCACTGCACTTTTCTTTTTCTTGTTATTACAAATGATTTTGTATATTTTTCTTTCTAATACTAAGAAGATTTGAGTTAGAATTTTAATGGGGATTGTTTTGACTCTTTACTGATCTTTTGGCAAAGTGGCCATTTTACTATCTTAATCCTGTTAATCAATGAGTGTGGGAAATCTTACTACCTTCTAAGATCTTCTTAGATTTCTTTCTTCAGAGACTTAAGGATATGGTCATATAGATTTTTTTCACTTGCTTGGTTCGATTCACAACAATGTATTTTATATTATTTGTGACTATTGTGAAGGGTGTGATTTCTCTAATTTCTTTCTCAGTCTATTTATTCTTTGAGTAGTGGAAGGCTACTGATTTGTTTGAGTTAATTTTTCCCCAGCCACTTTGCTGAAGTTATGTATTAGGTTTAGGTGTTCTTTGGTGTAATTTTTGTGTCACTTAAGTATGCTATTGTATCATTTTCAAATAGTTACATGGTGACTTTTCCTTTCCAATTTGTATCCCTTTGACTTCCTTTTTGTTTTCTAATTGCTCTGTCTAGGTCTTCTAGTACTATATTGAATAGGTAGGGTAGAGAGCGGGCATCCTTGTCTATCCCTGATTTTAGTGGATTGCTTCAAGTTTCTCTCTATTTAGTTTGATGTTGACTACTGGTTTCTTGTATATTTCTTTTACTATGTTTATATATGTGTCTTGAATTTCTGGTCTTTCCTTGACTTTTATCATTAAAGCTTCTTGAATTTTGTCAAACCGTTCTTGGCATCTAATGAAATGATCATTTGTATGTTTTTTTTTGTTTGTTTTGTTTTTTGTTTTTTTTTCAGTTTCTTTATATAGTGGATTATGTAGATGGATTACTGCATATTTATCCATCACTGCACCACCAGGAGGAACCATGTATGATCACGATGAAAGATTGTTTTGACGTGTTTCTTTGATTCTGTTTGTGAGAATTTTATTAAGTATTTTCACATTGATATTCACAATTTTAATTGGTCTCAATTTCTCTTTCTTTGTTTGCTGTTATGGTCCTTTAGGTATGTGCCATGTCTAAACATAATCCAATTTTCCAGAGGCAGATACAGGTAGCTCTCTATGAATTTGAAGCCACACTAAGTCTATATAACGAATTCTGTTTCTCCAAGTCTACATTGTCAGATCCTGGCTCAAAAATTAATTTCATTATTAGACCCTATATATTTCTAATAAAACACCCAATTTGGTATAAAAGGAAGAATGAATAGAAAGATACCCTATAACTTTTTCATTCTGTTCCAGCCTGTGTTCTACAAACTGTCCCTTCTCAATCTGATGATGGATTGTTGGTGACAGGCATGTTCCAGACAATTTCCTACCAACATAAAATAGATAGTCACCGGGAAAGTGGAGTCTAAGTGCCTTCATATACAAATGTCTCTCCATCACAGAAATCATGCCATTAAATATACACTTTGGGATACTGAGAGAGCCCACTCAGTGATATGAGTACCAGAGTTCAATCCCAGACAAACCATAGGGTTATAAGGCCAAGTGTTGGAGCATATTCATAATCACAAAAGTAAGGATCAAGGACAAGTAGTTCTGGGGATCACTGGTCAGCCTCTCCAACCCAGCAACTTCCAGGCCAGTAGAAATCTAATTTCATAAGTAAGAATACTACATTGCTGGAGGTAGACTGCAGGAACATGCCTTGCTCATAGGATAGCTGCCCTTACCATGCCACATGGGAACCCAAGCAACCCAGAACATTCTTTCTGCTCCATACACCATTTCTACTCTGATAAACTACCCCAACTCAGTACAATTTAGAAAGGAGCCCCAAAAGATGGTGCAGAATAGAGAGAACTGTACAGCTCTCTGCCTCAGAGTTCAAATTATTAAATATGCTTTCTATTACTTTCCATCACTATGCATGCCTCTGCATCAGCCTTTCCATTCTTAAATTAAGGAAAAACTGACCACAAGCGCTTGCCTACTTAATGCTCTCCCAGCCAAGGTCCATCCCCATGTATTTCATACCAAACAGGAAAGAAGCCTCAAAACCTGCCAATCCTGATGGAGAAGCTGCTGTTTACCATCATATGAAGCAATAACACTGAAAGCCATGCAGGGAGGAACCCACCAAGCACATCTTCTTCCCTAGAAAAGATGTGATAGTCTTCCTGGCCAAATTCCACTCTTCATGCTTCCTTCTTCCAAGAAGAGAATACCTGAGCTGCACACAAATCTCTTCAATTCCCATCTCAAACAAAATACATACAATGCATCATTATTTCATATGCTGCTATGACAAATGCCTGCTTACTTTTCCAACCGTTTTGTAAGGAACCTTGATGCGGAAAGTGATGCATGTATCCCAAATTTTTGAGCTGCCTATCTGCCTTGTGACTGGGGGTGTTATGACTATTCAGAGTAGGCAGAGTGTAGTTCATCTTAGGGGAATCCATGTGTTATATTCTGCTGCAGCAGAAAGGATATATTCTGAGTATCTCTGCTCTGGAAGGGAAAAAAAGGTTCCTCCAGATTCTGGTTTATCCAGAACAGCCAAACATCTGAGAAATACAGCTGGAACTACTAGGCAAACAGACAGTAGGAAGTAGCTATGTATCACACGAGTAAATGCAGGCAGCCGCGGGTAATAGTATTGGCATCTGGGACATGAACACCACATGCAGGCTGAATCCAACCTCTAGTGATGATTGCTTTGTGAGAGAATGTTTCCTCTGAGTATTACAGCTCAATAAAATTGCCACTCTAGGATAATTTTTGGTGAAATAAAAAATGCACTGTATTCCCTGTGGATAGAAACATTATAAACCTTTTAAGAGTAGGGTGTGGAAACATTCTGAAGCTGTAGGACAGACTGCAGCCACTGCATACCTCGGCCCATATCTCTGGTCCAAGGGGAAACTGCACAGTGCCCCTGGACACAACAATATAGGAACAGACAGCTGATGGTACCAACTGTTCTGATCTGTGCCCAGGACTGAACCGAACTGGCCAGACAGCTCCCTGCACCTAAATCCCATGGGGGAAAGAGCTGGATCTGCAGAAGTGTGGATACTGCTGAAAAGTCCGAGGAGACAACCCTCTGTCCACAGACCAGACACAAGAGAGAATCACATAGTGCCAACTGTGTCTGCTGGGTGCAAGGACCTACAAGAGCAATCTGGGGCAGGAACCTTTAATTCCTGCGTATGCCTAGAGCTGGAAGACAGTGTCCAGGAGCATGAACACACCTGAAATCAGAACACCTTGTCTCAGGAAAGGCTGAAAGTAAACAGGAAAAATAGTTCTACAGGAGTGCTGACACAGATGCCTATACCAGGGTTGAGTCACTCTCAGAAACAGCAAGACAAGCAAACACAAGCAACAACCTAATGGCTAGAGGCAAGTGCAGGAAACTAAGCATCAGAAACCAAGACTACTTGGCATCATCGGTGCCCAGATCTCCCAACAAAGAAAATACTGGATATCCAAACACACCAGAAAAGAAAGATTTAGTTTTCAAAATCAAATTTTTGATAATGATGGAGGACTTTAAGAAAGTCATAAAGAACACCCATAGAAAAATGCAGGATAACACAAGTAAACAAATAGAAGCCCTTAGAGATGAAACACAAAAATCCCTGAAAGAATTACAGGAAAATACAAACGAACAGGTGAAGGAATTGAAAATGGAAGTAGAAACAATAAAGAAAGCACAGAGGGACAGCCTGGATATAGAAAACAAAAGGAAGAGACAAGGAGCAATATATACAAGCAATACAAGCATCACCAACAGAATACAAGATATAGAAGAGAGAATCTCAGAGGCACAAGATATCATAAGAAAACATCGACACAACTGTCAAAGATAATGTAAAATGAAAAAAAGCTTCTAGCCCAAAATATACAGGACATCCAGGACACAATGAGATCAAACCTAAGGATAATAAATATAGAAAAAAGTGAAGACTCCAAACTTAAAGGGCCAGGAAATATATTCAAAAAAATTATAGAAGAAAACTTCCCTAACCTAAAGAAAGAGATGCCTGTAAACATAAAAGAAGCCTACAGAACTCCAAATGGATGGATCAGAAAAGAAATTCCTCCAGTCCCATAATAGTTAAAACAGCAAATCCACAAAAGAAAGAAAGAATATTAAAAGCAGTAAGGGAAAAACTCAAGTAACATACAAAGGCAGACCTATCAGAATTAAACCAGACTTCTCACCAGAGACTGTGAAAGCCAGAAGATCCTGGACAGATGTCATACAGACCCTAAGAGTACATAAATGCCAGCCCAAGTTACTGTACCCAGCAAAACTTTCAATTGACATAAATGCAGAAACCAAGATATTCCATGACAAAACCAAATTTACACAACATCTTTCTATAAACCCAGCCCTACACAAGATAATAGTTGAAAAACTCCACCACAAGGAGAGAAACTACACCGTACAGAAATCCAGAATATAATTTCCTTGCAATGAAACTAAAAGAGAAACAAACAAAGATAAGTCCACCTCTTACAACGAAAATAATAGGAAGCAACAAGCACTATTCTTTAATATCTCTCAATATCAACAGACTCAATTCCCCAAGAAAAAGACATAGGCTAATATAATGGATACATAAAGAGGACCCAGTATTTTGCTGCATGCAGGAAACACACCTAAAGACAAGACAGACACAACCTCAGTGTAAATAGGTGGAAAACAGCTTTCCAAGTGAATGGTCCAAAGAAACAAGCTGGAGTTGCCATTCTAATATCTAATAAAATTGACTTTTGACCAAAACTCTTTAAAAAGGGTAAGGAAGGACACTTCATATTAATCAAAGGAAAAATCCACCAAGATGAACTCTCTATCCTACCTATCTATGCTCCACATGCAATGGCATCTGCATTCATAAAAGAAACCTTACTAAAGCTCAAAGTACACATTGCACCTCACACGATAATATTAGGAGATTTCAACACCCCGCTCTCATCACTAGACAGATCATGGAAACAGAAATTAAAAAGAGACCTACAGAAACTAACAGGAGTTATGAACCAAATGGTTTTAACAGGTATATATAGAACATTCCATCTTAAAACAAAAACATATACCTTCTTCTCAGCACTTCATGGAACCTTTTCCAATACTGATTTTGCAGTAGGTCACAAAATATGCCTCAACAGATATAGAAAGAGAGAAATAATCCCATGTGTCCTGTCAGATCACTGGTCTTCAATAACAACAAAAATGACAGAAAGCCCACATATACATGGAAATTGAACAATGCACTATTCAATGGCAACTGGGTCAAGGAAAAGATAAAGAAATAAATTAAAGACTTCTTAGAATTTAATGAAAATGAAGATATAACATTCCCAAACTTATGGAATACAATGAAAGTAGTACTAAGAGGAAAACTCGTAGCTCTAAGTGCCTGCAAAAAGAAACAGGAGAGAGCATATATCAGCAGATTGACAGCACACCTTAAAGTTCTAGACAAAAAGAAAGAATAAACCCAAGAGGAGTGGATGTCAGGAAATAATCAATCTCAGGGCTGAAATCACCCAAGTAGAAAGAAAAAGAACTATACAAAGAATCAACAAAACCAGGTGTTGGTTTTTCAAGAAAATCAACAAAACAGATAAAACCTTAGCCAAACTTACCAGAGGACACAGAGAGTGTGTCCAAATTAAGAAAATCAGAAATGAATAGGGAGACATAACAACAGAATCTGAAGAAATTTTAAAAAATCATCAGAATCTACTACGAAAGCCTATATTCAACAAAACAGGAAAATCTGGAGGAAATGGACAATTTTCTAGATGGATACAAGGTACCAATTTTAAATAAAGATCAATAAACTATCTAAACAAACACATAACTCCTAAAGAAATAGAAGGAGTTATTAAAAGTCTCCCAACCAAAAAGATCCCAGGTCCAGATGTGTTCAGTGCAGAATTATATCAGACTTTCGTAGAAGACCTCATACAAATACTGTACAAACTCTTCCACAAAATTGAAGCAGACAGAGCACTAACAAACTCTTCTACAAAGCCACAACTACTTTTATACTGAAACCACACAAAGACTCAACAAAGAAAGAGAACTTCAGACCAATTTTCCTTGTGAATATCATCGCAAAAATACTCAGTAAAATTCTTCCAAACTGAATTCAAGAACATATCAAAATGTTCATCCAACATGATCAAGTAGGCTTCACCCCAGGGATGCTGGGATGGTTGCATATATGAAAATCCATCAACATAATCCAGTACATAAACACACTCAAAGTAAGAATTACATCGTTATTTCATTAGATGCTAAGAAAGCATTTGACAATATTCAACACCCCTTCCTGATAAAAGTCCTGGATAAATAAGTAATTCAAGGCTCATATCTAAACTTAGTAAAAGCAACATACACCAAACCAGTAGCTAACATCAAACTAAATCCAGAGAAACTTGAAGCAATTCTCCTAAAATCAGGAACTAGACAGGGCTGCCCACTTGCTACTTACTTATTCAGTACAGTACTTGAATGCCTAGACACAGCAATCAGACAGTGAAAGGAGGTCAAAGGGATACAAATTTGCAGGGAAAAAATCAAAATATCACTATTTGCAGATGATATCATAGTGTACTTAAGTGACCCCATAAGTTCCACCTGAGAACTACTTAAGCTGATAAACACCTTCAGTAAAGTGGTGGAGTATAAAATTAACTCAAACAAATCAGTAGCCTTCCTCCACTCAAAGGATAAACAGGCTGAGAAAGAAAATAAGGAAGTGACACCCCTCACAATAGTCACAAATAATAGAAAATATGTTGGTGTGACTTTAATCAAGCAAGTGAAAGACCTGTGTGACAAGAACTTCAAATCTCTCAAGAAAGAAATTGAGGAAGACCTCAGAATGTGGAAAGATCTTTCATGCTCATGGTTTGCCAGGATTAATATAATAAAGATGACCATATTTTTTCACAAGCAAGCTACAGATTCAATGCATTCGCCATCAAAATTTTTATTCAATTCTTTATAGAGATAGAAAGAACAATTGGCAAATTTCATTTGGAATAACAAAAAACCCAAGATAGTGAAAACTATACTCAACAATAAAAGAACTTCTGGGGGAATCACCTTCCCTGACTTCAAGCAGTATTACAGAACAATAATCATAAAAACTGTGTGATAGTGGTACAGAGACAGGCATATACATCAGTGGAACAGAACTTAAGACCCAGAAATTAACCCACCGGCTATAGTCACTTTATCATTTTCAAAGGAGCTAAAACCACCCAGTGGAAGAAAGATAGTATTATCAACAAATTGTGCTGCTTCAAATAGAGGTCGGCATGTAGAAGAATGAAAATCTTCCCATTCTTATCATCTTGTACAAAGCTTATGTCCAAGAGGATCGAGTAACTCCACATCAAACCAGATACACTCAAACTAATAGAAGAAAAAGTAGGAAAGAGTCTCAAACACATGGGCACGGGGGAAAATTTCCTGAACAAACACCAATGGCAATTGCTCCAAGATCAAGAATCAACAAATGGAACCTCATAAGACTGCAACGTTTTGTAAAGCAAAAGACACTGTCATTAGGACAAAATTGCAACCAACAGATTGGGAAAGGATATTTCCCAATCTGATAGAGGGTATATATCCAAAATAGACAAAGAATTCAAGAAGTTAGACTTCAGAGAGCCAAATAACCCTATTAATAATGGGCTACAGAGCTAAACAAAACATTCTCGGCTGAGGATTATCAAATGGCCAATAAGCACATTAAGAAATGTTCAATATTCTTAATCATCAGTGAAATGCAAATGAAAACAACCCTGAGATTCCACCTCACATCTGTCAGAATGACTAAGATGAAAAACTGAAGTGACTGTAGATGCTGGCAAGGTTGTGGAGAAAGAGGAACACTCCTCCACTGTTCGTGGGATTGCAAACTGGTACAACCATTCTGGAAATCAGTCTGGAGGTTCCTCAGAAAATTGGACATTCCACTAGCTGAGGACCCAGCTGTACCTCTCTTGGGAATATACCCAAGAGGTGCTCCAACATACAACAAAGACACATGCTCCACTATGCTCATAGCAGCATTTATTTATGAAATCCAGAAGCAGGAAAGAGCCTAGATGTCCTTCAACAGAGTAATGGATTAAAAAAAAATGTGGTACATCTACAAAAGCAATGACTTCATGAAATTCATATGCAAATGGAATGAACTAGAAAATATCATCCTTACTGAGGTTACTCAATCACAGAAAAACACACTTGGTATGTATTCAATGATAAATGGATATTAGCTAAGAAGCTCAAATTATCCAAGATGCAATCCACAGATCACAGGAAGCTCAAAAAAAAAAAAAGGATGACGAAATTGTGGATGCTCCCACTCCTTCTTAATAGGGGAAAAATACATAGGTGTGTATATGGAAGAAAAGTTTAGAGCAGTGACTCATGGAACAGTCATTTAGAGTCTGCCCCACTTGTATCCCATATATACATATATACAGTGACCAAAACTAGATAAGATTGATGAAGCTGAAAAATGCATTCTGAAAGGCAGCAGATATAGATCTCTCCTGAGAGAAACATCCAGAGCATGTCCAATACATAGGTCAATGTTACCAGCCAACTACCGAGCTGAGAAGGGGATCCCCTTTTATGAATTAGAGGAAGTATTGAAAGAGTTGAAGGAGTTTGCAACTCCTTAAAAAAATCAAAACAATGCCAATCATCCGGAGTTTCCTGGGACTAAACCACTGCCGAAAGATTGTACATGCACTGACCCAGGGCTCCAACTGCGTATGTAGCAGAGAATATTCTTTCTGGGGGACCAGTGGAAGGGGAAGCCCTTGGTCCTGCCAAGGTTGGAATCCGCTGCGAGGGAATATGGGGTGAGGCAATAAGGGGGATCTATAGGGGAAATACTGGTATTGGGATGGAGTGGGGAGGGATTGGGGCTTATGGATAAGAAGCCAGGAAGGGGAATAACGTTTGAAATGTAAGTAAAGAAATATATCTAATAAAAATTAAAATAAATAAGAGTAGGGTGGAATCCAGAGGTAAGTATTTCCCTTTGGCTCAGTCTGAGATGATAGGGAGGCTCTATTTCCATGAAAAAGGGCTTCATGAATGGTCCCTACCTGATTGCCATGACCCTTTAATGCGATGTTGCAATTATTTGTACAAGACAATAGAGGTTAGCAAGCAGCTGGACCCACAACTGTCATTATCAATCCTGTGATTACCCAGAAAATATAGCTTCTCAGCCTTACCAGTTCTTTTGTCTGGTAGCATGGTCTACTTGCCCCACACCAAAGGATTGTAGTAGGTGACTCCTCCTGTCTGCCAAAGTATGTTTATCCATCAAATTACACTTATAAATTTGGCCATACCTCTATTCCAGGCAGATTGGCTAGTTTATCAGGAAGAGAGTGAAGAGAAAACAGAGAGAACAGTTTGTAGAGGTGAAACTATTTTTCTAGATTTTTTCCCTAATAAATAAGGATACTTAGATTTTCAGATCACTATGGAATCTTCTAGAAGATTATTGTGTTGACTATTTTATGCTAATTTGATGCCAGCTAGAGTCAGTCGAGTAGAGGGAATCTCAATTAACAATATTCTCACCACCAACAGGCAGTGGTGGTGCTTCCCATTAATCCCAGGGGTTGTTGGTTGGCCGAAGCAGGTTGATCTCTGAATTGAAAGCCAGCCTTATTTACAGAGTAAATTTCACAAGATCCTCAGTTATAGAAAAAACAAAAATGAACAAAGAAAGAAAGTGGTGGAGAGTGAAGGAATAAGAGGATGGGAGTAGGAGGGAGGGATGGAGAGAGAGAGAGAGAGAGAGAGAGAGAGAGAGAGAGAGAGAGAGAGAGAGAGTTAATTTCCCATGAGACTAGCCCATGTGCAATTAGTGCTGAAGTTTCCTGATTGGTAAGTGATGTAGAAAAGCCCAGTTCACGTAGGTGGACACATCCCTGAGATGTTGATTCTAGTTACTGTAAGAGAACAAGCTGAATAAGACATATGGAACAAATCTCTAAACACTAATACTACTCTATGTCCTCTGCTTCACCTCCAGCTTTGAGTTGCTGTCCTGGCTTCTATGGGTAGACTGTGACCTGTAACTTGAAATAAACACTCCTCTATCCAAGTTACCTTTGGTTATTGGGTTTGATCACAGCAGTACAAACCCTAAAACAATCACAGATTTCAAAGATCTTTAGGAGTCTCTTGGCCTAGGAGACAGCAGAATCCAGCTCTCAACATTCATGTGACTCCAAAGGAAGAGATGAAGACACAGAAATTAGCACAAAAATTGACATTCATCTAGACAGTTAAGTAACTAACATTTTCATTGCATGGGTTGCCCCCATCCATTGGAGGTCAGAGGCCATATTGTATAAGCTACTATTGTTATTTTGCTAGGTGGTCACAGTATAAATTGCCCTCTTAATATTTATAATTATACCCACATCCATTTAGAGTTTCTCAGACTTTATGAGAGAAGCTACTTTACACAATGGGCAGCAGTCAAAAGAAAGATGCACAACTGGTTCCATTACTGAAAATAAGATGAGTTCTCAGCTATATATGAGACATCAGTACAAAAACACACATGTGTACATTCATGCAGGCAAACACACACACACACACACACACACACACACACACAGAGTGTTCCTAGGCCCCACGTCTTACTGATAACTATTAGGAAAATTATTCTCAAAAAGAAAAGTTAAATCTTCCTTCTGTTCTGTACCTACACCTGCAGCAGTCATAGACCAGCACAATGTGAGTGTCACTTTACAGCTCTGACTGTCAGGTTTCCAACTCAAAACCTGGACCAACATCCCTATCTGTCTCCTTAGAGGCCTGCACTAATCAAGACACTCAGACCAGCCAATACCAGAAACAACGAGATGGAAAAATTTAAGCACAAGAACATAATCAACAGAGGTCAATGTAGTATGGCACCATAAAAACCTATTTGTCCTACTACATCAAGCCCTGGATATCTTTACACATGTAAAGAATAAGTTTTTTTACCCTATATATTATCATGCAAAGATGATAAAGACTTAATGCGTATAAAACGAATTCTTTTAAATAAATGTATTAAAGTACAATCAAACAGGTAGAAACACTTAAAAAGGAAACAAATAAATACCTTAATTGAGGAAATAAAGGACAATATAATCAAACAGATAATGGGAATGAATAAAACATTCTATAACTTAAAAAAAGGAAAGAAAACAGATAATGAAATCACAAATGTTGGCAACCCAGTTGATGGAAAACCCAAAAAAGATAACAGGAAACAGAGATGCAATTATCACCAACACAATAGAAAAAAGAAGAATATCAGGAATAGTGCACACCATAGATGACATGGATATATGAATAAAAGAATATGTCAAATGTAAAAGCTTCCAAACTCAAAGCATCCAGGAAATGTGCAACCCTATGGAAAGGCCAAACTGAAAAATAATAAAAGAGGTTAAACATACCCAGGTCAAAGGGTGAAAAAATGCCTTCAACAAAATCATAGAAGAAATCATTACTTACTTAACGATAGAGATGGCTAAAAATGTGCAAGAACCTTATAGAACATCAAATAGAATCAGAAAAGAAAATCATTCCACCACATAATAATCAAAACACTAAATGTACAGAAAAAAGAAAGGATATTAAAAGGTGCGGGTAAAATAGCCAAGTAACATAAAAAGGTAGCGTTATCAGAATTATATCGGAGTTCTCAACAGAGACACTAAAAGCGAGAAGATCCTAAAGTATGTCTTACAGACCCTAAGGGACCAAAATTGACAGGCCAGACTGCTATAGCTAGCAAAACTCCAATCACATTAGACAGAGAAACCATGATATTATATAGCAAAAGCAAATCGAAACAATATCTATCTGCTAAACAAATCCTACTGAGGATACTGAAAGGATAACTCTAATACAAGGAGGATAACTATACCCAAGAGAACATAAGAAATTAATCACCTCACTGCAAAATAAAAAAAAGGAAGAATCATACACACAACTCCTCCCACATCAAAATAACAGGAACTAATATTCATTAATATCATTATTTATATTAATATCAATGTACTCAATTCACCAATAAGAAGGCACTGGCTAACAGACAGGTTACATAAACAATATCTATCTTACGCTGCATACAAGGATCACACCCCAGGAACAAAAATAGATAGTATCTCAGTGTAAAGACCTGGAAATTTTTTTCCCTGCAAAGGGACTTGAAAAACGTGCTGGAGTAGCCATTCTAATACTTAATAAAACAGACTATCATCAATGGACAGATCATGGAAACAGAAATTAAACAGTGATGTAGACAGACTAAGAGAAGTCATGAGCCAAATGGACTTAACGGATATTTATAGAACATTCTATCCTAAAGCAAAAGGATATACATTCTTCTCAGCTCCTCATGGTACTTTCTCCAAAATTGACCATATAATTGGTCAAAAAACGGGCCTCAACAGGTACAGAAAGATAGAAATAATCCCATGCGTGCTATCGGACGACCACGGCCTAAAACTGGTCTTCAATAACAATAAGGGAAGAATGCCTACATATACTTGGAAATTGAACAATGCTCTACTCAATGATAACCTGGTCAAGGAAGAAATAAAGAAAGAAATTAAAAACTTTTTAGAATTTAATGAAAATGAAGATACAACATACTCAAACTTATGGGACACAATGAAAGCTGTGCTAAGAGGAAAACTCATAGCGCTGAGTGCCTGCAGAAAGAGCATATGTCAGCAGCTTGACAGCACACCTAAAAGCTCTAGAACAAAAAGAAGCAAATACACCCAGGAGGAGTACAAGGCAGGAAATAATCAAACTCAGAGCTGAAATCAACCAAGTAGAAACAAAAAGGACCATAGAAAGAATCAACAGAACCAAAAGTTGGTTCTTTGAGAAAATCAACAAGATAGATAAACCCTTAGCCAGAGTAACGAGAGGACACAGAGAGTGTGTCCAAATTAACAAAATCACAAATGAAAAGGGAGACATAACTACAGATTCGGAGGAAATTCAAAAAATCATCAGATCTTACTATAAAAACCTATATTCAACAAAATTTGAAAATCTTCAGGAAATGGACAATTTCCTAGACAGATACCAGGTATCGAAGTTAAATCAGGAACAGATAAACCAGTTAAACAACCCCATAACTCCTAAGGAAATAGAAGCAGTCATTAAAGGTCTCCCAACCAAAAAGAGCCCAGGTCCAGACGGGTTTAGTGCAGAATTCTATCAAACCTTCATAGAAGACCTCATACCAATATTATCCAAACTATTCCACAAAATTGAAACAGATGGAGCCCTACCGAATTCCTTCTACGAAGCCACAATTACTCTTATACCTAAACCACACAAAGACACAACAAAGAAAGAGAACTTCAGACCAATTTCCCTTATGAATATCGACGCAAAAATACTCAATAAAATTCTGGCAAACCGAATTCAAGAGCACATCAAAACAATCATCCACCATGATCAAGTAGGCTTCATCCCAGGCATGCAGGGATGGTTTAATATACGGAAAACCATCAACGTGATCCATTATATAAACAAACTGAAAGAACAGAACCACATGATCATTTCATTAGATGCTGAGAAAGCATTTGACAAAATTCAACACCCCTTCATGATAAAAGTCCTGGAAAGAATAGGAATTCAAGGCCCATACCTAAACATAGTAAAAGCCATATACAGCAAACCAGTTGCTAACATTAAACTAAATGGAGAGAAACTTGAAGCAATCCCACTAAAATCAGGGACTAGACAAGGCTGCCCACTCTCTCCCTACTTATTCAATATAGTTCTTGAAGTTCTAGCCAGAGCAATCAGACAACAAAAGGAGATCAAAGGAATACAGATCGGAAAAGAAGAGGTCAAAATTTCACTATTTGCAGATGACATGATAGTATATTTAAGTGATCCTAAAAGTTCCACCAGAGAACTACTAAAGCTGATAAACAACTTCAGCAAAGTGGCTGGGTATAAAATTAACTCAAATAAATAAGTTGCCTTCCTCTATACAAAAGAGAAACAAGCCGAGAAAGAAATTAGGGAAACGACACCCTTCATAATAGACCCAAATAATATAAGGTACCTCGGTGTGACTTTAACCAAGCAAGTAAAAGATCTGTACAATAAGAACTTCAAGACACTGAAGAAAGAAATTGAAGAAGACCTCAGAAGATGGAAAGATCTCCCATGCTCATGGATTGGCAGGATTAATATAGTAAAAATGGCCATTTTACCAAAAGCAATCTACAGATTCAATGCAATCCCCATCAAAATACCAATCCAATTCTTCAAAGAGTTAGACAGAACAATTTGCAAATTCATCTGGAATAACAAAAAACCCAGGATAGCTAAAGCTATCCTCAACAATAAAAGGACATCAGGGGGAATCACTATCCCTGAACTCAAGCAGTATTACAGAGCAATAGTGATAAAAACTGCATGGTATTGGTACAGAGACAGACAGATAGACCAATGGAATAGAATTGAAGACCCAGAAATGAACCCACACACCTATGGTCACTTGATTTTTGACAAAGGAGCCAAAACCATCCAATGGAAAAAAGATAGCATTTTCAGCAAATGGTGCTGGTTCAACTGGAGGGCAACATGTAGAAGAATGCAGATCGATCCATGCCTATCACCCTGTACAAAGCTTAAGTCCAAGTGGATCAAGGACCTCCACATCAAACCAGACACACTCAAACTAATAGAAGAAAAACTAGGGAAGCATCTGGAACACATGGGCACTGGAAAAAATTTCCTGAACAAAACACCAATGGCTTATGCTCTAAGATCAAGAATCGACAAATGGGATCTCATAAAACTGCAAAGCTTCTGTAAGGCAAAGGACACTGTGGTTAGGACAAAACAGCAACCAACAGATTGGGAAAAGATCTTTACCAATCCTACAACAGATAGAGGCCTTATATCCAAAATATACAAAGAACTCAAGAAGTTAGACCGCAGGGAAACAAATAACCCTATTAAAAAATGGGGTTCAGAGCTAAACAAAGAATTCACAGCTGAGGAATGCCGAATGGCTGAGAAACACCTAAAGAAATGTTCAACATCTTTAGTCATAAGGGAAATGCAAATCAAAACAACCCTGAGATTTCACCTAACACCAGTGCGATTGGCTAAGATCAAAAACTCAGGTGACAGCAGATGCTGGCGAGGATGTGGAGAAAGAGGAACACTCCTCCATTGTTGGTGGGATTGCAGACTGGTAAAACCATTCTGGAAATCAGTCTGGAGGTTCCTCAGAAAATTGGACATTGAACTGCCTGAGGATCCAGCTATACCTCTCTTGGGCATATACCCAAAAGATGCCTCAACATATAAAAGAGACACGTGCTCCACTATGTTCATCGCAGCCTTATTTATAATAGCCAGAAAATGGAAAGAACCCAGATGCCCTTCAACAGAGGAATGGATACAGAAAATGTGGTACATCTACACAATGGAATATTACTCAGCTATCAAAAACAACGAGTTTATGAAATTCGTAGGCAAATGGTTGGAACTGGAAAATATCATCCTGAGTGAGATAACCCAATCACAGAAAGACATACATGGTATGCACTCATTGATAAGTGTCTATTAGCCCAAATGCTTGAATTACCCTAGATCCCTAGAACAAACGAAACTCAAGACGGATGATCAAAATGTGAATGCTTCACTCCTTCTTTAAATGAGGAAAAAGAATACCCTTGGCAGGGAAGGGAGAGGCAAAGATTAAAACAGAGACTGAAGGAACACCCATTCAGAGCCTGCCCCACATGTGGCCCATACATATACAGCCACCCAATTAGACAAGATGGATGAAGCAAAGTAGTGCAGACCGACAGGAGCCGGATGGAGATCGCTCCTGAGAGACACAGCCAGAATACAGCAAATATAGAGGCGAATGCCAGCAGCAAACCACTGAACTGAGAATAGGTCCCCTATTGAAGGAATCAGAGAAAGAACTGGAAGAGCTTGAAGGGGCTCGAGACCCCAAAAGTACAACAATGCCAAGCAACCAGAGCTTCCAGGGACTAAGCCACTACCTAAAGACTATACATGGACTGACCCTGGACTCTGACCCCATAGGTAGCAATGAATATCCTAGTAAGAGCACCAGTGGAAGGGGAAGCCCTGGGTCCTGCTAAGACTGAACCCCCAGTGAACTAGTCTATGGGGGGAGGGTGGCAATGGGGGGAGGGTTGGGAGGGGAACACCCATAAGGAAGGGGAGGGGGGAGGGGGACGTTTGCCCGGAAACCAGGAAAGGGAATAACACTCGAAATGTATATAAGAAATACTCAAGTTAATAAAAAAAAATAAAACAGACTATCAATCAAACTTAATCAAAGGAGATGGAGAATGATCTTTCGTCATAATAAAGGGAAAGATCCTCTGAACATCTAGGACACAAATGTAAGAGCATCCACATTCTTCAAAGAAACTTCACTAAAGCTCAATCACACACTGAACCTTACACAATACTGGGAAGTTCAGAGCCCCACTCTCACCAATGGACAGGTAATCAAAATTGAAACTATATAGGAGGAAAATTAATAGCACTAAGTTCCTCAAGAAATTATAGAGATCTCATGTTAACAACTTAACAACATGCATGAAAGCTCTAGAATAAATGACACAATACGAGCAAAAGGAGAAGATGGCTGGAAATGGTAAAACTGAGGGCTGAAGTCATTCAATATAAAGCAAAAAGAACAATACAAAGAAAGAACAATACCAAGACCTGTTTCATTGAGAAAAGCAATAGGATAGAAAACTCATAATCTAACTAAGAAGCACAGAGATGGTATCTAAATTAACAATATCAGAAGTTAAAAAGAAAGCATAATATTAAAAACTGAGGAAATTTAAAAGCTCAAATCACACAGTGAACTTCACAAAATAATAGTGGGAAGATCAAAGCTCTACTCTCACCAATGGATAGGTAATCAAAATTGAAACTATACAGAGAAAAATGAAACTAATTGATATTTTTTCCACAGAACTGCAAAACATATGGATTATTTTCTAGACAGGTACCACTTACTATACTTGAATTAAGATCAGAAAAACTATCCCAACAGTCCCATAACCACGAAGGAAATAGAAATAGTCATTAAAATCTCCTAACCAAGAAAAAAAATCTTGCACATTATGCTTTTAGTGTAAAATTCTAAAAGACTTTTTAATAAGACATACCGATAGTCGTCAAAAAAGACACAGACACAGATGGTAAAACAATTTAATTCATTTTGTGTGGCCACTATTACCCTGATAGCTACTCCACAGAAAAAAAATAAACAAAGAAAACCTCAGACAAATTTCATTTATGAACATAGACATGAACATATCCTTTCAACTTCTTGCAACCCAAATACAAGAACATATCAGAAACATCATTCACCACAATATAGTATGCTTAATCCTGTAAATATAGGCATAGTTTCATATATTAAAATATATCAACATAATCTACTATATAAACAAATTGACAGAAAAAGAAAAAAATATTACTTCATTAGATGCTAGAAAAGAGTTCTAAAAAAATCCAACACTGTTTAATGTTAAAGATCTTGATGAGATGAGGTTGTCAAGGTGAATAACAACATAATAAAAACAATATACATCAAGCCAATAACTACTATCGACTTAAATGGAGAGAAACTTGAACACAAGAATATAAATTCCATCAAACCAAATAAACAGAGAATTCTCAACAAAAGAATCTTGAAGGGCAGAGAAGCACTTACAGAAATGTTCAATATCCTTAATCATTAGGGAAATGCAAATCAAAACAACCCTGAGATTTCACCTTACACCAGTCAGAAAGGAAATGATCAAAAATGCATGGCCCTTGCTGGGAAAGGTGAACACTCTCTTTTGCTGGTTGAAGTTAAAATTTGTATAATCATTCTGGAAATCAGTCTGTCAGTTTCTTAGATAATTTAAAATAGTTCTACTTGAAGACCCAGCTATCTTGGGGTTGGGGATTTAGCTCAGTGGTAGAGCGCTTGTCTAGGAAGCACAAGGCCCTGGGTTCGGTCCCCAGCTCTGAAAAAAAGAACCAAAAAAAAAAAAAAATAAAGACCCAACTATCTTGCTTCTGGGCATAGACCCAGAAATTTTATGCTATACCAAAAGAACATGCTACACTATGTTCATGACACTTTTCTTTGTAATAGCCAAACCTTGAAACAATACAGATGTCCCTTACCTGATGAGTGAATACAGAAAATATGGTTCATTTACATAATTTGATGCTATATAGCTATTATAAACAAGGATACTATGAATTTTGTAGGCAATTGGATGGAATTAGAAAATATCATGTTAAGTGAGCTAACCTAGTCACGAACGGAAATGTATGGTATATAATCACTGGTTTGGTAACCACAAAGTACAGTATATCAATGATACACCCCAGAGACACAAATAATTTATACTATAAGACAGGCCCTAACATGGACGTGTAAATCACATTTAGAAGGGGGGATAAAATATTCATAAGAGGCAAAGGATGTAAGCAAAGTTGGTAGAAGAGGAGAGGGGGAAGGTAAAAGGGGTGACGTGATCAGGTATGGGGGCAAAAAAGAGAGAAATCCAGAGGGCCAGGACAATGAACATACATTTGCATCTGCTGGGTGTCAGAATTTTGGGGAAATCTCTTGAAGTCCAGGGATCTGGGGTTAGGGTGCCTCCCAGAAGTCAAAGTGCATGATCTTAGCTGAGATGCCTAACTTTGGTGACACAGAACTGAAGTGGCCACTCAATAGAAAGCCAGACAAGATCCTCAATGGAGGGATAAGGAAACCAACACACCACCAAACCTTTGATGTAAACTTTGCCCTGTCTAAATGAAATGAAGGGACAAAGAAGAACCAAAGAGTAAAGGAATGGACAAAAAATTAGAAGCCCAGTTTGACACCCATCCCATGGGCAAGTACCAATCTCTGATATACTGTTACACTTGCAGACAGGATCCTATCATAACTATACACTGTGAGGATCTAAACAGTAGATGACTGAAACAGACACAGATACGCACAGACAAACATTGACTGGAGGTCATGAACTCCTATACAAGTGTTGAAGATTAATTGAGTGCCATAAATGGAATAGGAACTCCCCAGGAAGACAACCTGTGTCAAGTAACATGTACCCCCTGGGAACTCTCAGGGACTGAGACACCAAAAAATCATAATAGCACATATATAGCAAGTGGATCATTTAATTTCCTTTTGGGTCCCCAACAACAGCAGTCAAAGGTATTACCAAAGCTGTAGCCAGACTATGATATCTACTCCCCAACAGAGCCATCTTGTCTGGCCTCACAAGGGGATGATGGGTCTAATGATACAGAGACTTGATGTGCCAGGGTTTGGGGATACCCACGAGGGATCAACTTCTCTGAGGAAAAGGAGAGGGGTAGAGACTCTGTGGGATTGGAACTTGGAGGGAGGACTAGTGTTTGAGATGTAAATAAACAAATAAACAAATGCATATATACATAGAATATTTAAAATAAATTTCTAGGTATATCTAGAAAGGTTCATCAACATCTAATCAAGACAATTTAAGAAAAAAAGTTTGGTCACTGTGTCTTATACATTCAATCTCTAAGTGAAGGACAGAGAGCCATAGTCTGTACCATTCTCTCCATTAGTGGAGGAATTATTGTTCAAGAGGAGCAGTTAGTTAGCTATCACTGAACTCTCTAAGTGCCACCAAATAGCAACATGGCTCAATACCATTGGCTTGGTGTCTTTCCAGAGGATTGAACCTTAATGGATATCAGTGCATGGTCTCCAGCTAGTGATGCCATCCTATATAGAGATGGTCTAGGGTGCCAGGAGGACAAGAGAAACAACTGGTGAGGTGATCTTTCTCTCTCTCCATCTCTTTCTCCATCTTTCTCTGTGCCCCTGTTTGGTTGTCTCTCTATCTCTTTATCTTTCTCTGTTTCTCTGATTCTCTATTCTAACTCTGCTTGTAACTTGGGAACTGAGGATGCTGGGAAAATACTTTGTCACTCATTGTGTGTGTGTGTGTGTGTGTGTGTGTGTGTGTGTGTGTGTGCATGTTTGCCAATGGTGTGCGAGTGCATCACATTATGCGTCAGTACGAGACATGGTATATGAGTCCAGATCCACGCATGCCATTGAAGATGCACTGACATAAGATGACAACATTGGTTGCAATCCCTCAGCTTGTTTGCTACTGGCTTCCTTGATGTTCCCTGATGTTCCCAAGGAGAAAACATCTGTGTGATTCTCCTCATAAGAGCACTTGTGTCATAGATGTCTGTTTTTTTTTTTTTTTGTTTTGTTTGTTTTGTTGGTTTTTTTTTTTTTTTTGGTGGAATTGATAAAAACCTAGACATTCCTGACTAGAGTGAAATTTTTTCTTCTAACAGATTGGTTGTGGTCATGTCTGTGGGGAGCATTTTCTTTATTGCTGATTGATGTAGAAGGGCTAGCCTTCTCTGAGAAGTACCATCATTGGGCAGGTGAGCCTGAGCTATCAAAAAACAATTGCCTCTTGGAGAGCCAGTCACAGAACAGCACTCCTCCGTGATTTCTGCTTCAAATTCCTGTCACCAGATTCCTATTTTGAATTTCTATTGCAACTTACCTCATGATAGACTCTAATCTATTAGTCAACTAAATCCTTTCCCAGTTAATATTGTCATTGATGTGATATAATAGCATAATCAAAACTAATTTGAGGAGGAAAGTGTTCATTTTGAAAGTGGTCAGAACAGAAACTCAAGCACAGGAAGAACCAGAACTGCTGAAGAGGCTACGGTAGAGGGCTGGTTGATGGCATGTTTAGTTTGCTTTCTCAAAGAAACCAAGACTACCAGTCTAAAGGTGGTTCCACTCAGAATTGATAGCCCATGTTTATTATCAGTCACAAAGAAAACACATACAGGTTTGCTTACAGCTATTTTCACAATTGAGGTTTTTCACTTTTCAGACTGTGTCAAGTTTACTAAAATAAACTAGCCAGGACAACTTGCCCCCCCCTCAAATGATTTTTATCAGTGTTTTATTGCAGAAAAAGGAAGCAAATTAGGGCACAGATCTTGATACCAAATCTTGCTTTCCCTGGGTTCTGGATGTTTAAACTTAGGTGCATGTGGAGCCAGCAACATGGCTCCTCTAGCAAGGGATGATATCCAAAGTTATAATCCAGCTGAAATCCTAGCATGCCTTGAATTACAGTATGATCTCTCTCTAATATAGATATGCCCTTAATTCACACCTTTAATCTCTAACAGTGAAGGTAAGGTTTGTTTATAGAAGAAAATGATATGTTTGAAAGTGATGTCTAATTCAAGAGGAAAGTGTTGGATCATAGAAAGCTTTGATAGACCCAGACAGGATAAGTGAAAGTACCAGAACAGCAGTGTAAGGGAGGATATTTAAGAGCAGCAAGAGAGAAGAAAGGTGTGTGTGTGTGTGTGTGTGTGTGTGTGTGTGTGTTTGTGTGTGTGTGTTCCAAAGATGGTTACAGAAAGAGCATTCTAAACAAATATAGAATGAGCAAGAAAATGAGAAGGAACCAGAAAATTAGAACATATTGCCAAAGTTAATATGAGGACAGACTGAGCAATTCTGTCAGAAACCAAGAGAGTCCAGACTGAATCAGTCAGTTTTGAAGATTAGATTGTATGGATTCTAGAGGCTTCATGTCTAGGCCTATGGATAGGTCGAACAGAGATGGAAACTTTCCGGTTTCTGCCCAAGCCACAGCTTATGTATGACTTTCAACTCAATACCTAATCAAAGAAATAAGAGTAACATTTATAGTTGTCCATGTACTCATGCCTACCATGATGCACCATGAGTCATCCTTCAGCCTACAATTTATTTGTGAGTTTGAATACCCTTTTTGTCTATTGCCTATATATATTGTATAAAATGTTCAGTATTTCTTAAGTAGGAGTGGTGAAAGTGGATATCTTTGTGTCTGTTCATGATATTAGTGCCGATTCTTAATTAACTTTCTTGAGACTTCTTGGCAATGTTTTTTTTATATGTACTCTTCCTTATGCTTAGGTATATTACACCCATTTGTTGAGTTTTGCCAGATTTTGCTTCAATAAGATGACCATATTAGTTTTGTCTTTGAACATTTCGTGAACCCTAACTCATATAATGCTTTTGTATTTAAGGTTTGCTAATAATATTCACTTGACCAGTGTATTTAACCTTTCTAAATATGTTTAATATATAGTACATAAATCTATATACATATAAATGAGCACACACACACACACACACACACACACACACACACACACAGATAAACATATATATGTATTCTATTTCTCCCCCTCTCTTTCTTCCAAGAAAGAGGAAAAATACGTAGCTCTGGCTGTCCTAGAATTCACTATGTAGCTCAGGCTGGCCAGAAATTCAAAGAGATGCCCCTGGCTTTGTCTCCTGAATTGTGGAATTAAAGGAGTATTCCACTATGATTGGCTTTAATTTGTTTTTTTTTTAATTTAATCTTAAGAATTTTTACAACTATTTTTACCAGGGAATTTATTGATCATTTTCATTTTGTAAAGGTTTACTTTAAAGTTTGACGACAATGACGATGACGATGATGATGACGATGACGATGGTGGTGGTGGTGGTGGTGTGTGTGTGTGTGTGTGTGTGTGTGTGTGTGTGTGTCTGTGTGTGTGTGTCTGTGTGTATACATAAGTGTATATTTGCATGTAGAAGCCAGAAAAGTGGGTTAAATTCTTTGTCACTTGAATTACAAGTGATTATGAGCTGGCCAAATGGGTTCTGGAATTCAAAACAGGTCCTCTGAAATATCATTAAGTGCCTTGTAACTGCAGAGCCAGCTTTCCAGGCACACATTTCCCATTTTGTTATGCCATTCTCTAGCTTTGTAATCATAGTAGTGCTAGCCTTGTCAGAAAATTTGGGCAGTACTCCCACCCCTTCTTAAATTTAACAAATTGTTACAGAAATGACATTGTTTCTTCTTCAGATGTTTTGTAGAGTACAGCAGTTAAGCCATCTGGCCTTGGGTTGTTCTTTGCTGATATACTTTTTTACTCACTCAGTTGAGATATTCAATATTCATATTTTCCAGTCTTTTGTTTTTCTTCTTTTTTTATTGGATTTTTAAATTTACATTTCAAATGCTATCCCCTTTCATGGTTCCCCATCCATAAACCCCCTATACTATTCCCCTCCCTCTTCTATGAAGGTGTGCCCCTACCCACCTACCCATTCTTTCCCAGATCCCCACACAGACATTCTTCTACATTGGTTAGGGAGGGGTCAAGCCTTGGCAGGACCTATGTAGGGCTAAATTTGCAGAATGATATTGTGTAACTTTGGTTTGTCATGGGATATCTTGGTTTCTCCATCTATGTTAATTGAAAGATTTACTGGATATCGTAGCCTTGGCTGTACTTGTGTTCTCTTAGGGTCTGTATGAAATCTGCCCAGGATTGTTTGGCTTTCATCGATTCTGGTGAGAAGACTGATAAAATTCTGGTAGGTTTGCTTTTATATGTTACTTGAACTTTATCTCTTACTGCTTTTAATTTTCTTATTTCTGTTTTGTGCATTTGGTGTTTTTATTATTATGTAGAGAGGAAACAGTTTTCTGGTCCAATCTATTTGGAGTTCTGTAGTCTTCTTGTATAATTATGGGCATCGCTTTCTTTAGGTTACAGAAGTTTTCTTCTATACGTTTGTTGATGATACTTGCTGGCCTTTTAAGTTCAGAATATTTGCTCCCTTTTATACCTAATATCCTTAGATTTGATCTAATCATTTTGTTCAGATTTCCTGGATATTTTGGGTTAGGAGTTTTTCACATTTTCCACTTTCTTTGATGGTTGTCACAATGTCTTCTATGGTATATTTTGCCGCTTACATTCTCTCCTCTATCTCTCGTACTCTGTTGGTAATGCTTGCTTCTATGACTCTCTTTCCTAGGTTTTATATCTCCAGGGTTGTCTTCTTTTGTGATTTCTTTATTGTTTATATTTCCATTTTTAGATTCTGCATGGTTTTGTTCAATTCTTTCACCTGCTTGGTTTTATTTTCCTATAATTCATTTAGGGATTTTTGTGTTTCCTCTTTAAAGGCTTCTTCCTGTTTACCTTTGTTGTCCTGTATTCCTTTTATTATTTCTTAACTTTTGTTTTATTTTGCCTGTGCGAACATGTCTATAATAGTTTTAAAAACTTTTTCTAGTTTGACAATATTGTTCATATTTTATTTTATTGTAATCATTTTCATACCCACATTTCTCTTTCATTTGTTTATTGGACATTTTTTATTTACATACCAAATGCTTTCCCTTTCTCGGTTTTTCAGCCATAACTCTCCTATCCTTTCTCCATCCCCTTCTTCTATAAGGGTGTTCCCCCTCCACAACCACCCTACATTCCTGCCTCCCCGCCTTGATATTTCCCTACAATGGGGGTGTCCAGCCCCCATTGGCAGGACAAAGGGCTTCTCCTCCCACTAGTGTCTAACAAGGCCATCCTCTGCTACATCTGTAGCTGGTGTCATAAGTCTGTCCATGTGTACTCTTTGGGTAGTGGTTTAGCCCCTGGGAGCTCTAATCGGTGGGTAATGTTGATATTATGGGGTTTCAAGCCCCTTCAGCCCCTTCAGCTCCTTCAACCCTTTCTCTAATTCCTCCAATGGGGACTCCCTTCTCAGTACAATGGTTTGCTGCTAGCATTTGGCTCTGTATTTGTTGTACTTTGGCTGAGCCTCTCAGGAGACAACTGTATCAGGCTCCTGTTAGCATGTACTTCTTGGTTTCATCAGTATTGTCTAGTTTTGCTTATATGCTGGGTCCCCTGGTTGGGCAGGCTCTGAGAGGCCATTCCTTCAGCATCTGCTCCAAATGTTGTCTCTATACACCTCCTATGAATATTTTTGTTCCCCACTGAAGAAGGAATGAAGCATCAACACTTTTGTCACCCTTCTTATTGACCTTCATATAATCTGTGGACTGTATCTTGCATAATTTGAGCTTTTGGGTAATATCCACTCATAAGTGAGTCCATACCGTGTGGTGTGTGTGTGTGTGTGTGTGTGTGTGTGAGTGTGTGTGTGTGTGTCTGTTTTCTTTTTTTCGGGATGGACTCACTCAGGATGATATTTCCAAGTACCATCAATTTGCCTATGAATTTTATGAAGTCATTGTTTTTGATAGCTGGGTAGTATGCCATTTTGTAGATGTACCACATTTTCTGTATCCATTCCTCTGTTGAAGGGCATCTGGTTTCTATCTTCTGGCTATTATAAATAAGGCTGCTATAAACACACTGAAGCATGTGTCTTTGCTGTATGTTGAAGCATCCTTTCTGTATATGCCCAGGAGTGGTACACCTGGGTACTCATGTACAGCAATGTCCAATTATCTGAAAAATCTGCAGACTGATTTCTAGAGTGGCTGTACTAGCTTGCAATCCTACCAACAATTGAAGAGTGTTCCTTTTCCTCTACATCCTTGGCAGCATCTGCTGTCACATGAGGTTTTTTTTTTTTTTTTTTTTTTTTTTTTTTTTTTTATGTTAGCCATTCTGACTGGTGTGAGGTGGAATCTCAGGATTGTTTTGATTTGCATTTCCCTGATGATTAAGCTTGTTGAACATTTCTTTAGGTGTTTCTCAGCCATTCGATATTCCTCACCTGAGATTTCTTTCTTTAGCTCTGTACCCAATTTTTTTAATAGAGTTATTTGGCTCTCTGGAGTCTAATTTCTTGAGTTCTTTGTATATTTTGGATATTAGCCCTCTATCAAATGTAGGATTGGTAAAGATCTTTTCCCAATATGTTGGTTGTCATTTTGTCCTAATGACAGTGTCCTTCGCCTTGCAGAAGCTTTGCAATTTTATGAGGTCCCATTTTCCTATTCAATGTCTTAGAGCATACGCCATTAGTGTTCTGTTCAGGAATTTTCCATAGTGCCATATATTCAAGGCTTTTCCCTACATTTTTCTCATATTTTGAGTGTAGCTGGTTTCCTTTTTTTCTAGTGTGTGTGTGTGTGTGTGTGTGTGTGTGTGTGTGTGTGTGTGTGTTCTCCACTTAGTTTGATATTGGCTACTCATTTGCTGTATGTTGTTTTTACTATGCTTCGGTATGGACCTTGAGTTCCTGATATTTCTATGATTTTTAACCTAAAAGGGTGGTGAATTTCGTCAAATGCTCTCTCAACATCTAATGAGGTGATCATGTGTTTTTTCTTTGTGTTTATTTATAGAGTAGATTATGCTTATGAATTTCTGTATATTGAAACATCCCTAAATCTTTGCATTTTCTTTGAAGGTTATGTCAATGTTTTCTATAGAATATTCTGCCCCTGAGCTACTCTCTTCTATCTCTTGTGTTCTGTCAGTAATGCTAGTGTCTGTCTCCTGATCTCTTTCCTAGGTTTTCTATCTCCAGG
This sequence comes from Rattus norvegicus, assembly GCF_021556685.1. Lineage (NCBI taxonomy): Eukaryota > Metazoa > Chordata > Mammalia > Rodentia > Muridae > Rattus > Rattus norvegicus. The sequence goes on along the minus strand of NC_141538.1, from coordinate 4,860,497 downwards.
GTTGTCTCCACTTGTGATTTCATTAAAGTTTCTATTTTTCCTTTTTATCCTGGATGGATTTTGTTCAATTCTTTCATCTGTTTGATTGTGATTTTCTATAATTCTTTAAAAGATTTTTGTGTTTCCTCTTTAAGGGATTCTACCTGGTTCCTGTATTTCCTTAATGGGGCTAGTTATGTCCTCCTCAAAGTTCTCTAACATCATCATGAGTTGTGTTTTTAAAATCAAAATCTTTCTTTGCCATTGTGTTTTGGCACCCAGGGCTTGCTGTGGTAGGGAAACTGGGTCCTTATGATTCCAAAGGGCCTTGGTTTTTGTTGCTTAGGTCTTGCCCTTTCCTCTGGCTATCTGCTTATCTCTTGTGTTAGCTAGTCTTGCTGTCCCCTCCTATAAGTTTTTGTGTCAGCACTTCTGGAGTCAGGCTTTCTTCCAGTGTGATCTGGGTACAGAGAGCTGTTGCACAGGATAAGCTCAGAGCGCACGTGGAAACAGAAATGATCCTTTCCCAAATTGTTCCTTGTTTCCCAAGTCCAGATGACTCCAGACAGGTTCTTCCTGGGCCAGAAATAGAAAGAGTGTTGGCGGTGTTCCCTGTGCTCTTAGGATTGTCCACATGTCTGATATTCCAGCTCTCTCCCAATGGGATCTGTATACAGAGAACTGTGGCAAAGTGTCAGCCCGGGGAGCAGGCAGAAACCAGAAACTTCCTTTCCCAGATTACTCCTAGTTTCTTGTTTCCTGAGGGCTCTGATGGATTTCTTGGGGCAGAAGTGGTAGTCTTACCTGTGCTCTCAGATTTGTCAGCACTCCTGGGGACAGGCTTTCTCCCAGTAGGATCTGGGTACAGTGAGCTGTGGCACAAGGTCAGTTCTGAATGTAGGCAGAAACTGGAAACTTGCTTTTCTTTTTGTTTCAGTTTTGGTAGATCACAAATGTCCAGGATTTGGTCTATTTTCTCCTTGGCTTTCTAGCTTGCTGCTATATATTTGTTTGTAATCTTCCTCAGTGGACTCTTGTATTTGCATTTCTGTGCGCTCTCTCTCTGTACCTACAATACCTCCTTTGTTAAAGAGAAAAACCCAAGATTTGTTGCATTTTGCTTCAAGTACTTTTCTGTTTTCTCCACAAGGTACTGTTTTGATTAGACATAGCCTCTCTTGTGCATGTGTTTGAATGCTCAGCCCACATGTCATGGCTGTATTAGTGGCATAGCCTTGTTGGAGTAGTTGTGCCTTAGTGGAAGAGGAGTGATACTGTGAGGTGGGTTTTGAGGTTTTCTATGTTGAGGCTTTACCCTGTAGGGAATGAGACTTGACTCCTGGGTTCCTGTTGACAACAATCTTTCATGTTGTCTTATCATCAAGTTATAGAACCCTCAGCTCCTTCTTCATCACCATGTCAGCCCTGTATGATGCCATGATTCCTGCTGCGATAATGGATGGAACCTGAGAAACTGCAAGCCAGCCGCAATTAAATATTTTCTTTTATGAGAGTTGCCTTAGTCATTTTGTCTTCTCTCAGCAAGAAAATCCTAATCCTCTTTACTACCTTTTATTACTCTCCACCCTTTTCGAACTTCTTCCTTCCTCTGCAAATTTTCCCTTCTACTTTTCCATATTTATTTAATTTTCAATATGGCTATATTTCATGAGGATCTGGTTGTCTAGACTGGGTGATCCATGAGCTCCTAGGATCCCCTGTATCTGTCAGTTCAAGTTTTATTCATTTATTAAATTTTTTATGTTTCTTGGGTGTTAAGAATATGAATTCGGGCCGGCCCGCAGCAGCTCTCTGCTCCCAGACCCTGTGGGAAGGAGACCTCACCGCCTGGTCAGGTGGGCACTCCTAAGGCTGCAGAGCAGAAGAGACCACCAACACTGCCCACCCCTGCCCACATCCCTGGCCCAAGAGGAAACTGTATAAGGCCTTTGGACTCCCGTGGGGGAGGGCCCAGGAGCAGCAGGACCCCTGCCTGAGACACCGCCGGAATCTGAAGGAAACAGAAGGGATAAACAGTTCTCTGCACCCAAATCCCATGGGAGGGAGAGCTAAACCCTCAGAGAGGCAGACACGCCTGGGAAACCAGAAGAGATTGCACTCTGCATACACATCTCGGAAGCCAGAGGAAAACACCAAAGGCCATCTGGAACCCTGGTGCACTGAAGCTCCTGGAAGGGGCGGCACAGGTCTTCCTGGTTGCTGCCGCCGCAGAGAGCCTGTGGGCAGCACCCTGAGAGCAAACTTGAGCCTTGGGACCACAGGTAAGACCAACCTTTCTGCTGCAAGAAAGCTGCCTGGTGAACTCAAGACACAGGCCCACAGGAACAGCTGAAGACCTGTAGAGAGGAAAAACTACACGCCCGAAAGCAGAACACTCTGTCCCGAAAACTGACTGAAAGAGAGGAAAACAGGTCTACAGCACTCCTGACACACAGGCTTATAGGACAGTCTAGCCACTGTCAGAAATAGCAGAACAAAGTAACACTAGAGATAATCTGATGGCGAGAGGCAAGCGCAGGAACCCAAGCAACAGAAACCAAGACTACATGGCATCATCAGAGCCCAATTCTCCTACCAAAAAAAACATGGAATATCCAAACACACCAGAAAAGCAAGATCTAGTTTCAAAATCATATTTGATCATGATGCTGGAGGACTGCAAGAAAGACATGAAGAACTCCCTTAGGGAAACACAGGAAAACATTAATAAACAAGTAGAAGCCTACAGAGAGGAATTGCAAAAATCCCTGAAAGAATTCCAGGAAAACACAATCAAACAGTTGAAGGAACTAAAAATGGAAATAGAAGCAATCAAGAAAGAACACATGGAAACAACCCTGGATAGAGAAAACCAAAAGAAGAGACAAGGAGCTGTAGATACAAGCCTCAGCAACAGAATACAAGAGATGGAAAAGAGAATCTCAGGAGCAGAAGATTCCATAGAAATCATTGACTCAACTGTCAAAGATAATGTAAAGCGGAAAAAGCTACTGGTCCAAAACATACAGGAAATCCAGGACTCAATGAGAAGATCAAACCTAAGGATAATAGGTATAGAAGAGAGTGAAGACTCCCAGCTCAAAGGACCAGTAAATATCTTCAACAAAATCATAGAGGAAAACTTCCCTAACCTAAAAAAAGAGATACCCATAGGCATACAAGAAGCCTACAGAACTCCAAATAGATTGGACTAGAAAAGAAACACCTCCCGTCACATAATAGTCAAAACACCAAACGCACAAAATAAAGAAAGAATATTAAAAGCAGTAAGGGAAAAAGGTCAAGTAACATATAAAGGCAGACCTATCAGAATCACACCAGACTTCTCGCCAGAAACTATGAAGGCCAGAAGATCCTGGACTGATGTCACTCAGACCCTAAGAGAACACAAGTGCCAGCCCAGGTTACTGTATCCTGCAAAACTCTCAATTAACATAGATGGAGAAAACAAGATATTCCATGACAAAATCAAATTTACACAATATCTTTCTACAAATCCAGCACTACAAAGGATAATAAATGGTAAGCCCAACATAAGGAGGCAAGCTATACCCTAGAAGAAGCAAGAAACTAATCGTCTTGGCAACAAAACAAAGAGAATGAAAGCACACAAACATAACCTCACATCCAAATATGAATATAACGGGAAGCAATAATCACTATTCCTTAATATCTCTCAACATCAATGGCCTCAACTCCCCAATAAAAAGACATAGATTAACAAACTGGATACGCAACGAGGACCCTGCATTCGGCTGCCTAAAGGAAACACACCTCAGAGACAAAGACAGACATTACCTCAGAGTGAAAGGCTGGAAAACAATTTTCCAAGCAAATGGTCAGAAGAAGCAAGCTGGAGTAGCCATTCTAATATCAAATAAAATCAATTTTCAACTAAAAGTCATCAAAAAAGATAAGGAAGGACACTTCATATTCATTAAAGGAAAAATCCACCAAGATGAACTCTCAATCCTAAATATCTATGCCCCAAATACAAGGGCACCTACATATGTAAAAGAAACCTTACTAAAGCTCAAAACACACATTGCACCTCACACAATAATAGTGGGAGATTTCAACACCCCACTCTCATCAATGGACAGATCATGGAAACAGAAATTAAACAGAGATGTAGACAGACTAAGAGAAGTCATGAGCCAAATGGACTTAACGAATATTTATAGAACATTCTATCCTAAAGCAAAAGGATATACCTTCTTCTCAGCTCATCATGGTACTTTCTCCAAAATTGACCATATAATTGGTCAAAAAACGGGGCTCAACAGGTACAGAAAGATAGAAATAATCCCATGCGTGCAATCGGACCACCACGGCCTAAAACTCGTCTTCAATAACAATCAAGGAAGAATGCCCACATATACTTGGAAATTGAACAATGCTCTACTCAATGGTAACCTGGTCAAGGAAGAAATAAAGAAAGAAATTAAAAACTTTTTAGAATTTAATGAAAATGAAGGTACAACATACCCAAACTTATGGGACACAATGAAAGCTGTGCTAAGAGGAAAACTCATAGCGCTGAGTGTCTGCAGAAAGAAACAGGAAAGAGCATATGTCAGCAGCTTGACAGCACACCTAAAAGCTCTAGAACAAAAAGAAACAAATACACCCAGGAGGAGTAGAAGGCAGGAAATAATCAAACTCAGAGCTGAAATCAACCAAGTAGAAACAAAAAGGACCATAGAAAGAATCAACAGAACCAAAAGTTGGTTCTTTGAGAAAATCAACAAGATAGATAAACCCTTAGCCAGACTAACGAGAGGACACAGAGAGTGCGTCCAAATTAACAAAATCAGAAATGAAAAGGGAGACATAACAACAGATTCAGAGGAAACTCAAAAAATAATCAGATCTTACTATAAAAACCTATATTCAACAAAACTTGAAAATCTTCAGGAAATGGACAATTTCCTAGACAGATACCAGGTACCAAAGTTAAATCAGGAACAGATAAACCAGTTAAACAACCCCATAACTCCTAAGGAAATAGAAGCAGGTATTAAAGGTCTCCCAACCAAAAAGAGCCCAGGTCCAGACGGGTTTAGTGCAGAATTCTATCAAACCTTCATAGAAGACCTCGTACCAATATTATCCAAACTATTCCACAAAATTGAAACACATGGATCACTACCGAATACCTTCTACGAAGCCACAATTACTCTTATACCTAAACCACACAAAGACACAACAAAGAAAGAGAACTTCAGACCGATTTCCCTTATGAATATCGACGCAAAAATACTCAACAAAATTCTGGCAAACCGAATTCAAGAGCACATCAAAACAATCATCCACCATGACCAAGTAGGCTTCATCCCAGGCATGCAGGGATGGTTTAATATACGGAAAACCATCAACGTGATCCATTATATAAACAAACTGAAAGAACAAAACCACATGATCATTTCCTTAGACGCTGAGAAAGCATTTGACAAAATTCAACACCCCTTCATGATAAAAGTCCTGGAAAGAATAGGAATTCAAGGCCCATACCTGAACATAGTAAAAGCCATATACAGCAAACCAGTTGCTAACATTAAACTAAATGGAGAGAAACTTGAAGCAATCCCACTAAAATCAGGGACTAGACAAAGCTGCCCACTCTCTCCCTACTTATTCAATATAGTTCTTGAAGTTCTAGCCAGAACAATCAGACAACAAAAGGAGGTCAAGGGGATACAGATCGGAAAAGAAGAAGTCAAAATATCACTATTTGCAGATGATAGGATAGTATATTTAAGTGATCCCAAAAGTTCCACCAGAGAACTACTAAAGCTGATAAGCAACTTCAGCAAAGTTGCTGGGTATAAAATTAACTCAAATAAATCAGTTGCCTTCCTCTATACAAAAGAGAAACAAGCCGAGAAAGAAATTAGGGAAACGACACCCTTCATAGTAGAGCCAAATAGTATAAAGTAACTCGGTGTGACTTTAACCAAGCAAGTAAAAGATCTGTACAATAAGAACTTCAAGACACTGAAGAAGGAAATTGAAGAAGACCTCAGAAGATGGAAAGATCTCCCATGCTCATGGATTGGCAGGGTTAATATAGTAAAAATGGCCATTTTACCAAAAGCGATCTACAGATTCAATGCAATCCCCATCAAAATACCAATCCAATTCTTCAAAGAGTTAGACAGAACAATTTGCAAATTCATCTGGAATAACAAAAAACCCAGGATAGCTAAAGCTATCCTCAACAATAAAAGGACTTCAGGGGGAATCACTATCCCTGAACTCAAGCAGTATTACAGAGCAATAGTGATAAAAACTGCATGGTATTGGTACAGAGACAGACAGATAGACCAATGGAATAGAATTGAAGACCCAGAAATGAACCCACACACCTATGGTCACTTGATTTTTGATAAAGGAGCCAAAATCATCCAATGGAAAAAAGATAGCATTTTCAGCAAATGGTGCTGGTTCAACTGGAGGTCAACATGTAGAAGAATGCAGATTGATCCATGCTTATCACCCTGTACAAAGCTTAAGTCGAAGTGGATCAAGGACCTCCACATCAAACCAGATACACTCAAACTAATAGAAGAAAAACTAGGGAAGCATCTGGAACACATGGGCACTGGAAAAAATTTCCTGAACAAAACACCAATGGCTTATGCTCTAAGATCCAGAATCGACAAATGGGATCTCATAAAACTGCAAAGCTTCTGTAAGGCAAAGGACACTGTGGTTAGGAGAAAACAGCAACCAACAGATTGGGAAAAGATCTTTACCAATCCTACAACAGATAGAGGCCTTATATCCAAAATATACAAAGAACTCAAGAAGTTAGACTGCAGGGACACAAATAACCTATTAAAAAATGGGGCTCAGAGCTAAACAAAGAATTCACAGCTGAGGAATGCCGAATGGCGGAGAAACACCTAAAGAAATGTTCAACATCTTTAGTCATAAGGGAAATGCAAATCAAAACAACCCTGAAATTTACCTCACACCAGTGAGAATGGCTAAGTTCAAAAACTCAGGGGACAGCAGATGCTGGCGAGGATGTGGAGAAAGAGGAACACTCCTCCATTGTTGGTGGGATTGCAAACTGGTACAACCATTCTAGAAATCAGTCTGGAGGATCCTCAGAAAATTGGACATTGAACTGCCTGAGGATCCAGCTATACCTCTCTTGGGCATATACCCAAAAGATGCCCCAACATATAAAAAAGACACGTGCTCCACTATGTTCATTGCAGCCTTATTTATAATAGCCAGAAGCTGGAAAGAACCCAGATGCCCTTCATCAGAGGAATGGATACAGAAAATGTGGTACATCTACACAATGGAATATTACTCAGCTATCAAAAACAACGAGTTTATGAAATTCGTAGGCAAATGGTTGGAACTGGAAAACATCATCCTGAGTGAGCTAACCCAATCACAGAAAGACATACATGGTATGCACTCATTGATAACTGGCTATTAGCCCAAATGCTTGAATTACCCTAGATTCCTAGAACAAATGAAACTCAAGACGGATGATCAAAACGTGAATGCTTCACTCCTTCTTTAAAAGGGGAACAAGAATACCCTTGGCAGGGAAGAGAGAGGGAAAGATTAAAACAGAGACTGAAGGAACACCCATTCAGAGCCTGCCCCACATGTGGCCCATACATATACAGCCACCCAATTAGACAAGAAGGATGAAGCAAAGAAGTGTAGACCGACAGGAGCCGGATGTAGATCGCTCCTGAGAGACACAGCCAGAATACAGCAAATACAGAGGCGAATACCAGCAGCAAACCACTGACCTGAGAATAGAACCCCTGTTGAAGGAATCAGAGTAAGAACTGGGAGAGCTTGAAGGGGCTCGAGACCCCATATGTACAACAATGCCAAGCAACCAGAGCTTCCAATGACTAAGCCACTAACTAAAGACTATACATGGACTGACCCTGGACTCTGACCTCATAGGTACTAATGAATATCCTAGTAAGAGCACCAATGGAAGGGGAAGCCCTGGGTCCTGCTAAGACTGAACCCCCAGTGAACTAGACTGGTGGGGGGAGGGCGGCAGTGGGGGGAGGGTTGGGAGTGGAACACCCATAAGGAAGGGGAGGGGGGAGGGGGATGTTTGCCCAGATACCGGGAAAGGGAATAACACTCAAAATGTATATAAGAAATACTCAAGTTAATAAAAAAAAAAAAGAATATGAATTCAGACCATCAGAGAATGGCAAGTACTATATAAACTGTTCCGTCTCCCTGGTACCTAACTGGGAAAAAGGTTCATAGTATAGTGAGATACCTGTATCCAACAGACAGGATATATAGAAGCTGTTGTCCTCTGGGACAGTGCTATTTCCAATAGTGGATTCTTTATCAGGACATCACTGTGCTATACCAGCCTGTAGTCTAGGGGAAAAATAAGTGACATTGACTCCTCATTTTCTGAAAAGAAACTATTTTTTGAGCTCAAGGCTGTTGCTAGAACTGCTTTCTTACCCTGTGGTGATTGTGCAATGCTATTGTTTGTAGTGATCAATTCCTCTAGGACTCTCCTGTTTAATTTTTCTCTGGAACAAATGACAGACTAGCAGAATCACAGTTGTCAGTGGGCTGTGTTCCGTCTGTGCTGTCAGCCTACACTTCTGTGCTCTGTTTAGGTTACTTTGTTATTCCTTGGTCACCCTGGAAGTATAGGAGTATACTTCCTTTTCTTTATATGGGAACTTCTAATTAATTATATTTGCATTTTGTATTTAGGGTTTGATTGCTTCTGACTCTTGCATTTGTATTAAAATATTTTTATTTATACATATATGTATTCTATTTTATGTGTATAGGTGCTTATGTATATATGTATAGCACCTGTGTGACTGGTGGCCAAGGAGGACAGAAGAAGATGTTGTATCTTTTGAGATAAGAGTTACAGTTGTGTGCCACCATGTGTGTTCTGGGAATTGAATCTTGGTGCTTTGTAAGAGAACTCAGTGCATTTTATCACTGAACCATATCTTTAGCCACTTTTTTGCATTTATATTATTTTTTATAATAATGTATGGTACATGTATGTGTGTAGGTTACAATATCACTCTGGGGAGTCACTTCTCTCCTATAATCTTGTGGAATTAGGACAAGGGTTTCAGGTCATCGGGCCTGAATTTCCATAAAAACGTGTTTTAGGATTTTGATTGTTTTGTTGACTGAATAAATCTATAGAGAAAAAAATACGTCTGTAATATTATGACTTTCTATAATGTAGCCAGCTTTAGAGTGTCAGCTTTGGTCATAGCACCTAAGTCATCATTAGTTGAGAATCGATTTGCATGTTTATTTTTAGTTTGGGGATTTCCAGACCAACTTATATAAAGTTGAGACAAAAATCGTTGTGAAGGTAGGTTTGCGGTTTTGAATTCCCACGAATGTGTTTGCATATTTATGAGTTGTACTGTTGTGTATTTTCTATATAAAGTGAATTTTGCTTTTTTAAAAAAAAATCTACTATTTAGTAAGAGATTTTTCTTTCCAAGTACATACATTCTAGTTTAGATTTAACTCTGTGAGAGTCTCAAGTCCCAATTCTCATAGGGCTTACCAATTCCCCATCATCTTGTCCAAGTTGTTACAATAAAAGTGTGAGTTTTCTAACATTTAGGAAGTACCATTCACTTTTGTAGAACTTCATCATAATTGAAGAGTGTGCACTGTAGATATCTAGAATTTCTTGGTATTCTCTTTTAAAATATTTATTTGTATTTATTTATTTATATTTGTGTGTACATGTGTGTTATATGTCTACATGTATACAGGCAAGTGCATATGCCCATGTGTATGTGGGCCCGGAAGAGTACATTGAATCGCCTGGAGTGACAGTTGCAAGTTGATTGCCTTCCCTGTACCTACTCTCCTTCTTTCCTTCCTTCCTTCTTTCCTTCCTTCCTTCTTTCCATTATTCTTTTCTTTCTTCCTTCTTTCCTACATTCCTTATTTTCTTTCAAACAAGGTCATAATTTGTATCCCTGCATGGCTTGGAAATGTTATCTACACAACCTGGCCTTTAACTCATAGATCCATCTGCCTCTGCCTCCATTTTTTTAAATTGTAAACTCAGCAAAATTCCCAGGCATTCTTACATGTAGTTACGTGATTTTTATAAAGAATAATGATGCAGCTCTACAGACAGATCATGTTCTTTTCTTGGTATACTATCTATTTTTCTTAGATTACCTGGTATTTCTACAAAACTTCTTTCAATTTCTGGAACTTATCTGTCCTTTAGTGACTTAATACACGTGTCAAGTATGTGGGTCTTTTTTTTATCCCACCCTACCTTATCTTCCTCAGTCATGGCATTCATACATTCTCCTCCTTTCCCTTTATTAAACATTTATTGACAACTTCGGCGAAAGAAAGAAAATGTTCACACTGTCTATTCTCCTCTGCAGAACAGACCTTAGGAATCTCCCTGTGGCTAATAGCTTGTTTTTCTTTCTGCTTGTTTCATTCTGTTTTTGTCTTTGACCTACAGATTTTAAACAGGATTATACTTATAGCTTCAAGGTTGGAACTATCCCATAGTGCCTGGAAGGGTCACTGTTTAGCTCACTAAATGTCTACTCTAGAATCTATTGGTTGCCAATAGTTCAGCCGGGAGCATAGGACCCCATGAATCCCTCTGAGATCCATTATTGATGCTGATGACAGTCATAGTCTTTCTATTAATGTATTTTTATTGACTCAACATCCCTTATCATGGTCCCTTATCATGGTCCCCTCTGATACTCCCATCATATAGCTCATTTGCCCAATACCTCTCATGTTCCCCTTTGAGATGGTTGAAGCCTCATGTGGGTATTACCTTATACAGGCACATCAAGTGGCTTTTGGGCTTGGTACATCCTGTCCTACAGAGGACAAAAGGGGTAAGTCAGTTAGGGGACTGAATTCCACATACAGGCAACAAGTTTAGGGATAAACCCTGCTCTATTTGTTAAGGAACTCACATGAAGATCAATCTGCATATCTGTTTCATATATGTGTGGGGCCTAAGTCCAGTTCCTGTATGCTATTTGTGTGGTGGCTTAGTCTCTGACGACCTCCAACATCTCATGTTATTTGACTCTGTCAATGTTTAGCCATGCATTGTTGCATCTGTTTCAATGAGATGCTTAATAGAGCCTGTCAATGGATGGTTATGCTAGGCTCCTGTCTGTAAGCATAAGAGAGTATAAGTATTTGTTTCAGGGCCTGATCCTTGCACATTGAATGAATTTCAAGTTGGGCTGGGAATTGGTTGGCCATTCCAGTAGTCTCTGCTACATCTTTGCCCCTGCATTTTTGGTAGACAGCACTAATTTTGGCCAAAAGTTTTATGGGTGGGTTGAAATTCTTAACAGTGACAGGGTTAATGCGGGACATCAGGAAATAAGTGGAAAAATGGCTGAGACAGGTATGCTGATGTAGCATGGAGAATGAGGAGTTTATATTCATGTCTTATGTGGAAAATTCTTCATAAATTTGTTCAGAAAAATCTAAAATTAGATCCAGCAGTACAGGAGAATACTTAGAGAATCTTGACTGAAGATTGGTCAAGGAGGGAACTCTGAGCTAATGGGAACCAGTTAATAGAATATACAAGATAGTACCAGCATCTCTGTTGACAGCCCTGCTCGTGTGATGTCTGCTGTACTCTGTTTGACAACTGGGATGGTTACTGTTGTATATTATGCTATACTGTAGTGTTGCATTTCAGATATGTGAACTGTAGAGGGAAAAGTCTCTGTTTATTCATAATACTTATGATTATGAGGGTACAGGCTAATATCAATTGTCAACTTGAGGTGACATAGAATCACAAAAAGGCAGGACACTGAGATGCCTGTGAGAGATATTTTCTCACTCTCCTCTATTTAGCTCTCTCTTGGTAAATAGTGTTCCACCTCTTTTATTCTAAACATACTTCTATCTTTATGCCAAGCAGATGCAGGGATACATTCCTCATGAAAAATGTTCATCCCTAAAAGTAGTCTTGATTAATAAGGGTTGGGTCTTTCTATGTAAAGACTACTTCATTTTAGATTCCAGCCCATAGACCAAAAAAATGACAACAAAACCCAATAACAACAACAAAAATACCAGCATAGACATAGCACCACATAATAACTCCGAGATCGAAATAAAAAAATGAATCCTAAGACTTGCACTCACAGATTCTCTCTTTGGAAAGCAAAAGCAGGATGGAGAGGAAAGCAACTCATACTGGGAATCTCAAACTTCCACCTAAAATTCCTCCAGCTGAAAGGTGGTCATGGGTTCAGGATCATTTCACTGACCCCTGGAATTGTGACCCTCCAGTGTTTTCACTCTTTGTCACTTGGTGCCAAGCTGTGCATATCAAACTTCAAGGCTTTTTTTTTCAAAAACAAAAGTAAGAATAGACACAGACAATACCCAAAGATATTAGACATTTACTACTTGCCAGTGCCATACTCTCTTGGCCTGAGTCTTGTGTTTTGGAGTTTCCCAGAAAATGCACCATATGTTATTCCCTGATAATGAAACCCCCAGAGACCACAAGGAACCATCACTCCAATGCAAGCATACCAAAGTCTTTATTTAAGTTCCAGCTCAGCCGGCAAACTGCCCCAAATTAGCAGGATAGATGAATAACCCCAAGGTCCAGGAGAACGTGGTTTATAAAGGGAAAATTGTCACAAAGGAATTTTCAAACCTTGGCATTACATGATTGATAAAAAGGGTAAAGGAATGTTCACCAACATCTGGTCAAACCACAGAGAGGGTTCATATGTTTAAAAGAAATATCTTGACCTGGGAATGACATGTTTTCTTAGACTACCCTGTTATTATCGACTAGATGCAGCTGTGTCTATTATCCAATTGCCAGCACATTTTGCTTTTTTAACAAAACCCAACAGTCAGGGTCATGCATCTCTGAGGGAAAGTTAACTGAAAAGTCTGAAAAACAAAAGGAATTTTTTTTGCTACTTTAATCCCTTCACTCCTTCTCCAGATGTTTCTCTCTTAGAGTTGAGCCTTGAAACTGTTGTGGTGATTCCAAGCTTCCTGAAGGCACTGTTTAACAAGTTTTGGTGCTTGGACAATCTGGACTGACACTTCATTGCCCTTGATGGATATTTGCTGCACACCTTATGCTTCTTCCTGTTAAAGACCTCTCTCTACCTGCTAAAAAAGAATGTAATTAATGAGAATTCCTTGGAAAAATGAATTATGCAGAAATTTCAGTCTATCCTAAGAACTTATTACTTAAATTAACATTCAGAACACTAATAAGTGCTGTTAGTAATCATGATAAAGAGAATTTTAGAAGAGTTATTAAAAGATCAAAATTTAGTGGAAATTTAGAAGCTGACAAGTTATAACTGAAATCCTAGGTTTTTAACATACAACTTTATAAATAAGGAACTTGTGTGTATAGGAAGAGATTTTGATCATGAAGTTTATGACAAGTCTTAGTACCTTCCTAAAAGCAAAAGTCAGCAGTTTTAGAAACCCTGATGTTCTTCTGTTCTTTACAGAATTGTAGTGAAGATAGGAATTATTTTGAAAAATGTGTTCAAAACAGAGACACAGAGGAACATCCTGGCTCCGTAAACTTCCTATATTTCTGAATAAACTTGTCAATTCAAAACTTTACTTGTACATTACCCTTGCGTAAGCAAAGGGTCTGAACATATTTTAAGAATCAACAGAAAAGGACAGTGGTCTTATGTCAAACATAAAATAACTATAGAGGAAGGAAAGGGAAAAATAAATAAGGATTAATGTTTCAAATTCTGTAGAAAGTCGGGATCAATATAATATTAATAGGAAATAACTTTTAGTCTATTAATTTTATGTCCAATTGAAACACAATAAAATTCAAATAGAGTCATCCTCTTTAATCTTTTTGTAGCTGCAAGGCTTTATCATACCCCCTTAAAGAAGAAGATATTGAGTTGGAAGAAAATTGATTTTATCGTAATGTTAATTTTTACTTCTTAAAATTGCTATTTGCTTGACTTGTTGTTCTTTCAATATTCTTAGGTAATCAAGGAAGACTTAACAAGAAAATGTATTTTGAAAAGCTGTGTAATCAATGCATAACATTTCTGAGGAAGTTTTATGTGTAAATAAATCTTAAAAGAAACAGAAGTTGTCAGAGGAAGAAAAGCCATATCAAAATGTGCTTCCTCCCTGTCTTTTTTCCTATATAACAAATGATGTACCACTTCTGATCCTTTTTGCCCTTAACTGCTCTTGTATTTAACCTTCTCTAGACCCTGATCTCAACCAATGCTCATCCCAGGCACAGATTAGAGGGGAAGAACATACATTCGGACTAATGTATGAATTTATTACCTTGGGGCAGATGACTTCCCTTTAAAGTCCTAATGAAAAAGCAAGATGTGATTCCAATAGAGTCCTTCCTGAGGAACCAGTGAGATCACTTGTAGGGAGCTGGGATGTGCCGTGCCTCAACGATGGCACTGCTTTCCGCCTTCCATTCTCCCAACGGTGAGCACTCCTTGTAGTAAAGAAGTCCTTATTTGGCTATGCCTGCCTGGCCTGCTAGCTTCCGAATAGTGACAGCCTAACTGCATGACCGATGTGGCTTGCTAGGATTGGCCAGCGCTCGCTATTTAAGTGTGGTGCGGGGGCTCCCCCGGGTCAGAAGGTTGTATCAAGGTTCCTGAGTAAACTGCCCGAAGAAGATCTCCTCTGGTCGTGTCTTCCTTGCTGGTCGAGGTTGGGCACGGCAATCACTGAGTTTGTAGAACATGGATAAAGCATTACTGGTAAGAGTGTGAGGGAATGAGAAAGCAGCTGCTTTGGAATGTCTTCACAGTGGCTCACCCAAAGTAATAGATGGATTTCTCATGAACAACCTTCCACAGTATTTTTGCTTTACAGCCTGGACTCTGACAGGAATGATTCTCTCACTCTCCTCATGAGAATGTCAATAATCCACAGGCTCTGATGATCTCTAGTGGGCAGGCAAAGCTGATCTGATGAACAGGGTAGGAAATATGCCTGGAAAATAGTTATCTACCATGATGAAGAGGAAAGAGTTTGCCATTAAAATCTTAAGGAGGAAAAAGGAAATCCATGTTTGATATATTTTATCAACTTATTAAAAACAAGAGTCATCTGGGAAGAAGGGGTCTCAATTTTAAGAGGATTCATCTAACAGCTTGTGTTGGCACAAGCCTTTAATCTAGCACTTGGGAGGCAATGGCATAAGGATCTTTGTGATCTTCAGTTCATGCTGGCCTACATAGTGAGTTCTAGGAGAGCCAAAACAATATAATGAGACACTGTCTTAAAAGCAACAACAAAAAGCAATGACAAATAAAGGAGGACTCTATCAGAGTGACCTGTAGGAAAGGCTATGTGGTAATTTTTTTTGTAAGATGGTCCAGTCCACTGTGAGTGATGCCACCTCTTAACAAGTGGTTCTGGGGTGTATAAAAATCAAACTGAGAAGGCCATGGCAACCAGTCAGTAAGCAACATATCTCTATGCTCACAACTTCCCTTTATGCCTTGAGGTTTATGCCTTGATTTCTTGCCCTGACTTCACTCAACAATGAACTATAAGCTGTTAGCTGAAATAAGCCCTTAACTTTTTTTTTCTTTTCTTTTCTTTTTTTTCGGAGCTGGGGACTGAACCCAGGGCCTTGCGCTTCCTAGGCAAGCGTTCTACCACTGAGCTAAATCCCCAACCCCAGCCCTTAACTTCTTAAGCTACCTTTGGTCACTAATTGTCAAGCAATGGAAAGAAAAGTAGTGTAGCTTCAGTTTGAGGATTTGATGATTTGCTCATCAATGAGGAATTGTGCAGATGGATTCTGTACATGGCAATTTTGAAAATTACAGAAATGTTTGTGGGTATACAAGTATTTACTAACAAACTTTCCTTCAGATATCCTCAGGAGTGGTAGACATGGGTCACATTGTGTTGCTCTTGTTGTGTGTTTTCTCACAGTATTGAGAATATTTGATAGCTTCAGGAACATACTCTCCACATATCAACTGCTCTCCTCTAGTTATAAACTGAAGAAAAAAAGAAGGCAACTTCCATCAAATTAAAAAAAATGGGTAAAGCAGATGTAGTGTAGATCAGTTTTCAATGCAATTGAGGATCTGTTTTATAAGGAAATGCTCTTTGGTTGTTTAAATACCTAAGGCACACATAGACTCATGTATTTGAGTGTTCGATGCATACTGAGTGGCACATTTAGGAGATGCAGCCTTCTTGGAGTGGGTTTGGCCCTCCCTTTGGAGGGAGACTGTCACTGTGAGAGCAGGCTTTGAGGATTCCTAAGCTCAAGCATGGCACAGTCTCTTTCTGCTGCCTGAGGATCAAGATATAAAACTCTCATCTTATCCTAGAGCTCTCACATGTGATCTGCTGTAATAATAATGGACTAATCTCTTAAACTATAAGCCACCCCAATTAAATGTTTCTCTTTATAAAAGGTGCCATGGTCCTGGTGTCTTTTCACAGAAATACAATCCTAAGATATGTTCTCTAGGGCCTAATCTTTAATGTATGGGATGAAACTCAGAGATTTAGAAACAGTCTATGGAAGGCAAGTACTTCCCTACTCATTTTCAGTTCAAGATCATCTTTTTCTCCTTATCTCCTTTTCCTTCTTCTCTTTCTCCTCCTCAGTTTTCCCCTTTTCACATTTATTTATCCGTGACTTCTCTTACTTCTTGTCTTACAATTTTTTAACAGTGCTGAACCAAGAACCTTGGGCATGTCAAACCAGTGCTGCACCATTGATCTACAACTGAAGCCTTCAAGATCTATTTCTTGAAAGGGGAAGTACAGAGCTTAAGGGTTTGAGATCATCACCAGTGATGCCGTAACACATGTGGCTATATTTCGGTTAGGCTAATTATTTGCATGGTGTTCAAGTTGCAGTTTCTAGCCCTTTAAATGTGTGTGCATGCATAACTGAGCATGTCCATGTTGGCATATACTCATGTATGTGTAAGACAGAGGACAGTCACAGTCATTCCTTCTGGGTCTACCTTGATTTTTGAGATAAGGTCTCACTTTTATTTGGATGTAAATTGTTTTAGATAGGTTAATTGGTCAGAAAGCCTTAGGGATGGTCTGGTTTTCACTTCTCCAGTGCTGATAATAAGCACATCTCACCATGTTTTCTAATATCTTGGCTGTTTTGGAGTTTGAGTATAGGTAACCATTATGACCTCATGCATTTGTGCCATGCAACACTTTTTTTGTTTAAACCATTTTCC
Source organism: Rattus norvegicus (assembly GCF_021556685.1). Taxonomy (NCBI): domain Eukaryota; kingdom Metazoa; phylum Chordata; class Mammalia; order Rodentia; family Muridae; genus Rattus; species Rattus norvegicus. The sequence goes on along the minus strand of NC_141538.1, from coordinate 4,843,230 downwards.
AGCTATAAATGCCTAGATTTATTTGCTCTATTTAAGTAACCTTTTTTAAAAAGCCTTATTAAAATTATCTGTATGTATGTATGTATGTATGTATGCATGTATGTATTCATGTATATATTCATATATATATGTATGTATACATGTATGCTAGGAGTTTTTGGAGGCCTAAGGTGTCAGAGTCCCCTGGAACAGGAATTATAGGTAGTTATGAAACATCTGACACAGGTGTTAGGAACAGAACTCGGTCCTCAGCAAGATTAGTACATACACTTAAGCATTATGCTGTTTCTCCCATGTTATTGTTTAGTACAGCAGCTCTCAGAGGAATTATGTAGACATCTTAATATAAGCAATAGACATGAGGACCTCAGGCAATGCCCCTGAGGAATGACTAAGGGTGAATAGGGCCTATGCTATTTTTGTTGTTCATGTTTGCTCGGATTGGAGGACAAAATGCTGATAATGGGTACAATAAAATGATTGCCAGTTCAGCTCAGCTCTATGATGTTTTTTACAGTGTCCTCAAAGTACTCTCTTAACAGCTGGCTAGAAAAATTTCAGCACTGGATGTGGTGGTGTAAGCCTTTAGTCTCAGCACTTAGAAAGCAGAGACAAAATAGTATTCTTGAGTTCTAGGCAATCTAGTTTACATAAAGCATTTGAGGGAAGCCAGAATTTGTAAGTCTGTTGATATGCTTGGACATTATTAAAAATTAAGTTGCATAGACAAATGAGAGCTCTAGACCATTCTGCAATGACTCCAAAGTGAGACACTGTGTGATTTTTAATATGACCAATAATATGATGGGATCTATAATCACCTTGTAAGCAAATACCTTGGCACACTCTGTTGTAATTTCTAGCTAGGATTAGTTGAGGTATGTAAACTGAACTTAAACCTGAGTTGCAAAATTCTTAAAATATCCCTTCCTTCCTTAAACTCCAGTTGTCAGGTGTCTTGTCATAGCAATGAGACAACCTGTCTCAAAACAGCTAAGGGTGTCTTTCTACTATGCCCAAAACCTTGAACTCTGTGTGTGTGTGTGTGTGTGTGTGTGTGTGTGTGTATGTGTGTACTGTTCAAAACACAAATATATCAAAATCAAATGATTCAAACTTATACACTACATTTTAAAAAGACAATTAATATTTAACCCACACTAATTGCTAGTTATTTTGACATTGGGGATGCTCTGTTGTTTTTACATCAATTATAGCTCTGTGAAAGAAATATTGTTCATGCTAGTCATGAGTATTAGTGTGCATGGACAAGCGTGTGTGTGTGTGTGTGTGTGTGTGTGTGTGTGTGTGTGTGTGTGTTTGGTCAGAGTTCATTTTGGGTTTTATTTCTCAGGGGTTATCCTCCCTTCTTTTTGAGACAGTGTCTTTTACTGTCCTGGAACTCCTTCTTTTTGATAGTCTTCCTGGTTAGAACATTGTGGATAGTCTTATCTCTGCTTCCTCAGAGCTCTATATGCCCTGCCTGGATTTTTCTTAGATCTTAGCATTCTAACTCAGATCCTAATGCTTGTAGGGTAAACATTTTGCTGTCTGAATTATCTCCTCAGCTTCACGTTCTCTTTATTAGTTACCTTTTATATTTTCATGACCAAATATCTCACAAAAAAAAAGCAAAATGAAAGCAAAGTCTTTTTGGGGTCATTGTTTCTCAAGATTCCATTCACAGTTCCTTGATCCAATGGCCTTAGACACAACTCACTTCATATCTGAGTAAGAAACAAGTCGAAATGCAGACCTCATGAGAGCTTCTTCCTTTTCTCCTTTCATTGTACCTAGGCTCCTATCACATAGGATGGTGCTGCTTGCACTCCTGGCACATCTTTCTCTGTTATTTAATTCTCTCAGCAGATGTCCTCATACATATATCTCTCCATCCTCCTTGGGGACTCCAAGTGCTGTCAAATATCAGTGAAAGTTAAACATTGCAGTATAGATTCTCACGATGCTAAATGGGTATAAATTGTAATATTTTTCCCATAGAAATTGACAAACTTACAGATATGGTTAGATTTATATTGTCATTACACTGGGACTTTTTATCAGTTCTTTCCAATATCTACCCTGCTTTTATTTGCTTTTCACCAAAGGGATGAGGATAAGTTGTTTTCTTCTCTCTCTGGTCTCAGAAGCTCACTTAAACATTACTATGGTACCACTTTTGGGGTACATTGTGTGAATATGTGCCTCTGTATATCTCACTGTTAATTTTGTACTTGCAGAGGGTTAAATGTGAACAGGATCTTGGTATTGTTGTTTCTATATCCTGTCACTGGTCTTATAATTGGTAAATATTTATTCTTCCACACCTGCCTAAGGTAATCTAGAATTATACCAGATTTGCTGTCATAAAGGTCTGGCCACCCGCTGCTGGGCTATAATTGGAGCAGTGGTATTCTGGGCAAAGAGAGCAAGGCTGGGAGAAGAAATGAGTTGGTGGAGATTCACCAGCAGACCTGAAGGTGGACAGTTTACCAAGGAAACTAGGTGTCTTCCCTATCTAAAAGGCTCAAGCTTTTAAATATTAAATAGCCTTTTTGTCAGTATTTTTATACTTGGGAGGTTTGAAGGTCTACAGTACATCACTGTGCAGAACTTTGCATCATTTGGAGGGACTATCTGAGAACATTGTTTTGAAAGGGTGATGAAATAGTATCACTTTCTGTACCTGATGTAAAAAAATATGCATACTTTGTAGACTCTTCTGAAAGGATTAATAGAAACCTAGGTGTTTGACTCAGGGAAATGGCCATGGATTTACATGTTTCCTACCTTGAACCTAAGTGATTACTAGAAGTGCTTAGCAGCAGTTTATGATTAATTACTTTTCTTTGTTTTGTGACAAAATGCCTGACACAACACAAGTTATGAGACCCAGGGGCGGACAGAGGTAAGACAGTCTTTTTTTTTTCTGTAATAAACATGAGGTTTATTGATAGGAACCAGTGCACTGGGGTCGAGACTCATATCCCACGCAGGAGCAGTGGAGTTCATCCCCAAGATGCTGGGAGAAAGGGTATCCAAAGGGAGAAACCACAACCCAAGGGGGAAGGGGTAGTGTCATTGGAAAAATCACAAGAATACCAGTGAAAAATCACAAGGAGAAACTCCCTATTTCTCAAGATTGTTCTCTAAGATTTTAATCTAACTTTATGGTCAGCTAGTACAGGTAGAGGGCAGGGTCTGGAATTTGAGGTATTTAGGGCTTTTTTAAACTTCTGACTTCTTAGCTGCATTTTTTATTCTTTCATTCCCTACTTCTTATAGTGGCTAGTTCTAATCATAGAACTAAATTTTAGTATCTTTATAATATTGGCTTTCTTGTCCTCCTAAAGCATGATACTGTTGGCATAACATCAAAATCTGAACAGTACTCACTGTTTCTCTAATGAAGGTAACTAGTTTCTTTAACACACATGGACCTATAATCAGAAGCAGAAGCAAAACTAAGAAGGGTCCCATAAGGGAAGATATCAGAGTAGTCATCCAAGGAGATCTACTAAACCAGCTCTCAAACCATCCCTGATGTGCTTCTCTGTCTCTCTGTCTTTTGTCTAACCTTTCTCTGAGTTTATTCATGGAGTCTTTATTTACTCCTGAATGGTCTACATAGAAGCAACATTCTTCTTTCAGTGTAGCACACAGACTCCTTCTTTAAGGAATATCAGGTCTAATCTTCTCCTATTCTGAAGGACTACCTCTAAGAGGGAGGTTAGGTGTTCTTGGAGGTCAGCTAAAAAGTCTTTTTCACTCTTTTTATATCTGAGTCAATGGCAGTTCTGAATTTTCCATAATCCTTGTGTTGCAGGGCAACAGCAGATGTCCTTGTAGCTGCCCTTGCACCTAAGATAGCCCTAAATAATTCTCAACTCTCTTTTTTGTCTTACTAAGTCTTTAGCTTCAGGATTCCAATCTGGACACTATCTGAACCTATATCCCAAGGTCATGACTGTCTTTTAGAACTTCTAAACTTATACAGGTTGTGATCCCTGAGGCACAGTCCCAAGAAGTGTTAGGAGTACTAACATATGCAATGTTACATCATTTGCAATAGAAATCAAGCCTATCCCCACACCTATCCCGATGGAACCCAGGGCAAACATGAAATTCTTGTTTCTAAAGCACACTCCTCAAGTGAGCATTATAGCAACCTCCCAGTCAAGTCTCTGATGTATCCCCTTATCTGATGTGCAATGAGGGCTGACATTTGACAGCTGTCAGGGTAGTCAGCAGCACCAAGTACGGTCCTTTCCAGCGAGGCTCGAATGTCTGGGCTCCGTGTCATTGTATGTAGCTGCAGTCTCCGACCTGGAACTGATGAGATGTCTCAGGGGTCCCCGTGGCATAGGCTGTGGCCAGCTGTGAGCAGACTTCTTTCTGTATCACCTGTAGGTCTTTTAGCCTGGCATACAAATCATTATTACTATGACATGTTGGTTCAGTAACATCATCTAATACAGTCAGAGGAGCTGAGGCCCCATATAAGATCTCAAAGTAGGTAAGGCTGAATCTGGAAGGTATGTTTCTTGCTCTGAAGAGAGCAAGAGGGAAGGAGTGCCACCCAGTCTGTGCCAGTCTCTATGGTCAATTTGGTCAGGGTCTCTTTTAGAGTTTTATTTATTTACTCTACCTGTCCTGAACTTTGAGGTCTGTAAATACAATGTAATTTCCAATTGACCTCTAAATATTTGGCCACACCCTGGCTAACCTTGGCAATGAAAGCAGGGCTGTTGTCTGACCAGAGAGGTAAGACAGTCTTAAAGCAGGAATATGTAGTGCTGTTGCAGCATCGTATTGACCAGAGTGATGATTCAAATTTTGGGTAATACCACTTTAAAGCTTATGATAAAGCAGTACTTTCTTTAAGAGAGCTTTAAAAAATGGGGACCTTTGGGAAAACAGATAAAACAAAATACATAGCTATAAGAAAAACTGCTAAGAAAACTAAAAACCCAAATAATGCTACAACTTCCTGGAAAAAAGGTGAAAAGTTGGGGATAAATGTTCTGCAGTAGGCTCATAAGGCAGGTGTATTTAGTGGACTAATACTATTTCAATTGACTTTATAAGAGAAAGCTCTGTTCTGGTTTATACTGGATAAGAATACAGAGCAGATCAAAATCTGTCTGATTTACCTTCCTAAACCTGTGCAGTAGCTACTAATACAGAAGGGAGCACTCAGGGCCATGAAAATAAAAGCAAGCTCCTTCCAGTTCTTCTCAAATTAAAACCCAGAAGTTCAAAGCTTCTCAATAGAAATCATTTCCCCTTCCACAACTCACAATGTCAGGGTCAGGGTTGGACTAAGAAAATCCACGAATAAGATTCAATGGCTCACCATGGCCACAACCGCCACATACCCTTTTTGTCATGTTGGCTGCCTCTTTTGGATCACCTAAATATCCTCCACTATCTGTCACATCTCCAGATTGTACGGTTGGTGCTGATGTACCTGGAAGTACATTTATCTCTTGGTACATGAGTAGCTATCATAGTGACTTTTACATGTATTTCAGACAGAAAAAAAAAATAAAGGAAAATACTAACATAAATTTAGCAAAAACAGCTGGTCTGTTGGCATCTTTTGTCGATATGAAGAGAAGTGTCATTGTCATCTTTGTGGACACTTAGTTCATTACCAGTGGTTTCCTGTCCTGGGGTTCCATGACTAGATAGCCTGTGGAGCATAATGACTTTGTTGAACCAAATGGTGGGAATGTGACTGGACAGAAGTCAATCTGCCAAAATTTTGATTAAGCACAGTCCCAGAATTGTAACTTTCTCAGTATCTCAAGAATTTTTTAATGTTTAAAAAAAAGTCCTTTTGTTGGAAAAAAAGAAAAAGAATAAATTTAAGGAAGGGTTTATTTTGGATCACAGTTTGCAGGCCTAGGCCAGTATGGTAGAGAATCATGGCCAGGAATTTGAAGCAGTTGCTCACATGCACCTGCAGTCAGGATGCAGAAGGAGATGTACACTGGTGCTCAGTTCACTTTTTCCTTTTTATTCAGCCTAGGATCCCAACCTACTGAATGCTACCTCCTGTTTGCATGAGCTCTTTTGATGTCAGATAAACCAGTCTACAAACTCCCTCACAGATGTGTGCAGAGCTGGGTTTTCATTGTAATTCCGAATGCCATTCAGCCAACAGAATTGACCTCACCATATCTGAGCTGTGGGGTGTACCGTGTCACTGCTGTACAAAATCTTTATTTAACTTGGTGAGGTTTGTTTTGTTTTCCCTCCCTAGGAAATGATTCACACTGGATATGTTGATGTGGATTAGCAATTTAGAGTTTTCTTGCAGTAGATCTGAATTTGGTAAACCAACTTACATGAGGTGGCTTTCAAACATCTGTAATTCCAAGCCAAGGTATCCAATAATCTCTGCTGCTCCATATAGGCACCTGTAGTCAGGTACATAAATACAACTAAAAATAAAGTAAAACCTTTCAAAACTGATTTCTCTGGCGTTGTGGTCTGTGATGATGGCTTATCTAAGACTGTGACTGTGGTACAGGAGAAGGGGGTTTTGAGAAACAATTCGGTAAGAAAGCCAGGCATAGCTCAGGTGACAGATTGGTTTTGGAATGTAAAAAATTAAAGAGAAACAATAATTTCATAATTTTAATTATAGGTTTTTATACATATGGTATTGTGACTAGTAGGAAGAGGTCCATTATTATAGCTTAATGATCATTAGCAATCATTACTCTTTGCCTCACCTAGTTTATTGAAGCATTCAGAATAAATTACAACCACTGTGACATTTCTACCCTAATAATTAAGCAAAAGTCTCCAACAGATCATCTAATGTATGTAACAGGAGTTCATAGCTATATCATTAAAATTAGCATCAAAACATTTTACTAACATTAAATCCTGGATTGGAGAGGCTCTTCACCATTTATATTTCATTGTGTTTGGGTTTGTTTTCTGTGCATATGTGTGTTTGTGTGCACATGGGTGCATGTGTGCGTGTGTTGAAATGTGTGGGGGAATACATGTACAGGCCAAATTTTGATGTCAGTTTTCTTACTTAATCACAATCATTACTATTTAATTAAAGATTATTGTTATCATTTTTTTGTTTGTGGTGTGTGTGTGTGTGTGTGTGTGTGTGTGTGTGTGTGTGTGTGTGTTGAAGTGTGTTGACGAATACATGTACAGGCCAAAATTTGGTGGCAGGTGTCTTACTCAATCACAATCATTACTATTTAATTAAAGATTATTGTTATCATTGGGTTTGTGTGCTCTCTCTCTCTCTCTCTCTCTCTCTCTCTCTCTCTCTGTGTATGTGTGTGTGTGTGTGTGTGTGTGTGTGTGTAAGTACTTGCATGCACTTTGCATGCATTACCAATTAACAGGTTCAGAGAATAATTACAGGACTTGGCTCTCCTCTTCTACTGTCGATTCTGGAGATTTTACTTCAGTCATTAGTCTTTTCACAGTGTTCTATTCTGCTGTCACTTTTTCCTTATTTTAAAACAGAGGCATCACTGAACCTTGATCATTTTTCTAGAGTGACTTGCCGAAAGCACAGAGATTCTGTTCTCTCTATCCGATTCCCAATACTGGAATTACACATCTGTGCAAATATGCACAGATTTTTGATTTTGGTTTTGGGCAATTATATTTGAGCCCTCATATTTGTGTGACAACATTTACTGAGTAATTAATCCTAGCTGACTATTTAGAGTTTCTTCTATAAATATCAAAGGGTAAATTTTTTGCTTTTCAATCAACATGCAACGTTAAAGAAGGTTTGGGATATTTTCAGGGGCCACCCCAGATGTCATTTCGTATACCTGACTAATCTGGAATTTGCAAAGTAAAACAAGCAAGACTTGAATCCATAGAATTCACCAGCTTCTGACTCCTGACTTCTGACATTGAAAATGGATTTTTATTAATTACATTCATTTGCTAAAAAAATGTGTTAAGTTTAATACTATATGTAATTATATATATAATTATTATATATATGTAATTATATATAATTAATACATTATATACAGTATATATTATACACATATATTATATCTAGATTTGATATTATTAAGTATGTATTATAACTAGAAATCCAAAAATTACTCCTAGCTTATGGGCATTACAAGAATAGGAATGTGGTTGATCTTAATTCCCTCAGCTCTAGTTGTTTGGATGAAGCATGATCATTTCTTGATTTTTGCCTATATCCTTCTTTGTCTGCCCCCATCTTAACAGATACATGTTCTTTATGATTGTGTCTCTCAGCATTCCACACCAAACCCTCTATTGCAACATGAGTCATGGAAGTTGCCTACATTGCTGGGTTATTGTGCTAAGAGCTTAGAGTCATCCTTTTTTTTTTCTTTCATTTGTTTCTTCTACTGAGGTGCTTAGCAAATGAGAATGCAGCCTCTTACATTCAGGACCTCCCTTTTCAGTTGATACTCTCTAGACTCAGACTCAAACACAAACTGATGAGGTATACCTCTTCCACAAGGCTTCTAGGTTACTCCAGTTCCAGAAAAGTGACATGAAGCAAATCAACCATGATATCTCTTCTCAGCTGTGTGTGAATAGATGTCACATTAGTATAGTGAAGATGATGGAGATTGGCACATATAAATTGGTTAGCAGGTAGCGGGCCGCTGCTGTCTGAGCCCCATCACGCCAAGAGGACTGGATCCCCATAATGTTCATGGGCCCAGTGAGTACTGATGGATGGATTCAGGATGTTAGCCTCAATACTAAATGAGAGGTTTTTCATGAAACTTGATAGAATATCCAACATCCAAAGCTGGAGCTCATCTGTAAAGAGCTCATTTCATGAAAGTTAAAATTTCTAACTTAAAAAACATAAAGCCAGGAAAGGCCTTTCTCCATGGCTCACACAAGGACAACTCCCTTCTTCCATCTCAATCCTAATGGGGAAAATCACTGAAAATTTTCAGGAGAGCTTAGTATTTGTGAATTGAACAAAAAAATTCCATAGGTTCAGATAGTGAAGCAGTTGATCCTCAGTTGGTCCTATTTAGTGGTGGCCTTGAGGCAGAAGTGTGCCACTGGGGTAAAGGCTTGGGGACTTTTCAATCTCGTGCCTTTTCCAGTTTGTTCTCTTCTATTTCCTGCTTGGTATTTAAGACATAAATTCTCAGGTTCCTGTTACTGCAGCCATGCCTGCTGTGTGCTGTTATGTCTTCTCAGATTAATTATCTTTTAAATATTTCACTTACTATTTTACATACTTGCATGTATGTCTGTGTGCCATGTGACTACATTGTCCTGAGAATTCAAAACACAGCATTTGCTACTCTAGATTAAGATCAACAAACAATTGTGAGCTGTCATTTAGGATTCAGAAATTGTATTAGGGTCCACTGGAAGATCAGGTAGTGTTCTCAGTCACTTAGACACAGCTCCAGATCCTGGACAAGGACTCTTACCCATCTCAAATTTTAAGTCAAAATAAAATTTTCTTGCATAAGTCCACCCGATCATGATGTTGTATCATAGGAACAGAAAAACAAAACAAAACAAAAACAGAACACTCAACTCTGCCTACCTTTCCCCAAGGCTCTTCAATAAGCTCTATGCTAAGAGTAAGCTGCACCTTGAAATAAAAAAAAATCGATTGAAGTTCTTAAAAGAATAGAATCAATCTTTGAAACTACTACGTAATTGTTTTAATTATACAAAACAAGATTACAAAAATATGATTCAAACTGTAATGTCATTAAGAGAGCAGCATCCCATGAGTAGATGGGGAAGAAGTTTGGGAATGAGCCTGTCAGGTGGAAGGTAATAGGAAAAATGAAAGATTCATTTTTACTGCCAGTGTACTTAGGTTGCACAGAATGCCAGCTACAAAGAAGATGGAAAAGCTCACACAGGAGCAAAATATTTTGCCTCAGTGGAATGCCTGCCTTCCTGAACCAAATTGTCAGATCTGAACTGTTCTGATATTATGTGAAAACAAAGAATAGACCACTGTTGCTTAAGCAAGAGGCTGTATAGTATTTTAAGAATCAAGGAAAAAGAACAGTGATATTATGCCAAATACAAAAAGAAAGTACAGAGGAAAGAAAGGAAAAATCAGAGGTCAGAGATATTGAAGTTTTGTAGAAAGTCAAGTTTGAATTTCAGTTCTTACAATACTGTTTTTTATTTCTCTTTTAACATTCCTATGTAATCCAGAAATATTTTAGAAGAACATAAATTTGGAAAAGTTGTATAATCAATGCATAAAGTTTCTAAGGAAATGATTATATATCTACCTATATCTATCTATCTATCTATCTATCTATCTATCTATCTATCTATCTAATCTAATCTATATCTATATAAAAGGTGTGAGGAATACAGGTTGTCAGAGTAGGTCAAGCAATACTGAGAAGTGCGTGCTGTCTACCTTGTCATAAAAAAATTGTATAGTGTTCAATGTCTGATTTGTCTTTTAGCACAGATGCATCCACCTGTGATATTTTGGCTATGACTTTAGAATAGGCTGGTCCAGAGCAATGCAAAAACTGGACAGACTAACACTACTTTGCCTGAGACCACATGTAACTTTTATTTAATAAATCCATCAGCTTTGAGTTTAAAATAACTTCATAGGTCCTGAGCACTCAGTTTTTTCTCAATATCCAAGTAGAAATATTCAGATGAAGTAGTGTATAGTGGGATGTATGGGTGAATTTAAGATTTCTGGTATGCATTTCACAAAAGAGTCAATGTCAAAAATTGATCACTAAGAATTAGCATATGGAAAATATCATCCTGAGTGAGGTAACCCAATCACAGAAAAACATACATGGTATGGACTCATTGATATTAGCCCAAATGCTCGAATTACCCTAAATGCACAGAACACATGAAACTCAAGAAGGATGACCAAAATGCTGATGGTTCGCTCCTTCTTTTAAAGGGGAAAAAGAATACCCTTGGGAGGAGATAGGGAGGCAAAGTTTAGAACAGAGACTGAAGGAACGCCCATTCAGAGCCTGCCCCACATGTGGCCCATACATATACAGTCACCAAACTAGGTAAGATGGATGAAGCAAAGAACTGCAAGATGACAGGAACTGGATACAGATCTCTCCTGAGAGACACAACCAGAATATTGCAAATACATAAGTGAATGCGAGCAGCAATCCATGGAACTGAGAACAGGACCCCCATTGAAGGATTCAGAGAAAGGACTGAAAGAGCTTGAAGGGGCTTGAGACCCCATATGAACAACAATGCCAACCAACCCGAGCTTCCAGGAACTAAGCCACTACCAAAAGACCATACTTGGACTGACCCTGGGCTCCACCTGCATAGGTATCAATGAATACCTTAGTAAAGGCACCAGTAAAAGGGGAAGTCATTGGTCCTGTCAAGACTGAACCCCCAGTGAACGTGATTGTTGTGGGGAGGGCGGTAATGGGGAGATGATGGGAGGGGAACACCAATATAGAATGGGAGGGAGAGATCTTAGGGGGTTGTTGGCCTGTAAACCAGAAAACGGAATTACAATTGAAATGTAAATAAGAAATACCCAATTTAATAAAGATGGAGAAAAAAAGAATTAACATATGTAGGTACTGAATTTGGGGACATGAATAAAATTTTTTAAGAACCTTGCAAGACATGTAGAGTATGTCATTTCTATCTTACTGAGTTGCCAAGGACCAGCCTTGGCTAGGTTTGAGTTACTGAGAGAGGGATGTGTTGAAACAGAAAAAAAAACGAATGACTGGAAGTTCAATGTGAGTTCAAGCTAGTAAAAGTTCTAAGTGATCTCTAGATAGCTCATGGATTTTTCTGAACTTGTATAAAAAATTCTTGGACTTTCTGACTTACTCCAAAGTTCTGTTATAAAAATTCTAAAATTGATTCTTGGCTTTTCCATTCAAATCAAAAAGCCGGAACACATTGTAAAAGAACTTGTTCAGTTTTAAGACAGCCTTCCCTTCATAGCTGCTAGAAAACATTTTACACATCTTTTTTTTTATTTTATTAATTTATTATATATAAGTACACTGTAGCTGACTTCAGACACACCAGAAGAGGGCATCGGATCTCTTTACAGATGGTTGTGAGCCACCATGTGGTTGCTGGGAATTGAACTCAGAACCTCTGGAAGAGTAGTCGGGTGCTCTTAACCGCTGAGCCATCTCTCCAGCCCCTAGAAAACATTTTAAAAAGAGCTGTTTCACTTTCAAAATAATCTTTGCATTTTAAAATTCTAAAATAGCTAGGAAAAATTCTGAAAGAGTTGTGTTCCCTATCCATGGATTTTCTGAATAAAATCAGAAATCCTTTGTAATGGAAATTCTTGAAGACCAGAGTTCAATTACCATAGATTTCCAGAGAACTCAGCACTTGGTAGAGAAAAGAATTCATAAGAGCTTCTATCACTTTTTGCTAGCTCATTCCATGCAGACTGAAAGCCCAGTCTATATTTACATATGCACTGTTTTACTCAAGGTTCCCTCTTGACCATCCCATGAATCAGCATTCCATGATCTTAGCCCCTTGACTTTTAGAAAAAAGACAGAAAGTTCCTTTTGTTGTTGTTCTTTTTTAATATTGCAAATTATTTGTCCCAGGTGGATTCTGAACTCATTAATCTGTCTACATTTATAAGCATAAACAAATAGATAAAAAAAATGTGTTACCTTGTTGGGATCTTGCCTTGCAATTATCAGTCCTAAATCTCTATTTCTTTCCTTCCCATCATTCTAACAAGCTGCCTTACAGTACAGCTGCCACTTTTCTTTAGAACCATGAATCCTCCTTTACAACAATCCATATTGCATCATGTTTTTTTCGTAGTTGACAAATCACTTATTTTCAAATTCATTATTAGAATTATTTTCCACAGCTTGAAGGTCCCAGCCTTTACCACTTTACTTAGACATTAGTGACACAATTTTGCCTCCTGAACTCATTGTGTCTCCGGTTGTCTGAAGTCTTTAATGTTAACAGGGAGCACATTCCTCTGAGGGACATGGTTCCTACCCCTGGATCAGAGCCAGCAGTGCATGAGCCTCCATGAGTGTTAACAATTGCTAGATGTGAGACTTGTTTGGATAGTAATGTAAATAATTTACTTTATATTCCTCCTGTGTGAAGGATTCCCCCTCCAAACTTTATCATGGAATGTTTTCCCTTCCAATGATAAGGAGTTTATGATATTTAGAAATAGTATGAATCTGGGCTGGGAGGAAGTTTTCTATGTCCTTAATAAAAATGATAAATTCTGTGACCTTCAAGACAGCCCTTAAGGCTGAAGGAAAGAACCATAAAAAGATGAGTTCAAAATATATAAATAGGATTTATCATCTAAGTAAAATATGAGGACACAATTTGAATTATATGAGGGACTTCATGGACCTAACAGAACAGAGCTGCCCTATGAGACGGATTGCCAGAAATACATTAATGAAGGAGATAAAGAAATATAGGGAGTGACGATGAAAGAGTAAGATCCCACCAAGCTAGAGTTTATTCTTTTTGCTTACAAAGACAAACAGATCCTTGAATTCAATGTCAGTCTGAGACAGAACAGAGGTTAGGCAAAGGAGTGTTTGGGAATTGTAATCTCAGAGTTAGATTCCTTCCAGTTAGCTTATTGTCTGTGCTTACCAAGGTAAATGGATCTCTTAATCCATTGCCATGTTTTAAAAATGTATTGGTTTTCCATATCAAGCAGTTAAGGCCACTGCCTTAGTTAGGTTTTTACTGTTGTGAATATTTAGACACCATGGCCAAGGCATTACTTAAAAGGAAAATATTTAATTGGGGGCTATCTTACAGGACACCAATGAACAGCAAAGCACAGGCTAACAGATAATAGACATATGTGACTTTGAGTCATTCTTTTTACTTCTCCCAAATTCGCCTTTCTAAGATCCCCTCTCCAAATTTAGGCTGGTCCGTAGCCTTGTCTCACAGCTGGGAAAGTAGAAACAGGCGCTGAGAGGAGAAAATAGGTACTGTTGGGAGGTGAAGAGTCCTTGGCAAGTGATGATTTCCATGGGCTTAGCAGCAGGAAGAGAGACCTTAATTTAGGAAATGAGAGATGGAGGCAGAGGATAAGTCTGACAGTCTACATAATTCCTATGCAGCTGCAAAATTTCCTTTCCTTATACAATTTTATTATCGAGGCAGAATAAACAGTCCAATGTCTTTATGTAAAATGATTCTAACCTGGGAGGTCTTTGGACCTTTGGAAAAGTCACTGGCAAATGAACCCCCAGTCTTTGATTGTGGAATTATGTGAACAGAAAACAATGGCTATTTTCCTAGAATTCAGAAATCCTAGTAGAGATTCAGTAACAGACCTGGTGTCTGGTTAGAGAAGAATTTCCCCTTTGGTTGGATATAGTTCTTTAGACAGTTTATACAGTTTTAAAAGCTGTTATTATTTTTTTCTAGAATTGATTTTTGCCAAAAGTCTATTGAATGCTGTATTCTTTCTCTCCTCAGTCAGTGTGTATAGACCAACTCACCACCAGAATAGCAATGACCTGAGTTCCTAGTTATAAAATCATAGCCTAGAACTAGTACATTTAAATATGGAAATGTCCTGAGAATTACAATTCTCAATTATTAACTATTCATATGAGAGGTCCAGGAGCAAAGAACTATGTCTAATATTAGGGGACTGGGTAAATCAGGTCAAGTGTTGCACTGTGCTTTTTTCCACACAATATAACACACAACTTTCTCTTACATAGCATCACTCAAGGTCACATGTCTTCGGAGTTCTTTAGTCAAGGCCCAAGATGTACTTTCCAAAGGCACTCAAAATATGAACAACTTCACTTGTGATTCCAAGTGTGGTTTTTCAACATTACCTGTATAAATCCCTAGAATGGGGAACAAAACAGTTAAACTAAGTATTTAAATTCTAGGAAACATTGTTATTTATTTTTGTATCGGTACACTTATGCCATTGTACATATGTGGAGGTCAGAGGATAACTTGTTGGTCTTTTTCTTCCATCATGTTGGTTCTGCAGATTGAAGTGCGTTGTGACCTCCCTCAATGGGAATATATTAATATATTACTCAATTTACCTGAGGGTTGCTGATGCATGCTTTTAATCACACACAAGATAGGTGAGTTAGAAGGGGGCTGATCGCTGTGAATTCAAGAACGACCTGTTCTACTGAGTGAGTTCCATCCAGAGCAGCAGTGTCTATGTAGAGAAACCCTGTCTTGAAATCATCTCCATTTAAAGTTGAAATTTAATTATACAGAATTATGGGTTATATCTGCTAGTATATTCATATAGTATGTAATGTTTAAATCAGTATAGTTAATAATTACTTAAACATTTATTTCTAAAATTGATTGACATGTAATTATGAAGCCACATGAACCATAGCCTCCACACTGCATTTGATTGCGTTACATATCTCAACAAATGTTTGAATTTGAAATTGATGGGTCAACTTATCTACATATTTTAAAGAAGCTTGAATTGTAGTACATAGTTTCACACAGCAAGCTAATTAACATCAAGCAGTTTTACTGATCTCAGGAGCAGAATATGCTCTAATGTGGGAGTTTGTTATTCTTGTTCTTACAGCATTCTGAGCATCACATTCACACCTGTTCACCTCAATGACTCTACTCACCTTTGTTCAGGTTGCAACTCATATTGGCTCATGTTCCCTGCTCACTGAACTCCAGCACCCTTTCTCTTTTAGTGGCACCTGTTTCCAGGACTTCTCTATGTGATATACCTATTCCTCCTCCTCTCTTCTTTTATGGATTTTGATCATCAATGTGAGCTGAAACCTCAGCTGAGACGAGTGTACAGGAGGAATGAGATGTGGTCATATCACTCATCTCAACAATAGGGTGGTAGGAGTGCAGAAACAATTTGGAATCTGAGGAGAAAAGGCTAATGAAACCATAGGCATCTTTAAAAATAAGGATGAATGTGTGTATTAGATAGTGGAGGTTGAATCAGGACAATCAAGTTCTCGGGTAGCATGGCTTACATAGTTGACATTGTTATGAAACAAACAGGAAGAAAGGAAGGCAGACAGGAAGAAAGGGAAGGATGAATGAAGGGAAGAGTGAGGTAGATATTTAAGTTGAAGTGGTAAGCCATAAGAACTGCCAAATCTTTGATTAAAAGTAAATCTTTTTTGTCACATGAATACATTGGCTAGAGAAAAAAATGATTTTCATTGCTACTAGTTTCTATTTTAGAAAACATTTCTGCTTGTTCAGGACAGTTTGTGACTGTGTATTGAATATGCCTTTCAAAGAAAGTTTTATAAAATTCAAATATAGATCACATATTGCCAGTGAAAATTACCATATGAAGTGAACTGAATCATATGTGTGAAATAGAATCCATATCTTAGCGACTTAGTATAAAAAGAAGATAAAAACATTTTAATATCTGGACTGGGAGGTTGCACATTTGGCCACATGCTTACCTTTTAATCCCAAGAACCTGTTTGTTTCTTTGGGTTCATTATGTAAAAATACCTATCTATCTATCTATCTATCTATCTATCTATCTATCTATCTATCTATCTATCTATCTTACTAAAATGACTTGCCTGATATAGCTTAGGTCATCCAAAAATGGCAGTCTGCAGCCTAGAGATGCTGTTGGTTCATGAAGCAAGATATCTCAGCCATCCAATCTGATGCTGAGAGACTAGAGAATTCTGTGGAGTTGTTGGTCTTCAATTCATGGTGGAAACACAAAAATATTAGTCAGAGATCATCATCAAATCATCATCTATTGCATCATCATCAGTGACAGCAGCATCACTAGTATTAGCATTAGCATTAGCATTAGCATTAGCATTAGCATTAGCATTAGCATTAGCATTAGCATTAGCATTAGCTTTAGCAGCAGCAGCAGTCCCAGCAGAGGCGGTGGCAGCAGAAGGAACGGTGAAAATATAGACTCAGTGGCAAGAAGTGAATGCAACCAATCAAACTTGAGTAATTCTTGAGGTTCTTTTTATTCCAGTTTCCATCAGAAAGGTATTTCTCACTCTGAGGGAGTCTCATTTCTTGTCAACTAATTCATTCTGACAACATCTTCAAAGACTCACCAAGTATTCAGCAAACAAAACCATGCAATAACTTATGCCTTCTTTGTAAATACATATGTATATATTTTTAATGACTACAGACATAACCTTTAAAATATTTTATTTTTATTTGCATGTATGTGTGTGTGGTTATGTATGTGCATGTGAATGCATTACTTATGGAAGCCAGATGGTCTCCAGAAACTAAAGCTATAGAAGTCTGTGAGCAATAACCAGGGTGTTGGAAATTGATCCCAGGTTCCAAGAAAGAGCTCAAAGTCTGTTTTACAGCTGAACCATCTCTCTAGCCCCAACCTTGAACTTTTGATTTTTCTACTTCTTTCCAGACTGTGGGAATTATAAGTATACACCATCATGCCTAGTTATGTGGTGCTAATGGATTCCAGGGTTTCAGCATACTAGTAATCACTCTTAAGCATGGCTATAGCACAAGCCTCATCCTCATTACCAGGATTTTTTTTTTCTTTTTTTTTTTTTTTTTTTTATTAACTTGAGTATTTCTTATATACATTTCGAGTGTTATTCCCTTTCCCGGTTTCCGGGCAAACATCCCCCTCCCCCCTCCCCTTCCTTATGGGTGTTCCCCCCCAACCCTCCCCCCAT
Organism: Rattus norvegicus; assembly: GCF_021556685.1. NCBI lineage: Eukaryota > Metazoa > Chordata > Mammalia > Rodentia > Muridae > Rattus > Rattus norvegicus. The sequence goes on along the minus strand of NC_141538.1, from coordinate 4,825,540 downwards.
TGCCGCCCTCCCCCCATAGACTAGTTCACTGGGGGTTCAGTCTTAGCAGGACCCAGGGCTTCCCCTTCCACTGGTGCTCTTACTAGGATATTCATTGCTACCTATGGGGTCAGAGTCCAGGGTCAGTCCATGTATAGTCTTTAGGTAGTGGCTTAGTCCCTGGAAACTCTGGTTGCTTGGCATTGTTGTACTTTTGGGGTCTCGAGCCCCTTCAAGCTCTTCCAGTTCTTTCTCTGATTCCTTCAATAGGGGACCTATTCTCAGTTCAGTGGTTTGCTGCTGGCATTCGCCTCTATATTTGCTGTATTCTGGCTGTGTCTCTCAGGAGCGATCTACATCCGGCTCTTGTCGGTCTGCACTTCTTTGCTTCATCCATCTTGTCTAATTGGGTGGCTGTATATGTATGGGCCACATGTGGGGCAGGCTCTGAATGGGTGTTCCTTCAGTCTCTGTTTTAATCTTTGCCTCTCCCTTCCCTGCCAAGGGTATTCTTTTTCCTCATTTAAAGAAGGAGTGAAGCATTCACATTTTGATCATCCGTCTTGAGTTTCGTTTGTTCTAGGGATCTAGGGTAATTCAAGCATTTGGGCTAATAGCCACTTATCAATGAGTGCATACCATGTATGTCTTTCTGTGATTGGGTTAGCTCACTCAGGATGATATTTTCCAGTTCCAACCATTTGCCTACGAATTTCATAAACTCGTTGTTTTTGATAGCTGAGTAATATTCCATTGTGTAGATGTACCACATTTTCTGTATCCATTCCTCTGTTGAAGGGCATCTGGGTTCTTTCCATTTTCTGGCTATTATAAATAAGGCTGCGATGAACATAGTGGAGCACGTGTCTCTTTTATATGTTGAGGCATCTTTTGGGTATATGCCCAAGAGAGGTATAGCTGGATCCTCAGGCAGTTCAATGTCCAATTTTCTGAGGAACCTCCAGACTGATTTCCAGAATGGTTTTACCAGTCTGCAATCCCACCAACAATGGAGGAGTGTTCCTCTTTCTCCACATCCTCGCCAGCATCTGCTGTCACCTGAGTTTTTGATCTTAGCCAATCGCACTGGTGTGAGGTGAAATCTCAGGGTTGTTTTGATTTGCATTTCCCTTATGACTAAAGATGTTGAACATTTCTTTAGGTGTTTCTCAGCCATTCGGCATTCCTCAGCTGTGAATTCTTTGTTTAGCTCTGAACCCCATTTTTTAATAGGGTTATTTGTTTCCCTGCGGTCTAACTTCTTGAGTTCTTTGTATATTTTGGAAATAAGGCCTCTATCTGTTGTAGGATTGGTAAAGATCTTTTCCCAATCTGTTGGTTGCCGTTTTGTCCTAACCACAGTGTCCTTTGCCTTACAGAAGCTTTGCAGTTTTATGAGATCCCATTTGTCGATTCTTGATCTTAGAGCATAAGCCATTGGTGTTTTGTTCAGGAAATTTTTTCCAGTGCCCATGTGTTCCAGATGCTTCCCTAGTTTTTCTTCTATTAGTTTGAGTGTGTCTGGTTTGATGTGGAGGTCCTTGATCCACTTGGACTTAAGCTTTGTACAGGGTGATAAGGATGGATCGATCTGCATTCTTCTACATGTTGCCCTCCAGTTGAACCAGCACCATTTGCTGAAAATACTATCTTTTTTCCATTGGATGGTTTTGGCTCCTTTGTCAAAAATCAAGTGACCATAGGTGTGTGGGTTCATTTCTGGGTCTTCAATTCTATTCCATTGGTCTATCTGTCTGTCTCTGTACCAATACCATGCAGTTTTTATCACTATTGCTCTGTAATACTGCTTGAGTTCAGGGATAGTGATTCCCCCTGAAGTCCTTTTATTGTTGAGGATAGCTTTAGCTATCCTGGGTTTTTTGTTATTCCAGATGAATTTGCAAATTGTTCTGTCTAACTCTTTGAAGAATTGGATTGGTATTTTGATGGGGATTGCATTGAATCTGTAGATTGCTTTTGGTAAAATGGCCATTTTTACCATATTAATCCTGCCAATCCATGAGCATGGGAGATCTTTCCATCTTCTGAGGTCTTCTTCAATTTCTTTCCTCAGTGTCTTGAAGTTCTTATTGTACAGATCTTTTACTTGCTTGGTTAAAGTCACACCGAGGTACTTTATATTATTTGGGTCTATTATGAAGGGTGTCGTTTCCCTAATTTCTTTCTCGGCTTGTTTCTCTTTTGTATAGAGGAAGGCAACTGATTTATTTGAGTTAATTTTATACCCAGCCACTTTGCTGAAGTTGTTTATCAGCTTTAGTAGTTCTCTGGTGGAACTTTTGGGATCACTTAAATATACTATCATGTCATCTGCAAATAGTGATATTTTGACCTCTTCTTTTCCGATCTGTATCCCTTTGATCTCCTTTTGTTGTCTGATTGCTCTGGCTAGAACTTCAAGAACTATATTGAATAAGTAGGGAGAGAGTGGGCAGCCTTGTCTAGTCCCTGATTTTAGTGGGATTGCTTCAAGTTTCTCTCCATTTAGTTTAATGTTAGCAACTGGTTTGCTGTATATGGCTTTTACTATGTTTAGGTATGGGCCTTGAATTCCTATTCTTTCCAGGACTTTTATCATGAAGGGGTGTTGAATTTTGTCAAATGCTTTCTCAGCATCTAATGAAATGATCATGTGGTTCTGTTCTTTCAGTTTGTTTATATAATGGATCACGTTGATGGTTTTCCGTATATTAAACCATCCCTGCATGCCTGGGATGAAGCCTACTTGATCATGGTGGATGATTGTTTTGATGTGCTGTTGAATTCGGTTTGCCAGAATTTTATTGAGTATTTTTGCGTCGATATTCATAAGGGAAATTGGTCTGAAGTTCTCTTTCTTTGTTGTGTCTTTGTGTGGTTTAGGTATAAGAGTAATTGTGGCTTCATAGAAGGAATTCGGTAGGGCTCCATCTGTTTCAATTTTGTGGAATAGTTTGGATAATATTGGTATGAGGTCTTCTATGAAGGTTTGATAGAATTCTGCACTAAACCCGTCTGGACCTGGGCTCTTTTTGGTTGGGAGACCTTTAATGACTGCTTCTATTTCCTTAGGAGTTATGGGGTTGTTTAACTGGTTTATCTGTTCCTGATTTAACTTCGATACCTGGTATCTGTCTAGGAAATTGTCCATTTCCTGAAGATTTTCAAATTTTGTTGAATATAGGTTTTTATAGTAAGATCTGATGATTTTTTGAATTTCCTCCGAATCTGTAGTTATGTCTCCCTTTTCATTTCTGATTTTGTTAATTTGGACACACTCTCTGTGTCCTCTCGTTAGTCTGGCTAAGGGTTTATCTATCTTGTTGATTTTCTCAAAGAACCAACTTTTGGTTCTGTTGATTCTTTCTATGGTCCTTTTTGTTTCTACTTGGTTGATTTCAGCTCTGAGTTTGATTATTTCCTGCCTTCTACTCCTCCTGGGTGTATTTGCTTCTTTTTGTTCTAGAGCTTTTAGGTGTGCTGTCAAGCTGCTGACATATGCTCTTTCCTGTTTCTTTCTGCAGGCACTCAGCGCTATGAGTTTTCCTCTTAGCACAGCTTTCATTGTGTCCCATAAGTTTGAGTATGTTGTATCTTCATTTTCATTAAATTCTAAAAAGTTTTTAATTTCTTTCTTTATTTCTTCCTTGACCAGGTTATCATTGAGTAGAGCATTGTTCAATTTCCACGTATATGTGGGCATTCTTCCCTTATTGTTATTGAAGACCAGTTTTAGGCTGTGGTGGTCCGATAGCACGCATGGGATTATTTCTATCTTTCTGTACCTGTTGAGGCCCGTTTTTTGACCAATTATATGGTCAATTTTGGAGAAAGTACCATGAGGAGCTGAGAAGAAGGTATATCCTTTTGCTTTAGGATAGAATGTTCTATAAATATCCGTTAAGTCCATTTGGCTCATGACTTCTCTTAGTCTGTCTACATCACTGTTTAATTTCTGTTTCCATGATCTGTCCATTGATGAGAGTGGGGTGTTGAAATCTCCCACTATTATTGTGTGAGGTTCAATGTGTGTTTTGAGCTTTAGTAAGGTTTCTTTTACATATGTAGGTGCCCTTGTATTTGGGGCATAGATATTGAGGATTGAGAGTTCATCTTGGTTGATTTTTCCTTTGATGAATATGAAGTGTCCTTCCTTATCTTTTTTGATGACTTTTAGTTGGAAATTGATTTTATTTGATATTAGAATGGCTACTCCAGCTTGCTTCTTCTGACCATTTGCTTGGAAAGTTGTTTTCCAGCCTTTCACTCTGAGGTAGTGTCTGTCTTTGTCTCTGAGGTGTGTTTCCTGTAGGCAGCAGAATGCAGGGTCCTCGTTGCGTATCCAGTTTGTTAATCTATGTCTTTTTATTGGGGAGTTGAGGCCATTGATATTGAGAGATATTAAGGAATAGTGATTATTGCTTCCCGTTATATTCATATTTGATGTGAGGTTATGTTTGTGTGCTTTCATTCTCTTTGTTTTGTTGCCAAGACGATTAGTTTCTTGCTTCTTCTAGGGTATAGCTTGCCTCCTTATGTTGGGCTTTACCATTTATTATCCTTTGTAGTGCTGGATTTGTAGAAAGATATTGTGTAAATTTGGTTTTGTCATGGAATATCTTGGTTTCTCCATCAATGTTAATTGAGAGTTTTGCTGGATACAGTAATCTGGGCTGGCATTTGTGTTCTCTTAGGGTCTGTATAACATCAGTCCAGGATCTTCTGGCCTTCATAGTTTCTGGCGAGAAGTCTGGTGTGATTCTGATAGGTCTCCCTTTATATGTTACTTGACCTTTTTCCCTTACTGCTTTTAATATTCTTTCTTTATTTTGTGCGTTTGGTGTTTTGACAATTATGTGACGGGAGGTGTTCCTTTTCTGGTCCAATCTATTTGGAGTTCTGTAGGCTTCCTGTATGTCTATGGGTATCTCTTTTTTTAGGTTAGGGAAGTTTTCTTCTATGATTTTGTTGAAGATATTTACTGGTCCTTTGAGCTGGGAGTCTTCACTCTCTTCTATACCTATTATCCTTAGGTTTGATCTTCTCATTGAGTCCTGGATTTCCTGTATGTTTTGGACCAGTAGCTTTTTCCGCTTTACATTATCTTTGACAGTTGAGTCAATGATTTCTATGGAATCTTCTGCTCCTGAGATTCTCTCTTCCATCTCTTGTATTCTGTTGGTGAAGCTTGTATCTACAGCTCCTTGTCTCTTCTTTTGGTTTTCTATATCCAGGGTTGTTTCCATGTGTTCTTTCTTGATTGCTTCTATTTCCATTTTTAATTCCTTCAACTGTTTGATTGTGTTTTCCTGGAATTCTTTCAGGGATTTTTGCGATTCCTCTCTGTAGGCTTTTACTTGTTTATTAATGTTTTCCTGTGCTTCCCTAAGTGTGTTCAGGTCTTTCCTGAAGTCCTCCAGCATCATGATCAAATATGATTTTGAAACTAGATCTTGCTTTTCTGGTGTGTTTGGATATTCCATGTTTGTTTTGGTGGGAGAATTGGGCTCCGATGATGGCATGTAGTCTTGGTTTCTGTTGCTTGGGTTCCTGCGCTTGCCTCTCGCCATCAGATTATCTCTAGTGTTACTTTGTTCTGCTATTTCTGACAGTGGCTAGACTGTCCTATAAGCCTGTGTGTCAGGAGTGCTGTATACCTGTTTTCCTCTCTTTCAGTCAGTTATGGGGACAGAGTGTTCTGCTTTCGGGCGTGTAGTTTTTCCTCTCTACAGGTCTTCAGCTGTTCCTGTGGGCCTGTGTCTTGAGTTCACCAGGCAGCTTTCTTGCAGCAGAAAATTTGGTCTTACCTGTGGTCCCGAGGCTCAGGTTCGCTCGTGGGGTGCTGTCCAGGGGCTCTCTGCAGCGGCAGCAACCAGGAAGACCTGTGCCGCCCCTTCCGGGAGCTTCAGTGCACCAGGGTTCCAGATGGTCTTTGGCTTTTTCCTCTGGCGTCCGAGATGTGTGTGCAGGGAGCAGTCTCTTCTGGTTTCCCAGGCCTGTCTGCCTCTCTGAAGGTTTAGCTCTCCCTCCCACGGGATTTGGGTGCAGAGAACTGTTTATCCGGTCTGTTTCCTTCGGGGTCCGGCGGTGTCTCCGGCAGGGGTCCTGCCGCTCCTGGGCCACCAGGATTTTTAAAAAGCAAAAGAGAGTACTTTCCCCGTTAGAGCTAATAGGCTCACTTTCAATGGGCATGAGTAAACTCCTATTAGAAGGAAGTAGCTCCAGAATCTCTATCCTCATTCTAGCCCAGAATCATGTCCATATTTAACAGGGAGCAGCCAGTCTTAGTCCTTAGGATCAGCTAGAGCGGCTAAGGAAACCTGAGTCAATCTCAAATTCATTGACCAGGTCTCTAGTGATCTAATTACAGCAGAAAGGTAGTCCAAGTGCAAGAGCAAAGGAAAATGAAGGCATTGCAGCATTCATTATTTTTGCTCCTTGAGTTTGCAGGCCATGTAGTTAATATTAACTCCTTATTGTATGTCCAGTGTGGAGCGACCATCTTATGTGGCCCAGAGGTTGCTGTGGTTGATGATGAAAGATCAATGATGTGTGTTTCCTTTGTACTGAGTCAGGTTGCAGCATTCATTTCTGTATCAGGAACATCTTGAAAACCTAGCCTACAGGTCAAACTGGTGAGCCTTCACTATGGACAGAGTTCAGGATGCTACAAAAAGCAGCTACTAGGTTTGAAGGCTGGGAACACATGGGAAAAGTAGCACCAGATCTTGGGGTTTGGAGAAGTTGAGTAAATTCTTCCTCCTTGACAGAAGCTATTATCGCCTTATCCTGTGTATCTGTATTTGAGACAAGATCTCCATTTGTATCATAGACTGGTCTGGAATTTACTATGTGAACAAACTATCATCAGATTAACAGCAGTTCTCCTGTTTTAGCTTCCTCAGTGCTAAGCTCACAGGCATCTACCACTATGCCCAAGTATATTACTTTTTGAAAATATGTGGTCCATTGTTTGTTATGGAACTTGTTTGACTCTAAATGGTTGAGGTGATCACATGGCATCTGAATTCAGTCATTTAATGTATATTTTAATCTGGTAAATAATAAGAAAGACTACAGGAGCATAACAGGCCTATTTTCTTATGAAGCTTATGGTCAGTTGGGGAAGACAGTGAAAGGAAAAAGTTTAACATGCCGCCCTAGACAAAAGTTGAAACCAAAAGAAAGAAAAAATAGTCAGCCCTGGAACTGCCTGTTCCAGGAACTAGCTGATCACAGAAAGAGTAATTGCACCAGCTGGTTCAGCTACTTTGTTTCAGGAACTAGGTAACCATAATAACAGATGACCATAATAGTAGGAACTGGTTAACCATAAAATTAGATTAAAATCTTAACAAATAATGATGAGAAACAGGAGGGTCTTTTCTTTGTGATTTGATAACAATCATGAGAAATGAGAGGTTCTTCCTTGCGATACAGTATGGTTTTTCCTTTAAATACCCCTTCTTCCAACCATTTCAGGTCGAACTCCTCTACCCCTGTGTGGGATGTGAGTCTCAACACCAGTACACTGGTTTCTGTCATCCCTATCAATAAACCTCTTGTTGACTTCATGAAGATCGGACTCTCATGAGTTCTTTGGGGGATCGAATCGTCCTGAGACTTGAGTGAGGGTCTCCCTGCTCCAGGGGTCTTTCAACAGAGTAAAACAATGGGAAAAATGAAATATTATAGATGGCCTTTATGCTCTTCCTGATGGTCTGTGAGATCCTTAATGGTAAGGAGTACTGTTTCTGATTTCCTATCCCACACCCTCATCTACAGATGAACAAGTGATGATGACCTATAAAAGACTAATTTTGTGTATTCATTTCTCTCAGCCAAAAGAGACTCAGGAATTAAAAAAATAGAAATTGTCATTGATCTGTGAGGAGTGACTGATGTCACTAAGGACAAACACAATAGTGGCATCTGTGAGGAGTGACTGATGTCACTAAGGACAAACACAATAGTGGCAGGTCTTTTGGGATAAGAGATGATGATACAAGCTCTATTTCACACAAGGAAAATGTCTTTGTTTTTTTATTCTTTGTGATCTCCAGGCAGATGACCCTTGGAAGGGACACTTTACACCACGTTGTCTCAGTGTTTGCAGAGTCTATTTTCTCTCACACACAGCTTAGTGGAAGGAGCAGAGCTGTAAACAAAGGGATACTGCAGATACAATCCTCATTCTTCTAAGGTAGAGCATCAGTAACATCAGATCATAGAGCCACCGGGGAATCAGGGAAGGACCTTACTGGTTCCAACTGATTCAACTTTGCCCTGCAATAAAACTACACTACAATCATATGATCACATATTTTGGAATAAGCTTCAAATTGGTTTTTTGAGAAAGGGTCTTTCACCAGTCTTGGAGCTTGCCAAGTGGTCTAGGCTGGCTAGTTAGATTTCATGCCCTCTGCTTTGCTCTGCTTCCTCAGTGCTGGAATTATAAGCATGCATCATAATGAGGGTTGTATTCTTCCTTCCCTCCTTCCTTTCTTCCTTCTTACCTCCATTCCTTCTTCCCTTCCTCACTTTCTTCTTCTTTATCTGCTTCTCTTCCTTCATTCTTCCCTCCCTTCCTCTCTTGCTTCACTCTTCCCTCTCTTCTCTTTTTTCCTTTCTTGGTAAAACTGGCAAGGTGACATTCTGAGAAGAATAGAACTGAAGACACACTTGTTGGTTAAATTTTTGTCAACTAGAGTTACCTGAAAATAATGAAACACAACTGAGGAATTGCTTCCATCAGATTGGTTTATGGTGTGTTATGGACAATTTTCTTGATTAATGTAATGTGGGATGAGCCCCTATGTGGTCCCTTATGTATAAAAAAGCATACTACATAAACCAGGAGAGGCAAGCTAGTCATTGATATTCTTCCATATACTGTACTTCCAATATGGAAGGTTTTATTGCAGACTTTTTTTTTTACTGTTTGACAATTTCCTATATTCACATAATGTGTTTTTATTGAATCCTTCTCTATTCTTTCTCCTACAACCCCTCATCCCTAACACCTTTTACTTCTCAATTTCAGGAACTTTTTTAAAAAAAATATTGATCTAAATTTTATTTTACGGAGCCAATCATAGTGGTGGATACCTCTAATTCCAATACTTTGGAGGAAGAGGCATGAGGTTGTCTATGATTGTGAGGCTAGCCCAATGTACACAGTAAATACAGCACAGACAGAACTGCATAGAGAGATCCTGCTTGAAAAAGAAATAAAAACTGAACAACAAAATCTAAAAATATATATATGAGTATTTACCTTTATGAGTTTTGTGTACTACATGAGTCTCTGGTGCTCACAGAGACCAGAAGAAAATACCATGCCAACCTTGTCTCACTATCATGATTACCTAAAAATGAAGCGAACAAGCACAGTAGCAATAGTCATGCCAGAGTAAATGGTGCCTGTATGACTAGGTTAAAAGCCTACACAAAGAAATAAGGAATGCTAGAAGTAGGAGAAGTGATCTTCCCCAAGGAAAGGCATACCAATCAATTCTCAATAACAAATAGCCTTGAAAAACAGACATTTAAAGATTAATTAGCATGGCCCTCTCAATGGAATGTTGTTGTTTCATCTGCCAGGACAGGCAGAACTTGAGAGGGGGCTGGATTCACATCTACCATTCTCAATTCTGAGATTCTCAGGGTGTGGAACCTGCCTCAGTTTTACCAGTTCTGTTTGGTGGCATGGATCACTTACCTCAGTTTTGAGAGTATAATTATATTGTTTCCCTTCTTCTTTCTTCCATAAAACCCTACGATATCTTCTTGCTGTTTAAATTCATTGTTATTTTATGTATGTGTGTATATGCATATGCACACATATCTCAAAAATGTAACTTGCATACATCACACACTGAGGCAATGGGAAATATTACTGCATGATCCCATCCTAATCCCATAAAATTTTTCTATTTCCCGAAAAGTCCTGTTATTAGTATGTATCGCGGCCTATTGGGAAGTAACTGAATTCGCCAAGTATCTGATATTCAGCTCCTGAAAATTTTGATAAATCTTTAAAAGTACACTTAATATTAGAGCCTGCTAGTGGGATCTACCTGAATTTACATAGATACTGTGTATCAGTTCGTTACAATTTTGCTTTATCGTGAAGAGTACCCTACTGGGAACCTACTTAATTCACCGTGATACTTAGATTCGATTCGTGAAAATGGTGCTCTATCTTGAAAAGCACACTCATACAAGCATGTCCCATTGGGAACTCACTAAATTCGCCTAGAAATTTTGATTCCATTCGTGAAAATTTTTCACTATCCCGAACAGTCCAATTGTTACTATTGCGGCATATTGGAAACTAACTGAATTCACCAAGTTACTTAGATTCGGCTCACGAAATTTTAAAAATCTTTAAAAGTACACATATTACTAAAGCCTGCTAATGGGAACTACCTGAATTCACAAAGAAACAGTGTTTGAGTTTGTTAAATGTTGCTGTATCTTGAATAGTATGCTAATTACATGCGAATCCTATTGGGAACCTACTGAATTCACCATGATACTTATATTCCGTTTGTTAAAATGTTGCTATATCTTGAAAAGGACACTCATACAAGCATTGGGAACTCACTGAATTCGCTACAAATTTTGATTCCATTCTTGAAAATTTTTCTATATCCCGAAAAGTCCACTTATTACTATTGCGGCCTATTGGGAACTAACCGAATTCACCAAGTTACATAGATTCGCCTCGTGAAATTTTGATAAATCTTTAAAAGTACACATATTAATAGAGCCTGCTAATGGGAACTACCTGAATTAACAAATAGAGTGTTTCAGTTCGTAAAAATGTTGCTGTATCTTGAATAGTACCCTTATTCCATGCGAATCCTATTGGGAACCTACGGAATTCACCATGATACTTAGATTCCGTTCGTTAAAATGTTGCTATATCTTGAAAAGCACACTCATACAAGCATGTCCCATTGGGAACTCACTGAATTCGCCTACAATTTTTCATTCCATTCGTGAAAATTTTTTTATAACCCGATAACTTCACTTACTATAATTGTGGCATACTGGGAACTAAAAGAATTCACCTAGTTGCTGATATTCAGCTCGCGGAATTTTGATATATCTTGAAAACTACACATATTACTAGAGCCTGCTAATGGGAACAACCTGAATTAACAAATAAATAGTGTTTCAATACGTTAAAATGTTGCTGTATATTGAATAGTGACCTTATTACATCAGAATCCTATGGGGAACCTACTGAATTCACCAAGATACTTAGATTCCGTTCGTTAAAATGTTGGTTTGTCTTGAAAAGTACACGCATACTAGCATGTCCCATTGGGAACTCACTGAATTCGCCTAGAAATTTTGATTCCATTCGTCAAAATTTTTCTATAACCCGATAAGTCCACTTACTACTATTGCGTCATATTGGGAACTAAAAGAATTCACCTAGTTGCTGAGATTCGGCTTACGGAATTATGATATATCTTGAAAACTACACATATTGCTACAGCCTGCTAATGGGAACTACCTTATTTAACAAATTAAACACTGTTTCAGTTCGTTAAAATGTTGCTGTATCTTGAATTGTACCCTTATTACATGTGAATCCTATAGGGAACATTCTGAATTCAACATGATACTTAGATTCCATTTGTTAAAATGCTGCTATATATTTAAAAGTACATGCATACAAGCATGTCGCATTGGGAACTCACTGAATTCGCCTAGATATTGTGATTCCTTTCGTGAACATTTTTCTATATCCCGAAAAGTCCACTGATTACTATTGCGGCCTATTGGGAAGTAACTAAATTCACCAAGTTACTTAGATTCGGCTCACAAAATTTTGAGAAATCTTTAAAAGTACACATGTTACTAGAGCGAGCTAATGTGAACTACCTCAATTCACAAAGAAAGTGTTTCAGTTCGTTAAAATGTTGCTGTATTTTGAATAGTACACCTATTACATGTGAATCCTATTGGGAACCTACTGAATTCACCATGATACTTGGATAGCGTTGGTTCAAATAGTGGTATATAATGAAGAGTACACTCATACAGGCATGTCTCATTGGGAACTCACTGAATTCGCCTAGAAATTTTGATTCCATTCGTGAAAATATTTCTATGTCCCAAAAAGGTCACTTATTACTTTTGCGGCCTATTGGGAACTAACTGAATTCACCAAGTTACTTAGATTCTGCTCGCGAAATTTTGATATATCTTTAAAAGTACACACATTACTACAGCCTGCTAATGGGAACTATCTGAATTCACAAAAAAACACTGTTTCAGTTCGTTAAAATGTTGCTGTATCTTGAAAAGTACCCTTATTACATGTGAACCCTATTGGGAAGCTACTGAATTCACCGTTTGTTAAAATGTTGCTATACCTTGAAAAGCACACTCATAAAAGCATGTCCCATTGGGAACTCACTGAATTAGCCTAGAAATTTTGATTCGGTTCATGAAAATTGTTTTTATATATCCCGAAAAGTCCACTTATTACTATTGCGGCCTATTGGGAACTAACTGAATTCACCAAGTTATGTAGATTCGGCTCGCGATATTTTCATATATCTTGAAAAGTACACATATTACTAGAGCCTGCTAATGGGAACTACCTTATTTCACAAATACTGTTTCAGTTCGTTAAAGTGTTGCTGTATCTTGAATAGTACTTTTATTACATGCGAATCAAATTGGGAACCTACTGAATTCACCATGATACTTAGATTCCTTTCTTTAAATGTTGGTTTATCCTGAAGAGTACATTCATCAAGCATTTCCTACTGGGAACTCACTGAATTCGCCTAGAAAGTTGGATTCCATTCATGAAGATTTTTTCATATTCCGAAAAGTCCAATTATTACTATTGTGGCCTACTGGGAACTAACTGAATTCACCAAGGTACTAAGATTCGGATCGCAAAATTAGAGATATCTTTAAAAGTACACATGTTACTAGAGCCTGCTAATGGGAACTACCTCAATTCAAAAAGAAACAGTGTTTCAGTTCGTTAAAATGTTGCTGTATCTTGAATAGTACCTTATTACATGCGAATCCTATTGGGAACCTACTGAATTCATCATGATACTTAGATACCGTTAGTTATAAAAGTGGTATATAATGAAGAGTACACTCATACAGGCATGTCCCATGGGGAACTCACTGAATTCGCCTAGAAATTTTGATATCATTCGTCACAATTTTTCTATAACCCGATAAGTCCACTTACTACTATTGCGACATACTGGGAACCAAAAGAATTCACCTAGTTACTTAAATTCGGCTCGCGAAATTTTGAGAAATCTTTAAAAGTACATATATTACTAGAGCCTGCTAATGGGAACTACCTTATATTACAAATAGTGTTTCAGTTCGTTAAAGGGTTGCTGTATCTTGAATAGTACCTTTATTATATGTCCTATTGGGAACCTACTGAATTCACCATGATACTTACATTCCGTTCGTTAAAATGTTGGTGTATCTTGAAGAGTACATTCATACAAGCATGCCCCATTGGGATCTCACAGAATTCGCCTAGAAATTTTGATTCCTTTCGTGAACATATTTCTATATCCTGAAAAGTCCACTTATTACTATTGCGGCCTATTGGGAACTAACTGAATTCACCAAGTTACTTACATTCGGATCGCGAATTTTGAGAAATCTTTAAAAGTATACTTATTACTAAAGCCTGTTAATGGGAACTATCTGAATTCACAAAGAAACAGTGTTTGAGCACGTTAAAATGTTGCTGTATCTTGAAAAGTACCCTTATTACATGCGAATCCTATTGGGAACCTACTGAATTCACCGTGAACTTAGGTTCCGTCTGTTAAAATGTTGCTATATCTTTAAAAACACACTCATACAAGCATGTCCCTTTGGGAGCTCACGGAATTCGCCTAGAAATTTTGATTCCATTCGTGAAAATTTTTCTATATCCCGAAAAGACCACTCATTACTATTGCGGCCTATTGGGAACTAACTGAATTCACCAAGTTACTTAGATTCGGCTCGCGAAATTTTGATATATCTTGAAAAGTACACATATTACTAGAGCCTGCTAATGAAAACTACCTTATTTCACAAATAAACAGTGTTTCAGTTCGTTAAAATGTTGGTGTATCTTGAATAGTCCCCTTATTACATGTGAATTCTATTGGGCACCTACGGAATTCACCATGATACTTAGATTCCGTTCGTTAATATGCTGCTATATCTTGAAAAGTACACTCATACAAACATGTCCCATAGGGAACTCACTGAATTTGCCTAGAAATTTTGAGTCCATTCGTCAAATTTTTTTCTATATCCTGATAAGTCCACCTACTACTATGGCGACATACTGGAAACTAAAAGATTTCACCTAGTTTCTTAGATTCTACTCGCGAAATTTTGAGAAATCTTGAAAAGTACACACATTACTATAGCCTGCTAAAGGGAACTACCTGAATTCAAAAAAACACTGTTTCAGTTGGTTAAAATATTGCTATATCTTGAATAGTACCCTTATTACATGCGAATCCTATTGAGAACCTACTGAATTCACCAAGATACTTAGATTCCTTTCGTTAAAATGTTGGTATATCTTGAAGAGTACACTCATACAAGCATGTCCCATTGGGAACTCACAGAATTAGCCTAGTAATTTTGATTCCATTCGTGAAAGTGTTTCTATACCCCAAAAAGGCCACTTATTACTTTTGCGGTTTATTAGGAACTAACTTAATTTACAAAGTTACTTAGATTCGGGTAGCTAAAGTTTGATATATCCCGAAAAGTACACATATTACTAGAGCCTGTTAAAGGCAACTACCTGAATTAAAAAAAACACTGTTTCAGTTGGTTAAAATATTGCTATATCTTGAATAGTACCCTTATTACATGCGAATCCTATTGGGAACCTACTGAATTCACCAAGATACTTAGATTCCTTTCGTTAAAATGTTGGTATATCTTGAAGACTACACTCACACAAGCATGTCCCATTGGGAACTCACTGAATTCGCCTAGAAATTTTGATTCCATTCCTGAAAATTTTTTTATATCCTGAACAGTCCACTTATTACTATTGCGGCCTATTGGGAACTAACTGAATTCACCAAGTTACTTAGATTCAGCTCACGATATTTTTTTTTTATTAACTTGAGTATTTCTTATATACATTTTGAGTGTTATTCCCTTTCCCGGTTTCCGGGCAAACATCCCCCTCCCCCCTCCCCTTCCTTATGGGTGTTCCCCTCCCCACCCTCCCACCATTGCCGCCCTCCCCCCATAGACTAGTTCACTGGGGGTTCAGTCTTAGCAGGACCCAGGGCTTCCCCTTCCACTGGTGCTCTTACTAGGATATTCATTGCTACCTATGGGGTCAGAGTCCAGGGTCAGTCCATGTATAGTCTTTAGGTAGTGGCTTAGTCCCTGGAAGCTCTGGTTGCTTGGCATTGTTGTACTTTTGGGGTCTCGAGCCCCTTCAAGCTCTTCCAGTTCTTTCTCTGATTCCTTCAATAGGGGACCTATTCTCAGTTCAGTGGTTTGCTGCTGGCATTCGCCTCTGTATTTGCTGTATTCTGGCTGTGTCTCTCAGGAGCGATCTACATCCGGCTCCTGTCGGTCTGCACTTCTTTGCTTCATCCATCTAGTCCAATTGGGTGGCTGTATATGTATGGGCCAAATGTGGGACAGGCTCTGAATGGGTGTTCCTTCAGTCTCTGTTTTAATCTTTGCCTCTCCCTTCCCTGCCAAGGGTATTCTTTTTCCTCATTTAAAGAAGGAGTGAAGCATTCACATTTTGATCATCCGTCTTGAGTTTCGTTTGTTCTAGGGATCTAGGGTAATTCAAGCATTTGGGCTAATAGCCACGTATCAATGAGTGCATACCATGTATGTCTTTCTGTGATTGGGTTAGTTCACTCAGGATGATATTTTCCAGTTCCAACCATTTGCCTACGAATTTCATAAACTCGTTGTTTTTGATAGCTGAGTAGTATTCCATTGTGTAGATGTACCACATTTTCTGTATCCATTCCTCTGTTGAAGGGCATCTGGGTTCTTTCCATTTTCTGGCTATTATAAATAAGGCTGCGATGAACATAGTGGAGCACGTGTCTCTTTTATATGTTGAGGCATCTTTTGGGTATATGCCCAAGACAGGTATAGCTGGATCCTCAGGCAGTTCAATGTCCAATTTTCTGAGGAACCTCCAGACTGATTTCCAGAATGGTTTTACCAGTCTGCAATCCCACCAACAATGGAGGAGTGTTCCTCTTTCTCCACAACCTCGCCAGCATCTGCTGTCACCTGAGTTTTTGAGCTTAGCCAATCGCACTGGTGTGAGGTGAAATCTCAGGGTTGTTTTGATTTGCATTTCCCTTATGACTAAAGATGTTGAACATTTCTTTAGGTGTTTCTCAGCCATTCGGCATTCCTCAGCTGTGAATTCTTTGTTTAGCTCTGAACCCCATTTTTAATAGGGTTATTTGTTTCCCTGCGGTCTAACTTCTTGAGTTCTTTGTATATTTTGGATATAAGGCCTCTATCTGTTGTAGGGTTGGTAAAGATCTTTTCCCAATCTGTTGGTTGCCGTTTTGTCCTAACCACAGTGTCCTTTGCCTTACAGAAGCTTTGCAGTTTTATGAGATCCCATTTGTCAATTCTTGATCTTAGAGCATAAGCCATTGGTGTTTTGTTCAGGAAATTTTTTCCAGTGCCCATGTGTTCCAGATGCTTCCCTAGTTTTTCTTCTATTAGTTTGAGTGTGTCTGGTTTGATGTGGAGGTCCTTGATCCACTTCGACTTAAGCTTTGTACAGGGTGATAAGCCTGGATCGATCTGCATTCTTCTACATGTTGCCCTCCAGTTGAACCAGCACCATTTGCTGAAAATGCTATCTTTTTTCCATTGGATGGTTTTGGCTCCTTTGTCAAAAATCAAGTGACCATAGGTGTGTGGGTTCATTTCTGGGTCTTCAATTCTATTCCATTGGTCTATCTGTCTGTCTCTGTACCAATACCATGCAGTTTTTATCACTATTGCTCTGTAATACTGCTTGAGTTCAGGGATAGTGATTCCCCCTGAAGTCCTTTTATTGTTGAGGATAGCTTTAGCTATCCTGGGTTTTTTGTTATTCCAGATGAATTTGCAAATTGTTCTGTCTAACTCTTTGAAGAATTGGATTGGTATTTTGATGGGGATTGCATTGAATCTGTAGATTGCTTTTGGTAAAATGGCCATTTTTATTATATTAATCCTGCCAATCCATGAGCATGGGAGATCTTTCCATCTTCTGAGGTCTTCTTCAATTTCTTTCTTCAGTGTCTTGAAGTTCTTATTGTACAGATCTTTTACTTGCTTGGTTAAAGTCACACCGAGGTACTTTATATTATTTGGGTCTATTATGAAGGGTGTCGTTTCCCTAATTTCTTTCTCGGCTTGTTTCTCTTTTGTATAGAGGAAGGCAACTGATTTATTTGAGTTAATTTTATACCCAGCCACTTTGCTGAAGTTGTTTATCAGCTTTAGTAGTTCTCTGGTGGAACTTTTGGGATCACTTAAATATACTATCATATCATCTGCAAATAGTGATATTTTGACCTCTTCTTTTCCGATCTGTATCCCTTTGATCTCCTTTTGTTGTCTGATTGCTCTGGCTAGAACTTCAAGAACTATATTGAATAAGTAGGGAGAGAGTGGGCAGCCTTGTCTAGTCCCTGATTTTAGTGGGATTGCTTCAAGTTTCTCTCCATTTAGTTTAATGTTAGCAACTGGTTTGCTGTATATGGCTTTTACTATGTTTAGGTATGGGCCTTGAATTCCTATTCTTTCCAGGACTTTTATCATGAAGGGGTGTTGAATTTTGTCAAATGCTTTCTCAGCATCTAATGAAATGATCATGTGGTTCTGTTCTTTCAGTTTGTTTATATAATGGATCACGTTGATGGTTTTCCGTATATTAAACCATCCCTGCATGCCTGGGATGAAGCCTACTTGATCATGGTGGATGATAGTTTTGATGTGCTCTTGAATTCGGTTTGCCAGAATTTTATTGAGTATTTTTGCGTCGATATTCATAAGGGAAATTGGTCTGAAGTTCTCTTTCTTTGTTGTGTCTTTGTGTGGTTTAGGTATAAGAGTAATTGTAGATTCGTAGAAGGAATTCGGTAGGGCTCCATCTGTTTCAATTTTGTGGAATAGTTTGGATAATATTGGTATGAGGTCTTCTATGAAGGTTTGATAGAATTCTGCACTAAACCCATCTGGACCTGGGCTCTTTTTGGTTGGGAGACCTTTAATGACTGCTTCTATTTCCTTAGGAGTTATGGGGTTGTTTAACTGGTTTATCTGTTCCTGATTTAACTTTGATACCTGGTATCTGTCTAGGAAATTGTCCATTTCCTGAAGATTTTCAAATTTTGTTGAATATAGGTTTTTATAGTAAGATCTGATGATTTTTTGAATTTCCTCTGAATCTGTAGTTATGTCTCCCTTTTCATTTCTGATTTTGTTAATTTAGACGCACTGTCTGTGTCCTCTCGTTAGTCTGGCTAAGGGTTTATCTATCTTGTTGATTTTCTCAAAGAACCAACTTTTGGTCCTGTTGATTCTTTCTATGGTCCTTTTTGTTTCTACTTGGTTGATTTCAGCTCTGAGTTTGATTATTTCCTGCCTTCTACTCCTCCTGGGTGTATTTGCTTCTTTTTGTTCTAGAGCTTTTAGGTGTGCTGTCAAGCTGCTGACATATGCTCTTTCCTGTTTCTTTCTGCAGGCACTCAGCGCTATGAGTTTTCCTCTTAGCACAGCTTTCATTGTGTCCCATAAGTTTGAGTATGTTGTATCTTCATTTTCATTAAATTCTAAAAAGTTTTTAATTTCTTTCTTTATTTCTTCCTTGACCAGGTTATCATTGAGTAGAGCATTGTTCAATTTCCACGTATATGTGGGCATTCTTCCCTTATTGTTATTGAAGACCAGTTTTAGGCCGTGGTGGTCCGATAGCACGCATGGGATTATTTCTATCTTTCTGTACCTGTTGAGGCCCGTTTTTTGACCAATTATATGGTCAATTTTGGAGAAAGTACCATGAGGAGCTGAGAAGAAGGTATATCCTTTTGCTTTAGGATAGAATGTTCTATAAATATCCGTTAAGTCCATTTGGCTCATGACTTCTCTTAGTCTGTCGACATCACTGTTTAATTTCTGTTTCCATGATCTGTCCATTGATGAGAGTGGGGTGTTGAAATCTCCCACTATTATTGTGTGAGGTGCAATGTGTGTTTTGAGCTTTAGTAAGGTTTCTTTTACGTATGTAGGTGCCCTTGTATTTGGGGCATAGATATTTAGGATTGAGAGTTCATCTTGGTGGATTTTTCCTTTGATGAATATGAAGTGTCCTTCCTTATCTTTTTTGATGACTTTTAGTTGGAAATTGATTTTATTTGATATTAGAATGGCTACTCCAGCTTGCTTCTTCTGACCATTTGCTTGGAAAGTTGTTTTCCAGCCTTTCACTCTGAGGTAGTGTCTGTCTTTGTCTCTGAGGTGTATTTCCTGTAGGCAGCAGAATGCAGGGTCCTCGTTGCGTATCCAGTTTGTTAATCTATGTCTTTTTATTAGGGAGTTGAGGCCATTGATATTGAGAGATATTAAGGAATAGTGATTATTGTTTCCCTTTATATTCATATTTGGATGTGAGGTTATGTTTGTGTGCTTTCATTCTCTTTGTTTTGTTGCCAAGACGATTAGTTTCTTGCTTCTTCTAGGGTATAGCTTGCCTCCTTATGTTGGGCTTTACCATTTATTATCCTTTGTAGTGCTGGATTTGTAGAAAGATATTGTGTAAATTTGGTTTTGTCATGGAATATCTTGGTTTCTCCATCAATGTTAATTGAGAGTTTTGCTGGATACAGTAACCTGGGCTGGCATTTGTGTTCTCTTAGGGTCTGTATGACATCAGTCCAGGATCTTCTGGCCTTCATAGTTTCTGGCGAGAAGTCTGGTGTGATTCTGATAGGTCTCCCTTTATATGTTACTTGACCTTTTTCCCTTACTGCTTTTAATATTCTTTCTTTATTTTGTGCGTTTTGTGTTTTGACAATTATGTGACGGGAGGTGTTTCTTTTCTGGTCCAATCTATTTGGAGTTCTGTAGGCTTCTTGTATGCCTATGGGTATCTCTTTTTTTAGGTTAGGGAAGTTTTCTTCTATGATTTTGTTGAAGATATTTACTGGTCCTTTGAGCTGGGAGTCTTCACTCTCTTCTATACCTATTATCCTTAGGTTTGATCTTCTCATTGAGTCCTGGATTTCCTGTATGTTTTGGACCAGTAGCTTTTTCCGCTTTACATTATCTTTGACAGTTGAGTCAATGATTTCTATGGAATCTTCTGCTCCTGAGATTCTCTCTTCCATCTCTTGTATTCTGTTGGTGAAGCTTGTATCTACAGCTCCTTGTCTCTTCTTTTGGTTTTCTCTATCCAGGGTTGTTTCCATGTGTTCTTTCTTGATTGCTTCTATTTCCATTTTTAATTCCTTCATCTGTTTGATTGTGTTTTCCTGGAATTCTTTCAGGGATTTTTGCCATTCCTCTCTGTAGGCCTCTACTTGTTTATTAATGATTTCCTGTGTTTCCCTTAGTGTGTTCATGTCTTTCTTGAAGTCCTCCAGCATCATGATCAAATATGATTTTGAAACTAGATCTTGCTTTTCTGGTGTGTTTGGATATTCCATGTTTGTTTTGGCGGGAGAATTGGGCTCCGATGATGGCATGCAGTCTTGGTTTCTTTTGCTTGGGTTCCTGCGCTTGCCTCTCGCCATCAGATTATCTCTAGTGTTACTTTGTTCTGCTATTTCTGACAGTGGCTAGACTGACCTATAAGCCTGTGTGTCAGGAGTGCTGTAGACCTGTTTTCCTCTCTTTCAGTCAGTTATGGGGACAGTGTGTTCTGCTTTCCGGCGTGTAGTTTTTCCTCTCTACAGGTCTTCAGCTGTTCCTGTGGGCCTGTGTCTTGAGTTCACCAGGCAGCTTTCTTGCAGCAGAAAATTTGGTCTTACCTGTGGTCCCGAGGCTCAGGTTCGCTCGTGGGGTGCTGCCCAGGGGCTCTCTGCAGCGGCAGCAACCAGGAAGACCTGTGCCGCCCCTTCCGGGAGCTTCAGTGCACCAGGGTTCCAGATGGTCTTTGGCTTTTTCCTCTGGCGTCCGAGATGTGTGTGCAGGGAGCAGTCTCTTCTGGTTTCCCAGGCTTGTCTGCCTCTCTGAAGGTTTAGCTCTCCCTCCCACGGGATTTTGGTGCAGAGAACTGTTTATCCGGTCTGTTTCTTTCAGGTTCCGGCGGTGTCTCAGGCGCAGAAGACCTGCCGCTCCTGGGCCCTCCCCCACGGGAGCCCAGAGGCCTTATACAGTTTCCTCTTGGGCCAGGGATGTGGGCAGGGGTGAGCAGTGTTGGTGGTCTCTTCCGCTCTGCAGCCTCAGGAGTGCCCACCTGACCAGGCGGTTGGGTCTCTCTCTCACCGGGTCTGGGAGCAGAGAGCTGCTGCCACGATATTTTGATATACCTTGAAAAGTACACATATTACTAGAGCCTGCTAATGGGAACTACCTTATTTCACGAATAGTTATTCAGTTCGTTAAAATGTTGCTGTATCTTGAATAGTACCCTCATTACATGCGAATCCTATTGGGAATCTACTGATTTCACCATGATATTTAGATTCCGTTCGTTAAAATGTTGCTATATCTTGAAAAGCACACTCATACAAGCATGTCCCTTTGGGAAATCACTGAATTCGCCGAGAAATTTTGATTCCATTCGTGAAATTTTTCTATATCCCGAAGAGTCCACTGATTACTAAGGCTGCCTACTGGGCACTAACCGAATTCAAAAAGTTACTTAGATTCGACTCATGAAATTGTGATTAATCTTTAAAAGTACACATATTACTAGAACCTGCTAATGGGAACTACCTGAATCCACAAAGAAACAGTGTTTCAGTTCGTTAAAATGTTGCTGTATCCTGAATGGTACCCTTATTTCATGCGAATCCTATTGGGAACCTATTGATGTCACCGTGATACTTAGATTCGATTTGTTAAAATGTTGCTCGATCTTGAAAGCACACTCATACAAGCATGTCCCATTGGGAACTCACTGAATTCGCCTAGAAATTTTGATTCCATTCGTGAAAATTTTTCTATATCTCGAACGGACCAGTTATTAACTATTGGGGCCTATTGGGAACTAACCGAAGTCACCAAGTTACTTAGATTCGGCTCATGAAATTTGGATAAAATTATAAAGTACACGTATTACTAGAGCCTGATTTTGGGAACTACCTGAATTCACCTAGAAACAGTGTTTCAGTTCGTTAAAACTTTGCTGTATCCGGAATAGTACCCTTATTAAATACGAATCCTATTGGGAACCTACTGAATTCACCATGATACTTAGATTCTGTTCGTTAAAATGTTGCTATAGCTTGAAAAGCACACTCATACAAGCATGTCCCATTGGGAACTAACTGAAATCGCCTAGATATTTTGTTTCCATTCGTGAATATTTTTCTATATCGCGAACAGTCCACTTATTACTATTGCAGCCTATTGGGAAGTAACCGAATTCACCAAGTTTCTTAGATTCGGCTCACGGAATTATGATAAATCTTTAAAAGTACACATATTAGTAGAGCCTTGTAATGGGAACTACCCGAATTCACAAAGAAACAGTGTTTCAGTTCGTTAAAATGTTGCTGTATCTTGAATAGTACCCTTATTCCATGCGAATCCTATTGGGAACCTACTGAATTCACCATGATATTTAGATTCCGTTCGTTAAAATGTTGCTATATTGAAAAGCACACTCATACAAGCATGTCCCTTTGGGAACACACTGAATTCGCCTAGAAATTTTGTTTCCATTCGTGAAAATTTTTCTATATCCCGAACAGTCACTGATTACTATTGCTGCCTATTGGAAACTAACCGAATTCTCCAAGTTACTTAGATTCGGCTTGCGAAATTTTGATATATCACGAAAAGTACACATATTTCTAGAGCCTGCTAAAGGGAACTACCTGAATTCACAAAAAAAATAGTGTTTCAGTTCGTTAAAATGTTGCTGTATCTTGAATAGTCCCCTTAATACATGCGAATCCTATTTTGCACCTACTGAATTCACCATGATACTTAGATTCCGTTTCTTAAAATGCTGTTATATCTTGAAAAGTACACTCATACAAGCATGTCCAATGGGGAATTCACTTAATTCGCCTAGAAATTTTTATTCCATACGTGAAAATGTTTCTATATCCTGAACGGACCTGTTATTACTATTGCGGCCTATTGGGAACTAACCGACTTCACCAAGTTACTTAGATTCGGCTCATGAAATTTGGATAAAATTATAAAGTACACGTATTACTAGAGCCTGATTTTGGGAACTACCTGAATTCACCTAGAAACAGTGTTTTAGTTCGTTAAAAAGTTGCTGTATCCGCAATAGTACCCTTATTAAATGCGAATCCTATTAGGAACCTACTGAATTCACCATGATATTTAGAATCCTTTCGTTAAAATGCTGGTATATCTTGAAAAGTACACTCATACAAGCATGTCCCCTGGGGAACTCACTGAAATCGCCGAGAAATTTTGATTCCATTCGAGAAAAATTTTCTATATCCTGAACAGTCCACTCATTACTATTACGGCCTATTGGGAACTAACCGAATTCACCAAGTTTGTTAGATTCGGCTCACGAAATTTTGGTAAATCTTTAAAAGTACACATGTTACTAGAGCCTGCTAATTGGAACTACCTGAATTCACAAAGAAACAGTGTTTCAGTTCGTTAAAGTGTTGCTGTATCTTGAATAGTACCCTTGTTACATGCGAATCCTATTAGGAAACTACTGAATTCACCATGATACTTGAATTGCGTTGGTTAATATGTTGCTATATCTTGAAAAGCACACTCAAACAAGCATGTCCCGTTGGGAACTCACTGAATTCGCCTACAAATTTTGATTCAATTCGTGAAAAATTTTCTATATCCAGAATAGTCCACTTACTACTATTGCGGCCTATTGGGAACTAACCGAATTCACCAAGTTTCTCAGATTCTGCTCACAAAATATTTGATAAATCTTTAAAAGTACACATATTACTAGAGCCTGCTAATGGGAACTACTTGAATTCAAAAAGAAACAGTATTTCAGTTCGTTAAAATGCTGCTGTATCTTGAATAGTAACCTTATTACCTGCGAATCCTATTGAAAACCTACTGAATTCATCATGATACTTATATTCCGTTCGTTAAAATGTTGCTATATCTTGAAAAGCACACTCATACAAGCATGTCCCTTGGGAACTCACTGAATTCGCCTAGAAATGTTGATTCCATTCGTGAAAATTTTTCTATATCCCGAACAGTCACTGATTACTATTGCTGCCTATTGGGAACCAACCGATTTCTGCAAGTTACTTAGATTTGGCTCGCGAAATTTTGATATATCACGCAAAGTACACATATTTCTAGAGCCTGCTAAAGGGAACTACCTGAATTCACAAAAAAATAGTGTTTCAGTTCGTTAAAATGTTGCTGTATCTTGAATAGTCCCCTTATTACATGCGAATCCTATTTTGCACCTACAGAATTCACCATGATACTTAGATTCTGTTCCTTAAAATGCTGTTATTTCTTGAAAAGTACACTCATACAAGCATGTCCCCTGGGGAACTCATTGAATTCGCCTAGAAATTTTGATTCCATTCGAGAAAAATTTTCTATATCCCAAACAGTCCACTCATTACTATTACGGCCTATTGGGAACTAACCGAATTCACCAAGTTTGTTAGGTTCGGCTCACGAAATTTTGGTAAATCTTTAAAAGTACACATGTTACTAGAGCCTGCTAATTGGAACTACCTGAATTCACAAAGAAACAGTGTTTCAGTTCGTTAAAGTGTTGCTGTATCTTGAATAGTACCCTTATTACATACGAATCCTATTAGGAAACTACTGAATTCACCATGATACTTGGATTACGTTGGTTAATATGTTGCTATATCTTGGAAAGCACACTCAAACAAGCTTGTCCCATTGTAACTCACTGAATTCGCCTACAAATTTTGATTCAATTCGTGAAAATTTTTCTATATCCAGAATAGTTCACTTACTACTATTGCTGCCTATTGGGAACTAACCGAATTCACCAAGTTTCTCAGATTCTGCTCACAAAATATTTGATAAATCTTTAAAAGTACACATATTACTAGAGCCTGCTAATGGGAACTACTTGAATTCACAAAGAAACAGTATTTCAGTTCGTTAAAATGCTGCTGTATCTTGAATAGTAACCTTATTACCTGCGAATCCTATTGGGAACCTACTGAATTCATCATGATACTTATATTCCGTTCGTTAAAATGTTGCTATATCTTAAAAAGCAACTCATACAAGCATGTCCCTTGGGAACTCACTGAATTCGCCTAGAATTATTGATTCCATTCGTGAAAATTTTTCTATATCCCTAACAGTCCACTTCTTAATATTGCGGTCTATTGGGAACTAACCGAATTCACCAAGTTTCTCAGATTCTGCTCACGAATTTATGAAAAATCTTTAAAAGTGCACATATTAGTAGAGCCTGCTAATTGGAACTACCCAAATTCACAAAGAAACAGTGCTTTAGTTCGTTAAAATGTTGCTGTATCTTGAATAGTACCCTTATTACATGCGAGTCCTACTGGGAACCTACTGAATTCACCATGATATTTAGATTCCATTCGTTAAAACGTTGCTATCTTGAAAAGCACACTCATACAAGCATGTCCCTTTGGGAACTCACTGAATTCGCCTAGAAATTTTGATTGCATTCGTGAAAATTTTTCTATATCCCGAACAGTCACTGATTACTATTGCTGCCTAATGGGAACCAACCGAATTCTGCAAGTTACTTAGATTCGGCTCGCGAAATTTTGATATATCACGAAAAGTACACATATTACTCGAGCTTGCTAAAGGGAACTAGCTGAATTCACAAAAAAAATAGTGTTTCAGTTCGTTAAAATGTTACTGTATCTTGAATAGTCCTCTTATTACATGCTTATCCTATTGTGCACCTACTGAATTCACCATAATACTTAGATTCTGTTCTTAAAATGCTGTTATATCTTGAAAAGTACACTCATACAAGCATGTCCCCTGGGGAACTCACTGAATTCGCCTAGAAATTTTGATTCCATTCGAGAAAAATTTTCTATATCCCAAACAGTCCACTCATTACTATGACGACCTATTGGGAACAAACCGAATTCACCAAGTTTGTTAGATTCGGCTCACGAAATTTTGGTAAATCTTTAAAAGTACACATGTTACTAGAGCCTGCTAATTGGAACTACCTGAATTCACAAAGAAACAGTGTTTCAGTTCGTTAAAGTGTTGCCGTATCTTGAATAGTACCCTTTTTACATGCGAATCCTATTAGGAAACTACTGAATTCACCATGATACTTGGATTACATTGGTTAATATGTTGCTATATCCTGTATAGCACACTCAAACAAGCTTGTCCCGTTGGGAACTCACTGAATTCGCCTACAAATTTTGATTCAATTCGTGAAAATTTTTCTATATCCAGAATAGTCCACTTACTACTATTGCTGCCTATTGGGAACTAACCGAATTCACCAAGTTTCTCAGATTCTGCTCACAAAATATTTGATAAATCTTTAAAAGTACACATATTACTAGAGCCTGCTAATGGGAACTACTTGAATTCACAAAGAAACAGTATTTCAGTTCGTTAAAATGCTGCTGTATCTTGAATAGTAACCTTATTACCTGCGAATCCTATTGGGAACCTACTGAATTCATCATGATACTTATATTCCGTTCGTTAAAATGTTGCTATATCTTAAACAGCACACTCATACAAGCATGTCCCTTGGGAACTCACTGAATTCGCCTAGAATTATTGATTCCATTCGTGAAAATTTTTCTATATCCCGAACAGTCCACTTATTACTATTGCGGCCTATTGGGAACTAACCGAATTCAACATGTTACCTAGATTCGACTCACGAATTTATGAAAAAATCTTTAAAAGTACACATATTAGTAGAGCCTGCTAATTGGAACTACCCAAATTCACAAAGAACCAGTGCTTTAGTTCGTTAAAATGTTGCTGTATCTTGAATAGTACCCTTCTTACATGCGAGTCCTACTGGGAACGTACTGAATTCACCATTATATTTACATTCTGTTCGTTAAAATGTTGCTATCTTGAAAAGCACACTCATACAAGCATGTCCCTTTGGGATCTCACTTAATTCGCCTAGAAATTTTGATTCCGTTCGTGAATATTTTTCTATATCCCGAACAGTTACTGATTACTATTGCTGCCTATTGGGAACTAACCGAATTCACCAAGTTACTTAGATTCGGCTCGCGAAATTTTGATATATCACGAAAAGTACACATATTACTAGAGCGTGCTAAAGGGAACTACCTGAGTTCACAGAAAAACAGTGTTTCAGTTCGTTAAAATATTTCTGTATCTTGAATAGTCATCTTATTACATGCGAATCCTATTGGGCACCTACTGAATTCACTATGATACTTATATTACGTTCCTTAAAATGCTGTTATATCTTGAAAAGTACACTCATACAAGCATGTCCCATGGTGAATTCACTGAATTCGCCTAGAAATTTTGATTCCATTCGTGAAAATTTTTCTATATCCCGAACAGTCACTGATTACTATTGCTGCCTATTGGGAACTAACCGAATTCACCAAGTTACTTAGAATCGGCTCGCGAAATTTTGATATATCACGAAAAGTACACATATTACTAGAGCCTGTTAATGGGAACTACATTATTTCACAAATAAATAGTGTTTCAGTTCGTTAAAATGTTGCTGTATCTTGAACAGTACCCTTATTACATGCGAATCCTATTGGGAACCTTCTGAATTCACCATGATACTTAGATAGCGTGGGTTCACATAGTGGTATATATTGAAGAGTACACACATACAGGCATGTCCTCTTGGGAACTCCCTAAATTCGCCTAGAAATTTTGATTCCATTCGTGAATATGTTTCTATATCCCGAAAAGTCCACTTGTTACTTGTGCGGCCTATTATCTTAGTAACTTATATTAAGTAACTTAGATTCCGCTGGCGAAATTTTGATATCTCTTGAAAAGTACACATATTATTAGAGTCGGCTAATGGGAACTACCTTATTTCACAAATAAACATCTTGAAAAGTACACGCATACAAGCATGTCCCATTGAGAACTCACTGAATTCACGTTGAAATTTTGATTCCATTCGAGAAAAATTTTCCATATCCAGATAAGTC
Source organism: Rattus norvegicus (assembly GCF_021556685.1). Lineage (NCBI taxonomy): Eukaryota > Metazoa > Chordata > Mammalia > Rodentia > Muridae > Rattus > Rattus norvegicus. The sequence goes on along the minus strand of NC_141538.1, from coordinate 4,797,197 downwards.
TACTTATTACTAGTGCGGCATTGGGAACGAACTGAGTTCACCAAGTAACTTAGATTCCGCTGGCGAAATTTTGATATATCTTGAAAAGGACACATATTACTAGAGCTTGCTAATGGTAAGTACCTTATTTCACAAATAAACAGTGTTTAAGTTCGTTAAAATCTTACTGTATCTTGAACAGTACCCTTATTACATGCGAATCCTACTGGGAACCTACTGAATTCGCCATGATACTTAGATTGCGTCGGTTGAAAGAGTGGTATGTCTTGAAGAGTACACTCATACAGGCATGTCCCATTGGGACCTCACTACATTTGCCTAGAAATCTTGATTCCATTCGACCAAAATTTTCTATATCCTGAAACGTCCACTTGTTACTATTGCGGCCTACTGGGAACTAACTGAATTCACCAAGTTACTTAGATTCGGCTAGCGAAATTTTGATATATCTTGAAAAGTACACATATTACTAGAGCCTGCTAAAGGGAACTACATTATTTCACATAAACAGTGTTTCAGTTTGTTAAAATGTTGCTGTATCTTGAATAGTACTTTTAATAAATGCAAATCCTATTGGGGACCTACTGAATTCACCATGATACTTAGACTCCGTTCGTTAAAAGTAGGTATATCTTGAAGAGTACACTTATACAAGCATGTCCTATTTAGAACTCACTGAATTCGCGTTGAAATTTCGATTCCATTAGTGAAAATATTTCTATATCCCGATAAGTCCACTTATTACTAGTGTGGCATTGGGAACTAACTGAGTTCACCAAGTAACTTAGATTCTGCTGGCGAAATTTTGATATATCTTGAAAAGTACACATAGTACTAGAGCCTGCTAATGGGAACTACATTATTTCACAAATAAACAGTGTTTCAGTTCGTTGAAATGTTGCTATATCTTGAACAGTACCCTTATTACATGCGAATCCTATTGGGCACCTACTGAATTCACCATGATACTTAGATTCCGTTCTTTAAAATGATGTTATATCTTGAAAAGTACACTCATTCAAGCATGTGCCATGGGGAACTCACTGAATTTGCCTAGAAATTTTGATTCCATTCGACCAAAATTTTCTATATCTTGAAAAGTCCACTTATTACTATTGCGGCCTACTGGGAAATAACTGAATTCACCATGTTACTTAGATTCGGCTAGCGAAATTTTGATATATCTTGAAAAGTACACATATTACTAGAGCCTGCTAAAGGGAACTACATTATTTCACAAATAAACAGTGTTTCAGTTCGTTAAAATGTTGCTGTATCTTGAATAGTACTTTTATTAAATTCGAATCCTATTGGGGACCTACTGAATTCACCATTATACTTAGATTCCTTTCGTTAAAATGTTGGTATATCTTGAAGAGTACACTCATACAGGCATGTCACAATGGGAACGCACTAAATTCCCCTAGAAATTTTGACCACATTAGTGAAAATGTTTCCATATGCCGAAGTCCACTTGTTACTTGTGCGGCCTATTAACTTAATAACTTATATTAAGTAACTTAGATTCCGGTGGCAAAATTTTGATATATCTTGAAAACTACACATATTACTAGAGCCTGCTAATGGGAACTACCTTATTTCACAAGTAAACAGTGTTTCAGTTCGTTAAAATGTTGCTGTATCTTGAATTGTACCCTTATTACATGTGAATCCTATAGGGAACATTCTGAATTCAACATGATACTTAGATTCCGTTTGTTAAAATGCTGCGATATAATTAAAAGTACATGCATACAAGCATGTCCCACTAGGAACTAACTGAATTCGCCTAGATATTTTGATTCCATCCATGAATTTTTTCTATATCCCGAAAAGTTCACTTATTACTATTTCGGCCTATTGGGACCTATCTGAATTCACCAAATTACTTAGATTCGGCTAGCGAAATTTTGAGAAATCATTAAATGTACACATGTTACTAGAGCCTGCTATTGGGAACTACCATATTTCACAAATAAACAGTTGCTGTATCTTGAATAGAACCCTTATTACATGCGAATCCTATTGGGAACCTACTGAATTCACCATGATACTTAAATTCCGTTCGTTAAAATGTTGCTATATCTTGAAAGCACACTCATACAAGCATGTCCCTTTGGGAACTCACTGAATTCGCCTAGAAATTTTGATTCCATTCCTGAAATTTTTTCTATATCCCTAACAGTCCTACTGGGAGCTAACCGAATTCAAAAAGTTACTTAGATTCGGCTCATGAAATTTTAATTAATCTTGAAAAGTACACATATTACTAGAGCCTGCTAATGTCAACTTCCTGAATTCACAAAGAAACAATGTTTCAGTTCTTTAAAATGTTGCTGTATCTTGAATGGTACCCTTATTTCATGCTAATCCTATTGGGAAACTAGTGATGGCACCATGATACTTAGATTCGCTTCGTTATAATGTTGCCCGATCTTGAAAAGCACACTCACACACGCATGTCCCATTGGGAACCCTTATTACATGGGAATCCTACTGGGACCATCTGAATTCAACATGATACTTAGATTCCGTTTCTTAAAATGCTGTGATATAATTAAAAGTACACGCATACAAGCATGTCCCATTGGGAACTCACTGAATTCACCTAGAAATTTTGATTCCACTCGTGAAAATTTTTCTGTATCCCGAAGAGTCACTGATTATTATTGCTTCCTATTGGGAACTAACCGAATTCATCAATTTACTTAGATTCGGCTCGCGAAATTTTGTTATATCTCAAAAGTACACATATTAGTAGAGCCTGCTAAAGTGAACTACCCGAATTCACAAAGAAACGGTGTTTCAGTTCGTTAAAATGTTGCTGTATCTTGAATAGTACCCTTATTATATGCGAATCCTATTGGGCACCTACTGAATTCACCTTGATACTTAGATTGTTTTCCTTAAAATGCTTTTATACCTTGAAAAGTACACTCATACAAGCATGTCCCATGGGGAACTCACTGAATTTGCCTAGAAATTTTGATTCTATTCGAGAAAATTTTCTATATCCCGAAAAAACCACTTATTACTATTGCTGCCTACTGGGAACTAACTGAATTCACCAAGTTACTTAGATTCGGCTAGCGAAATTTTGATATAATTAAAAGTACATGCGTACAAGCATGTCCCATTGGGAACTCCCTGAATTCGCCTAGATGTTTTGATTCCATTCGTGAACATTTTTCTATATACCGAAAAGTCCACTTATTACTATTTCGGCCTATTGGGACCTAGTTGAATTCACCAAGTTACTTAGATTCGGCTAGCGAAATTTTGAGAAATCATTAAATGTACACATATTACCAGAGCCTGCTAATGGGAACTACCATATTTCACAAATTAAACAGTGTTTAAGTTCGTTAAAATGTTGCTGTATCTTGAATAGTACTTTTATTACATGTGAATCCTATTGAGAACCAACTGAATTCACCATGATACTTAGATTCCGTTCGTTAAAATGTTGGTATATCTTGAAGATTACACTCATGCAAGAATGTCCCATTGAGAACTCAATGAATTCGAGTTGAAATTTTGATTCCATTCGACCAAAATTTTCTATATCTTGAAAAGTCCACTTATTACTATTGCGGCCTACTGGGAAATAACTGAATTCACCATGTTACTTAGATTCGGCTAGCGAAATTTTGATATATCTTGAAAAATACACATATTACTAGAGCCTGCTAATGGGAACTACCTTATTTCACAAATAAACAGTGTTTCAGTTCGTTAAAATGTTGCTGTATCTTGAATTGTAACCTTATTACATGGGAATCCTATTGGGAACCTACTAAATTCACCATGATACTTAGATTCCGTTCGTTAAAATGTTGCTATATCTTGAAAGCACACTCATACAAGCATGTCCCTTTGGGAACTCACTGAATTCGCCTAGAAATTTTGATTCCATTCCTGAAATTTTTTCTATAACCCTAAGAGTCCTACTGGGAGCTAACTGAATTCAAAAAGTTACTTAGATTCGGCTCATGAAATTTTAATTAATCTTGAAAAGTACACATATTACTAGAGCCTGCTAATGGGAACTACCTGAATTCACAAAGAAACAGTGTTTCAGTTCTTTAAAATGTTGCTGTACCTTGAATGGTACCCTTATTTCATGTTAATCCTATTGGGAACCTAGTGATGGCACCGTGATACTTAGATTCGCTTCGTTATAATGTTGCCCGATCTTGAAAAGCACACTCACACAAGCATGTCCCACTGGGAAAACTTATTACGTGGGAATCCTACTGGGAACATTCTGAATTCAACATGATACTTAGATTCCGTTTCTTAAAATGCTGCGATATAATTAAAAGTACACGCATACAAGCATGTCCCATTGGGAACTCACTGAATTCGCCTAGAAATTTTGATTCCACTCGTGAAAATTTTTCTATATCACGAACAGTCACTGATTATTATTGCTGCCTATTGGGAACTAACAAAATTCACCAATTTACTTAGATTCGGCTCTCGAAATTGTGATATATCACGAAAAGTACACATATTAGTAGAGCTTGCTAAAGTGAACTACCCGAATTCACAAAGAAACAGTGTTTCAGTTCGTTAAAATGTTGCTGTATCTTGAATAGTACCCTTATTATATGCGAATCCTAATGGGCACCTACTGAATTCACCTTGATACTTAGATTGTTTTCCTTAAAATGCTTTTATACCTTGAAAAGTACACTCATACAAGCATGTCCCATGGGGAAATCACTGAATTCGCCTAGAAATTTTGATTCTATTCGAGAAAAATTTTCTATATCCCGAAAAAACCACTTATTACTATTGCTGCCTACTGGGAACTAACTGAATTCACCCAGTTACTTAGATTCGGCTAGCGAAATTTTGATATAATTAAAAGTACATGCGTACAAGCATGTCCCATTGGGAACTCCCCGAATTCGCCTAGATGTTTTGATTCCATACGTGAATATTTTTCTATATACCGAAAAGTCCACTTATTACTATTTCGGCCTATTGGGACCTAGTTGAATTCACCAAGTTACTTAGATTCAGCTAGCGAAATTTTGAGAAATCATTAAATGTACACCTAACACCAGAGCCTGCTAATGGGAACTACCATATTTCACAAATAAACAGTGTTTCAGTTCGTTAAAAAGTTGCTGTATCTTGAATAGTACCCTTATTACATGCGAATCCTACTGGGAACCTACTGAATTCACCAGGATACTTAGATAGCTTGGGTCCAAATAGTGGTATATCTTGAAGAGTACATTCATACAGGCATGTCCCAATGGGAACTCACTAAATTTGCGTAGAAATTTTGATTCCATTTGTGAAAATGTTTCTATATCCCGAAAAGTCCACTTATTACCTGAGCGGCCTATTGGGATCTAACTGAATTCACCAAGTCACTTAGATTCGGCTCGCGAAATTTTGATATATCACGAAAATCACACCTATTACTAGAGCCTGCTAAAGGGAACTACATGAATTCACAAAAAAGTTGCTGTATCTTGAATAGTACCCTTATTACATGCGAATCCTATTGCGATCATACTGATTTCACCATGATACTTAGATAGTGTGGGTTCAAATAGTGGTATATCTTGAAGAGTACACTCATACAGGCATGTCCCATTGGGACCTCACTAAATTTGCCTAGAAATTTTGATTCCATTTGATAAAGTGTTTCTATATCCCGAAAATTCCACTTATTACTTTTGCGGCCTATTGGGATCTAACTGAATTCTCCAAGTTACTTAGATTCGGCTCATGAAATTTTGATATATCATGAAAAGTACACATATTACTAGAGCCTGCTAAAGGGAACTATTTGAATTCACAGAAAAACAGTGTTTCAGTTCGTTAAAATGTTGCTGTATCTTGAATAGTCCCCTTATGACATGCGAATCCTATTGGGCACCTACTGAATTCACCATGATACTTAGATTCCGTTCCTTAAAATGCTGTTATATCTTGAAAAGTACACTCATACAAGCATGTCCCATGGGAAACTCACTGAATTCGCCTAGAAATTTTGATTCCATTCGACCAAAATTTTCTATATTCCGAAAAGTCCACTTATTACTATTGCGGCCTACTGGGAACTAACTGAATTCACCAAGTTACTTAGATTCGGCCAGCGAAATTTTGATATATCTTGAAAGCTACACATATTACTAGAGCCTGCTAATGGGAACTACTGTTTTCACAAATAAACAGCGCTTCAGGTCGTTAAAATGTTGCTGTATCTTGAACAGTACTTTTATTACATGCAAATCCTATTGGGAACCTACTGAATTCACCATGATTCTTTGATTCCGTTCGTTAAAATGTTGGTATATCTTGAAGATTACACTCATACAAGCATGTCCCATTGAGAACTCACTGAATTCGCGTTGAAATTATGATTCCATTCGTGAAAATTTTTCAATATCCCAATAAGTCCACTTATTACTATTGCGGCCTACTGGGAACTAACTGAATTCACCAAGTTACTTAGATTCCGCTGGCAAAATTTTGATATGTCTTGAAAAGTACACATATTACTAGAGCCTGCTAATGGGAATTACTTTATTTCACAAATAAACAGTGATTCAGTTCGTTATAATGTTGCTGTATCTTGAATTGAACCCTTATTACATGCGAATCCTATTGGGAACATTCTGAATTCAACATGATACTTAAGATTCCGTTTGTTAAAATGCTGCAATATTATTAAAAGTACACGCATACAAGCATGTCCCATTGGGAACTCACTGAATTCGCCTAGACATTTTGATTCCATCCGTGAACATTTTCTACATGCCAGAAAGTCCACTTATTACTATTTCTGCCTATTGGGACCTAGTTGAATTCACCAAGTTACTTAGATTCGGCTAGCGAAATTTTGAGAAATAATTAAATGTACATATATAAGTAGAGCCTGCTAATGGGAACTACCATATTCCACAAATAAACAGTGTTTCAGTTCGTTAAAAAGTTGCTGTATCTTGAATAGTACCCTTATTACATGCGAATCCTATTGGGAACCTACTGAATTCACCATGATACTTAGATAGCACGGGTTTAAATAGTGGTATATCTTGAAGAGTACACTCATACAGGCCTGTCCCATTGGGAACTCACTAAATTCGCCTAGAAATTTTGATTACATTCGTGAAAATGTTTCCTTATCCCGAAAAGTCCACTTATTACTTGTGCGGCCTATTAACTTATAACTTATATTAAGTAACTTAGATTCCGCTGGCCAAATTTTGAAATATCTTGAAAAGTACACATATTACTAGAGCCTGCTAATGGGAAGTACCTTATTTCACAAATAATCATGTTTCTGTTCGTTAAAATGTTGCTGTATCTTGAATAGTACTTTTATTACATGCGAATCCTATTGGGCACCTACTGAATTCACCATGATACTTAGATTCCGTTCGTTAAAATGTTGGTATATCTTGAAGAGTACACTCATACAAGCATGTCCCATTGGGAACTCACTGAATTCGCGTAGATATTTTGATTCAATTTGTGAAAATTTTTTTATATCCCGAAAAGTCCACTCATTACTATTGCGGGATTGGGAACTAACTGAATTCACCAAGTTACTTAGATTCCGATGGCGAAATTTTGATATGTCTTGAAAAGTACACATACTACTAGAGCCTGCTAATGGGAACTACCTCATTTCACAAATAAACAGTGTTTCAGTTCGTTAAAATGTTGCTGTATGTTGAATAGTACCCTTTTACATGCGAATCCTATTGGGAACCTACTGAATTCATCGTGAACTTAGATTCCGTCTCTAAAATTGGTGCTATATCTTGAAAAGCACACTCATACAAGCATGTCCCATTTGGAACTCACTGAATTCGCCTAGATATTTTGATTCCTTTCGTGAACAATTTTCTATATCCCGAAAAGTCCACTTATTACTATTGCGGTCTATTGGGAACTAACTGAATTCACCAAGTTACTTAGATTCGGCTAGCGAAATTTTGAGAAATCATTAAAAGTTCACATATTACTAGAGCCTGCTAATGGGAACTACCTGAATTAACAAAGAATCCCTGTTTCAGTTCGTTAAAATATTGCTATATCTTAAATAGTACCTTTATTACATGCAAATCCTATTGGGAACCTACTGAATTCACCATGATACTTAGATTCCTTTCTTTAAAATGGTATATCTTGAAGAGTACACTCATACAGACCTGTCCCATTGGGTACTCACTGAATTAGCGTCGAAATTTTGATTCCATTCGTGAAAAATTTTCTATATCCCAAAAAGTCCACTTATTAATATTGCGGTCTATTGGGAACTAACTGAATTCTCCAAGTTACTTAGATTCGGCTTGCGACGAATATATCTTGAAAAGTACACATATTACTAGAGCCTGCTAATGGGATCCACCTCATTTCACAAATAAACCGTGTTTCGGTTCGTTAAAATGTTGCTGTACCTTGAATAGTACCCTTATTACATGCGAATCCTATTGGGAACCTACTGAATTCACCATGATACTTAGATAGCGTGGGTTCAAATAGTGGTATATCTAGAAGAGTACACTCATACAGGCATGTCCCATTGGGAACTCACTGAATTTGCCTAGAAATTTTGATTCCATTCGTGAAAATGTTTCTATATCCCGAAAAATCCACTTATTACTTGTGCGGCCTATTGGGATCTAACTGAATTCACCAAGTTACTTAGATTCGGCTCGCGAAATTTTGATATATCTTGAAAAGTACACCTATTACTAGAGCCTGCTAAAGGGAAATACCTTATTTCACAAAAAACAGTGTTTCAGTTCATTAAAATGTTGCTGTATCTTGAATAGTCCCCTTATTACATGCGAATCCTATTGGGCACCTACTGAATTCACCATGATACTTAGATTCCGTTCCTTAAAATGCTGCTATATCTTGAAAAGTACATTCATACATGCATGTCCCATTGGGAACTCACTGAATTCGCCTAGAAATTTTGATTCCATTCGTCAAAATTTTTCTATAACCCGATAAGTCCACTTACTACTATTGCGACATACTGGGCACTAAAAGAATCCACCAAGTTACTTAGATTCGGCTCACGAAATTTTTAGAAGTCTTTAAAAGTACACATATTACTAGAGCGTGCTAATGGGAACTACTGATTTCACAAATAAACAGCGCTTCAGGTCGTTAAAATGTTGCTGTATCCTGAACAGTACTTTTATTACATGTGAATCCTATTGGGAACCTACTGAATTCACCATGATACTTCGATTCCGTTCGTTCAAATGTTGCTATATCTTGAAGAGTACACTCATTTCCCATTGGGAACTCACTGAATTCGCCAAGAAATTTTGATTCCATTCGTGAAAATTTTTCTATTTCCGAAAAGTCCACTTATTACTATCGTGGCCTATTGGGAACTAACTGAATTCACCAACAAATGAGATACCATCTATGACACAGAAGAGTTAGCAGGAGGAGGGCCAATGGGATAATGGATACATAGCGACACCAGTATAGTCAAGAATGGATTATTCGAGAGTGTTTCTGTGTATGTACATGGTGTACAGGCATACACACTTCTGTATGCAGGTGCAATCTACCTAATGTGTACTTGCAGAGGACAATGGTCCATGTCAATTTTCTTCTTCAATAATTTCTCCAGCTCATGTTTTTCAGTATTTTGTAAGTTCTATTAATTTTTGAAATTCTGTTCATATATTGTGTGTGTAGACGTTTGTGAGTGAGTATGTGTGTGTGTGTGTGTGTGTGTGTGTGTGAGAGTGAGTGTTCGCGCGCGTGCAAAATTTACAAAGCACATGTGAAAGTCTGGGAGCAACTAGCATGAGTTGGTTCTCTTCTGTCATCTGTCTGTCTAACAACTGACATTTCACCTGGGTAATCTTTCCAGCTGTCTACGGTATCATTTTGAATTTGTCTCTCAAGGGAGATTGTGGAGCTTACCTAAATTTGCTACACTGGCTAACCAGCAAATTTCAGAAATTCTGTTTGTGTGTCCTCTCAACCCTGCCTCTGGTAAGATAGAAAATCAACACCACAAACTTAGCTTTTTCATATGGGTGATAAAGATAAGAACTCAGGTTCTTATATTTTCACAGTACACTTTACCAAGTCATCTCTCAGTTTTTAAACAAGTTTCTTCTATAGTGAAATATTAGATCTATACTAGGCTGAAGTCTATATTTTCTCTAGTAGGAGTCATCTCAAACTGCAGATAAAAAGGCAAAACCCAGGAATATAAAATGAATTATTTTTTTCAAAATTTCTTGCATCTTTTTCATCACCTTCTCTCTGCCCTCATCCCAGTCCAGCATTGGTAGTTGAACTCTTGTCAATCTTCATGTTAAGCTTTAAGACATTCTCAATGTAGAAATGAGTAAACCTACTTACTACCAATATTAGTTATTTTTTTATTGATGTAAGAAAATATCTGATGAAAGAAGCTGAGAGGACTGAGTGAGCCAGAGTCAGGCTGACTCCATGACAAGCTGAAATCCAACAATTTGGGAGAATAGCCCTAAATTTATGTTTCTAAGAACTGAAAAAGACTGAAAAGGGTCAATTCCAGGAAAAAATACCACTTGCTGGCAGCCAATCAGGAAGATGCCTTATCACCTAGTCTGAGCCAACCTCATGGGCAACCAATCAGAAGCTGTAAAAGCTGCTGCACCAGCTAGCCTGAGACAAGTATAATTAAGTAGCAAAAGTCCCCAACTCCCTCAGTGTTTTAACCAATCACAAAGGCAGCCATACTCCTGGAGATAGAGCTAATCAGTAATAGGAATGAAAGATAAAAGTCACCCATTCCTACCCTAACAGACTTAAAATTGACCCTGAAATTTCCATAACGTTGTCTTCCATCCTGATGAATGGTAGACCCCCCTCCCTGCTGGCAGGTTATCTACAAAATAAACACTCTTTCCTGTTGCATATTATTTGAGTCTGGGGTATTCTGCCCAAATCATAGCCTCTTATACAACTTGATGAATAAAAGGTTTATTTTGCCTCTCACTTTGAAGACATTATCTATTTAACAGGGAGTTCATGACTACAAACTGTGTGAAACTCATCTTAACATTGCATTACAAGCAGAGAAATGAATGCTGTGCTCGGCTCAACTTTCTCCTTTTTATTCTATTCATGACTGCAGCACATTGAATGGTGCAGTCCACATTAAGAGTATTCTCACCTTAGTTAGGACAGTCATAATCCTCCCTTAGAGTCATTGTCTGGGATTTGTTTCCTAAGTGACTCTAGATCCTGTCATACATGGCAATTAATATTAATGACTACATTATCATCCCTCAGTATTTGTATATCTCAAATTTTACTAGCATAATTTCAACATGAATTAAATACATTATGAAATGAGAAGAGATGTTCTATACCATGTTGAGAATAGAGAGCAGCCGAGTCACAGAGACAGATTTGATTTATTTTTTCACATCTTCATCACATACTTTTCCCTTTCCTTTGTGGAGATATAGCATAAGACATTCCTAAAGGAGAGGTATTGCCAAGGATCAGAGATTGCCATATACTAAGCAGTGTTTTAGGAATTTTGCTTTATAACACAGAAGTATGATCTCCATCTTAAACATCTCATGTGTTTATTGTGTTTTGTGGAGGTAGGTAAACAAATGCAACCATGAGAATGTAGAGGTCAGAGGACAACTTGCAACATTCATTTCTCTCCCTCTAAAGTGTCGGGTCCAGAGATCAATCTCAGGTCATCAGGTTAGTGGTAAATGCCTTTACCAGGAAAGCCATCTTGTCCCACTTCCTTACACTGTCAGATAAGAAAATTGGATAGCTATTTAATTACACAGTTTGAACATGTATAGAAATATCATCCTGTACCTCCTAACAGCATTATACACATATTAAGCAATAAAAATTGATAACAAGAAACACATGGATTGTTGTTCATACACATCAAACAGCAAATCACATTCATCTTTATTTTTTTAATTAATATTTCATTTATTTATGGTCCATTTATTACCCTCCGCTCCCAGTCCCACCTTCTCCAGTTCCTCATCACATTCTCCCTCTCCCCTGCCTCTAAGTGTATGCTCCCCACCTCCCAGATAACCCCTTTCCCTGGGGCCTTAAGTCTCTCTAGAATTAGGTGCATCCTCTCTCACTAAGACAAGATTAGACAGTCCTATGTATGTGCTAGAGGCCATTGTCCAGCTTGTGTATGCTCCTTGTTGGTGGCTCAGTCCTGGAGTGGTCCCAAAGGTCTGGGTTAGTTGACCTACTGGTCTTCCTATGGGGTTGCCCTCCCCTTCAGCTCCTCCACTCCTTCCCTTAATACCTCCATAGGAGTCCCTGACTTCTGTCCAATGGTTGGGTGTCTGAATGTGTCTCAGTCAGCTTCTGGTAATGCCTTTCATAGGTCAGCCATGCTAGACTCCTGTGTGTAAGCATCAGTAATTGTCTCAGGCCTTGCTGCCCTCCAACCCCAATACAAGATGGATTCCAACTTGGGCTGATCACTTTACAGCTTTTCCTTCAGTCTCTTGTAAATTTTTGTCCTTGTAATTCTTTTAGTTAGGAACAATTCTGGATCAGAAATTTTAACTGTGGGTTGGTAACCAGTTTCCTTCACTTGGGACCCTCTCTATCTACTGGAAGTGGACTCTTTGAGTTCCCTCTCCTCACTGTTGGGTGTTTTGACTAAGATCACTCACATTTAGTCCCAGGAGTCTCTCATATCCCAGGTCTTTGGAACTTTCTACAAGCCTCCCCCAACCTTCAAGTGCCAGAAAGTGGATATTTTCATTTATTCTCCTGGACCTCTGGGCTTCTCTCCTTCTCCACTCTTCCCAAACCTGATTCTGTCCCCGTCCCCCTTTTTTTGGTAAACTTCTTAGTGTCTATGGGTCATATCCTGGATATTCTGTACTTTTTGATTAATTTTCACTTACCAGTGAGTACATACCCATGTTCTTTTTGGTCTGGGTTACCTCAATCAGGATATTTTTCTAGTTCCATCTATTTGGCTGCAAATTCACGATATCCTTGTTTTTATTAGCTGAATAGTATTCCATTATGCAAATGAATCACATTTTCTGTATATATTCTTTGGTTGAGGGACATCTGTAAGCTTTCAGGTTCTGGCTATAATAAACAAGGTGAACATAGCATGAACATAATGGAGTACATGTCCATGAAATATGGTGTAGCATCTTTTGGGTATATATATACAGGAGTTGTATAGCTGGCTCTTCAGGAAGAATCATATCCAATTTTCTCAGGAATCACCAGATTTATTGCCAGAGAGTTTGTACCAGTTTTCAATCCCCAGCAACAGAGGACTGTTTCATTCTATGCCTGTGTTTTCTATATTTCTTTAAGGATATTATTTGTATTCTGCTTGAAGGCCTCTATCAATACAATGGAATGGAATTTTATGTCAGTATATTGCCTTTCACTTATGTTAGGGTATTTAAGGCTTGCTGTGGTGGGAGAGCTGGGTTTCAGTGTTGCCAAATTACATTGACTTCTGTTGCTTGCCACCTGGTCACCTCTGATGTTAACTGGGCTGGGTGTCTGTGACTAGAGATGGACTCCTTGGGAGCTGGAGAGCTCTGTGACATGGATTAGAGCAGGCCTTCTGGAAGGCAAGCAGTGCTGTCTCTCAATGAAGGATAGGGGCTCCTTTGAACTTGGATAGTGCAAGCATCCTGTGTCCCTGGTTAGAGCAACCCTCCTGTATCATTGGCTAGGGCAGACTTCCTGGGAAATTCATTGGGACTATTCATTGCTACCTATGGAGCTGGAGACCAGGGTCAGTCCATGTATAGATTTGGATAGTGAATTAGTCCCTAGGAGCTCTGGTTGCTTGGCATTGTTGTTCATATGGGGTCTCAAGTTCCTTCAGCTCTTTCAGTCCTTTTTCTGATTCCTTCAACAGGGTTCCCATTCTCAGTTCAGTGGTTTGCTACTGGCATTCACCTATGTATTTTCTGTATTCTGGCTGTGTCTCTCAGGAGAGATCTATATCCGGTTCCTCTCAGCCTGCAGGAACTGTGCTTCATCTATCTTGTTGAGTTTGGTGGCTGTATATGTATGGGCCACATGTAGAGCAGGCTCCAAATGGGTGTTCCTTCAGACTCTGTTCTAAACGTTGCCTCCTTATCTGCTCCTAAGGGTATTCCTGTTGCCCTTTTAAAGAAGGAGTGAAGTATCCACATTTTGGTCATCCGTCTTGAGTTAACATGTATTCTGTGCATCTAGGGTAATTTGAGTATTTGGGCTAATACTTATCAACGAGTGAACACCATGTGTGATTTTCTGTGATTGGGTTACCTCGCTCAGGATGATATTTTCCAGTTCCATCTATTTGCCTATGAATTTCATGTACTCATTGTTTTTGATAGCTGAGTAATATTCCATTGTGTAGATGTACCACATTTTCTGTATCCATTCCTCTTTTGAAGGGCATCTGGGTTCTTTCCAGCTTCTAGCAATTATAAGTAAGGCTGCTATGAACATAGTGGAGCATGTGTCTTTGTTATATGTTGGAGCATCTTTTGGGTATATGCCCAAGAGAGGTATAGCTGGGTCCTCAGCCATTTTCTGAGGACCCTCCAGACTGATTTACAGAATGGTTGTAACAGTCTGCAATCCCACCAACAATGGAGGAGTGTTCTTCTTTCTCCGCATCCTCGCCAGCAACTTGTCCTGGTCTGTACCATGTTTGAGTTTCTGCTGGAGAATTTCAGACCTAGCAGAGCAAGGGAAAAAAGGTTTACTGAGGGATTGTCGATTCAGCTCTCCCTCCAACACCAGCTCTTTTGAGTTGGACAATCCAGCATGACCTGTCAGCTGAGGTCATTCCCCGCATCTCCAAGTGTCATAGAGTACCTGGGCTTGGATTTATATCTCAGCTTTTAAAAACTGCTAGAAACTGGACTGTGAACTACACACTGTACTAGTATTAAAAGAAAAATGAGCATATTTTTCAAAGGTCCAGGTATATTATATTGAATAATAACATTGTAACTATGTCTGAACCTGAGTTCAAGAGAGATATGACCAACCTAGAATACAGTTTGGATGCGTTAGAAAGAACCTGACCAGAATTGAAGTGAAGGTTGTGATTATTTTGTTAGTGAAGGAACCTGCGTAGGTTCCATTTGTAACCGCTGTATCTGCAAACACACAGAAAAACCATCTCACATCAAATCCATGGGCACTGCATAGATCCTGTAATCACTGAGAATGTTCTCCATGCATATCTTTCCAGCCTACACATGGAACATTAAAGGTGATTGTGATGTAGAACCATAACAGCACCCCTGTAAGACTATGGTTATTTTAATGCAATTTGTGAGAGAACAGAAGAGAAAATATTCTCAGATCTTATCAGAGCATTCACAGGAAGAAAGAAGTACAAAATACAAAGAAATCCTGAGGATCATACATATTGATTCATGGACAAAATTCATATAAACTGTACCAGAATAATACTCTGAGTAGTTCTTTAGCTTCCTGAGGCTGAAAACCATGACAGTGGTCAGCCACCCAAAAAGGGTAGTTAATTAGGGACAGGAAATCCAATTGGCTTCTGCCTGTGTTCCTACCTGATCTCAAAGATGTCAGAATGCTTCTGCATTGTTTCTCCCAAGTCACTTTCCTGGGTGATCAGTTTTCTGCTTCAGAGTGTCCTGCATTCTTTCCTCTAATTCTGGTCATCGGATGAGTGTACTGTCAATGGAAGCATGCATGCATGTGTGCACACACAAACACATGCACAGACACACAGACACACTAATACAAACTTGCAAACACACAATACATTTGTGTTCACACTATATAAGCATAGTACATTGCAGTCAAGTGTTTACTTTCACAGTTAATCCTTAATATAATGATTCCCCAGGATACTCTGGAGTCATAAAAACAAATGCTGAGTGAGATATGTACATAGTGACCATAGCCTATACACAGCTTAGTCAGTGATGTACTGAACTCTCATAAAATGACATAGAATCCGGGTTGTTGCTTATTGCCCAGTCTGACTTATCAAGTTCTCAAGGCTGTGTAGAGCAGGCTTGTTTCCCAGCAAAGGATCATATATTGGTGGTGGACTAGACTCTTTTTCTTGTTCACTGTTTCAGACTTTCCCCAAAGTGTGCAGCTTCTTTTTTAGGAGCTCTCTTTACCACAGTCTGACTGAATTCATGCCCAAAGCTATGCCCCCAGGATCAAAGGAAGTCTCCATATCCAGAATCCAAATGAACAATTTTTCTCCCTATAATGTGATTGTGTCACAGATATTTGGATTAAGTAAGTAAATGCTTACCTGGAATATCTCACACTGAGTCATAGTCCATTGAAGAGCTCCAACCTATGGTACATTTTCCCTCCTTGGCTGATGGAAATCTGGATGGTTTCTCCTTCAGGGCTACTCCGGGGACCACTACAACCCTGATGTGCCCTAGTTGCAATGGCAACACCTACTCCTTGTTGTGGAATCTCTGTGTCAACTAAAACATCTGTTCCACTTTATGAACATGACTTCTCATAGGCCTACATGTTCTTACACTCCCAGACCCATCTGAAGGTCCTCATTTCTCCTAACCCCATTGAGGCTGAACTTTACTCAGAGAAAATGATTTTGATTAACAGCACTTGCAGAATGCTACACAGATAACATAGGGGAGTGCTTTAGATTATTTGTGTACCTAAAGGGGCTCCTGAAACTGCCCTGTTCTTGCACCACAGCATAGCTATGGGACTTGCTGGATGATGATACAACTCCAAGCAACTCAAATTCTCAATGAATAAAATTCAATCCAAACTCCCAGAGGAAGTTGTACTGTGCCAAGTTAGCTAGAAAGAAATGGTAACAGGCAATGTGGAAAACAACCTTGGAGAAGACACAGTGAGTGACAAAACCTTCCAGTGACCTTTCACAATTAACGAAGAAGAGAGAAGGAACATAAACTCATGGATTTTATAGAGAAGCCTTGCCCTTACCTCCCTGTACTCCATTCCTTTGATGTGCTCCAAAGGATTTCAATGCAGATCAGTAGTTTTGCCCCTAATTACTTGAAAATCTAACTTTACAAGTATTTTTGTGCCTTTTTGGGGGGGTAGCTTTCTAAAGGTCTTTATTGTCCTGCTTCTATACCATAATGAAAAGGGACCTGTAAGCTCTAGGACGGTACCATTTGTTACCACAGTGAAACATGACTCACTTGAACATATTTCCCACTCCTCCCCCAGATTTCACAAGATGTTACAATTTTTTGAAAACGGAATAAATTAGTAAATTAAGCATCCTTTTGCTGTACAGAGCTAGATGGAGATGCCAAATGATTGGGCAGCTGTATTTCATGTTTGTAGGATGTAAAGTGAACACTTAGAGTATTTTTCTCATGAAACTTGGAAATAGAGTGAAACATAGGTTCACTACTGAACAAACAAAAACACATGACACACCTACACATACACACACACATACACACCTACACATACACACACACAAACACACACACACAGACACATACATACACACACACACACATACACACACACGCGCGCGCACGCAGATAAAACTTTGTTTTTATGCAGCACATTTCCTGTTGAGTGAGGAATTAGTGGGAGATGTGTTGTGTACAAGTCTTTTAGACTCAAGCAGGCTGTGCTGCCCTGGCCTGTACTCATTTCCACTTCAGGAAACCTTTCTATGCAGTTACTTGCTGGTCCTACAAGTAAGATACATGTTCTACACAGATAGCCTAAAAAACAAAACATCAAATTCCCAAGAGAGGGATTTCTAGAACAAGACTCCATCAAGCTCTATGTTGACTCAGCATAGGCCCCTCACTAAAACTACGCTGTTTCCTTCATAGAAGACTTTGGAAGCATCAGAAGAAGACAGTGACTCATGGTCAGTTACCAGGAACTTTTCATCACATTAGGCTTCATGTGATATTAAAACAACCTCAGTGGCAGTCAGAAAAAGGCTAAAGAAATAACATACACTGAATTTTCTGAAATGCAGCACTGTGTACAACACTGAGAGGGAATCTATCCTGAAAGAATGCCATGCCCAAGATATAGTCAGGAAAATAATGTCAGCAGAGGGATGCACTGCAGGATTCCATGCATGGTCATGGTGAAGTCAATAAGACAAACCAGAAATTTCCAGGGGGTACCTCTATTCAGGTAAAGTGAAGGAAGCTAATTCTTACTTTTAAGATAGATGAATGGTTTAAGAATGGGTTGAGACATAAGGGAAATCCAGGACTCAATGAGAAGTTCAAACCTAAGGATAATAGGTATCCTATTGAACTGCCAGCTCAAAAGACCAGTAAATATCTTCAACAAAATCATAGAAGAAAACTTCCCTAACCTAAAGAAAGAAATACCCATAAGCATACAAGAAGCCTACAGAACCCCAAATAGACTGGACCAGAAAAGAAACTCCTCCTGTCACATAATAATCAAAACACCAAACGCACAAAATAAAGAAAGAATATTAAAAGCAGTAAGGGAAAAAGTCAAGTAACATATAAAGGCAGACCTATCAGAATCACCCCAGACTTCTCGCCAGAAACTATGAAGGCCAGAAGATCCTGGACAGATGTCATACAGACCCTAAGAGAACACAAATGCCAGCCCAGGTTACTGTATCCTGCAAAACTCTCAATTAACATAGATGGAGAAACCAAAATATTCCATGACAAAACCAAATTTGCACAATATCTTTCTACAAATCCAACACTACAAAGGATAATAAATGATAAAGCCCAAAATAAGGAGGCAAGCTATACCCTAGAAGAAGCAAGAAACTAATCATCTTGGCAAAAAAAACAAAGAGAAGAAAAGCACACAAACATAACCTCACATCCAAATATGAATATAAAAGGAAGCAATAATCACTATTCCTTAATATCTCTCAACATCAATGGTCTCAACTCCCGAATAAAAAGACATAGATTAACAAACTGGATATGCAACGAGGACCCTGCATTCTGCTGCCTACAGCAAACACACCTCAGAGACAAAGACAGACACTACCTCAGAATGAAAGGGTGGAAAACAACTTTCCAAGCAAATGGTCTGAAGGAGCAAGCTGGAGTAGCCATTCTAATATCAAATAAAATCGATTTTCAACTGAAAGTCATCAAAAAAGATAAGGAAGGATACTTCATATTCATCAAAGGAAAATTCCACCAAGATGAACTCTCAATCCTAAGTATCTATGCTCCAAATAAAAGGGCACCTACATACGTAAAAGAAACCTTACTAAAGCTCAAAACACACATTGCACCTCACACAATACTAGTAGGAGATTTCAACGACCCACTCTCATCAATGGACAGATCATGGAAACAGAAATTAAACAGAGACATAGACAGACTAAGAGAAGTCATGAGCCAAATGGACTTAACAGATATTTATAGAACATTTTATCCTAAAGCAAAAGGATATACCTTCTTCTCAGCACCTCATGGTACTTTCTCCAAAATTGACCATATAATTGGTCAAAAAACGGGCCTCAACAGGTACAGAAAGATAGAAATAATCCCATGCGTGCTATCAGATCACCACGGCCTAAAACTGGTCTTCAATAACAATAAGGGAAGAATGCCCACACATACGTGGAAATTGAACAATGTTCTACTCAATGATAACCTGGTCAAGGAAGAAATAAAGAAAGAAATTAAAGACTTTTTAGAATTTAATGAAAATGAAGGTACAAAATACCCAAACTTATGGGACACAATGAAAGCTGTGCTAAGAGGAAAACTCATAGCGCTGAGTGCCTGCAGAGAGAAACAGGAAAGAGCATATGTCAGCAGCTTGACAGCACACCTAAAAGCTCTAGAATAAAAAGAAGCAAATACACCCAGGTGGAGTAGAAGGCAGGAAATAATCAAACTCAGAGCTGAAATCAACCAAGTAGAAACTAAAAGGACCATAAAGAATCAACAGAACCAAAAGTTGGTTCTTTGAGAAAATCAACAAGATAGATAAACCCTTAGCCAGACTAACGAGAGGACACAGAGAGTGTGTCCAAATTAACAAAATCAGAAATGAAAAGGGAGACATAACTACAGATTCAGAGGAAATTCAAAAAATCATCAGATCTTACTATAAAAGCATATATTCAACAAAACTTGAAAATATGCAGGAAATGGACAATTTCCTAGACATATACCAGGTACCTAAGTTAAATCAGGAACAGATAAACCATTTAAACAACCCCATAACTCCTAAGGAAATAGAAGCAGTCATTAAGGGTCTCCCAACTTAAAACAGCCCAGGTCCAGACGGTTTAGTGCAGAATTCTATCAGACCTTCATAGAAGACCTCGTACCAATATTATCCAAACTATTCCACAAAATTGAAACAGATGGAGCACTACCAAATTCCTTCTATGAAGCAACAATTACTCTTATACCTAAACCACACAAAGACCCAACAAAGAAAGAGAACTTTAGACCAATTTCCCTTATGAATATCGACGCAAAAATACTCAATAAAATTCTGGCAAACCGAATACAAGAACACATCAAAACAATCATCCACCATGATCAAGTATGCTTCATCCCAGGCATGCAGGGATGCTATAATATATGGAAAACCATCAACGTGATCCATTATATAAACAAACTGAAAGAACAAAGTCACATGATCATTTCATTAGATGCTGAGAAAGCATTTGACAATATTCAACACCCCTTCATGATAAAAGTCCTGGAAAGAATAGGAATTCATGGCCCATATCTAAACATAGTAAAAGCAATATAGAGCAAAGCAGTTGCTAACATTAAACTAAATGGAGAGAAACTTGAAGCAATCCCACTAAAATCAGGGACTAGACAAGGCTGCCCACTCTCTCCCTACTTATTCAATATAGTTCTTGAAGTTCTAGCCAGAGCAATCAGACAACAAAAGGTGGTCAAGGGGATACAGATCGGAAAAGAAGAAGTCAAAATATCACTATTTGCAGATGATATGATAGTATATTTAAGTGATGCCAAAAGTTCCACCAGAGAACTACTAAAGCTGATAAACAACTTCAGCCAAGTGGCTGGGTATAAAATTAAGTCAAATAAATCAGTAGCCTTCCTCTACACAAAAGAGAAACAAGCCGAGAAAGAAATTAGGGAAACAACACCCTTCATAGTAGAGCCAAATAGTATAAAGTAACTCGGTGTGACTTTAACCAAGCAAGTAAAAGATCTGTACAATAAGAACTTCAAACTCTGAAGAAAGAATTTGAAGAAGTCCTCAGAAGATGGAAAGATCTCCCATGCTCATGGATTGGCAGGATTAATATAGTAAAAACGGCCATTCTACCAAAAGCGATCTACAGATTCAATGCAATCCCCATCAAAATACCAATCCAATTCTTCAAAGAGTTAGACAGAACAATTTGCAAATTCATCTGGAATAACAAAAAATCCAGGATCGCGATAACTATCCTCAACAATAAAAGGACTTCAGGGGGAATCACTATCCCTAAACTCAAGCAGTATTACAGAGCAATAGTGATAAAAACTGCATGGTATTTGTACAGAGACAGACAGATAGACCAATGGAACAGAACTGAAGACACAGAAATGAACCCACACACCTATGGGCACTTGAGTTTTGACAAAGGAGCCAAAACCATCCAATGGAAAAAAGATGGCATATTGAGCAAATGGTGCTGGTTCAACTGGAGGTCAACATGTAGAAGAATGCAGATCGATCCATGCTTATCACCCTGTACAAAGCTTAAGTCCAAGTGGATCAAGTACCTCCACATCAAACCAGATACACTCAAACTAATAGAAGAAAAACTAGGGAAGCATCTGGAACACATGGGCACTGGAAAAAATTTCCTGAACAAAACACCAATGGCTTATGCTCTAAGATCAAGAATCGACAAATGGGATCTGATAAAACTGCAAAGCTTCTGTAAGGCAAAGGACACGGTGGTTAGGACAATACGGCAACCAACAGATTGGGAAAAGATCTTTACCAATCCTACAACAGATAGAGGCCTTATATCCAAAATATACAAAGAACTCAAGAAGTTAGACCGCAGGGAGACAAATAACCCTTTTAAAAAATGGGGTTCAGAGCTAAACAAAGAATTCACAGCTGAGGAATATCGAATGGCTGAGATACACCTAAAGAAATGTTCAACATCTTTAGTCATAAGGGAAATGCAAATCAAAACAACCCTGAGATTTCACCTCACACCAGTCAGAATGGCTAAGATCAAAAACTCAGGTGACAGCAAATGCTTGCGAGGATGCGGAGAAAGAGGAACACTCCTCCATTGTTGGTGGGATTGCAGACTGTTACAACCATTCTAGAAATCAGTCTGTAGGTTCCTCAGAAAATTGGACATTGAACTGCTTGAGGGTCCAGCTATACCTCTCTTGGGCATATACCCAAAAGGTGCCCCAACATATAAAAAAGACACGTGCTCCACTATGTTCATCGCAGCCTTATTTATAATAGCCAGAAGCTGGAAAGAACCCAGATGCCCTTCAACAGAGGAATGGATACAGAAAATGTGGTACATGTACACAATGGAATATTACTCAGCTATCAAAACAATGACTTTATGAAAATCATAGGCAAAGGGTTGGAACTGGAAAATATCATCCTGAGTGAGGTAATCCAACTACAGAAAAACACACATGTTATGCACTCATTGATAAGTGGCTATTAGTCCAAATGCTTGAATTACTTTAGATCCCTAGTACAAATGAAATTCAAGATGGATGATCAAAATGTGAATGCTTCACTCCTTCTGTAAAAGGGGAAGAAGAATACCCTTGGCAGGGAACAGAGAGGCAAAGATTAAATCAGACACAGAAGGACCAACCATTCAGAGCCTGCCCCACATGTGGCCCATACATATACAGCCACCCAATTAGACATGATGGATGATGCAAATAAGTGCAGGTCGACAGGAGCCAGATGTAGATCGCTCCTGAGAGACACAGCCAGAATACATCAAATACAGAGGTGAATTCCAGCAGCAAACCACTGAACTGCGAACCGGACCCCCGTTGAAGGAATCAGAGAAAGAACTGGAAGAGCTTGAAGGAGCTCGAGACCCCTTAAGAACAACAATGCCAAGCAACCAGAGCTTCCAGGGACTAAGCCACTACCTAAAGACTATACATGGACTGACCCTGGACTCTGACCTCATAGGTAGCAATGAGTATTCTAGTAAGATCACCAGTGGAAGGGGAAGCCCTTAGTCCTACTAAGACTGAACCCCCAGTGAATGTGATTGTTGGGGGGAGGGCGGCAATGGGGGAAGGATGGGGTGGCGAATACCCATAAAGAAGGGGAGGGGGAGGGACTAGGGGGATGTTTGCCCGGAAACCGGGAAAGGGAATAATACTCGAAATGTAAATAAGAAATACTCAAGTTAATTAAAAAAAAAAAGAATGGGTTGAGACAAATAAGAGAGGGGGCTCCACCTGGAACTGGACAAGTGATGCAAAGACTGTTGTCCAGCACAAAACAGGAAGCTTCAGATTTGTTGAGAGACCTAGGCTCAAAGGACTAAGTTAAAGAATGACTAGACAAAATCAGATGTCATTAACTGGCCTCCCCGCATACCCGCTAAGATGCAGGTCCACACAGTAATGCACCTTTCTTAGTGAGAATTGGGGGTATATATGAATAACTTTGTTCTTGAAGTCTCAAGCCTGTCATGCATACCCTCAGCCTTTGAGAAACCTTTTCCACATCCCTGCACTTCTAACCAGCTTCAGATTGTGAGGCCCAGATATGAACTCTCCAGGAGCCCTCAAATGAGACAGGACTGACATCCTGCTACTCAGGCTCTGTCACTTATCCAAGATCTATGAAGCATGAAGGCACCATCTTCATATACAGGGAAAAGGGGGAAGGAAGAACAAAAACCACCAAAAATGACAATGAGAACCATTTCTTTGGCATTTACACCAGGCTCTCCTCCTTGAAAACTACTTACTTCCTGGAGTCTCACAGGACACCTGTAAAGAAAATGAGCTCCACACTTTTGCTTCATCCATCAAAGCCCTGTTCTAGTCTCAAGAGGGGCTCTCACATAGCATCCTCCACACATAATGGCATGTAGCACTGTGATGTGTGATCAACATATCTCCCTTAATAAACTGCAGATTCTCGAAGAGCAGGAGCATTTGTTTCCAAACATGCAGTTTCTTGAAAATGGGCTATCTCCACAGAAATCCTTGTAAATGGTCACATAAATGAACACTTGGATGAGACCCAGGTCAGAACATGGATCTGTCAATAGACAGTTACATTGCTTCGTCTATGTTTATGGTAAGACATGAGGACAACCTGACCCTGAGACCTAATCCTACCTATTCTTGCTTGGCACTGGGGACACAGATGTTCATTATATCCTCTTCACAGAACCTCTTTGCCTCCACATAGGATGCTGTCAGTTCAGTCTGCTCCACCAGCAGATCTCTGTTCTCATTCAGCAAAATCTTTATATTGTTCTTCAGTTGAGTTTGTTCACGCAGGAGCTGGGAGTGCCTGATGCTGAACCACAAACAAAAAAATGGTAAATCCCAGCCAGCTTGTTTTTACCTGTCAATCTTGCAAGTACAATCATCCCTTCAAGGGTCCTCATCCCCAAACATCCCCAGAATAGAGCCACAGTATACAAGTTAGCACCAATTAGAGGAGGTCAAATCCAGAATCCACATTCCACATGAATCAAAGTACTTCTGAAAATCCTGACACTACGACGGTTTATATAAATCCAGGAAGCAGAAATGGTCCATATGGGTGCTTATTTGTGCATGGTAGGCTAAAACCATCTTCACATAGTGGGAAAATCCCCTCTGAGGAGTAGTTGAAGACCCAATAGCTATACAATCTTTCCATGTGTTTCTCATGGATCACAGATCTTTAAATCTCCTGTCAGAGACTTAGAGGTTCAGAGTTGATTGATATTCTCATCATGGTACAAAACTTTCTATCTAGAGGATCCTCAATGGGGAAAATAACAATTGGAGGGTCTTCTACACTCTTCACATGTAGCATAATTGAGTCCAAGAGCTACAAATCTAAGACACTTGCCAGGAGGCAGGCTTCTTGTTAAGAGTCAGACACTACAGAACCAGAGCCCTGATTTTGTTCAAAGTCATACAGGACAGAAGCATTCCCTGCCTAGTGCTGGGTTCTCATCTCTGTCAGTGACTCACCGGTAGGAACTGTTCACTTGTATGAACTCCTTGTATCTCTCCATGGCATCACTTATTGAGTTGGTCATCATTTGCATAGCCATTATTCTCATTGAATGTTCAGATTGAAGTATTGGCAATTCAACATCCAGCCTGTGTTAGGGCATGGCCCAAGGAAAAAATAACCATTTGAACCCATGATTTTAGAATTAGGAGAAATGTAAAAAAATCCAATAAAAAATTCAAATTTAAGAAATGAGCAGGGAGAGGTGGGCACTTCTGAGGCTGCAGAGCAGAAGAGACCACCAACACTGCCCACCCCTGCTCACATCCCTGACCCAAGAGGAAACTGTATACGGCCTCTGGGTTCCCCTAGAGGAGGGTCCAGGAGAAGCAGGTCTGCTGCATCTGAGACACCGCTAGAACCTGAAGGGACGGACCAGGTCAAAGGTTCTCTGCACCCAAATCCCATGGGAGGGAGAGCTAACCCTTCAGAGAGGCAGACATGCCTGGGAAACTAGAAGAGACTGCACTCTGCACACATCTCTGACGCCAGAGGAAAGCATCAAACGCCATCTGGAACCTTGGTGCACGGAAGCTCGCGGAAAGGGCGGCACAGATCTTCCTGGTTGCTGCCACTGTGGAGAGCTCATAAGCAACACCCCACAAGCAAACTTGAGCCTCGGAACCACAGGTAAGACCAACTTTTCTGCTGCAAGTGCCCTGCCTGGTAAACTCAAGACACAGGTCCACAGGAACAGCTGAAGACCTGTAGATAGGAAAAACAACACGCTCGAAAGCAGAACACTCTCTCCCCATAACTGGCTGAAAGAAAACAGGAAAACAGGTCTCCAGCACTTCTGACACACAGGCTTATAGGACAGTCTAGCCACTGTCAGAAATAGCAGAACAAAGTAACAGGAGAGATAATCTGATGGCGAGAGGCAAGCGCAGGAATCCAAGAAACAGAAACCAAGATTACATGGCATCATTGGAGCACAATTCTCCCGCCAAAGCAAACACGGAATATCCAAACACACCAGAAAAGCAAGATCTAGTTTCAAAATCATATCTGATCATGATGCTGGAGGACTTCAAGAAAGACATGAGGAACTCCCTTAGAGAAACATAGGAAAATATTAATAAACAAGTAGAAGCGTACAGAGAGGAATCGCAAAATCCCTGAAAGAATTACAGGAAAACAAGAATAAACAAGTAGAAGCCCATAGAGAGGACTCACAAAAATCCCTGAAAGAATAACAGGAAAACACAATCAAACAGTTGAAGGAACTAAAAATGGAAATAGAAGCAATCAAGAAAGAACACATGGAAACAACCCTGGATATAGAAAACCAAAAGAAGAGACAAGGAGCTGTAGATACAAGCTTCACCAACAGAATACAAGAGATGGAACAGAGTATATCAGGAGCAGAAGATTGAATAGAAATCAATGACTCAACTGTCAAGGATATTGTAAAGTGGAAAAATCTGTTGGTCCAAAACATACAGGAAATCCAGGACTCAATGAGAAGATCAAACCTAAGGATAATAGGTATAGAAGAGAGTGAAGAATCCCTGCTCAAAAGACCAGTAAATATCTTCAACAAAATCATAGAAGAAAACTTCCCTAACCTAAAAAAAGAGATACCCATAGGCATACAAGAAGCCTACAGAACTCCAAATAGATTGGACCAGAAAAGAAACTCCTCCTGTCACATAATAGTAAAACACCAAACACACAAAATAAAGGAAGAATATTAAAAGAAGTAAGGAAAAAGTCAAGTAACATATAAAGGCAGACCTATCAGAATCACCCCAGACTTTTCACTAGAAACTATGAAAGCCAGAAGATCCTGGAAAGATGTCATACAGACCCTAAGAGAACACAAATGCCAGCCCAGGTTACTGTATCCTGCAAAACTCTCAATTAACATAGATGAAGAAACCAAGATATTCCATGACAAAACCAAATTTACACAATATCTTTCTACAAATCCAGCACTACAAAGGATAATAAATGGTAAAGCCCAACATAAGGAGGCAAGCTATACCCTAGAAGAAGCAAGAAACTAATCGTCTTGGCAAAAAAAACAAAGAGAAGAAAAGCACACAAACATAACCTCATATCCAAATACGAATATAACAGGAAGCAATAATCACTATTCCTTAATATGTCTCAACATCAATGGCCTCAACTCCACAATAAAAGGACATAGATTAACAAACTGGAAACGCAACAAGGGCCCTGCATTTGCTGCCTACAAGAAACACACCTCAGAGTCAAAGACAGACACTACCTCAGAGTGAAAGGCTGGAAAACAAATTTCCAAGGAAATGGTCTGAAGAAGCAAGCTGGAGTAGCCATTCTAATATCAAATAAAATCGATTTTCAACTAAAATTCATCAAAAAAGATGAGGAAGGAGACTTCATATTCATCAAAGGAAAATTCCACCAAGATGAACTCTCAATCCTAAATATCTATGCCCCAAATACAAGGTCACCTACATACGTAAAAGAAACCTTACTAAAGCTCAAAACACACATTGCACCTCACACAATAATAGTGGGAGATTTCAACACCCCACTCTCATCAATGGACAGATCATGGAAACAGAAATTAAACAGTGATGTCGACAGACTAAGAGAAGTCATGAGCCAAATGGACTTAACGGATATTTATAGAACATTCTATCCTAAAGCAAAAGGATATGGCTTCTTCTCAGCTCCTCATGGTACTTTCTCCAAAATTGACCATATAATTGGTGAAAAAACGGGCCTCAACAGGTACAGAAATATAGAAATAATCCAATGCGTGCTATCAGACCACCATGGCCTAAAACTGGTCTTCAATAAAAATAAGGGAAGAATGCCCACATATACGTGGAAATTGAACAATGTTCTACTCAATCATAACCTGGTCAAGGAAGAAATAAAGAAAGAAATTAAAGACTTTTTAGAATTTAATGAAAATGAAGGTACAACATACCCAAACTTATGGGACACAGTCAAAGCTGTGCTTAAGAGGAAAACTCATAGCGCTGAGTGCCTGCAGAAAGAAACAGGAAAGAGCATATGTCAGCAGCTTGACAGCACACCTAAAAGCTGTAGAACAAAAAGAAGCAAATACACCCAGGAGGAGTAGAAGGCAGGAAATAATCAAACTCAGAGCTGAAATCAACCAAGTAGAAACTAAAAGGACCATAAAGAATCAACAGAACCAAAAGTTGGTTCTTTGAGAAAATCAACAAGATAGATAAACCCTTAGCCAGACTAACGAGAGGACACAGAGAGTGTGTCCAAATTAACAAAATCAGAAATGAAAAGGGAGACATAACTACAGATTCAGAGGAAATTCAAAAAATCATCAGATCTACTATAAAAGCATATATTCAACAAAACTTGAAAATATGCATGAAATGGACAATTTCCTAGACAGATAACAGGTACCAAAGTTAAATCAGGAACAGATAAATCAGTTAAACAACCCCATAACTCATAAGGAAATAGAAGCAGTCATTAAAGGTCTCCCAACTAAAAAGAGCTCAGGTCCAGACGGGTTTAGTGCAGAATTCTATCAGCCCTTCATAGAAGACCTCATACCAATATTATCCAAATTATTCCACAAAATTGAAACAGATGGAGCACTACCGAATTCCTTCTATGAAGCCACAATTACTCTTATACCTAAACCACACAAAGACCCAACAAAGAAAGAGAACTTCAGACCAATTTCCCTTATGAATATCGACGCAAAAATACTCAATAAAATTCTGGCAAACCGAATCCAAGAGCACATCAAAACAATCATCCACCATGATCAAGTAGGCTTCATCCCAGGCATGCAGGGATGCCTTAATATATGGAAAATCATCAACGTGATCCATTATATGAACAAACTGAAAGAACAAAACCACATGATCATTTCATTAGATGCTGAGAAAGCATTTGACAATATTCAACACCCCTTCATGATAAAAGTCCTGGAAAGAATAGGAATTCAAGGCCCATACCTAAACATAGTAAAAGCAATATAGAGCAAACCAATTGCTAACATTAAACTAAATGGAGAGAAACATGAAGCAATCCCACTAAAATCAGGGACTAGACAAGGCTGCCCACTCTCTCCCTACTTATTCAATATAGTTCTTGAAGTTCTAGCCAGAGCAATCAGACAACAAAAGGTGGTCAAGGAGATACAGATCAGAAAAGAAGAAGTCAAAAAATCAATATTTGCAGATGATATGATAGTATATTTAAGTGATAACAAAAGTTCGACCAGAGAACTACTAAAGCTGATAAACACCTTCAGCAAAGTGGCTGGGTATAAAATTAACTCAAATAAATCAGTAGCGTTCCTCTATACATAAGAGAAACAAGCCGAGAAAGAAATTAGGGAAACGACACCCTTCATAATAGAGCCAAATATTATAAAGTACCTCGGTGTGATTTTAACCAAGCAGGTGAAAGATTTGTACAATAAGAACTTCAAGACTCTGAAGAAAGAAATTGAAGAAGACCTCAGAAAATGGAAAGACCTCCCATGCTCATGGATTGGCAGGATTAATATAGTAAAAACGGCCATTCTACCAAAAGCGATCTACAGATTCAATGCAATCCCCATCAAAATACCAATCCAATTCTTCAAAGAGTTAGACAGAACAATTTGCAAATTCATCTGGAATAACAAAAAACCCAGGATAGCTAAAACTATCCTCAACAATAAAAGGACTTCAGGGGGAATCACTATCCCTGAACTCAAGCAGTATTACAGAGCAATAGTGACAAAAACTGCATGGTATTGGTACAGAGACAGACAGATAGACCAATGGAAGAGAACTGAAGACACAGAAATGAACCCACACACCTGTGGGCACTTGATTTTTGACAAAGGAGCCTAAACCATCCAATGGAAAAAGGATAGCATTTTCAGCAAATGGTGCTGGTTCAACTGGAGGTCAACATGTAGAAGAATGCAGATCGATCCATGCTTATCACCCTGTACAAAGCTTAAGTCCAAGTGGATCAAGTACCTCCACATCAAACCAGATACACTCAAACTAATAGAAGAAAAACTAGGGAAGCATCTGGAACACATGGGCACTGGAAAAAATTTCCTGAAAAAAGCACCAATGGCTTATGCTCTAAGATCAAGAATGGACAAATGGGATCTGCAAAGCTTCTGTAAGGGAAAGGACACTGTGGTTAGGACAAAACGGCAACCAACATATTGGGAAAAGATCTTTACCAATCGTACAACAGATAGAGGCCTTATATCCAAAATATACAAAGAACTCAAGAAGTTAGACCACAGGGAGACAAATAACCCTATTAAAATATGGGGTTCAGAGCTAAACAAAGAATTCACAGCTGAGGAATGCCGAAAGCCTGAGAAACACCTAAAGAAATGTTCAACATCTTTAGTCATAAGGGAAATGCAAATCAAAATAACCCTGAGATTTCACCTCACACCAGTCAGAATGGCTAAGATCAAAAACTCAGGTGACAGCAAATGCTGGCGAGGATGCGGAGTAAGAGGAACACTCCTCCATTGTTGATGGGAGTACAACCATTCTGGAAATCAGTATGGAGGTTCTTCAGAAAATTGGACATTGAACTGCCTGAGGATCCAGCTATACCTCTCTTGGGCATTTACCCAAAAGATGCCCCAACATATAAAAAATACATTTGCTCCAATATGTTCATCGCAGCCTTATTTATAATAGCCAGAAGCTGGAAAGAACCCAGATGCCCTTCAACAGAGTAATGGATACAGAAAATGTGGTACATGTACACAATGGAATATTACTCAGCTATCATAAACAATGACTTTATGATAATCATAGGCAAATGGTTGGAACTGGAAAATATCATCCTGAGTGAGGTAACCCAATCACAGAAAAACACACAAGGTATGCACGCATTGATAAGTGGCTACTAGCCCAAATGCTTGAATTACCCTAGATGCCTAGAAAAATGAAACTCAAGACAGATGATCCAAATGTGAATGCTTCACTCATTCTTTAAAAGGGGAACAAGAATACCCTTATCAGGGAATTGAGAGGCAAAGATTAAAACAGACACAGAAGGAACACCCATTCAGAGCCTGCCCCACATGTGGCCCATACATATACAGCCATCCAATTAGAAGAGATGGATGAAGCAAAGAAGTGCAGGCCGACAGGTGCCGGATGTAGATCGCTCCTGAGACTCACAGCCAGAATACAGCAAATACTGAGACGAATGCCAGCAGCAAACCACTGAACTGAGAATAGGACTCCATTGAAATAATCAGAGAAAGAACTGGAAGAGCTTGAAGGGGCTCGAGACCCCATATGTACAACAATGCCAAGCAACCAGAGCTTCAAGGGACTAAGCCACTACCTAAAGACTATACATGGACTGACCCTGGTCTCTGTCCTCATAGGTAGCAATGAATATCCTAGTAAGAGCACCAGTGGAAGGGGAAGCCCTGGGTCCTGCTAAGACTGAACCCCCAGTGAACTAGATTGTTGGGGGGAGGGAGGCAATGGGGGGAGGATATGGATGGGAACACCCATAAAAAAGTGAGGGGGAGGGATTAGGGGGATGTTTGCCCGGAAACCGGGAAAGTGAATAAAACTCGAAATGTATATAAAACATATACAAGTTAATAAAAAACTGAAATAAAAAAATAATAAAATCAGAAATATTTAAAAAAAGAAGAAAAGAAAAGCTATTAACGTTTACATGGTCCCCAAAATAGCTGAAAAGAAACAACACAAGAAAGAGCTTAAACACCACACACGTGCTCGTGCGCGCGCGTGCCACACTCACACACACACCCTGTTTCTCTCCCTTATACATTCAACCAATGTTGTTTTGAGACCATTGAGTGCAACCATTGATTGTAAAAGTTTAAATTCACAGAGGAAGGAAGGAAGATGGAGGAAGACAAAGATGATCCAGATTCTGTGTGGCTTTAAATAGCCCACAGGTAGCTGTGAATATCTTGTAAGGGATGGATAATTACAGGACAATTTGTCTTATCTAGTTCCAGAGGGAGAGGACTTCATCATGGCTAGGAAGTATCAAAGCAGCACGAAAAGCTGCAAGATCACATCTTGTAACAGAAATCCAGAGCAGTCAGAGAGAAACAGAAATAAGCTGCCTCAGGCTCCTGTCACCATAGCCAGAGCTGCTCTGACTGCCCTGCCTTCCCCTCCTCCATGAGGTCGGTGTCCTAACTGGCCAGTACAAACCAACAATGGATATGTTGATTTAGTCGAATATGTTGTCACAGCCGTGAGAAAAATAACAATTACCAACATTTCCCTGAAAGGAGAAGTGCTGGCCACCTCATCAGATTCCTGACTTTTCACAAAGCATTCAGTCACAAGAAAGAAGTGAGTATCTGGAATCATCAAAAGACGAAAGCTGTTAAAAGTCACTATTTGTGCAGTTTCCAGGGATGACAAGTTCAGGTTGAAAAGAGAGCATCAAAGTTAGTTATTCAAAAGCTCTTAATGTTGCACAAAGCCGTTTTCACTACAAAGCCTTAATTAAAGTCGCCCCTTAATTATTTATGTGCCACCCAGTGCATTCCAATGATTTCCCTAGAAGTGGCACCTAACCTTCTGCAGAGTAGAGAGCTTTGCATACAGTGACTCAGTGACATTCATTCAGACTACTTGCTGATTCTTCCAGGTTGCCTTCAACTGCAGAGAAAGGTGAGAGCTCATGAGGACTCTGATGTGATTAAGAGCTAGGACAGTGCTGGTATTGTGGATACTCATTTAAGGCCCAGAGAAATGTAAAACTCTAAGGTTTTTGTTTGTTTGTATTGTTTTGTTTTTGTTTTTTGATGTTTTAAAACGTCAGCTCACAGGAGAACAATCAGGCTGAGACTCGAACAGATTTTAAAGAACTAATAACAACCCTGATGAAAGAAAAGTGATCAAGTTATCTAATGCAGCCTCCTGGTGAACAGACTGACTCTGAGGTTGCAGGAGAAACTATCTGGCAAACTCTAGCCCTGGGCAGGTGAGCTAGACCACTTGAGAGAGAAGTATCCCAATCTGGGCCATCTCCATAGTCCCCAAAGCAAAGAGCAAGGATTCATTGGATTCTTATATTCCTAGCTCTTGGAGGGTGGAAGCCAGAGGAGCAAAGTGCTCAAGGTCATCTTTGGCTACATCAGTGTGTTTGAGGTCAGGCTGAGCTTTGTAACACCTTATCTCAGAAAGCAAACACGCAAAGGAAAATCCCAGAAAAAAAAAACAAATGAGCCACATAGGCACTCACAAAACCTCCAGCATCCTGACAGGATGAGAGAAATGTCTTTCCACTTGGACATCTATGGCAAGAAAGCTACAGACCGTGAACTTTCACATTTTGATGAGCAGAGGGAAAAATTGAGGATGCATCCTGGTGTCCACGAAGCAGGTCAGCCAACATCTGTGCAGCTGCTGGTGGGAGGTGGTGGGAGAAGGCATTGTGGGAAGCTCTGTGACCAGTGAGACTCAGGATAGGAAAACATCCAGTCTGTTAAACTGAATTTTGGATTCACAAATACGGAGTGAAAAAAAAAAAGAAAGAAAAAAAAAGAAAAGGAAAAAAGAAAAAAGGAAGTCAGGTTCAGGGCTTTTGGTTTTTCAGTGATTTGAGTGCAGTCCTTGATCCCTTTGGAGTTGAGTTGTGTTCAGGGTGAGAGATATAGACCTATTTTCATTTCTCTGTATGCTGCTATTCACACCATCTGTCTGCCAAGATGCTGAGTTTTCCCCAGTGTGTAATTTTGTTTCCTTTGTGAAAAACAAGGTGTTTTTACATGTATGGAATTACATCTGGATCAGAGTCTTCAATTCTATACATTGATTAATGTGTCTATTATTTCAATAATATGCTTTTTTTATTACTGTAAGCTTTTTAATACAACTTGAAATCTGGGAAAAAAAGTTTAAATCCACTGTAATGACATGTATTCTGTGTTTTTCTACAGTTTACCATACAAAGTTATCCCTTCAACGATTTCCATGGAGATAAATATCAATAATTTATCAATTAAATTCAAATACATTCATTTAATTAATTTCAGGTTAGTTTACCAAATCAACTGCAAGACCTCAACTCAAACATGAGGGATGATTCTACTACAAAAATCATAACTTTTAACAACTTATGGCATCTATAATTTATTATTTGAGTATGTGCTTAGACAATATCCCCTGTAAACTTAGCTTGGCTTAAAACTCATGAACAATATAATGTAGCAGTTTGATCCAGTTCTTCCACACAGTGCCATGCTCCGAGAACTAAGACTCAGACTCAAGATATATTTACAAATACCTTGACTATATAGTGAGGCTCTTCTCTAACTAGATCACAATTTAGAATAACTGACTTATTTTAACCTACATTCTTTAACATGCCCACTTAACCATGTTCAGGTACTTAGTGTCTCTCTCCTCACATCTTCCAAGGTGAGTCTACTGCCGCATTCTATCGCAGAATTATGTTTTCTCCCAGATTTCCCACTTCTTATTTACCACCTAAAAAATAAGGCATCAGATTTATTATTAACAAGTGCCATACTCATATAGACATTAGATATTCTCTCAGTAATTCCCCTTTGAAGTAAAATAATTGTCTCTATTTCAAATATCAATTGAATAAAATTATAAAAATTATAATAGTTATAAGGTGTGATATATATTTACAATACCAAGTCCATAGTATGTGGTAATTAAGAAAAATATCCTTTTATCTATCCTATCCTGGTGAGTTCAGAGTTCTGGATCTAAATCACATTTTATCCTAACTTGCATTAACAACCTAAAACCATCTTTTTAGGTCTAATAAATCTTCTTAAATATAGCAAATTAAACTTTTATTGAGACTATGATTATCTTTTATTCAACACCAAAAGACAACTATGAAGAAATATTTCCTGACTAAGTAGGAAGTGCAGACAAACACTTTCAAATTTTTAAAAATGGCAGACAGTTGGCTGTCGAGACCACTTCAAAGTATTCTAAGACATTGGAGCACTGTCTTCAGCTCTCTTGTTCAAAGTATCTGACAAACCTTATGTGAAGCAGGAATTACCAAGGATTCGCTTACCCTGTATTGGCAAAGCTTGGCAATCAAGTTCCATGCATTTGTTTTCATTTTGATTTCTTTTCTTTTCTGGGTGGCATTCTGTCTGACGATTAAGGTAGGGCACTTTCTTGGTCCAGAAGCTAGCTTGCCACAAATGAAAACAGCTCTAAATGGAGTTTCTTTGGTGCTCATTATCATCTTCTTCTAAGTTTAATGAGGTACAGCTGGGATCTGATATGTTTTGAAAGACCCTCAGACCGAGGAGACTCTCGCTCCAATCCTGAGGGCACCCACCACCCCATAAACATGCGGGACTCAGTCTTGATGTAGGTTTACTTTGGGATACCAATGCACTGGGGCTTGAGACAGTCCTCACGCAGGAGGAATGTGAAGAGCCCAGACCAGCAGAAATGTACAGCTTATATAATCATTTAAGGTTTCACAGTTCCATTAGCTCAGCTAAGTTCGTATATGAGAAAACTTTACGATGGCAGCGTTGAATGACCACTCTGCTCATATTTTGACCTTATATTCTGGTTTTCTTATATTTTTATGTCAATCTTACTTTTTTAACATCATTCTTATTTTTATATGCCTATGAAAGTGTTAGTATATGTGCCTTGATCTTATGTACAAGACAGAATACAGTTTGTGGTGTTAGAGCTTCCCTTCCACCATCGAAGAAATAGGAAACAATAAAACTGCCAGGTTTGGTGCCAAACATCTTACCTGTATGGTATACTGTTCTGAATACAATTTCAATTAACCATTTGGCCTTCCTGATTTCTCACCTGAAACTAGATAAAGTCTGAATCACTAAATTCTTATACCAACACCACCAAATGAAGAAGAATGAAACATAAATAATGAAAAAATAGTGACAGTTGTAAACTGCTAATTGTTGATGTGTGTTCTGTTGCTATGTATGATGTTAAATACTACCACAAAATCTGTTTGTTCCCAGGGATGTGGAGATCCTCACATGCACCAAGGCTAATATAACATTCCTCCTTAGTTTAAAACTACTGTATGAATAAAGATGCCTACAGTCTATAGCTGAGCTGAAGAGAGGCAGGCAGAGCTGCAGTTCCTGGGCTTGAATTCTGATGCAGAGACCATGAGGAGGAAATCAGAGAGAAGAAGAAAGAAGGAGATGCCATGAAGTAGATGGTTCATGAGAACATGGGCATGAGGGCTGGCCATTAGGAGTAAGAGTAGCCTACCTGAATCATGGAAAGTTATATCTCAGAGTTATTGATAGGGAAGTAGACATAATAGAGAGTTGATATCCACCCAGCTTTAATGCTACTAAGTCTTACAATAAATATGAAGGTTTTGTGTCTTTTATGTGGGAACTAAATGATCTAAGGTGGTGTAGAAACCCCCACATAATATTTATACCACAAGAAATAAGTAAATGTCTGCTAAAAACAATTACATAAGATCCATTTCGATAATATCATCTCACCCTACTATGCAGTGTGATACACAGATATAGTGAAATTTCCCAGTGATACTACAGCCAGGATCAACAGTTTTGAAACAAAAAAGAATCTATTTCTCCTGCTGACTTTTTCATTCACATTGCAGTGTAATATAATCCACTTTGACTAGTTGTAAACTTTCCTCTGCTAAAGCCAGAATTTTGGAAGTAAGAATTATTTTCAGAAATTCAATGTTTGATTTAAAAGTCAGAAAATAGTTTCCATAGACAAGGACTTTTATGTACAAAATGAATGAAACAGAATTTTTCCAGCCCTCTGAGACAACTAGTGTATATTGAGCACAGAATTGCTCAGTTGAATATAAATGATTTTCATACTTGAAAGAGCTAAATAATTTATGTTACTTTCATTATCTTTTGAGCTAATGATTTTCTTAGCAGAATTTTTTATTTCTAAAGAACTTGAGGAATGAAAACCTCATTCCAAATTTTCAGTGGAACATGCACACACACACATATCTGTGTATTCATGATTGCCTTTTCATAATACTTATCAAATATGTTTATAAGGTTGTAGATAATTGGATCAGCATCTATGATCACTTACTGCTATTGCAGAGAACTGGGGTTGGTTCAGAGCACATATATCAGGCTGATTACAACGGCCTGTTTCAGGTACAAAGGATGTTATGCCTCTTCTTGGGTTCCAGGATATGTGTGATACACATGAACTCATACAGGCACAGAGACACAGACACAAACACATGCATGCAAACTTTAACAAAAAATCTAATTAAAAAGTTTATTCATAGTGCAGTAGAGTTTGCTCAGTGCTTCTGCCAAGCTTGCGGACCTGATAGTGCCCATGGTTTATCCCCATGAACAACATGGAGGAATAGGAGAACTGAGTACAAGTTGTCCTCTGACCTCCAACAAACAGGGTTTGGTTCCATTGCATTCGCACACGTACAAATAAACAAATACAAGTATTATTTAAATTTTAATTTATACGAGCTAAATTTTGTAGAATATTTTAACACAAATGTTATTTTTTTAATGAGTACTATCTCTAGAAAATTCAAGTTCATGAACAGCTATAAGCATGCCAATCCCTACTATGACTAAGTGGTTGTGAAGAAATCTGTAACTCGTGGTAACTATCTCAAGCTTGGTAGTGTTCTATTCATATCTTATATTCTCAGTTATAGTTGTTGACTGGGACTGGGGTAGTAGATTATTTGGTAAAGTAAATATCTGTCTAGACTGAGAACTTGAGTTTAATGCTACAAGAAAACATGTTAAAAACTTATGGATAGCGGACTCTCCCCCCACCTCCCCACAATTAAGTTTTTTTGAGCTGTCCTAGAGATCTCACTTGCATCCAGGTCAGCTGTCTCACAAATGACTATAACTACATTCCCAGGGAAATTTGATATTCTCTTCTAGTCTCAGATAGCACCATCTCACATATATATTAATTAAAATTTGAAAGTACAAAATTGCTCTCTCCTCCAGCCGAGCAAGATGCCCAAAGGAAAGAAGGCCAAGGGGAAGAAGGTGGCCCTGGCCCTCACCTTGGTCAAGAAACAGGAGGCCAAAAACTTGGTCAATCCTTTGTTTGAGAAAAGGCCTAAGAACTTCTGCATTAGACAGGACATCCAGCCCAAAAGAGACCTCACATGCTTTGTCAATGGCCCTGCTACCTCAGGCTACAGCAAGAGGCATCCTGTATAAGCAGCTCAAAATATCTCCTGCCATCAACCAGTTCACCCAGGCCCTGGACAGGCAAACAGTGACTCAGCTGCTTAAGCTTGCCCACAAGTACAGGCCAGAGACAAAGCAGGAGAAGAAGCAAAGGCTGCTGGCCCACGCTGAGAAGAAAGCTACTGGTAAAGGGGACATCTCAACTAAGAGACCACTTGTCCTAGAAGCAGGGGTCAATACAGTCACTACCTTGGTGGAGAACAAGAAGGCTCAGCTGGTGGTGATTGCCCATGATGTAGACCCCATTGAGCTGGTGGTTTTCCTGCCGGCCCTTTTTCGAAAGATGGGGGTGCCCTACTGCATCATCAAAGGAAAAGCCAGTCTGGGGCGCCTGGTCCACAGGAAGACATGCACCACTGTTGTCTTCACACAGGTTAACTCGGAAGACAAGGGTGCTCTGGCTAAGCTGGTGGAAGCTATTAGGACCAATTATAATGACAGATATGACAAGATCCGCCGCCACTGGGGAGGCAACGTCCTGGGTCCTAAGTCTGTGACTCGCATTGCCAAGTTGGAAAAGGCAAAGGCTAAGGAAGTCGACACTAAACTTGG
Source organism: Rattus norvegicus (assembly GCF_021556685.1). Lineage (NCBI taxonomy): Eukaryota > Metazoa > Chordata > Mammalia > Rodentia > Muridae > Rattus > Rattus norvegicus. The sequence continues at coordinate 4,758,181 of NC_141538.1, read as the reverse complement.
TTTAATGTACACTTAAGTTTTCTGTACTTAAATATAATTACAAAATTTTTAAAAAGTACAAAATTAAATACAGATGTGGTGATACATTCCTGCAAGCTCAGAGGGGAAGAAATCTGTGATCTATGTCTCAGTGGTCACTCAAGCATATTTGGTTAGTTCTATGTGGAAGATGAGACACTGTCTCAAGAATTTTTTGTTAGATGATTTGACTTACATATATCTGCGGTCTTGGTTTAAAATAGTTTATCAATGTGGTAGAATTCAGTTATCCAAATGGATGCCCTTCCCATTTCTGCCATGATCCTTCCTTTCTGTAGCTATGGTACAGGTGACATTTGTTCTTCACTAAAGTGCCGTCTGTGCAAAACTGAGAATCAGTAGAGAAACTAGTGCAGATTTACACCATTAGAGAAAATATTTCTAAATATATCATGAACAGGAAAAGATCCATTTTTCTAAATCATTAATTCTCATTAATGAAGAGAATGTTAGCATGGCTGATTTATGGAGGAATCTTTCCCCAACAGAACAGAAGTGTATGTGTGCGTAAAATTTTCTTTCCAAAGAGATGTGTGATGAATTTGCTGTTCTGCATCACCAGAAACTGAGGAATTCTATTTTTTTTAGACTGACATCAAGGTTTATTTTTATTTTTTTAAAGATTTATTTGTTTATTTTATAAGTACTCTCCTGCTGTCTTCAGACATACCAGAAGAGGGAATCGAATCCCGTTACAGATGGCTGTGAGCCACCATGTGATTGCTGGGAATTGAACTCAGGACCTCTGGAAGAGCAGTCAGTGCTCTTAAACACTAAGCCATCTCTACAGCCCTTATTTTTCTTTAATGCAAAATGACAAAACCTTATTAATAGCCAACCCATCTTAAAAATAAAACAGGACATTATTTTACTGGGTTTCTTTTTTTTTTTCTTCCATCTTAATTAATTTGAGTATTTCTTATTTACATTTCAATTGTTATTCCCCTTCCCCGTTTCCGGGCCAACATCTCCCTAACCCCACCTCTCCTGTCTATATGGGTGTTCCCCTCCCCATCGTCCCACCGAGTACCGCCCTCCCTCTAACAATAACCTTCACTGGGGGTTCAGTCTTGGCAGGAACAAGGGCTTCCCCTTCCACTGGTGCTCTTACTAGGCTATTCATTGCTACCTATGAGGATGAAGCCAAGGGTCAGTCAAGGTATAGTCTTTGGGTAGTGGCTTAGTCCCTGGAAGCTCTGGTTGATTGGCATTGTTGTTTATATGGGGTCTTGAGCCCCTTCAACCTCTTCCGGTCCTTTCTCTGTTTCCTTCAATGGGGGTCCTGTTCTCAGTTCAGTGGTTTGCTGCTGGCATTCACCTATGTATTTGCTGTATTCTGGCTGTGTCTCTCAGGAGAGATCTACATCCGGTTCCTGTCGGCCTCCACTTCTTTGCGTCATCCATCTTATCTAATTGGGTGGCTCTGAATGGGTGTTCCTTCTGCCTCTGTTCTAAACGTTGCCTTCCTATTCCCTCCCAAGGGTATCCCTGTTCCCCTTTTAAAGAAGAAGTGAAGCATTCGTATTTATGTCATCCTTGAGTTTCATTGTTCTGTGCATCTAGGGTAATTCAAGCATTTGGGCTAATATCCACTTATCAATGATTGCATACCATGTGTCTTTTTCTGTGATTGGGTTACCTCACTCAGGATGATATTTTCCACTTCCATCCATTTGCCTATGAATTTCACAAATCATTGTTTTTGATAGCTGAGTAATATTCCATTGTGTAGATGTACCACATTTTCTGTATCCCTTCCTCTGTAGAAGGGCATCTGGGTTCTTTCCAGTTTCTGGCTATTATAAATAAGGCTGCTATGAACATAGTGGAGCACGTTTTTGTTATACGTTGGGGTATCTTTTGGGTATATGCCCAAGAGAGGTATAGCTGGGTCCTCACTTAGTTCGATGTCCAATTTTCAGAGGAACTTTCAGAATGATTTCCAGAATTGTACCAGTCTGCAATCCCACCAACAATGGAGGGGTGTTCCTCTTTCTCCACATCTTCATCAGCATTTGTTGTCACCTGAGTTTTTGATCTTAGGCATTCTGACTGGAGTGAGGTGAAATCTCAGGGTTGTTTTGATTTGCATTTCCCTTATGACTAAAGATGTTGAACATTTCTTTAGGTGTTTCTCAGGCATTTGGCATTCCTCAGCTGTGAATTCTTTGTTTAGCTCTGAACCCCATTTTTTCTTTTTTTCTTTTTTTCTTTTTTTCTTTTTTCCTTTTTTTCTTTTTTTCTTTTTTTCGGAGCTGAGGACCAAACCCAGGGCCTTGCACTTACTAGGCAAGTGCTCTACCACTAAGCTAAATCCCCAACACCTGAACCCCATCTTTTAATAGGGTTATTTGTTTCCCTGCAGTCTAACTTCTTGAGTTCTTTGTATATTTTGGATATAAGCCCTCTATCAGTTGTAGGATTGGTAAAGATCTTTTCCCAATATGTTGGTTGTTGTTTTGTCCTAACAACAGAGTCCTTTGCCTGACAGAAGCTTTGCAGTTTTATGAGATCCCATTTGTCTATTCTTGATCCTCGAGCATAAGCCATTGGTGTATTGTTCAGGAAATTTTCTTCAGTGCCCATGTATTCGAGATGCTTCCCCACTTTTTCTTCTATTAGTTTGAGTGTATCTGGTTTGATGTGGAGGTCCTTGATCCACTTGGACTTAAGCTTTGTACAGGCTTATAAGCATGGATAGATCTGCATTCTTCTACATGCTGACCTCCAGTTCAACAGCATCATTTGCTGAAAATGCTATCTTAGGCTCCTTTGTCAAAAATTAAGTGACCATAGATGTGTGAATTCATTTCTAGGTCATCGATTCTATTCCACTGTTCTATTCGTCTGTCTTTCTACCGATATCAGGCAGTTTTTTTTTTTTTTTTTGGAGCTGAGGACTGAACCCAGGGCCTTGTGCATTCTGCAGTTTTTTTATCACTATTGCTCTGTAATACTGTTTGAGTTCAGGGATAGTGATTCCCTTGGAAGTCCTTTTATTGTTGATAATTTTAGCTATCTTGGGTTTTTTGTTATTCCAGATGAATTTGCAAACTGTTCTGTCTAACCCTCTGAAGAATTGGACTGGTATTTTGATTGGGATTGCATTGAATCTGTAGATTGCTTTTGGTAAAACAGCCATTTTTAGTATATTAATCCTGCCAATCCATGAGCTTGGGAGATCTTTCCATCTTCTGAGATCTTCTTCAATTTCTTTCTTCCGAGGCTTGAAGTTCTTATCACACAGGTCTTTTTCTTGCTTGGTTAAAGTCACACCGAGGTATTTTATATTATTTGTAACTATTATGAAGGGTGTTGTTTCCCTAACTATTTTCTTGGCTTGTTTCTCTTTTGTGTAGAGGAAGGCTACTGATTTATTTGAGTTAATTTTATACCCAGCCACTTCGCAGAAGGAATTTATCAGGTTTAGTAGTTCTCCGGTGGAACTTTTGGAATCACTTAAGTATACAATCATATTTTCTGCAAATCGTGATATTTTGACTTCTTCCTTGCCAAACCGTATACCTTTGATCTTCTTTTGTTGTCTGATTGCTCTGGCTAGGATTTTGAGAACTATATTGAATAAGTAGGGAGAGAGTGGGCAGCCTTGTCTAGTCCCCAATTTTAGTGGGATTGCTTCAAGTTTCTCTCCATTTAGTTAATGTTAGCTACTGGTTTGCTGTAATGGCTTTTACTAAGTTTAGGTATGGGCCTTGAATTCATATTCTTTTCAGGACTTTTATCATGAAGGGGTGTTGAATATTGTCAAATGCTTTCTCGGCATCTAATGAAATGATCATGTGGTTTTGTTCTTTCAGTTTGTTTATGTAATGGATCACGTTGATGGTTTTCCATATATTAAAGCATCCCTGCATGCCTGGGATGAATCCTACTTGATAATGGTGGATGATCGTTTTGATGTGCTCTTGGATTCAGTTTGCCAGTATTTTATTGAGTATTTTAGCTCGATATTCATAAGGGAAATTGGTCTGAAGTTCTCTTTCTTTGTTGGGTCTTTGTGTGTTTTAGGCATAAGAGTAACTGTGGCTTCATAGAAAGAATTCAGTAGCACTCTATCTGTTTCAATTTTGTGGAATAGTTTGGATAGTATTGGTATGAGATCTTCTATGAAGGTCTGATAGAATTTTGCACTGAACCCATCTAGACCTGGGTTGTTTTTGGTTGGGAGAGCTTTAATGACTGCTTCTATTTCTTTAGGAGTTATGGGGTGGTTTAAATGTTTATCTTTTCCTGATTTAACTTCAGTACCTGTTATCTGTCTAGGAAACTGTCCATTTCCTGCAGATTTTCAAGTTTTGTTGAACGTAGGCTTTTGTAGTAGGATCTGATGATTTTTGAATTTCCTGTGATTCTGTGGTTTTGTCTCTGCTTTCATTTCTGATTTTGTTAACTTGGACACAATCTCTGTGTCCTCTCGTTAGTCTGGCTAAGGGTTTTTCTATCTTGTTGATTTTCTCAAAGAACCAACTTTTGATTTTGTTGATTCTCTGTATGGTCCTTTTTGTTTCTACTTGGTTGATTTCAGCTCTGAGTTTGATTATTTCCTGCCTTCTACTTCTCCTGTGTGTATTTGCTTCTTTTTATTCTAAAGCTTTTAGATGTGCTGATATATGCTCTCTCCTGTTCGTTTCTACAGGCACTCAGAGCTATGAGTATTCTTATTAGCACAACTTTCATTATGTCCCATAAGTTTGGGTATGCTGTACTTTCATTTACATTAAATTCTAAGATGTCTTTGATTTCTTTCTTTATTTCTTCCTTGACCAGGTCATCATTGAATAGAGCATTGTTCAACTTCCATGTATATGTGGGTGTTCTTCCCTTATTGTTATTAAAGACCGGCTTTAGCCCGTGGTGGTCTGATAGGATGCATGGTATTATTTCTATATTTCTGTATATGTTGAGGCCTGTTTTATGACCAATTATATGGTCAATTTTGGACAAAGTACCATGAGGCGGTGAGAAGAAGGTATATCCTTTGGTGTTAGGATAGAATACTCTGTAAATATCTGTTAAGTCCATTTGGTTCATGACTTCTCTTAGTCTGTCTATGTCTCTGTTTAATTTCTGTTTCCATGATCTGTCCATTGATGAGAGTGGGGTGTTGAAATCTCCTACTATTATTGTGTGGGGTACAATGTGTGCTTGGAGCTTTAGTAAGGTTCCTTTTATGTATGTAGGTGCCCTTGTATTTGGAGAGTAGATATTTAGGATTGAGAGTTCATCTTGGTGGATTTTTCCTTTGATGAATATGAAGTGTCCTTTCTTATCTTTTTTGATGACTTTCAGTTGAAAATCGATTTTATTCGATATTAGAATGGCTACTCCAGCTTGCTTCTTCAGACCATTTGCTTGGAAAGTTTTTTTCCAGCCTTTCACTCTGAGGTAGTGTCTGTCTTTGTCTCTGATGTGTGTTTCCTGTAGCAGCAGAATGCAGGGTCCTTGTAGTGTATCCAGTTTGTTATTCTATGTCTTTTTATTGGGGAGTTGAGACCGTTGATCTTGAGAGATAATAAGAAATAGTGATGATTGCTTGCTGTTATTTTCGTATTTTGATGTGAGATTATGTTTGTGTGCTTTTCTTCTCTTTGTTTTGTTGCCAAGATGATTAGTTTCTTGCTTTTCCTGGGGTGTAGCTTGCCTCCTTATGTTGGGCTTTAGCATTTATTATCCTTTGTAGGGCTGGTTTTGTAGAAAGATATTGTGTAAATTTGGTTTTGTCATGGAATATCTTGGTTTCTCCATCTATGTTAATTTAGAATTTTGCTGGATACAGTAACCTGGGCTGGCATTTGTGTTTTCTTAGGGTCTGTATGACATCTGTCCAGGATCTTCTGGCTGTCATAGTCTCTGGTGAGAAATCTGGTGTAACTCTGATAGGTCTGCCTTTATATGATACTTGACCTTTTTCCCTTACTGCTTTCACTATTCTTTCTTTATTTTGTGTATTTGGTGTTTTGTCTATTATGTGACAGGAGGATTTTCTTTTCTGGTTCAGTCTATTTGGAGTTCTGTAGGCTTCTTGTATGTTTATGGGCATCTCTTTCTATATGTTAGGGAAGTTTTCTTCTATGATTTTGTTGAAGATATTTGCTGATCCTTTGAGCAGGGAGTCTTCACTCTCTTCTATACCTATTATCTTTAGGTTTGATCTTCTCATTGAGTCCTGGATTCCTGTATGTTTTGGACCAGTCGCTTTTTCCGCTTTACATTATCTTTGACAGTTGAGTCGATGATTTCCATGGAATCTTCTGCTCCTGAGATTCTCTCTTCCATCTCTTGTATCCTGTTGCTGAAGCTTGTATCTACAGCTCCTTGTCTCTTCTTTTGGTTTTCTAGGTGCAGGGTTGTTTCCATGTGTTCTTTCTTGATTGCTTCTATTTCTATTTTTAATTCCTTCAACTGTTTGATTTTGTTTTGCTGGAATTCTTTCAGGGATTTTTGTGAGTCCTCTCTATGGGCTTCTACTTGTTTATTTATGTTTTCCTGGTTTCTCTAAGGGAGTTCTTTATGTCTTTCTTGAAGTCCTCCAGCATCACGATCAAATATGATTTTAAATTGAGATCTTGATTTTCTGGTGTGTTTGGATATTCAGTGTTTGCTTTGGTAAGAGAAATGGGCTCCGATGTTGCCATGTAGTCTTGGTTTCTGTTGCTTGGGTTCCTGCGCTTGCCTCTCACCATCAGATTGTCTCTGGAGCTACCTTGTTCTGCTATTTCTGACAGTGGCTAGACCGTCCTATAGGCCTGTGAGAGGAGTGCTGTAGACCTGTTTTCTTTCAGCCAGTTATGGGAACAGACTGTTCTGCTTTCGGGCCTGTAGTCTTTCTTGTCTACTGGTCTTCAGCTGTTCCTGTGGGCCTGTGGCCTGAGTTCACTAGGCAGCTCGCTTGGAGCAGAAAAGTTGGTCTTACCTGTGGTACTGCAGATGAAGTTGCTCATGGGTGGCAGCTTTTGAGCTCTTCGGGAGAGCGGCAACCAGGAGGTCCTGCGCTGCCTTTTTCCGGAGGCCCCCTGCACTGGGGTCCCAGATGGCATTTAGGTGTTTTCCTCTGGAGTACGAAATGTGGGCAGAGTGCACACACTTCTGGCTTCCCAGGCGTGCTTGCCCCTCTGAAGGTTTTTAGTTCTCCCACCTACAGGATTTGGGTGCAGAGAACTGTTGGTCGGGTCCCTTCAGGTCCGGGTGGTGTCCTGCCACTCGAGTGCGAGAGGCATTCTTTTCTAAAACAATTTTTTTTAAAGTGTGCCAGAATGAATGGCAAAATAAAATCGACAAGTTGAAAATAAAATGTCATAAATAAAAATCAATAATATTTCATAACTGTATGAACTCATTATATGGGATATAATGTAAATAATTGAGATTTAACAACCTACATTGCTAACACATCTGGAAAAAATAAGAATAGAAGATTTGACCCAAATTACAGGACTTCATAATTTTGTCTTGCTAAGTAATGCTTATAATACTTATGATTAATGACTAATGACTTAATCCATATCTAAGGAAGAAGATGAGGCAGATGACCAGCCTGCTCCCTCTCATATCCCACAAATTTTCCAGGAATTCTGCCCTAGCCAGTGATACAAGAAGGTTGCTCTAACCAGGGACACAGGATGCTTGCAGTATCCAAGTTCGAAGAGCCCCTCCCCTTCATTGAGAGACAGCACTTCTTGTCTTCCAGGAGGCCTGCTCTAACCCATGTCACAGAGCTCTCCAGCTCCAACAGAGGAAATCTCTAGTCACAGACACCCAACCCAGTTAACACCAGAGGTGACCAGGTGGCAAGCAACAGAAGCCAATGTAATTTGGCAACAATGAAACCCAGCTCTCCTACCACAGCAAGCCTTAAATACCCTAACATAGGTGAAAGGCAATATACTGACATAAAATTCCATTCCATTATATTGATAGAGGCCTTCAAGAAGAATACAAATAATATCCTTAAAGAAATATAGGAAACACAGGCATAGAGGTAGAAAATGCCTGCCAATGAAACAGTCCTCTGCTGCTGGGGGAATTGAAAACTTGTACAAACTCTCTGGCAATCAATCTGGTGATTCCTGAGAAAACTGGAAATGGTTCTTCCTAAAGAGCCAGCTATACTACTCCTGTATATATACCCAAAAGATGCTACGCCATATTTCATGGACATGTACTCCATTATGTTCACGGCCTATGTTCACCTTCTTTATAATAGCCAGAACCTGGAAGCTTACATATGTCCCTCAACTGAAGAATATATACAGAAAATGTGATTCATTTGCATAATGGAACACTGTTCAGCTAATAAAAACAAGGATATCATGAATTTGTAGGCAAATGGATGGAACTAGAAAATATCATCCTGACTGAGGTAACTCAGACCAAAAAGAACATGGGTATATACTCAATGATAAGTGAAAATTGAACAAAAAGTACAGAATATCCAGGATACGGCCCATAGACACTAAAAGTTTAACAAAAAAAAAAGGGAGGTGGAAGGGGCCAAGATCAGGTTTGGGGAGAGGGGAGAAAGAGAAAAGCCCAGAGGACCAGGGGAATAAATCAAAGTATCCAGTTTCTGGCAGTTGAAGGTTTGGGGTGGGTGCTTCTAGAAAGTTCCAGAACCTGGGATATGAGAGACTCCTGGGACTAAATGTGAGTTTTCTTAGTCAAAATATGCAACAGTGTGGAGAGGGAACTCAAAGAGTCAACCTCCAGTAGATAGAGTGGGTCCCAACTGAAGAGAACTGGTTACCAACCCACAGTCAAAATTTCTGATCCAGAATTGTTCCTATCTAAAAGAATTACAAGGACAAAAACTTAGAAGAGACTGAAGGAAAGGCTGTAAAGTGATCAGCCCAAGTTGGAATCCATCTTTTTTTGGGGTTGGGGGGCAGCAAGGCCTGAGACAATTATTGATACGTACAGACAGGAGTCTAGCATTGCTGACCTCTGAAAGGCATTACCAGAAGCTGACTGAGACAGATTCAGACACCCAACCATTGGACAGAAGTCAGGGATTCCTATGGAGGTATTAAGGGAAGGAGTGAAAGAGCTGAAGGGGAGGGCACCCCATAGGAAGACCAGTAGGTCAACTAACCGAGACCCTTGGGAACACTCAGGGACTGATCCATCAACCAGGAGCATACACAAGCTGGACAATGGCCTCCAGCACATATATAAGACTGTCTAATCTTGTCTTTGTGAGAGAGGATGCACCTAATTCTGGAGAGACTTGAGGCCCCAGTGAAAGGATATATCTGGGAGGTGGGGAGCACACTCTTAGAGGCAAGGGAGAGGGAGAATGTGATGAGGAACTGGGGAAGGTGGGACTGGGAGGAGAGGGTAATAAATGGACTGTAAATAAATGAAATATTAAATAAAGATGAATGTGATTTGCTGTTTGATGTGTATGAAAAACAATCCATGTGTTTCTTGTTATCAATTAAGTTTTATTGTTTAATATGTGTACAATGCTGTTAGGAGGTACAGGATGATATTTCTATACATGTTCAAACTGTGTAATTAAATAACTTTCCAATTTTCTTATCTGACAGTGTAAGGAAGTGGAACAAGATGGTTTACCTGGTAAAGGCATTTACCACTAACCTGATGACCTGAGATTGATCTCTGGACCTGACACTTTAGAGGGAGAGGAATGAATGCGGCAAGTTGTCCTCTGACCTCTACATTCTCATGGTTGCATTTGTGTACTTACCTCCACAAAACACAATAAACACATGAGATGTTTAGGATGGAGATCATACTTCTGTGTTATAAAGTAAAATTCCTAAAACACTGCTTGGTATATGATAATCCCTGATCCTTGGGAATACCTCTCCTTTAGGAATGTCTTCTGCTATATCTCCACACAGGAAAGGCAAAAGTATGTGATGAAGATGTGAAGACATAAATCAAATCTATCTCTGTGACTCGGCTACTCTCTAATTCTCAACATGGTATAGAATAGCTCTTCTCATTTCATAATGTATTTAATTCATGTTGAAATTATGCTAGTAAAACTTGAGATATACAAATACTGAGGGATGGTAATGTATTAATTAATATTAATTGTCAGTATGACAGGATCTAGATTCACTTAGGAAACAAATCCCAGACAATGACTCTAAGGGAGAATTATGACTGTCCTATCTAAGGTGAGAATACTCAGAATGTGGACTGCACCATTCAATGGGCTGCAGTCATGAATAGAATAAAAAGGAGAAAGTTGAGCCAAGCACAGGATTCATTTCTCTGCTTGTAATGCAAAGTTAAGATGAGTTTCACACAGTTTGTAGTCATGTCCTCCCAGTTAAATAGATAATGTCTTCAAAGTGAGAGGCAAAATAAACCTTTTATTCATCAAGTTTTATAAGAGGTTATGATTTGGGAAGAATACCCCAGACTCAAATAATTTGCAACAGGAAAGAGTGTTTATTTTGTAGATAACCTGCCAGCAGGGAGGGGGGGGGTCTACCATTCATCAGGATGGAAGACAACGGTATGGAAATTTCAGGGTCAATTTTCAGTCTGTTAGGGTACGAATGGGTGAATTTTATCTTTCATTCCTATTACTGATTAGCTCTATCTCCAGGAGTATGGCTGCCTTTGTGATTGGTTAAAGCACTGAGGGATTTGGGGACTTTTGCTACTTAATTATACTTGTCTCAGGCTAGCTGGTGGGTCAGCTTTTAGAGCTTCTGATTGGTTGCCCATGAGGTTGGCTCAGACTAGGTGGTAAGGCATCTTCCTGATTGGCTGCCAGCAAGTGGTGTTTTTTCCTGGAATTGACTGTTTTCAGTCTTTTCCAGTTCTTGTAAACATACATTTAGGGCTATTCTCCCAAACTGTTGGTTTTCAGCCTGTCATGGAGTCAGCCTGTGTCTGGCTCACTCAGTCCTCTCAGCTTCTTTCATCGGATATTTTCTTACATCAATAAAAAATAACTAATATTGGTAGTAATTAGGTTTACTCATTTCTACATTGAGAATGTCTTAATGGTTAACATGAAGATGGACAAGAGTTCAACTACTAATGCTGGGCTGGAATGAGGGAAGAGAAAAGGTGATAATGAAAAAGATCCAAGAAATGTTGACAAAGACAATACATTTTATATTCCTGGGTTTTGCCTTTTTATCTGCAGCTTGAGATGTCTCCTACTAGAGAACATATAGACTTCAGCCTAGTATTCCTATAGATCTAATATTTCACTATAGAAGACTTGTTTAAAAACTGAGAGATGACTTGGTAAAGTGTACTGTGAAAGTGTAAGAACCTTAGTTCTTATCTTTATCACCCATATGAAAGAGCTAAACTTGTGGTGTCGTTTTTCTATCTTACAAGAGACAGGGTTGAGAAGACACACAAACGGGATTTCTGAATCTTGCTGGTTAGCCAGTGTAGCAGATTTAGTTAAGCTCCAGAATCTCCCCAGAGAGACAAGTTCAAAACAATAAGGTAGACAGCTGGAATGATTACCCAGGTGAAAGGTCAGTTGTTAGACAGACAGATGACAGAAGAGAACCAACTCATGCTAGTTGTTCCCAGATTTTCACATGTGCTTTGTAGAATTTGCATGTGTGAGAACAAACACACACACACACACACACACACACACACACACACTCTTACTCACAAAAGTCTACACAGGCAATATATGAATAGAATTTCAAAAATTAATAGAACCTACAAAGTATTGAAAATCATAAGCTGGAGAAATAATTGAAGAAGAAAACTGACATGAACCTTTGTCCTCTTCAATTACACATTTGGTAGATTGAACCTGCATACAGAAGTGTGTTTGCCTGTACACAATATGCATACACACAAACACTCTCAAATAAACACACCACAATCCATTCTTGACTATACTAGTGTCACTATGCATCTATTATCCCATTGGGTCTCCTCCTGCTTACTCTTCTGTGTCATAGCTGGCAAGGACTAAACCTACCTACCTCCTCTGCATTTCTTTCCTTACCAATCCTTTTTACTCTCATTTTCCATTTGTCTTCTCTTTTCTCCTTTTGTTCTGTCATTTGCAGAAACGTACTGAATGTTTTCTTATAGAAACTTAAAGGAAAACTCTTATTACTCTATTGAGCTTTCTGCCACATTTCAAATTCTAGCAATGAGATTCTTTGAGGATTTGTAAACTTTTTATTGTCATATTTATATTTGAAGCATACATTATTACTTATTTATTCATGTGTCACTTCTTTGCTGGATGAATTTGAAGTAGGATGAAATAAAAGTCATATATAATAAAGCTAATGGAACTGGAATGTATTTTAAAATTTCAGAATCAGATATATCTAATGACAAATAAAGAATGTCTAGGAATCCACATAATAGTTACCAGTGCTCCCTGGCACTCACATGTTGTTACATTCAAGTTTCTCATCATAGAAAATACAGCAGTCAGTCAAGCAAAAATGATTGCATTCTAGTGTGTAAGTGTATTGAATATAAGTTTGTTGTATAAAAACACTGATAGGGAGTATTGCAGATGATAATAACATAATGATAACCTATTTTTGACTTAATGTGTAATTGGTTTCCAGTTATTGAAATTTTAGTGCTTAAAGTTTTTCAAAAATGTATTCTGATAAAGTCACTGAAGATATGTCTGTCAATATCAAGATATATTGCCCATATCTTATAGTGGATTTTCAGATCTTGAGGCTGAAAAACACATGCTTTTGATATGAATGTTGAAACATAATCACCATGAAAAGCTTAGTCAGAGAAAGGTGGTACATGCCTTTAATCCCAGGAGAGAGAGGAAATCAGATCTCTGATCAAGGTCAGCCTGAGACAGATCAAGTTTCAAGTAAAGAACACCATAGATCCAGATGTTGTGGTACACACTTTAATCTGGGAAGTATTTTCTGCTGGAGGCATACATAAGGTCAGTGAAAGAAGGAAAGTTTCCTTTTTCTATGCAACTGCTTGCAGTTACTTGCTAGCATTCTTTCCAAACTACTTGCCCAGCAGAATTTAGGGTTGCAGAGACAACATTTAGTGGGCTACTAGGAGCGGTAGTGAATGCGCTTTTCCACCTCTTGATTCCTGGACCCATAGATCCTGTCTGTGGGAGAAACTGCACCATATCTAGGATGCTGATTCAAAGCATACACTCCCTTGTGAAGAAACTTGCCCCAGACTTTCATGCTGTTTCCATCTAATTGGAGTACAAAGAAGCTGTGTTCCAGAGATGTTCAAGGTTGTATCTCCTGCAGCTGGACTTGTAATGTGTGAGAATCACCAAGGTAGTATTGGCTTTAAAGGTATGAAGGGGTCATGAGATCACATGAGGCTTGGCACTGTGACAGTGTAGGATGGCCACTGTTTAAGGAACAGCCTTAGTAACAGTTGAGGTCTCAGGAATGAAGGGACCATGAAAAGAAGTGGAGGCTTAGCATCATGAAGAGAGTCTATGAGAGACTACTGGTGAAACCTGATTGTAGGTGAAGACCCCAGCATATTGGAGATTCCAGAACCGTGGGATGATCACAAAGAAAAGCATCAGGGAATTAGAGTCAATAAGAGCTTAGAGTGCTACAGAGGACAGAGCTAGAGAAGTGGCAAAACGATTTGGAGGTGCCCAGAAAATAATGTGTGGATCCTAGACATTCGAACAAGATGCTGTAAAGGTTAAGTTGTCTTGGATGCCACGAGATGTAAGAGATACCAGAGTTGTAGGCAAATTGCTGAAGAAAGTTTGCAACAGGGAATGGAAGAACAGAGAACGAAGAAGTTTCTTGCTGTTAAATGCAGGATCTGGCAATAGAAGTGAACAAGGATGAAAAGACTCAGAAATCTGGCGAACGCTTTGGCTTTGACACCAGACATGGAGATGCAGAGTCTGGAGTTTGTTCAGGTTGATTTTCATCTTGTTTCATCCAGTGTTTTCTTACCATGACATTTTAGAATGATAATGTATATCCTGCATGATATTGGGGGTATGTGGTCTTCTTTTTGTTTTTGATTTTTAAGGGATTACAGTTTAGAGATTACCTAATCTCAGAAGAAACATTGAACTTTGAACTCCTAACATTGGAGAAACTCTTATACACTATGGGGACTGTAAAGTTGGAATAATGTATTTTGCATTGTACTGTGCCTAGGTATGACCTCTATAGAGTCATGTATTTGAACTGTCCTATTGTAACCAGGGAGTAGAATGTGGTTGAGTATATTTGACAAATTGGAAGTGGTACTATCATGAGATGTGGCCTTGTTGGAGGAAATATGTCACTGTGGGCATGGGCTTTGAGACCCTCTTTCTAGCCAGGTAGGAACCAGTCATCTCCTGCTTGCCTTTGAAATAAGATATCACAATTTCAACTCCTCCAGGTCCATGCTTTCTGCTTTGATGATAATGGATTGAACCCCTGAACCTGTAAAGCAAGCCCCAATTAAATGCTGTCCTTTAAAATATTCACCCAGTTCATGGTGTCTCTTCACAGTAATGAAAACCCTAACTAAGACAATGTTGTAGTAAGTGCTGCTTTCACAAAGATTAGTTCTCAAAATGGAGCAACATGTTCCATTGGAGGCCTTCACAGGTTTGTAGTTCAAGACATTGGAACTACTCATTGGTTTGTTGAGCAGAAACGGATAGGAAAAAAAAAACATGACGCATACTGCTATCCCTGGAATTTCAAAACTCACTCACACATGTGACTTCATATGATTGAAGCTAAGATGGATATTGGCATTTCCCTAACTTCAGTACTAAATATAGGGACTGATACTGACCTGAAGAAGACCCTTTTAATATCTTGTTTTACAGGGAACTAATACAAAATATTAAAAAGAATATTGAAAAAGTTCAAAATATTAAAAAGAAATACCCAAGAATCAAGTATGGAGAAAGTCTGGTAACAACAGATCCAGAAGACATGGGTTAAATGTTTCTTTATCTCTTTAACTCTTCATAAAAACAGTTCACTATGAGCTGTTGGCTCCTGGAGAAGACTGGTGAGGATAGTCAGCAAAACTGACTCTATTGGATGCTTTAGCATAGAACATGGGGACTTCAGTTCAATAAATGATTTATGCCATTGATGTAGTTCTCTGTGTTTTCCTTTACACAAAAGACATATTAATAAAATAACATGATTTAGGCATGGAAAAGTAGTTCAGTATGGAAAAGTTCTTGCTGTGTCACCAAAAAGATCTTATATAATCCCTAGCAACAATTTAAAAAGCCAAGCATGAGAGTTGGGGCACAGACAAAAGAGGATCACTGGCCTTGCTAACTGCCAGCTTAGCTCCAAGTTCAATGAGTGACATTGTCTCAAGGAAATAAGGTGGCAAGTAACACAGCTGGATGCGTGATGTCAACATCTGTGTTCCTTGTAAACCCCTGTCCAAAGGCATAGTATATGCCGATTCTTAAAAAAGGCAAAATTAGATAATTTGTTATTTCTAACAAACTACCACTTGAGGCACACTGAGGAAAAAATTCATCATGGAAAATAGTTGTTAATGAATAAAATGAGTCTCTGGGCTCATATTTCCAATTACAGCAGTAGAATGATTGAGGGGACAAAGCTCCAGAAAGAGACATTTTGGAGGACTCCCCAATCAAATAGGAGCCTGAGAAACAAGGCTACAGATCTGCTCCAGGCAGCCATTTATCCCTATTAACTCAGAAAATTAATATTAATATATTCTGGAAGAGAAAGCCAGGGGCCCACTCTTTTATCTTGCTGTGCAGAAACTGTATATTGAATGACCTTGAATAAATGGAGTGTTATTGATGCCATTTTTGTCTCAAAAGAAGGAAAACCATGGAGCCATCCCTAATCTCTCTCTTTTGTTTGCTTTGAGTTTTAGTCTCAAAGGAACCTAAGCAAAAACTCAAAGTACCAGGCTATAAAGACAAGTGTAATTTTAGATAGTGTGGCCTGTGAAGAGCTCATAGTTTCTCTATCTGTTAGGAAGACTAGATTCTCTGAACTCGACAGAGAAGGAGCATATTCCCTTTCACTGCCAATTGAAGATGATTTAAGAATGAGAAGACCCCACCCGAAGGTTTGTGCTCTCTAAGGAAAATTAGGCACATAATGAGAAAAGACTGCCAGGATTCATTAGTGGTGCAGTTCCACATTTTATTAAATGCTGTGAGCCTGGTTTATTTCATGAAAAGGTCTGAGTGCATGAAGGACAAGATATTAAAGACAATAAAGAAAAGCAGTTTCACTACGTAAAGGTGCTGTGTGTCTAAAGCATACAAACTCCCCAGCAATCACAATCATGAGGTTCGAAAATGGCTAACACCATCTTTAGTATATGTTGTTTGATATTTTGTTTTAATGATTTTTTCCTTCATTTGGAGATGTTTTAGAGCATCTTATTATTAATTAGCTTATTCTTTGACAATTATTTACATAAATATAATGCTGTTTGATTACCCTCTCTCTTCCTGTGAGACTAAAAACAGGAACAATATACATTACAAGTTAATGAGAAAACAAAACAATAAAAATATACCTTGCAGGTTGAGGGTTTTGTTTGTAGTGAAGATTAAGTTCCAGTTTTTATAATGTTAAATCTGTGAAATACTTACAGAATAAGTTTGTTTGTCTGTATTAAGACCTTGCAAGTTAAGATTTCTATTTGTAATTAAGAATACATTTATTTCTACTCTGACATAAAAGGCAAAATCTGTTTTGAGGTATTTACTCATTTACTTATTTATTTACTTATTTATTTATTTATTTATTTATTTATTTATTTATTTTAAGACTGGGTATAACTAGCTCCGGCTGCCCTGGAAATAGCCCTATATTTTTAATTTATGATGTTATAGCATATAGTATTGGTGTTCTGTTCAGAATGTTGTCTCATATGCCAAAGTGTTAAAGGGTATTTTCTCATTTCTCCTCTATCGAGTTCAGTGTTTCTGGTTTTATGGTAAGGTCGTTGATCTACTTGTACTTGAGATTTGAGCAGGATAATAAATATGGCATCATTTGCATCCTTCCACCTGGAGACACCCAGTTTGACAAAATCTATTTTTTGAAGATTTTTCTTTACAGATGATAATTTCTGGCTTCTCTGTCCTTAGGTGTGAATTTATGTCTGGGCCTACAATTCAATTCTGTTTGTTGTTATATCTGTTTTTATGCCAATACCTTGTGGGTTTTATCACTGTAGCTTTATAGTATGACTTGAAAATTAGCGAAAGTAATACCTCCAACATTTTTTGTTCTTTTTGTTTTGTTTTTCATATTCAGGATAGTTCTAGATATCCTGGGTTCTTGGATTTTGGTTTTCTCTATGAAGTTGAGAATTGTCATTTCCTGGTCTGTAAAGAATTGTGTTGGAATTCTGATGGGGATTGCATTCAGTCGGTAGACTTTTTTGATAAAAACGACCATTTTTACTGTTAATGCTACCAATCCCTGAGGATCGAGATCTTTCCATTTTCTGGTATCTTCTTCAATTTTTCCTTCAAAAATTATAAGCTTATAAGCATAGAAATCTTTCATCGACTTGGATAGACATTATCTACATCTTGAGGCTCATGTGAAGAGTGATTGTTTCCTCATTTTTACCTCAATCTGTTTATCATTTCTATATAGAAAGGCTACTGAGTATTTACAGTTAATCTTGTATGCAACTACTGTGCTAAAAGTGTTTATCAACTGTCAGAGATGCGTAGTATAATTTTTTTTTTATTAACTTGAGTATTTCTTATATACATTTCGAGTGTTATTCCCTTTCCCGGTTTCCGGGCAAACATCCCCCTCCCCCCTCCCCTTCCTTATGGGTGTTCCCCTCCCAACCCTCCAACCATTGCCGCCCTCCCCCCATAGACTAGTTCACTGGGGGTTCAGTCTTAGCAGGACCCAGGGCTTCCCCTTCCACTGGTGCTCTTACTAGGATATTCATTGCTACCTATGGGGTCAGAGTCCAGGGTCAGTCCATGTATAGTCTTTAGGTAGTGGCTTAGTCCCTGGAAGCTCTGGTTGCTTGGCATTGTTGTACTTTTGGGGTCTCGAGCCCCTTCAAGCTCTTCCAGTTCTTTCTCTGATTCCTTCAATAGGGGACCTATTCTCAGTTCAGTGGTTTGCTGCTGGCATTCGCCTCTGTATTTGCTGTATTCTGGCTGTGTCTCTCAGGAGCGATCTACATCCGGCTCCTGTCGGTCTGCACTTCTTTGCTTCATCCATCTAGTCCAATTGGGTGGCTGTATATGTATGGGCCAAATGTGGGACAGGCTCTGAATGGGTGTTCCTTCAGTCTCTGTTTTAATCTTTGCCTCTCCCTTCCCTGCCAAGGGTATTCTTTTTCCTCATTTAAAGAAGGAGTGAAGCATTCACATTTTGATCATCCGTCTTGAGTTTCGTTTGTTCTAGGGATCTAGGGTAATTCAAGCATTTGGGCTAATAGCCACTTATCAATGAGTGCATACCATGTATGTCTTTCTGTGATTGGGTTAGCTCACTCAGGATGATATTTTCCAGTTCCAACCATTTGCCTACGAATTTCATAAACTCGTTGTTTTTGATAGCTGAGTAGTATTCCATTGTGTAGATGTACCACATTTTCTGTATCCATTCCTCTGTTGAAGGGCATCTGGGTTCTTTCCATTTTCTGGCTATTATAAATAAGGCTGCGATGAACATAGTGGAGCACGTGTCTCTTTTATATGTTGAGGCATCTTTTGGGTATATGCCCAAGAGAGGTATAGCTGGATCCTCAGGCAGTTCAATGTCCAATTTTCTGAGGAACCTCCAGACTGATTTCCAGAATGGTTTTACCAGTCTGCAATCCCACCAACAATGGAGGAGTGTTCCTCTTTCTCCACAACCTCGCCAGCATCTGCTGTCTCCTGAGTTTTTGATCTTAGCCAATCGCACTGGTGTTAGGTGAAATCTCAGGGTTGTTTTGATTTGCATTTCCCTTATGACTAAAGATGTTGAACATTTCTTTAGGTGTTTCTCAGCCATTCGGCATTCCTCAGCTGTGAATTCTTTGTTTAGCTCTGAACCCCATTTTTTAATAGGGTTATTTGTTTCCCTGCGGTCGAACTTCTTGAGTTCTTTGTATATTTTGGATATAAGGCCTCTATCTGTTGTAGGGTTGGTAAAGATCTTATCCCAATCTGTTGGTTGCCGTTTTCTCCTAACCACAGTGTCCTTTGCCTTACAGAAGCTTTGCAGTTTTATGAGATCCCATTTGTCAATTCTTGATCTTAGAGCATAAGCCATTGGTGTTTTGTTCAGGAAATTTTTTCCAGTGCCCATGTGTTCCAGATGCTTCCCTAGTTTTTCTTCTATTAGTTTGAGTGTGTCTGGTTTGATGTGGAGGTCCTTGATCCACTTCGACTTAAGCTTTGTACAGGGTGATAAGCATGGATCGATCTGCATTCTTCTACATGTTGCCCTCCAGTTGAACCAGCACCATTTGCTGAAAATGCTATCTTTTTTCCATTGGATGGTTTTGGCTCCTTTGTCAAAAATCAAGTGACCATAGGTGTGTGGGTTCATTTCTGGGTCTTCAATTCTATTCCATTGGTCTATCTGTCTGTCTCTGTACCAATACCATGCAGTTTTTATCACTATTGCTCTGTAATACTGCTTGAGTTCAGGGATAGTGATTCCCCCTGAAGTCCTTTTATTGTTGAGGATAGCTTTAGCTATCCGGGGTTTTTTGTTATTCCAGATGAATTTGCAAATTGTTCTGTCTAACTCATTGAAGAATTGGATTGGTATTTTGATGGGGATTGCATTGAATCTGTAGATTGCTTATGGTAAAATGTCCATTTTTACTATATTAATCCTGCCAATCCATGAGCATGGGAGATCTTTCCATCTTCTGAGGTCTTCTTCAATTTCTTTCTTCAGTGTCTTGAAGTTCTTATTGTACAGATCTTTTACTTGCTTGGTTAAAGTCACACCGAGGTACTTTATATTATTTGGGTCTATTATGAAGGGTGTCGTTTCCCTAATTTCTTTCTCGGCTTGTTTCTCTTTTGTATAGAGGAAGGCAACTGATTTATTTGAGTTAATTTTATACCCAGCCACTTTGCTGAAGTTGTTTATCAGCTTTAGTAGTTCTCTGGTGGAACTTTTGGGATCACTTAAATATACTATCATATCATCTGCAAATAGTGATATTTTGACCTCTTTTTTTCCGATCTGTATCCCTTTGATCTCCTTTTGTTGTCTGATTGCTCTGGCTAGAACTTCAAGAACTATATTGAATAAGTAGGGAGAGAGTGGGCAGCCTTGTCTAGTCCCTGATTTTAGTGGGATTGCTTCAAGTTTCTCTCCATTTAGTTTAATGTTAGCAACTGGTTTGCTGTATATGGCTTTTACTATGTTTAGGTATGGGCCTTGAATTCCTATTCTTTCCAGGACTTTTATCATGAAGGGGTGTTGAATTTTGTCAAATGCTTTCTCAGCATCTAATGAAATGATCATGTGGTTCTGTTCTTTCAGTTTGTTTATATAATGGATCACGCTGATGGTTTTCCGTATATTAAACCATCCCTGCATGCCTGGGATGAAGCCTACTTGATCATGGTGGATGATTGTTTTGATGTGCTCTTGAATTCGGTTTGCCAGAATTTTATTGAGTATTTTTGCGTCGATATTCATAAGGGAAATTGGTCTGAAGTTCTCTTTCTTTGTTGTGTCTTTGTGTGGTTTAGGTATAAGAGTAATTGTAGATTCGTAGAAGGAATTCGGTAGGGCTCCATCTGTTTCAATTTTGTGGAATAGTTTGGATAATATTGGTATGAGGTCTTCTATGAAGGTTTGATAGAATTCTGCACTAAACCCATCTGGACCTGGGCTCTTTTTGGTTGGGAGACCTTTAATGACTGCTTCTATTTCCTTAGGATTTATGGGGTTGTTTAACTGGTTTATCTGTTCCTGATTTAACTTTGATACCTGGTATCTGTCTAGGAAATTGTCCATTTCCTGAAGATTTTCAAATTTTGTTGAATATAGGTTTTTATAGTAAGATCTGATGATTTTTTGAATTTCCTCTGAATCTGTAGTTATGTCTCCCTTTTCATTTCTGAGTTTGTTAATTTGGACGCACTCTCTGTGTCCTCTCGTTAGTCTGGCTAAGGGTTTATCTATCTTGTTGATTTTCTCAAAGAACCAACTTTTGGTCCTGTTGATTCTTTCTATGGTCCTTTTTGTTTCTACTTGGTTGATTTCAGCTCTGAGTTAGATTATTTCCTGCCTTCTACTCCTCCTGGGTGTATTTGCTTCTTTTTGTTCTAGAGCTTTTAGGTGTGCTGTCAAGCTGCTGACATATGCTCTTTCCTGTTTCTTTCTGCAGGCACTCAGCGCTATGAGTTTTCCTCTTAGCACAGCTTTCATTGTGTCCCATAAGTTTGAGTATGTTGTATCTTCATTTTCATTAAATTCTAAAAAGTTTTTAATTTCTTTCTTTATTTCTTCCTTGACCAGGTTATCATTGAGTAGAGCATTGTTCAATTTCCACGTATATGTGGGCATTCTTCCCTTATTGTTATTGAAGACCAGTTTTAGGCCGTGGTGGTCCGATAGCACGCATGGGATTATTTCTATCTTTCTGTACCTGTTGAGGCCCGTTTTTTGACCAATTATATGGTCAATTTTGGAGAAAGTACCATGAGGAGCTGAGAAGAAGGTATATCCTTTTGCTTTAGGATAGAATGTTCTATAAATATCCGTTAAGTCCATTTGGCTCATGACTTCTCTTAGTCTGTTGACATCACTGTTTAATTTCTGTTTCCATGATCTGTCCATTGATGAGAGTGGGGTGTTGAAATCTCCCACTATTATTGTGTGAGGTGCAATGTGTGTTTTGAGCTTTAGTAAGGTTTCTTTTACGTATGTAGGTGACCTTGTATTTGGGGCATAGATATTTAGGATTGAGAGTTCATCTTGGTGGATTTTTCCTTTGATGAATATGAAGTGTCCTTCCTTATCTTTTTTGGTGACTTTTAGTTGGAAATTCATTTTATTTGATATTAGAATGGCTACTCCAGCTTGCTTCTTCTGACCATTTGCTTGGAAAGTTGTTTTCCAGCCTTTCACTCTGAGGTAGTGTCTGTCTTTGTCTCTGAGGTGTGTTTCCTGTAGGCAGCAGAATGCAGGGTCCTCGTTGCGTATCCAGTTTGTTAATCTATGTCTTTTTATTGGGGAGTTGAGGCCATTGATATTGAGAGATATTAAGGAATAGTGATTATTGTTTCCCTTTATATTCATATTTGGATGTGAGGTTATGTTTGTGTGCTTTCATTCTCTTTGTTTTGTTGCCAAGACGATTAGTTTCTTGCTTCTTCTAGGGTATAGCTTGCCTCCTTATGTTGGGCTTTACCATTTATTATCCTTTGTAGTGCTGGATTTGTAGAAAGATATTGTGTAAATTTGGTTTTGTCATGGAATATCTTGGTTTCTCCATCAATGTTAATTGAGAGTTTTGCTGGATACAGTAACCTGGGCTGGCATTTGTGTTCTCTTAGGGTCTGTATGACATCAGTCCAGGATCTTCTGGCCTTCATAGTTTCTGGTGAGAAGTCTGGTGTGATTCTGATAGGTCTCCCTTTATATGTTACTTGACCTTTTTCCCTTACTGCTTTTAATATTCTTTCTTTATTTTGTGCGTTTGGTGTTTTGACAATTATATGACGGGAGGTGTTTCTTTTCTGGTCCAATCTATTTGGAGTTCTGTAGGCTTCTTGTATGCCTATGGGTATCTCTTTTTTTAGGTTAGGGAAGTTTTCCTCTATGATTTTGTTGAAGATATTTACTGGTCCTTTGAGCTGGGAGTCTTCACTCTCTTCTATACCTATTATCCTTAGGTTTGATCTTCTCATTGAGTCCTGGATTTCCTGTATGTTTTGGACCAGTAGCTTTTTCCGCTTTACATTATCTTTGACAGTTGAGTCAATGATTTCTATGGAATCTTCTGCTCCTGAGATTCTCTCTTCCATCTCTTGTATTCTGTTGGTGAAGCTTGTATCTACAGCTCCTTGTCTCTTCTTTTGGTTTTCTATATACAGGGTTGTTTCCATGTGTTCTTTCTTGATTGCTTCTATTTCCATTTTTAATTCCTTCATCTGTTTGATTGTGTTTTCCTGGAATTCTTTCAGGGATTTTTGCCATTCCTCTCTGTAGGCTTCTACTTGTTTATTAATGATTTCCTGTGTTTTCCTAAGTGTGTTCATGTCTTTCTTGAAGTCCTCCAGCATCATGATCAAATATGATTTTGAAACTAGATCTTGCTTTTCTGGTGTGTTTGGATATTCCATGTTTGTTTTGGTGGGAGAATTGGGCTCCGATGATGGCATGCAGTCTTGGTTTCTGTTGCTTGGGTTCCTGCGCTTGCCTCTCGCCATCAGATTATCTCTAGTGTTACTTTGTTCTGCTATTTCTGACAGTGGCTAGACTGACCTATAAGCCTGTGTGTCAGGAGTGCTGTAGACCTGTTTTCCTCTCTTTCAGTCAGTTATGGGGACAGTGTGTTCTGCTTTCGGGCGTGTAGTTTTTCCTCTCTACAGGTCTTCAGCTGTTCCTGTGGGCCTGTGTCTTGAGTTCACCAGGCAGCTTTCTTGCAGCAGAAAATTTGGTCTTACCTGTGGTCCCGAGGCTCAGGTTCGCTCGTGGGGTGCTGCCCAGGGGCTCTCTGCAGCGGCAGCAACCAGGAAGACCTGTGCCGCCCCTTCCGGGAGCTTCAGTGCACCAGGTTTCCAGATGGTCTTTGGCTTTTTCCTCTGGCGTCCGAGATGTGTGTGCAGGGAGCAGTCTCTTCTGGTTTCCCAGGCTTGTCTGCCTCTCTGAAGGTTTAGCTCTCCCTCCCACGGGATTTGGGTGCAGAGAACTGTTTATCCGGTCTGTTTCTTTCAGGTTCCGGCGGTGTCTCAGGCGCAGAAGTCCTGCCGCTCCTGGGCCCTCCCCCACGGGAGCCCAGAGGCCTTATACAGTTTCCTCTTGGGCCAGGGATGTGGGCAGGGGTGAGCAGTGTTGGTGGTCTCTTCCGCTCTGCAGCCTCAGGAGTGCCCACCTGACCAGGCGGTTGGGTCTCTCTCTCACCGGGTCTGGGAGCAGAGAGCTGCTGCGGGCCGGGATCCGCGATGTGGGACTTCCGGTAAACACAGACCATGCCTCCTAGAGAAATTCTGCTTCCGTGTCCCAAGCTCACCAGGCAGCTTTCTTGCAGCAGAAAATTTGGTCTTACCTGTGGTCCCGAGGCTCAGGTTCGCTCGTGGGGTGCTGCCCAGGGGCTCTCTGCAGCGGCAGCAACCAGGAAGACCTGTGCCGCCCCTTCCGGGAGCTTCAGTGCACCAGGGTTCCAGATGGTCTTTGGCTTTTTCCTCTGGCGTCCGAGATGTGTGTGCAGGGAGCAGTCTCTTCTGGTTTCCCAGGCTTGTCTGCCTCTCTGAAGGTTTAGCTCTCCCTCCCACGGGATTTGGGTGCAGAGACGCGTAGTATAATTTTTAGGGTCACTAATGTACTCTCATTTCATCCAAAGATAATGATGCTTTCAATTCTTCCTTTCCAATTGGTGTCCCCTTGATCTCATTTGGCTGTCTTATTGTATAGATAAAACTTCAAATGGTATGTTGAATAGTATGAACAGAGTGGAATGTCTTGTTCCTTATTTTAGTGGAATTAGTTTGCATTTCTATCCATTCAATTTGGTGTTAGCTATCGACTTGAAGTAAATCAAGATATGTTCCTTTTCCACTAATCTTGTGAATACTTTTACCATGAAGTGGTGGTGAAATTTATTAAAGACTTTTCACATATCACTATCTGCAGATGATATGATAGCATATTTAAGTGATCCCAAAAGCTCCACCAGGGAACTAATAAACCTGATAAACACCTTCAACAAAGTGGCTATGTATAAAATTAACTCAAATAAATCAGTAGCCTTCCTCTACACAAAAGAGAAACAAGTCTAGAAAGAAATTAGGGAAACGACACCCTTCATAATAGTCCGAAATAATATAAAGTACCTCAGTGTGACTTTAACCAAGCAAGTGAAAGATCTGTATGAAAATAACTTCATGCCTCTGAAGAAAGAATTTGAAGAAGATCTCAGAAGATGGAAAGATCTCCCATGTTCATGGATTGGCAGTATTAATGTATTAAAAATGACCATTTTACCAAAAGCAATCTACAGATTCAATGCAATCCCCATCAAAATACCAATCCAATTCTTCAGAGGGTTAGACAGAACAATTTGCAAATTCATCTGGAATAACA
Source organism: Rattus norvegicus (assembly GCF_021556685.1). Lineage (NCBI taxonomy): Eukaryota > Metazoa > Chordata > Mammalia > Rodentia > Muridae > Rattus > Rattus norvegicus. The sequence continues at coordinate 4,732,898 of NC_141538.1, read as the reverse complement.
AAAAACCCAAGATAGCTAAAACTATCCTCAACAATAAAAGGACTTCTGAGGGAATCACTATCCCTGAAGTCAAGCAGTATTACAGAGCAATAGTGATAAAAACTGCATGATATCGGTACAGAGACAGACGGATAGACCAGTGGAATACAATCGACGACGTAGAAATGAACCCACACACCTATGGTCATTTGATTTTTGACAAAGGAGCCTAAACCATCCAATGGAAAAAAGAGGATTTTCAGCAAATGGTGCTGGTTCAACTGGAGGTCAACATGTAGAAGAATGCAGATCGATCCATGCTTATCACCCTGTACAAAGCTTAAGTCCAAGTGGCTCAAGGACCTCCACATCAAACCAGATACACTCAAACTAATAGAAGAAAAAGTGGGGAAACATCTGGAACACATAGGCACTGAAGAAAATTTCCTGAATAAAACACCAATGGCTTCTGCTCTAAGATCAAGAATCGACAAAGGGGATCTTAAAAAACTGCAAAGCTTTTTTCAGGCAAAGGACACTGTTGTTAGGACAAAACGGCAACCAACTGATTGGGAAAAGATCTTTACCAATCCTACAACTGATAGAGGGCTTATATCCAAAGTATACAAAGAACACAAGAAGTTAGACCGCAGGGAGACAAATAACCCTATTAAAAAATGGGGTTCAGAGCTAAACAAAGAATTCCCAGCTGAGGAATGCCGAATGGCTGAGAAACACCTAAACATCTTTAGTCATAAGGGAAATGCAAATCAAAATATCCCTGAGATTTCACCTCACACCAGTGAGAATGGCTAAGATCAAAAACTCAGGTGACAGCAAATGCTGGCAAGGATGTGAAAGAAGAGGAACACTCCTCCATTGTTGGTGGGATTGCAGACTGTTACAAACATTCTGGAAATCTGTCTGGAGGTTCCTCTGAAAATTGGACATTGAACTATCTGAGGACCCAGCTATACCTCTCTTGGGCATATACCCAAAAGATATCCCAATGTATAACAAAGACACGTGCTCCACTATGTTCATAGCAGCCTTATTTATAATAGCCGGGAGCTAGAAAAAACCAGATGCCCTTCAGCAGAGGAATGGATACAGAAAATATGGTATATCTACACAATGGAATATTACTCAGCTATCAAGAGCAATGAATTTATGAAATTCATAGGCAAATGTATGGAACTGGAAAGTATCATCCTGAGTGAGGTATCACACTCACAGAAAAACACACATGGTATGCACTCATTGATAAGTGGTCATTAGCCCAAATGCTTGATTTACCCTAGATGCACAGAACAATGAAACTCAAGAAGGATGACCAAAATGCGAATGCTTCACTCCTTCTTCAAAAGTGGAACAAGAGTACCCTTGGGACGGAATAGGGAGGCAAAGTTTAGAACAGAGGCAAAAGGAACACCCATTCAGAGCCTGCCCCACATGTGGCCCATACATATACAGCCAAACAATTAGAAAAGATGGATGAAGCAATGAAATGCAGGCCGACGGGAACCTGATGTAGATCTCTCCTGAGAGACACACCCAGAATATAGCAAATACATAGGCGAATGCCAACAGCAAACCACTGAACTGAGAACAGGACCCCAGTTGAAGGAATCAGAGAAAGGACTGGAAGAGCTTGAAGGGGCTCAAGACAGCATATGAACAACAGTGTCAACCAACCAGAGCTTCCAGGGAGTAATCCATTACCAAAGACTATATATGGACTGACCCTGTGCTCCAACCGCATAGGTAGCAATGAATAGCCTAGTAAGAGCACCAGTGGAAGGGGAAGCCCTTGTTCCTGCCAAGATTGAACCCCCAGTGAAAGTGATGGTTGGGGGCAGGTCGGTAATGGGGGGAGGATCCGGAGGTGAACACCTATAGAGAAGGGGAAGGGGGGGTAGAGGGATGTTTGCCAGGAAAGCCAGGAAACTGTGCTGGGGAATAACAATGGAAATGTAAATAAGAAATACTCAAGTTAATAAAGATGAAAAAATTAAAAAAAAAGACTTCACTATCTAATGAAATGATCCTTAGATTTTTTTTCTTTTTTTTTCATAATGCATTACTTTACTGTTTTTCTTATGTTCAACAATCCTTACATCTCTGGGATGAAGCCTACCTGTTCATGGTGAGTGATCTCTTGGATATATTCTTGCATTTGATTGGCAAAAATTTTATTGAGTATTTTTCATCTGTGTTCCCAAGGTAAACTGTTCGGTTTTCTCTTCCTGTTTGCTCATTATGTAGTTTTTACATCAACTACAAATATGTAATGTGTGTCCTCATAAAATCAACACTTATCTATATGTGCTACTTCAGCATAATACCCCAGCTTCCCGTGCTATATTCCTTCCATGCTTCCCTAGATGATGAACTATAACCTGGATGTATGAGATGGAATCCACACGTTCCTTATGAAGTTGGTTTTGGTAAGTGTTTTGTTAGGGCAACAGAAAACAAATTAGAGCATCTGACTTTTATGTAAGTTTCGGGCATTCAAACTCAAGTCCTCATGTTTTCACGTTAAAACCTTACCCAACCATCTCCCAGTACACTTCCAATTCCTGTGAAATGATCACATTCTCGTTGTAGAATGTCAGATTCCCCAAACTTGAACATGCACTGTAGGAGGGAAGAAACATCACATATCTTGAAATGTGGAAACTTGACTCAGTCTAGACACTCCCCACCCCACAAGCTTTAGGGAAGCTAAGAGGGAGGCAATGATGACCAAGAAGCAGTGACTAAAGATAAATCTTTGGACTTGTAGAGTTTCATTCAACTTGTGTTGTTTTTGTGAGTCACCTTCTATGTTGAAGTGGGGTATTTTGGTAAGGCAGTTGCTTTTGTGTCAGCAATGCTCTAAAGTACTCTCCAGTCAAACCCCTGTTTCTCATCCCCCCAAAACTCATTGCATCACCAAGTTGGACTTTGATACAGTTGTCACTTTGGGCTGACATGGCTTTTTTCATAAGTCATCTAGTCCTCTCTTCTCTCTTCTCTCATTTCACTCTATCCCTCACTCTTCTGTATGTGTGTACTTATTGCCTGTCCCCAAGAAAAGACCGTTACAAAATAAGTAGGAATAATTAATATATGCAGTATTCGTGTTACTTAAGGATTAGAACTATATATTTTATTAAATTTCATTTACTCAAAAACCCAACAAAATGTAAGGGTGTTTTACGCCTAAATTAAAACGATAATGTTCAAAATTATACACAAAACTGCTACTAGATATTCTGCTTTTGTTCTATTGATATCATTATATATTAAAAAAATTGGGTAGACACATGTGCATACATGCACACACCAGCACTTAAAGAGAGTTTTTTTCTATTTTCCTTTCTTTTGTTGGATATTTTCTTTATTTACATTTCAAATGTTGTCCACTTTCCTTCTTTCCCTCTAAAGAACCCCTATCTTATCTTCCATCCCCCTCCTTCAATTAGGGTGCCCCCCACCTACCCATCTGCTCCCTCCTGCCTCCCCTCCCTGGCAGCCTGCAATACTGGGGAATCAAGCCTTCAGAAGACCTAGGGCCTCTTCTCCCTTTGATGCTCGACAAGGCCATTCTTTGCTACAGATGTGGCTGGAGCCAGGAGTCACTCCATGGGTACTCTTTGATTGGTGGGAGCTCTGGGATGTCTGGTTAGTTGATATTTTTGTTCTTCCCATGGGGTTGCAAACATCTTGAGCTCCTTCAGTCCTTTCTCTAACTCTTCCCTAGGTATCCCAGCGCTCAGTCTGATGATTAGTAGCAAGCATCTTAATTTGTATCAGAGCCTCTCAGAGGACAGCTATAGCAGGCTCCTGTCAGCATGTACTTCTTGGCATCCACAATAGTGTCTGATTTTGGTGACTGTATATGGGATGGATCCCCATGTGGGGAAGACTCTGAATGGCCTTTCTTTCAGTTTCTGTTCCACATTTTGTCTTCTCACTTCCTCCTGTGAGTATTTTGTTTCTCCTTCTAAGAAGGATAGAAGCATTCACACGTTGGTCTTCCTTTATCTTGAGCTTCATGTGGTCTGTGGATTATATCGTGGGTATTCTGAGCTTTTGTGCTAATATCCACTTATAAGTAAGTGCATACTGTGTGTGTTATTTTGTGATTAGGTTACCTCACTCAGGATGACATTCTATCTATTTGGCTAAGAATTTCATGAAGTCATTTAAGTACTTAAATAGCCCTATAAATCACAATGCTAGGAATCTTTGCCCCAGTCTGAAAACAGACTATGTAACTAAAAGCAAAATCCAGTCTTGGGGCATTCTACTCATGATTTTTCCGCAAAGTCTGTAAGACTATGCTAGAAATGTCATTCAGTGTACAGTGTGACTTTCCACTGTTTATGGATATCTTTCCTTGGCTAATCTCCTGCATGTAGCAGCTAACTAAACATGAAGCCACTCCATGTCAGAAATATTATAACCCAGGGGACTTGTTGTAAAATTCTTATGCTTATTTTAAGATCTATTACTTACATAGGGACAGAAGTATTGTAGCATTTTGCATTCAGCAAGACATGCATCATTAAGAAAATATTTGCAAATATTAGAAACAAAGAGGTTATTATTAAATAACTGAGTAGCAGTGAACTTCAGGTGCTCAAGATACAGACATATAAGAATAAAAGAGAGGAATCATATATAGCAACTCTGAATTTGGGAGAACACTAAGTATACCACTTAATATTTCCAATTTTTGTGACAAAACATATAACAGAAGCAACTAAAGAAAGTATTGTTTATTTTGTTTCACATTTTGATGATCATGTACATCTCCTCAGGAATGTCTGTCACAGTTGCCCACACATGATGCTGCTATGTTACTCTGCATCCACGGTCAGGAAGCAGAGAGATGAATGCTGGTCCTTAGTCCACTTTCTCATTTTCACTTACATGAGATGTCAGTCCAGGAATTGTCTTTTCAAAATTCAGGTTGGAATTGAAATACCCTCACAAACCAAGGTGTGCAACCACCATGATCTGTAACTCATTAAGTTTTCACTGGAGATTAAGCATCACAGAAAGAAAGATTTAATCAAACCACTGCAGTACCCAAGGAAGGCATGAGAAATTGTAAAGTCATATACTGAAACATTTAGCCTATTAAGGCAAAAAATGAAGACATGTTAAAAATCTACTAAAATTTTATTTTGGTTCTTTAATTCTACATCTCATCAACTTCTTTCTCTTCCCTACATAGCACTTTCTCCTTGTCCCTTTCCTAGATACCTTATGATAAATGTGATAAAAGTATCCTGAACAAATAGCTTAGGGGAGAAAAAGTTCATTTTGTCCATTATTTCAGAAGGATATGATATATCAAACTGGGAACTGCCTGGCAGCAGACATAGAAGAGAATGCAGCAAGAGTAAGAAGTAGTTGGTCACAATGTATCTATATTCAGGAATTCAAGAACAAAAAATGAAAAGTAAGCCTGATTACAAAGTCTCGAGGCCCTTTCCTAGTGACCCACTTCCAACAATGCTCCACCTCCCAGAAATTCCACAAGCATCCGTATAGCATCAGTAGTTGTGGTACATATGTTCAAATAAGTAAGCCTATGAGGGAGTTACCTTTTAAACCACACAACCTGTTTGCTCCTTTTCCACTCTATCTCTAGAGCTGATAGGGTCTTTATGAGTTGAACCCTGCCAATTGTCAACGCTGTCTCTCACTGGTTCATCCACTCATCCTGTCAAGTCACACTCCTTTTCACTTCCCAATGAACTTTTGAATCTCTGATAATTATTTCAAAGCAAACAAAAGGCCACACAAAATGAACCATTTCTTTGTTGTCTTTTTAATTTCCTAAATGACTTGTTTCATACTATTAACACACTTTAGATATATCCTCCCTTCTGTAGATATCTGTATGTCCCAGCTCAAGTAAGTGTTCCCTCCTACTGTCTCATAGTCAAATGTTCTGTTCTATTTTGCAAAACCATGTGTTGGATTAAGTGGATATACGTGTAATAATTATGAAGAATCTTGCTACTGTGCTCTTAAAATATTGCTTGACTTTTATCATTGTGTCCAGTTCAGTTCCCTCTGTATACTCTTGTATCTTCGGTTCTCCAAAGTACAAAAGTGGAACATCCTCTCTCAAGTTGGCAGCCATTTTCTTATCATCTCCATTACAATTTTTTTGTAGCTTTATCCATCAACTTGACATTACCATGTAGCTTATTTGCTATGTACTTACAATCATGAAGATACTTTACAGGCTGGATTTCAGAAAAGACTCACTTTACTGGTTTGCCCATACTTGTGTCATCAATACTCATGGAAGTCAAGGCAGTCTTTCAGTTAACACAGAAATGAGAATGGAATATACATAGTTTACTCAACAGATACTGAAGTATAACAAAGCACAAGATGTGTCCAAGCAAGGCCTTACATGGCCATCACTGGAAACCAAATTCACAAGTGTGAACAGAAAGTAGGCTGAGTATGTCAAGTAGTAGCACCAATATCACATCAAACTTCTTACAAAAAACTGGAGGGTGATCTACAGTAGGGATACACTTCTTTGTCCCTAATGATCACAGATAAATCATAATCATGTAAACCAATAGATACAATATAGCTAAGATAGGAGATGCATTTAAGAGATGGTAGGAGAGAAATCAACATGATTTAGTGTCATGGAAAATATTGGGAATTCTAGTATAGCATGTCTCATTGATCACATGGGATGATAAGTCAATGATACAGACAAGACCATCAGTCATCAGTCTTAGAATAGTGAATGTCATAAGTTATAATCTTTCAAGAAATTGAAATTAACCACAAGAGATCAAAGCTGCTTTCTGACCATGGTGCTTTCTTGCACCATGTATAGAAGTGGGGATAGGAACATGGACTATAAATGAGAGTCTTAGGTCTGACAGTTGAAAATGGAAAAAAAAAGACTGCCCTACAATATTTTTAAAGATTTTTATTATTACATATTGAGTCAAAAAATAATAGATTTCATCATCTTACATTTCATACATGCTAATAATTTGATCCCATCCATTCCCCTTCCTCTCCATTCTTCCTGTCACACTCTCTCTCTCCACCTTTCCTTTTATTCTGCCTCTACTTTTCTGTCATTTTCTGAGGGGGGTTAATTATTTTAATTAGGGTTTCTCACAAGAACATGTGCAACTTACCTGTAGCAAACCATTGAGGAAAATCTCTCCCTCCTCTAGCCACTATAATTGCCTATAGACTACTCTCAGAGAGAGCCAGAAAACAGCATTATTATTTAAAAATCATCAGATCAGACATGGGTGAAATGATCATTTTGGGCAATCCACTACGGAGACTAAAAACATAGGAAGGAACTTCAACTTTTGATATGTAATGGGACACAGCATACAATGGATGCTCTGTAGTTGCCAGTCCAGTAACTTCTGAGATCAGGACAAACTATTTTGGTTATCCCATGGACAGAGAATGCTGACAACTGACCTAGTGATGTTACTTTTAATCCATGCTTTGTTGTTGTTGTTGTTGTTGTTGTTGTTGTTGTTGTTGTTGTTGTTGTTGCAGCATCATCATCCTCTTCCTCCTCCTTCTCCTCCTCTTCATCCTCCTCCTCCTCCTCCTCCTCTCGTTTGGATATTTCTGAGATGTAAGGCTGCAAAGAGGATGATTTAGTCTTTAAACAATCTCATTCACTCATAAAGGGAGATGGAAGATATTCAGAACAAAAAGAGAAGAGTCTCATGAGCCTAGGCCTCTTCCGTGGGGTTGATAGGCAGCTAAAAATTCCTAGATGTAGAAAAACTCATGAGGCCCATCATTGTCTGTGCATTATGGGTTTGGGAATTTCAGTGATATCTCCCCTGGAATGATCATTGTTTCTTTTTCTGGAATGAAATCCCCCAAAGTTCAGAATCTCCAGCAACTTGAAAATGAGAGAAAATCTTCCATAGGTATCTGTTATTCTACCGGAATGTTTGCAGTGATAAGAATGGATTGATTTGCATTCATCTACATGCTGACCTCCAGTTGAAGCAGAAAGATTCATTGAAAATGTTCTTTTTTCCACTGGAAGGAAAATACCCTTTGTCAAATATCAAGTGACAATAGGTGTGTGGGTTCATTTCTGGTTCTTCAATTCTACTCTATTGATCTACCTGCCTGTCTCTGTACCAATACTATACTTTTTTTTATTAATATTGCTCTGTAATACAGCTTTAGATTAGGGATTCTCATTCCTCCAGAAGGTCTTTTATTATTGAGGATAGTTTTTGCTATCCTGGGTTTTTTCTTATTCCAAATGATTTACAAATTGCTCTTTCAAATTCCATGAAGAATTGAGTTGGAATTTTGATGTGTATTTCATTGCCTCTTTAGATAGATTTTGGCAAAATGGAAATTTTAAAATATTAATCCTGTCAATCCATGAGCATTGGGAGGTCTTTCCATCTTCTGAGATCTTCAATTTCTTCTTCAGAGACTTGAAATTTTTATCAAATAAATAATTCACTTGCTTGGTTAGAATCACACTGAAATATTTTATTTTATTTGTGACTATTCTGAATGGTGTCATTTCCATAATTTCTTTCCCAGATTTTGAATAGAGGAAGGCTACTGATTTTGTTTGAGTTAGTTTTATACACCCACATTGCTGAATTTCTTTATCAGGCTTAGCAGTTCTCTGGTGGCACTTTTGGGGTCACTTAATTATACTATCATATCATCTGCAAATAGAGATATTTTTACTTCTTCTTTTCCAATTTGGATTCCTTTGACCATCTTTTGTTTTCTGATTGCTCTGGCTAAAACTTTGAATACTACATTGAATAAGTAAGGAGAGAGTACGCAGCCTTGTCTAGTCCCTGATTTTAGCGGGATTGCTTCAAGTTTTTCTCCATCTAGTTTGATGGGGCTACTGGTTTCTTGGATATTGCTTTTATTATATTTAGGCATGGGTCGTGAATTTTTTTAAGACTTTTAATATGGAGGAGTTTCAAATTTTGTCAAATTGTTTCTCAGCATCTAATGAGATTATCAGGTTCTTTATGTTTGTTTGATTTTCTTTTGGGGGAGGGGTTGTTTTTGTTTTTGCTTTTATCTATTTTGTTGATTTTAGCCCTGAGTTTGATTATTTCCTGCCATCTATCCTTCTTGGGGTTATTTGCTTTTTTTGTTCTAGAACTTTTAGGTGTGCTGTCAAGCTGCTAATATATGTTCTGTGCAGTTTCTTTTTGGAGGCACTCAGAGCTGTGAGTTTTCCTCTTAGCACTGTTTTCATTGTGTCCCATAAGATTGGATGTGCTCTGCCCTCATTTTCATTAAATTCTAAAATGTCTTTAATTTCTTTCTTCACTTTTTCCTTGGTCACGTTATCATTGAGTAGAACATTGTTGAACTTCCATGTGTATAGACTTTCTGTCATATTTTTTTCTTTTTTGTTATTGACGAACAGCCTTATTTCGTGGTGATATGATAGGATGCATGAGGATTATTTCAAATTTCCTCTATCTGTTGAGGTCTGTTTTGGAGAAGATACCATGAGTGTTGAGAAGAAGGTATTTTTTTAGGATCAAATGTTCTATAAATATCTGTTAAATTGATTTGGTTCATAACTTCTGTTAGTTTCTCTATGTCTCTGTTAATCTCTTTCCATGATCTGTCCATTGATGAGAATGGAGTGTTGAAATCTTCCACTATTATTGTGGGAGGTTCAATGTGTGCTTTGAGCTTCAGAAAGGTTTCTTTTATGAATGTAGGTTCCCTTGCACCTGGAGAATAGATATTGAGGATTGAGAGTTCACCTTGGTGTATTTTTCTTTGATGAATATGAATTGTCCTTGCTTAACACTTTTGAAAACGCTTTGTTGGTAGTCAATTTTATTGGATATTGGAGTATATACTCCAGCTTGTTTCTTGGGACCATTTGCTTGGGAAATTCTTTTCAGGCTTTTACTCTGAGGTAATCTTTATCTTTTTAATGACTTCTGTTTTCTGTATGCAGCAAAATGCTGGGTCCTCTTTACGTATCCAGTCTGTTAGTCTATGGCTTTTTATTGGGGAATTGAGTCCACTGATATTAACAGATATTAAGCAGTAGTGATTATTGTGTCCTTTTATTTTTGTTGTTAGAGGAGTAATCACATTTGTTTGGCTCTATTCTTTCAGGTTTATAGCAAGAACATTACTTTCGTGCATTGTTTAGGATGCAGTTTCTCTCCTTGTGTTGGAGTTTTCCATCTATTATCCTTTGTAGGGGTGGATTTGGGGAATATATTGTATAAATTTGGCTTTGTCATAGAATATCTTGGTTTCTCCATTTATGTTAATTGAGAGTTTTGCTGGATATAGCAGCCTGGGCTGGCATTTGTGATCTCTGAAGGTCTATATGACATCTACCCAGTATCATCTGGTTTCTGTTGCTTAGGTTTCTGCTCTTGCCTCTCACCATCAGGTTGTCTCTGGTTTCAGCTGGCCTTGCTATCTCTGACAGTGGCTTGACCCTCCTATAAGCCTGTGTGTCCCACACAGACCTGTTTTCTCCCAGCGGGATCTGGGTACAGAGAACCATAGGTCCTGGTGAGGTCTGGGTTCAGGCAGAAACTGGAAGATCCTTTCCCAGACTCTTCCTCGATTCCTTTGTCCTGAGGGTTCCAGGCGTGTCTCTTGGAGCAGAAGTGGTGGTCTTACCTTTGCTCTCAAGCGTGTCAGCATGCTTGGTGACTGGCTTTCGGCTCTAGGTGCAGGCAAAGCCAAGAAGGATCCTTTCCCCGGCTGCTCCTACCTTCCTGTGTCTAGAGGGCTCTACACAGATTCCTCTTGTCCAGATTATGAGCAGAAGTGGTGTTCTCCCCTGACCTCTCAGGACTGTCTGCCTTTCTGAGAGTCCAGCTCTCTCCCCTATGGAATCTGGGTACAGAGAACTGTGGGACAGAGTCATCTCTGGTGGCATGCAGAAACTGGAAGTGGTGTTTAATACTTTAATTATATAAATCAAATAGAAATAAGAGAGGCTGAGTTTGAAGTCTCCTGGAGAAACTACTACTGTTACATCCCCCAAAACCTTCTATTATACCTCGGAACATACTCTGGAGAGTGCATATGCACGGTTCCTTTTCTGTAGGGATGTTTGCATTCCTCTGCTCCTGGGAGCGTCTTTACATATTTATCGCCATTGCATCTTGTAAATATACATTTTAATCAACCAGAATATATATTCAACATCTTTTAAATTTTTTATTAGTTATATTTCTTTACTTAAATTTCAAACCTTATTCCCCTTCCCGGTTTCCTGTCCATAAGCCCTCATTCCCACCCCTCCCCTCCCCCGTACAGCTATTCCCCTATACATCTCCCTTATTGCCCCCCCCCATATTCCCCTGCGCTGGGGGTCCAACCTTGGCAGCATCAAGGTCTTCCCGATCCCCTGGTGCCCCAATAAGGCTATTCTCTACTACATATGCAGTTGGACCCTTGGTCAGTCCATGTGTAGTCTTTCCGTCATATTCAACATATTAATCAAAACTTGCTATAGATCTACACAGTCAAGACATATCCATTCATCATAATTTGATAATATAATGAAAATTCTGTACAATTTTTTCACAAATAAGTTATTTGAAAGCTCAGATATACCTAATAATATACCCAATGAACGAATTTGTGCTATATCACCTATACTTTTGTTTTTGTAATAAAATATTTGAATTTGCTCAGTTTAAAATAAAGTTTTAACAAAGATTTTTTAACAAAGTTTTTAAAATTCTTTTTTAAGTTTTTCCTTCTGTACATTTTTTTCAGGTGCTCACAGATCTAAAACAGGCCTCAGGTTTTTGGGGAAGTGGGCTGTTTACAGCTAGGAACCACCATAGCTGGTGACCTAACTCTGGGCTTTTTTAACACAAGTGCTTTTTAGTGCTGAGACATATCACCAGTTCTGAAAAAAAAATGTGTTTAAACAAACTTAAGGGCAGGAGTGGAGATAGCACAATGGAGAGCAATGATTTTAAAAGAAAATTATGTATTAGTATATAAAGTATCAAATAAGGCCATGGGAAATTAATGTAAAAGGGAAAAGAAAAAAAATTTTGTCTTAAAGGAATTCCTTAGAAAAGCAAAACACAAAATGCAATAGTGTAGGGAATACAGGTAGAAATTCAAGGAACAGGGGCAGACTGTCCTCTGCCTGTGCTAGAGCTCAGTGGGAATTCAAGGAGCTGACAGGATTAGAAGAAACACTCTGTTGCCATCCCCATCCCCTCAACAATTAGCCTGAACTTGGAATATGATAGTGTGTAGGGTATTTGGAGAGAAGTGGAACTGTTCACTCCCCTGTGCTTGCTTTGCAGGTGACAGGGGCTCCATTTAATTTCACACTTTTATTTTAAAAATTAAAACAGAGAGATTCCTTGATAAAGATCTAATTATACTTTTAAAATTTACAAGAAGGAGTTGCCAGTTTGTTTTTTGGTTTTGTTTATATGTTCATTAAATGCCTATATTTGTCAACTCGAAGGATGATTCAGCAGTTAAGAGCACTGCTGCAGGAATCATTCCACGTCTTTAGCCTCTGTAGACATCTGTACTCATTTGGCAGACTCAAATACACATATGTACAAGCAGTCACACAAAAAAATAAAAATAAGTCTTTTATTTTTTATCTCTGCATTTGTCATTTTCACTTAAAACTTTATTCCAAATGCCTGGTGGAGAACTTCTTTACATTTATGAAGTATTAATATAAGTTAATTTAATTAAAAAGTTCGGCACCAGTTTTGGTACTACATGTAGAAGGTGATAGTGAGAAGACTAAAAACCTAGGGAATAAACATGTTCAATTCCCCAAAAAGTATACTGGGTTCCTTAGAGAGGGACACTGACAATAGGTCTTCAGTCTGTGACAACACTGACTTAGGCACCGTAATTCTGGAACTGTGTCAGCTCCTGGGACACCTAGCTAGAAGAGATAACAAGGCAAAAACTTAGCTGGTTTCTAAAATTCTTCAAGGTCTCACCAAATAAAATGAAACTAACATAGCAGCCACTCAAAATTGTACTAGTGTGACTACTTTATCCTTAAAAATTATATTAGAAGATATCTAACTCTTATGGAAAATTCCCTAACCCTGCATTAAAAAGGGTCTGACACGTCAGTCAAGTTCTTGTCATTTTGAATGGTTAACCCAATATGCTGGTCATTTCTACAGAAATGCTAACTCCAGGAGCATCAGACATCTTTCTCTTTATGTGCCCATTCCACACATAAAAAGAAGTCAAAATGAAAATTTGAGATTCATGAAAGTTCCTTCTCTCTGATAATGCTCTGGTAGTCATGTTGTGAAGAAGCATGCAAACACTTTAGTCACAGAAAGAGAACTGAGGTGAGTTCAGAGTCAAAATCGGCCTAACAATATCTCCCTTTAGTCCTCTTTGATTCTGGAACTATGTCAGCCCAGTCCCTGTAATTGGAAGGAGGCCAGTGACAAAATCAAATAAGACTTTCTGTTTACTGAAAGAATAACAAATACAGCCAAAAAGTCAGAAGTTAACAAATGCTATCTCAACCATAAGAATCCCTAAATACCTCAAATTCCAGACCCTGCTCTCCACCTGTAATAGGTAGAAGGTCACATTTCTTGAGCCTGCTCTCCCAGAACCTAGATAAAATGGCTGAAAGATAAGGCCCTTAGATCCTGACCTAGTAAGGGTCTCCTAACTTGAGTGAGGGTCTTCCCCACTCTGGGGGTCTTTCATACTCAGTGGCTGACAATTAGATTGTCTCTGTCAGAGCTGACTCTCCAACACAATTAAGCTAGTACCACATGATTTGTTTGTTTAAAAACCCATTCTCTCAGTCCAGTGTTCATGATTGCCACATTTGAAATTTAAAATCAATCAACATTCCTGATCTGGTAAATTGTATAAACAACACTTAATATGAATTAGTTTTCAGAATTTTAAGTCTCACAAAGTTAAGTTTAGAAAGAGAAGGCCATCTTAAAATGTCAAGGTTTAAACAATTAAAATATTTTTAGACGTTTTAAAAGTACATGAACACTTTGAATTTCACCTGGAGCCTTAGATTTTTTGAAATGTAACAGTAATAAGAGCCTACATTCAGTAGAAGTTAAATCAAACAAAATTTCTTTGTTTATATTAACAAGGAATTGATTTTGTGTTAATCCATTTCTAAGCTCTTATCTATCTAATTTGTCATAATAAAGTATATCAAAACATTTAAAAAAGAATGTTATGACTATTCTAACTCCTGCAATAAATTTTTGTAATCAAATACAAGTTCTTAAATGTTGTAGGACTCATTTTCTTTTCTCTGGTGGCCCAAACATCTATGGTACAGTGTATAGGGATCAGTTAACTAACTCATTCATACCCATCAATATGCTCACCAACAATAGCTAATTTCTTTTCATCTATTTCTAGTTTTACTGTATTTTCTTATTTTATTAGATCTGCCCTTTTCTTTTTTCTTAAAAGTGTTCGTGTGTGTGTGTGTGTGTGTGTTTGTGTGTGTGTGTGTGTTTCTGTTGTATGGGAGACCCTCACTCATATCTCGGGATGACACGACCCCCCAAGAACTTGCAGAAGACTGTTTTTGCTTCAATCACATGAGGCTTATCAATCGGAACCAGTGCACTGGGGTCGAGACTCATATCCCACGCAGGGGCACAGGAGTTCGACCCCCAGTAGCTGGGAGAAGGGTTATTTAAAGGAAGAAGTCACAACCCAAGGGGGCAGGGATGGTGTCATTGGAAAATGTGGAGAATACCAGTGAAAAATCACGAGGAGAAGCTTCCTCTCTCTCAAGATTGCTTTTGAGATTGTAATCTAACTTTATGGTCAGCTAGTTCCTGGAAGAAGCCTCCTCTACTCCTAGATAGGATCACCTATCTAAGGGCCTTAAGCCCTTTTATCTGGATCCTGGGAGAGCAGGCTCAAGAAATGTGACCTCTTACTTACAGGCAGAGAGCTGGAATTTGAGGTATTTATGGCTCCTTAGGGGTGAGGTAGCATTTTTAAGCTTCTGACATTTTGGCTGCATTTTTTATTCTTTCACATGCATGCAAGTGTACGTGTTGAGATAACAGAATGACCACAGATGTGGACACTGATTTCTTTGATATTTGAGGCAAATATACTACAGGCCAGCTAATCAGTAAACTTGAAATTAGATTCTCTTCTCTCTACCTCCTATTTATGTTAACATTATTGTTATAGGCATGAGTATGATGGTGTCTGATTTAATGTGGGCTTTGAACTCAAGTTTTCATCTTGTCTAGTAAAGAAACACAGGACACCTGCCCCCATCTCTGCTCATCAAATCCTGTACTCTCCTGTCCCTGAACAGAATCAAAGCAGTTAGCATTCTCTTCCTCTACCCCACGACCCCCTGTATGGAGCCAGAGCAATGCCTCTGCTTTTGAAGAGGGCAGACAAAAGGAAGTCCATCTTAATTACTATATAATGACACTCAATTTACAGCAATTAGAACCCAAGCTTAAGGCAGGGGGTAGGATGAGGTTGGGGCAGGTGTCAGGGTAGCTGGAAAAGAAGCCTATTCTATTTAAAAAAGAAGTAAAAGTGGCCAAAGCCTGAGGGCACAATAGCTACAACTTCTCCCAGCATGTTTGAAAATGTGCTGAAGAGAGTTTGTCCTGTAGCCATGAAGCCTAGGCAGATCAGAAACATAGAGGGTTGAAAAGGCTTGGCCAGGTCTGCCATTACAAAACTACTGCTGGGATAAAAACAACACAATACACAAAATAAAAGCCATAGGCAGCTAAACTTATGGGGCATTAAACTTAAAATTGGTAAAACAAAGTCCTTTGAGAGATGTTTTGAGATTAAAGACAAAAAATGTTTTCTATATTTGGGATGAGGGAAAGCGCAATGACACAGGGTATCTGGATTTCATATGATCTTGCTTTGTTTATAAGCATGCAAATGGCTACATTTCAATCATTATATAGTTCTCTATGTCCTCTTTGGGAGAAATCAGAATAAGGAAGATGTGGGAGATTGAGAAATTAAATACTAGAATAAAGATCATAAAACATAGGTTGAAAGCATCTTTAAATCAAAACAGGAAACCCTCAGAAGAATACAATCTGTAATTTACTATAGTAAAATCAAAAAATGTAGTTCCAGTTAGAATGGTTCCACAGGAGCTTGAGAAATTAGGATGGCAGCTCATAGGCATATAATATATTGAAATAAGAATACAGATTCTGCTTATTATTCCTAAATAAAGTAATGCCATACAATAGGTTGTGTTTTAATTTTATTTGGAAAATTTGATACAGTGTAACATTGGTAAATGTTACAATGGCTTTATGCCTTGGGTTGTGAGGAGGATAATGCTGAGATTACATATTTATTAGAAATGAAGGCTATCTTAGATATACCTTTACAGATTAAAACTGATGATGCTTAGCAATATAGGTTCGTTAAAATAGAAGTTCATGGGCAATATGGCATGAAGCCTATTCCAGATAAAGTTTACAATCCTACAGGTTAAGCCTTTATAAAAAGGCCTAACAATATTTCGTTGTTGAAATAGGCTATAAATACAAGTCCTTCAAAAGTACCAAACACTCAGAGAATATGGCATTTGAACATAATTTTATTAATTTAAGAACTTTGTTGATATTGAAACTGAAAGATACCTGTTTGATATTAGTGTAGCCATTTCTTTCTTTTTTTTTTCTCTCCATCTTTATTAACTTTGGTATTTCTTAATTACATTTCAATTTTCATTCCCTTTCCTGGTTTCTGGGCCAACATCCCCCAACTCCTCCTAATTCCCTTCTATATGGGTGTTCCCCTCCCCATCTCCCAGCCATTACCACCCACCAACAATCATTTTAACTGTGGGTTCAGTCTTGGCAGGACCAAGGGCTTCCCCTTCCACTGGTGCTCTTACAAGTGTATTCATTGCTACCTATGCGGCTGGAGGCCACATTCAGTCCATGTATAGTCTTTGGGTAGTGGCTTAGTCCCTAGAAGCTCTGGATGGTTGGAATTGTTGTTCATTTGGGGTCACAAGCCCCTTCAAGCTCTTCCAGTCCTTTCTCTGATTCCTTCAATGGGGGTCCCGGTCTCAGTTCAGTGGTTTGCTGCTGACATTTGCCTATGTATTTGCCATACTATGGCTGTGTCTCTCAGGTGAGATCTACATCCGGTTCCTGTCAGCCTGCACTTCTTTGCCTCATCCATCTTATCTAGTTTGGTGGCTGTATATGTATGGGCAACATGTGGGGTAGGCTCAGAATGCGTGTTCCTTCAGTCTCTATTCTAAACTTTGCCTTCCAAGGGTATTCCTGTTCCCCTTTTAAGGAGTGAAGTATTCGCATTTTGGCCATCCTTTTTGAGTTTCATGTCTTCTGTGCATCTAGGGTAAATCGAGCATTTGGGCTATTATTGACTACATACCATGTGTGTTTTTCTGTGAGTGGGTTACCTCACTCAGGATGATATTTTCCAGTTCCATCCATTTGCCTATGAATTTCATAAAATCATTGTTTTTAATAGCTGAGTAGTATTCCATTGTGTAGATATCCCACATTTTCTATATCCATTCCTCTGTTGACGGGCATCTGGGTTCTTTCCGGCTTCTGGCTATAATAAATAAGGCTGCTATGAACATTTGTGGAGCAAATGTCTTTGTTATATGTTGAGGCATCTTTTGGTTACATGCCCAAGAGAGGTATAGTTGGGTCCTCAGGTAGTTTCCAATTTTCTGAGGAACCTCCAGACTGATCTCCAAAATGGTTTTTCCAGTCTGCAATCCCACCAACAAAGGAGGAGTGTTCCTCTTCCTCCACATCCTTGCCAGCATCTGCTGTCACTTGAATTTTTGATCTTCGCCATTCTCACTGGTGTGAGGTGGAATCTCTGGGTTGTTTTGATTTGCATTTCCCTTATGACTAGAGATGTTGAACATTACTTTAGGTGTTTTTCAGTCATTCGGCATTCCTCAGCTGTGAATTCTTTGTTTAGCTCTGAACCCCATTTTTTAATACGGTTATTTGTCTCCCTGCGGTCTAATTTCTTCAGTTCTTTGTATGCTTTGGATATAAGCCCTCTAGCAGTTTTAGGATTAGTATACATATTTTCCCATCTGTTGGTGGATTTTTTTGTCCTTACAACACTGTCCTTGGCCTTACAGAAGCCTTGCAGTTTTAGTAGATCCCATTTGTCGATTCTTGATCTTAGAGCATAAGCCATTAGTGTTTTATTCAGGAAATTTTCTCCAGTGCCCATGTGTTCAAGATTCTTCCCCACTTTTTCTTCTATTAGTTTGAGTGTATCTGGTTTGATGTGGAGGTCCTTGATCCACTTGGACTTAAGCTTTGTACAGGGTGATAAGAATGGATCAAGTGCAGCCATTTCTTAAGAATGAGAATCTTTAAAGCTGTACCTTGCTTAGACCCTAGATGTTAGACAATAGACCAGAAAGTACAGAAAGCACATTCCCACCCACTCTCTTGGAAGGTACCCAATCATAAAACAGATGGTATAGATCGTACTTACGGCAGGGCAATTACAAGGCAAGAAACATCTCTGGGAAACTGACTGACCACTATAGATTGTGCTGCAGGATGAAAAACATTTATCAAGTTACATGTCCTTGGTACTGGCATAGCTGTGCTGACATAGCTATAGCCTTGTCCTGGGAACACCAGGAGAGAAACATCTGCCAAATCAGATATCCTTGGTCTTTGTCCTGGGAACCCCGGGATGGAAAATCATATATCAAGTCAGACATCCTTGGTACTGAAATGGCTGTATTGATATGGTTGCATCCTTTTCTCAGAAACTCCAGAACAAGAATATGTGCCTAGTCAGATATCCTTGGCACCAAAATAGCTGAGCTAATGAAACTGTAACCTTAAATGATTGTATAAGCTGTATATTTCTGCTGGTCTGGGCTCTTCACATTCCTCCTGCGTGAGGACCGTGTCAAGCCCGAGTGCATTGGTATCCCAAAGTAAACCTCTTGTTTTTCCATGAAGACTGAGTCCCACATATTTGTGGGGTGGTGGGTGTCCTCAGGATTGGAGCGAGAGTCTCCTCGGTCTGAGGGTCTTTCAAAACATATCAGATCGCAGCTGTACCTCATTGAACTTAGAAGAAGAAGATGATGAGCTCCAAAGAAACTCCATTTAGAGCTGTCTTCATTTGTCGCAAGCTAGGCTCTGGGCACAGAAAGTGCCCTAACTTAATTGGCAGACAGAATGCCATCCAGAAAAGAAAAGAAATCAAAATGAAAACAAATGCATGGAACTTGATTGCCAAGCTTTGCCAATACAGGGTAATCAAATACTTGGTAATTCCTACTTCACATAAGGTTTGTCAGATACTTTGAACAAGAGGGCTGAAGACAGTGCTCCAATGTCTTAGAATACTTTGAAGTGTTCTCAACAGCCAACTGACTGCCATTTTTAAAACTTTGAAAGTGTTTGTCTGCACTTCCTACCTAATCAGGAATTATTTTTTCTTAGTTGTCTTTTGGGGTTGAATACAAAATAATCATAGTTTCAATAAAAGCTTAAGTTGTTATATTTAAGAAGATATATTAGACCTAAAAAGATGGTGTTAGGTTGTTAATGCAAGATAGGATAAAATATGATTTAGATCCAGAACTCTGAACTCACCAGGATAGGATAGATAATAGGATATTTTTCTTAATTACCACACACTATGGACTTGACATTGTAAATATATATATCACACCTTGTAACTATTATAATTTTTATAATTATATTCAATTTATATTTGAAAAAGAGACATTTATTTTACTTCAAAGGGGAATTATTGAGAGAATATTTAATATAGATATGACTATGGCACTTGTTAATAATAAATCTGACGGCTTATTACTTAGGTGGTAAATAAGAAGTGGGGAATCTGGGAGAAATCATAATTCTGAAATACAATGCTGCAGGAGATTCACCTTGGAAGACATGAGGAGAGAGACACATAGTACCTGAACATGGTTAAGTGGGCATGTTACAGAATGTAGGTTAAAATAAGTCAGTTATTCTAAATTGTGATCTAGTTAGAGAAGAGCCTCACTATATAGTCAAGGTATTTGTAAATATATCTAGAGTCTGAGTCTTAGTTCTCTGAGCATGGCGCTGTGTGGAAGAACTGGATCAAACTGCTACATTATATTGTTCATGAGTTTTAAGCCAAGGTAAGTTTACAGGGGATAGTGTCTAAGCACATACTCAAATAATATATTGTAGATGCCATACGTTGTCAAAAGCTAAGATATTTGTAGTAGATTCATCCCTCATATTTGAGTTGAGGTCTTGCAGTTGATTTGGTAGACTAACCTGAAATTGACTAAATGAATGTATTTGATTTTAATTTATAAATTATTGATATTTATGTCCATGGAAATGGTTGAAGGGATAACTTTGTATGGTAAACTGTAGAAAAACACGGAATACATGTCATTACAGTGGATTTAAACTTTTTTTTCCCAGATTACAAGTTGTATTAAAAAGCTTACAGTAATAAAAATAAGCATATTATTGAAATAATAGACACATTGGTCAATGTATAGAATTGAAGACTCAGATCCAGATGTAATTCCATACAGGTAAAAACACCTTGTTTTTCACAAAGCAAACAAAATTACACACTGGGGAAAAGGTCAGCATCTTGACAGACAGATGGTGTGAATAGCAGCCTACAGAGAAATAAAAATAGATCCATGTCACTCACCCTGAACACAACTCAACTCCAAAGGGATCAAGGAACGCACTCAAATCACTGAAAGACCAAAAGCCCTGAACCTGACCTCTTTTCTTCTTTTTTCCATTTCTTTTCTTTTTTTTTCTTTTTTCTTTTTTTTTTGACTCCGATTTGTGAATCCAAAATTCAGTTTAACAGACTGGATGTTTTCCTATCCTGAGTCTCACTGGTCACAGAGCTTCCCACAATGCCTTCTCCCAACACCTCCCACCAGCAGCTGCACAGATGTTGTCTGACCTGATTCGTGGTCATCAGAATACATCCTCAATTTTTCTCTCTGCTCATCAAAATGTGAAAGTTCACGGTCTGTAGCTTTCTTGCCATAGATGTCCAAGTGGAAAGACATTTCTCCCATCCTGTCAGGATGCTGGAGGAGTTGTGAGTGCCTATACGGCTCATTTGTTTGTTTTCTGTGATTTCCCTTTGCGTGTTTGCTTTCTGAGATAAGGTGTTACAAAGCTCAGCCTGGCCTCAAATACAATGATGTAGCCAAAGATGGCCTTGAGCACTTTGCTCCTCCTGCTTCCACCCTCCAATAGCTAGGAATATAAGAATCCAATGAATCCTTGCTCTTTGCTTTGGAGACTATGGAGATGGCCCAGATTGGGATCCTTCTCACTCAAGTGTTCTTAGCTCACCTGCCCAAGGATGGAGTTTGCCAGACAGTTGCTCCTGCAACCTCAGAGTCAGTCTGCTCACAAGGAGGCTGCATTAGATAACTTGATAATTTTTCTTTCATCAGGGTTGTTATTAGTTCTTTAAAATCTATTTGAGTCTCAGCCTTATTGTTCTCCTGTGAGCTGACTTTTTAAAACATCAAAAAACAAAAGCAAAACAATCCAAACAAACAAAAACCTTAGAGTTTTACATTTCTCTGGGCCTTAAATGAGTATCCCCAAATACCAGGACTTTCCTAGCTCTTAATCTCATTAGAGTCCTCATGAGCTCTCACCTTTCTCTGCAGTTGAAGGCAGACTGGAAGAACCAGGGAGTAGTCTGAATGAATGTCACAGAGTCACTGTATGCAATGCTCTCCACTCTGCAGAAGGTTAGCTGTCACTTCTAGGGAAATCATTGGAATGCACTGGGTGGCACATAAATAATTAAGGGGCGACTTTTAATTAAGGCTTTGTAGTGAAAACAGCTTTGTGAAACATTAAGAGCTTTTGAATAACTAACTTTGTTGCTCTCTTTTCAACCTGAACTTGTCATCCCTGGAAACTGCACAAATAGTGACTTTTAACAGCTTTGGTCTTTTGATGATTCCAGAGACTCACTTCTTTCTTGTGAATGAATGCTTTGTGAAAAGTCAGGAATCTGTTGAGGTGGCCAGCACTTCTTGTTTCAGGGAGATGATGTTATTCGTTATTCTTCTCATTGCCGTGACAACATATTCGACTAAATCATCCTATCCATGGTTTGTTTGTAGAGGCCAGGTAGGAAACTGGACTCATGGAGGAGGGGAAGGCAGGGCAGTCAGAGCAGCTCTGGCTATGGTGGCAGGAGCCTGAGGCAGTTTATTTCTGGTTCTCTCTGACTGCTCTGGATTTCTGTTACAAGATGTGATCTTGCAGTTTTTCGTCGTGCTTTGATACTTCCTAGCCATGATGAAGTCTTCTCCCTCTGGAACTAGATAAGACAAATTGTCCTGTAATTTTCCATCCCTTACAAGATATTCACAGCTACCTGTGGGCTATTTAAAGCCACTCAGAATCTGGATCATCTTTGTCTTCCTCCATCTTCCTTCCTTCCTCTGTGAATTTAAACTTTTACAATCAATGGTTGCAATCAATGGTCTCAACACAACATTGATTGAATGTATAAGGGAGAGAAACAGAGTCTGTGTGTGTGTGTGTGTGTGTGTGTGTGTGTGTGTGTGTGTGTGTGCATGAGCGCGCACGTGCGTGGTGTTTAAGCTCTTTCTTGTGTTGTTTCTTTTCAGCTATTTTGGGGACTGTGTAAACGTTAATAGTTTTTCTCATACATTTTGTCAAAAACATATTTAAGCAAAGATTCCTCTGGTAAGAAAAATGCTCATGCTATTTTCAGTCAAACATTTAATAATGCCTCAGGTCATAATTGAAAGTATACTATATAAGAAGTGGAGAGATCACTTGGTAGTTGACAGTGCTTGCAGCTTTTCACTGGCCTCTAGTTCAGTTTGTAGCAAACACACTTAGTGGATAGCAACAGTTTGTGACTTCAACTGTGAAAAATCCAAGGCCAACTTTTGAACTTTTTGAGCAACTGCTCTCATCTGTCCACATCCATATATATGTATCCATAAATGTAAAAAAAATAAAACGTTTTAAAACTTGTTTCATACAAATATTAAATAAATTAAACTTACTTTTGTCTCTGGTACATATCCTGAGTACTCTGAAATCTCAAATATTATAGTATTTGGATTAGTTGCTGAAATTGGCTTAATGATCATTAGCTCACTAACAACACTGATGTCAGATAGGATCTCCAAAAGAAACCAAGACATTTTTCAGTAGCGAATTCTCCCAGATACACAACTAGCATGTATGTAAACTATTTGATAAGTAAGTTCAAACTGTAACTATACGAGTTTCAGGAAAACCAATTTATTTGACTGTGCTTATAAAATATAATAATCAGC
The DNA here is from genome assembly GCF_021556685.1 of Rattus norvegicus. Taxonomy (NCBI): domain Eukaryota; kingdom Metazoa; phylum Chordata; class Mammalia; order Rodentia; family Muridae; genus Rattus; species Rattus norvegicus. The sequence continues at coordinate 4,709,515 of NC_141538.1, read as the reverse complement.
TCTATATAATCCAGTGGTGTCTTCTTAGAGAAAAATCAGAACTTTGTCTCTTTATTATCAAGTCGTGTGTGTGTGTGTGTGTGTGTGTGTGTGTGTGTGTGTGTTCAAATGCCATAATTCCCTTGTCTTGTGTTTGTTCCTCAGAAAACTGCTAATGATGAAATTTTTAGTAGGATAATTGTCCTATACAGTTATTAATAGTTTTCTTCTAAATTTATTAAACATGTATTCCTGAAAATTCCTACCATTTATAAAACAGATGAGTGTACATTTGTGGACATAGAGGAAGTATACGACCTCCCTAGCCTTGTCAATTTGACATGACCTAGATTCATCCAAAAAAGAAATCTCAATGAAATAATCTGTCTTCAACATCCTGTCTGTAAGAGACTGCTTTGCTAATTGATTTAGAAAGACTCAGTCTATTATTGGTGGCACCAATCCCTCTGAAGGTTCACTCATGATGTATTATAATGTTAGTTAAGTATGAGCCTGAGCAAACCAGATTGAGTCCCCAAGCAGCCTGCCTCCATGTTACTGTTTTAAGAGCCCACTTCAACCTTTCCCTAAATGATGGGGTTTGACTTAAATGTGTAAGCTAGATATACTCTTTCTTTCCCAAGTTGCTTTTAGTTTTAATGTTTTTCATAGCACGTAAAGAAAACTAGAAGAGAAATTGAGACCAAAAGTTGAGGTATGAACATTTTTTAATATGAATTTCTGTCAAGACATACCACAACATGTAAAAGACATAGAAAAAAATGAATGCTCATCAAAAAAATAAATAATATATATTTTCCTTACTGGTATTATAGCTAGATTTGTTTTTTACACACTCTTTATAGTATAGCTGATGGAACAAGGTACACATATTAAGCCATATTTTGAAAAGCCTTACTATGTCCATTAGACTATTCACATGCTTTGGAGGTTATGAGTTATTGTAGCCATGTAGCTTTAAAAATGAACCCATGCTAAAGTCAGCTATGTATTGGCATTGGCGGTGTCTGTTCCTATCCTGGTACAGAGTCTGAGATCCATGACTGTGTGTTTTTCCTAGCCAACGCCTCTCTCACAAATGCCAGCTCCACCTCTCCTGATCTCCAAGATCACTCTTTTGCCAATTCACCACCCCATAGTCAGTTCTGGGGACATTCTTGCCAGCCTGGGCTCTCCAGTGGTTTCCTCTCCTCTGGAGCTTGGACTTTTGTACAGTCTTTCCATTCAAAACCCTAGTTGAATGCCGCCTGGCTATGTTCTTTCCCTCATGCTCATCTAGGTCACTTAGAATGGAAAACACCAGTACTCTTTGTTTAAAATAAACAGATGACACAACCACTAGGTGTGGAATCTATCCTTCTAAACTCACCAATTATTCTATGTTAGAAATCTTCTTGTGGTGGTTGCTGCTACCAGGGCTAACAGTTCCCAGTCTATATCCTGCCTCCTCTCCCTCTTGCCTCCCTGTTTAAAGCCTGTTTCTTCTTCCTTAGTCCCCTTTTCCTTTTTAGTACCTGGAAGACTCACCTCCTCCTTCTCATTCAATGATTGGCTTCTTTTCATCTTTATTAGCCAATCAATTAATTAAGGGAAATTCCCGTACAAGTAATGTGTTCAAATTGAGTAGCTATGGAAAAAGATTTATTAATATGTCTATAAAAGTTGGGACAGCGTATCCCTGTATCATGGGAAAAAGAAAGAGTGGTAGAGAAAGATGCATTATGTCTTCCTCTGCCTTCTGTCAGCAAACATACCCAGACATTATCATGTATATCACACAAACACAAACACACACACACACACACACACACACACACAATAAGAGCAGTATGTGTTCACTCCTTATTTAAAAGGGAAATAAGAATACACTTGGCAGGGAATAGGGAGACAAAGTTTAGAACAGAGGCAGAAGGAACACCCATTCACAGCCTGCCCCACATGAGGCCCATACATATACAGCCACCAAACTAGATAAGATGGATGAAGCAAAGAATTGCAGGCCGACAGGAACCAGATGTAGATCTCTCCTGAGAGACACACCCAGATTCAGCAAATACATAGGTGAATGCCAGCAGCAAACCACTGAACTGAGAACAGGACCCCCGTTGAAGGAATAAGAGAAAGGACCGGAAGAGCTTGAAGGGGCTCGTGGCCCCATATGAACAACAATGCCAACCAACCAGAACTTCTAGGGACTAAGCCATTACCCTAAGACTATACATGAATTGTCCCTGGGCTCCCACCTCATAGGTAGCAACGAATAGCCTTGTAAGAGCACCAGTGGAAGGGGAAGCCCTTGGTCCTGCCAAGACTGAATACCTAGTGAACGTGATTGTGGGGGGAGGGTGGTAATGGGGGGAGGATGGGGAGGGAAGCCCATATATAAGGGATGGGGAGGGGTTAAGGGGATTTGAACCCAGAAACCGGCAAGGGGAATAACAATCGAAATGTAAATAAGAAGTACTCAAGTTAATGAAGATAAAAAAGGGAGACACCACCTGAACCTGAGGGAAACAGACCGGATAAACAGTTCTCTGCACCCAAATCCCGTGGGAGGGAGAGCTAAACCTTCAGAGAGGCAGACACGCCTGGGAAACCAGAAGAGACTGCACTCTGCACACACATCTCGGACGCCAGAGGAGAACACCAAACGCCATCAGGCACCCTGGTGCACTGATGCTCCCAGAAACAGCAGCACAGAAGTTCCTGGTTGCTGCCGCTGCGGAGAGCTCGTGGGCAGCACCACTCAAGCAAACTTGAGCCTCGGGACCACAGGTAAGACCAACTTTTCTGCTGCAAGAGACCTGCCTGGTGATCTCGGGACACACAGAGGCAGAATTCCTCTAGGACAGGGCACCTCCTGTGTTTACCGGGAGTCCCACACCCGCGGATCCCGGCCCACAGCAGCTCTCTACTCCCAGACCCCGTGGGAGAGAGACCGCATCGCCTGGTCAGATGGGCACTCCTGAGGCTGCAGAGCGGAAGAGACCACCAACACTGCCCACCCCTGCCCACATCCCTGGCCCAAGAGGAAACTGTATAAGGCCTCTGGGTTCCCGTGGGGGAGGGCCCAGGAGCGGCAGGAGCGCTGCTTCTGAGACACCACTGGAAGCTGAAGGAAACAGACAGGATAAACAGTTCTCTGCACCCAAATCCCGTGGGAGGGAGAGCTAAATCTTCAGAGAGGCAGAAACGCCTAGGAAACCAGAAGAGACTGCACTCTGCACACACATCTCGGACGCCAGAGGAAAACACCAAATGCAATTTGGAACCCTGGTGCACTGAAGCTCCTGGAAACGACGGTGCAGATATTCCTGGTTGCTGCCGCCACAGAGAGCTAGTGTGCAGCACACTCCAAGCGAACTTGAGCCTCGGGACCACAGGTAAGACCAACTTTTCTGCTGCAAGAGACCTGCCTGGTGAACTCAAGACACAGGACCACAGGAACAGCTGAAGACCTGTAGAGAGGAAAAACTACACACCCGAAAGCAGAACACTCTGTCCCCATAACAGGCTGAAAGAAAACAGGAAAACAGGTCTACAGCACTCCTGACACACAGGCTTATAGGGCAGTCTAGCCACTGTCAGAAATAGCAGAACAAAGTAAAACTAGAGATAATCTGATGGCGAGAGGCAAGCACAGGAAGCCAGGCAACAGAAACCAAGACTACATGGCACCATAGGAGCCCAATTCTCCCATCAAAACAAACATGGAATATCCAAATACACCAGAAAAGCAAGATCTAGTTTCAAAATCATATTTGATCATGATGCTAGAGGACTTCAAAAAAGACGTGAAGAACTCCCTTAGAGAAACACAGGAAAACATAAATAAACAAGTAGAAGCCTACAGAGAAGAATCGCAAAAATGCCTGAAAGAATTCCAGGAAAACATGAATAAACAAGTAGAAGACCATAGAGAGGAGACACAAAAATCTCTGAAAGAATTCCAGGAAAACACAATCAAACAGTTGAAGGAATTAAAAATGGAAATAGAAGCAATCAAGAAAAAATACATGGAAACAACCCTGGATATAGAAAACCAAAAGAAGAGACAAGGAGCTGTAGATACAAGCTTCACCATCAGAATACAAGAGATGGAAGAGAGATTCTCAGGAGCAGAAGATTCCATAGAAATCATTGACTCAACTGTCAAAGATAATGTAAAGCAGAAAAAGCTACTGGTCCAAAACATAGAGGAAATCCAGGACTCAATGAGAAGATCAAACCTAAGGATAATAGGTATAGGGGAGAGTGAAGACTCCCAGCTCAAAGGAGCAGGAAATATCTTCAACAAAATCATAGAAGAAAACTTCCCTAACCTAAAAAAAGAGATACCCATAGGCATACAAGAAGCCTACAGAACTCCAAATAGATTGGACCAGAAAAGAAACACCTCCCGTCACATAACAGCCAAAACACCAAACGCAAAAAATAAAGAAAGAATATTAAATGCAGTAAGGGAAAAAGGTCAAGTAACATATAAAGGCGGACCTATCAGAATCACACCAGACTTTTCGTCAGAAAGTATGAAGGCCAGAAGATCCTGGACTGATGTCATACAGACCCTAAGAGAACACAAATGCCAGCCCAGGTTACTGTATCCTGGAAAACTCTCAATTAACATAGATCGAGAAACCAAGATATTCCATGACAAAACCAAATTTACACAATATCTTTCTACAAATCCAGCACTACAAAGGATAATTAATGGTAAAGCCCAACATAAGGAGGCAAGCTATACTCTAGAAGAATCAAGAAACTAATCATCTTGGCAAAAAAACAAAGAGAAGAAAAGCACACAAACATAACCTCACATCCAAATATGAATATAACAGGAAGCAATAATCACTATTCCTTAATATCTCTCAACATCAATGGCCTCAACTCCCCAATAAAAAGACATAGATTAACAAACTGGATACGCAACGAGGACCCTGCATTCTGCTGCCTACAGGAAACACACTTCAGAGACAAAGACAGACACTACCTCAGAGTGAAAGGCTGGAAAACAACTTTCCAAGCAAATGGTCGGAAGAAGCAAGCTGGACTAGCCATTCTAATATCAGATAAAATCAATTTTCAACTAAAAGTCATCAAAAAAGATAAGGAAGGACACTTCATATTCATCAAAGGAAAAATCCACCAAGATGAACTCTCATTTCTAAATATCTATGCCCCAAATACAAGGGCACCTACATACGTAAAAGAAACCTTACTAAAGCTCAAAACACATATTGCACCTCACACAATAATAGTAGGAGATTTCAACACCCCACTCTCATCAATGGACAGATCATGGAAACAGAAATTAAACAGAGACATAGACAGACAAAGAGAAGTCATGAGCCAAATGGACTTAACGGATATTTATAGAACATTCTATCCTAAAGCAAAAGGATATACCTTCTTCTCAGCTCCTCATGGTACTATCTCCAAAACTGACCATATAATTGGTCAAAAAACGGGCCTCAAGAGGTACAGAAAGATAGAAATAATCCCATGCATGCTATCGGACCACCACGGCCTAAAACTGGTCTTCAATAACAATAAGGGAAGAATGCCCACATATACGTGGAAATTGAACAATGCTCTACTCAATGATAACCTAGTCAAGGAAGAAATAAAGAAAGAAATTAAAAACTTTTTAGAATTTAATGAAAATGGAGGTACAACATACCCAAACTATGGGACACAATGAAAGCTGTGCTAAGAGGAAAATTCATAGCGCTGAGAGCCTGCAGAAAGAAACAGGAAAGAGCATATGTCAGTAGTTTGACAGCACACCTAAAAGTTCTAGAACAAAAAGAAGCAAATACACCCAAGAGGAGTAGAAGGCAGGAAATAATCAAACTCAGAGCTGAAATCAACCAAATAGAAACAAAAAGGACCATAGAAAGAATCAACAGAACCAAAAGTTGGTTCTTTGAGAAAATCAACAAGATATACAAACCCTTACCCAGACTAATGAGAGGACACAGAGAGTGTGTCCAAATTAACAAAAATAGAAATGAAAGGGAGACATAACTACAGATTCAGAGGAAATTCAAAAAATCATCAGATCTTACTATAAAAGCCTATATTCAACAAAACTTGAAAATCTGCAGGAAATGGACAATTTCCTAGACAGATACTAGGTACCGAAGTTAAATCAGGAACAGATAAACCAGTTAAACAACCCCATAACGCCTAAGGAAATAGAAGCAGTCCTTAAAGGTCTCCCAAAAGAGCCCAGGTCCAGATGGGTTTACTGCAGAATTTTATCAGACCTTCATAGATGACCTCATACCAATATTATCCAAACTATTCCACAAAATTGAAACAGATGGAGCACTACCGAATTCCTTCTATGAAGCCACAATTACTCTTATACCTAAACCACACAAAGACCCAAGAAAGAAAGAGAACTTCAGACCAATTTCCCTTATGAATATCGACGCAAAAATACTCAATAAAATTCTGGCAAACCGAATCCAAGAGCACTTCAAAACAATCATCCACCATGATCAAGTAGGCTTCATCCCAGGCATGCAGGGTTGGTTTAATATACGGAAAAAACATCAATGTGATCCATTATATAAACAAACTGAAAGAACAAAACCACATGATCATTTCATTAGATGCTGAGAAAGCATTTGACAAAATTCAACACCCCTTCATGATAAAAGTCCTGGAAAGAATAGGAATTCAAGGCCCATACTTAAACATAGTAAAAGCCATATAGAGCAAACCAGTTGCTAACATTAAACTAAATGGAGAGAAACTTGAAGCAATCCCACTAAAATCAGGGACTAGACAAGGCTGCCCACTCTCTCCCTACTTATTCAAATAGTTCTTGAAGTTCTAGCCAGAGCAATCATACAACAAATCGAGGTCAAGGGGATACAGATCGGAAAAGAAGAAGTCAAAATATCACGATTTGCAGATGATATGATAGTATACTTAAGTGATCCCAAAAGTTCCACCAGAGAACTACTAACGCTGATAAGAAACTTCAGCAAAGTGACTGGGTATAAAATTAACTCAAATAAATCAGTAGCCTTCCTCTACACAAAAGAGAAACAAGCCGAGAAAGAAATTAGGGAAACTACACCTTCCATAATAGACCCAAATAATATAAAGTACCTCGGTGTGACTTTAACCAAGCAAGTAAAAGATCTGTACAATAAGAACTTCAAGACAATGAAGAGAGAAATTGAAGAAGACTTCAGAAAATGGAAAGATCTCCCATGCTCGTGGATTGGCAGGATTAATATAGTAAAAATGGCCATTTTGCGAAAAGCGATCTACAGATTCAATGCAATCCCCATCAAAATACCAATCCAGTTCTTCAAAGAGTTAGACAGAACAATTTGCAAATTCATCTGGAATAACAAAAAACCTAGGATAGCTAAAACTATCCTCAACAATAAAAGGACTTCAGGGGGAATCACTATCCCTGAACTCAAGCAGTATTACAGAGCAATAGTGATAAAAACTGCATGGTATTGGTACAGAGACAGACAGATAGACCAATGGAACAGAATTGAAGACCCAGAAATGAACCCACACACCTATGGTCACTTGATTTTTGACAAAGGAGCCAAAACCATCCAATGGAAAAAAGATAGCATTTTCAGCAAATGGTGCTGGTTCAACTGGAGGTCCATATGTAGAAGAATGCAGATCGATCCATGCTTATCACCCTGTACAAAGCTTAAGTCCAAGTGGATCAAGGACCTCCACATCAAACCAGACACACTCAAACTAATAGAAGAAAAACGAGGGAAGCATCTGTAACACATGGACACTGTAAAAAATTTCCTGAACAAAACACCAATGGCTCATGCTCTAAGATCAAGAATCGACAAATGGGATCTCATAAAACTGCAAAGCCTCCGTAAGGCAAAGGACACTGAGGTTAGGACAAAACGGCAACCAACAGATTGGGAAAAGATCTTTACCAATCCTATAACAGATAGAGGCCTAATATCCAAAATATACAAAGAACTCAAGAAGTTAGACCGCAGGGAGACAAATAACCCTATTAAAAAAATGGGGTTCAGAGCTAAACAAACAATTCACAGCTGAGGAATGCCGAATGGCTGAGAAACACCTAAAGAAATGTTCAACATCTTTAGTCATAAGGGAAATGCAAATCAAAACAACCCTGAGATTTCACCTCACACCAGTGAGAATGGCTAAGATCAAAAACTCAGGTGACAGCAGATGCTGGCGAGGATGCAGAGAAAGAGGAACACTCCTCCATTGTTGGTGGGATTGCAGACTGGTAAAACCATTCTGGAAATCAGTCTGGAGGTTCCTCAGAAAATTGGACATTGAACTGCATGAGGATCCAGCTATACCTGTCTTGGGCATATACCCAAAAGGTGCCCCAACATATAAAAAAGGCACGTGCTCCACTATGTTCATAGCAGCCTTATTTATAATAGCCAGAAGCTGGAAAGAACCCAGATGCCCTTCAACAGAGGAATGGATACAGAAAATGTGGTACATCTACACAATGGAATACTACTCAGCTATCAAAAACAACGACTTTATGAAATTCGTAGGCAAATGGTTGGAACTGGAAAATATCATCCTGAGTGAGCTAACCCAATCACAGAAAGACATACATGGTATGCACTCATTGATAAGTGGCTATTAGCCCAAATGCTTGAATTACCCTAGATGCCTAGAACAAATGAAACTCAAGACGGATGATCAAAATGTGAATATTTCACGCCTTCATTGAAAGGGGAACAAGAATACCCTTGGCAGGGAAGAGAGAGGCAAAGATTAAAACAGAGACTGAAGGAACACCCATTCAGAGCCTGCCCCACATATGGCCCATACATATACAGCCACCCAATTAGACAAGATGGATGAAGCAAAGAAGTGCAGACTGACACGAGCCGGATGTAGATCGCTCCTGAGAGACACAGCCAGAATACAGCAAATACAGAGGCGAATGCCAGCAGCAAACCACTGAACTGAGAATAGAACCCCCGTTGAAGGAATCAGAGAAAAAACTGGAAGAGCTTGAAGGGGCTCGAGACCCCATATGTACAACAATGCCAAGCAACCAGAGCTTCCAGGGACTAAGCCACTACCTAAAGACTATACATGGACTGACCCTGGACTCTGACCTCATAGGTAGCAATGAATATCCTTGTAAGAGCACCTGTGGAAGGGGAAACCCTGGGTCTTGCTAATACTGAACCTCCATTGAACTAGGCTGTTTGGGGGAGGGCGGCAATGGGGGGAGGGTTGGGAGAAGAACACCCATAAGGAAGGAGAGGGGGGAGGGGGATGTTTGCCCGGTAACCGGGAAAGGGAATAACAGTCGAAATGTATATAAGAAATACTTAAGTTAATAAATAAAAAAAATAAAATAAAGATAAAAAGAAGAGCAGTATGTGTTATCATAAAGCTAGGTTCTTTTATTTAAAGATTCTACCACATAAAGAGGAAACATATATTCAGACATACCTATGCCATACTTTACAGAGAAGATAAATCGAAAGGCAAGAAATACGTGTATGTAAACTTATCTTTGGGTCCAATATAGTTTTTAACATCAAATATAATCTAGAAGTAGATTAAAGATAGTTTTTACCTTAGGGCCAAGGAATATTTGTTAGGACCAAATTGGGATTATCTAAGGATCCAGCTTGCCACTATCCTTGGACATGAGGATAAAGGACCCTGTTTATTCCTAACATCCTACCTGTATAATTATGACAAATTACACATGAAATATCTTTTTTCCTTTTCCTGGTCTTATGCCAAAATATCTGACAAAGACTACTTAACAAATAAATGTCTTATTTGAGATTAGAGTTCATGATACAGTGCACAGGAGAAGTAATAATATACAGCTAGTACCCACCCTCTATTGTCATCAAATAGGTGAATGCTGATGTTCCTATACATAGGTGGAGTCTTTCCCCATTAATCAATTAAATTCAGAACCCACATTACAGATATTTCCTGAAGTTTGCCTCCTAGGTGATTTTAGATCCTGTCAAGTTGACATCAAAATTAATCACCGTGATGAGTATAAATAGCCATGAAAAGAATAAAATAAAAATTTGTTCTTCCAGTATTAAGACCATGCTGCAGATAGATAGACGTGTTTCTTTTTTTTTTTTTTTTTTTTTTTTTGGAGCTGGGGACCGAACACAGGGCCTTGGGCTTCCTAGGCAAGCGCTCTACCACTGAGCTAAATCCCCAACCCGACGTGTTTCTTAAAATAAATTCTTTTCTAAAACCAAAAAAGTCCTGAAAGCTCAAACCATTTATGCCTTCCAACTTTTGTAAAAACATACAAGATTAAACTATCATATTTTAAGTAAATTTTTATTGCAATATAATGATACTTTCTCCATGTTACTTGATAAACCCTAATTTTTTTCTATTTTTGTGAGTGTAGGTGTTTTTATTATCCACTGTTATTTGTAGAAATTTAGTGTTTACTTAGTGTGCATTCCTTTTGGTATAGGTGTTTGTAGAAACTAGAGGTTGCCATACAAAGTCTTCTTCATTTCTTTCCTACCTTATTTGTTATTTATCTATTTAAAGTTTTACTTCTTTAATTAAAAAATAAAATTACAGAAAATACATTTTGGTTATATTTTTCTTCTCATTGAAATCTACACAAATACTCCAAACTTATCTACAAATCTGTGTTTATGCTTTTTCTAGAACTCAGCCTTTCCCTTTCTTAAGAATATAAAGCCTACATAAAAATCAACTAAAAATAAACACAAAAGTAATAAGACAAAATAATACCCAAACAAACAAAATAAGACAAGGTATACACAGAGACACACAAAGAATTGTAGAGTCAACAATGTGCTTCCCAACACTCCAGGGCATTTTTTTTCCTTTCTATTGAGTGAAGTTGGTATACCATGATACTCCTTTGGAGAAAATTGGTTTTCAGTTTTTCAGCAAGTTTCAATCACCAAGAGCTTCTTGCCTGGGGATGAGACTTTGTATATATGTTTCCTTCTCAGTGCTAGCTTTTTAATCTGGTTTGAGCTTGATGTAGAACTTGTGCAGGCTGTCAGAGTTCCTATGACTTCATATGTGTATCTGTACGATTGTGTTTTGAAAATACGGTTTCTTTGAAGTCATCACCTACCTCTGGCTCTTTCATTCTTTCTGCCTCCTCTTCCATACAGATGCCTGACATTTTAGGTAAGGGGTATGATAAAAAAAAATCTCACTTATGATAGAGAGCTCAAAATTCCATCACTATCCGAACTCTATATTAGTTCCCTTCAACTGAAAGAAAGCTTCTCTTACGAAGGCAGAACATGCCACAGATCTACACCTATAACAACAGTACATTAGCAGGAGCCATTCATTTTATTGCTATGTTCCTTTAGAATAATAAAATTATTGCTTTTCTCTAAATGTATGTGAAAATACACACACACAAACACACTCATATATATACATATACATATACATATATACATATATATGTATATACATATATATATATATATATATATATATATATATATATATATATATACAGGTTTGTGGCTACTTTATCAGCGTCAGATATGAATTCTGTCTCACAGAGTGGGGCTCAAATACAATGTAAAAGAAAAGAGGTTGTTTATTCACACATTTATACCACTATTAAGTGAGTACATTTTTTAACCAACTGACTGTTATAGATTATAGGGCTTATATCTAAATATGTTTTCCCTTCCAGCATCATAAACACTAGTCAATAGGAATGAAACATTTATCTGGCCTCTGGCTCTACTTCTCCATGTTTGACATTGTATGTTATTATTTTATTATCATGTTGTAGAGAGTAAATAATACCCAGAAGAATGGCCTGTGATGGGAGGTGTGATCTATGGTATCGTCTTTCATCAATGATTTAACAATATGTAAGGCATTCCTGTCCGAACGTTTTACATGTTGACATATGATATCTATTTAGAACTTCATCTTTGATGACTCCATCTATCTTCCTTTCATATAATGTGTGTGTGTGTGTGTGTGTGTGTGTGTGTGTGTGTGTGTGTGTGTGTGTGTGTGTAGCTTAGGAAGTTTCTACAGAGGTAGTGTCCCAAATGTATATTCAAGGGGTGTTTATAGCTACTTGTCTGTCACAGTATTCCCTATAATAGCCTACCACCTCATCCCTGTCCCCCTTTAATCCTCTTATTAAGGTTCCTCTTTATCTCCTCTAAATATCTTCTTCTTGAGATAAGTTTTCATAACAGAGGCTGTATCTTGAAAGTTGGTTAAACTGACTATTCCTAGCACACAAGAGCTATTTCTGCTTAACTTCCTTATTTTCTCACTGGTAGAATTAGAAATTTTTTAGTTGTCCTCCTTTTTACACTGCATACTGCTTGACTACTTTCTTTTGTGAACTTGAAACAAACTAGGGTCATTTGGGAAGAGGAATCTTCAACTGAAAAAAAAATGTGCCCATTGCCAACTTTGGCAGGGTCTTCATTCTTGTCAGTTTTTTCATAAGGCACAGAAGGAGAAGAGCATTGGGAGAGGATACGACTTTTCCTTACAAGATACAGGGATAAGACTTTGTCTTATGAGGTATTTAGGGTTGCTGTGTAATAATAAAAAAATTTACTTATCTAGACTAAATTACCTTGCTACTGTAGCTGAACTGCCTAGAAACTGCAAGTTTCTGGCACTTAACACCTCTTCCTAAAACAGCAAGGGATTAAGTAAGTAGACTTTGTGCTATCTCAGCAGGAACTGCACAGATCGAACTTTCCACCAGCTAGTCAGTAGTTACAGTAAAAGGGGGGTACTTTGAGAAGTGAATATAATATTTATTACTAACTTGTAAAACATTTCTTATGAAAGCTATCTAAGGGGAAAAGCAGAAAGATCCTGAATGGGAAAAGGGAAAAATTCTCTTTCGCATCTTTTTGTCCTAAGTACTTATACAACTTTCAGAATACATGATCACATGTTAAAAATTTCATCACATATTCACACATGAAAGCAAATCATAAATGACATAGAAGTTTTACAACTGAGAGTGTTTACATGCATAGCCATTAGGAGTAATTATCTAGTTAAACATCCACCACCTGTCACATCTTTACAGGTTCATGGAGAGTTGAAAACCATAACTAAGCTAGTAGTGGAGTTTTGTATAGATTTACCCAGACGATATTTTATCTTCTTTTACCTATAATATATTGTTAGTTCCCTTTCCGTGACCTTAGTTAATTGTATTGACAATCTCTTGGAAAGCGTTCTGAGTAATAGAACGTATGGTTACTGTCTAAGAATCAATTACTTGGTGACACATGGGAGACTGACAAAATTCTCATTGCAATTTTGACTATCAGAAAGGGATCTACTAGCAGTACTACTATTAAGAGAGCTTAATAATCACTGATATTTCAGTAATTCTTCTAGGATTATCCTTAAGAATTAAGAAGTCATCTATTTGTCTATAAAGCATCACTGCAAGAGTACATCTTCATAGATCTGCAGCTATCTGCTCAAAAGGGTTGGGCTAGTACCTAATGATTGCTATATATGTTTAACAATAACAAGAAACATATACTAATATCAGGAAACTTTCCAAAATGAATTCTCTTGGACTTTGCCTATAAAGCAAAACTGTTGCAGATTATAATCTGAAGCATATCTCCTACTATGGATTCTGACAAAAATGTTCCCAAAAGACTGGTTCCTGGCCCTTTTCCTTGTAAAGAATGAGTATTGGAGTTAGGAATATTGTGGGGCCTCACCTTGACAGTTTATTTTGGGTTGTAGAAGATAGCAGGCTGAGAATGCCATGGATAACAAACAATTAAGCAGTGTTTCTTCGTGTTGAACTAGCAAAATTTCTGACTTTTTAGTTTATTTTTCCATAGGACAACTTTGTAACCATGTCAGTTAGAGAAATGCTTGTTGGCTGCTTAAGCCTTAGCTGTGTAGATACAGTATGTCTAAACTTCTATTTCTGCTTGAACTTACTATTTCCAGAAGCCCAAATCATGTCATGATACAAAAAAAAAAAAAAGAAATGAATTAACAATTTGAAGTAACATTTTAAATCAGTTGGAAACATTCTAAATTATGATTATCAAAACACATTGATTTCTGTTTAGGAGGAGACATTTGAAATTATGAAAAGTAAATAGCAATTGCCACATTCTAAAAGCTCTTAGTCGACATGGGGTAGGTTTTATTATCAGACCTTAGAAATTTCAAATCCTGACTGTAAATATAATTTACCAAGTTTACAGAGAGTGAAAACAGCAGTCTTCAGAATTACTCAGAAGTGATGATAAGAGATAACCTAGTGTGCAAAAGAATTTGCTGCAGAAAGAAGAGAATTCAAGTTTCTGTGCCCGCACTTTAAAACAGTCATGGTTGTATACAGCTATAACCCCAGTGCTATGATGACAGGGAAAGAATTTCTGGAGCTTGTGCACAGCAAGATAGCATCAGTATAAGTGAAAGGCTTTGAATTGGGAAAATTGTGTAGAAAGTTATAAAAGAGGATACTATTTACTTTCTCTGTCTTCTGCTTGAACACATAGGCATGAAGACATAGACAGAAAGACAGACAGACAGACACACACACACACACACACACACACACACAAAAGCACACCATTATCACACACACTAATTCTTGGTGGTAGTGTACTGAGGAATATTAAATTAAAAATTTATAACCTTGAACTCATGAAAATGTCCACTTGACCTTTATAATTGCCATTGATCATGAATACTATTTTGTGAACCATGAATCCACATATGTAAAATAAATCAGTTGTCAGAATAAAGAAAGGACATGACATATTAATATTAGAAAATTTAAAAAAAACATTAGTTTATTATTTTTTGGGGTGTGTGTGTGTGTGTCCTGCATGTGTATGTGTTCACGTAGGTCTTCTGTTTCCACAGCATGTTTATAGGCCCGATGGCCAATTTAAGTATTGGGTCATTATCTATGGATTCCTATGTTTAAAGTGAGGGTGTTAAACTTGTTCTTCAAGTCCTTTTCCCCTCTTGCTGGCCCAACATAATTGTCAAAATTTAAATGAATTTCTTATAAGCAATTGATGAAGGTTACTTACTCATCATGAAGTTAGAAGTTCATATTGAAGCTCAGCAAGCCTCTGGAGTGACAATTCCATTTTATGTCAGCATAGGAGACTTGGCTATCATTTGATAAGGGCTTATGACTAGTTATATTAATATTCATAGAATGACCAAATTTTTTGATCCTTGAAGAAGTTACCATTAAATTGGAAGACAAAGAACAAGAGCCAAATAAGTCCAGCAGATACTGAGATGCAGTCACTGACTGAGCTGAGTCTGAGCAAACATCAAAGAAACAGTGAGCTGTACTGTAGCCTAAGTAACGATACAAGCAAAAGCACTAAAATTCCTTGAATGAGGCATATAGGTATGGGAAAAGCACTTCAACCTGGGACTTCACTTGACTTAGGCTGCATAAAAATCTACCTTCCAGAAATATACCTAACAATGAAGTTGCTCACCTCATCTCACCTGCATGAAGCTGTATACATATCAAACAATGGACAAAGACTCCCTGCTCATAACATTGTTTATGAACCTCTCTTTCATGATCAACTTCCATTCAAAAGTTTTCAGGAGCATATCCACATACTGGAGGGAGAAATCTGTTTCAACTGGCCTGAGACAGTTTAGAATATACACTCAGTAAGTCGTATTGAATCCTCTGGAACAACTTTCAAGGGAAACATCCTGTTTAATGTCATATACCTAGTGATAATGAATATGCATTTGATTAAATCAAATGCATCATGGAAACTGATGTTCACAGTTAATTAAGGCTTGCCTAATCAAAAAAGTCAATCAAAACTGAAATATCCACACTGAACTCTGAGTAAACAATTCCTCCTTCTCTAGAGGTCCACAAATTAAAGCTACACTGAATACCAATGTTTCTCACTTTGTTTTTGAATAAAGTTTCTTTGTCACCTTGCTCTCTATGACTTCTTGTAATAAGATGAAAACATCCTGGAAATACCTCACCTAGACTGTAACCTCAGATAAAACTGATAAGCATCTTCTTCAAATAATGACACGAATTATGGAAGCTCCAAAAGAATTCTCCTGTAACTTTCTTGTAAGAACTTCTAAGAATGACACAAGCCATGTCTAATCTCATGCCTATTCAATGAAATTAGAAGTTATAAAAAAATTCATCCTAGTGTTGTTTTTTGTACCAATTTCAACTTTTGATAATGTCACCTACAATTAAGCAAGAGGAGAATCCTTAATGAATTTCTCTAAAATACAATTGCATGCCAGATAAAATATTACCTCTAGAATGAGAATATTAGAAAAATGCTTATTTCTGTGTTACTGCATTGAAAATGTAATTTATACCCCTTTGTCATTTTCAAAATGCAGATGTTCATAGTATACATATTAGATTATGTGGACTATTAATAATAATAAAAGTTTCTAACAATAATTGAAGAACAGAGCCAGTACTTTGAGACAATAATGCTTCTGTCACCTTTAATGTATATAGTTTTTGCTATAGGGACACAATGATTTCTACATATGAAAGTCTAAATGCTCCTCAGCTCATGCTTTCTGGTTTCAAGAAGTGAAAACTTCAGTAATAGCTTTTAACTTCAAAATCAAAATGAAAACAAAATGCATGAACAGAAAGAACAGAAGGAAAATAAAAGAAGGGAAGGAAGAAAGCATGGAAGGAAGGAACAAAGGAAGAAACAAAGGAAGGAAGGAAGGAAGGGAACAAGAAGAAACAGGAAGAGATTTGGTAAGTTGCTCATTTGACAGGCTACATGCCAGTATGTAAGACAACCTTGGATGAGTTCCAAAACTGTACAAGATCAGGCATGGTTGTTCGCATCTATAATTTATTGGTGAATATCAGACATTCAAAGACATCACTGGATATATAGTGAGCTTCAGGCAAGTCTGGTGTTTATGAGACCCTGCGGTAAAAAGAGAGAGAGAGAGAGAGGGAAGGAGCTAGGGACCTAGGGGTAGAGGAAGAAAGGAAGGACTGACTTCGAGCCATAGCGACTCAAGATGGCAGCCACCACAGGCTCGGGAGTAAAAGTCCTTTGAGATTTCCGTCTGTTGGAAGGGCTGGAAGAAGGCCAGAAAAGAGTAGGCAACAGCACAGTTAGCTAGGGTCTGGAGGAAGATGAGGACATGACACTCACAAGATGGACAGGCATGATAATTGGGCCTCCACGAACAATTTATGAAAACCGAATATGCAGCCTTACGATAGAGTGTGGGCCACTCTAGTATCCAGAAGCATCCCAGTGTGTGAGAATTGTAACAAGAGTCAATATGAACGGTGTGAGCAGTTCCAATGGAGTGGTGGATCCACGATCCATGGCAGTGCTTGTAAAGTGACAGAATTCCCACAGCATCAAAGCCATCCTGCAGGAACTGAGATGCTTGATGATGTCAAAAGAGAACATGAAGCTGCCACAGCCACCAGAAGGACAGTGTTACAGCCATTAGTCACCAAGGCCCGGCTTCCCTTCCCCATCCAACACAAGTCTTCATTTTCCACAGTAGTGAATTTTCTAGATCCATCTGTAGACCTCAAAATACTGGAGAGGAAGCCCCACTTTGACTTCATCCTGAGACACTGCTCTGATACTAACTTCTTGTCCATTTGAAATACCTAAGTTGTGCTGTGTAACATCATCTGTCGAGTATAACCACTGTCTGCCTGGTTGAACTTATGGGATCAATAAGGTGTTTTGAAATCGGTTTCCTTTGGGAGCAGTAAGCACAGCTAATGCAACTGTGGACAGACACTTCTCACACAATCACCTGCTGCTGGCACTTGGCCTGGGTATGCCTTTGCCTGGCCCACCTCTCGGATTTGAGAGTGAGCAAAGGGAGTCTTTTTCTTTCCCTGAGGGTGTGCTATCAATTCCATTACCATTTCCAAACAGCTGGGTGTGAGTCTAACTAAGGTTTTCTTCAGTCATTTGCCATGAGCCAGAGCACTGAAAGGACTGCAAGGGATATTCACACTGAAATCATCACTCACTGATTTCAGGCAGAAAATTTGCCCCCCCCCCCAAAGAGGCACTGCCTGGCTCAGCACTGAAGCAAAGCATGCTAGGGCAGCAGCAGTATTTCCCTGACAGACCTTCAGGGACATGCATATTCTCCAGCCCCACTCCATCCCCTCTTAGCTAGCTCCTGTCCATCCCTCCCCCTTCCCCCACATACAGGGAGTAGGCCTCCTGTGTGTGTGTGGTGTGGGGGGGAGATGGAAATATCTCTTGAGAGTTCGGGTCTCCCAAACAAATATTTAACTAGAAACTTCATTTATTTCCTTTATTTCATTGAGCATACAGTGGAAGAGGGGAAAGGAACAAGGAAACTAGGCCAACTGGTAGAGCTCTGTTCATTTTGTTTCAAAAAGGAAAAGTCAAAGAAACAACACTACCTGGTTTTCATGAAAGGAACAGAATGTTAAAAGTTGAAACATCGGCTTGCCACGTAATACTTTGGCTTTTAATAAAAGGGCCAACAGATCTACCTCCTATTTGGTAAAAAAGAGAATAAAAACCCACAAAAACGTTCTGTCAGCCAACTTCCCTTTAAACCTCTGTTAAACAGGAAGACTGGTTTTTTTAAACATCATTTTAAATATTTAAATATGTATTTGTGTGTCTCTGTGTGTGTGAGTGCCTGTGTGTGTATGTGTGTCTGTTTGTCTGTCTGTCTGTCTATCTGTCTGTCAGTGTCTTCTGTATGGCGAGGATGTGCTGTAATACTCAGGGCAGTGTGGTCCAGGGCCCATGGGTGATGCCACACCGCCTCCCCAGTCACCTTCCCTGCAGGGCCTTCCCAGAGGTCCCATAGCCGGTTTTGGCCCACCACCACGGTGGAAGGGCGCCCAGCGGAGACCAGTCACCGACTGGGGGTGGGGGGCGATCACCCACCAAACCTACCCCGGATCCCACCCAGGCGCCCCACCACATTCCGCCCCCGCCGCCGGAGTGCCCGCCGACCCCCCCCCCCGCCGTTGGGAGGAGCGGGGATGGCGACAGCGGGACGCGTGGAAGGGGAAGAAAGTCGCGCGGGTGGAGGGGTCGGGAGGAACAGGGAGCGGGAAAGATCCACTGGGCTCACTGACACAGCCAAAGGCGTGCCGCCGGGTTGAATCCTCAGGGCGGACTGCTCTGGCCCCACCCGTTTACCTCTTAACGGTTTCACGCCCTCTTGAACTCTCTCTTCAAAGTTCTTTTCAACTTTTCCTTACTGTACTAGTTGGCTATTGGTCTCGTGCCGGTATTTAGCCTTAAATGGAGTTTACCACCCGCTTTGGGCTGCATTGCCAAGCAACCCGACTCTGGGAAGACCCGGGCCCGGCCCGCCTGTGTCCGTTACCGGCCTCACACCATCCGTGGGCTGGGCCTCGATCCAAAGGACTTGGGCACCCCACGAGCGGCGGTGGGGAGTGGGTCTTCCGTACGCCACGTTTCCTGCGCCACGGCTCTTCCCTGTTCACTTGCCATTACTGAGGGAATCCTGGTTAGTTTCTTTACCTCCGCTGACTAATAAGCTTAAATTCAGCGGGTCATCAAGTTTGATCTGAGGTCACAGTCGAGAGGGGAAGGAGGAAAGGAGGGCGCGCGCGCTGCCTCGGGCGGACAGACGGAGAGGAGAGCGAGAGGGTGCCGGGGTCCCAGGCCGGGGCCTGCGACCTCTCTACCCCGGCCAGCTCCCACATCCCGGGTTCAAGTTGCTTCAGCTCTTGGACGCCGCGGAGTCCCGCTGGCTGGCACCCAGGTGGTCGGCCCCCATCAGAGGAAGGGGGGAGGAGAGGTACCTGAGACAGGCCCTGTGGGTGCAGTATGGTCCC
This sequence comes from Rattus norvegicus, assembly GCF_021556685.1. Classification (NCBI taxonomy): domain Eukaryota; kingdom Metazoa; phylum Chordata; class Mammalia; order Rodentia; family Muridae; genus Rattus; species Rattus norvegicus. Next base: position 4,689,627 of record NC_141538.1, on the reverse strand, counting down.
TACCCAGCTGACACTTGCAAGTCGCTCTCTCTACGTGCACTGGCGGGTGCACGGTGGCGGTGGACGCACCGACCCAGTGGGAAGGGCCCGCCTCCCACCAGACCGGAGGCACAATTACCGACCCCAGGGACGCGGCCCCTCTCGCGCCCAGGCACCCGACCAGCCCACACCGACGCGTCCACATGGTGAGGAGAGCGGGCGAGGACAGGAGCGGGAGCAGCAGAGCGAGCAGGAAGGAGCCACGAGGAGGGTGGCCGGCGCGCGGCGCCAGTGGATGGGGAGGATGAGGCCCGCCCAGAACCACCGGGCGAGGACGACCGCCAGACACCGCCCACGTCTGTACTTCGGGAGACAGAGGACCTAGGGGAGAGGCCCTGCGAGCAGAGTCCTAGCCGCGCGCGACTCGCCCATCCCCCCCACCCCCCCCACCCTCGAAGCGGCAGCGAAACTGCAGGGGGGCGGTAATTGATCCTCAAGTGCCTCTCAGACAGGTGTAGTCCAGGGAGGAACCCGGGGCCTCAAGTGTGTTCATAGTGTCCATGATCAATGTGTCCTGCAATTCCCATTAATTCTTGCAGCTAGCTGCGTTCTTCATAGACGCACAAGCCAAGTGATCCACCGCTAAGAGTTGTATCGGGATCTGGGGTGTGAGCAGACTCGTATGGGTGCTAACAAGGGCACAAGCTCCCCAGCCCGCCCCTGCTGCACCAGAAGAGAGGGGCCAATGGCGAGGCGGTTCCACCTCAGGCCGGCCAGTGGGAAACTAAAGGATACATGTGAAAAGAAAAAAAGACAGGGTCCGGAACGGAAAGGGGGGACACACGGGACTTGGGACGCCGCGAACCCAGCACCCGGCTGCGTCGGGCAAGGGAGGCGAGGTTGGCGGCAGTGGAGGCGGAGGCGGGCACACAGGCACACGGAGGTGTGGATGGAGGCAGAGGAGGGAGGGAGGGAGAGAGAACGGAGGAGGTCCCTTGATGGACCGGACCTGACACCCTCCCTGCACCGCTCAGTAACAATCTCCGCTTTTCCCGAAAAGCTCACTTGGCCGGCTGGCTGTGGCACAGGCCACAGTGGTGACCAGGACTCGGAGATGCGCCTCCCGGTGAGAGGGAGTGACTCACACAGGCCCAAGAAAGGACCAGACACCCCCTCGGCCTTCTACATTAATGATCCTTCCACCGGTTCACCTACAGAAACCTTGTTACATCTTTTACTTCCTCTAGATAATCAAGTTCGACCATCTTCTCAGCCCTCCAACAGGGCCATGGGCTGATCAGGCCTCACTAAACTATCCAATCAGTAGTAGGGAAGGATGGTTTGTACAAGGGGCAGGGACTTAATCAACGCAAGCTTATGACACACACTGGGAATTCCTCTTTCATGGGGAATAATTGTAATCCCAATCTCCATCATGAATGCGGTTCAATGGGTTATCCACGCCTGCAGGTTTAGGGTAGGCACATGCTGAGCCAGTCAGTGTGGCCTGCATGCAGCCCAGGACATCTAAGGGCATCACAGACCTGTTATTGCTCAATCTCAGGAGACTGAACACCACTTGTACAACTAAGAAGTTGGGGGAGGCCGACCTCTCGGGCGTCGCATAACTAGTTAGCATGCCAGAGTCTTCTTCCTTATCAGAATTAACCAGACATATCGCTCCACCAACTAAGAACAGCCATGAACCACCACCCATGGAATCAAGAAAGAGCTATCAATCTGTCAATCCTGTCTGTGTCCGGGCTGGGTGAGGATTCCTGTGTTGAGTCAAATTAAGCTGCAGAATCCACTCCTGGTGGTGCCTTTCTGTCAATTCCCTTAAGTTTCAGCTTTGCAACCATACTCCCCCGGAACCCAAAGACTTTGGTTTCCCAGAAGATGCTTGACTATCATGGGAATAATGCTGCTGCATCACCAGTTGCCATTTGTTTAGTTATGTACCCCCATTTGTTTTTCTTTTGCTTTCTCCATTTCTCTTTCTTTTTCTTTCATTGGGGGAGGGGATTTTTTTTTAATTCACATTTTAAATATGATTTTCCTGATTTGCCCTCTAGAAACCGGCTATTATTTCCCCTCATGCCTCCTGTTCTGAGGTCAGTTCCTCACTCACCCACTCACTCCTTCCAACCTGCCCATTCTGACAGTTCCCTACACTGGGGCATCAACCCTTGACAGGACCAAGGGCATTTGCTCCCATTGGTGCCTGAAAAAGATATCCTCTGCTTCATATGCATATGGAGCCATAGACTCATCCTTGTGTATTCTTGGGATGGTTGTTTAGTCCATGGAAGATCGAGGGCAGGGGTTTGGTTGGTTGATATTGTTCTTCTTATGGGGTGGCAAACCCCTTCAACTACTTCAGTTCTTTCTGTAAATTTCTCTTTTTGGAACCTTGTTCACAGTTCAATGCTTGACTGCAAGCATTCCCTCTCCCTTCTTCCCTCCCTCTCTTCTTCCCTCCCTCCTCACACCACTCTATGTTTGTATGTTTGTGTGTTTGTGTGTCTCTGTATATGTGTGTGTGTGTCTGTCTGTCTGTATGTCTTTCTTAGTGAATGTCACTTTTCTTTTCTTAGATAAAGTGATGAGATAAGAGTCTTACCCAAGCTATGCAAATAAGTCCTTTAGGCTGAGGCCAGAGTATTTTTTCCCTCTGTTCTACTATTTATAGACCTAATACTAGGAGCTTCTAGCCTCCATGTAATCCAACCTTCAAAGATGACTGATTCAATATGGTTTCTCTTGGCATCTTCATGAGTTGTTCTGCTTGGACTCACATTAACTTGGACAATGTGTTACAATCTTCTAGATCCTTCTAATTATCCAGCTTTTTCTGTTTTCCCCAGTGAATAGTTTGTTCTCTTAGAACCCGAATCTGTAAAAACATGTCCAGAAAACTTCCGTAAACACATGCCACACACCACAACTTCTCTTTCTTGCTCTACTTCTCTCTGTCTTTCTTTTGTCTATTTTTGTCTCTCTTTCTCTACTCTTGTGCATTCTCTTATTCCTAAGCTGTTCTTATGTGAATTGGGCATATTTTATCTGTGATACATTCTGTCACTTTTTTCTTTGAATTACTACTTTATGTGGCCCTCAATTATATGACAATTTCAAACATGACTACTTCCTTATATAAACTAACCTTACAATGTACAATCATTTTGCTAATATTTATCTACCTAGTTCTTATCTGGACCTATTGGTTGTAATGAATTAACCTTTCAGGATGCCTATATTTATGGCAGAATCTTTCTGACCTTTCATATATGATGTCCTGTGTCTCAAAGATGAGGGTATTAGAATAAAATTATTCTACACATTTTCTAGAAGGGTGAAATATTCAACTTAAGTCTTATTTTATGATCCCATTAGCACCCATCAGTCCAAAACACAAAATCACTAAAACAAATCCTAGTTGCATCAGGTAGGGTGGGAAGATATCCCAGTGATTAAGCAGGCAGGAAATATTAGAGAGACATGGGAAGAAGATTGTTTATTGGTCTATATTTATGGCTTGCTCAGCCTGTGTTTTTATAAAAGCTACAACAATAAACCCAGGAGTGGGACAACCTACAGGGAGCTGGGCCCTCTAACAAAATTATTGATCAAGAAAGTGCCCACAGGCTTTTTCATTGGACAATCTTATGAAGAGTTTTTTCTCAGTTAAGATTTCTTCTTCCAAGTTATCTCTAGTTTTATATCACATTGATAAAAAACCTTCTTATATAGTTTGTAGGTGAGAGTTTGTGGGTGTATATCTCTAAGCTTATGTATTGAAGTGATATCATTAAAAATTTTACAAAAGAATGGCTAATAAAAACTTGTGTGTGTGTGTTTCTTTAATCCAACAGGCTTTTGCCCGATTCTCAGTATCGTGTTAGTGCGGGCATTGGCACCGACAGTGTATGTCAGTGATATTATGTGTGTATATGTGGTTCTGCATGCCCACAGATTTTATATGTATCATAATAGGGTATTAAAGAGGACAATGACTTAATCTAAAGAAATGCTTTAGATTGTAGCACACACCAGCAAGAAAACATTCCTTTTTTGGCATGGGGTAGCAATTGGGCTTGCAACAATAAATTATGAAATATACTAGGAAGAGTGAAATAGCTCAGTAGGTAAAGATATTTGTTGCCAAGGCATTTACCCTTGGTTTGGTCCTTGGGACATACACAATGGAAGGAGGAAATGAATGCCATAAATTGTACTCCGTCATCCACATGTGTGCAATCACATGCAGAAACAAGCAAATACTCAACTAAAAGAATCAGAAAATTAGAATTCTATAAATATAGCATTTAAAATATATGCATAAATTAAAGTAAGGAAATAGGTTGACATGAGATATGGTAAGAATTCTGTAAAGGTGATACATACCCAGACTTAGAGAAAGTATCCCTATACATATGTGTGTTCCGTTTCACCCCTTTCTGAAGCAAGAAAAAAATTACATACCTGGAATTTCTGCCTAGTATTACAGAGCAACAGAACATAATATTGAGAATTAAAAGAAGAATACATATATAGTTCATATGAAGGCAACTTGGTCTTGCAGAGATAAGCTAAACAACTCCTGGATACTATAAGTTCAGACTCATGAACATGTATTACTCAGACTGATGAATCAAAAAACTTAAATATGGGGCATGTAGATTCCAGAGACTTTTCCACAGTGGAATTGTGTAACCAGGGTGACCAGACAATAGCACTTGTATTTGTATCACTTAGATTTATAGGGACCTTTCCATACATTGTGGAGGAATAGGCATCTACACTGACATGTACTATATGTAACTAGAGAAATAAAACAAAATGTTCTCCTTTATAACCAAATCAGGAATACTACTAGGAGATTCCAGTTTTCTTAGTCACATCGTGGAATAGAATCAAGTGACCTTGTTCCAATATGATATTCTTCATTCTTTCTGAGATATGAGGTAGAGGATGAAAGAAAATACCCCAACAACCTGGGTTTAGGGTAATATATTAGTTAAAAATGTCAAGTGTATGAGTCCAAGGGGATCTGACATCAATCAGGAGTCATGGAATACTTCCACTGGACTCTCCACAGTGGTTGCCTGTGCAGGATTTAGTTGCTGAATCAGCACTCATTTTTCAAATGTAGAAGACATCAAAATATAGACAAGAGGGATCATCCTCATATTCAGTTACAAAGTACCCCCACAAGTTTTCTATTGTCTTACTTGGAAAGGATAAATTTAAAAGAGTAAAACAATATTATTATACTCAAGGAAAAATCTTGTGTCAAAGAAACAAAACAACAATTAAAGGCAAATGTCTATGTTTTTCAAAAGAGTGACTATAAGGAAAAGAAGTACACTTTAAGCAGCAATTGTTGTTATCTTCTTCAAATTTATGGAGCATGGATGTTATCAAATGAATGATAAGATAGAATAACAATGTAGGGTTAGAAGCTAATTGAGAGAGGAGCAGAAATTAAAATCAAAACAGCTCAGAGCATCAAAGAAGCCTGTGGTAAAACCAAATCTGCAGCAACACAATTGTAAGCAATACCCATTAAAAAGTAAAAGACAATTCAAAGGCACATTAGTGTATATGATGGACACTTTTGTCAACTTGGATTTAGATGCCTCTAAATCTGGAGGGGTTTGTCTCCTATTGAGAAGGCAAAATGTTATCCCCCTTCAGAAATATGAAGTAGATTGAATAATTTTACCCTCTTTGTCCTAGTAAAAAAAATAAGGCCAGAAAATAATTTGACTGTAAACGTGTGTGTGTGGGGCTGTTACTTTATTAAATTATATGTGAGTATTTGCCTGCATAGGGTTGCCTGTGGAGGCTAGAAAAGGAAGGGTATTGGGTCCCTGAAACTTAAATTACCAGTGATTATGAGTCATCTTTTTCTTTGAATCTAACATGGGTCTTCTTCAAAAGTAGTACATATTCTTAACTTCTCCGTCAACTCTCCAGTCTCCTGTAAAAATGAGTTAAAAAAATGATTTCTGTTGCCTAAAGACAAGGAGGCTGAATGAATATAATGATTCTGAGGTTATTTTTAAAGATGAAATTCATTATGATAGACAATGGGCATACTATAGGTAAAACTAAGAAGAGATAAAGTGCAAAAAATAAGGAACAGTGTGCTGTATGAGAGATGTTGCAGGGTAAAAAATGACATGAAACTTTCTAAAGAGGTTTGAGTCTGCTTATAAGGTCGCAGTACTTTGTGTGTACATGTTTGTGTGGGGGCACATGTGTCTGCAGTTGCATGTCCACAGGTGTGAATAAGGAGGTCAAAGGTCAATAATGGGTATCATTCTCAGTCACTCTCTACTGTATTGATTTTGTGACATGGTCTCAAGCTGACCATGGAATTACCAATTTAGCTAGACTGGGGCTTTGTCAAGCCACAGGGTTTCTTTCTTCTCCATTTCACAGGCACCAGGATGATTAGCTTGGAACACAGTCCCATGACTTTTTACATGTTCTCTGCAGACTGCACTCAGATCCTCATGCATGTATCAGAAATAATTTAGCAGAGGTGCTACCTCTTTCTGGCAGTGGCCATGTAGCTGCTGCAAGGAATAGCATATGAGTGCTTCAGTGACAGGATTCTACTATGGCAAGTCCATGGAAACCACTTCTCAGTTGACAAGGTAAATTTAGTGGCCTTTATATTTAGTACCAAGTTTTCATGCCCTACAAGCTCTCCATTCCTTCATTGTACTGCATATAGTCACTATCAAAATTGTAGCACTTCATCAGTCATGGACAAGGCCATCTGGAGTCACAGAGACTAAGTCACTGTGGATGATTCTACATTTTTCTCAAAACTCTTTCAAGGGATAAAATGTTCTTCACCTCTTTTTGTATATATTAATCCTCCAGATGTTACCATAAATCCTTGGAATTTGAGACTTATAATCATATCTTTAGAGAAGTACCCAGTCACACTGAGCAAGTCTGTGTTAGTTGTGGAGAGAGGTAGGTCCTGCTTACATAACTGTTTTTAAGAAGCTATATCTGATCAGTAGAGACAAGGAAAATGCAGAGATTATGTTGGATTGATAGAGACTTGAAAATGGCTCTTAGAATGATTACATCTTACAAAGATCTATATATTAGAAAGATGTCTAGAAGATCTGCTTTGCAAAATGAACTTGTCTTTCTGCAATTAAAAGGGAATTATTATAGGAGATAATAACTAGAGATAGTTTACCAACAAATGTTTAATTCGGCCTCTCACCATGCATAACTATGTAACCATGTTTGCTACCAGACTGGTATGTCTTCCTGTTTATAGGACAAGCCTGGCCAGACATCTCTTTTGTCTTGCTGAAATTGTGCTTTTTAATTCAAAATAAGTTTAGGTGGTGACTGATCCAAGGAATGGAAGAAGGAGGAAGGGGAACTATTGGGGGATTTGTGTAAAGATAGTGCTTTTGAAATGTGGATATTATGATTTCTTTTAATAATGTAAGCAATGATATCACTGCTTGTGTAAGCACAATTGTCATTGTATAAATATAGAAGGCTCAAGTTATTTGTGGCAACTTGCCTGAAAATCAAAAGGTGGTCAGTGTCTTCACTTTTGTTAACTTCTCTTCTCCATCTCAGGACCTAAACATTATAGCTAGAACTGGCATTGCCATCTTCTTGGTTCCTAAATTTTAATTTTTTAAAATTTTTATTAGATATATTTCTTTACTTACATTTCAAACATTATTCCCCTTCCCAATTTCCTGTATATAAGCCCCGTTCCCTCCCATCAACCTCCCCATACAGGTATTCCCCCTACACATCCACTTTATCCCCCCCCATATTCCCCTGCACTGGTGGTCCAACCTTGGCAAGACCAGGGGCTTCCCCTTCCCATTTTGCCCTAACAAGTCTATTCTCTGCTATATATGTGGTTGGAGCCCTGGATAATTCCATGTATAGTCTTTCAGTATGGTTTAGGCCCTGGAAGCTCTGTTTGGTTTGCATTGTTGTTTTGATGGGGTTGCATGCTCCTTCAACTGTTTCAATATTTCGTCTAATTCCCTCCAAGGGTCTTGTTCTCAGATCAGTGGTTTGCTGCTAGCATTGACTTCTGTATTGGACATGCTCTGGATGTGTCTCTCAGGAGAGATCTATATCCGGTTCCTTTCAAGATGCATTTTATTACTTCATCAATTGTATATATACATACATATACATATGTATGTATATATATATACATATACACATATGTATGTATATATATACACATACACACACACACACACACACACACACACACACACACACATATATATATATCCCCTTTTAAGGAGTGTAACTCCCAGAAGCACAAACCTTGTTGAGAAATCCTTAGAATAATTAGGAGAGCTAATATAGTTTATTTAGGATGTTTTCCAGCAGCTATGCAAAGAAAGTTTTATTAAGAGTGAACACACACACTTTTAGAATGTTTTCTAGCTTTCTAATTTTGATCAGAAAATCCAACGATTATTTTTAGAATTTTTATGATAGGATTTCTGACTTGGGATGGAAAATCCAATAATTTTTATAGAAACTTTTCTAACTTTGGTCAGAAAATACTTGATCTATCCAGATAGCTTTTACAAACAGACAGTAGAGTCTCAACCAGAGAGTTCTGTCTCAAGAGAGAGCTGTCCTTACCACAAAGTTATGTGGAACAGACTATAGAGTCAAGACTATAGAAAGCAGAGTAGGGAGCCATCTTGAGCAGAACATAGGCCCTCAGCTACATGATTTGATTTAAAGTCATTTGTTTTGGAACTCACAAATAACCCTTCTCTTAGAAACCTGGATCTAACCAAGGTGAGTCCTTGACACCATGGCATGGTTAAGGATACAGAGGGATGACGGATGTGGGCTTCAGGCAGGTGGCAGTAAACCTTTGTCTTTGTATTTATGTTTCAGATTTTAGAGACTCTCATCTACTCCAAGTAGGGAGTAGGGACAAGGGAGTAAGGACTAGGGAGTAAGGTGTAGGGAAGAGTCCAATCCACATGTAAGAATCAAACAAAGCTAGTTGTAGGGACTGTTCAGAAAAGGTATAAACACATTGCCATAAGGTGAGACATGAATCCATCTGAAATGTAAGTTGAAGGGGAAGAAGCAATTTGGAAGATAGATGAAGAATGTTAGAAGAAACCAAAGAAAACACATATCTGTAGTGCTGAGCTTGGCAGAGGATGACATGTGATGTGTCTCTTTCACTGTCCAATACAACAATCTGCAATTCTGATGCCTAGGTATTTCTCAAAGAATTTATTATGTTTCCCTTTGTCTTGCACATTTATGTGCCTGGCATAGATTTTGACCTACATTGTTATAGTCTTTGTCACTCCCAGAAAGACAAAGTGTGACTAAATTTACCCAACATTACCCTGAGTGTTTCTGTGCCTGGTGGTTGGGTGAGGTGACAAGAGAGAAGTTCTGCACTTACCTGTCTTTAAGTTACCCATAAATTCAATTTAATTTTTTTATTGTCAGATGTCTGCAAACTCCTAGTTTATTTTCCTATATAGGAATCCCTAAACATTTTAAAGCAGTACTTCCTCAATATATCTGTTTATGGAATATTTTTGAGGGGACAGTAACAAGGCATGAAGATCAGGGTACACCATTTATGTTTGGTCCAGTAAAATTGTCCTCTTCCTTTATGGCAGGCCCACTTATTGACCTGGAACTCACAATCTTGGCTATCGGTTATCCAGAGAGCCCCAGGGATATTCCTATCTCTGTTGCCCAATGTTGGGATTGGAAATGTGTATCATCATGATTGATATTTTTCTGTGGTTTATGGGGCTCATGCTTGCATAGCAAGTACTTTAGTGAATGAATTGAATCCTAAGGACAGTAACAGCTTTTTAACTGTACTGTGTTAAGTAAAGATAGTTGATAACAACAAAACCTTTCATGATGATTATGAACAATAATTTTCTATTTTTTCACCAAATTACTCTAAGAGAACAGATTTTAAGTGCTCTATGGACACAAGCATTTACATATTTGGTAAGTATGAGACTTATGGTAATTTGATAATAAACATATATCTAAATCAGGTACAGTACATGCCTTGAATACTAGTTTTACCTACTCTGGATGATAGGAGTCCTGGACGTCTGAGTGCTAGTTTATTGCTCTATCATTAACAGCTCATGCTCTAAGATCAAGAATCGAGAAATGAGGATCTTAAAAAGCTACAAAGCTTCTGCAAGGCATAGGACACTGTTGTTAGGACAAAATGGCAACCAGTAGTTTGGGAAAAGATCTTTACCAACCCTATATCTGATAGAAGGCTTATATCGAAAATATGCAAAGAATACACTCAAACTGCCAGGAGACAAATAACCCTATTAAAAATGGAGTTCAGAGCTTAACAAAGAATTCTCAGGTGAGGAATATTGAATTAAAGAGATGTTCAACTCCTTTAGTCATAAGGGAAATGCAAATCAAAACAACACTGAGATTCCACCTCACACCAGTCATAATGACTAAGATCAAATATTCCGGTGACAGCAGATGCTGGTGAGGGTGTGGATAAAGAACACTCCTCCATCGTTGATGGGATTGCAGACTGGTACAACCATTCTGGAAATCAGTCTGGACGTTCCCCAGAAAATTGGACATTGCACTACCTGAGGACCCAGCTATACCTCTCTTGGGCTTATACCCAAAAGATGCTCCAACATACAACAAAGACACATGCTCCACGATGTTCAGAGCAGCCTTATTTATAATATCAAAAAGCTGGAAAGATCCCAGATGCCCTTCAACAGAGGAATGGATACAGAAAATGTGGTATGTCTACACAATGGAATACTACTCAGCTGTCAAAAACAATGACTTCAAGAAATTCATAGGTAAATAGATGGAACTAGAAAATAACAACCTGAGTGAGGTAATCCAATCACAGAAACTCACACATGGTATTCACTAATTGATATGTGGATATTAGCCGAAACGCTAGGATTACCCAAGATGCACAGATCACATAAAACTCAAGAAGGATGACCAAATTGGAGATGCTTCACTCCTTCTTTAAAAGGGGGAACAGAGTAAACTTAGGAGGGGATAGTGAGACAAAGTATAGAACAGAGATTGAACGAATGCCCATTCAGAGCCTGCCCCACATGTGGCCCATAGATATACAGTCACCAAATTAGATAAGACGGATGAAGCAAAGAAGGGCAGGTTGACAGGAAGTGGATGTAGCTCTCTCCTGAGAGACACAGCCAGAATATGACAAATATGGAACCGAATGCCAGCAGCAAACCACAAACCTGAGAATGGCACCCCCATTTAAGGAATCAAAGAAAGGACAGAAAGAGCTGAAGGGACTTGAGACCCCATTTGAACAAAAATGCCAACCAACTAGAGCTTCCAGGGACTAAGCCACTCCCCCAAGAATATACATGGTCTGAGCCTAGGCTCCAAATTCATACGTAGCAATGAATAGCCTAGTAGGGGCACCAGTGGAAGGGGAAATCCTTGGTACTGCCAAGGCTGGACCCCCAGTGGGTGGGATTGTTTGGGGGAGGGCAGTAATAGGGGTAGAGTTGGGAGGGGAACACCCATATCGAAGGGAGGCAGAAGGGTTAGGGGGATGTTGGCCTGGATACTGCGAAAAAGAATAAAATTTGAAATGTAAATAAGAAATGCCCAATTTAATAAACATGGAAAACAATTCAAGGGTTTTTGTGTGTGTTTGTAATTTCCACAATGGAGAAATGAAGTCCAGTTGATCCTTGAGGTTGATGTCCACCCATCTTAGCCTGCTTGTCAAGTCTTACGCCAATAAGACACCATGTCTCTATTGCCTTGAAAAGGAAGAAAGAAAGAAAGAAAGAAAGAGAGAGAGAGAGAGAGAGAGAGAGAGAGAGAGAGAGAGAGAGGAAGGAAGGAAGACAGGAAGGAAGGTAAGAAAGAAAGGTGGATGCTGTCTGAGGAAAAACAATCCTTTGCTTTCCATACACATGCACACACACACACACACACACACACACACACACACACACACAGGTGTGCAAATACATACATGCTATATGGTACCGGGTAAGGGCTTTTTAAGAATCGTAGAAGACCTAAAAGAACCCTGTGGGTGGAGCTCCTCATTCTATTATTTTTAAAAACATTTTCCGAGTATATGCTATCTGTATATATGACTGCATACGGTCTTCATGCCTGGTGCCCATAGAAAAGAAGACACAGGTTCATGTGCATCTTTAGTTACAAACATTTTAATCTTTCTTTTGAATGGGAGTTGAGAATTGAACTCGTGTCTTTTGGAAGATCAACCAATGTTCTTAACCACTGAGCCATCTCTTGACCCTTCTTTATTTTTTTATTCTAAGTTCCTTATAGTAACTTCTTTGTATAATCTGCATGGTGACTTGCTTTGCTTTCTGAAAGGGGTACCAGAGAGAGGGAAAGCCTTTCAGATGCACCCATGATTAGTTTCATCATGGGTACCTCCAAGGTAAAAGAGGTGATGATGATAGAAGATTTAGGAAGTTAGACAAAAGTGTCTGATCATCTGACATAAAAACAAATCAAAACAAAACAAACAAAAAGAAACCCACCTCCCAATCATACTTTTTTTCTGAACCCAAAACAACTTATAAGAGTCATAAATTCTGAGGCTGAGAGTTAGAGGGAGACAACTACACAAGAAAAATCAAAAAACAAAAACAATACAACAAAAAAACAAGCTCCACATGATGGTGGCTTTATTGCTCCTGGTAGAAACTAACCAAGCCAATGTCCATTCAGTGAACTCCAATCCTTACGCTGTCACTTTCCATTTTTTTCTGCAGCTCGGTCTTCTGTCTTTCCTGGATCTTCATTTCTTTGTACATGCAAACAAGTGAGCTTAGAAATCTGTAGGCTTTCTGCTCTAGCTGCAGGGCCACAGAGGATTGAAACAGGATCTGCTTTGAGAAATTAAGGAACAATGTGAACTGTTACAAACTAAATTTACCTAAGAACACTCACATGTTAAAAGTTTTGTTTCATACAATTTTATTTACATTATGTGGTGTGTGTTTGTGTGTGTGTGTGTGTGTGTGTGTGTGTGTGTGTGTGTGTGTTTTAGTTTGTGTGTGTTGTCAGGTAAGGGTGACTGTTGAGTTTAGAAAAAAGCATCACATTCCCTGGATCAGGAGTTGTAGTGTTTGCAGGCAATCAGTCATGAGTTCTGCAATCTGTACAGGGCTCTGTATAAAATTTTTACCTCAGAAACATCTCTATAGGCCCACACTCATATTTATTCCTGAAGAAATTCTAGTTATGCAAACCAAACATTATGCATAGTTCTCTTATCTTTTTTTCCTCCATCTTTATTAATTTGGGTATTTTAGTTCTCCTATCTTATAGTCAATCATCTTTGATGCTCACAGCATCTGTGAAATTCCAGGCATGGAAGGGATAAACATGTTTAATTAAGTTTTGATATTTGTTCATTATAACTTTAATGATAAAGCAAAATCCATCAAACTATTTGTATTAATTTTAATGTTCTCATCTTTATTTTCTTAAGAACTCTAAAATTAAAAATTATATTTTATAAATTCTTTGAGAATTTCACACACTTTAATTTGGTCATATTTGGGATAAAGATATTTTAAAGAGATGTTTGTGCCTCTCATTTTGGCTATCAGACCACTGAGACAATAGGCCTTGAGAAATTGGAATTTTTCCAGGAATTTCATGCTGAGATGGGAGAAAACTTGGGACGGCCATGTGAAAATTCTACTCTAGGAAAGATTCCACTCTGTCATATGTTTCCAAAGAGACAATGATAGCTCAGTCATAGGCAAGGATATCCTGGACTGAGACTGTATAGAGATGCATCTCTGTGACCTTCTGTTTAACATTTAAGTCCACTTTATAACCCTGAATATAGGCCTGGGTAGGTTGTGGGTATTTAATGGGTCTCTTTGTAGCTCTTTCCAGTATGGTTCCCATTTAATCTCCATTTTCTACTTTTATATTAACTTGGCTGCACAGACTTAACTTTCCTTCAAGTGTGGTTATAGAAGTACCTTGATTGATTTTCTCTTTCTTTGTATAAATTGACCAACCAAATTTAGGAGAGTTGTATAAGTCTATGTTAATTAAACCACTTGGGAGACAGACCTAGCTCTCTAAGGAAAATTATATATTTCAGCTTTGCAGTTTTGAGCCATCTTTCTGTTCTTCAGGGAAACTTTATGTGTTTCTCTCTCTCTCTCTCTCTCTCTCTCTCTCTCTCTCTCTCTCTCTCTCTCTCTCTCCCCGTGTGTGTGTGTGTGTGTGTGTGTGTGTGACTCACTCTCTTACACAGTTTAAAACAACATAAATATTTCTTTTAAAACCAACAAGCATCAAAAGAGGTAACGGATCTTCACCCTTTCTCCCACATGGAATACATGGATTATTATTTTAGAGTACATAAATTTTGATTACTATTTATTTCCTAAAACACAGGTAATGGGTTTTAGTTTACTTTTTAAGAAACATTTAAACAATGACTAGACAGAAAAATTGAATATATCCTGAGATCATTATAGCTTAGTTTCCAAGTGGTTAAAGTTTTTAACAAATTTGCAAGAAAAGTTAAATCTTATTTAAAAGTTATTAAATCTGAGTCTGTTCTTATGACTTTTATAAAAATCAAATGAATGTTAGAAGAAAGACTTATGGTTTTAAGTAGTGGACTTTTTTTTAATCAACATATTTAATTGCTACCTCAGGAAATTTAGTAACTTATAGTCAAGCAAAGGGTATCTTTAAGATTTTTGTTTTTGTTTTTTCAAATATCTCTGATTTACCTGGGCCTTCTCTAAGATAAAGGAAGTTCCTGGTTTTATCTTCATCTTTCCTTTTCCATTTTGGAAAATCAATTTATTTTATCTAGTGTAAATATTATCATTTCCACAAAATTCATATTGAGGTTTGTTCTATTGTTCAGTATTTTAATGCTGGCCCCCAAGCTCTGGATTACAACAAGGACTAGACAATCATCACATGCTCACATAATTAAGTAATGCTATGTGACCTTTTCTCATAATTTAAAACTATTGGTTGAATAAAGATGCCAACACTCTGTAGCTGATCAGAAGATAAGTAGATTGGGTGGGATAGGAGAAAGGAGATTGGGTAGAGAAAGGAGAATACATCATGGAGTAGGAATCCTGAAATTATGGTTTGAGAGCTGTCCACTTGAAATACGAGGGGCCTAGAGAGAAGATTGGAAGTCATATCATGAGGTTACTGGCCAGGAAGTAAACATAAGTAGCATAGAGTAAATATCTTCCTAGCCCTAATGCTGTCTGAATCTTATAAACATAAAGATTTTTTATCTTTTATCTGAATGATCAAAGTCAGGGTAGAAAACTGTGATTACAATTATTGCAAAATTGTCATGCTTTAGTTAAAAGACATTTCTTTCTTTTAAAACTTTTTAATATAATATGTATTTATACTTATACCCTTCTATCATTCCATCCCCCTTTGGACATGGATATATTTGCAAGACTGTCTATTAAAGGAGAACCCCAGTGTGAAAATCTGTGTAACTTCTCTGACCAGCCATCTCTCTTCCATTATATTGGCACTCAAGAAAACACAAGTCTTGAAGTTTGACTTTGAGTGGTTCTTTCTACCTTGGTTAAGGGAAATATCACTTATAATATGATAGAGATGTTATTTTTTAAAGATCACAATAAATCCTTCACTATTGTGCACTATTGCTGAAGCATACATTGTAATCTTTAGCTCAGTGAAGTGTTCATAAGGTGAGGAAACCTAAGGCTGTGTTTATTAGAGGCAATTAGTATTGACCTCAGTTTAACCTGCTTTCACCTTCAGTGTCCCGGCCCATTCCATTGATGTCAGTTCAATATAAAGTTTTATGGAAAAGTGAACAAGGATTTAATAATAGTCCACTGACATGGAGAAAAGACTCATCTATGTTCCAATATGTCCAACAGAAAGCAATGTATTCAACATGCCTGGTTGTGCTGTGTGCCTGTTTTAAAAATTGCATGTTCCATTAACTGGCTTCACGGAGCTTTGTTAACATTAAGGTAGAGGCAAAGACAGGGATGATACCTCACAGTTAGTCTCACAGGGCAAAATATCTGCATATTCACATTGAGTGAGAACTATTTCCAATCTGTCCTCCAGAATTCTACTGCTGAATTCTTATTTTAAATTACTCCACCACTGTCTTTCTGTTTTGGGGTCCTAACTCCCCTCCCTTGAGCCATATCCTTCTCTTTTCTTATTCATGGAGATCCCTGAAAGGATGGTACAAATGGTATTTTACATCATTACAGGTGGAACTTTGGTTTCACACAATAATGGCCATTGTGACTAATCCTTCTTTCAGAGATCCTACTCCTGTCTGGATCGGAACTCGAAGCTCCTGTGTTGTTTAATTGAACATCCTCAGAATCTGGACACTTTCTTCCATAGAGCAATATCCACTATGATGCATCAAACTAAATAGGTTTATTTCAGAAGACACCTCTTGCTTGTTATGATTCAATTTATCCTCTGGCTTCTGGCTTGAGATGCTGCAGCTCAGAGACATTTGATCTTCTCAAAGGTCACTAAAATTGTACATACTACAGTGCCTCGGGCCAAATTAGAGGACGTCATAGATTCCTGCACTCTTTAACATCTTTTCTTACCTGCACAATCTGCTTTCAGAGCTTATAGATCTATGAGACTCCTCAAACTGAGAGACCAAGTCTTTTGGGAACAGACTCCACCTTAGAGAACCTGACCTAAGTTTGACCCAAAGGCAGTATCAAGCATTACTTTCCAAGTTACCACCCCCAAGACAAACAAACAAACAAACAAACACATAACAGTGCCTAACTCCATTTCCTAGGCTAACCCCAAGAAGTCCTGCATTTTCATGTTAATATCTTTAACAAACCTGTATCCAGCGCCAGTTTTCAGGTGATTTTCCCCAACAAATTTGCACCATCAGGTACAAGTCTACCCCTGCATAACAACCATCAATAAGAAATAAAGTTTAAGTTTTGGCTCCCAACATCAGCTAGTTATGCTTAAGGCCACAAAGCATAGGACATAGATGGTAGACAGGCAAGAAACACTCACCCCTTGCTAGCTGTTATTTATAAAATCTTGCAATCTTCCTTGCTGCTTTTTATAAAACCTTGTCCCAATGAGTGTATAGGGATCTTCTTCACCAAAAACCATCCTGCAGCTCAGCAGTGTATTGAGCCTGAGCTATCTCCAATAAACAAATTGGATTGCATCAGATTTGTTCCTGACAGGTCTTTTAGGGTTCAAAAGCACTTTCTTGGTACTATAAAATGTCCTTGGTGTTTTCTAACCCTTTTCTGGTGTTCTCTCCTTCAGTAATCTCACTCTACGTTGTAGAACTGGTGCCCAACTGTTTTCACAAACCCAGCTCCTGGTCCTTTCCAGACTATCACAGATCTGATTCTGTTTTTGTTACCCTCACACTGCTTTGCATTTGCACTCATTAATACAGAGAGGACAGATCTCAGATGTGGCAGGGGCCTTAAATATTTCTTTTGTTATTGTTATGGAATCGTTAATCGTATTTATATGAATAAGGCAGGATTGTGATTCTTCGAGACATCTACACATTATGTAACAACTGAAAAACAGAGTAATTAGCCTATATATGACTTTCATTATTTCCAATTTATTTGGAACAAAATAGCCTCCAGGCACATAGAGTGGGAGACTAGAAGTGGGTGGCTATTTACAACATATAAAAGGTGATCTTTCAATTATGTGAAAATGACAGTAAAAGCCTTGCCCGCAGGCTATGTAAACTCTGGCCTGGTTCCTATATCTGATTTTGTCCTGAGGTTTTTTGTTTCAGTTACCCCTAAAGCCAAATGGTAGGGTAATAACTTGTTCTCTCTATGTAGATTGTGCATTTCTTAGAAACACGGATTATCTTTTGGTACCATATCAGGTACCACATTTTTTTCTTATTATTGAAATCACTGTAATCAAGAGATGTAAACTGTGTGGAATGCTTGTCTTCTGGGATTTCCAAAAAAATTGCTGGCTGTGTGGGTTAATCTTAATAGTCAACTAAACAGGATCTAGAATCTCCATGGAAGCAAATTATTTGGCTTGTTTTTGGCTTCTCTGAGAGGAGAAGACCAGCCATAGTTGTACGTAGTACCATTGAGTGGGTTGGGGTCCTGGACAGCAAAAAAAGAACCGGATCATCACTAATGCTCATATTTCATACCTCAGTGCAGGTGAAGTATGACCAGCTGCCTCCCACTCCTGTCCCATGTTTTTCTTGCTCTGAAGGGCTCTACCCTCAAAGTGTGAGTGAAAGTAAACCCCTCCTTCATTAAGTTACCTTTTTCAGGCATTTTATCATAGTAACAATAAAAATACCATTGATTACATATTAATTTATAGGTCTCTCTTATACTATCATTGAAACCGAGATATAGATATGGATATAGATATCGTTGAAACCAAGAAATGTTTTGAAATCACGTGTTAAGTCATGTGATGAGAAGAGATGAGGATGCAATTATTACCATGCATAGGTTCACAGAAATACTCATCAATACATACATAAATATATGCATACATAGATACAAATTTCTTTAGTTTGGCTATATGGAAAGGACCTTGCCAGAGAGCACCTTATATATAACTAGGAATAGACACGTATTCTAAAATGTTACCTGCGGACATTAGATATGCAGAGATTCTTCTTGTAATTGGTCATAAACTAACATTTTTAAACTGGTTTAGATCCCAAAAAAGAAGCATCCAAGAATGACTTTGTTTCAGATGTTACTAAACTATTCGTCACAGCATTTGGCTCAATATTTAAGTCCCTCTTATGAAAGTGAGCTAATTATTACACAGCCAGGAGGGTTGTCCTATTCATATTCTGAGGCATTCATTTTCTTGGTTGTCAAATCACTTCTGAGTACTTTCTTAGTGAGTTCTTAATTTCTGATTCCTCTGACATGTAAGACTTCATTATCTTTTGTCTCAGATTTTAGTTTCCCATCCTTGGGTAGTGTGCCACTGTTTCCCTATGCTCTAACACCTGTCCCTGTTGGGTGACTGCATGGGTTAAGCGAAGTCAATGTCCCACATCCTGGGTCACCAAACAAGCTCCCTAAGGTATAGTAGATGTAGGACATACAACCCTACAACCAGTGCTACAACATGGGGACAAACCCAATTGCTGTTCCACACAGAGACCCACATTGGAACTCCACAAGTCTCAAGTACCTGATTAACCCCTGACCTAGTTCAAATGACCTAGGCTTTAATTCTTAGCTATACTCTCCAAATCTACCTGCAAATAGCCCTCACTCTCTGCCCCTCCCACAAAACCACAACAAATGCTCCTACACAGTAACAGCTGCTTTTCAGAAAGCAGCACCAGCTCTGAGCTTTCTGCTTCGCCTGCCTGTCACCTTGAGCTCAACCAGTGGGCCCCTTCAGTCCTCATGGGCCCAGAACACTAGATCTGCCCTTGTCCTGTCACACTGGCCAGTGGACTGCTGCAGCTGCAGCTAGAAACACAGAGAGAACATAGCTATGTGTCCTGCCTCTCACTCTCTCTGGCCCTCGTGATAACTGTGCTATCCAGCCTCTGTGGTTCTTCCTTTGAGCTTTTCTTCAAAGTTGGTCTTTCATCTTCTGCTTCTGTTCTACATTTAGTATATGCCAGCCAATGAAAAAAATAGATAACTGGGCAAAACAAGGGGTCCAGTCTGCTAGAGGACACAGCAGCAGCATAGTAGAGCAGGCCTTCCTTCATGCACCTAGAAGCTGCTAAAAAAAATGTATAAGATCTTGCTGCTAAGGAGTTAAAGGAAAAACACACCTGAATAACTCAAAAGTTTTCAGGCTTTGTTTAGATGCTTGTTCTCCCTAACAGGAGTACTTACGACAGTGTTTGTGCATTTCAACCCCAAATTTTTCAGGCTTTTTTATTTAAATGTTGTTTTCCCTAGCATTTACAACTTTTGTCCAAGAATTTTCAATTTGTTTAAGATTTCTTTTAAGGTTCAAAATCATACTTAATCTACTCCCATAGGTAAAACCAACTATACTAATAACCAGTATTTGATATTTAATTAACAACCATTTTTCTTTTACAGACAAACTATTACTGCTTATCCCACATACATAATTAACATAATATATTCTTCCTCAGACATACAAAGCAGAGTTAAAGGTTTCATTCCATGTCTAAAATCCTCAAACACACTTGATTTTTTAGGATCATAAAAATGGACCATGATTTCCTCCCAAGCAAACCATTAGAGGCTTAACACACACTAACCACCTTATGCAATGCAAACATCACCTTTGGGGTTCTTCTTCTATGTTGTGATTACCCTACAGGCTTATCTCTACAAAAGAAAAGGATAATGTTGCTGTCACAGATCCAGACTGACCACCATCTCCTTGCTGACAGAAGACTCCTGAGACAAATGTGATGAGATCTATATATGACAACTGAGACCCACAGAGGACAGACTTGGGAACTCCCAGCTACAGATAAACTCTCTTGCAAAAGTCAAATGGCTACTATACTTGAGGAAAGTTACATGATAGTAAACAAAACACGATGCCCACTTAGATTAATCAAATGTTTAAAACTGATGTTAATACTCTTATAAACTGTACAACCCACAGAACAATTAATTGGTGCAACAATCCTTTGTATTCCCAACCCCCAACTCCACCTCTCATCACTCTTCTGGCTTATTTGTGCTTTGCCTCCAACCCAGGTTTTATAGTTATACCCTACTCAAATTTGCACTATAAATGAAACAGTCACTCAGTGATGCCTCTCATTAAAAAAAAAAAAGTAGAAGGGGGAGATGTGATCATAAAAGGTATCATTGTTCTCCACTGAGCTAAGTCTAGAAGCCTCAGAGACCTTGAAGGTTTGGTAGGATATTTGCCTGGTCCCAGGTACCAAGCCACTGTCACGAACTGGAGACCCCCACAGATTTGTGGCCATGTGTCATGTTAGGGTAATGTCCCAAGCCCTTCCACATGTAACCTTAACATCTCAGACAATAAGAAAAGAGGGATTACCACAGGTCACATTAGTACAAGACTGAGAACCCCATTTTAATGAGGTACCTAAAAGTCTAGAGGGGTTAGACAATAAGCTTTCTTTCACAGACATTCCTCCCAGCAAAAGGTATTTAATCTTGGGCCCACCCTGAGAAGTGGAGTATGGTTTTACCTATCTACTTTCTACCATGACAATAAAAGTCTTAAAACCGTCGACTGTCTCTTTTCAGCTGGATACACCATGATTAGCTACAGAGATGGCCTTTACACACAGAGCTGCTTTCTAATCTCCCCTAGAGGCCTCTCTGCAGTCCCAGACACAACCACCACCAAGCCAAATCCTGGAGTAAAGCCAAGCACTCTCTCACATGGGAGCAGCTGGAGCGCCACTTTGCTCCCCGACTCAGGGCAAGATCCAGCCCTCAGGCCCAGCTCACAAATTTAGCTCTTCAATGACTTCCAGCAGTGCCTGGGTGTATAAAAGCCTATGAACCCCATGGACTCAGTCTTTTCCATGCAGGGTGACCCAGGAGTCAGCTCCAGTTGTTCCACACCACTGACTGTGCTTTCCCACCTGCAAGTAGTGTTCTGGGCCTTCCCTATGGCCCAACATCCGCCAGGAGCTAAGTGGGGTAAACTTAGTTAAGCTTCCCATATCTTGCTTCCCTGAGTACTGTGTACTGTGGTGCAGGGGATGAGGATCCACAATCTTACACAACCATGCTTGTAAAGGATCCCAGTGAGTGACTCTGAGACTGTTCTGAGACATTGTTTCTGAGATGGTGGAAAATAGGGATTATACAACTTCCGAATGAAAAGCCTAATAAGTAGTTCAGGTGTGAAAAGTCTTCTTTATGTGACTTACCATTTTGTGCATTCTGTTCATTCCCTATCTTCCTCTCATCTTCTCTCCCTCTTCCTCTCTCCACCTGTCCTTTCCTTTCCCATCTGTCCTGCTCCATCCTTATCATCTGATGTATGTATTATAAAAACACATACCAACAGATCTTAAAAGAAAAGAAAAGAAATGTCCCGCGCTATTGTCTCGCCAGCAAGAACACGTGTGGACACACGAATCCTTCTGCAGCCAAAAGTTTTTATTGAATCTTAAAGAGAGGGCACGCGCGCCGGCATGGTGCGGCTTATATACACCCTAGCACACCGCATCCACACCTGATTGGTTGCTTACCCATGATCTCATTAGGCACGCCCTGGAGTGGGCAAAGACCTGGCACAAAGGCACTCTTGCACATGCGCACACAGTTAACTTCCTGAAAGGAAGTCGGCTGGCGCAGCGGAGGCCAGCGCCATCTTGTAATTGCGAAACTATCTCGGTCTTCCATGTGGGGCGCAGTGGAAGCCAGCGCCATCTTGTGGTGGCAAAAGTTATTGCGGCCCTCTACAAAGAAATTGAAGTCATGGTCTTACAATGAAGAAAATGCTAAGAAGTGAAGTTGATCAGCAAGGTTCATACTGAACGTTATGATAAATTCTGTCAATTTGACAGGATCTAGATTCACTTAGAACATAATCCACTGGACATGTCTGTGAGGGGGTTTCTGGACTGCAATAACCACAGTGGTAGGCAAAACTATTCTATAAGAAATCAGGTAGTGTTATCAACAGAATTCTTTGCATTCTTATTCCTACTGTGGATATAATTCAACAAGATGCTTCAAGATCTTTCTAACGTGGTTTCAATGTTGATGGTCTGGACCCACACTTGTAAGCTAAAATAAACCCTTATTTTAGCAAGTTGGTATTCTCAGGCATTTTTTCATGACAAGAACATTAACTACTAATCTAGTGTTTTTGGCTGGTATAAGAAGTCATTGTAAATTTGGCCCCCAGCTTCCCTGCACCTGAAGCTGAGATACACTATCCAAAACCAAAAAGAGCAACAAAACCAAACAAAACAAAACAACAAAAAAAACAAACAAAAACAAAGACACTTTTAGGAAACATAAAGTTTAGTAAGTCAGCAGAAGTTCAGAGTTTTCCCTTGGCTATTGTTATGAATAGATATGGCTAAAATTACTTGAGTTTGCCTGTAGCATATGTTGTGTTCTGCTGTGTAGCCACTGTGTGTGGTGTTCTGGGGTAGTGCCGGGTTGAGTGGTCTTTGTAACCTAAATATCTAAGGGAAAGAGATGATTTGGTTCCTACTGGGCTTGCGTAATGTAAAGAACGAGATATTGCTGTACCAAGATTGCAAAAAAATCCAGAGACCACTAGGAAACAAAACTCCAATACAAGCCCATAAGAATCATTATTCCAGCATGAGAGCTTGGGCTATGAAACTTTCTGATGCAAGAGGGTAGGTGAGAGACACTGATGTCAAGATAAAGGGTGTATCAAGAAAAAAATCGCACAAGGAGGGAGTCTTTATCAAAAGTGGAGCATCCTGACCTGGGAATGACTTTTTTTTCTTAGCCCACTCTCTTATTCTTAACTAGCTGCAGCTACTTTGTCTCTTTTGCAGCTACCAGGGACATTTCATAATTTTACTCAGACATCAAGGGTAGAGGACATGTGTTTATCAAAATAATGATGGGTCAGTGATTGACCGGACTATCCCTGGATCAGACACACACACACACACACACACACACACACACACACACACACACATATTCTCTCTCTCTCTCTCTCTCTCTCTCTCTCTCTCTCTCTCCTCCTTCCTTCTCCTCTTCTTCCTCTTCTTTCTTTCTTTCTTCCTCTTCTCCCCCTTCTCCCTCTTCTCCTCCTCCACCTCCTCCTCCTCCTCTTTCTTCATTATGAGGCTGCATTGAATAGTCCTGATTTTCTTGCTTTCACTATTATCTATTTGCCAACAGAGATTGCATAGCTAAGCCTATCTTTTTAGGGATGCACAGACTCTAATGCATACCTTTAACACACATTTTGTGAGGTGGAGCAGTTCAGAGACATGTGGCCCAGGATCATTATAATGTGAATGTGGGTTATTGGAGGCCACATTTCCAATCTGTAATGGTTTTAAATGTTCTGGAACGGAGCCTATCAGATGAAAGATTCCTAGTGAGATATGACTGAACACAGAGTTTACCCATTCTCAAAAACCGTGTATCTACAGACTCTTATCCTGAGTACACAAAGTATAAGTCAGGGGTTATTTACAACTTGGAATGTAGTTTTGACATTTTCAAGTGCCCATGGAGGGAGTAAAATTGAAAAAGATATTGCCTTGGGGAATATTCTTCCACATGACATTGAACCTCAAAGGCTGACTGCCTCTCCATCTTTTCTTATTTAACTTCTCTACTTTCAGTTTTTCACTTGATCTGATTATTTATCATAAATTATTTTCATTTTCTGGAACTAATATCTTGAGATTGCAGCTCAGGTTCTGGAAGTACATGTAAACACATCCCTGCAGTTGGAAGCTGGGAACCTTTAGAGCATGCAAATCAAGGGCTGCCCATGTCTGTGAAATTCCTGATGGCTCTGTTATTTAGTTTTCAACAGTGTAGCTATGGATGAATCAAGGACCTTAAGAAATTCATTTCAAAGAGTATACTCAGAGATTATTATTCCGTGAAAATGATTAGTCACTAAAAAGGGAAAATGTTTATTGGACAGCCATTGAGTGCTTATTACAGCACGTTATATGGGGATTAGGGTGTAATACTCTATAGACTTTAGAACAGTTCTGTTTACCTTATCCTGTACCTCCATGAAGATAGATCAGTTAGAGCATCTCCAGTTGGTGATGGCACAAAATGCGTCACTTGCATTCATCTATAAAGAAATTTGGTGGCTTATTTAGGTGTTCAAAGATAAGGTGTGAACTTGATAGTATTTACAATTGTCATGAACATCCAGCTCTGGATGTATAACTTGAAGGTGAGTTTAACTATATCCAGCTGCATGGTTAATATCAGGGAGAGAAGAAAAAGCAAGTACAGGGAAGGAGTGCAATTTGCATGTAGATTCCTGTGGATGGCACAAGACTGGCCAATAAGGGCCAGACCTATAATCTTTTTCAGGTTCACATGATAAGGGAAAGGCACTCATTGGGAATTTCTTCCTTTCTACCACTGTATGGTCAGTTCATTTAGAACCTATCTTACACATTCTATTTTTATCAGTGGCTCTGAGACTTAGCATAATGTAAAATACTGGGGAAGAAAATAATTAAACACGTATTAAATAAACCACATTGGTACAAGTATTGGTTAAATTGGTAGCCTAGTATACGAGGTACTACATTCTGATTAGATTTGAGATTGCTCCACAGACGGTAAGTAGTTCATGCCTTGAGAAATTCCAAATCCTAAGAGAACTTCATCTCCACAGCCAGATAGCTAAAGCAAGATTCACCTTGTCTCTTTAGAATATCTTTATTCCTGCCAAGGACATTACATAGAGATTGAAGCATTGATAGTTTTACTTGACATGAGGGTGTACTGTGACAGCAATGAGGTAGTCATACAGCCATGAAATGCATGGGGTCAGATATTTTGTTCAGTAGTATGACCCATTAGGAAGTGTTGTAGACAGATGGTACTTCTCAACCTTCTCTGTGCCCGGGTCTAGATAAAGCCTTTGCTGCCTCTCTGCAAGCTCAGGGTGTGTGTGATGGCTGATCTTGGTTGTCAACTTGGCTACAAGTAGAATCAACTTAAACCCAAGTGTCTGGACAATGTTTTGGGGTGACAGCTAACACAAAGGTCATAGAAGAAGAATGACTTGATTTTTCCTGATGGCTCTTACCTTTGCTGGCAAGTTCAAGTATTTCATTGCTGAGACATGCATCTTTGTAGTTCGAATCTATCTCTTATTACACTATGATAGACTGCAAACCAGATTATGGTTTTTTGGATGAGAATGGTCTCTATGGGCTCCTATTTTGAATATATGGTCTCAATTTGAAGGAACCATTTGAGAAGTATTACTAGAGGTGGTCTTTTGTTAGAGGTATGTCATTTAGCACAATCTTTGAGGTCCAAAATAATCTCAACATTCTCAGTTAGCATTCTCTGTCTCCAACTTGCAGAACAAGATATGACCTGTTACTTTTACCAGCTCTTTACTCTGTAATCATAGATTCTGACCCTCAGAAATAATAAGTTAAATATTAAGTGCTTTCTTCTATTTGATCTAGGTGTTTTATCTCAGCAATAGAAAGAATTGGGACTTACATATATAAGGTCCCAGGTCTCCAAATTGTAAACAAGACTTCATTCCCTGTCACAGTTCAATTGAGATCTGTTCTTCCTTCCTTTACATTTTTAAAGGTCTAAGCTGTGGGACTCAAGGGGAACACTGGGCTGGATTGTTGGTGGTAAGATGTTTGTTAGAATGTTTGTTATCACTGTGGACAGAGAGACAGACAGGCACATAGGTAAATTATCTTCATAGGGGCTCTGAGGAGATTTCTAGTCACAGTGCCAGAGACAAACAACATATGGTAGGGACTCCAAAAAAGAGTCTGGGAAACATGGCAGAATTGTGCATCTCTTCTCAGAGATCTCTGAACAAGGTTTCAGAATGTCCTTCTACTTGTTCTCACTGATTCCCTAGAAGGTAGTATGGAAAATGTGGAAACAGGAATTGTGACCACCATCACCCTTTTGATTTTTCTAAGCCAGGGAACATATAAATTCTCTTCCTCAGAAGAGACTCAGTCACCAGGAAACCTGTTACCTAGAGATTCATGAAGAGTGGTACCAATAATGGTGAGACAAGGACTCTCATTATTTATGACAAAGACTTCAGGTATTTTGGACAGGACAACAGTTTGCTAAGATATCTACCAGATTTCCATGACAAGAAATTATATCTGAAACCCTCGTTTCTCAGGGTGAGATGAGGGAATGTAAGGAGCTGAGTTGTTGGGAGCAGAGTCCTCTGCTTTTCTGGCTTGTGCGTACATCAAAAGTAGTTTACCTAGGCCTCCCAGTTCCTACTACTTTACCATCCTCTTGCTGAGGATGATATTAGCGACATGTAGAGGATGGAGCAAATGTCTTCAGCTGCCTTTATTCCAGTGAACTCTTTCCTCATCAGGGTCTTCCTGGAGCTCAACTTGTGAGTTGTAGGAAGGACAGCGATAGTTATGACTTGCTGCAAAGCCAATTGTCCTGATTCCACTTCAATGGAGTAGTAGAAAATTGAGATTGCTCGGTAGCCTCTAGATGTCAGTGACAGTCCTACATTTTTCTTTTTTATGGATTCCAAATAATTTTCAGGTCACACTCTATAACCCTCATTGTAGGACCAAAGGAATTATAAAGGGAGAGTTTTGTGCTCCTCACTTTAGCTACCATGCATTTGAGAAGACAGTCACAAGAACCTGCCATTTCTCTAGGTAACTAGCTTAGGAAATTCAAAAGCTGAGGCACTAATGCTTCCCAGAGGGGCTGCTTTTTTCCCAGGAGGAGATTTTGAGTAGTTCTAACAGCTTGTCAGTCCCCTTTCAGGAGAGGCTAAGATAATGATGGCTGTTGATAGGCAGGCCTACACCTGTACCAGAACTGCTTAATTATGCATAGTTCTCACTGTGGTGTAATGTGGATCATTAGACCTCTAAATTTCTTCCCTTCCTGGTTTGGCCACTTTGAGTAAACCTTTCTCTGCATTTCACTATTACTTAACTATTTAATAGACCTTTTAGGGCTTCCAGGAACTTTTAGGGATGTTAGGCCCAGCCACCTAGTTGAACAACTCTGAACACTGTGAGCATAAATGCCTAGTTCGGATTAATATCACATGTCAACAAGAGAGGTTTGTCTATTATACTGTTTTTCTTACTAATACCTAGGTAGGTTAAAAAAAATTAATGGAAAGGACATTATTTAGCTTACTGCTTTTTGAAATTCAAAAGTAGTATCAATATTAGCTGACTTCAATGAGGAAGTTGTGGTAACTGAGTGGTGTGTGTGTGTGTGTGTGTGTGTGTGTGTGTGTGTGTGTGTGTGTGTGATTCGAAGAGTTTCAACATCAAACCATGGGCAGAGAGAACAATCAGAAGCTGAATTTGTAACAACTCATCCTTAAAATATCTCAGTCCTGCCATGACAGCTACTTTTATCCATTTATGAGAGCAGATCCTGTAGTGTCATTAAGCAGCAATGCTAAAGGATTGTAATTTTACAGAATCACCATACTAGGGATAAAGTCTAGTACAGGAAACCTTTGCTGACAAACCATGCATAAACATGGAGGTTCATCTCCAATGGTGAAGAAACAGAATCTCTGGGAGCTTATTGTACTTCAGGTATCATAGCTGTTATGTAGATAGAGGAAAGTTCTGAATCCTCTTTGGGTTCTTGATTACTAAGCCTACATTACTGAAATAAAGAAGTGAGCAGAATGTCTGACTGGCATAAAGTAGTGGTCGATATATTCAGGGGTTGTTTTAAGTAGATGCATATATTTTACAGGTGCATTTGTTCAGAGGAGAATGTGTGTGTTTGTATCTGCATGTGATCATGTGGATATGCATTCTTGGGGAGGCTAGAGACTGTTCCTTGGGAGATATCTACCTTGTTTTCTGTGACAATGCCTTTATTGTCCAGAATCTTTCTGAATAAACTAGGCTGGCTCTCTATATTGCCCTAGTGAATTCACACATTTCCACCTTGCTACACTGACTTTACCGGTGTGCACCACTACACCAGCCACACTCATTTACCTAGCAACTGAGGATTAAACTCAAGTGGGTATGATCATGGGGCTAGGACTTTGTGGGCTGAGAAATCTATAATGTGTCTTTATTGGTGATAGTGCCATCTTAAGCAACACAAAGTAACAACATTAATAAATAATACAATAAAATTACTTAAAGTGCACTTTTGAAAGGACACAAGAGGTCATCTACATTTGGAGGATTTTGCCAAACATATCTGATAATTAGACTAATATAGCTTTTATTTATTTGTATATGTAAAGTGTATCTTTTCCCTTAGGGCAAAGGAAACTATATTTGGATAAAAACTTGCTGTTATGAGAATGAACTAATGAAACGAAAAAGCAAAACAAAGCTCCATTTTACAGAACAAATTGTTTCCATTTTCAGCATAAAATGCATTGTTAAGCAAGTGTATACTTATGAAATAGTCCTTTACAAAAGAGAATGACTCCACATTTTAGTGAGAAGAGGACCATTCAAGTCAGGTGGTGTACATTAGCAAGCTGTGCACGGGCTGGATGAGGAGGTTCAAATACCTCCCCTGCTTAAGTCAGGGACATTGTGTAAATACAGTCTCCTAGAGGAGTAATCCCTGACAAAGTTGGGCTTTTGTTATGTTTGTTGTTATATGAAAATGCATTCTAACCACCTCTGACAGGACACCAAAGTAAAGATTCTGTTGTGCAAGGAAATGTTTATGAATCCTAAAAGCCCACCAAGGAACCAAATGCAATCTCCATATGGTCTCTTTACTAAACCTGGAGCTTCTGCTCCCCACCAATCCTGACAGAGCAGGAAGATGGAACCATGAGCCTAGTTTGGGCAAGCATTTATAGAGACAAGAAGATGGTATCTAGCTGGATAAACATCTGATGAGGGGGGAGGCATTACGGCCTTTAATAAAATTGCCTAGTACTGGTAGTCAAACCATTAACTTAACTTTTGCTTTCATCTTGCATGTATATATGTGTATTTTATATTATATAAAATAACTTCGATACACTTAAATTGTTACCCTACTTTATTGTTTCCCCTCTTCAAAGCCCCTATCGTACCCCCGACCCCCAACTTCTATAAGGGAGCTCCCTGACCCACCTACCCACTCTTTCCTAACTGCCCTAGAATTCCTTTACAATGAGGCATCTAGCCTCCAATTGAACAAGGGTCTCCCTTCCCATTGATGCCAGATTAAGCAATCTTCTGTTACGCAGATGGAGCTCTGGTTCCCTCCATGTGTACTCTTTGCTGGGCAGTTTAGTTCCTGTGATCTGTGTGTCTGTGTGTATGTGGGATTGGGGAAGGGGGTCTAGTTGGCTGATATTTTTGTTCTTCCTGTGAGGTTACAGACACCTTCAACTTCTTCAGTCCTTGTCCTAACTCCTCCATTGGGATACTTGTGCCAGTTCTATGGTTGTCAGCTAGAATATATGTGCCTATATTAGTCAGTCTCTGGCAGAGGATCTCAGGGTACTGCTATAACAGGCTCTTGCCTGCAAATGCTTCTTGGCATCAGCAATAGTATATGAATTTGGCATCAGCAGATAGGGTGAATTCCTAGGTGAGGGAATCTCTGGATATTCTTTCCTTCTGTCTCTGCTCCACTCTCAGTTCCTGCATTTCCTTTGGACTGGAATTTTTTTTCTTTTTGAGATGGGTGGGGGCTTTGGCTAAACTCTGAATATGGACTCTACAGGTACTTTCTCCCCTTTCATTGGTTATTTTAGCAAATTACATCTGCATTAGGTCATGAGAAATTATTACTTTCCTTACATCTGGGACTTTCTAGTGGCTACTCCCAGTTTCTCAACCCCCACTGCTTCAGACCTCTGTTGAATTCTGACCCAGAAGTATTCCTGTCTAGGAGAACTGCAGGGAAAAATGAAGAAGAGACTAAGGATAGAGGAAAGGCAGCCCAGTGACCACAGTGACTGCTGGAGGCCAGCCACAGAGTGGGGACCATGACAGGATTGTATTAATTATTAATTAATTAATAATTATGGTATGTGCTTATAGAATTGGAGTACTTGTTCATTTCCACACTAGCAGGAAATAAGGAAGCAACAAAGGACAGATCACATTAGAACACAAGTTGAATGCTTAAATGCTGATTTGAAAGCAGCAGCAGAAAAAAGAATGTCACATGAAAGTTTAAAACCTAAAGCCAGACCCTAGCAGTACAACTCCTTAAAAGACCACAAACCCTAATCTTTCCTAAAGGGTTCAGTAACAAAATAAAAAGTTCTGTAAAACTCTAATTCAAGAGAAGCCAGAAATTTACCAAGATCTTCAGTGTATAGAAGACTACAAAATAACACTGTTTTCTGAACACATAGAAATTGATTTCATAAATTCATAACAAATAAAAAAGTGTATTAGATGCATGCTCGCTTAATCAAGACCAAATTTCAGCATAGATATTGCAGGGAGCTTTGAGGACTCTCCAACCCCTAGAAAATGAGGTACTAGCAGTTGATGGCTACTAGGAGGAGAATAAGTTCTTTTCAATGTGCAGAACATGGTCAGTTACCCACCTTTTTAAGTGACATGCACACAAATAAGTATAGATGAGTATCATGAGGTGTATTAGATTCTATAATTCCAAATTTTGGCAGTTAGGGAAGGGAAAAGATACCTAGAAGGAGTGTGAGTGGTACATGTGATGAAAATGCATTGTACGAAATTGTCAAACAACTAAAAACAAGAAATATGTTGTTAATAGTCTCTTGAAGTTGCAACAGATCTGAGCCTTAAATGATTCCTTAAATCATTGAAGTATATTTTGAAAAACAATCTTTGATACTTTATTAATACATGTTAAATGAAAAAGAGAAATGAAAAATACTAAAAAGTACAGAAGAAAGTACTGTATCATCCTATACCAATATTGGCACTGAATAAAAGTTATGTCAAGCATGACTTGTAATGGCTGTGGTGAGGTTTTAAAGGGGATTGCAATGAATTATGACATTGAAATTTTTTAAAAGAGAAACAAAAAGATTCATATCTAACTTCTACTCAGATCTTTTTCATTTGCTAGCATGCTGTGGAATCCTATGGAGAAATAGGAAGTTACCCATAAAATTGTATTTAGCCATCTCATTAGAAATCTCATTGTCTGCACAAGGTGTGTACTTGTAGCAGCAGATGGGCTTGCCCTCTAGGGTCACTTAACTGAATCCAGGCCCACAACTCTCACTATACACAGACTGAGGGACCTAAGAAGAATGAAAAAAAAGTGTCATCTAATGTTCAGTGTTTTATTAAAAAAATCATAAAAACAGAGTTTTGAATATTATGCAGTGAAGGGTGGAGTATTGTTATTAACACCTAGAGTTACTTAAAAGATTGTGTGGAATAATGCAGGATGTGGAACAGGGGCTAGCCACCAATAAGTCCCAGATGTCAGGAAAGCAAAAGACTCCCAGGACCCAATGGGGATGACATTACTTGAAATACCCAACAAAGCGGAGGGAGAACCTATAAAGACTGTATCCAGAGATTACACATGGCCCCTGGTTGAGAGATGGTGCCACCACACATTTTGAAAATATTGACATAGAATTGCTCCTGTGTAAAGGAAATACAGAGACAAAGAATGGAGCAGAGACTAAAGGAAAGGTCATCCAGAAAGTGCCTCACCTAGGAATTCATTCCATGCAGCTACCAGACCCTGACACTATGGCTGATGCCAAGAAGTACTTGTTGACAGGAACCTGATATAGCTGTCCCTCAAGAGACTTTGCCAGACTCTGATACCTATACAGCCAAGCATCTGACAGGGAACACAATGAAGGAGATGATGGAAGGACTGAAGGAGCTGAAGAGGATTTCAACCCCATAGGAAGAACAACAATATCAATCAACCAAACAACACAGAGTTCTCAGGGACTAAACTACTAACGAAATAATACACATGGGGGGATCTCTGGCTCCAGCCACATATGTAGCACAGGATGGCCTTATCTTGTTTCAGTGGGAAAAGAGGCCCTTGGTTCTCTGTAGGCTTGATGCCCCAGTATAGGAGAATGCCATGGCCGGGAGGAGAGAGTGAGTTGGTGGGTAGGTAGGGTAGTACCATCAAAGAAACAGGGGAAGGGAGAATGTTATGGGGGCTTGCTTATCGGAAACTGGAAAGGGGAATAATATTTGAAATGTAAATAAATAAAATAAACAATTAAAAAATTAAAAATAAATTAAAGAAATAAAAGATTATACCTTTAGAAGGCAAATGTGTTTACATTTTCGTCTGAGAATTAGCATAGTGTTAAAATAATTTGGAATCTTAATGAGTTAAGGACGAGTTTATGAAACATTGTTGATTAGGAACATGATATACAAGGCCATGTGGTCAATCTAGTACAATACTACCTTTGTATTTTCTGACACCTGTGTTGATCATCTTAACATCCACTGTTATGGTGAATCTTGACTGTTAATTTGAGATTTATAATTATCAGTGAAACAAATGAACATTTATCTGTATGAAGACATATACTGATAAATTTAGCTATGGTGAAAAGGGTCAGCTAAATCTTAAATATCACTATTTACTGTACAAATGTCACAATTGTAGAGGAGAGAGGAGAGAGCTGCAGTTTTCATTGCTTCCTGCATTCAGAGGATATTATACCATCAGCACCCTCTGACATTTGAAAATCGCATATTTTCTCTTTTTTTGTAGTTCTTTTTATTTCCTTATAATTTTTATTTTATTTTTTAATCTTTTTTAGCTTGGGTATTTCTTATTTACATTTCGATTGTTTCTCCCTTTCTTGGTTTCCGGGCCAACATCCCCCTAATCCCTCCCCCTCCCCTTCTCTATGGGCGTTCCCCTCCCAATCATCCTCCCATTACCACCCTCCCCTCAAAATCATGTTCACTAGGAGTTCAGTCTTGGCAGGACCAAGGGCATCCCCTTCCACTGGTGCTCTTACTAGGCTATTCATTGTTACCTATGAGGTTGGGGCCCTGGGTTAGTCCATGTATAGTCTTTGGGTAGTGGCTTAGTCCCTGGAAGCTCTGGTTGGTTGGCATTGTTGTTCATATGGGGTCTCTAGCCCCTTCAAGCTCTTTCAGTTCTTTCTAAGATTCCTTCAAAGGGGGTTCCGCTCTCAGTTCAGTTGTTTAATGATGGCATTTGCCTAGGTATTTGCTGTATTCTGGCTGTGTCTGTCAGGAAAGATCTACCTCGGGGTTCCTGTTGGGTTGCACTTCTTTGCTTCATCTATCATATTTAGTTTGGTGGCTGTATATGTATTGGCCACATGTGGGGCAGGCTCTGAATTTTCAAATTAATGCCCCACATTCTTAAATTGTTCAAGTTATTTGAAGTTATTATTAAACATTGGATGACATAGGGCATAATAAGACGTGAAAGACAATTTATCCATGCTAATGGAGTTATTTTATTACATATTGAAATAGGCTGGAGCATGTGAGCACTTATTTCCTTTTTGGTGACATTTTATGGGAAGTTATTGAAACTTTCAGGGATTCAGACTTCATGAAGAAATTATGGCACACTGGTTGGGAATTGATATATTATTTTTCCTCGATGCCAGGTTCCTTCCTTTCTCTCTTTCTTTCTTTCTTTCTCTCTTTCTTTCTTTCTTTCTCTCTTTCTCTCTCTCTCTCTCTCTCTCTCTCTCTCTCTTTCTTTCTCTTTCTTTCTTTCTTTCTTTCTTTCTTTCTTTCTTTCTTTCTTCCTTTCTTCCTTTCTCTCTTTCTTTCTTTCTTTCTT
This sequence comes from Rattus norvegicus, assembly GCF_021556685.1. Lineage (NCBI taxonomy): Eukaryota > Metazoa > Chordata > Mammalia > Rodentia > Muridae > Rattus > Rattus norvegicus. The sequence continues at coordinate 4,655,149 of NC_141538.1, read as the reverse complement.
TCTTTCTTTCTTTCTACTGTAATATGAGTGGATATAAACATTTTATTCCTTTTACTATTCCTGTCTCCAGTATAAGCATTCGTTGTCATGCTTCTATCTTTTGTAGGCTCGGATACTTCTGGAACCATAAAGCAAAATATAATCTTTATTCTAAAAGTCATTCCGCTCATGGTACTTGACCATACAATAAAAAATAAATTTCAGGCAGTCCAGACTGTGCCTGGATCTGAGCGAACTCAGTCAGAGTGCTCCCTGCACGCAAATCCTGTGAGAGGGAGAGCTGGACATTCAGAGGGGCAGACATGCCTGGGAAACCAGAGAATACTCTCTGCCCGCATTTCTGTCCTAGGGCCATCTGCGCCCCTTGTGCATAGGGACCCAGGAGAAGTGGGGGCAGGTCATTCTGGTTTGTACCCTCACAGAGAGCTGAAACCCAGCTCCAAGGAGTGACTTCAGGCCCAAGACCAGAGTAAGACTAATGTTTCTGCCCCAAGTGGCCTGCCTTGTGTACTCAGGGCACACAAAGTCAAAATTCCTCTGGGAACAGATCTTTCTGGTTTCTATCTGTTGCCTAAAACTCGCTGACGAAGGCCAACAAGTCCTTGCTCCCAAACCCTGTGGGAGAGAGACCTGATTGCCTAGAAGTGTGTGCAATCCTGAGACTGTAGTGCAGGAGAGACCACCACTTCTGCCCACCTTTGCCCACATCCTTGGGCCAAAAGGAAACTGAATATTGCCACTGGGCATGGGAAGTTAGGAGAACTCAAACTGCAGGAGCCCTGTGGTCCAGACAGCACCCAGATATGAGCGGAACAGGTCACAGAGCTTTCTCAACACAAATACCGTGGGAGGGAGAGCTGGACCTTCAGAGGGTCATACATGCCTGGGAAACCAGAGGAGACTACTCTCTCCCCACATTTCTGACTCTAGAGGAAAACGCTTAGCACAGTCTGGGCCCCCTGCACACAGGGACATAGAAGTAGGGGCAGACCCTTGTTGTTCCTGCTCACAGGGACAGATGAAAGTCAGTGAACAGGAATGACTACAAGCCTGAGAGCAGAACACTCTGTTCCCATAATTGCCTGAAAGAAAACAGGAAAACAGGTCTACAGCACTCCTGACACACAGACCTATAGGAAGGTCAAGTCACTGTCAGAAATAGCAAAACATGGTAATACCAGAGGCAAACTGATGGTGAGAGGCAAGTACAGGAGCACAATCAACAGAAACCAAGACTACATGGTATCATCAGAGCCCAATTCTCCCACCAAAGCAAACAGTGAATATCCAAAAACACAATAAAAGCAAGATCTAGATCTAAAATCACATTTCATCATGATGATGGAGGACATTAAGAAAGACATACAGAACTCCCTTAGAGAAATGCAGGAAAACACAAGTAAACAAGTCGAAGCCCTTGGAGGTAAAATACAAATATCCCTGAAAGAATTACAAGAAAACACAATTAAACAGATAAAGGAATTAAAAATGGATATGGAAACAATAAAGAAAGCACAAAGTGAGACAACACTGGATATAGAAAACCAAAGGAATAGACAAGGAACCATAGATACAAGCATCACCAACAGAATGCAAGAGATAAAAGTGAGAATCTCAGGAGTAGAAGATTCCATAGAAATCATGGACACAACTGTCAAATTTAATGTAAAATGGAAAAAGCTACTGGTCCAAAACATACAGGAAATCCAGGACTCAATGAGAAGATCAAACTTAAAGATAATAGGTAAAGAAGAGAGTGAAGACTCCCAACTCAAAGGCCCAGTAAATATCTTCAACAAAATCATAGATAAAAGGCCCTAACCTAAAGAAAGAGATGCCTATAAACATTCAAGAAGTCTACAGAACTCTAAACAAATTGGACCAGAAAAGAAACTCTTCCTGTCACATAAGAGTCAAACACCAAATGCACAAAAAAAGGAAAGAATATTAAAACTAGTAAGGTAAAAAGGTCAAGTAACATATAAAGAAAGACTTATCAGAATTACATGAGATCTCCCACCAGAGCCCATGAAAGCCAGAAGATCCTGGACAAATGTCATACAGACCCCCCAGAGAACAAAAATGCTAGCCCAGGTTACTGTATCCAGCAAAACTCTAAATTAGCATAGATGGAGAAACCAAGATATTCCATGGCAAAACCAAATTTACACAATATCTTTCTACATATCTAACCCTACAATGGTAAAGCCCAACAGAGGCAAGCAAGCTACCCCCTAGAAAAAGCAAGAAATGAATCTTTCTGCAACAAAACAAAGAGAAGAGAAGCTTACAAACATAATCTCACCTTCAAATATGAAGAAAACAGGAAGCAACGATCACTATTTTTAATATCTCTCAAGATCAGTGGACTCATTTCCCAATAAAAAGACAAAGATTAACAAACTAGATATGTAATGAGGACACAGCATTTTGCTGCCTACAGGAAACACATCTCAGAGAAAAAGACAGATACTATCTCAGAGAAAAAAAAGGCTGGAAAACAACTTTCCAAGCAAATGGTCTGAAGAGGCAAGCTGGAGTAATCATTCTAATATCGAATGAAGTAAAATTTCAACCAAAAGTAATCAAAAAAGATACAAAAGGACACTTCATGCTCATCAAAGGAAAAATCAACCAAGATAAACTCTCAATCCTGGAAATCAATGCTGCAAATAAAAGAGCACGTACATACATAAAAGAAATGTTACTAAAGCTAAAAGCACACATTGCACCTCACACAATAAAAGTAGGAGATTACAATACCTCACCCTCATCAATGGAGGGATCATGGAAACAGTAATTAAACAGAGACATAGACAGACTAACAGCGGTTGTGAATCAAATGGACTTAACAGTTACTTATAGAACATTCTATCCTAAAACAAAAGGATATACTTTCTTCTTACCACCTCATGGTGCTTTCTCCAAAATAGACCATATAATCCGTCACAAAACAGGCCTCAACAGATATAGAAATATTGAAAAAAATCTCATGTTTCCTATTAGACCACCATGGGCTAAAGCTTGTTTGTAATAAAAATAAAGAAAGAATGCCCACATATACATGGAAGTTGAACAATGCTCTACTCAATGATAACCTGGTAAAGGAATAAAGAAAGAAAGAAATTAAAGACTTCTTAGTATTCAATGAAAATGAAGGTACAACATACCCAAACTTATGGGACACAATGAAAGCTGGGCTAAGATGAAAACACATAGCTCTGAGTGCCTACAGAAAGAAACCGGAGATAGCATATATCTGCAGCTTGACAGCACACCTAACAGCTCTAGAACAAAAAGAAGCACATACACCCAGAAGGAGTAGAAGGCAGAAATTAATCAAACTCAAAGCTGAAATCAACCAAGCAGAAATGAAAAGGACTATACAAAGAATCTACAGAAATATAAGCTGATTCTTTGAGAAAATCAACAAATAGATAAATCCTTAGCCACACTAATCAGAGGACACCGAGCATGTGTCAAAATTAACAAAAGCAGAAATGAAAAGGGAGACAAAACAGAATCAGAGGAAATTCAAAAACATCATCAGATCCTACTACAAAATCCTTTATTCAGCAAAACTTTTAAATCTGGAAGAAATAGACAATTTCCTAAACAGATACCAGGTACTGAAGTTAAATCATGAACAGATCAACCACTTAAGCAACCCCATAATTCCTAAAGAAATGGAAGCAGTCATTAAAAGACTCCCAACCAAAAAGAGCCAAGGTCCAGATAGGTTAAGTGCAGAAATCTATCAGACCCTCATAGAAGACCTCATACAAATATTATCCAAATTATTCCACAGATCTGAAACAGTGGGAGCACTACTGAATTCCTTCTATAAAGCCACACTTACTTTTGAACCTAAACCACACAACGACCCAACAAAGAAAGAGAACTTCAGAGCAAATTCCCTTTATGAATACTGACACAAAAATACTCAATAAAATTCTTGCAAACCAAATCCAAGAATGCATCAAAACAATCATCCATCATGATCAAGTAGGCTTCATCCCAGGCATTCAGGAATGGTTTAATATATGGAGAAAAATCAACATAATCCACTATAAAAACAAACTATAAGATTAAAAACCACATGATGATTTCATTAGATGCTGAGAAAGCATTTGAAAAAATTCAATACCCCTTCATGATAAAAGTACTGAAAAGAACAGGAATTCAAGGACCATACCTAAACATAGTAAAAGTGATATGCAGCAACCAGTAGCTAACATTAAACTAAATGGAGAGAAACTTGAAGCAATCCCACTAAAATCAGGGACTAGACAATGCTGCCCACTCTCACCCTATTTATTCAATATAGTTCTCAAAGCCCCAACCAGAGCAATCAGACACTGAAAGAAGATCAAAGGGATACAGAGAGGAAACAAAGAAGTCAAAATATCTCTATTTGCATATGATAAGATTGTATATTTAAGTGACCCAAAAGTTCCACCAAATAAACCTGAAAAACACCTTCAGCAAAATGGCTGGGTATAAAATTAACTCAAATAAATCAGTAGAGTTCTTCTACACACACACACACACACACACACACACACACACACACACACACACACAAACACACACACACACACACACACACAAAAACCAAGCTGAGGAAAAAATTAGGGAAATGAAAACATTCATAATAGTCCCAAATAATATAAAATACCTCAGTATGACTTTAACCAAGCAAGTGAAAGATCTGTATGATAAGAACTTCAAGTCTCTGAAGAAAAAATTGAAGACTATCTCAGGAGATGGAATGATCTCTTCTGCTCAAGGATTGGCAGGATTAATACAGTGAAAATGGCCATTTTATGAAGAGCAATCTACAGATGCAATGCAATACCCATCAAAATTCCAATCCAATTCTTCATAGAGTTAGAAAAATTTGCAAATTCATCTGGAATAACAAAAATCCCAGGATAGCTAAAACTATCCTCAATATATAACGAATTCGGGGGGAATCACTATCCCTGGACTCAAGCAATATTACAGAGCAATAGTGTTAAAAATTGTATGGTATTGGTACCAAGACTGGCAGATAGACCAGTGGAATAGAAGTGAAGACACAAAAATGGCCCCACACACCTATGGTCACTTGATTTTTGACAAAGGAGCCAAAACCATCCAATGAAAAAAAGATTTGCATTTTCAACAAATGGTGCAGTTTCAGCAATGGAGGTCAGCATGTAGAAGAATGCATATCAATCCACTCTTATTATCCTGTACAAAGCTTAAGTCCAAGTATATTAAGGATCTCCACATCAAAGCAGATACACTCAAACTAATAGAAGTAAAAGTGGGGAAGAATCTCGAACACATGGGCACTGGAAAAAATTTCCTGAACAAAACACCAATGGCTTATGCTCTAAGATCAAGAATTGACAAATGTGACCTCATAAAGCTACAAAGTTTCTGTAAGGCAAAGGACACTGATGTTAGGGCAAAACGGCAATCAACAGATTGGGAAAAGATCTTGACCAATCCTTCAAATGATAAAGGGCTTATATCCAAAATATACAAAGAATTCATGAAGTTAGACTCTAGGGAGACAAATAACCGTATCAAAAAATGGGGTTCAGAGGTAAACAAAGAATTCACAGCTGAGGAATACCAAAAGGCTGAGAAGTACCTAAAGAAATGTCCAACATCTTTAGTCATAAGGGAAATGCAAATAAAAACAACCCCGAGATTCCACCTCACACCAGTCAGAATGACTAAGATAAAAATCTCTGACAACAGCAGATGCTGGTATGGATGTGGAGAAAGAGGAACACTGCTCCGTTGCTGATGGGATTGCAGACTGGTACAACCATTTTGAAAATCAGTCTGCAGGTTCCTCAGAAAATTGGACATTACACTACCTGAGGATGCAGCTATACCTCTCTTAAGCATATGCCCAAAAATTGCTCCAACATACAACAAAGACACATGCTCCACTATACTCATAACAGCCTTATTTATAATGGCCAGAAGCTGGAAAGACCCCATCTGCCCTTCATAGGTGAAGGCCAGCCACAAACCATTGAACTGAGAACAGCCGCCCTGTTGAAGGAATCAGAAAAATGACTGAAAGAGCTGAATGGTCTCATGACCCCATATGAACAACAATGCCAACCAACCAGATCTTCCAGGGATTAAGCCACTACCCAAAGACTATACATGGACTGACCCTGGGCTCTGAATTCATAGGTATCAAGGAATAGCCTAGTAGGGGCACCAGTGGAAGGGGAATTCCTTGGCCCTGCCACGGCCGGACCCTCAGTGAAAGGATTGTTGTGGGGATGGCGGTAGTAGGAGGATGATGGGGAGGGGAACAGTCACCTATATGGGGAGGGGAGGAGTGAGGGGAATGTTTGCCTATAAACAGGGAAAAGTAATATCTTTTGAAATGTAAATAAGAAATATCCAATTTAATAAAGATGGTGGAAAAACTTAAATTTCAATATTGTTTCATTATATTAATCCCGCATGAGAGATCTTTTTCCAGCACATTAATACATAAGTCATTTGGAGACGGAAATTTCTTCTTATCATGTGTCCCATCCCTAATTTGTGACAAATAAAGGAAACCTAATCCTCATATGAATAAAGAGTGGGGGACTTATTGACCACTATATACTTCCATTGATCTGAATCGTGGAACCCGAATAGTCAGTATATTAGTATGGTATTTCATACTGATAGTGGAATTATAAAGGAACTTCAGTCAAGTATCATTATATCAGAAAACATAATTGTGTTAGCACAAAGCATTTAGATAATCCATAACATACCTTTGAAAATATTTCTGGCCGTTGAATCATCTGTTCAGATAAAGACAACTGTTTACCCTTGGGAGCATTTGCAAAAAGGGATCCCATTTTCACTTCTAGTCCAAGACCCTTTGGTAAATCCAAAGGTTAAGAATATCATATTCTGCATCTATTCTCTGTTTCCAATCTAAACCCCTATTGTCTCTTACCTCAAGGTCCTTCAGGAAATTGTTAAGCTGAAGATATTGTGCCCAAGGGGCATAACAAGATGTGGGTTTTGGAATGTGTCTTACTGTTTTTAACTTCTGATGTGACCATCAACAATAATGAAGCTTCAAGTATTGCTGAGTAAGTGACAAGCTGAGTGTATAGAATATCACTTTGCTTCTTGATTATTGATCTTTAAGTGAAAATTCTGAACCAAGCTCAAGTAAGCAATTGGTGACAAATGACCCATGAAAAGCTCAAATTTCTTGAAACCTACCCAAAAACATTTGCTTTCAGAATACCTTTAGAGTTTGAGTGTCTAAAATGAGAGTGGTGATATTTAGAAATTAATTAAGGGCATCATTTAAGTATAAATCAACAATCGGTGTTTCACATAAATGTTTCTGTTTCTATTTTACTTGTAAGCAATATATAAAGTGTTATTTTTATTGTAACTATTATCATGGTTAGATTGCAGAGCTATAAATTGATGAAATGAACTTAATGTTGAATAAGGAGATTTGCTTCTAGTAAATACACATCTTTTCACAGCAATGTATTATTGAAGCTGCATTAATGTCTAAATAAGGTTAGAAACACAAAATTTTCTGTAACTGTGGACAACACAATCTGATTTTTTAAGACATAAGTTAGTGTCATTGAAAATCTCATATGTTAGTGTGGTGTCAATAAAATATATAGCAATTATTACCTGCCATAGGGGGAAAACATCCCTTCTCCATTTTCATATAGTTCCATTTGAACTTGATGAAGTCTCATATCATGGAGGCTGTGCACTACAGCATACACACCATTGTAAATACGAATGCTCTCTTCACTCATGGCTGCATCAAATATATGACTAGGTAACACATCCAAAAAAGTGTTGATTTGACAGTTGTCCAAGAGATGAAAATTAATATCAGAAAATGAGCACTTGAAGAACAAATTCCACAACTTCAGAAGATAAATTTCTTCTGGGTATCTATTAAGATTAAATGTTTGAATGAATTTGGTAAACTCAAAATTTTCTCTATAATTGTGCTTAAAAATTAAGTTTCCATGGAATGAGTCAAACATGGAATAATCAGTAACTTCAGCAGCATGGTGATCAATGCTCATGACCCAGACTTTCCATGTCAATAATTTTTGCCCAATATTTCTCATTAGATCTTCTAGAGAATCAGTGTCACCATAAACAATTATTACATTTGTCTCATCCATATTTACCAGAATCTTGGAAAATATGAAGCCCATGTGGCTGTGATCATTTTTACAAAAGCAAAGCAGACTCTTTGTCTCCCCATCTCCTCTCTAAAATCTAATAGAATTTTATTTCCTTTGTGGTCATCAAGGAGGATGAAACCTACCCATGACCACCTAAAATGAACCATCAAAGAAACAATGGCAAGGGAAAGAGATGTGTCCTTGGGGACCATTTGGTAGAGAGAAGAATATAGACCATGGTCATTCAAGGCAAGATCACAAAGTCCAAAAGTAATCTGAACCAAATTGGTGAAAAAAGGAAGAAAATTAATATCAAATAAAAATTCATTCCTGAAGCAATAGACGAAAACAGGAGAAGATTTTAAAATAACATTCCATTTACTAGATTTTACGGAAATTTCCGTTAAGTCTGTAATTTTTAAGGACTTACCTGGTTTCATTTACTACACCAACCTATCTTTTACAAGCAAAATATATCTGGATTGAACTCTGGGTATATTTTGATGTTTGGATAATTGATATATGGCTCTTTCAGTGTAAAGACACCTATAATACGAACTAAGAAAATTGACTCTCAGGGTGCTCATCCAAATTTTCTCACCTGGGGACATTTCAAGAGCTGAAGCAATGTCCCAATTTGGGCAGATGTTATTCATAATGTTCCTGTGATTGCAGCAGAAAATTTTTTCTTTTTACAATTGGAATTAGGCAAATCCTTTCTCTGCCTATGAGCAGTGAGCCCAACAACAGTATTCATAAGTGTTTCCTTCTCAGTGAATCTGACCTTGTAGAAATCAAATCCAAGAGATATGTTGGGGAAAAGATTGGGGTTCCCATTGACCTCCTCAATGGCAAGTAGCCGAGCAAGAATATACTGGTAGTACTTAAAGTTATACGTGTATAAGTGACGTAAAAACATAATAATATAATCATATATACCATATATACCACACACATTCACATATTTAGTACACAAAATGTTCTAGTTCAACTTTGATTCTATAAAACATGTAATTTAATGTCTTCATTATGAATTGAACTACCTTAGGTAAATGTGTTAGGAGTAGGTAATATCTCATTAGTTATAGATCCTCAAATCACATATTATTTATATTTTATAAGTTGATTCCTTACACATTCTGTTTACAAATCAGGAATCATATTTCTCCCAATAGCAGATTTGTTGATATCTAGCCTTCTCAGGTTCCTTATAAAAATCCACTATTCTATTATCAACTCAACAACTTTTAAAAAACAATATCTTAATTAAATAATATTTCAAAGATAATTTTATTTCATACGTGGCCATTGTAGTTATTTATCTGATATAATTTTTTTTTATTATGGCAGCATGGAATGACTAGTGTCATAGAACAAGCATAGAAAATCCTGCTTCTCCATATGAATAGATAAGGTTAAAAAGAATGCAGCACCATACCCTTTATATTTTTATCATTATGAGTATTATGTTGTTTTTGTGTGAGACTGTGTGCATATTCACCTCTTAATACATACATTTCTATGGATTTCAGGATGTATGAATTCAAGACAAAACATACGCAGGTTGGTTCCTAGCTATTCGCCTTATTTATAAAGAGTTCAATTTATTTATGTATGTATACATATATTTAATTATGCATTCATGAATCTATGCATTTCATTCATTTAGTGCTCAGTTGCTTGTTTGGTTTATTTAATAACACAGAGACACAACTTTACTGTATGTTGTTTTGTATATCATGCAGGTCCTGAACTCAGAAATACCCACCTGTCTCTTTCTGTAGACTATTGGGAATAAAGTCTTGCACCAGCATATCTGCCTGATGGGTTTCTTTGTTTTCTAATCACCTATACCTAGATTGCTATAGAGTAAACTTAAAGAGATCCTCTTTTTCTCTCTCTTGCTTTCCACATAATCACTAGATTACAAGTATATACTCTTATTCTTTTGGGAAGTATGAAATCAGTTCCTCACAGTTATATTTCATTCTCAGCTTCTTACTTTTCTTTATATGTATTCATATAACTGCACTAATAACTGCAGACAATGGTTAATAAGAGGCTATGTTGACATTTCCTCTACAAAGGGAATAAATCTATAGCTCTACACTTTAGCTTCAGGCACATATTTTAAACTACTTCAAAAAATACAGCATCATTATTTTCCAAGATATCTAAGCAGCAATCTCTATGTCACATACTAATTTTAATCACCTCTGTGTCCACTTGAGCCAGGAACTCAAAGACTAATCATACCCAGCAACATTTTGTTTCATATCCTTCCTTGGATGGCTCATTAAGCAACATTTAAAAGATTTCACTGTTGTCCTAAAAGAAAGTTCCAAAGTCAATATTCCTCCAAACTTTTAAAAAGAACAAGCCTCTCTTCCTTGGGTTTATTGAATGTGAAGACGCACAATGACCATAACAAATCTTAAGAAGGAAAACATTTAACTGCAGCTAACTTACATTTTGAGAGATCTTGTCCATTTCATGATGCTGGGAAACATTGTAGTATGGAGGCAGAAAAGGTATGGGACAAGAAGCTGAAAGTTCTATATTTTTATCGACAAGCAGCAGAAGAAAAGACGCTGGACAAAATTTAACTATTTAGAGTTCTAAACCATTCCTGCTTAGGGACATACTAACTCTAACAAGGCCAAATGGACTCCAACAAGTCCACTCAGAATGAGCCAAGCATTCACACAAATGAGGCTATTGGGTCCATTTCTACTAAAAGCACAAAAATATTGCTGTTTGATTACTTGTAGAAGAAGTGTCAGGTTTCTTAAATGATGTGATTTTTTTTTTTGACAAGTAAGATTCCGGGATGGTCCCACTCTCAAAGTTATTAGTGCAAAACAATATGAACTTGATTGAGAACTGTATTAAATTTTGTTAGGAGCAATTTCCCTGAGTGGAGAGGTGATCTGAAGATGTTGCAAGATTTTGCTAACTTATTTTCCTAGCAAAAGCAACAATTTGTTGTGAATGAATTAAATTTTTCATTATCTTCATACAAAGGATGAGAAATCAGAATAAACTCGAATATGTCCAATAGACAAAGGAAATTTCTAAACTGAACCAAGAATTGTAATTCTGAATATTGCAGCTAAACTTGTAAAATAGGTATAAAACAATGACATAGTTTTTTTTAAACAATGGGATTATCTGTACTATTTAAAAGACAATAAATATAGTCACTACATTTGTTTGTTATGCAAAGGTTTCTTGTGTGAGAAAAAATATTTTACGATGCTAATAATCGAAGTAAGCTGTTTGAGGAGGTCATGAGTAAATATAGTTTTTGAGGTTCAGTCCTGTACTGTCAGGGTTTGCCTGCAGGAGCTGTTAGATTGTTCTCCAAGGACAAATGGATTGGTTGCCTGAGGCTCTTGAAGTGCTTCTATTGTTTGAGGGGCCTGAGATAGGACCCTCACAATGTTTTTCTGACTTAATAAGATAACTGTATTATTGGGGCTTACAGCACCAGATAGGGGAGTGCCTTTTTTTTCAATCTCTTTTTTTATTGGATATTTCGAGTGTCATTTTTATGATAGCTAGATTGGAACTTTTTAAGCCAGTGGTACCCTTTCAGACAAGGAGGGCAACTAGTTTGAGTTTCTGCTCTGATTGGAGCAAGAAGCATTAAAATTTATGGTACCTCCTGCCTTACTGGGACATTATTGGATGATATGCCCAGTCTGGTTAATTGAATAATTTTTTGAGCAAACCCTAAATTAATAAATATTTTCTCTCCTTGATTAGAAAGATTTTGTATGGTGTTCTAGCATTGTGTGGTTGTTGTTAGGGATACACACTAAAATTATGGAGTAACAACCTCAGCATATGTTTTAAATAAATTAACAGATTTTTAACTTGTCTTTAGGAGAGAGTAACAAGTGGGTATAGGCAAGATATTTTAAAATAATATCTTTGGCTTTAAAACCTCTATCATCTGGGCAAAAGAATTCTCAATTTTTTTTCTGGTTTCTATATCATATTAACAAGCCTTTTGGTATTTGTATCTCTGTTAGGCAAGCATCTCCATGCTCTTAGAGCTACAGCTACTATTTTTACTATAACTTCCTTTGTCATTTTTGGGGGAGTTGTTTCTTCAAAATTTTTCCCCATACCCATAAACATTTCATATGTTTATGTTTTTCTTTTTCAATTTTATTTTTCTTGAATAATTTATGGATTTATATTTCAAATTTTATCCCCTTTCCCCTCCTTTCCGATACCTCCCTGCTTTTATGAGGCAGCTCCCATTCCCACCCACCTGGCTTTCCCCTTCATTGGGGAAATGTGCCTTCATGGGACCAAGTGCTTTTCCTCCTATTTAAGCTGGATAATGCCATCCTGAGTTACATATGTGGCTGGAGTCATGGGTCCTTTCATGTGTACTCATTGGTTGGTGATTTAGACCCTGGGAATTCAGGTTGGGTTCTTTTTGGTTGATGTTGTTCTTCCTATGGTGTTGCAAACCCCTCTAGATCCTTCAGTCTTTAGTCTAACTCCTCAGTTGGTGTACCCTTGTTCAGTCCAATGATTAGCTTCAATCATCCTCGTCTGTATCAGTAGGGCTCTGGAAGAGCTTCTCAGGAGACACCTATATCTGGCTCCTGTTAGCAAGCACATCTTGGCATCAGCAATAGTGATTGGCTTTGGTGGCTGTATATGGGATGAATCCCCAGGTGGGACATTCTTTGGATGACCTTTTCTTCAGTTCCTGCTCCACACGTTGTCCCTGTATTTCCTCTCATGAGTATTTAGTTCTACCACCAAAGAAGGAATGAAGCCTCCACAGTTTGGTCTTCCTTAATCTTGGGCTTCATATGATCTGCGATTTTTTTAAGTATTCCAAGCTTTTGGGCTAATATCCACTTATCAGTGAGTGCATACTATGTGTGTTCTGTGACTGGGTTACCTCACTCAAGATGATATTTTCTAGTTCTATCCATTGATGTGGAGAAATAGGAGCACTCCTCCATTGATGGTGGGATTGCAAGCTGGTAGAACCACTCTGGACATCGGTCTGGTGGTTTCTCAGAAAATTGGACATAGAACTACCTAAGGACCCAGCTATACCACTGCTTGGCATACACTCAAAATATCCTCCAACATATAACAAGGACACATACTCCACTATGTTCATAGCAGATTTATTTATAATAGCGAGAAGCTGGAAAGTACCCAGATGTCCTTCAACTGAAGAATGGATACAGAAAATTTGGTACTCTTACAAAATGGAGTACTACTCAGATATTAAAAACAAAGACTACATAAAATTCCTAGGCAAATGTTAACTCTTTCTTTCTCATCCTTATTTATCAAACATCTTAGATAACTCTCTTTCCGACAATTACATATATATATATATATATATATATATATATATATATATCTTTAGTTTTGTGGGCTCTAGCTTCTTTAAATTGATCATGAGGAGTTGTAAGGAATTTAAATGACAATAATTCCCAAAAGGAATTTTTAACCTTTTTTATTCTCCATAATAACTGAAAAAACAGCCTAACAATTTACCCTGTTGTAGAGCAGAGAGTACACCAGCAGCTGATCACAACCTGTTTGGACTCTTTTTATATTTATCAGGGAGTCTTTTTTTTTTCTATTTTTTTTCCGGAACTGGGGATCAAACCCAGGGCCTTGCGCTTGCTAGACAAGCGCTCTACCACTGAGCCAAATCCCCAACCCCTTATCAGGGAGTCTTATAGAATGACTTATTTTTAAATGCTGCAGGGTAGACCAGATATGTTTATGATATTTTGTTAATTTCTTTTTTGAGTTAGCTTGCTTCTCAGAGGTTGATGTTTTCTTTTTTGATTCATCACTACCTTCTTCTGAGCTACTTTTCTTAGATTTTTCTGTTGAAGAATAAACATTGAACTTAGATCCTAAGTGACACAGTAGGAAAGGACTTTCCTCGCACGGAGGTGAATCTATTGTCTCCTGAACATATGTGGCTTTTTTTTTTTTTTGCTCATCAGCCAATGCCTTCCTAAGCACATTCCAAATAGCAAATGCTATAGTGGACACACCTAATCCTCTGTTCACTTTAAACCAGTTTTCAGTCTCTAACCGTGTTTTCTCCCATGTACCCATATCTAAATTTCTCCTTCCTGGAAACTGAGGACTGACCATTTATACAAACTGAAGGAGTCAATCAGCTGTCTAGAGCTAACCCTAATCCCTTTTTTCTTTAATAGTATGCTTAATAACATCTGTAAAGAACTCTATGTCAAGGGTTCACGTTGTTCCATCCTGAGAGATAAAAGAAATGCACATAACCTGAAACTGATGGTTCCAGACCTAATATTAGTGCTGATAGCTCCCAAAAGAAATGCTTTGAGAACTGCCTGGTGTAGCAGGCAATGAAAACCAGAGCTGATGATTCCTGATGTACCCTTGGCATTGATGGTACTCAACCAACCCAACCTGGCTCTGATGGCACCTACTATCCTGCCACTGCAGATGGCAGCAGTCAATTTACAGCCAGAGATGATGGCTTCTGGCACAAACCTCATGGTACCTAATTTCCACCTTTGCTGACGGCAGTTGGCAATATCAACTCCTATTTCTCACCCTCTATAAACAGGTCTGAAAGGTCCAATTGAGAGTCCAATCTGTGTAGACTTACCTTCTTCAAAGTCCCTGCCTCTTTTAAGGTGCCAATTTAGATGCCAGGAGCCTCCTGGCATGGAGAAGTTAGAGACAGGGCACAGAATAAGACTCTAGTGTGGCTTTGAAGTCTGAAGGTTTCAAACATTCTAGTTCTCTAATTATACTGAAATGCTGACAATAACTTTGAAAAAGTCTGAAAAGTTTCTTGTTCTTTCTCTGTGCAAAAAGCTGATAGTTTAGGAGATTGGCATCTGTAGCCTGGCAGCAAGGAATTAAGTAATGTGGCCTTTGATCTATCTCACCAGGAACTGCATTGCTCTAACTTTTAGTCTGCTTGTTGGAAGTCACAGGAAGAAAAAAAGGAAGGAATGGATACGGAAAATGTGGTATATTTACACAACGGAGTACTACCCAGCTATTAAAGCCAATGACTTCATGAAACACTTAGGGAAATAGATGGAACTAGAAAATATCAACCTGAGTCAAATAATCCAATCACAAAAGAACATACATGATATGCGCTCACTGATAACTGGAAATTAGACCAAAAGCTCAGAATACCCAAGGTATACCTTTTGTGAATTGTAATTCACAAACTACATGAAGCTCAAGAAAAAGGAAGACCAAAGCGTGGATATTTCAGTCCTTCTTAGAAGTGGGAACAAAACACTCACAAGAGAAATACACAAAATATAGAGCAGAGACTGAAGAAATGGCCATCCAGAGACTGCCCCACGTGCAGATCCATCCCACATCCAAACACCAATCCCAGACAACTTTGATGATGCCAAGAAGTGCATGCTCAGAGGGGCCTGATATAACTGTCTCCTGAGAGGCTCTGCCAGAGCACAAGAAATACAAAGGTGGATGTTCACAGCAAACTATTGGACTGAGCACAGGGACCCAAATGGAGTAGTTAAAGGACTGAAGAAGCTGAAGGAATTTTCAAACCTATAGGAAGAAAAGCAATATCAACTAACGAGACTCATCAGAGATCTCAGGGCTTAAACAGCAACCAAAGAGTACACATAGAGCGATCTATATCTGCAGCTGCATATGCATCAGTGGATGGCCTTATCTGGAATCAACAGTAAAAGAGGCCCTTGGTTCTGTGAAGACTCAATGCTCCACTGTAGGGGAATGCCTGGGAATGGGGGAGGGAAGGAGGGAGTCCTTGAGTGGATAAACAACCTCTTAGAAGCAGGGCATGGGAAGAGGGGATACAAGGTTGTAGAAGTTGAAACCAGGAGCAAGAATAACATTTGAAATGTAAGTAAATAAAATATCCACTAATAGTAAATTAAGAAATGAAGAGGCGCCCTCCTGTGGTGAACAACGGTACTGCACATGCACAGACTTTGCACCTGGCATCAGTTGGCCGGTAATATGCTAATGAGGGAGCAGCACCATGCTAATAAGATAACTGGTGCTCCACCAATCCCTGAAGGACAATTTGCATAGCCTCAGCCTGCTGTGTATATAAGGCAAGCGCTTGAGGTCCCCCTGTCCCTGTTCCAGAAAGCTGTACAGTAAACGCTTTGCTGCAAAAGGATCCTGGTGTCCGCGTGCGTCCTTGCTGGCGAGACGATAGCTCAGGACATTTGGTGCCGAAACCCGGGAAAAATCGCCTCACCTTCGCCAGCGCCAAGGAGACCCTCCGTTCCCGGAGAGGATTCAGAATTGCAGGATGAAGGTAAGCTCTGAGAGGCATGTTTAGTCTTGATCTCTCTCATATTTCTCCCCCATTAGAAGATGCGTGCAAGCTTTTGTTATTGTTTTGGCAGCGCTCATTCTTTTTCCTTTGGTTTTACATTTTGCGGCTGCCACCAGGCACAGTCAGAAATCGTGCCTAGAAGATGAGAAATGCCGCCCAACAGTAATAGCATGACAAGGCGTTAGAGGAGTTACAGGACAGCATGTCAGAAACAGAGTGAGGTGAAAGATTAGAAGCTTTAAGAAGGAAAGGTGCACCTAAGAAAAGAAGCCCTTCCAAGGACCTTGGATCCGAGGAAGCGAGAGATAGGGGAAAGGACGCCCTGGGAGAGAAACAGGGGAAGGAGAAGAAAACCCTGAAAAAAAGCCTTTATCCGGTAGAGGAGTTAGAGGCTTTGGGGCTTGATAGTTCAGAAACAGATGAGCTTAGCCCCTCTGAGCAAGAGGATTTAGAAGATGAGGCAGCTCGCTATGAAGAAGAAAGATATGGGCCTAGGTGGAGAGCCACTGTGAAGAAACCGAACATTATGGATCCTTTGTGGGCAAGGCTGGTAATTTTGTTTATTTTTTTCTTTGTGTGGGAAGCTGTTACAGTCGTTAGGACAGGTCAGAGTGTCCTTGCAGAGCAACAAGAAAGTATGTCGGAGGGAGAAAAGGTCTCGAAAGAAAAAAAGAAAAGAAAAGGAGATAAAAGGAATACAGTATTTTGGGAGAAAAATTTTGTCTTTGTGCTTGTAAAAGGTGTGATTAGGCTCTGGAAACTTCACAGAGTCATACTGATCAGACTTGATAGAGGTAGACTGCC
This sequence comes from Rattus norvegicus, assembly GCF_021556685.1. Taxonomy (NCBI): domain Eukaryota; kingdom Metazoa; phylum Chordata; class Mammalia; order Rodentia; family Muridae; genus Rattus; species Rattus norvegicus. The sequence goes on along the minus strand of NC_141538.1, from coordinate 4,637,788 downwards.
TGAAAAATTTATTCAGGAGAATCAAACAAAAAGATATCTCAATTCTAAACTTTTGTCATCAAAGATGTATTTTACAGAGTGTGCCTACTTTGATTCCTGGTCTCAAGGACTTTCAGCTGGGACCAGTCAGGACACATCAGCTACAGCATTAGTTTCATTTTTTCCTACCCCCTACCCCCAAGGACATCTCAACGCCCATGCACAGCTTGATGGAGTTAATGTAATTGGGTTGTGAGTGGAAATATTCAGGACTGTGTTTCACTTCCATACCATTTGTGAATGTCAGTCGTGCTGCTCAGATATCCCGTATTATATCTCAGTATCTTACAGGAATTTGGTTTCAACGCGTTGATGGACTAGTCCAGGAATTGAGACAATCCATCGTCCATATCAACTCCACTTGAGTGGATGGTCACCGTGGAAGTGGTGGGAAAGGGGAAATCCTACCTCTGTGCTGACTCCTATTGGAATCAGGGTCCCTTTGGTGGGACACCATCTAGTTTTTCCCCTCTGTCTATTATCTGTCCTTGGTGCACCAAGCTGTCCATGTATGTCAGTTTATGTCTGTGTTTTTTGTTTTTGTTGCTTAAATGTTTTATGTTTCATGTTCAAAAGAGAAAATGGAAAAAAAAACTTTATCTGCTGGTCGTTCACACCTTGATTTGATATTACTCGTTTCAAAAAAGGAACAAATGAATAAAAAGCTGTTTAATCAGCCCTTGGAGCCTTGCACCTGTAGTAGGAGCCTGGGTCAGCTGGAGAAGCTACCCGGGGATGAGCGTCTAATAATAACCTGAGCTGATTATTAGACTTAGCAGGTGACAAGGTGCTTCTCTTAAAATCACAGCTAGAAAAGTCATAATGGTGTTTGGTCTAAATATTGAAGATATGTGTAACCACTTCAATTTTGTTTCTGATTGGTTCTAAATGTATAATTATTCCCTACATGCCTTGGTTATGGACTATTGGCTTTTATGTTATTGGATATGGCTAAAAAATGTAACATTGGTAACAGAAAGTTGAGAAAAAAAGTGTAACATTGGTAACAAAGTTGACATAAAACTGTTAATTTGAACGGAGTTATTCTAGACAACATGTGGCATGAGTCAATGTAGGGAAACAGGTCTAAATTGAGATAATATTTTTATGGAACTCTTATTCTATAAACCAGGCTTCTAAAAGAATTTAGGGCAATGTCTCTTTGTTGAGGTATTGGAGACCGCACCATCATGCATTCATATGTAAGAATTGGCAGTCGAACCTTGTATAGACTCGGTGTCTTGGAGACTGGATTTTGGAGACTAGATTGTTTGTTGGAGGTTGAGTTTTGCTTTCCAAAGTTGTTTGCCCCTTTTGCCATTAGATAAGAATCAGACTGCAGCGTGGTTTAATTTGCCACGGGATTCATCTGGGCCCTGTAAAAGCTGAATGCCACCTGGATTTCTGGCTGGTGGCCGGCCAGACAGGGCGGGCCTACGCCGTCTCGACAGCCAAAGAAATTGGACTAGTGAATTTGACAATTTGATGGAGCAGCTGCGTGAGGCCATTGTAACCGTGAATTCCACAAGAATCGTTGATGCTTCTTTCACAGAGGGACTATCTTCATGGATCACCAATGCTTTCTCCCCTTTTTAAGGAGTGGGCAGGCATGTTTTCCTGGGAAGCTATTGTCCTCCTCAGATGCGGAGTAGGTCTCTGGCTTATCGGCCATTTAAAAAAGAGAACATGCCAGACACAAAGTGGTTGTTTACCAGGCTATGACCACCATTAATAATGGTGCTTCTCCCAACATATGACTGGCCTCTTTGAAAGATTAAGAGTTCGCCCTAGATCATTTATGCCACTGTCATGTGGAGTCATTGTATACAGAGACGGGCAACTTTCCTCGAGCTTGGACCAACCTAAGACATGGGGCCCGGTGGCGATAGGGTAACTCTATGATGGGTAAGGCCAGGTTTGGATGAGAACGACCTAAGACAGGAGCAATGACAAGATTGACATGACACCCAGATCTAGACCAGTCATTTTATTAATCAAAAAAGGGGGAGAATGTAGGGTGCCCTCCTGTGGTGAACAACAGTCCTGCGCATGCACAGGCTTTGCACCTGGCATCAGTTGGCCGGTAATATGCTAATGAGGGAGCAGCACCATGCTAATAAGATAACTCATGCTCTGCCAATCCCTGAAGGACAATTAGCATAGCCTCAGCCTGCTGTCTATATAAGGCGAGTGCTTGAGGTCCCCCTGTCCCTGTTCAAGAAAGCAGTACAGTAAACACTTTGCTGCAAAAGGATCCTGGTGTCCGCGTGCATTCTTGCTGGCGAGACGATAGCACAGGACAGGTGCCTATTTCTGTGTGTGTGCCCGAAGTTCATGTTGAGTGTCTTGATTTTGTATTGTAACACACTTCTTTGTGTGACTCATCTCTCTCAAGCTTTGGGGATTGCAGGTACACACCATCAAGACCAACTTTTTATAGGTTCTGGGGATTTAGCTCCAGCCCTCCTTTTTTTCAACAACACTCCCCTACCTCTCTAGCCCCAGAGTAATGAGATGTTATAGGAAAAAAAAGGAGAATTCAGCAAATAGATAGGAGTGACAAGATCCTCATGAATTTTCCTGCTGCTGTCCACAAGCAACTCCTGTTGAGTCCTTCTCCCAGACTCCTTGTGTTTTTCCTGTTGCTGAACACAAACAGCATTTGCTGAGCTCTCTTCAAGACCAATGTATAAATAACTCAATTCGATGATAGAAATTTCCAAAGAGATATCCATAGAGAATGGTAGAACTTTAAATTTAACTGTCTTCTATAGAAACTTAATTTCAAAATTTTCTAACTTCATCCTGCCTTTTCACTGACATGACTTGCACTGATGTTGACATCACCCCTTGTATCAAGAACAACTGCAATGTTCATTTCATTGCCAGCAATCCCTTATGTTACTTAGAATGTCTCCATTCTACACACAGTGAACAGGTTTAGCTTGTTCCTAAGTATAGCTGACTATAGCTTATGGTTTTGAATAGAAACTGACCCAGGATGGCTCAAAATTCAAGCCCATACTCTGCAGAGGGCACAGTGAAAAGGGCTAAAATTGTATTCCTTTCAAGTGGCTGTAATTTGCTAAAATCAAAAATGGAAGGAAGAAACTGGAAGAAAAAGAAAAGAATCATTTGAAAATTTACTGGAAGCCTCTTTCCAGCACAGAAAGACATGGAGTAAAATGAGAAAGCTTATTTTCATTTTTACTGCTTCTCAGGAAATGCATATCTGGTCCAATGGTCTGTGTTGGGGAATCTACCAGCATTGGAAAATGTATAAAGTTACAGATTATGCTCTCTTTTTGGAATGTGCACCTGGGAAACATCCTTGTTAATGCTTGGTTGCAAGCAAAAGCCAGTCCTCCTCCAGAAACTACAGAACCAATGAGATCAAAAAAGAACAAACATTTTATATTCCATCTCCTCTGATATAGTCATCACTGGAGACTTGAAGGTAAGTGTTCCTAACACAGAGTAGGTAAATGGTAGTTTATAGGAGACTATCTAAAAGAGCAGCAAACTCACTCCTCTTATAATAATAATAATAATAATAATAATTATTATTATTATTATTATTTTATTATTAACTTGAGTATTTCTTATTTACATTTAGAGTGTTATACCCTTTCCTGGTTTCCGGGCCAACATCCCCCAACCCCTCCCACTCCCCTTCTTTATGGGTGTTCCCCTCCCCATCCTCCCCCTATTGCCGCCCTCCCCCCAACAATCACGTTCACTGAGGGTTCAGTCTTAGCAGGACCCAGGGCTCCCCCTGACACCGGTGATCTTACTAGGATATTCATTGCTACCTATGAGGTCAGAGTCCAGGGTCAGTCCATGTATAGTCTTTAGGTAGTGGCTTAGTCCCTGGAAGCTCTGGTTGCTTGGCATTGTTGTTCATATGGGGTCTCGAGCCCTTTCAAGCCCTTCCAGTTCTTTCTCTGATTCCTTAAACAGGGGTCCTGTTCTTTGCTGTTGGCATTCGCCACTGTATTTGCTGTATTCCTGCTGTGTCTCTCAGGAGAGATCTACATCGGGCTCCTGTCTGCCTGCAGTTCTTTGCTTCATCCATCTTGTCTAATTGGGTGGCTGTATATGTATAGGCCACATGTGGGGCAGGCTCTGAATGGGTGTTCCTTCTGTCTCTGTTTTAATCTTTGCCTCTCTATTCCCTGCCAAGGGTATTCTTGTTCCCCTTTAGAAGGAGTGAAGCATTAACATTTTGATCATCCATCTTGAGTTTCATGTATTCTAGGCATCTAGGGTAATTCAAGCCTTTGGGCTAATAGCCACTTATCAATGAGTGCATACCATGTGTGTTTTTCTGTGATTGGGTTACCTCACTCATGATGATGTTTTCCAGTCCAACCATTTGCCTATGAATTTCATAAAGGCATTGGTTTTGATAGCTGAGTAATATTCCATTGTGTAGATGTACCACATTTTCTGTATCCAGTCCTCTTAAACTCACTCCTCTTAATTGCTTCCTCACCCATCAAGAATAGTTGTCTGTGTTGTCCTGAGGCACTCTACTTTCTGGTTCTTCTTTTCAAAATTTACATGTGGTAAAAGGATAATAAAAAGAAATTATATCAGACAGGATTGGCAAGTCAAATAGCTTCTCTAATCATAAAAGTCTTAGAGAAAATAAAAAGTGTGTTAGGAGAATGGTGTGAGGAAGTAAAATTTTCCAAATATTTGCTTGCAAGTGTGAGAGCCTAAGTTTAAACTCACAAAACTAATGAAAATCAGGTTTGACAATATATATCTCTAATCCCAGAGTTGCTATCATAAAATGAGAGAAAGGACAGGAGAATCACAGAAGGTCTTGGGACAGTTACATTGCTGTATATAGAAAATACACTGTCTCCAAAAATGTAAAGGGAATGACATCTGAATTTGTCCTCTGATGTCTACAAGTTGGTAAATTTGTCATGTACATTCGCACTCTCACACATATGAATGCTGTACACACAAACACACACACACACACACACACACACACATACACACACACACACACACATGCACACTCACATGCTCATACCTAATAAACACAGAGAAATAAAAAATTTAAATTTCCCAGTCTGGCTTGGCCATATAAAAGACTGTTTGACTTGGTTTATACCCCAGGAACTGAGCGAGCAAGTTGGCAGCTTCTGGTAGTGATGATCATTGCTGTAGGTATAAGGCTTGTTTACATAATAATGTAAGGATTTTCCTCATGCTAAGGTTAATGACTCCATAGTAATCATGGAGATAATGTGACTCTGGGAGGCCTTGGGAAAGATATCTGAAAATATGAGTTCAAGAATATGTAATTCGTTAACTTTGCAAGATATAAGCATTCAATATGACTTGTAAATGGAGCTGTGTAGACTGAGAAAATCAGAGGAAGCTGTACTGTAAGCCAGCTTGTCATACAGATACAAAGACAGGCAGATTCCTGAGACCATGATCAGCCTGAGAAATAGTTAGGTTAATCCAGGCATAGTAAAAAAAATCGTAATATCAGGATGGTATCCCACACAGTGAGCTCATTATCTGTGCTTACAAAAAAAGGCAGGTCTATGGACTTATTTGCACTGTTTAAAAAAATATTTTGTTCTAAGAATGAATCTGCTGGTGTCATGGGAAACATGGGACACTGATTAATGAGATAATCAAAAGAGAATCTCAGATATTAACTGAATTGATATTTCAACAGAAGATTAGCTATTTGATCTACAAGACATGAATTTTATGTAATTGCAGGAGAAAATTTTCTCTAGAGGGAGAAGTCTGGAAACGTGTTGAGAGCAAACATAGGCCATCAGCTTTTAATTTAAAATTTGCCTTCAAGTTTGTTTGTTTTTTTTCCACCTCTCTTAAACGTCCCTCCTCTAAGGAACTCATCTCCCATCGGAGGCTGGTCTTTGGCATAAATTAAAGTTTGATGTTGAAGAAGAGATATGGCATTAAATAGAATGGACAGATGATTAGGCTACCTACTCTCACCTACAATGTCAAGTTGTGGCTGACATTTGACAACCATACTTGCATGTGTGTAAACCTCTGCATTTTCCAGCATATTTTCGGTAATGCTGATATGTGCTCCTTTCATTCTCACATAGAAAGTTACTAGGTGCATGTCCTGGCACATTCAATCACAACCTGCTTTGTATAACAAAATATCAAAGCCACATAATGAAACTTTCTTTTGGTTGTAAGCCTAGACAAACGATGCTCCAACATACAACAAAGAGAAATGATCCACTATGTTTATAGCAGACTTATTTATAATATCCAAAAGCTGGAAAAAAACCCAGATGCCCTGGGATCCAACAGAGGAATAGATACAGAAAATGTGGTACATCTACACCATGAAGTACTACTCAGCTATCAAAAACAATGACTTGATGAAATTCGTTGATGAAATGGATGGAATCAGAAAATATCATCCTGAGTGAGGTAACCCAATCATGAAAAAACACACATTGTATGCATTCATTGAGAAGTAGATATTAGCCTAAACACTTGAATTACCCAAGAAACAGTCCACAGACCACATGAAACTCAAAAAGAAGGGTAAGTAAAGTGAGGATTGTTTAGTCCTTCTTAAAAGAGGGAACAGAAATATTCATAGGAGGAAACATGGAGACAAAGTCTGGAGCAGAGACAGAAAGAATGGCCATTCAGAGCTTGCCCCACCTGTGGAATCTAGCATATATATATATATATATATATATATATATATATATATATATATATTCCCCAAATCTAGACAATATTGATGAAGCCTAGAAGTGCATGTGGACAATAGCCTACAGTGGTCTCCTGAGAAGCTCAGGCAGAACCTGACAAATACAGAGGCAAATGTTAGCACCAAACCATTGAACTGAGAAGGTGACCCCAAGTGGAAGAGTTAGAGAAAGGATTGAAGGAGCTGAAGGGTTTTGGACCCCCATAAGAATAACAATACCAACCAACCAGAGTTCCCAATGACGAAACCACTGCCCAAAGACTACACATGGACAGACCCATGGCTCCTTTTACATATTTAGTAGTGGATGGCCTTGCTGAACACCAACAGAAGGAGAAGCCCTTGGTCCTGCCAAGGTTGGCCCCCCATTGTAAGGGAATTTCAGGGGGTTTGGGCAGGAAGCAGGTGTCTGCTAGTATATTAGCTCAAGAAGAAGGGGAGGGGGATGAGGTAGGGGGCTTATGACCAGAAAACAGCGAAATGGAATAACATTCAAAATGCAAATTATAAATATCCTATTAGAAAAAGAAACTAAATGATGTCAAAAAATTAAAAAAAGGTAAAGGAAAACAAAGTTTATTGGGAATCTTGGAAGAGAATGTCCTCAAGTGGGATGGAATGGGAGGGTAAATCTGGAAATAGTTATACAGCATACTTGGACATACAATCCCACTAAAAAGTTTTCTTAAAGTCACATTCATAGCAATACAGTCATTTAGATGTTTGTAAACTCTCTAACATTGACTTGAATCTGAAAGTGTGATGGTTACTATGTGCTAGCTACTTGACAAGATCTAGAATTGTCTTAAAGACAAATCACTTGGTGTGTCAGTGGGGAGGAGTTTCAAGATTATTAAAATTGGAAAGACCTATCATAAATGTCGGTGACAACATCCCATAGGACTGAACCCTAGAATGAATAAAAATAAACTGACCTGAACATGGAATCATCATTGTCTGCTAGATAACCAAGGACACAGTGGCACCAACTGCTTAATACTCCTGGAGCCATTCCTTCTGTGCCTTGATAGACTGTATCTACTGATATGGTATCAAACAGAACAAACCTTTTCTTCTTTATGTCGTTCTTGCTAGGTATTTTGTATAGCAAAAAGACAAATAATAAGAACAAAAGAAAAGTGATGTGGGAGGATAATTGAGATTAGAATCTCATGCTTCGTCTACTGTCCCATGTCATGTGGTATTTTCCAGTTTCTCAGGACTTTAGACAGGTGTTGTTTGGAAGATTAAATAACATATATTTAAAAAGTAGCCCCAGTCTTGTTCAGTTATCAATCTTCCATATATTGGGAATATTACCTTTGACATAATCAGGATTCTCTCACCGATGTTCTCTGTAACTGGCACGGAGCAGGTATCTGCTAGTATATTAGTTCAAGAAAAGTTCTCCTTCTTCATAGTTTGGCTTAAGAGTTAATGCTCATGGCCACTGCAGAGAGCCCGTGGGCAGCACCCCACGAGCGAACTTGAGCCTTGGGACCACAGGTAAGACCAACTTTTTTGCTGCAAGAAAGCTGCCTGGTGAGCTCGGGACACACGGAGGCAGAATTCCTCTAGGACCGGGAAAGTCCTGTGTTTACCGGGAGTCCCACACCTGTGGATCCCAGCACGCAGCAGCTCTTTGCTCCCAGACCCTGTGAGATAGAGACCCAACTGCCTGGTCAGGTGGGCACTCGTGAGGCTGCAGAGCGGAAGAGACCACCAACACTGCCCACCCCTGCCCACATCCCTGGCTGAAGAGGAAACTGGATAAGGCCTCTGGGCTCCCGTAGGGGAGGGCCCAGGAGCGGCAGGACGCCTGCCTGAGACACCGCTGGAACCTGAAGGAAACAGACCAGATAAACAGTTCTCTGCACCCAAATCCTGTGGGAGGGAGAGCTAAACCTTCAGAGAGGCAGACAAGCCTGGGAAACCAGAAGAGACTGCTCTCTGCACATACTTCTCGGACGCCAGAGGAAAACACCAAAGGCCATCTGGAACCCTGGTGCAATGAAGCTCCCGGAAGGGACGGCACATATTTTCCTGGTTGCTGCCGCTGCAGAGAGCCCCTGGGCAGCACCCCGCGAGCGAACTTGAGCCTCAGGACCACAGGTAAGACCAAATTTTCTGCTGCAAGTGACCTGACTGGTGAACTCAAGACACAGGCCCACAGGAACAGCTGAAGACCTGTAGAGAGGAAAAACTACATGCCCGAAAGCAGAACACTCTGTCCCCATAACTGACTGAAAGAGAGGAAAACAGGTCTACAGCATTCCTGACACACAGGCTTATAGGACAGTCTAGCCACTGTCAGAAATAGCAGAACAAAGTAACACTAGAGATAATCTGATGGCGAGAGGCAAGCGCAGGAACCCAAGCAACAGAAACCAAGACTACATGTCATCATCGGAGCCCAATTCTCCCACCAAAACAAACATGGAATATCCAAACACACCAGAAAAGCAAGATCTAGTTTCAAAATCATATTTGATCATGATGCTGGAGGACTTCAAGAAAGACGTGAAGAACTCCCTTAGAGAACAAGTAGAAGCCTACAGAGAGGAATCACAAAAATGCCTGAAAGAATTCCAGGAAAACATAATTAAACAAGTAGAAGCCCATAGAGAGGAGTCACAAAAATCCCTGAAAGAATTCCAGGAAATCATAAATAAACAAGTAGAAGCCCATAGAGAGGAGTCACAAAAATCCCTGAAAGAATTCCAGCAAAACACAATCACACAGTTGAAGGAATTAAAAATGGAAATAGAAGCAATCAAGAAAGAACACATGGAAACAACCCTGGATATAGAAAACCAAAAGAAGAGACAAGGAGCTGTAGATACAAGCTTCACCAACAGAATACAAGAGATGGAAGAGAGATTCTCAGGAGCCGAAGATTCCATAAAAATCATTGACTCAACTGTCAAAGTTAATGTAAAGCAGAAAAAAGCTACTGGTCTAAAACATACAGGAAATCCAGGACTCAATGAGAAGATCAAACCTAAGGATAATAGGTATAGAAGAGAGTGAAGACTCCCAGCTCAAAACCAGTAAATATCTTCAACAAAATCATAGAAGAAAACTTCCCTAACCTAAAAAAAGAGATACCCATAGACATACAGGAAGCCTACAGAACTCCAAATCGATTGGACGAGAAAAGAAACACCTCCCGTCACATAATTGTCAAAACACCAAACACACAAAATAAAGAAAGAATTTTAAAAGCAGTAAGGGAAAAAGGTCAAGTAACATATAAAGGGAGACCTATCAGAATCACACCAGATTTCTCGCCAGAAACTATGAAGGCCAGAAGATCCTGGACTGATGTCATACAGACCCTAAGAGAACACAAATGCCAGTCCAGGTTACTGTATCCTGCAAAACTCTCAATTAGCATAGATGGAGAAACCAAGATATTCCATGACAAAACCAAATTTACAAAATATCTTTCTACAAATCCAGCACTACAAAGGATAATAAATGCTAAAGCCCAACATAAGGAGGCAAGCTATACCCTAGAAGAAGCAAGAAACTAATCGTCTCGGCAACAAAACAAAGAGAATGAAAGCACACAAACATAACCTCACATCCAAATATGAATATAACAGGAAGCAATAATCACTATTCCTTAATATCTCTCAACATCAATGGCCTCAATTCCCTAATAAAAAGAAATAGATTAACAAACTGGATACACAACGAGGACCCTGGATTCTGCTGCCTACAGGAAACACACCCCAGAGACAAAGACAGACACTATCTCAGAGTGAAAGGCTGGAAAACAACTTTCCAAGCAAATGGCCAGAAGAAGCAAGCTGGAGTAGCCATTCTAATATCAAATACAATCAATTTTCAACTAAAAGTCATCAAAAAAGATAAGGAAGGACACTTCATATTCATCAAAGGAAAAATCCACCAGGATGAACTCTCAATTCTAAATATCCAAATACAAGGGCACCTACATACGTAAAAGAAACCTTACTAAAGCTCAAAACACACATTGCAACTCACACAATAATAGTAGGAGATTTCAACACCCCACTCTCATCAATGGACAGATCATGGAAACAGAAATTAAACAGAGATGTAGACAGACTAAAAGAAGTCATGAGCCAAATGGACTTAACGGATATTTATAGAACATTCTATCCTAAAGCAAAAGGATATAACTTCTTCTCAGCTCCTCATGGTATTTTCTCCAAAATTGACCATATAATTGGTCAAAAAACGGGCCTCAACAGGTACAGAAAGATAGAAGTCATCCCATGCGTGCTATCGGACCACCACGGCCTTAAACTGGTCTTCAATAACAATAAGGGAAGAATGCCCACATATACGTGGAAATTGAACAATGCTCTACTCAATGATAACCTGGTCAAGGAAGAAATAAAGAAAGAAAGTAAAAACTTTTTAGAATTTAATGAAAATGAAGGTACAACATACCCAAACTTATGGGACACAATGAAAGCTGTGCTAAGAGGAAAATTCATAGCGCTGAGTGCCTGCAGAAAGAAACAGGAAAGAGCATATGTCAGCAGCTTGACAGCACACCTAAAAGCTCTAGAACAAAAAGAAGCAAAACACCCAGGAGGAATAGAAGGCAGGAAATAATAAAACTCAGAGCTGAAATCAACCAAGTAGAAACAATAAGGACCATCGATAGAATCAACAGAACCAAAAGTTGGTTCTTTGAGGAAATCAACAAGATAGATAAACCCTTAGCCAGACTAACGAGAGGACACAGAGAGTGCATCCAAATTAACAAAATCAGAAATGAAAAGGGAGACATAACTACAGATTCAGAGGAAATTCAAAAAATCATCAGACCTTACTATAAAGGCCTATATTCAACAAAACTTGAAAATCTACAGGAAATGGACAATTTCCTAGACAGATACCAGGTATCGAAGTTAAAGCAGGAACAGATAAACCAGTTAAACAACCCCATAACTCCTAAGGAAATAGAAGCAGTCATTAAAGGTCTCCCAACCAAAAAGAGCCCAGGTCCAGACGGGTTTAGTGCAGAATTCTATCAAACCTTCATAGAAGACCTCATACCAATATTATCCAAACTATTCCACAAAATTGAAACAGATGGATCACTACCTTCTACGAAGCCACAATTACTCTTATACCTAAACCACACAAAGACACAACAAAGAAAGAGAACTTCAGACCAATTTCACTTATGAATATCGACGCAAAAATACTCAGTAAAATTCTGGCAAACCGAATCCAAGAGCACATCAAAACAATCATCCACCATGATCAAGTAGGCTTCATCCCAGGCATGCAGGGATGGTTTAATATACGGAAAACCATCAACGTGATCCATTATATAAACAAACCAAAAGAACAGAACCACGTGATCATTTCATTAGATGCTGAGAAAGCATTTGACAAAATTCAACACCCCTTCATGATAAAAGTCCTGGAAAGAATAGGAATTCAAGGCCCATACCTAAACATAGTAAAAGCCATATACAGCAAACCAGTTGCTAACATTAAACTAAATGGAGAGAAACTTGAAGCAATCCCACTAAAATCAGGGACTAGACAAGGCTGCCCACTCTCTCCCTACTTATTCAATATAGTTCTTGAAGTTCTAGCCAGAGCAATCAGACAACAAAAGGAGATCAAGGGGATACAGATCGGAAAAGAAGAGGTCAAAATATCACTATTTGCAGATGATATGATAGTATATTTAAGTGATCCCAAATGTTCCACCGGAGAACTACTAAAGCTGATAAACAACTTCAGCAAATGGCTGCGTATAAAATTAACTCAAATAAATCAGTTGCCTTCCTCTATACAAAAGAGAAACAAGCCGAGAAAGAAATTAGGGAAACGACACCCTTCATAATAGACCCAAATAATATAAAGTACCTCGGTGTGACTTTAACCAAGCAAGAAAAAGATCTGTACAATAAGAACTTCAAGACACTGAGGAAAGAAATTGAAGAAGACCTCAGAAGAAGGAAAGATCTCCCATGCTCATGACTGGCAGGATTAATATAGTAAAAATGGCCATTTTACCAAAAGCAATCTACAGATTCAATGCAATCCCCATCAAAATACCAATCCAATTCTTCAAAGAGTTAGACAGAACAATTTGCAAATTCATCTGGTATAACAAAAAACCCAGGATAGCTAAAGCTATCCTCAACAATAAAAGGACTTCAGGGGGAATCACTATCCCTGAACTCAAGCAGTATTACAGAGCAATAGTCATAAAAACTGCATGGTATTGGTACAGAGACAGACAGATAGACCAATGGAATAGAATTGAAGACCCAGAAATGAACCCACACACCTATGGTCACTTGATTTTTGACAAAGGAGCCAAAACCATCCAATGGAAAAAAGATAGCATTTTCAGCAAATGGTGCTGGTTCAGCTGGAGGGCAACATGTACAAGAATGCAGATCGATCCATGCTTATCACCCTGTACAAAGCTTAAGTCCAAGTGGATCAAGGACCTCCACATCAAACCAGACACACTCAAACTAATAGAAGAAAAACTAGGGAAGCATCTGGAACACATGGGCACTGGAAAAAATTTCCTGAACAAAACACCAATGGCTTCTGCTCTAAGATCAAGAATCGACAAATGGGATCTCATAAAACTGCAAAGCTTCTGTAAGGCAAACGACACTGCGGTTAGGACAAAACGGCAACCAACAGATTGGGAGAAGATCTTTACCAATCCTACAACAGACAGAGGCCTTATATCCAAAATATACAATGAACTCAAGAAGTTAGACCGCAGGGAAACAAATAACCCTATTAAAAAATGAGGTTCAGATCTAAGCAAAGAATTCACAGCTGGGGAATGCCGAATGGCTGAGAAACACCTAAAGAAATGTTCAACATCTTTAGTCATAAGGGAAATGCAAATCAAAACAACCCTGAGATTTCACCTCACACCAGTGAGAGTGGCTAAGATCAAAAACTCAGGTGACAGCAGATGCTGGCGAGGATGTGGAGAAAGAGGAACACTCCTCCATTGTTGTTGGGATTGCAGACTGGTAAAAACATTCTGGAAATCAGTCTGCAGGTTCCTCAGAAAACTGGACATTGAACTGCCTGAGGATCCAGCTATACCTCTCTTAGGCATATACCCAAAAGATATCTCAACATATAAAAGAGACATGTGCTCTACTATGTTCATCGCAGCCTTATTTATAATAGCCATAAACTGGAAAGAACCCAGATGCCCTTCAACAGAGGAATGGATACAGAAAATGTGGTACATCTACACAATGGAATATTACTCAGCTATCAAAAACAACGAGTTTATGAAATTCGTAGGCAAATGGTTGGAACTGGAAAATATCATCCTGAGTGAGCTAACCCAATCACAGAAAGACATACACGGTATGCACTCATCGATAAGTGGCTATTAGCCCAAATGCTTGAATTACCCTAGATACCTAGAACAAACGAAACTCAAGATGGATGATCAAAATGTGAATGCTTCACTCCTTCTTTAAATGAGGAAAAAGAATACCCTTGGCAGGGAAGGGAGAGGCAAAGATTAAAACAGAGACTGAAGGAACACCCATTCAGAGCCTGCCCCACATGTGGCCCATACATATACAGCAACCCAATTAGACAAGATGGATGAATCAAAGAAATGCAGACCGACAGGAGCCGGATGTAGATCGCTCCTGAGAGACACAGCCAGAATACAGCAAATACAGAGGTGAATGCCAGCAGCAAATCACTGAACTGAGAATAGGACCCCCGTTGAAGGAATCAGAGAAAGAACTGGAAGCGCTTGAAGGGGCTCAAGACCCCATATGTACAACAGTGCCAAGCAACCAGAGCTTCCAGGGACTAAGCCACTACCTAAAAACTATACATGGACTGACCCTGGACTGTGACCTCATAGGTAGCAATGAATATCCTAGTAAGAGCACCAGTGGAAGGGGAAGCCCTGGGTCCTGCTAAGACTGAACCCCCAGTGAACTAGACTATGGGGGGAGGGCGGCAATTGGGGGAGGGTTGGGAGGGGAACACCCATAAGTAAGGGGAGGGGGGAGGGGGATGTTTGCCCGGAAACCGGGAAAGGGAATAACACTCGAAATGTATATAAGAAATACTCAAGTTAATAAAAAAAAAAAGAATTTGGACTGCAAAATGCATGTCGTGTAAGAAGTGATGGGACTCTACCTTAAGGTAAAGGAGAACTATTAGGTAGAATAAATATGACCGGATATAGTTAAAAATCCTTTCTTGCTCATAAAAATGCACAGTATCAACTCTATGATATTTTTTTTATAATAGATGATATGTAATTCTATGTAGGTTGGAAAAAGGTAGGAAAAATGTCCAAACAATTGGATAACTATAGAATGCTCAAATGTCAAAGAGCAATGATATCTAGGAAGGATCCATGGGTTATCTCTGGGTAATAAAATTGTAATTTCATAAAAAAAAGAGTTAATGCTCACCAAAAAGCAATTGTGATGCCAAAAGAATGAGACCATTGCCTGCATGGTGTTTGCAACAAGAAACCCAAGAGAACTGAATGTGGTACTCAGCTTACTTTCTGTTTTTCCTGTGTCTGGGATTCTAACCCATAGTAACACTAACATTTTGAGTAATTCTTCCTATAGTTAGCCTAATCTGGAAAAGCCCCCATAGAAACACCTTCAGATTTGTCCACAGAGTATTTCAAGAGCATGTTGAGATGACTATCTGTATTATGCTGTCAATGAAGCACATGTGTTATATTGAATTGAATAACTACAATCCATGTGCTTGTAGAAATAAACTTGTTTGTAATGCGTTGGCTGACTCACCAAAGCAATGGTTCTTTGAAATAAACTGTTTGTAAGTTTAGAGGGAAAGAACACAGTGTGCTGGCCACTATCTGCTTGACAATTTAGAGCAGCACTGCTCCAAATCAAAGGCACTTCATATTCTAAATGACACTCAGCAGGTTATATCTGATCTGTGTTAGTTTGCCATGCATAATTAGAAATAAAAAGAGATAGAAAGTTACTTAGTGGTAATGTGCTTGGTGAGCAAGTCTGGAGACCTGTGTTGAACCCCTAAACCATGTAAAGATGGAATGATAACTGACTACATCAAGCTGCCTTCTGAACTATACCTATGTAGCATGACATGTGCACCTAAACACACACACACACACACACACACACACACACACACACCATATATATTTACATACACACACCATATACATTTACACACACACACCATATAAATTTACACACACACATACACACCATACACACAGACAAACAGACACACACACACAATAACAGTTGTAAATAAATAAAATTTAAAAAGTATTTCCTATTGATTTTTGTAATTCATGGATTATATATGCTACATGTGTAGAATAAAATAAAGGAGAATGTTGGTTTGGTCAAGTTCTTGCCTTGCAAGGATGAGGACCAGAGATAATTCTCTCAGAACCCACACAAAAAACAAAAGCTGGTCATATTGGTGTGTTAAGTAATCCATTTGTTGGAAGTAGAGATAAACAGACCACAAAGCTCTCTGGCCAGTCAGATTAATTTATATACCTGTTTCCAGGCCAGTAAAAGACACTGACTGTCCCCAAAAGTAGGGGATAATGTTGGTGACACCTGAGAAAAGAGACACAGTTTCAGATGCTGGCTTCTGCATGCACAAACACCTATAGGCCTGCACATACAATCTGTGTGAAGAGAAAGAAATAGAAACGTAGACAGAGAAGATGAACCTTAAAGCAAATTTGCAATTGTTATCTCGGAGCTAAATATTCTCATGTTGAGTACAAAAAATGTTCTAGTTACAGACATTTAAAGCATACAGTGGCATAGGTAGATCACTCCATAAGGAGATAGTGCTATTCAGCTAAACTCACAGCATCCTAAGGCATGAGCTTAAGGCACCTTTGGGGAGCTGACAGGCCGAGGAGCTCAATTTTGCAGTCTGATCTTAGACGTAATGGGCAAACTCTGGTACCCAGCACTGCCCAATGACTCACATTCCATTTTGCTTAAAAATGTGCTTATAAAATTTTTATCTGATGCTCTGTATTACTGTTGTGAAATATTAAATGTTAATAAATTATTCAACCCAATGGAAAATACTGCAAATATTCTGGAATTTTATCAAGTGACTCTTGAGTGACGGGTCATTTAAAGAATATTTATGAGCAGAACCCTCTCATAAAGACTTCCATTCATTTTTCTCCCCATATATGACCTTATATTCTGGAATTTGAGCTGCACATAAATATGCAAAGAATCAGTGTTTGGTAGTCAAGTGCTTTAAATATTTGGAGAGGAGTGTGATCGAGATATAAAATCCCCCTATGGTAAGAAACAAGAGATCTGAGCAAAACCAGGCCCAAATTTTGAAAAAACTCAAACTGTACGAGATTGTTTCCAAAATGTCCTTTACCCTTGATCCTTTTGGACACGGGTTGTGGTTAGGGAAGCTAGATGATAGCTATGAGTAGATGTCTAAGCAAGTAGGTATGTCTGTTTTCATGAGAGGTTAGGGGGATGCCAGAGAGCAAGTAAAACTGGAAGACAAACCCAGCTCATTTTAAGATTAGCTTTAAAGATTATCATCAGTACATGAGCACATTTAGCCAAAGGTATTTGTTGACAGCCACAAAAGTATCGAATATAGATACCATATACATACCATGGAAGTCCCAATTTAGACTCATCCCTCCTATTTGTGGGTCTTCATGAGGGAGGAACTTCATGTACAGATGAAAGGCATGGGCTTACCATATTAACGTATGTAAGAGTCAGGGGCATATGGGGTTGCACAGGGAGCCAAAAACAGAGAATACTAGTAATGATCTAAGAAAGCACTTCTGAGCCCACTCACCCACAAATCCATCTTCACCAATTTGTTCTGCCTCACCAATACAGGGTGATACTCTCACGTAAATCAAAATATTTACCCCCTTAACATGCTTGGACTCTATTTATTAGGAAACTCATTATTTTCTAATTTATTGTGATGGAAAACTTGCTTTATATTTTTTACAATTGTCAAAATTAAGGTTTAAGTCTAAGCTCCCTCTGCCTATAATAGTGTTCTCCCACCCCCTCTGGAGCTGGGGACCGAACCCAGGGCTTTGGGCTTGCTAGGCAAGCGCCCTACATCTGAGCTAAATCCCCAACCCATAGTCATCTTAAATATGTACACAGTACATACAGTGCAGTACAGTTGATACATGTGCTTTCAGAGACCCTTCCCAGATTAACTGCCCTCAAAGACACTGACCAGCTCCCTGTTTATTGACATTGATCTTGTATCCAGAAGCCTAGTCTCTGTCTCTGTCTCAGTCTCTGTCTGTCTCTCTCTCTGTCTCTCTCTCTCTCTGTGTGTGTGTGTGTGTTTCTGTCTCTCTGTCTCCATCACTCTCTCTGTCTCTCTGTCTCTTGGTATCTGTCTCCCTCTCTCCCTGTCTGTCTCTGTTTCTGTCTGTCTCTGTTTCTCTCTCTCTCTCTCTCTCTCTCTCTCTCTCTCTCTCTCTCTCTCCCTGTGTGTGTGTGTGTGTGTGTGTGTGTGTGTGTGTGTGTGTTATTAAGTGTCTAGGTGCATGTGCACATATGCTTACATGAATGTGGAGATTAGAGGTCCACTTAAGCTATCATTCCAAAGGAGCCATCCACCTTCTTCCTGAGACAGTCTCTCAGAAACATGAACACACCAAAATGGACTAGACAGGCTAACCAGGGAT
This sequence comes from Rattus norvegicus, assembly GCF_021556685.1. NCBI lineage: Eukaryota > Metazoa > Chordata > Mammalia > Rodentia > Muridae > Rattus > Rattus norvegicus. The sequence goes on along the minus strand of NC_141538.1, from coordinate 4,619,276 downwards.
CTCCAAAAGTCCTTCTATCTCTGCCACTCCAACAATAAGTCAATGGTGTTCTCTACTCATTATGGAGAGAAAGCTCCATTCCAGAATAATTAAGAGCTAATTAGCCCCAGATGCTTCGGATTACACTGACCAAGTTGACCCTAAAATGGATGTCATGTCCAGGAACAGAAATGCTTGTTTCACATTTTATGCACTTGTTGCAACACACAGGAATTCGAAAACTAGAGAACAGAAGTGTGAGGATAAGATTTTCTTTGTTAAGCACATAGGGAGCCAAAGGTTCATGAATGGATCTCAGTGCTGCGGACCATTTTAAACAAACAAGGTATTCAGAGTGGGATCTATACTCTTCGGAGTGGCTCTCTTTCTTTGTGTCTCTTAAGTTCTGCTTTGCTAGGGAAGTGACTCAACTTGTTGCCACCCCTCAGTGAGCTGATCTTCCATTGGTATGGGTTTTGTCATTCCTCTTGTCTCTCTCAGTCAGCAAGTATTCAGGAAAGTAGGATTCCTTTCTCCCTAGGGAATGAAAGCTAATGGGTGTCTAATTCAATAGTTCTCATGTTGTAAAGTGCTGGTTATTAAAAAGCTATTTCAGACGATTCAGTGGAGACATTTTCACCCACATTCCCCTGAGAAAAATCTCCATTTATGCCAAATCCTACATGCTTAATTGGGTCGGTGGGTTTGTAGGTCAAAGGGGCTTGCTGGACTAGGTTCCACACTCAGTACTCAGGGCATCCATACTCCGTTAAACGTTGTTTGACAAGCATCAGTCTGACAAGTTTGTTTTCAGTGCCCTTGACAGTTAGCAATTTACCATATCTGGGCACAAGCTCAGGGGCAGACTGTATTTTGCATTTTATTTCTTGTGTCTATTTGGAGGGCACTCTTCCTGCTTAAGGTCAGGTGCCATTAGACCTGAGTAAAGTATGAATCCTGTCGGTGATGGTGAATTTTATTTGTCAACATGACAGAACATAGAATAACCTAGTAGATAAAGCTCTGGCAATGTCAGGAAAAAATTTCTAGATGGGGTTAACTGAGATGGGATCCCAATGTAGGTAGGAGACCTAACTAAAAGTAGGGAGGAGCATTGACTTCCTGATTTGACTTCCCTTCAGTAATGAACTTAACTGGGGGATATAATATAAATGAGTACTTTCTCCCCTCAGATGATTTTGGTCCAGATATTCTATCATAGTAATAACCAAAACTAAGACAGCAAAGAAGCTGATAGTGCCTGCACTGTCACTGTACTGAGAACAGGGCATAGGCCTGGGGGATTTAAGAAAAGACACACCCTCAGCTTATTTGTGTATGATAATGCCAAAACTTTACTGAGCTTCACAGAATATATACCCCAAGTTCATCAGTTAGAGAATTCCATGAAACACAGTGGAAAAACAAGGTTACACCATCAGGAGAAAAACAGGAACAAAACACAGGAACTGACTTAACAGTGTTACTGCTCAGCTGTTACTGCTCAGCAACCAAACTGAAAGGCCAAGATGTTCCTTTGTTAGGAAGAAAAGTTTTCACATGAATCAGCAAGACTCAAAAGGGGGCAAAGACTGAGGGATCCCTGGAGGGTCCAACAGAAACCTGGGAGTGGAACAAAAAAGATTAGTTCTTCTTGGCAGATTTAGAAGCAGAAACAGCACAAGAAGTAGGACCAAGCTGTGAACCTCAAGGGGAGGATCCTGCTGGTGCCTCTGTTCCTCCTCATCCAAGTTTGATATTATATTTAAAAGTTTACTGCTTGATGAATAAAGAATGATTCGCTTTCGTTCATAGGGTATGCTCTTATTTCTTAGTAGAAAAATTATTAACGGAGTGAAGATTTATGCTTCTTTCTATGATTTCATGTTGTTATGGACAGATGAGTATATAGAGCCCCCAAACACTGCAAATGGTGTTTGTCTGTTACTATCCTAAATGCATCTGTAGAGACACCCCCAGCATGGTTGTTGTGAGGGGTGTGGTCTGTGGAATATGATGATGAGAGTAGGTGGTAGCTCCTCTACATTCTTTCTCTCCATTCTCCTCCCATACTCTTCTATCTCCTCCTTCTCCCATTTGCCACTCTCTCCACTTGTCCCTTATATATTCCTCTCTCCCCTCCCCCATTCTCTTCTATCCCCTCCGCTCAGCCATTCTCCTCTCATTTTCTGTCTTTCTTATTATTCTTCTCTCCTCTACATTTATGTTTTTTTTTATTAACTTGAGTATTTCTTATACATATTTCAAGTGTTATTCCCTTTCCCGGTTTCCGGGCAAACATCCCCCTCCCCCCTCCCCTTACTTATGGGTGTTCCCCTCCCAACCCTCCCCCCATTGCCGCCCTCCCCCCATAGTCTAGTTCACTGGGGGTTCAGTCTTAGCAGGACCCAGGGCTTCCCCTTCCACTGGTGCTCTTACTAGGATATTCATTGCTACCTATGGGGTCAGAGTCCAGGGTCAGTCCATGTATAGTATTTAGGTAGTGGCTTATTCCCTGGAAGCTCTGGTTGCTTGACATTGTTGTAATTTTGGGGTCTCCAGCCCCTTCAAGCTCTTCCAGTTCTTTCTCTGATTCCTTCAACGGGGGACCTATTCTCAGTTCAGTGGTTTGCTGCTGGCATTCGCCACTGTATTTGCTGTATTCTGGCTGTGTCTCTCAGGAGCGATCTACATCCGGCTCCTGTCAGTCTGCACTTCTTTGCTTCATCCATCTTGTCTAATTGGGTGGATGTATATGTATGGGCCACATGTGGGGCAGGCTCCGAATGGGTGTTCCTTCAGTCTCTGTTTTAATCTTTGCCTCTCCCTTCCTTGCCAAGGGTATTCTTTTTCTTCATTTAAAGAAGGAGTGAAGCATTCACATTTTGATCATCCGTCTTGAGTTTCGTTTGTTCTAGGGATCTAGGGTAATTCAAGCATTTGGGCTAAAAGCCACTTATTAATGAGTGCATACCATGTATGTCTTTCTGTGATTGGGTTAGCTCACTCAGGATGATATTTTCCAGTTCCAACCATTTGCCTACGAATTTGATAAACTCGTTAATTTTGATAGCTGAGTAATATTCCATTGTGTAGATGTACCATAATTTCTGTATCCATTCCTCTGTTGAAGGGCATCTGGGTTCTTTCCAGTTTATGGCTATTATAAATAAGGCTGCGATGAACATAGTGGAGCACGTGTCTTTTGTATATGTTGGGGCATCTATTGGGTATATGCCCAAGAGAGGTATAGCTGGATCCTCAGGCAGTTCAATGTCCAATTTTCTGAGGAACCTCCAGACTGATTTCCAGAATGGTTTTACCAGTCTGCAATCTCACCAACAATGGAGGAGTGTTCCTCTTTCTCCACATCCTCGCCGGCATCTGCTGTCACCTGAGTTTTTGATCTTAGCCATTCTCACTGGTGTGAGGTGAAATCTCAGGGTTGGTTTGATTTGCATTTCCCTTATGACTAAAGATGTTGAACATTTCTTTAGGTGTTTCTCAGCCATTCGGCATTCCTCAGCTGTGAATTCTTTGTTTAGCTCTGAACCCCATTTTTTAATAGGGTTATTTGTTTCCCTGCGGTCTAACTTCTTGAGTTCTTTGTATATTTTGGATATAAGTCCTCTATCTGTTGTAGGATTGGTAAAGAACTTTTCCCAATCTGTTGGTTGCCGTTTTGTCCTAACCACCGTGTCCTTTGCCTTACAGAAGCTTTGCAGTTTTATGAGATCCCATTTGTCGATTCTTGATCTTAGAGCAGAAGCCATTGGTGTTTTGTTCAGGAAATTTTTTCCAGTGCCCATGTGTTCCAGATGCTTCACTAGTTTTTCTTCTATTAGTTTGAGTGTGTCTGGTTTGATGTGGAGGTCCTTGATCCACTTGGACTTAAGCTTTGTACAGGGTGATAAGCATGGATCGATCTGCATTCTTGTACATGTTGCCCTCCAGCTGAACCAGCACCATTTGCTGAAAATGCTATCTTTTTTCCATTGGATGGTTTTGGCTCCTTTGTCAAAAATCAAGTGACCATAGGTGTGTGGGTTCATTTCTGGGTCTTCAGTTCTATTCCATTGGTCTATCTGTCTGTCTCTGTACCAATACCATGCAGTTTTTATCACTATTGCTCTGTAATACTGCTTGAGTTCAGGGATAGTGATTCCCCCTGAAGTCCTTTTATTGTTGAGGATAGCTTTAGCTATCCTGGGTTTTTTGTTATACCAGATGAATTTGCAAATTGTTCTGTCTAACTCTTTGAAGAATTGGATTGGTATTTTGATGGGGATTGCATTGAATCTGTAGATTGCTTTTGGTAAAATGGCCATTTTTACTATATTAATCCTGCCAATCCATGAGCATGGGAGATCTTTCCATCTTCTGAGGTCTTCTTCAATTTCTTTCCTCAGTGTCTTGAAGTTCTTATTGTACAGATCTTTTACTTGCTTGGTTAAAGTCACACCGAGGTACTTTATATTATTTGGGTCTATTATGAAGGGTGTCGTTTCCCTAATTTCTTTCTCGGCTTGTTTCTCTTTTGTATAGAGGAAGGCAACTGATTTATTTGAATTAATTTTATACCCAGCCATTTGCTGAAGTTGTTTATCAGCTTTAGTAGTTCTCTGGTGGAACTTTTGGGATCACTTAAATATACTATCATGTCATCTGCAAATAGTGATATTTTGACTTCTTCTTTTCCGATCTGTATCCCCTTGATCTCCTATTGTTGTCTGGTTGCTCTGGCTAGAACTTCAAGAACTATATTGAATAAGTAGGGAGAGAGTGGGCAGCCTTGTCTAGTCCCTGATTTTAGTGGGATTGCTTCAAGTTTCTCTCCATTTAGTTTAATGTTAGCAACTGGTTTGCTGTATATGGCTTTTACTATGTTTAGGTATGGGCCTTGAATTCCTATTCTTTCCAGGACTTTTATCATGAAGGGGTGTTGAATTTTGTCAAATGCTTTCTCAGCATCTAATGAAATGATCATGTGGTTCTGTTCTTTCAGTTTGTTTATATAATGGATCACATTGATGGTTTTCCTTATATTAAACCATCCCTGCATGCCTGGGATGAAGCCTACTTGATCATGGTGGATGATTGTTTTGATGTGCTCCTGGATTCGGTTTGCCAAAATTTTATTGAGTATTTTTGCGTCGATATTCATAAGGGAAATTGGTCTGAAGTTCTCTTTCTTTGTTGTGTCTTTGTGTGGTTTAGGTATAAGTGTAATTGTGGCTTCGTAGAAGGAATTCGGTAGTGCTCCATCTGTTTCAATTTTGTGGAATAGCTTGGATAATATTGGTATGAGGTCTTCTATGAAGGTTTGATAGAATTCTGCACTAAACCCGTCTGGACCTGGGCTCTTTTTGGTTGGGAGACCTTTAATGACTGCTTCTATTTCCTTAGGAGTTATGGGGTTGTTTAACTGGTTTATCTGTTCCTGATTTAACTTCGATACCAGGTATCTGTCTAGGAAATTGTCCATTTCCTGAAGATTTTCAAGTTTTGTTGAATATAGGTTTTTATAGTAAGATCTGATGAATTTTGAATTTCCTCTGAATCTGTTGTTATGTCTCCCTTTTCATTTCTGATTTTGTTAATTTGGACACACTCTCTGTGTCCTCTCGTTAGTCTGGCTAAGGGTTTATCTATCTTGTTGATTTTCTCAAAGAACCAACTTTTGGTTCTGTTGATTCTTTCTATGGTCCTTTTTGTTTCTACTTGGTTGATTTCAGCTCTGAGTTTGATTATTTCCTGCCTTCTACTCCTCCTGGGTGTATTTGCTTCTTTTTGTTCTAGAGCTTTTAGGTGTGCTGTCAAGCTGCTGACATATGCTCTTTCCTGTTTCTTTCTGCAGGCACTCAGCGCTATGAGTTTTCCTCTTAGCATGGCTTTCATTGTGTCCCATAAGTTTGGGTATGTTGTATCTTCATTTTCATTAAATTCTAAAAAGTTTTTAATTTCTTTCTTTATTTCTTCCTTGACCAGGTTATCATTGAGTAGAGCATTGTTCAATTTCCACGTATATGTGGGCATTCTTCCCTTATTGTTATTGAAGACCAGTTTTAGGCCGTGGTGGTCCGATAGCACGCATGGGATTATTTCTATCTTTCTGTACCTGTTGAGGCCCGTTTTTTGTCCAATTATATGGTCAATTTTGGAGAAAGTACCATGAGGAGATGAGAAGAAGGTATATCCTGTTGCTTTAGGATAGAATGTTCTATAAATATCCGTTAAGTCCATTTGGCTCACGACTTCTCTTAGTCTGTCGACATCACTGTTTAATTTCTGTTTCCATGATCTGTCCATTGATGAGAGTGGGGTGTTGAAATCTCCCACTATTATTGTGTTAGGTGCAATGTGTGTTTTGAGCTTTAGTAAGGTTTCTTTAACGTATGTAGATGCCCTTGTATTTGGGGCATAGATATTTAGGACTGAGAGTTCATCTTGGTGGATTTTTCCTTTGATGAATATGAAGTGTCCTTCCTTATCTTTTTTGATGACTTTTAGTTGGAAATTGATTTTATTTGATATTAGAATGGCTACTCCAGCTTGCTTCTTCTGACCATTTGCTTGGAAAGTTGTTTTCCAGCCTTTCACTCTGAGGTAGTGTCTGTCTTTGTCTCTGAGGTGTGTTTCCTGTAGGCAGCAGAGTGCAGGGTCCTCATTGCGTATCCAGTTTGTTAATCTATGTCTTTTTATTGGGGAGTTGAGGCCATTGATATTGAGAGATATTAAGGAATAGTTATTATTGCTTCCCGTTATATTCATATTTGGATGTGAGGTTATGTTTGTGTGCTTTCATTCTCTTTGTTTTGTTGCCAGTCGATTAGTTTCTTGCTTCTTCTAGGGTATAGCTTGCCTCCTTATGTTGGGCTTTACCATTTATTATCCTTTGTAGTGCTGGATTTGTAGAAAGATATTGTGTAAATTTGGTTTTGTCATGGAATATCTTGGTTTCTCCATCAATGTTAATTGAGAGTTTTGCTGGATACAGTAACCTGGACTGGCATTTTTGTTCTCTTAGGGTCTGTATGACATCAGTCCAGGATCTTCTGGCCTTCATAGTTTCTGGCGAGAAATCTGGTGTGATTCTGATAGGTCTCCCTTTATATGTTACTTGACCTTTTTCCCTTACTGCTTTTAATATTCTTTCTTTATTTTGTGTGTTTGGTGTTTTGACAATTATGTGACGGGAGGTGTTTCTTTTCTGGTCCAATCTTATGGAGTTCTGTAGGCTTCTTGTATGTCTATGGGTATCTCTTTTTTAGGTTAGGGTAGTTTTCTTCTATGATTTTGTTGAAGATATTTACTGGTCCTTTGAGCTGGGAGTCTTCACTCTCTTCTATACCTATTATCCTTAGGTTTGATCTTCTCATTGAGTCCTGGATTTCCTGTATGTTTTGGACCAGTAGCTTTTTCCGCTTTACATTATCTTTGACAGTTGAGTCAATGATTTCTATGGAATCTTCTGCTCCTGAGATTCTCTCTTCCATCTCTTGTATTCTGTTGGTGAAGCTTGTATCTACAGCTCCTTGTCTCTTCTTTAGGTTTTCTATATCCAGGTTTGTTTCCATGTGTTCTTTCTTGATTGCTTCTATTTCCATTTTTAATTCCTTCAACTGTTTGATTGTGTTTTCCTCGAATTCTTTCAGGGATTTTTGTGTCTCCTCTCTATGGGCTTCTACTTGTTTATTTCTGTTTTCCTGAAATTCTTTCAGGGATTTTTGCGATTCTTTCAGGCATTTTTGCGATTCCTCTCTGTAGGCTTCTACTTCTTCTCTAAGGGAGTTCTTCATGTCTTTCTTGAAGTCCTCCAGCATCATGATCAAAAATGATTTTGAAACTAGATCTTGCTTTTCTGGTGTGTTTGGATATTCCATGTTTGTTTTGATGGGAGAATTGGGCTCCGATGGTGCCATGTAGTCTTGGTTTCTGTTGCTTGGGTTCCTGCGCTTGCCTCTCGCCATCAGATTATCTCTAGTGTTACTTTGTTATGCTATTTCTGACAGTGGCTAGACTGTCCTATAAGCCTGTGTGTCAGGAGTGCTGTAGACCTGTTTTCCTCTCTTTCAGTCAGTTATGGGGACAGAGTGTTCTGCTTTTGGGCGTGTAGTTTTTCCTCTCTACAGGTCTTCAGCTGTTCCTGTGGGCCTGTGTCTTGAGTTCACCAGGCAGCTTTCTTGCAGCAGAAAAGTTGGTCTTACCTGTGGTACCGAGGCTCAAGTTCGCTCGTGGGGTGCTGCCCAGGGGCTCTCTTCAGCGGCAGCAACCAGGAAGGCTTCTGCTGCCGTTTCTGGGAGCTTCATTGCACCAGGGTTCCAGATGGTCTTTGGCTTTTTCCTCTGGCGTCCGAGATGTGTGTGCAGAGAGCAGTCTCTTCTGGTTTCCCAGGCTTGTCTGCCTCTCTGAAGGTTCAACCCTCCCTCCCATGGGATTTGTGTGCAGAGAACTGTTTATCCGGTCTGTTTCCTTCAGCTTCTGGTGGTGTCTCAGGCAGGGGTCCTGCCGCTCCTGGGCCCTCCCCCACGGGAGCCCAGAGGCCTTATACAGTTTCCTCTTGGGCCAGGGATGTGGGCAGGGGTGAGCAGTGTTCGTGGTCTCTTCCGCTCTGCAGCCTCAGGAGTGCCCACCTGACCAGGAGGTTGGGTCTCTCCCTCACAGGGTCTGGGGGCAGAGAGCAGCTGCGGGCCGGGATCCGCGGGTGTGGGACTTCCGGTAAACACAGAACGTGCCCGGTCCTAGGGGAATTCTGCTTCCCTGTGTCCCAAGCTCACCAGGCAGCTTTCTTGCAGCAGAAAAGTTGGTCTTACCTGTGGTCCCGGGGCTCAAGTTCGCTCGTGGGGTGCTGCCCATGGGCTCTCTGCAGCGGCAGCAACCAGGAAGACCTGTGCCGCCCCTTCCGGGAGCTTCAGTGCACCAGGGTTCCAGATGGTCTTTGGCTTTTTCCTCTGGCGTCCGAGATGTGTGTGCAGAGAGCAGTCTCTTCTGGTTTCCCAGGCTTGTCTGCCTCTCTGAAGGTTCAGCCCTCCCTCCCACAGGATTTGGGTCCAGAGAACTGTTTATCCGGTCTGTTTCCTTCAGCTTCTGGTGGTGTCTCAGGCAGGGGTCCTGCCGCTCCTGGGCCCTCCCCCACGGGATACATTTATGTTTTTTTTTCCCCTAGTCGCTCATTTCTCTATTTTTCTCTTCCCTTTCTCTTCCTCTCGACTGTACTCCATTGTGCATATCTTCTCTTTTTTGGGCTACCTCTCTCCCCTCATCTCCAGGAACGTTTGGGAAGCAGTTGACTTTGAGGATTCTGTAAACTTGATGCCTGAATCCCCTCAGGCTCTGCAGATGAAGGGCTTGACAGGGTTTGATTTTTGACTAAATGAAGCCAATTATGTGAAGACAAATCCTACCTCTTCAATTACCCCCTCAGAGCATCAAGCCACCTAGGTCAAGTAAATTTGCTGTTATTTAATCCAGGCTTGGGGAGTCATTTTCGAAATAAGTGTTTTACCCAATGAAGAAAAAGCCAGGCTCCTAGTACATAGATAGGAATAGGTAGGATACTGGTTTTTGTTTTTGTTTTTTGTTTTGTTTTTTTTTTGTTTGTTTTTATGTTTTTTAATTTTGTGAATAGATGTTGACAGTGATGACATTTCAATTAGCTTTGTTTTACTTGAGGGAATTTTCACCCTCCTCTGGTTTTCTAATTACATCCTCAGTTTGTTTTGCCTTTCAAGACCACTGGCTATTGAAAGTCACTTACTGTTTTGTTGTTGTTGTTTGTTTGTTTTTTGTTTTGTTTTGTTGTTACTGTTCTTGTTGTAGTTGCTGTTGATATTGTTGTTGTTTTCCTACACTGACAGGCTTGTTCAATAAACAGCATGCAGACTAGAGTGTACCTGAACAAAGCACAGTAAAATTACAATGCTAGAATTTTAATGTCAAAAGGTTAGGCACACCTGAAGGCATGGTGCATTTAATAGACCCCACAGTTAGCAACTCCAAGAATTTTTTCTCCTTTGCCTTTAGGCAGTTTTCCCTATTAAGAAAACCACTTTGAGGAGTTCCTAGTTACATTTTTTGCCCATGGTCCTCAAGGCACCTTGATAAGCCAGCTCTCAACCTGTGTTTTCACATAGAGCTGTGGGCAGAATGAGTCCAAGCACCTGTCTGCTGTGTGCAGACAGCAAAACCTAACCTAAAAGCAGACAGTGAGTTTCCAATACTGCATTCTCAGCTCACATTTTCCATCTTATCAAGAGGAAGATGATTCAGAAGTTAGTTGTCTTGTGACTTGGCACCTTGCTTTCCATCAGAACAGCATTACCAGCCTGAGTAATGCCGCTAAGTCTGTTAAGGAAAACCAATTCATGACAATGCTTTATACCCATTTCAACCTTTTTTCTCCAAAACATCTTTCATAATTTTGCAGAAAGTATCTCAGTGACAAATTGAACAAATCCCTTCACCTTCAATAACTTGAAAACTCACACCCCTATCCTGACCGGTTCAGCAGGTTCAGTTATTCATCGTCCCAAAGAGGCGCTACCTGAGGGGCAAGGGGAGGGAGAAAAGAAGGAGACCAAGCAAGTTTCTGTTGTTAAGGTCTCATTTAATGGGGCAAGCGTTACAGGTTTTAAGGCTTTCAGATAGGGGGAGTGACCTTTATGAAACACAAAGGAGGGAGGGGTGAGGGTATTCTTGGCACTGATAGCAGGAAGCAAAAAGGTCATCTGGTGGAGACATCTGGTATTTGCTTGAAGACATGTGTTGTTTGCTCAGGCTGAAACATCCTGTGACTGTTCCCAGAATCTTCCTGTGCCATCAGTTCATGGGAAAGGCTTTTATCCAACGATCTCATAATCTTGCAGCAGCCATCTTAGGGCTGAGTGTTCTGTGACTGCACACTACCCCTTCAAAGAAACCATCTCCTCTACTGCACCAGAATGAAGGAAAACCAGAAACATATCTATCTTATCACAGGTGAGACCAAGAACCATGTTGCTAACTCAGCCTAAGTGAAATGTCTCTGAAAGCATGACTTGGAAGTAATCTATATAAATGAGCCCATTGATGAGTACTGTGCACAACAGCTGAAGCAATTGTAGGCCAAGACCTTGATGTCAGTTACCAATGAAAGATTACATCTTCCAGAAGATGAAGAGGAAAGGAAGAAAGAGGAAGAGAAAAAGACAAAATTTGAGAACCTCTGCAAAATTAAAAAATATATTTTGGAGGAAATCATTAAAAATGTAGTTGTGTCATACTGATTGGTGAGATCACCATGCTGCATTGTCACAAGTACAAATGGGTGGACAACAAACATGGAGAGAATCATGAAAGCTCAAGCCCTCAGAGACAACTCAACAATGGGTTACATGGCAGTAAATAAACACCTAGAGATAAACCCTGATCACTCCATACTGAAACCTTAAGGTAAAAGGCAGAGGCTGACAAGAATGACAACTCTGTGAAGGATCTGGTCATTCTGCTCTATGAAACTTCACTTCTGTCTTTTGGCTTCAGTTCAGAAGATGCCCAGACCCATGCTAACAGGAACAACAGGACGATCAAGCATGATCTAGGTATTGAAGAGGATGATCCTACTGTGGGTGATACCAGTGCTGCTATAAGTGAATAACTGCCACCCCTGGAGGGGGATGACAACATTTCACAGATGGAAGAAGTAGACTAGGCTTCACCAGAACTATGTGTTTGATGTGTACTTTCAATCCTACTGATAATATATTTTTCATGGTTTTTTTATTTTTGTTAACATTTAAATCATCTATGTGGCATGAAAATTAAAGGGAAGATAAAACTTCTACATGTGATACTGTAGGTGTGACTTAAGAGGTTGATAGAACATTTGTTGTAAGACATAATGTAACCTACTGTTAATGTTAACCTCGTGGTCTAAAGTGTTTAGCTGTTGGGCTGTACTCCTTAGTAGACCAAATTAAGATGGCTTAAGTTTCATCTTAAGTTTTTTATTCATTTCATGTAGTTAATTCTGCATGTACTAGTCTACGAAGGAAACACAAATTAAAACAGCTTGACAGAAGAATTCCCACAAGTGGCTTGTTTCCTAAAGTACCAAAAACAAAACTGTAAGTTTCCCTAGGTCTTCTAACTCAGCAAGGCTTCTGAATCAAAATAAGTTTGTGCCCAATCACATTCTACTTTAAAAGGTAAATATGGAAGAGAGAAAAATAAAAATATAAAAATCTCACCCACCCATCAGAATTCAACTTGTAATCTTTAGAAAATGCAAGTATTTGGATGTCATTTTGATATCATTTTCCTTGAAATAAAAATGAAACAAATGAATTCAACAACTATGTTTCTGAAACATTACTATGAAAAATAAATTATTCATGAGCATAAAAAAACATGAAGGTGTTAATGCTTTAATCACAGGCAATAATGCCTTTGTTTGCATTGACAAAACATTTGTGGAAGCCTTAATGTGCCAGCTTACTAGGTAAGAAAAGGAATCTTTTATAGCCATGCTAGTGTTTCTTCTTAGGACAAAGATACAGTTTGTGGGCTCCAAAGCCCCAGAGGCTTCTCTATATTTGTAGCTGCCTAGAGGGCATCTGCTTTTGCTTCTTTGGCAAGCAGTAGTGTCCTTGGTTTTTCTTAAATACCTGTGACCATAAGTCATTATAGGAAGTCCTGAAAGACCTTCAGAATGAGGAGACTCTCACTCCAATTCTGAGGACACACACCACCCCACGCACACACGGGACTCATTTCTCGATGTAAAAGCAAGAGGTTTATTCGGGATACCAGTGCACTGGGGCTTGACAAGATCCTCCCTTAGCTTGAACCTAACATACCTCTTGCAGTCAGATCACTGTGGTTCCTATATACCTCCCTGCTGAATTTTCTCAGAAACTTCAATGCTCTTCTCCATCAGTTTGTGTCTCTGAATCAACTCCTGTTTGGTTTGCCCCAGTGCTGCTGCACTAATGCCATGCCCCTGCTAACTTCTTCAGGTTGCATCAACTAGCTCTTTTGTGTCTTTCACAGCTTGGAAACCGTCAATAAGTATTGAATGAAGCAGAGAAAATTCGGAGTAATATCTTTTGAAAGTCATTCTTATCATTTGTGAACTCAGTGCATCTGCACTTCAACATAGTGAAAAAAGGAGCTCTGGCATTTTAGGGTAGCAGGTCCTAAGGAGTGAACATAAAGAAACTGTATTCCAAAGGTACTGGCTATATGGAGAGACAGTGGATAACAGCTGCCTCTGCACAGGTTCCCCTGGCACCCACAAATGCTTCATCCCACAATCCTCAAACCTGCCTCATACCAACAAGGAGGGGATGGTCTTAGACAAGTGGAAGCACCAGATTGATCTGTGACTGCCTATAAAGGCCACATGGATAAGGGCAGAGCGATCTCTGCTAGGCATAAACACAAATTCATAGCTCGGTGGTGTTGGTTGTTCTTTTAGCAGAAAATAGACTTGTTTGGAAGATGTACCTACTCAAATCATGCCTGGGACCTGGGCAGTATTTTGGTAGCATTCCTGTAGCTGCAGTCCCTGACTGACTCCCTGAGTATGTGAGTGCAGAAAGGCCTGTGCAGCAGTACAATCTCTGTTCCTTATCGTGGATACTTTAGGATGAGCAGCTAAAGTCTCCCACTGCTTTGACTTCCTGCACCATGGTTGGCTATACTTTCAAATATGAGCAAAAATAAACCCTGTGTGCTTTAAGTTGCTTTTGTCAGGATATTTTATCATAGGTGCAAGGAAAGAAGTTCAGAAATCACTACAAGATGAAGTAGGATATGGAGGAGAAGTCGTGGAAAACCTTGGGAAGATATTACAACCTAGATTGAGAGATGCCTACAGGGGAGAATTTGCATGCCAATCAAAGCCAGATACCACACAGAGTGAGAAGAGTAAAAAGATGAGTGATACCACAGCTGAAGTTGAAGAAGTACAAAAGTGTGAAACTCTCACTTTAACATTGTAATTATGGGAGCTGAGGAGATAGGATAGACCATAGAATGCTTTACTTTCAATCATTTGAAATTATATTTAAACCCCAGCACCCACATAAAAAGAAGGGCATGGTGACAAGCATCTGTATTCCAAGCTCTGGAAATGTAGACAAAGGAGTATCCCTGGGGCTTACTGGCTACACAAGGTAGTGAGATCCAGATTGAGTAAGAGATCTGTCTCAGAAAATAAGGTGTAGAGTACCATAAACTCGGCATAAACTCTGGCCCTAATACATACACACTCAAATGTGTGCATACGCATACTTCTTCAATTACATATATATATATATATATATATATATATATATATATATATAATGTGTGTGTGTATGTGTGTGTGTGTGTGTATATATACATACATACACACATGCGCGCGCACACACACACATACACACACACACACACACACACACACGTATTCTGAGTCTTCCCTGAAAGAGGGAAGACTAATGTCTCACAGATTTCATAGGGAAGGGTTTCTGTGCTAGAGGTCAGGGGTGGGTTTTCCCATCGGGAAGTCTAAAGTTGAGGCTAAGCTGAAACATGACAAAATTAAATGAATGAAAAAATAAAGCAGCAGAGATGTCTATTTAAAGGGGAAGCTACAAATTACATCAGCAGGAATTCTTTGCAGTGATCAAACTACACTTGTTTACAAGATGATCCTTAATAAAGCACTTCAAATAGAAGCTGTGGACTGTAGTAAATTAGCCGAATACCGATCCCAGAAGAATTCTACAAAACACAAATTGGTAAATGCTAATTCATTGAATAACCAATTTACCTAAAACTCTCAGAAGACTCCTATAAAACTAGTTCTCACTGTTTACCTTTATAGCAATGGTAAAAATCTAGAGTGGCCTTATCCCAAAGCTGCACACATGAGCACTTTTTTTTTAATACTTACAGATGTGGTTTGATGTGTATATAGTGATGATATGTATTCTGGCAGATGGTATATTTCCATTGTCTCTACTGCCTATTCTCTACCTCCAAAACCGAAATGGTGTTAAAAGAAACATCAATCAGGGGATGGTGGCTCATGCCTGAAATTCCAGCACTTGCTAGGGTCATTTTCTCTTCTTTGCACAGAAGTTTCAGGTGAGTCACAAAATCAGATTGCCTGTCACCTTGGCTGTCTGAGCTCAGTATTTCATTAACTAATAGCAAATCACTCTTATTAGAACATGCTCGAATACAATAGATAGGGGAAATAGTCTTACTCATAGGAAATAGTGTTGGCATAGGAAAAAGTAGCCTTAGCATTGGAAGTAATATGAAGAATAAATGGCACCTTGCAGAACAAAATAAAACTTCTGAATGGCAAAAAACACTGTTATTAGGACAACATGGCATCTTACAGAAAGGAATAAAATTTACAAACTACATATCTGATATATTGGGAATATTTGAAATATCTAAAAATCTAAAAAAAAAAAATTCCCCGACATCAAGAAACCAAACAACTCAATTAAAAATAGGGTACAAATTAAACAAAGAGTTATCAAAGATGAAATGCAAATGGCTAAGAAACACACAAATGATCAATATCCTTAATCATCAGGAAAATGAAAATGAAAGCTACTTGGAGATTTCATCTTTCATCAGTCAGAATCGCCAAGATCAATGAAAGGATGTGAACTAAGAGAATGCGCTTTCATTGTGGTTAAGCCTGAAACTTATACACTCACTATGGAAATCAGTGTGATGGTTCCTCAGGAAGCTGGAAATTTACCTCAAGATCCAGCTATAATATTCTTGTACATATATGCAAAGAATCTTTTACTTTCTGCAAACACATAGGCTCAATCATTTTCATAACTGCTCCACTCATAAAAAATGTGATACATTTAAGTATTAGAGTATTACTGGATCATTTTTAAAAAAAGAGATTATTAAATTCCCAGGTAAATGGATGATGCTAGAAAGTAATTTATATGGGTGATGTAACCCAGATCCCAAAAGACAAATGTAGTATGTATTTACATGTATAAGAATGTTAGCTTTTTAATCTTTGATAAAGGTATACTCCATATAATGGCCAGAAGTTAGGTACAGAGTAAGTTACTTGAGGGGAGAAAGTGATACGGGTCTCCCTAGCAAGCAAAAGTAAAATAGATATTTATGGATGGAATATAAGGCAAATATCAAACAGGAGGTAAGAGAAGAACAAAGACAGAAACACTGGGAAAGACATGGAAGACTAAAGGCCATTTGAGGTGTCATGGAAACTTGCTATAATAGAAACTTGCAACATTTCTAGAGGTAAATGGAATTATAAAATAGCTGGGAAGACAGAACACCAACAAGACATCTCTCCTCACCATATGAAACCTTCCAGTACAGAAATGGGTTGCATCAATTAACATAATTAAGAGAGTTCCCCACAAACATGCCCAGAGGCCAACCTAATATTGGCAAACCCTATCTGAAACTCTCTTTCTACCTGATCCTAGGTTCTGTCAAGTTCATAATTAAAGCTAACCATCCCAAGCCAGAAAAAAGCCAACATGGCCAGAAAGGGATCAGGAGCAAGTAGATATGTGGACTAAATTAAGTATCCAAAAATATTGTATATAAGTGTGGTCGTCTGAATATACCTGGCACAGAAAGTGACATCATTAGTAGGTGGGACCTTGCTGGAGAAACTAGGAATGAGATTTGAGACCCTCCTCCTAGCTGTCTGAAAATAGTCGGATCCTGGGTTCCCTTTGATGAAATGTAGAATTCAGCTTCTCTAGCATCACTCCTATCTGGACAGTGCCATGTTCCTCCCTTGATGATAATGAACTGTGGAGCTGAATTTGCATACCAACTCTAATTCAATATTGTCCTTTATAAGAGTTGTCTTGGTTATACTGTTTCTTCACAGCAACAGACAGTCTAAGACTGTTCATTTGAAATTTTCAGGGAAAAATATATTTAAAACAAAGATCAGAGCACACAGAAGTTAATGCCTGTAAGTTTTTTACTCAGAATTTTGGAGAACAACAGTACAAGGAGAGCAGAAATAAATGGTAGACAAAGAGAAATAATTGTAATATTCAAATTTCTCTATATTAATTCTACCAATAGGATGAATATGTATTATAAAATGGGGATCTATTAGTCTGACTTATGTGATACACCCTGGGTAGTCAAGTTGTCAGCTCCCATAGAGGGCAGACTGAGACCTCACCAGCTGTTCTGTACTTAAGACTGGATGACTCAGAAGTCTCAGTCTGATAATAAAGGCCTGGGGGATCTCCTGAAGAACTGGAGTCATCAGTTTTCATTGGAACATTGAAGAAGCTGGGTTCTAGTATTGATAAATGAACAATCAATATAACTACAAGAGGTTAGGTACAAATATAAAAATAACGGACAGATCAGAAATAATAGCTATGTACTCTGACAACAGGAAGTCAAAGCAGTGTAAGAGAGAATCCAGCTTTCTCCTCAGTCCTCCTTCCCACTGGGCCTCCAGATGATCCCCCTACTCTGAAAATGCGCCCCTATTCTAGCTAATCCTTCCTGGAAGTGTGTGCCAAGTCACACATCTCTGAGTGGATTCCATATCCAACCAGGCTTGCAATGAAGGTTAGCCATCAATTAGGATCTCCTCCCTTGTCCTTCAATGCCCCATGCCTAGTGCTCCCCATAGGCCTTGGAATACATGGAGCCACTGGAGAGAAGAGACGTCTCATATTTCAGGCACCCCTGGGATGCTTAGTGGACAACAATGCCAAACATACTTTAACAAGGCCACACATCAAAATAGTGCCATTCCATAGGGATCAAACATTCAAACCCATGAGCCTATGTCGGAGGGGGTCAGTACTACTATTTAAACCATGAAAATACAAAGTGTATTTCCTCATAGGCAAAAGCAGAAAAGTTTAATTATACTTTGAAGAATATAGTTAAGATAAGGTCACATATAAGCACACGTGTGTGCATGCATCTGTGTGTGTGTGTGTGTGTCTGTGTGTCTGTGTGTGTCTGTGTGTGTGTGTCTGTATTTGTGCACATGAATGTGTTTATGCACATGCCCATGTATGTATTGAATATACAGTGTATTTGCATGGAGGGATGATTACATTTGTGTATGTATATGTATATGCGTGCATGTATGAATTTTGTGTTTGTTTGGATGGATATGTAGCAGATATGAATATGTATATGTGTGAGCCTGTTACCAGAGGCTTTCCACTGAAATCTCTGGGCTGGGGGTTTTGTGTGGCAGGGGAGGTTCTGGTAGCATTTCAGAAGAACAGTTCTCTTTCCTGACCGCAGTGCTGCAGTTCTTATGGCAGAAGCTGTCAAATGAAGGAGTAATTATCAAACACCTTTAGTACTTCTGGATAGGATCTTTATCTACAATTTTGAGGTGTTTTGGGGTCTGACAGTAGCTGCTTCCTACAGGATTCATCAGAAAGGTTAGTGATGTCTCATCTACATATGGAAGGGCTTAGAGTGTTGCCCTTTGTGGCTGATGGTCACAAATCTCTCTGGGGGAAGGGTCACAGCACTGGGTTGCCACTACATGCCAGGGGCCTGGTGCATGAGCAAGCAGAGCTCCTCCATCCTGTCAGTGTTGCTGGGGCTTCTAGCTTTAACTAAACATTACCAGTCTTTCACCCATGACCTACCATCCTGCATTTGTTTTTATATATGTATATGTGTATGTATGTAAGCATGTATGTATGTATGTATGTATGTATGTATGCATGTGTATATGTATATATGTGTGTATTTATGAGTTTATGTCTCTGTATGTGTATGTATAAATGGTGTGTGTGTGTGTATGTGTGTGTGTGTGTGTGTGTGTGCGTGTGTGCGTGTATGAAACAAAGTCCAAAAGAAAACTGTCAGAGTCAGTCTTGATCATCAACCTAACATGATAGGGAATTAATACAATTCATGCCTCTGGGATAGTCTTTGAGGGCATTTCCATGAAGGAATAATTAACAAGGAGGAAACCATATTATGACACGAGAACTCAGATTCTTTACCCTACCCACGGGTACTAACTACGACTTCATATGAATCCTCCATACCTTATGAACCAGAAGGGGGCAAATTCATGAGCTGAGCAGCTGCTGGATCCTTATCTTTGATAGTGTCAGACTTCCCAAATTGTATAGTGTGAGCAAACCTAATAACTCTTATTATGCATTCATTCTATCATATCTACTCCTCTAGTGATCCTGACTCATACAAGAGATCTCTGTCAAATGATGGTTTTTGTTATTTCTGTGTCTGAAGAAGTGGTAAAATGCCTGTCACCCAGTGTTCTGAATAGACAGGATTTCTATTGAGCCCAGAGTTGTAATTATTCTCTTTCTTTCCTGAAGAGAATTTCTTAATCACTGATGTAAGAACACTTCCTATTCCACAAACAAGCTTTTCTTTCAGAAAGGAAATGTCCTAGGGGCATATAATTGAAAAAATAATGTCATTTATTCATGGAGTCACTGAACATAGGCCGTAAATGTGACACTTCATTATCACTGGCAGGTAGCAATGTCATCTCCTACTTCAGTGTTCTTTTCACCTCAGAGTGCTCAAGTCAGTGTCTGATCTCAAGAGATTCTGAACCTTGACAGTGAAGGAATAGGTATGGGAAAAGGTGAGCATCTATTACATCTATTTGACCTCTAGAAAGTGGCTTTGTTTTTGAGCACAAATTTTCTCCTTTGTAAACGGGCTGCCTCTTCAATTCTGCTCAAGTAGTGGTGATGCCATATACCATGCATGTGTGCATTAGATCAACCAAGCAGGTAACTACAGGAAGGATAGGTGAAGAAAAGGAAAGGGTCAAAGAGAGGCTTAATAGATGGCTCATTTGGTAAAGTGCTTACTACAGTAGCATACAAACCTTCTTTTGACCCCCTGAGCATTGTGTTACATTCTTGCAATTCCAGTTTTGAGGAAAGGGAGACAGGACGCTCCCTGAAGCCTTGTGCCTAGCCTAATTTGCGAGCCCCAAACCAACAAGAGAGCCTGATTTTATAGATCAAAATGGGTAGTAGTAATGCATAAAACCACTGAGATTGACCCGCTATTTCCACATAAACATACACACACACATAAACACTTGCACACACATACACACCAAGAAATATACAAAGAAACAAATAGATGAAGTGCAGGTTGAAAATGCTGTTTTGAGACTAATTACTTCCAAACCTAGAGAACATATTTGGTCTCAGTTTTCAGAACTCTATAATACCTACCCTCCTCTTACCAGCTGAGCTCTCAGCTTTGACACTCAGAGTGAGTGGGAGCTCTGGCCTCTTCCCTCTACTACGTTGAGATGGGGCCCTTCTGTCGGGAACCTAACAAGCATTTTCTGTATAGGCTTTGAGGAGGAACACTGATGTTGTCTCAAGTTGTTTCCATGACAATTTCAACTTTAGCATGACCCTCTTGGAGATAATGCCGGATCAATTAGTCATGATGCAAGTACTTTTAGAGAAAAGCACCTCTACTGTTCAAAAAAAATTGTTGCTGCTCTTTTTAAATGACTGTGAATAAATGACTGTTAGTTCGTATCTAATTTTGCTATTTACTTCAGATAATATCACAGCTGTGGGTCAGTCTATTCCCAGAAGGACTAACAAAACAGATTCAGACAGGCTTGTTCAAAAGTAAATTGAAGAAGTGTTAATGAAAAGGACAGAAAGGGATCTAGTCACTGTGACCACACTAGAAATAGGAACAAAGACCCATTTATCCTCAAATACATGAGTTTCAAGTTTAGATAGAGGTTAAGATATCTATAGCTAAGAAGTCTTGGTTAATGTGTGGGCCTGCCCATCATTTTTGTCTGCCTACAGTCTCGTCTTAGGTGGTCTGCTTACTGCCATAACTGAGTGAAATATGTGCCTGGAGATAAGCTTCACCTCTAGCTGAAACAAGAAGGCCATTTTTTTATTCTTCTTTTGAAATAAGATTCCTGGGGATATTCCATATAGCTCAAAGGAGGGTCAGAGATTTCTATTCAGAATACCATTATTATTGACAAAATGGCTATGAGAGCAAGTGAAGAAACTAACAGAAGCTTCCTAAAACTTCAGAGTTATCCCAAACCACTCATTTCAGAACACCTAAAGGAGATTTCCTAAAACAGTGGTTAATCACCTTTTCCAAAATTCAATGGACATAGAAGCATAAATCAAGAAGTATATGATAAAGATTGTGCCTGGTTAACCTGCTTAGAAGTTGCACTACCTGGGAATGACTGACTACCCAAGATGAGTACACAGAAAGCTGACAGTAGGTGGAAGACTGGAATCGCTGCCTGCATTGTGTGTCTATGTCCTTTATGTAGAGCCAGATACTTGAACCAGCATGACTCGGAAAAGCATAGCAGTCAGTAATGGATATCTTCCTACATGAATCATAACATCACCTTTCAAAACCGAAAGCCTGAAGATGAGAATTCAGCCATTGCCCTAAGCTATGTTTCACTGGGTAACCCTAGTTGATATGAAGTTTGCTGTGTAGATGAAGCTGGCTTTGAACACACCATACTTTTATTACTTCTGCCTCCCAGTGCTGAATTTGAAGTCATCAACCATCATGTTGGCCTAACTCTTCTTTCTCTACTTTCCATCATCTTATCTTCAATTGATATTTTGGAGCAGGAGGCAAGTCCTTTGACCCTTTCAGTGTAGGAGATTTTGGGCAAACAATATGATGCATTCTCACCTCTAGATATGATAATGTATCTGCCATATATGACAATGAATGAGTTCCCCTCTGAAAATACCCCTGCTTTAGTTGCTGATGGAGGAACAACTTAGTACATCCATTGCTTTCTGAAATTATTAAGTCTCTCTTCAGCATTACCTACTGTGTGTATTTATAACATTATAGCTAACAAGATTCTTCTTGGTGTGCTGCTCTTGACAAGGAGTGACTCTTCATAATAAAGAAGCTTTTCCTGTTCTTCAGCCACTGGGTCATTTTTAATGTTAGTTTTATCTGTTGAGACCATGTTGGAGAGAGACTCGTTGAGTGATTTTCAAGATATTATTGACCTGTGACAATATCTGTAGGGGACTATGATTATTTTGCTTAAGTTGGAAGAATTTATCACTGTGACTAGCACAGTTCCATAGGCAGAAATCCTGAACTAAATAAGAAGGGAGAAGGTTATCTAAACACAGGCATTCATGCATTTCATACTTTCTTTCATAATTAAAAATATGATATGATAATTCCCTTAAAAGAAAAAAATGATTTCTCCATTTTGATGCTTCTTTGGGGATACATTTTCACAATAGAAGCAGAGTATGAAAGTTATTCAACTAGAACTTGATGAACAGTCACCATGCAACCACCAAGACCTTGTACATCAACCTACAGGGCATAGAGGCATTTTCATTGCCATCTGCTTGCAGGGGCTTAGTTGAATGGAACTTCCATATGTAATGAAAAGAAGAAAATGCAAAAATGCATGACTGCACAAATTACTGAGAGTGATGGTTAATCAATCACTCAATCCTCAAAAACACATTTATGCTACCTTCTCCAGGAGAACAATGCATAATAGAGGAGAGGGAGAGATGAAGAAATGTTGTCCTATGGCAGGGTTTCACTGTGGCATGGACTACAGTCAATGGACCTGTACAAAATTTGACTAACAATAGTCAATCATAGATAATGAAGGAGCCAAGTGACCCTGTTCCATCCTTTATGAACTATGAGCTACTGATGGATTCTAGGAAAGAAACAGTGACTTACAAACAAAACAGATACAAACCTGGGAAAAGGGCTTGTGGAGGTGGAGGTGGATAAAATAGAAGGGGTGGACTGGAGATAAGTGTTGCATAAGACAGTCATCAAAATGCACTGCACACTTGTAGAAAACTATCAAATGAAAAAATTACTAAATTTTAATAAACTAAAGTGAAATAAAGAAAAATGTAGAATATATTATGTTTGAACAGTTTGAGAGCAAGTTAGCACAAACAGTGTAATACTCTTTGATCTGCACCCTCTCATTCTGTGGTCAACAAGCTCCTTATATGGGAGCAGATTATCACATTCCTAGGGCAAAACCTGGAATAGACCATTGCCAAGGATATCTGAAGGAATAATTGCTAAGCTTGTGAGCAGAGTAGAATCTCAGTATCTTCTCTGGTGAATGGTATACTATACAACCTTCTTTATTACATGTGCCAAACTTCTTACGCACGATGATTAGGTAAAAGTAGGATGCCTAATCTGGGCCTTCAGGTAGAAGAGATTAAGAAGTACCACGGAGCCACGGAAACAGTACCCTGACCACATGTCTGGCAGAGTTATCTAGATTAAATGAATGGAAATGGAATACCTACCCTGAATGTAGGCAGCAATGTCCTATGGACTGGTGCCCCAAACACAATAAAGAGAGAGAGAGAGAGAGAGAGAGAGAGAGAGAGAGAGAGAGAGAGAGAGAGTTTAGAGTGATAGGGTGGGAAGGGGAGTAGGAAGTGGATAAGAACAAAGTTTCTTGCATACATGTACATGTTTGAAATTACAAACAATATTTAAAATAGTGAATTGAAGGACAAAGAAGCTGACCACAAGCATTCTTCTCTCTGTGCTTCCTGACTGCCAGTTCAATGTGATAGCTGGCTCCTGCTCCTGCCACCATGCTTTGCCCACCATGATAGACAGTGTATCCTTTAACTGTGAGCCAAAGTAAACACTTTCTCCATTAAGTTGCTTCGTCACATTTATTCTTATAATAACAATGCTGAGAAAAAGGATGATTACTTAAAAATCCAACTGCTAAGTTGTTGATGGCAGTGAAAAGAAAAGAACAAGAAAAACATTAGTGTAGAGGGTGTGGGTTTCACACATGATTCGCTAGGGCATCCGAGGATTACCTGAACATTGCATAACAGCTTCTGAAGAAGGGATGGGTGAAAATATTCAACATTTTCCAGAAGCAAATAAAATAGGAAATTTTGCAGAGCAGAAGGGCAAACTTCAGAATCTGTCATGAAAGGATGGATTGGTTTAAAGAGCTTTTGAATCCCAACAAGAAGGAGTGGCCATATTCATAGCTAAAAACAGAGCCTTGGGAAATCAGTATTGTACTTAAAGTCACAGTTATAATACCACATGACCTCCTTGGAAGAAAGAGCATGACAGAGATCTTGCTCCTGGTGGAGAGCCAGTAGGACATGGGCTTCCAGAATTATCGACCTTTGCTAAGTGTAAGTTTTGTTGTGTAATAATGTACATAATTTACTTTTTGTTCTTCTTTTGGAAAATGTCCTCAATGCCAAGGTTTATGTCTCCATGATAATTAGAAGTAGCATAAGTCCATGGCAGGTGGTGAAAGGTTTGTCTTATATCCTTACCAGAAAGATAAAAGCTATGACTTTGGGATAGCCATTAAGGCTGTAGGAAAGAATTCTGAAAACTTGAGTTCAAATTATATGAGGGGCTTCACAGACCTAAAAAAACCAGCTGCACTATGAGCCAGATAATCAGACAGGCACAAAGAGAAAAAGATAAAGACATTTGAGAAGTGGTAACCAGAGGGCAAAATCACACCCAGCTAGCTTATTGTCTGTGCTTACCAAGCAGACACATTGCTGAGTTCAAGGTCATCCTGGGACAGAGCTAATTTGGGCAAACCATGGTGTTGAACCCACACAGCTATCTTGTTTTCTGTTCTTTCATAGCTTAGAGAGATCTCTGAATTCATATGCCATGATAAAAAACCAAATGTACTTACTGATTTTTCTGTAAATCTATAGGCTATAGACATAAAATGCTAATTAGTAAGATAATCATAAGGGAACCAGGAATAAATAACTGGATTGATCTGTAAATAAAATACTATGTTTTGGTCGGCAGGAGAGAATTATCCAGAAAGAACTGCTTGAAGAGAACACAGCTCTGTAGAATATATTCTAGAAAATTCAATATTTTTCTTTCTTAGCAGCTTTTCTGACCTTGGTCAGAAAACCCATATGCTAATAGAGAGTTTTTAGCTTTTTTGCTAGCACATGAGAGCTGTCTCTAACAGTAAGTTGTCTCTACAGACAGCTGACTTGAGCAGTCTGCTGTGTTGATCAGAGAGCTGTCCCGAGCAGAAAGCTATCTTGAGCACACAGCAGATCCAAGAGATATATGCCGAGATGCCTATGGAGCCCTCTTGCATGTGCATTATAAATGGATGTCAGATTGTAGCCATGATTGACTTCAAGTTGTTCTTTTGGGGCTTCCAAACACCCTTTATCAGGACCCCTGATTAGATCAAGTATGCTTCTTGCCACAACAGATAATATTTTACATTTATTTATTGAGAGATGACAGACTGTTAATGTTATGGCATATGACAAATATTGAGGTTAGAGAAGGTTTTCTCTTTTAAGTATGAAAACATAATCAAGCAGGTGAAGGAATTGAATGAAACAGTCCAAGACCTAAAAGTGGACTTTGAAACAACAGAGAAATGACAAATGGATGGAAGTATGGGTATGGAAAACCTAGGAAAGTGATCAGGAGCTACAGCTACAACCTTTATGCACACAAGATAAGAGAAAAAAGACAGTCTAGACATAGAAGATCCTATAGAAAACATGAACACATAGGTCAAATAAAATACAAAGTACAAATAGTTCTTAACCCCAAATTTCCAAGAAATTCAGGGCAAAGTAAAAGACCAAACCTAAAAATAATAGAAATAGAGGGTGGATGGAGATTCTCAGTTCAAAGTGCCTGAAAACACCTTCAACAAAATTAAAGAAGAAAATTTCCCTAACCTAAGGAAAGAGATGGCCTTACATGTACAAGAAGCATAAAGAGCACCAAAGTTTGGTCCAGAAAAGAATGTCTTTCCATCGCTTAATAATCAAAGCACTAAATACACAGAATATTTAAAGCTGTAAGGGAAAAAGACTAAAAAACATAAAAAGACAGACATATTAGAATAAAACCAGGCTTCTCACCTGGGACAGTAAAAGAAAGTAGATCATGGACAGATGTCATGCTGAAACTAAGAACAGAAATACCAGCCCAGGTTGCTATATCAAGCAATAGTCTCAATCACTGTAGATGGAGAAAAAGAAGACATTCCATTATAAATTAAAATTTAAACAATATCTCTTTGCAATTCAAGTCCTACAGATGATATTAGAAGGAAAATTACAACACAATGAGTATAACTATACCCAAGAGAAAACAAGACACTAATCATCTCAAAATAAAACCAAAAGAGAATTACATGCAATTAATACCACCTCTAACCACAAAAATAATAGAAACTAATTCTCATTGCTTTTTAATATCTTGAAACATCAACAAACTCAATTCTATAAATTCCACAGGGTGACAGAACGGATACATAAATAGGATCCAGCATATAAGAAACAATCTCAGTGACAAAGACAGATGCTAACACAGTGTAGGAAAAAGTTTTTCCAGAAAATGGTCCCAAGAAACAAGCTAGAGTAGCAATTCTAATATCCATGAAAATAGACTTTCAACCAAAAGTTATCAAAAGACTTGGGGAAAGACACTTCATATTTATCAAAGGAAATATTCATACAGATGAAGTCTCAATTAATATCTATGCACTAAATCCTCAAAAAAAACCTGGAAAATCAAGAAGAAATAAGATTTTCTAGACAGAGAGTTTTAATATATAAGGACAACAATACTCATAAACAAAATCGTACTAAAACTCAAAACAAACATTGAGCCTCACACATTATTAGTGGGAGACTTTAACATGCAATTCTCACCAATTGACAAGTCATTGAAACATAAAATAAACTGCAACACAGTGAAACTAAAAAAAAATGTTATGAACCAAACGTTTTTACAGATATCTATAAAATATTTCACCCTAAAACAGGAGAGTATACCTTCTTTTCAGCATCTAATGAAACCATATCCAAAATTTACCTTATAATGTGACATATAGCAAGCCTCAAAAGATACAAGAACATTGAAATAATCCTTATATTCTTTCAGATCACAAAAAACTATGGCTGGACATCAAGAAAAATAAAAACAAAAGAAATTCTACATACTGATGAAAATCTAGTAACTATCTAATCAATAATAATGTCAAGGAAGAAAGAAAGAACAAATGGAAAGAAGGAAGGAAGAAAGGAAGGAAGGGAGGGAGGGAGGAAGGAAGGAAGAAAGAAAGAAAGAAAGAAAGAAAGAAAGAAAGAAAGAAAGAAAGAAAGAAAGAGAGAAAGAAGAAAGAAAGAACACTAAAATTCAATAAAAATTAAGGCACACCATATTCAAACTTAAGGTACAGAATGAAAGCAATGTTAAAGGAAGAATTTATAAAATTAAGTTCTTCCAAAAAGAAATTGGAAAGATCCTATACTAGCAACAAAGCAGCATGCATGAAAGCTCTAGGACAGAAAGGATGTAAAACACCTAAGAAAACTGGATGGTATGAAATAAACAGTCATACTCTGGGATGAAATCAACCAATTAGGTACAGAGTGAAAATTTCAAAGAATCAAAAAAAAATCCAAAGTGTTTCTTGGAGAAAAATTAAGAAAATAGATAAACTCTTTACAAATTAACTTAAGAGACAGTATTCCATCTAACAAAATCAGGAAAAATAGGGAGACATAACAAAAGAAACTGAGAAAATGTTAAAAAATATATTTGCACTAAAAAAATAATTCAAGAAAGCTGGAAAATCTAGAACTAATAATGATTTCTTAGAGAGAAAACAAGTCCCAAAAGTTAAACCAAGATCAGATAAACTATCTGTACAATCCTATAAACACTAAGGAAATAGAAGCAGCCATTAAAAACCTCTACCAAAACAAAACAAAACAAAAACAAAAACCCAGGACCAGATGATATTAGTTCAGAGTTCTACCAGACCTTAAAAAAAAAAAAAAGACAATACCAGTAATCTTCAAAGTATTCCACAAAATAAAAAAAAAAGGAAGATTATACAGTTCATTGTATTAAGCCACACATTCACACTTATACCTAAACCACACAAGGACCAGAAAAAGAAAGAAGGCCTTAGTCCCATTTCACTTATGAATATCATTACCAAAACATTCAATAAAGTTCTAGCAAACAAAATCCTAAACACATCAAAACGATCATCCATCATCATCAAGTAGGCTTCATCTCAGGCATGCAGGGATGCTTCAATATACAGAAATTCATCAACATAATCCACAATATAAACAAACTGAAAGAAAAAGAAAACAAGATTATCTCATAGATGCTGAGAAAGCATTTGTCAAAACTCAACACCCTTTCATGGTAAAAATCTTGGAAAATCAGGAATTGAAGGGTCATACCTAAACATTGTAAAAACAGTATACAGAAAATCAGTAGCCAACATCAAACTAAATGGAGAGAAACTTGAAGCAATCCCACTAAAATCAGGAAAAGGAAAGGCTACCCACTCTCTCCCTACCTATATAATATCGTACTTGAAGTTCTAGCCAGAGCAATTTGACAACAAAATGAGAAGAAAGTGACCCGTCCAGTGGGTCCAGTTATTCAGGGTCCCGAAGAGGCCTTCCACCTGTGTATCAATGGGGGCGAAGAGAAGAAGGAGAGTAAGCAAATGTTCTGTTGTCAAGGTCTCATTTATTGGGGTGAACATTACAGCTTTTAAGGCTTTCAGGTAGGGAGAGTGTCTTTGTGAAACACAAAGGATGGAGGGAGGAGGGCATATCAGCAGCGATAGCAGAAGGTGAAGAGGTCATGCGATGGAGACACTGGAGTGTCTGGTGTTTGCTCAGACTGAAACATCCTGTGAAAGTTATCTTTCTGTGCCTTAAATTCATGGGAGCTGCTTTTGTCCAACAATATCAAGGCTTTGTGGTAGTCATTTCAAGGTTGAACATCTGTGGCCATTCAGGCAAGAGTCACATAGCCACTTTGAGTCATATAGTCACAAAGTGGCCAGGCACAAATCCAATACGGCTCCCTACAACAAAGTATAAAATTTGGAAAAGAAGTGAAAATATCACTATTTCAATATGATATTATACTTAAGAGACCAAAAAATTCCAAAAGAGAACTCATAAACCTCATAAACAATTTAAAAAAAAATGGCTGGTTATAAAATTAACTCAAACAATTCAGTAGCCTTCCACTACTCAAAGGATAAACAGGTTGAGAAAGAAATTAGAGAAATGACACCCTTCAGGATAATCACAAATAATATAAAATACCTTGGGTGACTCTAACCAAGCAAGTGAAAGATCTGTATGACAAGAACTTCCAGACTCTGAAGAAAAGTTGAAGCTATCAGAAGATCTCAGATCTCCCTTGCTTATGGACTGTCAGGATTAATATTGTAAAAATGGTCATTTGCTGATGGGAATCTATGGATTCATGGAATCACCATCAAAATTCCAACTCGGCTTTTCATAGAGTTAGGAAGAGCAATTTGAAAATTAATTTGGAATAAGAAGCCCAGTATACTGAAAACTATTCTCAACAATAAAAGAACTCCTGGAGGAATTACCATCCCTAAACTCCAGCTGTATTACATAGCAATGGTGATAAAAACTATATGGTTTTGGTACTGATACAGGCAGATAGATCAGTGGAATAGAACTGAAGACCCTGAAATGCACTCAAACACTTATGGTAACTTCATGTTTGACAAAGTACCTAAAACCAACCAGTGGCAAAAAAGTCAGCATTTTCAATAAATGGTTCAACTGGAGATCATCAAGTAGAGGAATGTAAACTGATCCATTCTTATCACCTTGTATGAAGTTCAGTTCCTCAAGAACTACCACATAAAACCAGATACACATAAACTAATAGAAAAAAAGTGGGAACATGCCTGGAGCACATGGGCAGACAGGAAAAATTCTGAACAGAACACCAGAGGCTTATTCTCTAAGACTAAGAATTGACAAATGGAACCTCATAAATTTACATAGTTTCTGTAAAGCAAAGGATACTGTCATTAGAACAAAACACCAACCAACCAATTGGAAAAAAAATTTACCAATCCACTTCTGAAAGATGCTAATATCCAATATAAACAAAGAACACAAGAAGGTAGAATCCAAAGAACAAAAAGCTCTATTTAAAAAATGTAGTACATAGCTAAAAGTAGAATTCTGAACTGTGGAATATCAATTGGCCAATAAATACTTAAAGAAATGTTCGACATCGTTAGTCCTCAGTAAAATGCAAATCTAAACATCCCTGAGATTTCACATCACACCAGTCAGAATGGGTAAGATCAAAAACCCAGGTGACAACAGATGCTGGCAAGGATGTAGAGAAAGTAGGACACTCCTCCATTGTTGTTGGCATAGCAAGCTGGTGCAATCATTGTGGAAATTAGTTTGGTGGTTTCTTAAAAAATTGGACATAGTAGGACCTGAGGACCCAGCTATATCACTTTGGGCATAGGCGCAAAAAAAAAAAATGCTTCACTACGTTCATAGCAGCCTTATTTATAATACCCAGAGCTGGAAAGAACCCTGATGTCCTTCAACAGGGTAATGGATTCAGAAAATATGGTACATTTACACAATGGAATACTACCTAGCTATTAAAAACAATGACTTCATTAAATTCTTAGGCAAATGGATGAAACTAGAAAATATCCTGAGTGTGGTAATCCAGTCACTAAAGAATGCCCATGGTATACCTCACTCATAAGTGGATATTAGCCAAAAAGCTTAGGAGATCTGATATAATTCACAGACCCCATGAAACTGAAGAAGAAGAAAGACTAAAGCGTGTCTGTCTTGTATACTTCAGTTCTTCTTAGAAGAAGAAAAAAATACTCACAGGAGGATATATGGAGACAAACTGTGGAGCAGATACTGAATAAAAGGCAATCTAGAGATTGCCCCATTTGACAATCCATCCCATACACAGCCAAACAATATTGTAGATGCAAAGAAGTGCATCCTGACAGGAGCTTGATATAGCTGTCTCCTGAAAGGCTCTGCCAGACCTTGACAAATACAGAAGTGAATGCCTGCAGCCAACCTTTGAACTGAGAATGGTGCCCCCAATGGAGGAGTTAGAGAACATACTGAAGGAGCTGAAGGAGTTTGGATCCCCATAAGAAGAACAGCAATATCAACCAACCAAAACCTCAGAGCTCCCAGGGACTAAACCACCATCACAAAAGTACACAGGGATGGACCTATGGCTCCAACTATCTATGTAGCAGATGATGGCCTTGTCAGGCATCACTGGGAGAAGAGACTCTTGATCCTATCAAGGCTTGATTCCTAAGTGTAGGGAAATGTCAGCACAGGGGATGGGAGGGGAGTGGTGGGGGAGCACGGTCACAGAAGCAGGAGAGAGAGTGTTTTTCTGGAGGGGAAACAAGAAAGGGAGTAACATTTGAAATGTAAACATAAAATATCCAATTAAAGAAAAATGTAAAAAAAATAAGCAAGAAAAAGTAACTTAGAAAATGCAAAATTAGCAGCTCTCTGCTCCCAAACCCCGTGGGAGAGAGACCTCACCGCCTGATCAGGTGGGGACTCCTGAGGCTGCAGAGCGGAGGAGACCACCAACACTGCCCACCCCTGCCCACATCCCTGGCCCAAGAGGCAACTGTATAAGGCCTATGGGTTCCTGTAGGGGAGGGCCCAGGAGCGGCAGGACCCCTGCGCCTGAGACACCGCCGGAACCTGAAGGAAACAGACCAGATAAACAGTTCTCTGCACCCAAATCCCATGGGAGGGAGAGCTAAACCTTCAGAGAGGCAGACATGCCTGGGAAACCAGAAGAGACTGCACTCTGTGCACATCCAGATGCCAGAGGAAAACACCAAACGTCATCTGGAACCCTGGTGCACGGAGGCTCCCGGAAAGAGCGGCGCAGATCTTCCCGGTTGCTGCCGCCGCGGAGAGGACTTAGGCAGTACCCCACGAGCAAACTTGAGCCTTGGAACCACAGGTAGGACCAACTTTTCCCCTGCAAGAAACCTGCCTGGTGAACTCAAGACACAGGCCCACAGGAACAGCTGAAGACCTGTAGAGAGGAAACACTACACGCCCGAAAGCAGAACACTCTGTCCCCATAACTGGCTGAAAGAAAACAGGAAAATAGGTCTACAGCACTCCTGACACACAGGCTTATAGGACAGTCTAGCCACGGTCAGAAATAGCATAACAAAGTAACACTAGAGATAATCTGATGGCGAGAGGCAAGCGCAGGAACCCAAGCAACAGAAACCAAGACTACATGGCATCATTGGAGCCCAATTCTCCCACCAAAGCAAACACGGAATATCCAAACACACCAGAAAAGCAAGATCTAGTTTCAAAATCATATTTGATGATGATGCTGGAGGACTTCAAGAAAGACATAAAGAACTCCCTTAGAGAACAAGTAGAAGCCTACAGAGAGGAATCGCAAAAATCCCTGAAAGAATTCCATGAAAACACAATCAAACAGTTGAAGGAATAAAAAATGGAAATAGAAGCAATCAAGAAAGAACACATGGAAACAACGCTGGACATAGAAAATCAAAAGAAGAGACAAGGAGCTGTAGATACAAGCTTCACCAACAGAATACAAGAGATGGAAGAGAGAATCTCAGGAGCAGAAGATTCCATAGAAATCATTGACTCAACTGTCAAAGATAATGTAAAGCTGAAAAAGCTACTGGTCCAAAACGTACAGGAAATCCAGGACTCAATGAGAAGATCAAACCTAAGGATAATAGGTATAGAAGAGAGTGAAGACTCCCAGCTCAAAGGACCAGTAAATATCTTCAACAAAATCATAGAAGAAAACTTCCCTAACCTAAAAAAAGAGATACCCATAGACATACAAGAAGCCTACAGAACTCCAAATAGATTGGACCAGAAAAGAAACACCTCCCGTCACATAATTGTCAAAACACCAAACGCACAAAATAAAGAAAGAATATTAAAAGCAGTAAGGGAAAAAGGTCAAGTAACATATAAAGGCAGACCTATCAGAATCACACCAGACTTTTCGCCAGAAACTATGAAGGCCAGAAGATCCTGGACAGATGTCATACAGACCCTAAGAGAACACAAATGCCAGCCCAGGTTACTGTATCCTGCAAAACTCTCAATTAACATAGATGGAGAAACCAAGATATTCCATGACAAAACCAAATTTACACAATATCTTTCTACAAATCCAGCACTACAAAGGATAATAAAGGGTAAAGCCCAACATAAGGAGGCAAGATATACCCTAGAAGAAGCAACTAATCATCTTGGCAACAAAACAAAGAGAAGAAAAGCACACAAACATAACCTCACATCCAAATATGAATATAACAGGAAGCAATAATCACTATTCCTTAATATCTCTCAACATCAATGGCCTCAACTCCCCAGTAAAAAGACATAGATTAACAAACTGTATACGCAATGAGGACCCTGTATTCTGCTGCCTACAGGAAACACACCTCAGAGACAAAGACAGACACTACCTCAGAGTGAAAGGCTGGAAAACAACTTTCCAAGCAAATGATCAGAAGAAGCAAGCTGGAGTAGCCATTCTAATATCAAATAAAATCAATTTTCAATTAAAAGTCATCAAAAAAGATAAGGAAGGACACTTCATATTCATCAAAGGAAAAATCCACCAAGATGAACTCTTAATCCTCATCTTCGTTTGGTTAATATTCAAGTGTGAAATTTCTAGGCTTGAAAGTAAAATGATGCTATCTGGTGCTGGATAGAGGAGCCTTATTTTTTATTATGGCAGCTTGCTATTTTTGTAACATGGTGATTTGGTTGAACACAATAAAGTACAGTAGTAACTGAAAAAAAATGAAGGGGGGGGGCTTCCCAACATCATAACTTTGCAGCTAATGTACTTTAATGCCAAGTAGATGTCATATTTCACAGCTGTTCCTAAAAGTTTTTTGAACAGAAACATGAGACAAATATAAAACTAAATTCACAAATCTTGACTTTTACTCTCAAGATCAAGCATTGTAAGTTCAAGGATACCTGGCAACTCAAGAATTGATCTGTGGCTCACAGCAAGTCATGTGGCACACAGAGGCAAAGCCCATGTAGACAGATGACAGGATACAGCAGATGACAAGAGAATATGACTACAAGCATGTCAGCCATTACTGTTAGGAAGGATGCAGAGACACAGCCAGGGTATACTTTTATATTGATTCAGTTTCCTTTATCTTTTTCAACCTTCCTTATGGTTCACCCATCTTGGTTAGCTTGTCAACCTTAATCCCATTTTCTTTTACAAATCCTGAGTTTCCTCTTTTCAGGTATTCATATGGGCAAAGGGAACAAAATGAAAGCAGAATTTCCTAATTCACTTCATGGTGTCAAGAAGAACAGTTTAAAAATCTGATTTTCTTTGGAACTGTTGACTGTGCTTTGAATGTAGTTCACTGGTTACTACGTGAGACGTGGGAAAGTCATGTGTTTCAACAGACTGGCTGGAAGCTTACACACTGGCTATAAGGCATTCAGGTTATAACCCGGTTTTTCCCACTTACCTTGGCTTTGCCATCCTGGGCTGACATATAGCCCACGCACATGCTCTCTGTACTGTGGCTCCACAGAAATTCCACTGTGTGAACAAGAACACAAATAGGCACATTCACATTCAGAGATGGACAATAAATCTTTGTGTTTTTAATAGAACAGTTAAAGATAGCTTTATTTTTAACACTCATTCCCTACTTTCCATTTGCTCCTTCATAAATGTCAAAATGATTTAGTGCTCAAAGCTGTAATGCCATTTACTGTGAAATGAAAAACGTATTTCTTTCTTGTCAGAACTTATGATTATTACATGTAAAATAAATGCTCACAGTTGAACTTAGAAAAAAAAAGAAAATGCAAAATTATATTTCTTAAATAAATTTCATCCTAAATTAAAAAAAGGCAGGAAAAACATGTGGTACAGAATTAAGCAAAGATTTCCAACAGAGGCATCTCACAATAGCTGAGAAATACTTACAGAAATGTTGAGTAGCTTAAGTTCATCAGGGAAATGCAACTCCAAACAACCTTGAGATTTCATCTTGTGCCAATCAAAATGGCTAAGATCAAAAACTCAAACGACAGCACATACTGGCAAGGATGTGGGACTTATGATGGAATTTTAAACTTGTAGAACAACTCTGCATATCAATAAGGTGCTTTCTCAGAAATTTGACAGAAGCTCTGCCTGAAGACCCAGCTATATTCTCCTGAGCATATACCTAAAAGATTATATACCATACTACAATGACAAATGCTCCATTATGTTTGTATCTGCCTTATTCATAATAGCAAGAAGGTGGAAGCAACATAGAAGTCCCTCATCTGAAGTTTGGATTCAGAAAATGTGGGTCATTTACACAATGGGATATACTATTCAGCTATTAAAAATGAAGACATCATGAAGGTTGTAGGTAAATGGATGGAACTGAAAAATATCATCTCGAGTGGGTTAACCCAGGCCCAAAACTCATGCATGGTATGTACTCACTGATAAGTCGATAATAGCCATAAAGTACAGAATAACTATGATACAACTCACAGAATGTAAGAAGTTTAACAAGAAGGAAGGCCCAAATGAAGATGATTCATTCCCAATTAGAAGGGTGTACGAAATACTCATGGAAGAAAGAGGGAGGTATGGAACTGAATGATATACAGGGCAGGGGTGGGGCAGAAAGGGAAAATGATATAGGGGGAAAAACAGCTGAGAAGCCCTGAGTGCCAGAAGAATAAATTGAAATACCCAACTTTTGCTGGTGGGAGATCGGGTGACCCTATAAAAAGTCCTAGAGACCTGGGATATGAGAGACTTTCAGGACTCAATATTGATGACCTTACCAAAATGTTCAACAGTGCAGAGAGCGAACCTGAAGAGACCACTTCCAGTATATAGACAGGGCCACCAGAAGAGGGACCAGGTTATAAACCCACTGTCAAAATTTCTAACTCAGAATTGTTTCTGTCTAAAAGAAATACCAGAAGAGAAAGGGAACAGAGACTAAAGGAAAATCTGTTAAGTGACAGCCCAACTTGGGACCCATCTAATGGGTGGGCACCAAAATCTGACACTATTACTGATGCTATTATGTGCTTGCAGGCAGGGGCCTAGCATAGCCTAGCATGAGTGAGATTCTATAACCACAACTGATTGAGATGGTTGCAGATGTTTAGTCAACCATTAGAAGAAGGCCAGGCACTCCTATGGAAGAGTTAGGGGAAGGATTGAAGGAGCTGAAGGGGATTGCAACCCCATAGGAAGACCAATAGTCTCACCAACCCAGACCCTTAGGATCTTTGAGAGACTAAGCCACCAATCCTAGAGGATACAAGGCCTGGTCCAAGCGCCATGCCACATGTATAGCAGACGACTGCCTAGTCTGGATGGCCTAAGTGGGAGAGGTTATACCTAATTCTGCAAACACTTGAGTCTTGAGGCAAGGGGGATTCCTTGGGGGTTGGACAGGGGAAGCATTCTGTCAGAGGCAGAGGGGAGGGTGATTAGGAAGAACTGTCGGTGAGAGGAACAGGGAGGGGGCAATGTCTGGAATGTAAATAAATAAAATAATTAATTTTAAAAAAGAAGAAAGAACAGTGTTTATTTAGGATTACTGTTGCAGGTTATTCCATTTCAAGTGGCATGATCTTGACACACAACATCCTATCCAGTCAAAAGCAGAGAGACATGAGTGCATGTGTGCTTGCGGTTTGTCTTTTGATTAGCTTAATTTCTTTACCTCTATACAGTTCTGGCTCCCCTGCAGAGTTAACAGTGCTATGCTCTGTTAGCTAGATCCTCTTACACCGATGAAGTGTCAAAATCATCTACAGAAGACTTGCCCACTTGCTAACACAATGTAGAAAATCCTTCATTCAGACTTTATTCCCAAGCAAATCAAGAGTGCATAAAAATGACAAAGCTAACCATCACAGATAGATAGTAAGGAGGTTTATAAGACCTACTCTAGACAGGTCTTCCTGGTTGCTGCCGCTGCAGATAGCCCCTGGGCAGTACCCCACGAGCGAACCTGAGCCTCGGGACCACAGGTAAGACCAAATTTTCTGCTGCAAGAAAGCTGCCTGGTGAGCTTGGGACACACGGAAGCAGAATTTCTCTAGGACCGGGCACGTTCTGTATTTACCGGAAGTCCCACACCCGCGGATCCCAGCCCGCAGCAGCTCTCTGCTCTAAGACCCGGTGAGAGAGAGACCCAACCGCCTGGTCAGGTGGGCACTCCTGAGGCTGCAGAGCGGAAGAGACCACCAACACTGCTCACCCCTGCCCACATCCCTGGCCCAAGAGGAAACTGTATAAGGCCTCTGGGCTCCCGTGGGGGAGGGCCCAGGAGCGGCAGGACACCTGCCTGAGACACTGCCAGAAACTGAAAGAAACAGACTGGATAAACAGATCTCTGCACCCAAATCCTGTGGGAGGGAGAGCTAAACCTTCAGAGAGGCAGACATGCCTGGGAAACCAGAAGAGACTGCTCCCTGCACACACATCTCGGACGCCAGAGGAAAAAGCCAAAGACCATCTGGAACCCTGGTGCACTGAAGCTCCCGGAAGGGACGGCACAGGTCTTCCTGGTTGCTGCCACTGCAGAGAGCCCCTGGGCAGCACCCCACGAGCGAACTTGAGCCTCGGGACCACATGTAAGACCAAATTTTCTGCTGCAAGAAAGCTGCCTGGTGAACTCAAGACACAGGCCCACAGGAACAGCTGAAGACCTGTAGAGAGGAAAAACTAAACGCCCTAAAGCAGAACACTCTGTCCCCATAACTGACTGAAAGAGAGGAAAACAGGTCTACAGCACTCCTGACACACAGGCTTATAGGACAGTCTAGCCACTGTCAGAAATAGCAGAACAAAGTAACACTAGAGATAATCTGATGGCGAGAGGCAAGCGCAGGAACCCAAGCAACAGAAACCAAGACTACATGCCATCATCGGAGCCCAATTCCCCCACCAAAACAAACATGGAATATCCAAACACACCAGAAAAGCAAGATCTAGTTTCAAAATCATATTTGATTATGATGCTGGAGGACTTCAAGAAAGACATGAACACACTTAGGGAAACACAGGAAAACATTAATAAACAAGTAGAAGCCTACAGAGAGGAATCGCAAAAATCCCTGAAAGAATTCCAGGAAAACACAATCAAACAGTTGAAGGAATTAAAAATGGAAATAGAAGCAATCAAGAAAGAACACATGGAAACAACCCTAAATATAGAAAACCAAAAGAAGAGACAAGGAGCTGTAGATACAAGCTTCACCAACAGAATACAAGAGATGGAAGAGAGAATCTCAGGAGCAGAAGATTCCATAGAAATCATTGACTCAACTGTCAAAGATAATGCAAAGCGGAAAAAGATACTGGTCCAAAACATAAAGGAAATCCAGGACTCAATGAGAAGATCAAACCTAAGGATAATAGGTATAGAAGAGAGTGAAGACTCCCAGCTCAAAGGACCAGTAAATACCTTCAACAAAATCATAGAAGAAAACTTCCCTAACCTAAAAAAAGAGATACCCATAGACATACAAGAAGCCTACAGAACTCCAAATAGATTGGACCAGAAAAGAAACACCTCCCGTCACATAATTGTCAAAACACCAAACGCACAAAATAAAGAAATATTAAAAGCAGTAAGGGAAAAAGGTCAAGTAACATATAAAGGGAGACCTATCAGAATCACACCAGACTTCTCGCCAGAAACTATGAAGGCCAGAAGATCCTGGACTGATGTCATACAGACCCTAAGAGAACACAAATGCCAGCCCAGGTTACTGTATCCTGCAAAACTCTCAATTAACATTGATGGAGAAACCAAGATATTCCATGACAAAACCAAATTTACACAATATCTTTCTACCAATCCAGCACTACAAAGGATAATAAATGGTAAAGCCCAACATAAGGAGGCAAGCTATACCCTAGAAGAAGCAAGAAACTAATCGTCTTGGCAACAAAACAAAGAGAATGAAAGCACACAAACATAACCTCACATCCAAATATGAATATAAAGGGAAACAATAATCACTATTCCTTAATATCTCTCAATATCAATGGCCTCAACTCCCCAATAAAAAGACATAGATTAACATACTGGATACGGAACAAGGACCCTGCATTCTGCTGCCTACAGGAAATACACCTCAGAGACAAAGACAGATACTACCTCAGAGTGAAAGGCTGGAAAACAACTTTCCAAGCAAATGGTCAGAAGAAGCAAGCTGGAGTAGCCATTCTAATATCAAATAAAATCAATTTCCAACTAAAAGTCATCAAAAAAGATAAGGAAGGACACTTCATATTCATCAAAGGAAAAATCCACCAAGATGAACTCTCAATCCTAAATATCTATGCCCCAAATACAAGGGCACCTACATACGTAAAAGAAACCTTACTAAAGATCAAAACAGACATTGCAATTCACACAATAATAGTGGGAGATTTCAACACCCCACTCTCATCAATGGACTGATCATGGAAACAGAAATTAAACAGAGATGTAGACAGACTAAGAGAAGTCATGAGCCAAATGGACTTAACGGATATTTATAGAACATTCTATCCTAAAGCAAAAGGATATACCTTCTTCTCAGCTCCTCATGGTACTTTCTCCAAAATTGACCATATAATTGGTCAAAAAACGGGCCTCAACAGGTACAGAAAGATAGAAATAATCCCATGCGTGCTATCGGACCACCACGGCCTAAAACTGGTCTTCAATAACAATAAGGGAAGAATGCCCACATATACATGGAAATTGAACAATGCTCTACTCAATGATAACCTGGTCAAGGAAGAAATAAAGAAAGAAATTAAAAACTTTTTAGAATTTAATGAAAATGAAGATACAACATACTCAAACTTATGGGACACAATGAAAGCTGTACTAAGAGGAAATCTCATACCGCTGAGTGCCTGCAGAAAGAAACAGGAAAGAGCATATGTCAGCAGCTTGACAGCACACCTAAAAGCTCTAGAACAAAAAGAAGCAAATACACCCAGGAGGAGTAGAATTCAGGAAATAATCAAACTCAGAGCTGAAATCAACCAAGTAGAAAAAAAAAGGACCATAGAAAGAATCAACAGAACCAAAAGTTGGTTCTTTGAGAAAATCAACAAAATAGATAAACCCTTAGCCAGACTAACGAGAGGACACAGAGAGTGCAACCAAATTAACAAAATCAGAAATGAAAAGTGAGACATAACTACAGATTCAGAGGAAATTCAAAAAATCATCAGATCTTACTATAAAAACCTATATTCAACAAAAATTGAAAATCTTCAGGAATTGGACAATTTCCTAGACAGATACCAGGTATCGAAGTTAAATCAGGAACAGATAAACCAGTTAAACAACCCCATAACTCCTATGGAAATAGAAGCAGTCATTAAAGGTCTCCCAACCAAAAAGAGCCCAGGTCCAGACGGGTTTAGTGCAGAATTCTAACAAACCTTCATAGAAGACCTCCTACCAATATTATCCAAACTATTCCACAAAATTGAAACAGATGGAGCCCTACCGAATTCCTTCTACGAAGCCACAATTACTCTTATACCTAAACCACACAAAGACACAACAAAGAAAGAGAACTTCAGACCAATTTCCCTTATGAATATCGACGCAAAAATACTCAATAAAATTCTGGCAAACCGAATTCAAGAGCACATCAAAACAATCATCCACCATGATCAAGTAGGCTTCATCCCAGGCATGCAGGGATGGTTTAATATACGGAAAACCATCAACGTGATCCATTATATAAACAAGCTGAAAGAACAGAACCACATGATCATTTCATTAGATGCTGAGAAAGCATTTGACAAAATTCAAAACCCCTTCATGATAAAAGTCCTGGAAATAGGAATTCAAGGCCCATACCTAAACATAGTAAAAGCCATATACAGCAAACCAGTTGCTAACATTAAACTAAATGGAGAGAAACTTGAAGCAATCCCACTAAAATCAGGGACTAGACAAGGCTGCCCACTCTCTCCCTACTTATTCAATATAGTTCTTGAAGTTCTAGCCAGAGCAATCAGACAACAAAAGGAGATCAAGGGGATACAGATCGGTAAAGAAGAGGTCAAAATATCACTATTTGCAGATGACATGATAGTATATTTAAGTGATCCCAAAAGTTCCACCAGAGAACTACTAAAGCTGATAAACAACTTCAGCAAAGTGGCTGGGTATAAAATTAACTCAAATAAATCAGTTGCCTTCCTCTATACAAAAGAGAAACAAGCCGAGAAAGAAATTAGGGAAACGACACCCTTCATAATAGACCCAAATAATATAAAGTACCTCGGTTTGACTTTAACCAAGCAAGTAAAAGATCTGTACAATAAGAACTTCAAGACTCTGAGGAAAGAAATTGAAGAAGACCTCAGAAGATGGAAAGATCTCCCATGCTCATGGATTGGCAGGATTAATATAGTAAAAATGGCCATTTTACCAAAAGCGATCTACAGATTCAATACAATCCCCATCAAAATACCAATCCAATTCTTCAAAGAGTTAGACAGAACAATTTGCAAATTCATCTGGAATAACAAAAAACCAGGATAGCTAAAGCTATCCTCATCAATAAAAGGACTTCAGGGGGAATCACTATCCCTGAACTCAAGCAGTATTACAGAGCAATAGTGATAAAAACTGCATGGTATTGGTACAGAGACAGACAGATAGACCAATGGAATAGAATTGAAGACCCAGAAATGAACCCACACACCTATGGTCACTTGATTTTTGACAAAGGAGCCAAAACCATCCAATGGAAAAAAGATAGCATTTT
Source organism: Rattus norvegicus (assembly GCF_021556685.1). Taxonomy (NCBI): domain Eukaryota; kingdom Metazoa; phylum Chordata; class Mammalia; order Rodentia; family Muridae; genus Rattus; species Rattus norvegicus. The sequence goes on along the minus strand of NC_141538.1, from coordinate 4,577,535 downwards.
CAGCAAATGGTGCTGGTTCAACTGGAGGGCAACATGTAGAAGAATGCAGATCGATCCATGCTTATCACCCTGTACAAAGCTTAAGTCCAAGTGGATCAAGGACCTCCACATCAAACCAGACACACTCAAACTAATAGAAGAAAAACTAGGGAAGCATCTGGAACACATGGGCACTGGAAAAAATTTCCTGAACAAAACACCAATGGCTTATGCTCTAAGATCAAGAATCGACAAATGGGATCTCATAAAACTGCAAAGCTTCTGTAAGGCAAAGGACACTGTGGTTAGGACAAAACGGCAACCAACAGATTGGGAAAAGATCTTTACCAATCCTACAACAGATAGAGGCCTTATATCCAAAATATACAAAGAACTCAAGAAGTTAGACCGCAGGGAAACAAATAACCCTATTAAAAAATGGGGTTCAGAGCTAAACAAAGAATTCACAGCTGAGGAATGCCGAATGGCTGAGAAACACCTAAAGAAATGTTCAACATCTTTAGTCATAAGGGAAATGCAAATCAAACCAACCCTGAGATTTCACCTCACACCAGTGAGAATGGCTAAGATCAAAAACTCAGGTGACAGCAGATGCTGGCGAGGATGTGGAGAACGAGGAACACTCCTCCATTGTTGGTGGGATTGCAGATTGGTAAAACCATTCTGGAAATCAGTCTGGAGGTTCCTCAGAAAATTGGACATTGAACTGCCTGAGGATCCAGCTATACCTCTCTTGGGCATATACCCAAAAGATGCCTCAACATATAAAAGAGACACGTGCTCCACTATGTTCATCGCAGCCTTATTTATAATAGCCAGAAACTGGAAAGAACCCAGATGCCCTTCAACAGAGGAATGGATACAGAAAATGTGGTACATCTACACAATGGAATATTACTCAGCTATCAAAAACAACGAGTTTATGAAATTCGTAGGCAAATGGTTGGAACTGGAAAATATCATCCTGAGTGAGCTAACCCAATCACAGAAAGACATACATGGTATGCACTCATTGATAAGTGGCTATTAGCCCAAATGCTTGAATTACCCTAGATCCCTAGAACAAACAAAACTCAAGACGGATGATCAAAATGTGAATGCTTCACTCCTTCTTTAAATGAGGAAAAAGAATACCCTTGGCAGGGAAGGGAGAGGCAAAGATTAAAACAGAGACTTAAGGAACACCCATTTAGAGCCTGCCCCACATGTGGTCCATACATATACAGCCACCCAATTAGACAAGATGGATGAAGCAAAGAAGTGCAGACCGACAGGAGCCGGATGTAGATCGCTCCTGAGAGACACAGCCAGAATACAGCAAATACAGAGGCGAATGCCAGCAGCAAACCACTGAACTGAGAATAGGTCCCCTATTGAAGGAATCAGAGAAAGAACTGGAAGAGCTTGAAGGGGCTCGAGACCCCAAAAGTACAACAATGCCAAGCAACCAGAGCTTCCAGGGACTAAGCCACTACCTAAAGACTATACATGGACTGACCCTGGACTCTGACCCCATAGGTAGCAATGAATATCCTAGTAAGAGCACCAGTGGAAGGGGAAGCCCTGGGTCCTGCTAAGACTGAACCCCCAGTGAACTAGTCTATGGGGGGAGGGCGGCAATGGGGGGAGGGTTGGGAGGGGAACACCCATAAGGAAGGGGAGGGGGGAGGGGGATGTTTGCCCGGAAACCGGGAAAGGGAATAACACTCGAAATGTATATAAGAAATACTCAAGTTAATAAAATAAAAAAATAATATTCTGTTATGCTTACAGAAAAGACTCTAGCATAACTGTCCTCTGAGAGGCTCTACCCAGCAGCTGACTGAAGAAGATGAAGATGTCCACAGTCAAACACTGGACAGAGGTTGGTACCCCTTATTGAAAAGTTGGGGAAAGATTGAAGGCCCTGAAGGGGATAGGAATCCCACAGGAAGACCAACAGTGCCTACTAACCTGGACCCTTGGAGCTTTCAGAGACTGAGAATCAACTAAAGAGCCTACATGGACAGGGTTGAGCGCCACTCCTCTCCCTGCACATACGGAGGAGAGGGCTGCCTCAGCGGAAGAAGAGGCACCTCATCCCGCAAAGACTTAATGTGTCAGGTTGGGAGATACATATGGGTTCTACCCTCTCAGAGACAAGTGGAAGGGAGATAGGGGAGTGACTCTGTGAGGACAGGGGATCAGAAAGAGAGCAAATCAGAAGATACAGATATTTGCATTGTGTGTGATTCATGGGAGTAGCAAAATTATAGATACAAAGTTAGAATAAAGACAATTTTATGGTTGGGGTCACAACAACCAGAGAACATAAGAAAATATGCCACAACATGAATCAACAGCATTAGGAAGGTTGAAAACTACTTTAAAATTTAAGGTTGTTGCTAGGTAGCCTAAGAATCAGGTTATAATTTTGTTTGTGATCCTTGAATATATAGCTTTTTGATCATAAAGATTTAGAGAATCAAGTTCTAGTTGATATAATACCTGAAAGTATAAAGATTTTTGTTTGGTTGACTTCACTGATTAAGATCCTTGACGATTTCATACACACATATACATACCTGCCCACACATACATGCACACACATACACAACACACATAGACAAACACATGTATACGCATACACATACACAGGCACACAGATACACATACACAGGCATACAGACACACACACACACACACACACACACACACACACCCTGCATTCTGATATATTTTCACTCCCCTATCCTTATCTCCATCTCATACCGATCAACTCTATTCCTCCTCGTTCATCTCCTTCCTAGATCCATAACTTACCCTTCGTTTTTTGATCTATTTGGTTTAATTAGGACCATATGTTTGACAACTTGATTGGAGCTATTCACTTAACCCTGTTTATCAGTGATAGATGCATAAGTCTAGTGAGAAGTGGGACAGTCTGATGTCCTTATCCATAGCCCGACTGTTGATGTACACATTCATGTGCAGACCTTTATTATTCTACTTTCTTAATTTAATTCTTCACAAATTGCTACCTCCCCCCAAAAAAAGTAAATAAAAAATTGTGAAGAGTAAAAAAAAAAAAAAGACCTACTCTATTATTTTTAATTGTGTGAATGTATGCATATGCATGTAGGTAGGTGTATGAACATGATTATGCAGATGCCCACCGAGACTAGATTATAGCATCAGTTATCTTGGAGATGGAATTATAAGAAGCTTTTTAACTACTTGACCTTGGGCTCTGTGTAAAAGCAGTATGCACTGCTAATTGCTGAAGCATCTCTCTACCCTGACAGTGGCAAGTTTAATACATGCATTTTCACTCAAGTATATTATATAGTTTGTATTTGCTATCCATCTCCTTTCTGTCCTCTCCCTGCCAATTACCTACCTTCCTTTCCCTAGCCTAACTTGGCTTCCTGGGTTCTTTCTGTTATCTCCATATCATCATCTGTCATCTCACAACTGAGCTGACAAAGCTCACATACTCTGGCTTCCTACTGTGTTCCCTCAAATTCCCCAATGACTTAAATCATAGCAATTCATGGTTTCTATCAATTTTCATGAGTATAATCAAACCTAAAATCTTTAACTTATGCTGTATTAACTACAAAGTGGATTTGGAGAGAAAGCTCAATGGCAAAGTGCTTGTCAAGTAAGCATGAAACTCTGACTTCCAATACCAGAACCCACATTAAAAAAATAAATAAATACCAGGACTTTTGCCATGTCTAATCCTCATGTTGAGAATTCAGAGGCAGGTTTATGGTATTAACACCAGTCAGTAAGCTTAGACTACTTGGTGAGGTCCAGGCTAGTGAGAGAATTGAGACACATCTCAAAAACTAAGATGGCAATATGACTGAGCATGTAAGGTACTTGTAAGCCTGTAGCTTGTGATGAGCTAGTCTATTTTTCAAGTATGAAGTGAACCTAAATGTTAACTTTTGCCACAACTATTTTCTAGATCTACTACAAACTCTTAGTCTTCCTAGAAAGTCAGATAAAATTTTATATATTTTGCGGCTGCAGAAAGAGATTTTGTGTGGTTAAACTGTACAAATTCACTGGAGGTATAAGTAATGAGTTGGGTATACCTCCACATCAGAGAGTCCCTCAGAAAACTAACTCCTTCCCTTGTGATTAGTCTGCCCTTCACCCTCAGCCCCACAAATTGCATCATCTAACTCTGTTAATAAAACAATGCAAAATGGTCCTGATTATAACACTAGTATTATTATTTTTGGCCAAATGCTCTGTCAGGGACCCTGCTTAAGTTAGTGTTATATTGAAGAAAAGAAACTGTTCAAAGATTGAATAATATTTCTCCTCTGTCTCTATAAACAACCAGTCCTGAATTAGTGAGGTTGTGCCATGCTCTGCTGCAGTAACATTTAACTTCAAAGTTTCATTTGTTTGAGAAAAACAACGTCTAACCTGTCGAACTGAGCAATGCAAGTGTCTAACACAAATTAATGGAGTCTTCATTCTACCACTCTATTAAAGTCTACCTAAACAAATTTCATCAGCATGTCTGCACCTTCTTAAAAACTGGCTTTTTCATCATGCCGACAGGAAAAAAGCAAGCGTGGTATATTCATCAAAGAAGAAATAATCCTCAAGTAAATACTTGAACACTAGAACATATACAACAAACACATGCAAGTTTCACTGCATGTATATATTATGTATGTGTGTGAACTCATGTTTATGCAAGTGAATGTTTGGAGTCAGGACAATAACTCTCCCTCACGTGCCATGCATCTAGTTTTGTGTGTGTGTGTGTATGTGTGTGTGTGTGTGTGTGTGTGTGTGTGTGTGTGTGTGCATGTGTGTGCTTTTTTTAGTTGTTGTGGTTGATGTTTTATTTTATTTTTGTGACAGGAGTTCTTTTGTTTTTCTTTGAGGCAGGGTCCCACTGTATAGCCAAGATGGTCTTGAACTCACAGAAATCAGTCTTCTTTGGCCTTCTAAGTGACGGATTCAAAGTCCTGGGCCACTCACACCAAGCATCCATCTAATTTTCTGACACAGTTTGCATCCCTGACCTGGAGATCACCAATTAGGTTAGACAAACTGCCTTTTCAGCTATGGGATCTACCTGCTTCTGCCTCCTAATGATTAGGATTACAGGCACATGCAAAAAAATCAACTTCATATATGTTCTTGGGATCAAATTCAAGTATTCAGACTTGCAAAGCAAATATTTTTCTGATTGAATTGTTCCCAGGCCCCCAAACACATGGCAACTGGGGATGAGCAATAAATTCTTGGTTACATCCAGTACAGCATGTTAAACTACAGAGTTGACTCTTGAAACTGGTATGCATCTCTCCAAGGTGCTTGTTTGAATGTAGCATTTAGACTAAGGAATCCTGCTTAAACAAAACAGAAATGCTGAACCATTCAAGCCAGGGCATCGGGAAAATGCAGATACGCTTATTAACCTCAACCATAGTCTTCCAGTACACTCCAGACACCTGGCAGATAAATAGTACTATGCTTTCCTCCACAGGCTTACTCACAGATTCTGTGTGTCACCTTTTACTGCTGAACTATGTTGCCTTTATAGTCCAAGGTTTTTATGTGGCTTATATCTTGGTCTATATGTTTATAATCATTACATTCTCACAAAATTTTGCTGCAACAAAATTTTAAAAAGTGCTTTGAAAATAAGTTCAAGGCCCTGGAATAATGGACTAATAGTTAAGAACACTTGCTGTACAATAATGAGGACAAGAGTTAAGATCTCAGCACCTGAAAAACAGGCAAGGTATCCTGTCTACAGCTGTAATGCCAGATCTGAGGAGGTGGCAATAAGGGAAACATGGAAGCTTAATGGCTTCTAGACTAAGAGGGAGTACATGAGGCCCAGGATCAGGAAGAGAACCTACTAAACAGAAAGAGTAATATATTCACACACTAATACCCTATTCTGCCCCTGAGTACACAGGCACACACACACACACACACACACACACACACACACACAAACACACACAGAAAGACACACACACATATAAATCAATTATTTAAATAAATAATCTTTAAAAAGAAAAGAGGTTCGCAACAAAATCAATGAAAAGTGGGAGTGAAAAGAATAGTAATACATCAAACTCCACCCAAACTAGGAGTAGGTACATTTGTTTGGAATAAGTGTAACACATTTTTCTGATTTAACATATGTTCCTAAGAAGCTAAGGAAGAGTAAAACAGGTGGTCCCCAATCCAGAAGTCTGTCCCAAAAGACAAAATTTAACCAAGGACAAGCAACATAACATATACCTGTAATCTCAGCACCCAGAAGAATGGCAAGTATGAAACAAAGTGGATTATATCAGATTCTACCTGAAAACAAACAGAACTTTAGACACATGTTAAGAGGAAACTTGACTACTCTAGGAACTATCAGAAAATGGTAGATCCGGAAACAGCAAAACAAAAAGTTCAAATGCAACTGCAGAAGTTAATGGAATAACAGGAATGCTCACTGAGCCACTGACAGATTAAGAGGAGCATGGGATGTATTTTAATCAGAATTTGAAAACTGCTTCTGAGGGCAGAGAAGAAATATTTTCTCCAGAAGGGTGAAGCATCTAGCAAAGACTTGGGATACAGTTATCATCCTGATGACTTGTCTTGAAAACATGAGGACCTGATTTTGATCCCTTACCCATGGTCCAGGTAAATGCCAGGCACAGTGCCACACACTTGTAATCCTAGTACAGGGTAGACAGAAACAGGAGATACATGGTACTCATTGTGAGCCAAAATAAAGGATTGAGGGGACTCCAAAAATACTGACACACCTGCTTGAAAGGGTTATTGAAAGACCCGGCTGACACTGTACAAAGAATTGATGAAGAAGTGTAAAGCCAAAGGGAAGTACCTTATCAGGTAAATTGCTGGTGCCAAAGCAAAGATATGATAAACTCACACCAAGGCTGCTGTGGAATTCAGCCAGTACCCTATCACAAGAGCCAACCCAGACAAGCCTCTTAAAGAAACAGACTTGAATGACCTCGGAACTGCAGTTGAGCTCCTATAATGCCCCTAGAATGTTTACCCATATCAGTCCCTTTCTGGTCCCGGAATAATATAAGTTTTTCTGGAACAATTTAAGAGGAACCCAAATTCCTAGATCCCCATCAATACAACTATCAGGCCCAGACGGGTTCTGCCTTATCTCCTTCATGTTATTCTTTTGGTGAGAAACAGGCCAGCCCAGGATCATCCTTTAGATTCTGGATGCAGCCTATGTACAAGTGCTCAAAAGAAAAAATAAATATTTTGGTGAGCCTATTGGTGTAACCTTAAACACTGATTTACATGGGCTTTCATAGAAAGGGTGCCTGGAAAGAAACACTCACACAGTGAAAAAGAGTGAAGTCCACAAAAAGACTTAATAGTGATAACCAAATTAAAATAACTGGTTTGAATGAGAAATTTCCCACACAGGCTCTTTTCTCTGAATACTTGGTCCTCAGTTAATCACACAGCCTTGCCAGTTTGAGAAAATATAACACTGGGGTGAGATTTGAGAGCCTCAATTCACTTTCTGTGTTTTTTTTTCTTCTGTCTCTCTCCCTCCCTCCCTTCTTCCCTTCCTCCTTCCTCCCTACTTCCTTTCCTCCCTCCTTCCCTACATCCCATTGCTGACATGCCTTCCACACCCTGTTCGAATCCAACTGTCAGGAATCATAAGCCAAACAGAAACTTTTTTCTTTAACTTGCTTTTGATTGTGATATTTTATCACAGGAGCAGAGAATAACTAATAAAAAAGATTTACCTAACAACAAAAGAAAATAAAAATATTACAGGGAATAAAACATAATCTACGTTCACTGCTTGCTCAGCTGGATATATATTTAGTGTAAACAATGAATAATGAATGTTACCAAGATCTGCTATTGGAAAAAATGGAAGGAGTACATGTTTGAGTGGCTTAAAAGTGTAAAGCTCTTACTTGGTCTTCTAAAAAGGCAAGAAAATTGCTACTTCAGAAATTGTTGACAAGAAAATAATTGTGGGCTTTCAGAAATGACTCGGAGCACTTGCAGCTCTTCTACAGTATCTTATTCTGAACTCCCACATCTGTTAGCCCACATCCTTCTGTCATCATCCACATACATTCACATACACATATCCTGACTTATACACACATATTCACAAACTTTAGAATAATCTCAATCCTTTTTCTCTCCTTGTAGCTTTAAAAGCTACATTTGCTTTAGTTTTCAACAAAATATCATTACATCATTTCTGCCTTTCCTTTCCTTCCTCCTGTTCCTCCCATTCCTTCTGCGTTAAACCCTCTAAAATTTATGATCTCATCTTAATGAAAATCACAACTGGTCATGATAAATCATTTTAAATCATATCTTTTAAAGAAAATTTGTATGGCTTCATTAAAAGAAGTGACTAAAGAGAGTGGATTGTTTGTATATGACAAAGCAAGTTGCCTATAACCACAATGTAGCATTATTTTTTTATACACCTCTGTGTTGTACATATATATAAATATACAAATACAACTTTTTGACTCCGATCATTGTTGCTTGTATATATGTGAATTCAGGGCTGACCATTAGGTGTTGTATACTCAATTATGAGGCTTATTCTTAGGAAAAACTACTTTTCCCACTTTCAGCAGTCTTTGTCTAGAGATGGGACCCTGTGAGACTTCCCCTTCCACATTAGCATGTCTATTGGTGTTGTATTTGCTTAAACCTTGTTTGTCAGCCATCCTGTTGAGAACATCACAAATGTAGCTTCCTTGTCTTTCTAGGAGAATCTAATATAAGATTTCCTTCTTTCCTGGCTCTTACACTCTTTTTTATTTTTTTGTCTTCAGTATTCCCAAAGCCTTAGATGTAGGAATTGTGTTAAAAATGTGTCCTGGTGTTGCACTTCCCACAATACATTGTCCATACATAATTCATAACTGTATTCTTAATAATTTTGTTTATACATACAGACAAGTGCAGATCTCACTCCCTGTAAAAGTCACTTCTCAAGTTTAGAAATTTAGTCCATTTTAGAAAAGCAAACTGTTCAAAACAAATATTTTAAAAATGAGGAGTATTACTAAAAGCATGCATAAAGCTTTCATTGACAGAATTGTGTAAAGAGGGTGAAAGTGCTTATTGATGAAGAGAACAGAGGGCATGCAAAAAAAATGAATTTTTTGAGTCAGCTCTCATAAGTTTTCATGATCCAAGGAAGGTAAAAATTTCCTATTACTGATTCCCAGCAGCCACCTGCCAAGGTCCATAGGAGTATTAGCCTAAATGTTCCAGGGTATCTGTAAGTCAAAACTAATCTGAAGTTGTAATGTTCCAAACAGACAAAAACAAAACATGCTGTGATGTCTTAGTAACACAAGTCACAAGCTCCTTTGGAGGGAAACAGGCCTGATGTGTGATTCAGCACATCAATATTTTATTTTGCATTCATCAATCATTCACCACCTACTGGCAGGGAGTACCTTCCAGGGAGTGTCTCCAGATCTCTTTCTAAATCCCAGACTGTTAATATTTCAAGTATTGGGGGTGAAGAAGCCACACAGGCATGTTAGTCTTGTCTAGCTAGCCTGGAAATGTGATGCATTATTATAGGATGAAAGGGGAACAAATGACAGAGAAAACCAGACACACTTGCTTTTCCTGGAGTCTCTGAACCAAAACAAAATGCCACCAGAGAAATGAAGTGATTAATCTCAATTGTCAACTTGTTAAGATCCAGAGTCACCTGAGAGATGGGCCTTTAAGCATACCTGTGATAGAGTTTCTTAATTAAGTTAATTAAGATGGGAAGAACTGCTCATTAGCTAGGGGTGTTCCCAGAGATATATGTGAGTTGAGAACTAACCTATGTATCTACTTCCTGTTGATGGACATGATGGGTGCAGATACTTCACTGGTAGGCAGTTCCTAGCGGCATGAGCTGAAAGAAACTCCTCCCTTCTTCTGTTGTTTTTGTCAGAGTATTTCAACACAATAGGAAAGTAAATTACTTATGCATGTTTCATTTTGGCTGATTTCTCACCCCTTGCCTACTCTCCCCCCTTTTCTCTATCCCTTTTGCCTGCCCCTGAATACTCTATCACTACTTTCCCTGTCCCTTCTTTCCTCAGGGTACTCTTTGGTCTCCAGCATTCCCACTTCTAGTTTCTATTGTCTTTTGCATCACCCATTTCATCAGTTTTTCATAAAATTTCATAAATCTTTATTTTTTCTTTACTGCAAATTAAAGTTCCACTGTATACATGTCTAATTTTTACTATCCATTCTTATGTTGATGGACATCTAGTCTGACTCGATTTCCTCACTATTACAAATGATTTGAGAAATGAACAATGATGTGCAAGTATCTCTGTGGTTAGCTATGCCATCCTTCAAGCAAGTGCCAAGGAGTAGCTGAGTCGTGTTTTTATTAATTGTATTCTTTTGAGATTCCTCCCTACTGGTTTCCACTGTTTTTTTTAGCATAATTTTACTCTCAGTATCATCATGTAGGTCACACTTTGCCCCCATCTTTACCTCCCTACCACTATTTGTTATTGACTTTCTTTTTAAAATTATGTCTATGTGGAAGTGAGTTTGTGAACAAAAGTACAGGTATAGGTGTAGAACACAAGATGGTACAGACTTCCAGGAGCTGGAGGTACAGGCAACTGTCATGTGTCCTGAGACTGAAATTAGGTAGAGCAACAATCCCTTTTAACTTCTGAGTCACCTTTTCAGCCAAATCCTTTTCTTTCTTGATAATAGCTATTCTGACAGGGGAAGCATTAAAATATCAGATTAGTTTTAATTGCACTTTTCAGATACCTAAAGATGTGGGGCACTTTATACTGATTTACTTTCTACTTTCAACAGCCAGATGTTTGGCAGTTTGGGGTAGGAAGTGTGTGTGTGTGTGTGTGTGTGTGTGTGTGTGTGTGTGTTTATGTGTATAGTTTTTTCTACTTCTTTACATATTCTAGACGTTAACCACTTGTCTTAAGTATGCATGGCATTAACATCTCTTACCCAAAGACACCTGCCACTATTGAGTATGTCCTTGTCTTTAGGTTTATGAGTCATTACTCATACAACAAAGACATTCTCAATTCTTTTTGTTCCTGAGTCTCCTTTGGCCAAATGAAACAGACACAAAACAAGAATTTCTTCTTGGTCATCATTTGTCAATGCTTATCTCTATAGAACAGGGCTTGAGACAAAGAGATAGATCAGAAAGTGTAGTCCTTGACTTAGAGGATTTAGCAAGAAGTCTAGCAAGAATGATATAAAGATAATCATTAACAGAGAAACCTTGTCTCAACTCACACAGCAATTCATTAATACTTCCTTTGTTTCACTCTTTCACTCTCTCCTAGTATTTCGAAACTGAGAAGGAAATGTATGTCTTCTTAAAGAACAGCTGTTTCTCTTAATTTCTGAGCTACATCTCCAGCCCATGAAATGAAAGTTTTATACTTCTATATCAGTATCTGGGCAGAGCAGTAAGAACTGTGTGAAATTATATATTACATTTTGCTCAGTCTTTTTCTAAAATAAACTTCATTACCTCATTTTATTTATAAAATGAATCTGGATACATTTGTACTTTTGCTATACTGTATGACACGTCTTCAAATTAGGCTGCCAATCTATTGAGTTTTATATTTAGTCAGCATTTGACTCACCCGAGTTTAATCTTCTTATATCATATAATGGACATCCTTTGGTTTGGTTCATTTATTTATTATTTGGTTATGCTTGAACTATTTCATCATAAATTATCCATTCTCATCATAACAAATCACAGTATTCATATTTCCTTGAGAATTTGATAAATATTTACAATAAAATATAATCACAGGCCATCCCTATTTGCCCAGTCCAATTCCCCTATTTCTGTCCAAAATTCATTCCTAAATTCATAATTTCTTCATTTATTCATAATCTACTAAATCCCATTAATCCTGCATATATATGTCTGTATATGTATCCATCCACTGAGGGATATGGAACCCACCAGTGGCCAAACATTCAATGAAGAATAATTTTTATTTGCCAACTGCAAATCATTGTTCAGTTAGAGGTGAGGCATGAAGAGTGTCTCACATACTTAAAAGGACATTTCGTTGACTTGAATTTGTGCAGGTATTGTACAGTGAAACACAAATGATATGAATTTGTGTGTTCAACAAACATGGTATGCTAATAAGGTACAATTTACAGCATAGCTTCCTGTTCTCCTTCTCTTCCAATTCCTCTAACACTACTACAACTACTACATCTCCTTCGCTAAGTCCTCACTTTCTCCAACAAGCCCACACCTACTTTAACAGGCCACATTTATTCCAAAAAGACCACGCCTTCTCCAACAAGACCATACTTCTAAGTCCATACATCCTTTACCAAGGCCACATGTTCTACATGCCCATTCCTCTCCTAGCCAGGCCAGAGCTTTTCCAGCATTGTAGCAACCCTTCCCAAAAGACCTTCTCCAACAAGATCCCACCTCTTTAAAAAGGCCATACTACCTTCAAATGCACCACACCTTCTCCAACAAGATCACAATCCTCCAATAAGGTCAAACCTCCTCTAAGAAGACCATATATTATTTAACAAGGCCTCTTAATCCTTCACAAAGTGTTATACAAACTGGGGACCAAGTATTTAATCTTATTAGCCTACAAGGCCTATTCTCACTTAAATCACCCAAACTGCTCCTAACCCGCTGGAATTAAGTGTAAAATTAAGTGTTTTGTTTTGTTTATGTGTCTGTGTATATGTGTATGTGTATGTGTGGATGCAGGGGCTCCTGCCTGTACACCTGTGTGGAAGCCAGAAGAAGGTATCAGGTGTCTTCCTTATCATTCCCTACATACCCTCCCACACCCACCCACACCCACCCACACCCACACACACCAACACACCCACCCCTCCCACACACACACACATGAATGGGAGTGTGTATGTGGGTGTATAATTTTTGAGTCAGATCCTTTCTCTGAGCTCTGGGTTGTGTTTCTTCACCAAACTTTGTTAATTCTCCTGCCTCCATTTCCTCTCAAAGCTGAGGTTTCAGGCAAGCACAGAGTGCCCTACATGTTATTTTGGTGCTGAGATCCAACCTCTCGTCCTCATGATTGTTCCGCAATGTCTTTTAATTGTTGAACCATCTCTTGAGACCTGAATTGGCTTTTGCACAGGATGCATGGCATGAACCAACTTTTTTGTTTTCCACACATGTATATCCAGACTTTTAGGACTAGAAATTATATGGATGGAACTATGTGGGTTTGCTCATCAGTCCTCTATTCCGTTCCACCTTGTCTGTTTGTTGATATGTTCATTGTATTATTATTCTTATGTTTCTGTGGTTCTCCTCATGTTTCTCTCTATCCTTCCTCTCCTTTCTACCTTAAGCTTTTCCCATAGACTTCAGGTTAAGATTTCAGTCTTTAAAGGCAAGTGCCTTAACTCCCATACCAGGAATTTTCCAAAATTGTCACAAAAAGTCTCCTGACTTAAAGGATTCCAAATAAAACTAAAACTCTGGTGGCTTTCCAGGAAACCTCAAATTCAGACTCTGCTTAGTCTCCTAGCTTGTTCCAAAGCTTTTTGAAGGGCCTAATACTCTGTGTAACATGGTGTTAAACAGAAGCCAAAAAAAAAAAAAAGAAAGAAAGTAGAAAGGAAACAGTAAAAGCTACCCAAGAAGCATAACAATACCAAGAAAAGGGACACAAGAAAGTCCTTTTCCTTGGTCAAAAGTTTTGGCTGACTTTAGCTTCAGAGGCCAGAGCCAGCATGCTGCCTGGTTCCACTTTGTCTCTGCAGATGCACTTCATAATCACAGTGGGTGGAGTTGTCATATGTTTTCAGTCCAGGGTTCTTCAGTAAGACTGTGCTGTTTCTAGTCCCAGAAACACAATTGTTAGAGCATGGTCCTCAAGTTCCCTGAGTCTTGCTCTGATGACCATGTTGAGTTTCAATGTATAGATGCTTCTTTGTGCATCTAGAAGTTTATTACACCAATTTTCCCCAAATTGTACTGAGTTAAATATAATAGAAATAAACTGCCTCTTATTAGACTCCTGGATGTTTGATACAAGGTGACAAAGGAAATCTATACTAGATTTTGATTTTTATCTCCCTTTGTGATTCATTTGAAACCTGCAGGGCGCCCCTTTACTGACTGTAAGTGCAACGTTACCAGCTTCTTTGACTTTCTGCCCCTATTATTTATCCACTGTGATGGACTACATTTTTGAACTTTTAGCAAAAATAATCCCTTCCTTTCCTACATTGTTATCAGGTATTTGATCATAGCAATGAGAAAAGTAACCTATATAACAGGTATGGGTGTACATGTGAATATATGTATAAAGCATAGAGTCATTATAAAAACCTGTGTATATGCTGTGGATGTATGTATATAGAATAAATGCTATTATATAAGCCTGTATGTATGCTGTGGATGTATGTGTGCAACACATAGCTAGCATATCGAATTGTATATATTATGTATATATATATATGTATATAAATATATAGGTATATGTGTGGAACATAGAGTTATAATAATGATTTGCATATGTGGGTGTGTATGTACAGTATAAAATTGTTATACAAACCTGTGCATATGCTGTACATATATAGATATAGATAAAGATATAGATATAGATATAGATATAGATATAGATACAGATACAGATATATACTGCATTGAATTGTTATATAAAATGTTTGTGTGTATATTGTGTGTGTGTGCATGTGCTCATGCGTTGTGGCTATTTGTACAGCATAGAGTTATTACATATATCTGTATATATGCTTAGATACTTACCGTGCCTAATTTTTAGTTAGACTTCTGTCTCATCTAGACATAATATTGACATGTCGAATCAGGATTTTGTAAGGAAAAAAAAATCCACAGCACTTGTCTGAGAACACTTTGCTATTTACTTGTTTATTGGACAACTCTAACTGTCTTCAGCAAGAAGTCTTGCAGTTGCTTAGCCATAACTACTGTTGCCCTGTTATTTCCTCTTATTGGAACTCAATACACACAAGCATCTATCCCGTGCCCTACAATAAATCCTTCCCTGCTTGTTCTTGTTATGTTTGGAACAGAAACCAGTTTCTCTTCCGCTTAGAACTCCACTAGAGTAAGCTGTTTTTCTCTTTGATGGTTTGTTTTTTTGTTTGTTTGTCTTTGAATGTGGCCTTATTATCTTTTTTACAGTTCTCTTGGAAGAATTATTTTATTTATTTTATGTATATAATTATACTAGACAAATCAGAAAAGGACACTGGATCCCTTTACAGATTACTGTGAGCCACCCATATATAGCTGCGAAGGAAATGAAATCCACATCTCTGTCTCTCTCTCTCTCTGTCTCTCTCTCTCTCTCTCTCTCTCTCTCTCTCCCTCTCTCTCTCTCTCTCTTTCTCTCTCTCTCTCTCTCTCTCTCTGTGCGTGTGTGTGTGTGTGTGTGTGTGTGTGTGTGTGTGTGTGTGTTGATGTCCATGGTGGCCAGAAGAAGGCTTCTTATCCCCTGGAGCTAGATTTGAAAGTGATTGAGAGCCAACCAACATGGAGTATAAAAGAAGGAATGGCGGGAGATTGCCAGCAAGTGGAGAAGGAAAGGAACAAAATTTTTTAAAGAGGAGATGTGCAACATCTTTCCATAATGTCATTTGGTGACCAGTAGTTAAGAAAAGCTAAGGAGAGCAGTGCTTATCCAAAGAGACAAAAGCAGACTCCCTCTGGGCAGCTACAAATGTACAAAAGCCTCTGGGGCTTTGGAGCCCACAGGCTGTATTCCTTTCCCCCAAGAAGAAACACTTGCAAGGATACACAAGTTTCCTTATTTTACCTAGTAATCTGACATATTAAGGCTTCCACAGATGCTTCATCAACACAAAATGAAGCATTATTGCCTGTGATTGATACAATATCACCTTCATGTTATTGTTATGCTCATGAATAATTTAGTATTCATATTAATGTTTCAATAACAAGGTTGTGAATGTCATTTTTTTTCTTTTCTATTTCAAGGAAAAATAATATCTAAATACTTGCATTATCTAAAGATTACAAGTTGAATTCTTATTCGAAGGGGTGAATTTTTAATGTACTGGAAGTGAAAGGATTTGTTCAAGTTGTCACTGAGATACCTTTTCAAAGTAAATCATGGATATGAAGCATTGTCATGGAGTTGTTTTCCTTAACCGAATTAAGGCCACACTCAGGGTAATGCTATTCTGATGGGTAACAAACTGCCAAGCCATGTGATATCTTCTGGATCATCTTCCTCTTGAGAGAATTAAAGTGTCAGATGAGGCTTCAGTGTTGGAAAGACACTATCTTCTCTTATGTCAAGTCCTGTTGTATGTACACTGTAGACAGGTACTTGGACTGCTTCTGCCCAGAGCTCTATGAGAACACAAAAGTAGCCAACAGGCTTGTCCAAGGGTTTTTGGGACCATGTGCAAAAAAAAATTAACTAAGGACTCTCTAAAGTGGTTTTCCTAAGAGAAAAAATTCCCTAAAGTAGATGAGAAAGAATTCATTGGAGTTACTGGATGAGGGATATGTTGAATGCATCCTGTCATCAGGTGTACATAAACCATTTTTTCTCTTATTAGATTTTTTTTATGTACATTTCAAATTTTTCCCCTTTCCTGGTATCCCCTCTGGAAACTATTTATCCCACCCCACTTCCTGCTGCTTCTATGAATGTGCTCCCCCACCGACCCACTCACTTCCTCCCACCACCCCACCATGGAATTCCCTGACACTAGAGAATCAAGCCTTCACAGAACTAAGGGCCTCCCCTCCTATTGATGCTCAACAAGGTCATCTTTTGCTACATACACAACTGGAGCAATGGTTTAATCCATGAATTCTCTTTGATTGGTGTTTTAGTCCCTGGGAGCTTTGGTGGGACTTGTTGGTTGATATTAGTGTTTCTTTCCTATGGGGTTGCAAATCTCTTCAGCTCCTTCAGTCAATTCTGTAACTACTCCATCGGGGACTCAATTCTCAATCCAATGGGTAATTTGAAGCATCCGGCTGTGTATTGGTCAGGCTCTTGCAGAGCCTCTCAGAAAACAGCTATATCCAGAACCTTTCAGCTTGCACTTCAAGGCATCCTCAATAGTGTCTGGATTTGCTGACAGTATATGGGAGGGCCTTTGCTTCAGCTTCTGTTCCACACTTTGTCTCCACATTTTCTCCTGTTAATATTTAGTTTCCCCTTCTAAGAAAGACTAAAGCATCAACTCTTTGGTCTTCCTTTCTCTTCATGTGGTCTATGAATTGTATCTTGGGTATTCCAAGGTTTGGGGTTAAAAATCACTTATCAGGGAGTGTATACAAAGTGTGTTCTTCTGGGACTTTCATCCATTTGCCTGAGGATTTCAGGAAGTGATTGTTTTTAGTACCTAAGTAGTATTCCTTTGCGTATATGCACCACATTTTCGGTATGTATTTCTCTGTTGAAGGACATCTGGGTTCTTTCTAGCTCCTGTCTATTATAGATAAGTCTGCTGTGAACATAGGGGAGCATGTGTCCTTGTTATATTTTGTTGCATCTTTTGGGCATATCCCCAGGGGTAGTATAGCTGTGTTCTCAATTATGACTTTGTTGAATTCTCTGAGGAACTGCCATACTGATTTCCACACTGGTTGTACCAGCTTGTAATCCCAACAACAATGGAACAGTGTTCCGCTTTCTCCATATTCTTGACAGCATTTTCTGTCACCTGATTTTTTTTTTAACTTAGCCTTTCTGACTGGTGTGCTGTTGTATCTCTGAATCATTTTGAATTACATTTTTCTGAAGACTAAAGATGTTGAAAATCTCTTTAGGTGCCTCTTGGAAATTCCAGATTCATCAGTTGAGAATTCTTTATTTAGCTCTGAACCTCATTTTTAATACGGCTATTTTACTCTCTGGATTCTAACTTCTTGAATTATCCATATATATTATTATATTAGCCCTATATCAGATGTAGGATTGGTAAAGATCTTTTCCAAATTCATTGGTTGTGTTTTGTCCTATTGACAGTATGCTTTGCCTTTCAGATGTTTTTCAATTTTATGAGGTACCATTTGTCTATTGTTGATCTTAGAATATAAACCACTGCTGTTCTTTTTAGAAAAATTTCCCCAGTGCCCAAGTGTTTGTGGCGCTTCCGTACTTTTTCCTCTATCAGTTTGAGTGTATCTGGTTTTAGGTGGAGGTCCTTGATCCACTTGTATTTAAGCTTTGTACAAGGTAATGAGAATGGATCAATTTGAATTCTTCTACATGCTCACCTCCAATTGAAACAGCACCTTTGTTTGAAAATGCTATCTTTTCCCCCACTGTGTGGTTTTAGGACCTGTGTCAAAGATCATGTGATGACAGGTGTGTAGTTTCATTTCTGGGACTTCACTCTATTCCACTGACCTTCCAGCCTGTCTCTGTACCAATACCATACAATTTTATCACTGTAACTCTGTAATATAGCTTATGTAAACATAGTGATTCCCTAGACATTCTTTTATTTTGAGAAAAATTTTCACTGTACTGTTTTTTTTTCTTGTTATTCCAAATGACTTTGTATATTGTTCTTTCTAATACTAAGAAGATTTGAGTTAGAATTTTAATGGGGATTGTTTTGAATCTTTAGTGATCCTTTGGCAAAGTGGCCATTTTGCTACCTTAATCCTGTTAATCAATGAGTGTGGGAAATCTTACTACCTTCTAAGATCTTCTTAGATTTCTTTCTTCAGAGACTTAAAGATCGGGTCATATAGATTTTTTTCACTTGCTTGGTTCGATTCACAACAATGTATTTTATATTATTTGTGACTATTGTGAAGGGTGTGATTTCTCTAATTTCTTTCTCTGTCTTTTTATTCTTTGAGTAGTGGAAAGCTACTGATTTGTTTGAGTTAATTTTTCCCCAGTCACTTTGCTGAAGTTATGTATTAGGTTTAGGTGTTCTTTGGTGTAATTTTTGTGTCACTTAAGTATGCTATTGTATCATTTTCAAATAGTTACATTTTGACTTTTCCTTTACAATTTGTATCCCTTTGACCTCCTTTTTGTTTTCTAATTGCTCTGTCTAGGTCTTCTAGTACTATATTGAATAGGTAGGGTAGAGAGCGGGCATTCTTTTCTATCCCTGATTTTAGTGGATTGTTTCAAGTTTCTCTCTATTTAGTTTGATGTTGACTACTGGTTTCTTGCATATTTCTTTTACTATGTTTATATATGTGTCTTGAATTTCTGGTCTTTCCTTGACTTTTATCATTAAAGCTTCTTGAATTTTGTCAAAGGCTTTCTTGGCATCTAATGAAATGATCATTTGTTTGTTTGTGTTTTGTTTTTGTTTTTGTTTTTTGTTTTTTTCAGTTTCTTTATATAGTGGATTATGTAGATGGATTCCTGCATGTTTAACCATCCCTGCACCCCCGGGAGGAACCATACATGATCATGATGGAAGATTATTTTGACGTGTTTCTTTGATTCTGTTTGTGAGAATTTTATTAAGTATTTTCACATTTATATTCACAATTTTAATTGGTATCAATTTCTCTTTCTTTGTTTGATGTTATGGTCCGTTAGGTCTGTGCCATGTCTAAACATAATCCAATTTTCCAGAGGCAGATAAAGGTAGCTCTCTATGAATTTGAAGTCACACTAAGTCTATATAACAAGTTCTGTTTCTCCAAGTCTACATTGTCAGATCCTGGATCAAAAATTAATTTCATTATTAGATCCTATGTATTTCTAATAAAACACCCAATTTGGTATAAAAGAAAGAATGACTAGAAAGATACCCTATTTTTCATTCTGTTCCAGCCCGTGTTCTACAAACTGTCCCTTCTCAATCGGATGATGGATTGTTGGTGACAGGTATGTTCCAGACAATTCCCTACCAACATAAAATATATAGTCACAGAGAAAGTGGAGTCTAAGTGCCTTCATATACAAATGTCTCTCCATCACAGAAATCATGCCATTAAATATACACTTTTGTGACACTGAGATAGCCCACTCAGTGATATGAGTACCAGAGTTCAATCCCAGACAAACCATAGGGCTATAAGGCCAAGTGTTGGAGCATATTCATAATCACAAAAGTAAGAATCAAGGACAAGTAGTTCTTGGGATCACTGGCCAGCCTCTCCAACCCAGCAACTTCCAGGCCAGTAGAGATCTAATTTCATAAGTAAGAAGACTACAGTGCTGGAGGTAGACTGCAGGAACATGCTTTGCTCATACAATAGTTGCCCTTATCACACCACATGGGAACCCAAGCAACCCAGAACATTTTTTCTGCTCCATACACCATTTCAACTCTGATAAACTACCCCAACTCAGTACAATTTAAAAGGAGCCCCAAAAGATGGTCCAGAATAGAGAGAACTGTACAGCCCTCTGCCTCAGGGTTCAAATTATTAAATATGCTTTCTATTGCTTTCCATCACTATGCACGCCTCTGCATCAGCCTTTCCATTCTTAAATTAAGGAAAAAATGACCACAGGTTCTTGCCTACTTAATGCTCTCCCAGCCAAGGTCCATCCCCATGTATTTCATACCAAACAGGAAAAAAGCCTCAAAACCTGCCAATCCTGATGGAGAAGCCATGCTGTTTACCATCATATGAAGCAATAACACTGAAAGCTATGCAGGGAGGAACCCACCAAGCACATCTTCTTCCCTAGAAAAGATGTGATAGTCTTCCTGGTCAAATTCCACTCTGCATGCTTTCTTCTTCCAAGAAGAGAATACCTGAGCTGCACACAAATCTCTTCAATTCCCATCTCAAACAAAGTTCATACGGTGCATCATTATTTCATGTGCTGCTATGACAAGTGCCTGCTTACTTTTCCTACCGTTTTGTAAGGAACCTTGATGAAGAAAGTGATGCATGTATCCCAATTTGTTGAGCTGCCTATCTGCCTTGTGACTGGGGGTGTTATGACTATTCAGAGTAGGCAGAATGTAGTTCATCATAGGGGAATTCATGTGTTATATTCAGCTGCAGCAGAAAGGATATATTCTGAGTATCTCTGCTCTCGAATAGAAAAAAAAAAGAGGTTCCTCCAGATTCTGGTTCGTCACGAACAGCCAAACATCTGAGAAATACAGCTGGAACTACTAGGCAAACAGGCAGTAGGAAGTGGCTATGAATCACACAAGTAAATGCAGGCAGCCGAGGATAATAGTATTGGCATCTGGGACATGAACACCACATGCAGGCTGAATCCAACCTCTAGTGATGATTGCTTGGTGAGAGAATGTTTCCTCTGAGTATTACAGCTCAATAAAATTGCCATTCTATGATAATTTTTGGTGAAATAAAAAATGCACTATATTCCCTGTGGATAGAAGCATTATAAACCTTTTAAGAGTAGGCTCCCGTGGGGGAGGGCCCAGGAGCTGCAGGACACCTGCCTGAGACACCGCCAGAACCTGAAAGAAACAGAGCGGATAAGCAGTTCTCTGCACCCAAATCCCGTGGGAGGGAGAGCTAAACCTTCAGAGAGGCAGACAAGCCTGGGAAACCAGAAGAGACTGCTCCCTGCACACACATCTCGGACGCCAGAGGTAAAAGCCAAAGATCATCTGGAACCCTGGTGCATTGAAGCTCCCGGAAGGGGCGGCACAGGTCTTCCTGGTTGCTGCCGCTGCAGAGAGCCCCTGGGAAGCACCCCACGAGCGAACCTGAGCCTCGGGACCACAGGTAAGACCAAATTTTCTGCTGCAAGAAAGCTGCCTGGTGAGCTTGGGACACACGGAAGCAGAATTTCTCTAGGACCGGGCACGTTCTGTGTTTACCGGAAGTCCCACACCCGCGGATCCCGGCCTGCAGCAGCTCTCTGCTCCCAGACCCGGTGAGAGAGAGACCCAATGGCCTGGTCCGGTGGGCACTCCTGAGGCTGCAGAGCGGAAGAGACCACCAACACTGCTCACCCCTGCCCACATCCCTGGCCCAAGAGGAAACTGTATAAGGCCTCTGGGTTCCCGTGGGGGAGGGCCCAGGAGCGGCAGGACACCTGCCTGAGACACCTCCAGAACCTGAAAGAAACAGACCGGATAAACAGTTCTCTGCACCCAAATCCCGTGGGAGGGAGAGCTAAACCTTCAGAGAGGCAGACGAGCCTGGGAAACCAGAAGGGACTGCTCCCTGCAAACACATCTCGGACGCCAGAGGAAAAAGCCAAAGACCATCTGGAACCCTGGTGCACTGAAGCTCCCGGAAGGGACAGCACAGGTCTTCCTGGTTGCTGCCGCTGCAGAGAGCCCCTGGGCAGCACACCACGAGCGAACCTGAGCCTCAGGACCACATGTAAGACCAAATTTTCTGCTGCAAGAAAGCTGCCTGGTGAACTCAAGACACAGGCCCACAGGAACAGCTGAAGACCTGTAGAGAGGAAAAACTACACGCCCAAAAGCAGAACACTCTGTCCCCATAACTGACTGAAAGAGAGGAAAACAGGTCTACAGCACTCCTGACACACAGGCTTATAGGACAGTCTAGCCACTGTCAGAAATAGCAGAACAAAGTAACACTAGAGATAATCTGATGGCGAGAGGCAAGCGCAGGAACCCAAGAAACAGAAACCAAGACTACATGGCATCATCGGAGCCCAATTCTCCCACCAAAACAAACAGGGAATATCCAAACACACCAGAAAAGCAAGATCTAGTTTCAAAATCATATTTGATCATGATGCTGGAGGACTTCAACAAAGACATGAACACACTTAGGGAAAAACAGGAAAACATTAATAAAAAAGTAGAAGCCTACAGAGAGGAATCACAAAAATCCCTGAAAGAATTCCAGGAAAACAAAATCAAACAGTTGAAGGAATTAAAAATGGAAATAGAAGAAATCAAGTAAGAACACATGGAAACAACCCTAAATATAGAAAACCAAAAGAAGAGACAAGGAGCTGTAGATACAAGCTTCACCAACAGAATACAAGAGATGGAAGAGAGAATCTCAGGAGCAGAAGATTCCATAGAAATCATTGACTCAACTGTCAAAGATAATGTAAAGCGGAAAAAGCTACTGGTCCAAAACATACAGGAAATCCAGGACTCAATGAGAAGATCAAACCTAAGGATATTAGGTATAGAAGAGAGTGAAGACTCCCAGCTCAAAGGACCAGTAAATAGCTTCAAAAAAATCATAGAAGAAAACTTCCCTAACCTTAAAAAAGTGATACCCATAGACATACAAGAAGCCTACAGAACTCCAAATAGATTGGACCAGAAAAGAAACACCTCCCGTCACATAATTGTCAAAACACCAAACGCACAAAATAAAGAAAGAATATTAAAAGCAGTAAGGGAAAAAGGTCAAGTAACATATAAAGGGAGATCTATCAGAATCACACCAGACTTCTCGCCAGAAACTATGAAGGCCAGAAGATCCTGGACTGATGTCATACAGACCCTAAGAGAACACAAATGCCAGCCCAGGTTACTGTATCCAGCAAAACTCTCAATTAACATTGATGGAGAAACCAAGATATTCCATGACAAAACCAACTTTACACAATATCTTTCTACAAATCCAGCACTACAAAGGATAATAAATGGTAAAGCCCAACATAAGGAGGCAAGCTATACCCTAGAAGAAGCAAGAAACTAATCGTCTTGGCAACAAAACAAAGAGAATGAAAGCACACAAACATAATCTCACATCCAAATATGAATATAAAGGGAAACAATAATCACTATTCCTTAATATCTCTCAATATCAATGGCGTCAACACCCAATAAAAAGACATAGATTAACAAACTGAATACGCAACGAGGACCCTGTATTCTGCTGCCTACAGGAAACACACCTCAGAGACAAAGACAGACACTACCTCAGAATGAAAGGCTGGAAAACAACTTTCCAAGCAAATGGTCAGGAGAAGAAAGCTGGAGTAGCCATTCTAATATCAAATAAAATCAATTTCCAACTAAAAGTCATCAAAAAAGATAAGGAAGGACACTTCATATTCATCAAAGGAAAAATCCACCAAGATGAACTCTCAATCGTAAATATCTATGCCCCAAATACAAGGGCACCTACATACGTAAAAGAAACCTTACTAAAGCTCAAGACACACATTGCACCTCACACAATAATAGTGGGAGATTTCAACACCCCACTCTCATCAATGGACAGATCATGGAAACAGAAATTAAACAGTGATGTCCACAGACTAAGAGAAGTCATGAGCCAAATGGACTTAACGGGTATTTATAGAACATTCTATCCTAAAGCAAAAGATTATACCTTCTTCTCAGCTCCTCATGGTACTTTCTCCAAAATTGACCATATAATTGGTCAAAAAACGGTCCTCAACAGGTACAGAAAGATAGAAATAATCCCATGCGTGCTATCGGACCACCACGGTCTAAAACTGGTCTTCAATAACAATAAGGGAAGAATGCCCACATATACGTGGAAATTGAACAATGCTCTACTCAATGATAACCTGGTCAAGGAAGAAATAAAGAAAGAAATTAAAAACTTTTTAGAATTTAATGAAAATGAAGATACAACATACTCAAACTTATGGGACACAATGAAAGCTGTGCTAAGAGGAAAACTCATAGCGCTGAGTGCCTGCAGAAAGAAACAGGAAAGAGCATATGTCAGCAGCTTGACAGCACACATAAAAGCTCTAGAACAAATAGAAGCAAATACACCCAGGAGGAGTAGAAGGCAGGAAATAATCAAACTCAGAGCTGAAATCAACCAAATAGAAAAAAAAAGGACCATAGAAAGAATCAACAGAACCAAAAGTTGGTTCTTTGAGAAAATCAACAAAATAGATAAACCCGTAGCCAGACTAACGAGAGGACACAGAGAGTGCCACCAAATTAACAAAATCAGAAATGAAAATGGAGACATAACTACAGATTCAGAGGAAATTCAAAAAATCATCAGATCTTACTATAAAAACCTATATTCAACAAAACTTGAAAATCTTCAGGAAATGGACAATTTCCTAGACAGATACCAGGTATCGAAGTTAAATCAGGAACAGATAAACCAGTTAAACAACCCCATAACTCCTAAGGAAATAGAAGCAGTCATTAAAGGTCTCCCAACCAAAAAGAGCCCAGGTCCAGACGGGTTTAGTGCAGAATTCTATCAAACCTTCATAGAAGACCTCATACCAATATTATCCAAACTATTCCACAAAATTGAAACAGATGGAGCCCTACCGAATTCCTTCTACGAAGCCACAATTACTCTTATACCTAAACCACACAAAGACACAACAAAGAAAGAGAATTTCAGACCAATTTCCCTTATGAATATCGACGCAAAAATACTCAATAAAATTCTGGCAAACCGAATTCAAGAGCACATCAAAACAATCATCCACCATGGTCAAGTAGGCTTCATCCCAGGCATGAAGGGATGGTTTAATATACGGAAAACCATCAACGTGATCCATTATATAAACAAACTGAAAGAACAGAACCACATGATCATTTCATTAGATGCTGAGAAAGCATTTGACAAAATTCAACACCCCTTCATGATAAAAGTCCTGGAAAGAATAGGAATTCAAGGCCCATACCTAAATATAGTAAAATCCATATACAGGAAACCAGTTGCTAACATTAAACTAAATGGAGAGAAACTTGAAGCAATCCCACTAAAATCAGGGACTAGACAAGGCTGCCCACTCTCTCCCTACTTATTCAATATAGTACTTGAAGTTCTAGCCAGAGCAATCAGACAACAAAAGGAGATCAAAGGGATACAGATCGGAAAAGAAGAGGTCAAAATATCACTATTTGCAGATGACATGATAGTATATTTAAGTGATCCCAAAAGTTCCACCAGAGAACTACAAAAGCTGATAAACAACTTCAGCAAAGTGGCTGGGTATAAAATTAACTCAAATAAATCAGTTGCCTTCCTCTATACAAAAGAGAAACAAGCGATGAAAGAAATTAGGGAAACGACACCCTTCATAATAGACCCAAATAATATAAAGTACCTCGGTGTGACTTTAACCAAGCAAGTAAAAGATCTGTACAATAAGAACTTCAAGACACTGAAGAAAGGAATTGAAGAAGACCTCAGAAGATGGAAAGATCTCCCATGCTCATGGATTGGCAGGATTAATATAGTAAAAATGGCCATTTTACCAAAAGCGATCTACAGATTCAATGCAATCCCCATCAAAATACCAATCCAATTCTTCAAAGAGTTAGACAGAACAATTTGCAAATTCATCTGGAATAACAAAAAACCCAGGATAGCTAAAGCTATCCTCAACAATAAAAGGACTTCAGGGGGAATCACTATCCCTGAACTCAAGCAGTATTACAGAGCAATAGTGATAAAAACTGCATGGTATTGGTACAGAGACAGACAGATAGACCAATGGAATAGAATTGAAGACCCAGAAATGAACCCACACACCTATGGTCACTTGATTTTTGACAAAGGAGCCAAAACCATCCAATGGAAAAAAGATAGCATTTTCAGCAAATGGTGCTGGTTCAACTGGAGGGCAACATGTAGAAGAATGCAGATCGATCCATGCTTATCACCCTGTACAAAGCTTAAGTCCAAGTGGATCAAGGACCTCCACATCAAACCAGACACACTCAAACTAATAGAAGAAAAACTAGGGAAACTTCTGGAACACATGGGCACTGGAAAAAATTTCCTGAACAAAACACCAATGGCTTATGCTCTAAGATCAAGAATCGACAAATGGGATCTCATAAAACTGCAAAGCTTCTGTAAGGCAAAGGACACTGTGGTTAGGACAAAACGGCAACCAAAAGATTGGGAAAAGATCTTTACCAATCCTACAACAGATAGAGGCCTTATATCAAAAATATACAAAGAACTCAAGAAGTTAGACCACAGGGAAACAAATAACCCTATTAAAAAATGGGTTTCAGAGCTAAACAAAGAATTCACAGCTGAGGAATGCCGAATGGCTGAGAAACACCTAAAGAAATGTTCAACATCTTTAGTCATAAGGGAAATGCAAATCAAAACAACCCTGAGATTTCACCTCACACCAGTGAGAATGGCTAAGATCAAAAACTCAGGTGACAGCAGATGCTGGCGAGTATGTGGAGAAAGAAGAACACTCCTCCATTGTTGGTGGGATTGCAGACTGGTAAAACCATTCTGGAAATCAGTCTGGAGGTTCCTCAGAAAATTGGACATTGAACTGCCTGAGGATCCAGCTATACCTCTCTTTGGCATATACCCAAAAGATGCCTCAACATATAAAAGAGACACGTGCTCCACTATGTTCATCGCAGCCTTATTTATAATAGCCAGAAAATGGAAAGAACCCAGATGCCCTTCAACAGAGGAATGGATACAGAAACTGTGGTACATCTACACAATGGAATATTACTCAGCTATCAAAAACAACGAGTTTATGAAATTCGTAGGCAAATGGTTGGAACTGGAAAATATCATCCTGAGTGAGCTAACCCAATCACAGAAAGACATACATGGTATGCACTCATTGATAAGTGGCTATTAGCCCAAATGCTTGAATTTCCCTTGATCCCTAGAACAAAGGAAACTCAAGACGGATGATCAAAATGTGAATGCTTCACTCCTTCTTTAAATGAGGAAAAAGAATACCCTTGGCAGGGAAGGGAGAGGCAAAGATTAAAACAGAGACTGAAGGAACACCCATTCAGAGCCTGCCCCACATGTGGCCCATACATATACAGCCACCCAATTAGACAAGATGGATGAAGCAAAGAAGTGCAGACCGACAGGAGCCAGATGTAGATCGCTCCTGAGAGACACAGCCAGAATACAGCAAATACAGAGGCGAATGCCAGCAGCAAACCACTGAACTGAGAATAGGTCCCCCGTTGAAGGAATCAGAGAAAGAACTGGAAGAGCTTGAAGGGGCTCGAGACCCCAAAAGTACAACAATGTCAAGCAAACAGAGCTTCCAGGGACTAAGCCACTACCTAAATACTATACATGGACTGACCCTGGACTCTGACCCCATAGGTAGCAATGAATATCCTAGTAAGAGCACCAGTGGAAGGGGAAGCCCTGGGTCCTGCTAAGACTGAACCCCCAGTGAACTAGTCTATGGGGGAAGGGCGGCAATGGGGGGAGGGTTGGGAGGGGAACACCCATAAGGAAGGGGAGGGGGGAGGGTGATGTTTGCCCGGAAACCGGGAAAGGGAATAACACTCGAAATGTATATAAGAAATACTCAAGTTAATAAAAAAAAAGTGTAGGGTGTGGAGACATTCTGAAGCTGTAGGACAGACTGCCACCTCTGCATACCTCGGTCTATATCTCTTGTCCAAGGGGAAACTGCACAGTGCCCATGGAAACAAGCATATAGGAACAGACAGCTGGTGGTACCAACTGTTCTGATCTGCGCCCAGGACTGAACTGAACTTGCCAGACAGCTCCCTGCACCTAATCCCATGGTGGAGAGAGCTGGATCTACAGAAGTGTGGATACTGCTGAGAAGTCAGGGGAGACAATCCCCTGTCCACATACCAGACACAAGAGAGAATCACATAGTGCCAACTGTGTCTGCTGGGTGCAAGGACCTACAAGAGCAATCTGGGCAGGAACCTTTAATTCCTGCCTATGCCTAGAGCTAGAAGACAGGGTCCAGGAGCATGAACACACCTGAAATCAGAACACCTTGTCTCAGGAAAGGCTGAAAGTAAACAGGAGAAATAGTTCTACAGGAGTACTGACACATATGCCTATACCAGGGTTGAGTCACTCTCAGAAACAGCAAGACTAGCAAACACAAGCAACAATCCAATGGCAAGAGGAAAGTGCAGGAAACTAAGCATCAGTAACCAAGACTACTTGGCATCATCGGTGCCCAGATCTCCCAACAAAGAAAATACTGGATATCCAAACACACCAGTAAAGAAAGATTTAGTTTTCAAAATCAAATTTTTGATAATGATGGAGGACTTTAAGAAAGTCAAAAAGAACACCCATAGAAAAATGCAGGAAAACACAAGTAAACAAATAGAAGCCCTTAGAGAGAAGCACAAAAATCCCTGAAAGAATTACAGGAAAATACAAACGAACAGGTGAAGGAATTGAAAATGGAAGTAGAAACAATAAAGAGAGCACAAAGAGAGAAAGCCTGATTATAGAAAACAAAAGGAAGAGACAAAGAGCAATATATACAAGCAATACAAGCATCACCAACAGAATACAAGAAATAGAAGAGAGAATCTCAGAGGCACAAGATATAGAAAACATCGACACAACTGTCAAAGATAATGTAAAATGAAAAAAGCTTCTAGCCCAAAATATACAGGACATCCAGGACACAATGAGATCAAACCTAAGGATAATAAATATAGAAGAAAGTGAAGACTCCAAACTTAAAGGGCCAGGAAATATATTCAAAAAAAGTATAGAAGAAAACTTCCCTAACCTAAAGAAAGAGATGCCTGTAAACATAAAAGAAGCCTACAGAACTCCAAATGGATGGATCAGAAGAGAAATTCCTCCAGTCCCATAATAGTTAAAACAGCAAATCCACAAAAGAAAGAAAGAATATTAAAAGCAGTAAGGGAAAAAGTCAAGTAACATACAAAGGCAGACCTATCAGAATTAAACCAGACTTCTCACCAGAGACTGTAAAAGCCAGAAGATCCTGGACAGATGTCATAAAGACCCTAAGAGTACATAAATGCCAGCCCAAGTTACTGTACCCAGCAAAACTTTCAATTGACATAAATGAAGAAACCAAGATATTCCATAACAAAATCAAATTTACACAATATCTTTCTATAAACCCAGCCCTACACAAGGTAATAGTTAAAAAACTCCACCACAAGGAGAGACACTACACTGTACAGAAATCCAGAATAAAATTTCCTTGCAATGAAACTAAAAGAGAAACAAAGATAATTCCACCTCTTACAACAAAAATAATAGGAAACAATAAGCACTATTCTTTAATATCTCTCAATATCAACAGACTCAATTCCCCAAGAAAAAGACATACTCACATAATGGATACATAAAGAGGACCCAGTATTTTGCTACATGCAAGAAACACACCTGAAGACAAAGACAGACACAACCTCGGTGTAAATAGGTGGAAAACAACTTTCTAAGTGAATGGTCCAAAGAAACAAGCTGGAGTTGCCATTCTAATATCTAATAAAATTGACTTTCGACCAACACTCTTTAAAAAGGGTAAGGAAGGACACTTCATATTAATCAAAGAAAAATCCACCAAGAAGAACTCTCTATGCTACATATCTATGCTCCAAATGCAATGGCATCTGCATTCATAAAAGAAACCATACTAAAGCTCAAAGTACACATTGCACCTCACACGATAATAGTAGGAGATTTCAACACCCCGCTTTCATCGCTAGACAGATCATGGAAACAGAAATTAAACAGAGAACTACAGAAACTAACAGGAGTTATGAACGAAATGGTTTTAACATATATATATATATATATATATAACATTCCATATTAAAATAAAAAGATATACCTTCTTCTCAGTACTTCATGGAACCTTTTCCAATATTGATTATGTAGTTGGTCACAAAATATGCCTCAAGAGAAATAGAAAGATAGAAATAATCCCATGCATCGTGTCAGATAACTGGTCTTCAATAACAACAAAAATGACAGAAAGCCCACATATACATGGAAATTGAACAATGCACAACTCAATGGCAACTTGGTCAAGGAAAAAATAAAGAAATAAATTAAAGACTTCTTAGAATTTAATGAAAATGAAAATATAACATTCCCAAACTTATGGAATACAATGAAAATAGTACTAAGAGGAAAACTCGTAGCTCTAAGTGCCTGCAAAAAGAAACAGGAGAGAGCATTTATCAGCAGATTGACAGCACACCTTAAAGTTCTAGACAAAAAGAAATAATAAACCCAAGAGGAGTGGATGTCAGGGAATAATCAATCTCAGGACTGAAATCACCCAAGTAGAAAAAAAAAAAAAAAGAACTATACACAGAATCAACAAAACCAGGTGTTGGTTCTTCGAGAAAATCAACAAAACAGATAAAATCTTAGCCAAACTTACCAGAGGACACAGAGAGTGTGTCCAAATTAACAAAATCAGAAATGAATAGGGAGACATAACAACAGAATCTGAAGAAATTAAAAAAAACATCAGAATCTACTATGAAAGCCTATATTCAACAAAACATGAAAATCTGGAGGAAATGGACAATTTTCTAGATGGATACAAGGTACGAAATTTAAATAAACATCAATAAACTATCTAAACAAACACATAACTCCTAAAGAAATAGAAGGAGTTATTAAAAGCCTCCCAACCAAAAAGATCCCAGGTCCATATGGGTTTAGTGCAGAATTATATCAGACTTTCGTAGAAGACCTCATGCAAATAATGTCCAAACTATTCCACAAAATTGAAGCAGACAGAGCACTAACAGACTCTTCTACAATTACTTTTATATTGAAACCACACAAAGACCCAACAAAGAAAGAGAACTTCAGACCAATTTTCCTTGTGAATATCATCGCAAAAATACTCAGTAAAATTCTTCCAAACTGAATCCAAGAACATATCAAAACGTTCATTAAACATGATAAAGTAGGCTTCACCCCAGGGATGCTGGGATGGTTGCATATATGAAAATCCATCAATGTAATCCACTACATAAACACACTCAAAGTAAGAATTACATCGTTATTTCATTAGATGCTGAGAAAGCATTTGACAATATTCAACACCCCTTCCTGATAAAAGTCCTGGATAGATAAGTAATTCAAGGCTCATATCTAAACTTAGTAAAAGCAATATACAGCAAACCAGTAGATAACATCAAACTAAATCCAGAGAAACTTGAAGCAATTCTCCTAAAATCAGGAACTAGACAGTGCTGCCCACTTGTTCCCTACTTATTCAGTATAGTACTTGAAGACCTAGACACAGCAATCAGACAGTGAAAGGATGTCAAAGGGATACAAATTTGCATGGAAGAAATCAAAATATCACTATTTGCAGATGATATCATAGTGTACTTAAGTGACCCCAAAAGTTCCACCTGAGAACTACTTAAGCTGATAAACAACTTCAGTAAAGTGTTGGAGTATAAAATTAACTCAAACAAATCAGTAGCCTTCCTCCACTCAAAGGATAAACAGGCTGAGAAAGAAAATAAGGAAATGACACCCCTCACAATAATCCCAAATAATAGAAAATATGTTGGTGTGACTTTAATCAAGCAAGTGAAAGACCTGTGTGACAAGAACTTCAAATGTCTCAAGAAAGAAATTGAGGAAGATCTCAGAATATGGAAAGATCTTTCATGCTCATGGTTTGGCAGGATTAATATAGTAAAGATGACCATTTTTTTCACAAGCAATCTACAGATTCAATGCATTCGCCATCAAAATTCTTATTCGATTCTTTATAGAGATAGAAAGAACAATTGGCAAATTCATTTGAAATAACAAAAAACCCAAGATAGTGAAAACTATACTCAACAATAAAAGAACTTCTGGGGAAATCAACTTCCCTGACTTCAAGCAGTATTACAGAGCAATAGTGATAAAAATAGTGTGATAGTGGTAAAGAGACAGGCATATAAATCAGTGGAACAGAACTTAAGACCCAAATATTAACCCACCGCCTATAGTCACTTGATCATTTTCAAAGGAGCTAAAACCACCCAGTGGAAGAAAGATAGTATTATCAACAAATGGTGCTGCTTCAAATAGAGGTCGGCATGTAGAAGAGTGAAAATCTTCCCATTCTTATCACCTTGTACAAAGATTATGTCCAAGAGGATCGAGTAACTCCACATCAAACCGGATACACTCAAACTAATAGAAGAAAAAGTAGGAAAGAGTCTCAAACACATGGGCACTGGGGAAAATTTCCTGAATAAACACAAATGGCAATTACTCCAAGATCAAGAATCAACAAATGGGACCTCATAAAACTGCAACGTTTTGAAAAGCAAAAGACACTTTCATTAGGACAAAATTGCAACCAACAAATTGGGAAAGGATCTTTACCAATCATACATCTGATAGAGGGTATATATCCCAAATAGACAAAGAATTCAGGAAGTCAGACTTCAGAGAGTCAAATAACCCTATTAAAAATGGGTTACAGAGCTAGACAAAACATTCTCAGCTGAGGATTATCGAATGGCCAA
Source organism: Rattus norvegicus (assembly GCF_021556685.1). Lineage (NCBI taxonomy): Eukaryota > Metazoa > Chordata > Mammalia > Rodentia > Muridae > Rattus > Rattus norvegicus. The sequence continues at coordinate 4,544,343 of NC_141538.1, read as the reverse complement.
TAAGCACCTTAAAAAATGTTCAATAGGGGCTGGGGATTTAGCTCAGTGGTAGAGCGCTTACCTAGGAAGCTCAAGGCCATGGGTTTGGTCCCCACCTCCGAAAAAAAGAACCAAAAAAAAAATGTTCGATAATCTTAATCATCAGTGAAATGCAAATGAAAACAACCCTGAGATTTCACCTCACACCAGTGAGAATGGCTAAGATCAAAAACTCAAGTGACAGCAAATGCTGGCAAGGTTGTGGAGAAAGAGGAACACTCCTCCACTGTTGGTGGGATTGCAAACTGGTACAACCATTCTGGAAATCAGTCTGGAGGTTCCTCAGAAAATTGGACATTCTACTAGCTGAGGACTCAGCTGTAACTCCCACGAGATGCTCCAACATACAACAAAGACATATGCTCCACTATGTTCATAGCAGCCTTTATTTATGAAATCCAGAAGCAGGAAAGAGCCCAGATGTCCTTCAACAGAGGAATAGATTTAAAAAAAATGTGGTACATCTACAAAAGCAATATGCAAATGGAATGAACTAGAAAATATCATCCTAAGTGAGGTTACTCAATCACAGAAAAACACACTGGGTATGTACTCAATGATAAATGGATATTAGCTAAGAAGCTCAAATTTTCCAAGATGCAATCCACAGATCACAGGAAGCTTAAAAAAAAAATGGATGACGAAAATGTGGATGCTCCCACTCCTTCTTAAAAGGGGAAAAAATCCATAGGTGTGTATATGGAAGAAAATTTTAGAGCAGTGACTCATGGAATGGTCATTTAGAGTCTGCCCCACTTGTGTCCCATATATACATATATGCAATCACCAAAACTAGATAAGATTGATGAAGCTGAAAATGCATTCTGAAAGGCATCAGATATAGATCTCTCCTGAGAGAAACATCCAGAGCATGTCGAATACATAGGTCAATGTTACCAGCCAACTACCGAGCTGAGAAGAGGACCCCCTTTGGTGAATTGGAGGAAGTATTGAAAGAGTTGAAGGAGTTTGCAACTCCTTAAAAAAATCAAAACAATGCCAATCATCCGGAGTTTCCTGGGACTAAACCACTGCCGAAAGATTGTACATGCACTGACCCAGGGCTCCAACTGCGTATGTAGCAGAGAATATTCTTTCTGGGGCACCAGTGGAAGGGGAAGCCCTTGGTCCTGCCAAGGTTGGAATCCGCTGCGAGGGAATATGGGGTGAGGCAATAAGGGGGATCTATAGGGGAAATACCGGTATTGGGGATGGAGTGGGGAGGGATTGGGGCTTATGGATAAGAAACCAGGAAGGGGAATAACGTTTGAAACGTAAGTAAAGAAATATTTCTAATAAAAGTTAAAATAAATAAGAGTAGAGTGGAATCCAGAGGTAAGTGTTTACCTTTGGCTCAGTCTGAGATGATAGGGACGCTCTATTTCCATGAAAAGGGGCTCCGTGAATGGTCCCTAACTGATTGCCATGACCCTTTAATGTGATGTTGCAATTATTTGTACAAGACGATAGAGGTTAGCAAGCAGCTGGACACACAACTGTCATTATCAATCCTGTGATTACCCAGAAAACATAGCTTCTCAGCCTTACCAGTTCTTTTGTCTGGTAGCATGGTTTACTTGCCCCACACCAAAGGATTGTAGTAGGTGACTCCTCTATCTGCCAAAGTATGTTTATCCATCAAATTACACTTATAAATTTGGCCATACCTCTATTCCAGGCAGATTGGCTAGATTATCAGGAAGAGGGTGAAGAGAAAACAGAGAGAACAGTTTGTAGAGGTGAAACTATTTTTCTAGACTTTTTCCCTAATAAATAAGGATACTTGGATTTTCAGATCACTATGGAATCTTCTAGAAGATTATTGAGTTGACTATTTTATGCTTATTTGATGCCAGCTAGAGTCAATCGAGTAGAGGGAATCTCAATTAACAATATTCTCACCACCAACAGGCAGTGGTGGTGCTTCCCTTTAATCCCAGGGGTTGGTTGGCAGAAGCAGATTGATCTCTGAATTGAAAGCTAGCCTTATTTACAGAGTAAATTTCACAAGATCCTCAGCTATAGAAAAAACAAAAATGAACAAAGAAAGAAAGTGGTGGAGAGTGAAGGAATAAGAGGATGGGAGTAGGAGGGAGGGAGAGAGAGAGAGAGAGAGAGAGAGAGAGAGAGAGAGAGAGAGAGAGAGTTTCCCATGAGACTATCCCATGTGCAATTAGTGCTGAAGTTTAATGATTGGTAAGTGATGTAGAAAAGCCCAGTTCACATAGGTGGAGACATCCCTGAGATGTTGGTTCTAGTTACTGTAAGAGAACAAGCTGAATAAGACATACAGAACAAATCTCTAAACACTAATACTACTCTATGTCATCTGCTTCACTTCCAGCTTTGAGTTGCTGTCCTGGCTTCTATGGGTAGGCTGTGACCTGTAACTAGATATAAACACTCCTCTATCCAAGTTACCTTTGGTTATTGGGTTTGATCACAGCAGTACAAATCCTAAAACAATCACAGATTTCAAAGATCTTTAGGAGTCTCTTGGCCTAGGAGACAGCAGAATCCAGCTCTCAACATTCATGTGACTCTAAAGGAAGAGATGAAGACACAGAAATTAACACAACAATTGACCATCATCTTGACAGTTAAGTAACTAACATTTTCATTGCATGGGTTGCCCCTATCCATTGGAGGACAAAGGCCGCAGTGTATAAGCTACTATTGTTATTTTGCTAGGTGGTCACAGTATAAATTGCCCTCATCATATTTATAATTATACCCACATCCATTTAGAATTTCTCAGACTTTATGAGAGAAGCTTCTTTACACAATGGGCAGCAGTCAAAAGAAAGATTCACAACTGGTTCCATTACTGAAAATAAGATGAGTTCTCCGCTATATATGAGACATCAGTACAAAAACACACATGTGTACATTCATGCAGGCACACACACACACACACACACACACACAGACACACATACACACACACACACACACACACACACACACACACACACACACACACAGTGTTCCTAGGCCCCACATCTCACCGAGAACTATTAGGAAAATTATTCTCAAAAAAAAGTTAAGTCTTCCTTCTGTTCTGTACCTACACCTGCAGCAGTCATAGATCAGCACAATGTGGGTGTCACTTTACAGCTCTGACTGTCAGGATTCCAGCTCAAAACCTGGACCCACATCACTATCTGTCTCCTTGAGGCCTGCACTAATCAAGACACTCAGACCAGCCAATACCAGAAAAAACCAGATGGAAAAATTTAAGCACAAGAACATAATCAACAGAGGCCAATGCAATATGGCACCATAAAAACCTATTGGTCCTACTACAGCAAGACCTGGATATCTTTACACATGTAAAGAATAAGTTTTTTACCCTATATATTATCATGCAAAGATGATAAATACTTTTAATGCGTATAAACCAAATTTTTTAAGTAAATGTATTAAAGTACAATCAAAGAGGTAGAAACACTTAAAAAGGAAACAAATAAATACTTTAACTGAGGAAATAACAACAATATAATCAAACAGATAATGGGAATGAATAAAACATTCTATAATTTAAAAAAGGAAAGAAAACAGATAATGAAATCACAAATGTTGGCAACGCAGGTGATGGAAAACCCAAAAAAGATAACAGGAAACACAGATGCAATTATCACCAACACAATAGAAGAAAGAGAAGAATATCAGGAATAGTGCACACCATAGATGGCATGGATATATGAATAAAAGAATATGTCAAATGTAAAAGCTTCCAAACTCAAACCATCCAGGAAATGTGCAAACCTATTGAAAGGCCAAACTTAAAAATAATAAAAGAGGGTAAACTACCCAGTTCAAAGGGTGAAAAAATGCCTTCAACAAAATCATAGAAGAAATCATTATTAACTTAACGATAGAGATGGCTATAAATGTGCAAAAACCTTATTGAACATCAAATAGAATCAGAAAAGAAAATCATTCCACCACATAATAATCAAAACACTAAATGTACCGAAAAAAGAAAGGATATTAAAAGCTGCGGGTAAAATGGCCAAGTAACGTAAAAAGGTAGCGTTCTCAGAATTATATCTGAGTTCTCAACAGGGACACTAAAAGCGAGAAGATCCTAAAGTATGTTTTACAGACCCTAAGGGACCAAAGTTGACAGGCCAGACTACTATAGCTAGCAAAACTCCAATCACATTAGACAGAGAAACCATGATATTATATAGCAAAAGCAAATCGAAACAATATCTATCTGCTAAATAAATCCTACTGAGGATACTGAAAGGATAACTCTAATACAAGGAGGATAACTATACCCAAGAGAACATAAGAAATTAATCACCTCACTGCAAAATAAAAAAAAGGAAGAATCATACACACAACTCCTCCCACATCAAAATAACAGGAACTAATATTCATTAATATCATTATTTATATTAATATCAGTGTACTCAATTCACCAATAAAAAGGCACAGGCTAACAGACAGGTTACATAAACAATATCTATCTTTTTTTTTCTTTTTTTCGGAGCTGGGGACCGAACCCAGGGCCTTGCACTTGCTAGGCAAGTGCTCTACCACTGAGCTAAATCCCCAACCCCAACAATATCTATCTTATGCTGCATACCAGGATCACACCTCAGGAACAAAAATAGATAGTATCTCAGTGTAAAGACCTGGAAATTTTTTTCCCTGCAAAGGGACTCAAAAAACATGCTGGAGTAGCCATTCTAATACTTAATAAAACAGACTATCAATCAAACTTAATCAAAGGAGATGGAGAATGACCTTTCATCATAATAAAGGGAAAGATCCTCTGAACATCTAGGACACAAATGTAAGAGCATCCACATTCTTCAAAGAAATTTCACTAAAGCTCAATCACACAGTGAACCTTACACAATACTAGTGGGAAGTTCATAGCCCCACTCTCACCAATGGACAGGTAATCAAAATTGAAACTATATAGGAGGAAATTAATAGCACTAAGTTCCTCAAGAAATTATAGAGATCTCATGTTAGCAACTTAACAGCATGCATGAAAGCTCTAGAAAATGACACAATACGAGCAAAAGGAGAAGATGGCTGGAAATGTTAAAACTGAGGGCTGAAGTCATTCAATATAAAGCAAAGAGAACAATATAAAGAATCAACAATACCAAGACCTGTTTTATTGAGAAAATCAATACGATAGAAAAACTCATAATCAAACTAAGAGGCACAGAGATGGTATCTAAATTTACAATATCAGAAGTTAAAAAGAAAGCATAATATTAAAACCTGAGGAAATTTAAAAGCTCAAATCACACAGTGAACTTCACAAAATAATAGTGGGAAGATCAAAGCTCTACTCTCACCAATGGATAGGTAATCAAAATTGAAACTATTCAGAGAAAAATGAAACTAATAGATTTTTTTTCCACAGAACTGCAAAACATATGGATGATTTTCTAGACAGGTACTACTTGCTATACTTGAATTAAGATCAGAAAAACTATCCCAACAGTCCCATAACCACAAAAGAAATAGAAATAGTCATTAAAATCTCCTAACCAAGAAAAACATTCTTGCACATTATGCTTTTAGTGTAAAATTCTAAAAGACTTTTTAATAAGACATACCGATAGTCGTCAAAAAAGACACAGACACAGATGGTAAAACAATTTAATTCATTTGGTGTGTCCACTATTACCCTGATAGCTACTCCACAGAAAAAAATAAACAAAGAAAACCTCAGACAAATTTCATTTATGAACATAGACATGAACATATCCTTTAAAATTCTTGCAACCCAAATCCAAGAAAATATCAGAAACATCATTCACCACAACATAGTATGCTTAATCCTGTAAATCTAGGCATAGTTTCATATATTAAAATATATCAACATATCAACATCGATATTCATAAGGGAAATTGGTCTGAAGTTCTCTTTCTTTGTTGGGTCTTTGTGTGGTTTAGGTATAAGAGTAATTGTGGCTTCATAGAAGGAATTCGGTAGTGCTCCATCTCTTTCAATTTTGTGGAATAGTTTGGATAATATTGGTATGAGGTCTTCTATGAAGGTCTGATAGAATTCTGCACTAAACCCGTCTAGACCTGGGCTCTTTTTGGTTGGGAGACCTTTAATGACTGCTTCTATTTCCTTAGGAGTTATGGGGTTGTTTAACTGGTTTATCTGTTCCTGATTTAACTTCGGTACCTGGTATCTGTCTAGGAAATTGTCCATTTCCTACATATTTTCAAGTTTTGTTGAATATAGGCTTTTATATTAAGATCTGATGATTTTTTGAATTTCCTCTGAATCTGTAGTTATGTCTCCCTTTTCATTTCTGATTTGTTAATTTGGACACACTCTCTGTGTCCTCTCGTTAGTCTGGCTAAGGGTTTGTCTATCTTGTTGATTTTCTCAAAGAACCAACTTTTGGTTCTCTTGATTCTTTCTATGGTCCTTTTTGTTTCTACTTGTTTGATTTCAGCTCTGAGTTTGATTATTTCCTGCCTTCTACTCCTCCTGGGTGTATTTGCTTCTTTTTGTTCTAGAGCTTTTAGGTGTGCTGTCAAGCTGCTGACATATGCTCTTTCCTGTTTCTTTCTGCAGGCACTCAGCGCTATGAGTTTTCCTCTTAGCACAGCCTTCAATGTGTCCCATAAGTTTGGGTATGTTGTACCTTCATTTTCATTAAATTCTAAAAAGTTTTTACTTTCTTTATTTCTTCCTTGACCAGGTTATCATTGAGTAGAGCATTGTTCAATTTCCACGTATATGTGGGCATTCTTCCCTTATTGTTATTGAAGACCAGTTTTAGGCCGTGGTGGTCTGATAGCATGCATGGGATTATTTCTATCTTTCTGTACCTGTTGAGGCCCGTTTTTTGACCAATTATATGGTCAATTTTGGAGAAAGTACCATGAGGAGCTGAGAAAAAGGTATATCCTTTTGCTTTAGGATAGAATGTTCTATAAATATCCGTTAAGTCTATTTGGCTCATGACTTCTCTTAGTCTGTCTACGTCTCTGTATAATTTCTGTTTCCATGATCTGTCCATTGATTAGAGTGGGGTGTTGAAATCTCCTACTTTTATTGTGTGAGGTGCAATGTGTGTTTTGAGCTTTAGTAAGGTTTCTTTTACATATGTAGGTGCCCTTGTATTTGGGGCATAGGTATTTAGGATTGAGAGTTCATCTTGGTGGATTTTTCCTTTGATGAATATGAAGTGTCCTTCCTTATCTTTTTTGATGACTTTTAGTTGAAAATTGATTTTATTTGATATTAGAATGGCTACTCCAGCTTGCTTCTTCTGAACATTTGCTTGGAAAGTTGTTTTCCAGCCTTTCACTCTGAGGTAGTGCCTGTCTTTGTCTGAGGTGTGTTTCCTATAGGCAGCAGAATGCAGGGTCCTCGTTGCGTATCCAGTTTGTTAATCTATGTCTTTTTATTGGGGAATTGAGGCCATTGATGTTGAGAGATATTAAGGAATAGTGATTATTTCTTCCTGTTATATTCATATTTGGATGTGAGGTTATGTTTGTGTGCTTTTCTTCTCTTTGTTTTGTTGCCAAACGATTAGTTTCTTGCTTCTTCTAGGGTATAGCTTGCCTCCTTATGTTTGGATTTACCATTTATTATCCTTTGTAGTGCTGGATTTGTAGAAAGATACTGTGTAAATTTGGTTTTGTCATGGAATATCTTGGTTTCTCCATCTATGTTAATTGAGAGTTTTGCAGGATACAGTAACCTGTGCTGGCATTTTTGTTCTCTTAGGGTCTGTATGACATCTTTCCAGGATCTTCTGGCCTTCATAGTTTCTGGCGAGAAGTCTGGTGTGATTCTGATAGGTTCCAGATGGTGTTTGGTGTTTTCCTCTGGCGTCCGAGATGTGTGTGCAGAGTGCAGTCTCTTCTGGTTTCCCAGGCGTGTCTGCCTCTCTGAAGGTTTAGCTCTCCCTCCCACGGGATTTGGGTGCAGAGAACTGTTTATCTGGTCTGTTTCCTTCAGGTTCCGGCAGTGTCCCAGGCGCAGGGGTCCTGCCGCACCTGGGCCCTCCCCCACGGGAACCCAGAGCCCTTATACATTTTTTTCTTGGGCCAGGGATGTGGGCAGGGGTGGGCAGTGTTGGTGGTCTCTTCTGCTCTGCAGCCTCAGCAGTGCCCACATGACCAGGCGGTGAGGTCTCTCTCCCATGGGGTCTGGGAGCAGAGAGCTGCTGGGGGCCGGGATGCGTGGGTGTGGGACTCTCGGAAGACACAGGAAGTGCCCGGTCCTAGAGGAATTCTGCCTCTGTGTGTCCCGAGTTCACCAGACAGGTCTCCTGCAGCAGAAAAGTTGGTCTTACCTGTGGTCCCGAGGCTCAAGTTTGCTCGCGGGGTGCTGTCCACGAGCTCTCTGCAGCAGCAGCAAACAGGAAGATCTGCGCTGCTGTTTCCGGGAGCTTCAGTGCACCAGGGGTCCAGATGGCGTTTTCCTCTGGATTCAGTAATGTGTGTGCAGAGTGCAGTCTCTTCTGGTTTCCCAGGCGTGTCTGCCTCTCTGAATATTTAGCTCTCCCTCCGTCTTAAAATTTTTTAACAGTGCTGAACCAAGAACCTTGGGCATGCCAAACCAGTGCTGCACCACTGATCTACAACTGAAGCCTTCAAGATCTATTTCTTGAAAGGGAAAGTACAGAGCTTAAGGGTTTGAGTTCATCACCAGTGATGCCATAACACATGTGGGCTATATTTCTTTTAAGCTACTCATTTGCTTGGTGTTCAATTTGCAGTTTCTAGCTCTTTAAATGCGTGTGCATGCATACTGAACATGTCCAGGTTGGCATATACTCATGTATGTGTAAGACAGGACAGTCACAGTCATTCCTTCTGGGTCTACCTTGTTTTTTGAGATAAGGTCTCACTTTTATTTGGATGTTAATTGTTTTAGATAGGTTAATTGTTCAGAAAGCCTTGGGAATGGTCTTGTTTTCACTTCTCCAGTGCTGATAATAAGCACATCTCACCATGTTTTCCAATATCTTGGATGTTTTGGAGTTTGAGTATAGGTAACCATTATGACCTCATGCATTTGTGTCATGCAACACTTTTTTTGTTTAAACCATTTTCCAGCTCTAAATGCCTAGATTTATTTGCTCTATTTAAGTAACATTTTTAAAAAGCCTTATTAAAATTATCTGTATGTATGTATGCATGCATGTATGTATGTATCCATGTATATATTCATGTATATACGTATGTATACATGTATGCTAGGAGCTTGTGGAGGCCTAAGGTGTCAGAGTGCCCTGGAACAGGAATTATAGGTAGTTATGAAACATCTGACACAGGTGTTAGGAACAGAACTCAGGTCCTCAGCAAAATTAGTACATACTCTTAAGCATTATGCTGTTTCTCCCATGTTATTGTTTAGTACAGCAGCTCTCAGAGGAATTATGTGGACATCTGTAATATAAGCAATAGACATGAGGACCTCAGGCAATGCCCCTGAGAGAATGACTAAAGGTGAGTAGGGCCTATGCTATTTTTGTTCTTCAAGTTTGCTCAGATTGGAGGACAAAATACTGATAATGGGTACAATAAAATGATTGCCAGTTCAGCTCAGCTCCATGATGTTTTTTACAGTGTCCTCAAGTACTCTCTAAACAGCTGGCTAGAAAAATTTCAGCACTGGATGGGGTGGTGTAAGCCTTTAGTCTCAGCACTTAGAAAGCAGAGACAAAATAGTATTCTTGATTTCTAGGCAATCTAGTATACATAAAGGATTTGAGGGCAGCCAGAATTTGTAAGCCTGTTGATATGCTTGGACATTATTAAAAATTAAGCACATAGACAGATGATAGCTCTAGATTATTCTGCAATGACTCCAAAGTCAGACAATTTGTGATTTTTAATATGACCATTAATATGATGGGATCTGTAATCACCTTGTAATCAAATACCTTGGCACACTATGTTGTAATTTCTAGATAGGATTAGATGAGGTATGTAAACTGAACTTAAACCTGACTTGCAAAATTCTTAGAATAACCCTTCCTTCCTTAAACTCCAGTTGTCAGGTGTCTTGTCATAGCAATGAGACAACCTGTCTCAAAACAGATAGGTGTGTCTTTCTACTATACCCAAAACCTTGAACTGTGTGTGTGTGTGTGTGTGTGTGTGTGTGTGTACTCATTAAAACACAAATATATCAAAATCTAGTGATTCAAACTTAAAATAACCCTGTTAAAATGGGGTTCAGAGCTAAACAAAGAATTCACAGCTGAGGAATATCAAATGGCTGAGAAGCACCAAAAGAAATGTTCAACATCTTTAGTCATAAGGGAAATGCAAATCAAAACAACCCTGAGATTCCACCTCACACAATTCAGAATGGCTAAGATGAAAAACTCCAGTGACTGCAGATGCTGACAAGGATGTGGAAAAGAGGAACACTTCTCCATTGTTGGTGGGATTGCAGGTTAGTACAACCATTCTGGAAATCAGTCTGGAGGTTTCTCAGAAAATTGGACATTGCACTACTTTAGGACCCAGCATATACCCAAAAGATGTTCCAACATACAACAAAGATACATGCTATTCTATGTTCATAGTAGCCTTATTTATAATAGACAGAAGCTGGAAAGAACCCATATGCCCTTCAACAGAGGAATGGATTCAAAAACTGTGGTACATCTACACAATGGAGTACTGCTCAGCTATCAAAAACAATGACATTTTGAAACTCATAGGCAAGTGGTATGAACTAGAAAATATCATCCAGAGTGAGGTCACCCAATCACAGGAAAATACACTTGGTATGCAATCACTGATATGTGGATAGTAGCCCAAGAGCTGAAACTTCCCAAGATGCAATCCACAGACCACAGGAAGCTGAAGAAGGATGAACAAAATGTGGATGCTCCCACTCCTTAAAAGGGGAAAATATCCATAGGAGGGGATATAGAAGCAATGTTTAGAGCACTGACTGAAGGAATTGCATTTCAGAGCGTGCCCCTCATGTGGCATATATATATATATATATATATATATATATATATATATATATATATATATATCCTCCAAAATTAGATAAGATCGATAAAGCTAAAAAATACGTGCTGAAAGGGATCGAATATAGATCTCTCCTCAAAGACACACCAGAGCATGTCTAATACAGAGGTCAATGCTAGCAGCAAACCACTGAACTGAGTACAACTCCTGTTGGGAGGAATTAGAGGAAATACTGAAAGAGTTGAAGGAGCTTGCAACACTATAAGAACAATAATGCCATTTGGACCTGCAGGTCCCCCACGATCCATACACCACCCGGACCTGAAGGGACTGGATCAACTGTTCTCTGCACCCAAACCCCATGGGAGGGAGAGCTAAATCTTCAGAAGGGCAGACACGCCTGGGAAGCCAGAAGACACTATACTCTGACCACATTTCTGACTCCAGAGGAAAACACCTAACACCATCTGGGACCCCCGGTGCACAGGGGCTCCCAGAAAAGGTGGTGCAGGCCATCCTGGTTGCTGCCTTCACGGAGAGCACAAAAGCAGCCCCCCACGAGCAACTTGATCTGTCGGCCCACAGGTAAGACCAAATGTTTTGTTCCTAGCAACATGACTTGTGGAATCAGGACACGGGCCCACAGGAACAGCTGAAGACAAGTAGATAGGAAAGACTACACGCCCGAAAGCAGAACACTCTGTTCAAATAACTGACTGAAAGAAAACAGGAACAAAGGTCTTCAGCACTCCTGACACAGAGACCTTTAGGAGGTGTAGCCACTGTCAGAAATAGCAGAACAAAGTAACAACAGAGACAATCTGATGGCGAGAGGCAAGCACAGGATCCCAAGCAACAGAAACCAAGACTACATGGGATCATCGGAGCCCATTTCTCCCACAAAAGTAAACACTGAATATCCAAACACACCAGAAAAGCAAGATCTAGATGTAAAATCATATTTGAACATGATGCTGGAGGACTTCAAGAAATACATGAAGATCTCCCTTAGAGAAATGCAGGAAAACATAAATAAACAAATAGAAGCCTATAGAGAGGAATCACAAAAATCCCTGAAACAATTCCAGGAAAACAAAAACAATCAGTTGAAGGAATTAAGAATGGAAATAGAAGGAATAATGAAAGAACACAGGAAACAAACCTGGATATAGAAAACCAAAGGAAGAGACAAGGAGCCGTCGATAGAAGCATGAACAACAGAATATAAGAGATAGAAGAGAGAATTTCAGGAGCAGAAGATTCCATAGAAACAATCGACACAACTGTCAAAGATAATGTAAAACGGAAAAAGCTATTGGTCCAAAACATACAGGAAATCCAGGACTCAAGGAGAAGATCAAACCTAAGGATAATAACTTTGGAAGAGAGTGAAGACTCCCAGCTCAAAGGACCTGTAAATATCTTCAACAAAATCATAGAAGAAAACTTCCCTAACCTAAAAAAAGAGATACCCATAGACATACAAGAAGCCTACAGAACTCCAAATAGATTGGACATGAAAAGAAACACCTCCCGACACATAATAGTCAAAACACAAAAAACACAAAATAAAGAAAGAATATTAAAAGCAGTAAGGTAAAAAGGTCAAGTAACATATATAGGCAGACCTATCGGAATCACTCCAGACTTCTCGCCAGAGATTATGAAAGCCAGAAGATCTTGGACAGATGTCATACAGACCCTAAGAGAACACAAATGTCATACCAGGTTACTGTATCCTACAAAACTCTCAATTAACATGGATGAAGAGTCCAAGATATTCCATGTCAAAAACAAATTTACACAATATCTTTCTACAAATCCAGCACTACAAAGGATAATAAATGGTAGAGCACAACATAAGGAGGCAAGCTACACAATAGAAAAAGCAAGAAACTAATCGTCTTGGCAACAAAACAAAGAGAAGAAAAACAAACACTCATATTCTCACATCCAAATATGAATATAACAGGAAGCAATAATCACTACTCCTTAATATCTCTGAACATCAATGGTCTCAACTCCCCAATAAAAAGACATAGATTAACAAACTGGATACACAATGAGGACCCTGCATTCTGCTGCCTACAGGAAACACAACTCAGAGACAAAGACAGACACTACCTCAGAGTGAAAGGCTGGAAAACAACTTTCCAAGCAAATGGTCTGAAGAAGCAAGCTGGATTAGTCCTTTTAATATCGAATAAAATCGATTTTCAACTAAAAGTCATCAAAAAAGATAAGGAAGGACACTTCATATTCATCAAAGAAAAAATCCACCAAGATGAACTCTCAATCCTGAATATCTATGCTCCAAATACAAGGGCACCTACATACATGAAAGAAAACTTACTAAAGCTGAAAACACATATTGCAACTCACACAAGTAGTAGGAGATTTCAAAACCCCACTCTTATCAATAGACAGATCATGGAAACAGAAGTTAAAGAGAGGCATAGACAGACTAAGAGAAGTCATGAACCAAATGGTTGACAGATATTTATAGAACATTGTATCCTATAGCAAAAGGATATACTTTCTTCTCACCACCTCATGGTACATTCTCCAAAATTGTCCATGTAATTGGTCTTAAAACTGGCCTCAACAGATACAGAAAGATAACAATAATCCCATGTGTCTCATCAGACCACCAAGGTATAAAGCTGGTCTTCAATAGCAATAAGGAAAGAATGTCCACATATACATGGAAGTTGAACAATGCTCTACTCAATGATAACCTGGTCAAGGAAGAAATAAAGAAAGAAATTAAAGACTTCTTAGAATTTAATGAAAATGAAGGTACAATACACCCAAACTTATGGGACACAATGAAAGCTGTGCTAAGAGGAAAATTCATAGGTCTGAGTGCCTGCAGAAAGAAACAGGAGAGAGCATATGTCAGCAGTTTGATAGCACACATAGAAGCTCTGGAACAAAAAGAAGCAAATACACCCAGGAGGAGTAGAAGGCAGGAAATAATGAAACTCAGATCTGAAATCAACCAAGCAGAAACAAAAAGGAGCATACAAAGAAAAAACAGAACCAAAAGTTGGTTCTTTGACAAAACTAACAAGATAGATAAGTCCTTAGCCAGACTAATGAGAAGACACAGTGAGTGTGTACAAATTAACAAAACCAGAAATGAAAAGGGAGACATAACTACAGAATCAGAAGAAATTCAAAAAATCATTAGATAGTACTACAAAAGACTATATTCATCAAAAGTTTAAAATCTTCAGGAAACAGAATTTCCTAGACTGATACCAGGTAACAAAGTTAAATCAGGAACAGATAAACCATTTAAACAGTCCCATAACTCCTAACAAAATAGCAGCAGTCATTAAAGGTCTCCCAACCAAAAGGAGCCCAGGTCCAGAGAGGTTTAGTGCACAATTCTATCAGACCTTTATAAAAGACCTCATATCAACACTATCCAAACTATTCCACAAAATTGAAACAGATGGAACACTACCGAATTCCTTCTGTTAAGCCACAATTACTCTTACATCTAAATCAAACAGAGACATAACAAAGAAAGAGAACTTCAGATCAATTTCCCTTATGAATATCGACACAAAAATACTCAACAAAATTCTGGCAAAACGAATCCAAGAGCACATCAAAACAATTATCCATCATGATCAAGTAGGCTTCATTCCAGGCATGCAGGGATGGTTTAATATACAGAAAACTATGAACGTGATCCAGTATATAAACAAAATGAAAGAACAAAACCACATGATCATTTCATTAGATGCTATGAAAGCATTTGAGAAAATTCAACACTACTTCATGATAAAAGTCTTGGAGAGAATAGGAATTCAAGGCCCATGCCTAAACATAGTAAAAGCCACATACAGCAAACTAATCGCTAACATTCAACTAAATGGAGAGAAACTTGAAGCACTAAAATCAAGGAATATACAAGGCTATCCACTCTCTCCCTACTTATTCAATATAGTTCTTGAAGTTCTAGCTAGAGCAAAACAGAAGGAGATCAAGAGGATACAGATTGGAAAAGAAGAAGTCAAAATATCACTATTTGCAGAAGATATTATAGTATATTTACGTGATCCCAAAAGTTCCACTAGAGAACTACTGAACCTGATAAACAACTTCAGCAAAGTTGTTATGTATAAAATTTACTCAAATAAATCAGTAGCCTTCCTCTACACAAAAGAGAAACAATCTGAGAAAGAAACTAGGGAAACAACACCCTTCATAACAGTCCCAAATAATATAAAATACCTCGGAGAGACTTTTACCAATCAAGTAAAAGATCTGTACAATAAGAAATTCAACCTCTGAAGAAAGAAATTGAAGAAGACCTCAGAAGATGGAAAGATCTCACATGATCATGGATTGGCAGGATTAATATAGTAAAAATGGCCATTTTACCAAAAGCGATCTAGAGATTCCATGCAATCCCCATCAAAATACCAATCCAAATCTTCAGCGAGCTAGACAGAACAATTTGCAAATTCATCTGGAATAAAAGAAATACCAGGATAGCTAAAACTATCCTCAACAATAAAAGGACTTCTGGGGGAATCATGATCCCTGAGCTCAAGCAGTTTTACAGAGCAATCGTGATAAAAACTGCATGGTATTGGTGCAGAGACAGACAGATAGAACAGTGTAATAGAATTGAAGAACCAGAAATGAAGCCACACACCTACAATCACTTGATTTTTGATAAAGGTGCCAAAACCATCCAATGGAAAAAAGATAACATTTTCATCGAAAGGTCCTGCTTCAACTGGAGGTCAATCTGTAGAAGAATGCAGATTGGTCCATGCTTATCACTCTGTACAAAGCTTAAGTCCAAGTGGATCAAGGACTTCCACATTAAGCCACATATACTCAATCTAATAGAAAAAAAAGTGGGGAAGAATCTCAAACACATGGGCACTGGAGAAAATTTTCTGAACAAAACATTAATGGCTTATGCTCTAAGATTAAGAATCGACAAGTGGGATCTCATAAAACGGCAAAGCTTCTTTAAGACAAAGCACATTCTTGTTAGTACAAAATGTCAAGCAACAGATTGGGAAAAGATCTCTACCAATCCTACAACAAATAGAGGGGTTATATCCAAAATATACAAAGAACACAAGAAGTTAGACCACAGGGAGACAAATAACCCTTTAAAAGAAATCGGTTTCAGAGCTAAACAAAGAATTCATAGCTGAGGAATGCCGTATGGCTGAGAAATACCTAAAGAAATGTTCAACATCTTTAGTCATAAGGGAAATGCAAATCAAAACAACCCTAAGCTTTCACCTCACACCTGTGAGAATGGCTAAGATCAAAAACTCAGGATACAGCAAATGCTGGTGAGGATGTGGAGAAAGAGGAATTCTCCTCCATTGTTGGTGGGATTTCAGACTGGTATAACCATTCTGGATATCAGTTTGAAGGTTCTTCAGAAAGTTGGACATTGAACTACCTGAGGACCCAGCTATACCTCTCTTGGGCATGTACCCATAGGATGCCCCAACATATAAAAAAGACACATGGTCCACTATGTTCATAATATCCTTATTTATAATAGCCAGAACCTGGAAAGAACCCAGATGCCCTTCAACAAAGTAATGGATACATAAAATGTGGTACATCTACACAATGGAATATTACTCAGCTATCAAAAACAATGACTTTATGAAATTCATAGGCAAATGGATGGAACTGGAAAATAGCATCCTGGGTGAGGTAACCCAATCACAGAAAAACACACATGGTATGCTCTCATTGATAAGTGGCTATTAGCCCAAATGCTTGAATTGCCCTAGATACACAGAACGCATGAAACTGAAGAGGGATGACCAAAATGCAAGTCTTCACTCCTTCTTTAAAAGGGGAACAAGAATACCCTTGGGAAGGAATAGGGAGGCAAAGTTTAAAACAGAGGTAGAAAGAACACCCATTCAGAGCATGCCCCACATATGGCCCATATGTATACAACCACCCAATTACGTAAGATGGATGAAGCAAAGAAGTGCAGGCTGACAGGAACAGGATGTAGGTCTCTCCTGAGAGACACAGCCAGAATATAGCAAATATATAGGCAAATATCAGCAGCAACCCACTGAACTGAGAACAGGACAACTGTTGAAGGAATCAGAGAAAGGACTGGAAGAGCTTGAAGGGGCTTGGGACACCATATGAACAACAAGGCCAACCAACCAGATCTTCCAGGAACTAAGCCACTCCCCAAAGACTGTACACGGAGTGACCCTGGGCTCCAACCTCATAGGTAGAAATGAATAGCCTAGTAAGAGCACCAGTGGAAGGGGAAGCCCTTGGTCTTTCCAAGACTGTACCCCCAGTGAACATGATTCTTGGGGCAAGGGCGGTAATGGTGTGAGGATGGGGAGGGGAACACCTATATAGAAGGGGAGAGGGAGGGGTTACGGTGATGTTGGTCTGGAAACTGGGAAAGGGAATAATGATCGAAATGTAAATAAGAAATACTCAAGTTAATAAAGATAAAAGAAAAAAAAAAAGAACAATAATGTCAACCAACCAGGGCTTAAGGGACTAAACCACTACCGAAGTTTATACATGGACTGACTCAGGGCTCCAATTTCACATGTTGCAGAGAATAGCCTTGTTGGGGCACCAGTTGATAGGGAAGCCCTTGGTCCTACCAATATTGTACACTCAGGGTAGTGGAATTTGGGGGTGGGAGCATTAAGGTGGTGGATACGTGGAATACCCGTATGGGTTAGGAGGACTGAATGGGGAATAATGGACTGGAAACCGCGAAAGTTGATAATGTTTGAAATGTAAGTAAAGAAATATATCTAATAAAAAAATAAAAATAGAAAAATAGAAAAGCCAAAAGGCCTATAATGAATATCCCCTCAAATAAATTTCTATCAAATCTACTCATAAAATTATATACATTTAATTATATCAGTACATAAATTCAATAATTAGAAATAAGAACCCTTTCTAACTCAAGAAAAAGAGTGAATGTTAGTAACCACACATCAGAATTTGCACCATGCTGTTTTGAGACTTCTATTTTCAAAGCAATTAATTTAAATCTCTTCACCTTAACCTAGGCACACTGTTTGGACAATGGTGAAAAGCAGCCACATTTTCCCCCAAAATACCATAAAGCTGTCTGTAGGCCTCATACTTAAATTCTTTTTCACTGAAACCTCCTGGGCTAGGTCTGTATAGTTCAAACCTCTCAGTAACATAGTCTTCTGTAATCCTACTAGGATAGCCCATTAAACCCCATTTAAAGCATTCCATTTCTTTCCAAAAGTTCCAAAATTCACATTCTTTCAAGCTCCTACAGAACATCCCAGTGGCTCTTTAGATCAACATTCCAAAGTCCTTCCAGTCACAGGAAAACCCCATTCCTGAACCAATTTCTCTTAATCCAGGTTTCTATTCCTGCACAAACATCACAAACAAGAAGCAAGTTGGGGAGGAAAGGGTTTATTCTGCTTACACTTCCACATTGCTGTTAATTAACATATGAAGTCAGGACTAGAAGTCACATAGGGTAGGAGGCAGGAGGTTTTGCAGAGGCCATGGAGAGATGCTAGTTACTGGCTTGCTTTCCCTGGCTTGCTCAGCTTGCTCTCTTATAGACTATGAACCCAGGGACTGCACCACCCACAATGGGATGGGTCCTCCCCCCAAGAATACTAGTTGAGAAAATGCATTAATGCTGGGACTTATGGAAGCATTTTCTCAATTGAAGCTCCTTTCTCTGCGATAACTCCAGCTTGTGTCAAGTTGACACACTAAACAAGCCAGTACAGTCTCCAAACATGTTGTTGCTGCCACACAAAATGAAGCTTTCTATGGAAAACAGTTCTCTCTTTCCTTTGAGAGGTGGGGTGGAAGGTTGCTGTTTTCAGTTGCAGGTTGTTAATGCTCAGGGATGAAAAAAAAATATATTCAGGGATCTCTTTCTCTGTATCCTCTCTTCTTTCTCTTCTGTCCAGTGTTAGGTCACAAAACTTGGGATTTGTGAAAAGGAAAAGCAGTGAAGAATATTGCATCTTGTTTTAGAATAAACAAGTGAGAAAAGTCTGGAATATCTTAGATTGGTAAGGATTTTTTGGAAGAAAATTGAAAATTTAATGTTATAAAGATCTAATTTGATTAACAATAATTAACTTAAGATATATGTCTAACTACTTATGTATTTGCTAAGTGCATATTACCAAGCTGTTAAATAATTGAGATAGGTAACAACATAAGTTTTTGGTTCCCATGACATTCCTTTCACAAGGACAGTGATTTAGACAAAAGCCCCAATCCATCAGAAGTTTGAATAAGGTACCTGCTTGCTAAATAGGGAGTAATTTTCCTCATCTCTGGGAAGAGAAACTTGTGTGCCTTCCAGTAATATAAGACTGGTATCTATTGCCATGTGAAGGTTAATACTGGCTACTAGGACTTCTTAACTATTTTCTAGAAGACAGCTTTGTCAAATTTGAATGAGTCTTTTTCCTTTAACCTATAGAGTGATTGTATTGGTTTCTTCATTGTGTCTATTCTCATTGTCAGTTAAGTGGCCTCTCTTCTTATGCACTATGTCCCATACTGGATAGTCTTTGCCTGATGTTTCCTAGACAATATAGGATGTACTTCCAAACTTTCTGCTTCAAGGTTAGGTCTCTCAGAACTTCTGGGCTTGGGTGTTAAAGATGGATGTCCCCACTTTTATGGATAAACTTTGACTCTTCAAAGAAGCCAATAAATCTCTGTCATTTTATTTAACACAGAAGCTCCTTGGTCTGCACACCATGCTTACTCAGGTTAAATGTATACCTCTCAGGTCTTTGATGGGTTTGAAATCTAGATTAACAGTAAACTTCGTAAGTCCAGAGCTCAATATTAATCAGTGAAGTCCTGATAAAAAAAATCATAGTCTCAAACCCCACAACTAAAATTTTCTTTGGTTTCCTTGTAAGTATAAACTTTAAATCCACTTTTAATCATGTTCATTTGACACAAACCCCCTACAGAACTTTGGACTCAACAAGATAGGGAAGAGTACCAAAATACTTTGTTTAAAGTTGTTAAATTCAAAGGAACTGGACATTGTGATAATGATTCTTACCTTGAGAGTTCTCATAATTTCTTTTTATAGACTATTCACCAGTGTTTCACATCAGTGAAATACTTACTCTTAGGAAACAACAAGGACTTTTTGAACAAGAAGCACAATTTTGAAAATAACACTTCTAGTTCATTTTTTATTGTCAGTTTAAGTGACTATAAATTCCTGTATCATATGCTAACATGTGTCATGATGCATATCTTTAGCTCAGGTAATCAAATATTAATTGACATTATAAAACACAATATGGGAACTTGCTAAAAATGTTCTTCTTGAGCTCCCATACCCATATCATCTGGAGAACCAGGCAAATGGGAGATTTTTATTTATTTATTTTTTATTTTTTTATTAACTTGAGTATTCCTTATTTACACTTCAAATATTATTCCCTTTCCTGATTTCCAGGCAAAAAACCCCCTAATCCCTCCCCTCACCTTCTTAATGGGTGTTCCCCTCCCCATCCTCCCCCCATTATCGCCCTCCCCCCAACAATCACGTTCACTGGGGGTTCAGTCTTAGCAGGACCAAGTCATAATTTTTATTGTGTAAAATTTACAGATATTAGAGATAAAGCCCCTTTATTGGACTATAAGTAGGATATGTTGGGATAAACTATACGAATGCATATTCTCTAAATGGCTTGAAAGTTGTTTCCCATAGTTCACACTTGTTAGTTGCCACCAAAAGCTCTCCAAAACATTAATTTGAGAGTTTGTACCGCCAACGATTTCTTTTTAGCCTTTTCCTTTTTCACTGAGTTGCTCTCCTCTAATATAAACTGGAGGGATCTGATTAAATTGTTTTTCATATTAAAAGTTTCCTGCTTCATATGTTTAGCCAATTCATCCCAGGAGAAAACAACCCTGAGTTCTTGTTGTTTGTAATCTTTGCTGAAGTTATATTGCATTTGGCTAGTGAAGAATATGAACAAACATATTTGTCAACTTGTTTTTCATGTGAATAGAGGGCCTCAGCAGCAGAGTCCAAGGGAAGGGATAGTTTCAAAATTCAAAATGGGATTCCCAATCCTTTGGAATGTTTATTGTGACAGATTGAATCATCAACAATCTCAAAACATACATGGTCACAAAAACATGAACCAAGCAAATATGTACTGCATAATGTGTGTTCTGCATCAACCAGACTCATGTAATAATAGGATTTTCACCTGGATTTTTATCTTCTGGATCTTGCAGATTCCCAAATTTGTCTCTGCTTTTGTCTTTAATATCAGTAGATGTTATTACATAATCACTGAAGAATTTCACTATGAAATGATGTTGTCATTGTTGCATTTTTTCCTCTTCATACTTTCTACACTGGGAAGAAAATGCCATATTCAACAGTACCCTATCAATACTGGGACAAATAAATACAGTAAGTACAATTATGTATTTTTCAAGTTCAGAATTCTTATTACTTATTGGGTATAACCATTAAATTTTACTTATTGTTTATCTTTTAATTTTTACAAATTCATTCTTAGAGTTTCTAAAATCTTTTTGTTAATTATATTTTCTTTTTCGATTATTTTCCTCATCAGGGTGGAATTAAATGGTAACTTTGACTGTATGCACTTTAGTTTCCCATTTGATTGATAACCATAACCTCTTATTTACCATTCATGCTATGTCACAATTATTGAATAGGTTTCCATGTTATGGTTTAAAGGTTTATTCTAAACCTGACCATGTTCTTCATAGCATTTAGTCATGATTGTACCTGTGATATTAGATAATGTCATTAAATGTAATAAGTGCTGAGTGTTGTGATGCTTGAAAAAAGAAAATATATATGTTATTTGTAACTGTTTCTAGAGTTAAGAATGCCACAATTAGAAGTTGTGAATATAGAGGAGAGAGAGAGAATGGACTGAAGGAGCTGAAGGAGTTTGCAACCTCAAAAGAATAACAACAATATCAACCAACAAGGCCGTCAGATCTCTCAGGAAGTAAATTACCATTCCCAGAGTACACAGGGATGGACGTATAGTTCCAGCAGTATATGTAACAGAGGATGGCTTTTTCAAGTATCAATGGGAGGAGAGGCCCTTGGTCCTATGAAGGCTAGATGCCACAGTGTTAGAGAATGTAAGTGTAGGGAGGTGGGAAAGACTGTGTGGATAGGTGAGGGAGCACCCACATAGAAGCAGGGGGAGATAGCTGATTTATTGAAGGGATACCCAGAAAGGGATAACATTTGAAATGCAAATAAAAATATCCAATAAAAGAAAAAGTAAAAAAATGAATAAACTATATACAACTATAACAAAACCAATAAGGTATAGCCATTTGAACATTCAACTGCTGGAAGCTGAAGATAGAACAGGTTGAAAAAAAAGCTTCTCATATGACGACGATAGCGAGGCTGCAGTTTGTCTTTGAACTTGAAGTAATATATTTCAACATATTTTATTGACAAAGAGTTATAAGATGGCAAACAGAGCTGTGTGTTGAATGGTTACATATGACTAACAAAATGCCTACAAAACATATCTAGCGAATAAACCAATCATTTCCCTGTTCTTTCTTATTTCTCTTATTGGATTTTTAAATTTTTCATTTCAAATGTTATTCCCTTTCCCAGTTTTCCCACCCCCTCCCCTTTTTCTATAAGGGTTTTCCCCTTTTCAATCAACCCCCTTTCCCACATACCTCTACACTGGGGATTCCAAAGGATTCTCCTTTCATTTTTGCCCAACAAGTCCTTCCTGTGCTACATATGCAGCTGGAGACATGGGTCAGTACATGTATATAGTATTTGGATAGTAGTTTAGTCCTTGGAAGCTCTGGTTGGTTGGCATTGTTGTTCTTATGGGTTGCAACCCCTTTCAGCTCTTTCAATCTGTTCTTTAATTACTCCAACACAGATCCCATTCTCAGTGCAATGGTTTGCTGCTAGCATTTGCCTCTGTATTTGACATTCTCTGACTGTGACTTCAAGAGATAACTATATCAAGCTCCTGTCAGCACTTCTTAGCCTCATTAATCTTCATCTATCTGTATCTGTATCTGTATCTGTATCTGTATCTGTATCTGTATCTGTATCTGTATCTGTATCTGTGTCTGTGTCTGTGTCTGTGTCTGTATCTGTATCTGTATCTGTATCTGTATCTGTATCTGTATCTGTATCTGTATCTGTATCTGTATCTGTATCTGTATCTGTATCTGTATCTGTATCTGTATCTGTATCTGTATCTGTATCTGGGGCAGGCTCTGATCAGTCTTTGCTACAAACTTTGTCTGCTTATCCCCTCTCATGAATATTTTTGTTCCCTGTTTTAAGAAAGAGTGAAGCATTTGCCCCCTTTGTTGGCCTTATTCTTGAGCTTCATGTGGTCTGTGGATTTTATTTTGGGTAATTCCAGCTTTTGAGCTAATAGCGACTTATCAATGAGTGCATCCCAAGTATGTTTGTTTTGCGTGTGTGTGTGTTTTTCACGATGATATTTTCTAGTTCATTCCATTTGCCTATTAATTTTATGAAGTCATTGTTTTTGATAGCTGAGTAATACTCCATTGTGTAGATGTACCACATTTCTATATCCATTTCTCTTTTGAAGGGCATCTGAATTCTTTCCAGCTTCTGGCTTTTATAAATAAGGCTGCCATGAATATAGTGGAGGATGTGTCTTTGTTGTATGTTGGAGCATCTTGTGGGTATATGACCAGATGTATAGCTGGGTCCTCATGCCCCGTGCTATTGTCTCGCCAGCATGAACACGCGGGGACACACGAATCCTTCTGTAGCTAAACATTTATTGAATCTTAAAGAGAGGGCCCGGGGCGCCAGCATGGCGCGGCTTATATACACCCTAGTGCGGCACATCCACACCTGATTGGTCGCTTACCCATGATCTCATAGGCACGCCCCAGAGTGGGCAAAGACCTGACACGAAGGCACTCTTGCACATGCGCACACAGTTAACTTCCTGAAAGGAAGTCGACTGGCACGGCGGAGGCCAGGGCCATCTTGTAATGGCGAAAGCTATCCCCTCTTTCCACGTGGGGCGCAGTGGAAGCTAGCGCCATCTTGTGGTGGGGAATGTTATTGCGGGTCTCCACATCTCCCCCTTATTGTTTTACTAATAAGAGGCAGGTCTAGGGCCCTGTAGTTACGTCCATCTGTTGTGGCTCCTGTCTTAGGTCGTTCCTCTATGTCACAGCCTTATCCGTCGTAGGGTAGCCCTATCACCACCGGGCCTCGTGTCTTAGATTTGTCTGTGCATGAGGAAAGTTGCCTGTCTCTGGATATCGCAGTGCTGTGTGACAGTAACTGTTAAACAACCTAGGGCGAACTCTATAAAAGAGGCCAGCCAGAAAATGAGTTAGTGGGGAAATCATGATCACCCTATCGTGTGTAATGAGGAAACCTCAGCGATGTAGAAGGGCTGATCAAAGAATCATTGAGTCTCTCTCATCCCAGTGTAATGGATCCACAGATCCATGGGGTGTAAGAGCATAGAACTCAGATACCGACTAATTCCTGAGCATAGATAACCAAATTCCAGGGGAGGCCCCTTGTTCAATGGCCACAAGTGTTTGAGTGATAACGGCCTTGTCACGTTTCTGTTGAGATCTGAGTTTGTAAACAAACCATAGCATGAACACTAATCCACAGCGTAGGGCTGCACCAAACAGAGCCAGTCCCGGTAAGTAGTGGGCACCTCATCTAGTTCTCCTCAGCTGTTACCACCTAGGGCCGTAGTCAAGCCGCTCCTATAATAAAATTTAGAATTCCCAATTGTTAGCAACTACTCCAGAAAGGTCACCCACTGTGCTTGCCTAACAATAGATTGGGGAAGGATAACTCTAGACACTGTAGACACAATGGTTGTAGCAGTAAATGGCTGCTACAATAGCAGCGAAAATAACAAGGTCTTTCCCAGGACAGTTTAGGATTAGTAATTCTTCTCTGGAACAACCAGCAGGCAAGGGAACCATGTCTGAGATCTGCACAACCAGGGCAGAGTTCCCCGGTCCACAGCAGCTTCACGCAGATGGCATTTCTGTGAAGCTATAGACTGCAAAATGACAACACCAGTTAAGGCAGCAAGAGTCACCAGGGGAATGAGGGGGGCAGCAACGGCTGGAGTCCAGTCTTCTCCAGCATGCAGCAGTGCGCAGAGGGTCAGAGAGCAGGCCACAGTGGGACGGGACACATGCATCGGTAACACTGACTGCAGCAACGCCAAAATCTCTGTGATGACAAAAGATGAGGGGGAATCTTCCATCTTCCTCTCAGCGCAGAGGAATGACTCTAGGAACCCGAACCATGAGAGCTGAATCTTCATGCAACCAGGATCAGCAAGTCTCACCAACCACCTCTGGCAGCTGGCACACTCTTGTAGCATCCTGTAGAAAAAACACAAACATTCCCTCTTCCCCATATAAAATATCTGAACAGGATCATGCCAATACATGTATCTTTCTATTTCTTCTAGGCAGAAGTATGTCTAGTTGTAGGGTGCCATAAACTCAGAGTGTTCTTTGGCATCAAATTTTGAAATTGAAATAAAAGGAGTATCATAAATAATTGTATAGCATACATAGCATAAAGGGATAACTCCTCCTCTTTATTTATTAAGATATAGTAAAGATATTATTTATTAAGGTAAGTCCTCAAGGATTAAATTGAGGACACTGAGCACTTGTATTTATAAATTGACTTGTATACCAAATTATTGTCTCTAGCATTATTGTTTTGGTGATATAAAGAATGAGATTTTTTGACTAATTTTTCTATGTAAGGCCTGTAATCTGTCTGGCATCATTGTCTTCCCTTGTTAAGGGGTTCAGGCAATCTAGTTTGAGTTCTTAAATGTCCTATAAAGGAACAGTACTTAGTGCTCTTAACCACTAAGCCATCTCTCTAGTACTTTACAAACTTTATCTACCTAAACATAAGAATTAATTAGAAATGTCAAAACCTGTAAATATTGTCTAGATTCAGTTGTACTAGAAATCCCCGAGCTGGCGGGGCAAGGCTGGGAATTGAAAGTAAGCAAATGGAGTCTTCTTCTTTTTATATCAACTCTATTACCATTTTCTATGGTTTTGTATAGTTGTCTGAGTCAGACCACTGAAAGGACAGTGAGTTGTCAGAAAATTTACACTGAAATCATCACTCACTGATTTCATGTAGAAAACTTGTCTCTTGTAAAGCATTAAGTAATTGAAATCAATTGTAAACCACAAGCCACACATTAGCTATCAGTATGTGAATTGAAAGCTTGATTTAAAAACAGTGACTAAGCCATGGAATTTAATAATCTGTATTGAAGTGACAGAAACTCAAGAGAATAAACAAGTGATCTAATCATATATGTAGCCTTTTCATTAGATGAACCACCTATAAATATAGTAAGCACATTTCCTATGGGTTGTATGTACAAATTTACAGTAAATACAAAAGCATGTAAAGAGTAAAGTTATCAATTTTGTCTGAAATTTGTATAAGTGATAGGCCAAATATCAGTATTTTTTTTTTTTGGTTCTTTTTTTCGGAGCTGGGGACCGAACCCAGGGCCTCGTGCTTCCTAGGCAAGTGCTCTACCACTGAGCTAAATCCCCACCCCCCCCTTTTTTTTTAAATTTTATTTATTATATATAAGTACACTGTAGCTGTCTTCAGACACAACAGAAGAGGGCATCAGATCTCATTATGGATGGTTGTGAGCCACCATGCGGTTGCTGGGATTTGAACTCAGGACCTCTAGGAGAGCAGTCAGTGCTCTTAACCACTGAGCCATCTCTCCAGCTGCCCAGTATTTTGAAATAACCAATTTGATTGTTGTTTGGAATAAGGTATGTTTCACCAGGTTTTTTTTTTAAATACTTCTATGACTCTAGCCTATAATTTTGTATTAACACAACTGAAGCTTTATCTCCAATGTGGATAACAAACAAGGACCTAAGTCCTCTGGTAAGGTGAGGTACTTAGCCAATTAACATATCCTTAGAAGCTTAAAATTAGTTTCAAATATTCTTTTCTGGAGTAGTGTAACAGCTACTCCCCAAATATTAAAGCTCATTTTGAGAGCAAAGGTCTGTAGTAAAAATTTCCATATACACTGAAAGATTCAAAGTTCTAACTTTTTACATTGAAGAAGTAACAAAATTACATAATATAAGGCTGTTAGCCATTTCTAATGATAGCACTCTTGCACATGCGCACACAGTTAACTTCCTGAAAGGCAGTCGGCTGGCGTGGCAGAGGCCAGCATCATCTTGTAATGGCGAAAGCTACCCCAGCTTTCCACGTGGGGCGCAGTGGAAGCCAGTGCCATCTTGTGGTGGCGAATGTTATTGCGGCTCTCCACATCCTCAGGTAGTGGAATGTCCAATTTTCTGAGGAACCTTTAGACTGATTTCCAGAATGATTGTACCAGTTTGCCATCCTTGTTCTTTCAAAGAAGAAGAAGAAGAAGAAGAAGAAGAAGAAGAAGAAGAAGAAGAAGAAGAAGAAGAAGAAGAAGAAGAAGAAGAAGAAAAAGAAGTTGTGAATACTTCTGTGCTCCAGCAATATTTCACATATCTCATGTTTTATTATAAGTGTTTGTTTGATAATTTAATTTTTATTCTCAGACAACTCTCCTGTGTTTTCCTGTTTACTTCATTTGTTTGCAGTATTTACTCTTGTTTTTAAATACATATAGACCAAGACATATTGACTATGAGAGTTTCATCATGGTGCTGTATCTTAGCTTATGTTAAATTTCCAGGTTAGTTGATAGTCTCAGACAGGTATTGCTGAGTTGGACAGAAATATTCATGTATATTTCTTGATAAAGTAAATAAGATGCTTTTATCCTCAACAGACCTTCACTTCCAGGTTCCTGTGAATACATGAAGAGATGTGTTGGAAACCAGCAAGTTGAAAATGACCAAAACAAAAACATGAAAGATTTTGGAACCTTTGAGAGTTAATTTATCAAAATAATAATTTTTTAAAAAAGCAAAGAAGGTATAACGGTGAATTATGCTCTGTGAGATAATATTCTGTGCTTGGTAAAATCTTTTGAAGTATTAAGGCACTAAATCAAAGACAGTGGAGGAGAAATATGTTTAGATATAAATGAAAATGTAATATTTATTTGGCAACTTTATTTTGAATTTTTAAAACATCAAATATGGGTATATAAAATTTATTTGAATACAATATTTCATGGTATTCTATTTTTGAGGGGAATCATATTTTGACACAATGTAGATCATAATAATTTGTCATATGATAATAGATGTGGTAACTTTGGTTTTTTTGTGGAGACTCTTCTATTTCATTATTATCAATATTCCTTATAAATCCTCTTTTCTGGTTCCCTGTCCTCTCAGCAGTTGAGGTACCAATATGTATGAGTATGTGTTTCTACTTATTATGTGCAGAGTAAGTTCTTCACTGCAAAGAGTCTATTTACAGATATGTGAGCAATTAATGTCTGGTTTAGTCATTATGAATAAAAGGATTTATTTCTTTAAAGAACATTAAATTTGCATAAAATCAGAAGAAAATAAGCTAAATATATGACAAAATTCAGTCACTTTTACTATAATGTATTAACAATATTATTGGATAAAATGTTACATATGAGTAAAAGAAAAGTGGCTTCTTTTATTGTCATATTTTTTCATTTAATGTACACCTAATTTATTCAGCTTTATATACACTCTATTATCAATATAGCAAGAAAAATGGTCCATGGGTAAAAGTACTGAATGTTGGAATTACTATCAGGAGAAAACTATCTTCAATATGTAGAAATAAGTGGAAAAATTAAAAGGAAAAGAATAGAGATTATATACTGAAGTAAATTGGGGAAAACATTGTTAAATCCTAGAATGAATGTTATTTTTAATTTTTTTTTATTAACTTGAGTATTTCTTATTTTCATTTTGAATGTTTTGCCCTTTCCCGGTTTCCGGGTCATATTAACAGTACAATCTTTTCAAACTTGTTATCATATTCTTTATTTGTATGTATATATATTCTTCTGATATAGCCCATATTTTTAGGTGAAGGCAAAACTGTTTGAACGAAGGTTGTCATCCTACAATGTATGAGTTAAGATCGAGCTCTGGTCTTCAGGGCAAGCACTAGGATCCTACCATATATAAATCATATTATTGACCTATTGGTCAATCCTTTGATTGTCATATCTTGATTTTTTCCAAGTTAAACTGAGAATTTTCTCTATTGGTTTCTGAAAGTGAATTATTTTCCTTCACATCAAGTAAAATATGGGATTGAGCATATGTATCAAATTTAATTTCATCAAATACATATTCACTTTTACTCTTCATAGTTTGATAAAATTGATGTATCACAATATTTCAATTCTACTCAATTTTGTTTTTAATAGACTATTATTTTACTAGAATTATGCACCATGTGTGCAATTTTCTATATTAAAAGAGAAGCCAATTTTCTAGAGCATTTTTCATGTAGATAATGCCATTTTGGATTCTTTGTAGCATGTCTTCCCTCATGTATATTAGTAGTGAATATGGTTCCATTCCTAAATATATTGTTATTCTGAGTTGGCTTTATAATTGACCTCACTCTTTCTTGGAATTTCAGCAATGCAGTTTTTCAGTAAAAAAACAATGACTGGATCTTGGATGTAAACACCAGTCCAACATGACCTTATTTTTACATGTATTAATAATAACTACAAAAGTTCTTCTTTGGTAGCTACCCAGTTGTAACCACTGACCTTTATTTGTTCCGTTTGCACTTTTCATTGGCAGTGAAATCTTGTTTGTGAGCTCTCCTATTCTCTGTTTGTATTCTAAGAAAGATATAATCTGCAGAGTTATATTTGATCAAATTTAAATGTACAAAAAAAAAAAAACAGCTGAGAGCATATAGTGCAGGCTTTGGCAAGTTCTCACTGTGGTAAGAATTGATGGCCCTTTCTATCAGCAATGTAAGGGTTATTTTACCATCCATCTTATACGGGTAGATGTGGGCAACCAACTGAAACATTCATATTCCATAACTAATAAAACAAATATAGACTGATGTTATGTAAAATTTTTCCTGGGGAAAATTATAATCTTTCCTGTGGAAGAATATTACACCTCAGGTAAACTATTTCATAGCATTCTTTAGTTACTTGTAATTATGTGTGTGTGTGTGTGTGTGTGTGTGTGTGGGTGTGTGTGTTGTGTCAGTTTAAGTCCTCCTGGACGATTAATGAAAGCTAAGTCCATGAACTTAAAATAATAAGAGAATTTCTGTAGAGAGAATGGATGGGGGAAATGATGCAATCATTGTATAAACTCAAGAACAGAAATGATAAAAATGGTTTTCATTTGCAAAACATGTATTATAAAGCATGTAATTTAGAAATTAGGTGTGCAAAAAGTTATCAAATCTGTTTTATTAAAGTTGCCTCTGATCATTGTTCTTTGACTATAGATATTTAGTTCCTCTGATCTAGTAGTAGTTTTTATTACTTAATTAGTCATGGACTTCTCAAAATTCATACATATCTTTCAATTTTGTATACATTTTATTTGAATATATAATATTTACACATGAGAAAATGTCATTGTTATTATTTCTCAAATTCAACATCTTACTTATCAATTCTTTTACTTTGGACTATATTACTTCATTTATATTTTTATCTGTCTGCTTTAATATAAAATTAATATTTGCTAATTTTTTATTATTTCTGTTTGTGATCTCAAAGAACTTTATTAATCATTTAAATAAAAATAAAATTAAGTTCATAATACATGCATGCATCAACAAAAATAGCATTATAATTGATTTCAAACATAAGTTCAAGTAGATAGACTAAGAGATTTTCCTATAGGCTGCTAGGTGGTTGATCTTGCCTTTGATGATTCAATACCTATACTGCTTGTCATCATATTGCTATTATTATGACTACCTTTTCTTTTCTTTTTGTGTGTGTTTGTATCTGTGTTTATGTGTGAATATATGAGCCTTTAGTATTTGTACCAATTAAGTCCAGTATTTGTATTGGAGCCTCAAGATTTGGGTATAATTTTTGGGAATCAAACTTGGATTCTCTGGAATAATGACACCCTTAATTGCTGAGGAAGTCTTCCTCCCCACCATAGAAATTGTCATTGGAAATCTTAATAATAAGATATTTATACTTATAAGCAATTCAGTGCATTGATAATATTCTCCAAAGCCCCCATGTAGTACAGTGCCCATCCTCTTTGTCCATATCTCTCATTCCCAACTTTAAATTTAGCCATGAGCCATCATAAGACAAGCTAGTATCTAACATTTGACTTCCTCAAATGACTTTGCTTTAGATACTATCTATGATGAAACTCTAATAAGCAAGGCCTAGTAATAAATCATTTTAGGAAAGATTCCTGCTCTTAATATGATTTTTCTGTAATTATTAAACATATGTAACAATCATTAGCTATTTCCTCACCTATTTAAGCGGAGCTCTGAAAACACAGGAATATGTACTGTCTTGTAGGGATTCTATATAGATAAATAGATGACTTCTTAATTCTTAATGTTGAGTCTATAAGAATCCCTAAAATTATGTTGGTGTTTATTAAGTTTTTTTAAATAAATTTATTTATTTATTTATTTATTTATTTATTTATTTATTTATTTATTTACAGCAATAGTGAGACTCCTTTTAGGTCCTTTTCTTATAGCTAAAACTGCAATGAGATCTTTGTACTGCCAAGGCTGGACCCCCCCGCCCAGTGTAGGGGAATGTCCACAGGTGGAAAGTTGTGCTGGTTGTGCAAAGAAACACAATTATAGAAGGGGAGGGGTATGGGAGAGGAGGCTTATGTTTGGAAACCAGGAAAGGGATTAATATTTGAAATAAAGATATTCAATAAAAAAGAAAAGTATATAAATTATACTTACCATGCTTTTAGGTTTTTTAGTTTGTTTGATTTTTTTTGTTTGTTTTTGTTTTTACTAGTATAACTGAAAGCATATAATCCAAACTCACAAAAACAAAGCAAAACAAAACAAAAAAACCCTGCATTGAGAAATCTGGCAGTCTCCCATGTTTTACCTGTTAATTGCTTCTAGATAGTAACCAGACTTTCTACCACTCAGAGAACATTCCAAGAGGTTGTAAAACAATTAAGCAAAGGTCATGAAAAGGGAACTACAATTTACTATAGATGCTAAGACAGAAGACTGAGTTCATACAAAACTTCATAAATAACTTAGCTATGGGTTTTCTCTTTCAAGGAACCTGTGAAACTGTGACTGATGAAGAATGTTTGCCATATAATTATTCCTAATGAATATGAATGTAAACATTTTTTGTTTTAAACTTTTATTTCAATTTATGATTTGATTATATGTGTGAACTTATGAGAAATGTTTTAACATGTGATCATGTTTTCTAAAAAATGTGTAAGTACTAAGGACAAAGAGAAAGAGGGCTTAGACAAGGAGAAGTCAGAAAAAAATGTCCTTGACTTGCTTTGGATCGTTCTGCTTTCCTGCTTTCTTAGATAGATATCATTTGAAACTTTTTACAACTTAGAAATAAAGTCTATAATCATCTTTCTTATCTTACTTTTAGTGGATATTTTCTTTACTTACATTTCAAATGTTATTCTTGCTCCTGGTTTCAACTTCTACAACCTTGTATCCCCTCCTCCCACGACCTGCTTCTGTGAGGGTGTTTATCTACTCAACCACTCCCTCCATCCCTCCACCAGGCATTCCCCTACAGTGGAGCATTGAGCCTTCACAGAACCAAGGGCCTCTTTTCCTGTTGATTCCAGATAAGGCCATCCACTGATGCATATGCAGCTGCAGATATAGATCTCTCCATGTGTACTCTTCGGTTGTTGTTTAAGTCCTGAGATCTCTGATGAGTCTGGTTAGTTGATATTGCTTTTCTTCCTATAGGTTTGTAAATTCCTTCAGCTACTTCAGTCCTTTCTCTAACTACTCCATTTGGGTCCCTGTGCTCAGTCCAATAGTTTGCTGTGAGCATCCACCTTTGTATTTCTTGTGCTCTGGCAGAGCCTCTCAGGAGACAGTTATATCAGGCCCCTGTGTGCATGCACTTCTTGGCATCATCAATGTTGTATGGGTTTGGTGTTTGGATGTGGGACAGTCTCTGGATGGCCTTTTCTTCAGTCTCTGCTCTATATTTTGTGTATTTCTCTTGTGAGTGTTTTGTTCCCACTTCTAAGAAGGACTGAAATATCCACGCTTTGGTCTTCCTTCTTCTTGAACTTCATGTAGTTTGTGAATTACAATTCACAAAAGGTATACCTTGGGTATTCTGAGCTTTTGGTCTAATTTCCAGTTATCAGTGAGTGCATATCATGTATGTTCTTTTGTGATTGGATTATTTGACTCAGGTTGATATTTTCTAGTTCCATCTATTTCCCTAAGAATTTCATGAAGTCATTGGCTTTAATAGCTGGGTAGTACTCCATTGTGTAAATATACAACATTTTCTGTATCCATTCCTTCCTTTTTTTCTTCCTGTGACTTCCAACAAGCAGACTAAAAGTTAGAGCAATGCAGTTCCTGGTGAGATAGATCAAAGGCCACATTACTTAATTCTTTGCTGCCAGGCTACAGTTGCCAATCTCCTAAACCATCAACTTTTTGCACAGAGAAACTAAAAGAAAGTTTTAAGACTTTTTCAAAGTTATTGTCAGCATTTCAGTATAATTAGAGAACTAGAATGTCTGGAAACCCTCAGACTTCAAAGCCACACCAGAGTCTTATTCTGTGCCCTGTCTCTAAATTCTCCATGCCAGCAGGCTCCTGTCATCTAAATTGGCACCTTAAAAGAGGCAGGGACTTTGAAGAAGGTAAGTCTACACAGATTGGACTCTCAATTGGACCTTTCAGACCTGTTTATAGAGGGTGAGAAATAGAAGTTGATATTGCCAACTGCCGTCAGCAAAGGTTGAAATTAGGTACCATAAGGCTTGTGCCAGAAGCCATCATCTCTGGCTGTAAATTGACTGCTGCCAACTGCAGAGGCAGGATAGTAGGTGCCATCACAGCCAGGTTGGGTTGTTTGAGTACCATCAATGTCAAGGGTACATCAGGAATCATCAGCTCTGGTTTTCATTGCCTGCTACACCAGGCAGTTCTCAAAGCATTTCTTTTGGGAGCTATCAGCACTAATATTAGGTCTGGAACCATCATTTTCAGTTTATGTGCATTTCTTTTATCTCTCAGGATGGAACAACGTGAACCTATTGACATAGAGTTCTTTACAGATGTTATTAACTATACTATTAAAGAAAAAAGGGATTAGGGTTAGCTCTAGCCAGCTGATTGACTTTCTTCAGTTTGTATAAATGGTCAGTCCTCAGTTTCCAGGAAGAAGAAATTTAGATATGGGTACATGGGAGAAAACACGGTTAGAGACTGAAAACTGGTTTAAAGAGAACAGAGGATTAGGTGTGTCCCCTATAGCATTTGCTATTTGGAATGTGCTTAGGAAGGCATTGGCTGATAAGCAAAAAAAAAAAAAAAATAGCCACATATGTTCAGGAGACAGTAGATTCACCTCCATGCGAGGAAACTCCTTTCCTACTGTGTCACTTAGGATCTAAGTTCAATGTTTATTCTTCAACAGAAAGGTCTAAGAAAAGTAGCTCAGAAGAAGGTAGTGATAAATCAAAAAAGAAAACATCAACCTCTGAGAAGCAAGCTAACTCAAAAAAGAAATTAACAAAATATCATAAACATATCTGGTCTACCCTGCAGCATTTAAAAATAAGTCATTCTATAAGACTCCCTGATAAGGGGTTGGGGATTTTGCTCAGTTGCAGAGAGCTTGCCTAGCAAGCACAAGGCCCTGGGTTTGATCCCCAGTTCCAGAAAAAAAATAGAAAAAAAAAGACTCCCTGATAAATATAAAAAGAGTCCAAACAAGTTGTGATCAGCTGCTGGTGTACTCTCTGCTCTACAACAGGGTAAATTGTTAGGCTGTTTTTCAGTTATTATGGAGAATAAAAAAGGTTAAAAATTCCTTTTGGGAATTATTGTCATTGAAATTCCTTACAACTCCTCATGATCAATTTAAAGAAGCTAGAGCCCACCAAACTAAAGATAAATTTTTACCATATATATATATATATATATATATATATATATACATATATTTATATATATAATTGTCGGAGAGAGAGTTATCTAAGATGTTTGATAAAGAAGGATGAGAAAGAAAGAGTTAACATTTGTCTAGGAATTTTATGTAGTCTTTGTTTTTAATATCTGAGTAGTACTCCATGTTGTAAGAGTACCAAATTTTCTGTATCCATTCTTCAGTTAAAGGACATCTGGGTACTTTCCAGCTTCTCGCTATTATAAATAAATCTGCTATGAACATACTGGAGTATGTGTCCTTGTTATATGTTGGAGGATATTTTGAGTGTATGCCAAGCAGTGGTATAGCTGGGTCCTTAGGTAGTTCTACGTCCAATTTTCTGAGAAACCACCAGACCAATGTCCAGAGTGGTTCTACCAGCTTGCAATCCCACCATCAATGGAGGAGTGCTCCTATTTCTCCACATCAATGGATAGAACTAGAAAATATCATCTTGAGTGAGGTAACCCAGTCACAGAACACACATAGTATGCACTCACTGATAAGTGGATATTAGCCCAAAAGCTTGGAATACTTAAAATATCACAGATCATATGAAGCCCAAGATTAAGGAAGACCAAACTGTGGAGGCTTCATTCCTTCTTTGGTGGTAGAACTAAATACTCATGAGAGGAAATACAGGGACAAAGGTGTGGAGGAGGAACTGAAGAAAAGGTCATCCAAAGAATGTCCCACCTGGGGATTCATCCCATATACAGCCACCAAAGCCAATCACTATTGCTGATGCCAAGATGTGCTTGCTAACAGGAGCCAGATATAGGTGTCTCCTGAGAAGCTCTTCCAGAGCCCTACTGATACAGACGAGGATGATTGAAGCTAATCATTGGACTGAACAAGGGTACACCAACTGAGGAGTTAGACTAAAGACTGAAGGACCTAGAGGGGTTTGCAACACCATAGGAAGAACAACATCAACCAAAAAGAACCCAACCAGAATTCCCAGGGTCTAAATCACCAACCAATGAGTACACATGAAAGGACCCATGACTCCAGCCATATATGTAACACAGGATGGCATTTTCCAGCTTCAATAGGAGGAAAAGCCCTTGGTCCCATGAAGGCACATTTCCCCAATGAAGGGGAAAGCCAGGTGAGTGGGAATGGGAGCCTCCTCATAAAAGCAGGGAGGTATCGGAACGGAGGGGAAAGGGGATAAAATTTGAAATATAAATCCATAAATTATTCAAGAAAAATAAAATTGAAAAAGAAAAACATAAACGTATGAAATGTTTATGGGTATGGTGAAAAATTTTAAAGAAACAACTCCCCCAAAAATGACAAAGGAAGTTATAGTAAAAATAGTAGCTGTAGCTCTAAGAGCATGGAGATGCTTTCCTAACAGAGATACAAATACCAAAGGGCTTGTTAATATGATATAGAAACCAGAAAAAAAATTGAGAATTCTTTTGCCCAGATGATAGAGGTTTTAAAGCCAAAGATATTATTTTAAAACATCTTGCCTATACCCACTTGTTACTCTCTCCTAAAGACAATTTAAAAATCTGTTAATTTACTTAAAACATATGCTGAGGTTGTTACTCCATAATTTTAGTGTGTATCCCTAACAACAACCACACAATGCTAGAACACCATACAAAATCTTTCTAATCAAGGACAGAAAATATTTATTAATTTAGGGTTTGCTCAAAAAATTATTCAATTAACCAGTCTGGGCATATCATCCAATAATGTCCCAGTAAGGCAGGAGGTACCATAAATTTTAATTCTTCTTGCTCCAATCAGAGCAGAAACTCAAACTATTTGCCCTCCTTTTCTGAAAGGGTACCACTGGCTTAAAAAGTTCCAGTCTAGATATCATAAAAATGACACTCGAAATATCCAATAAAAAAAGAGATTGAGAGCAGCTCTCTGCCCCCAGACCCTGTGAGAGAGAGACCCAACCTCCTGGTCAGGTGGGCACTCCTGAGGCTGCAGAGCGGAAGAGACCACCAACACTGCTCACCCCTGCCCACATCCCTGGCCCAAGAGGAAACTGTATAAGGCCTCTGGGCTCCCGTGGGGGAGGGCCCAGGAGCGGCAGGAACCCTGTGCCTGAGACACCGCTGGAACCTGAAGGAAACAGACTGGATAAACAGTTCTCTGCACCCAAATCCCGTGGGAGGGAGAGCTGAACCTTCAGAGAGGCAGACAAGCCTGGGAAACCAGAAGAGACTGCTCTCTGCACACACATCTCAGACGCCAGAGGAAAAAGCCAAAGACCATCTGGAACCCTGGTGCACTGAAGCTCCCGGAAACGGCAGCACAAGTCTTCCTGGTTGCTGCCGCTGCAGAGAGCCCGTGGGTACCACCCCACGAGCGAACTTGAGCCTCGGGACCACAGGTAAGACCAAATTTTCTGCTGCAAGAAAGCTGCCTGGTGAACTCAAGACACAGGCCCACAGGAACAGCTGAAGACCTGTAGAGAGGAAAAACTACACGCCCGAAAGCAGAACACTCTGTCCCCATAACTGACTGAAAGAGAGGAAAACAGGTCTACAGCACTCCTGACACACAGGCTTATAGGACAGTCTAGCCACTGTCAGAAATAGCAGAACAAAGTAACACTAGAGATAATCTGATGGCGACAGGCAAGTGCAGGAACCCAAGCAACAGAAACCAAGACTACATGGCACCATCAGAGCCCAATTCTCCCATCAAAACAAACATGGAATATCCAAACACACCAGAAAAGCAAGATCTAGTTTCAAAATCATTTTTGATCAGGATGCTGGAGGACTTCAAGAAAGACGTAAGAACTCCCTTAGAGAACAAGTAGAAGCCTACAGAGAGGAATCGCAAAAATGCCTGAAAGAATCGCAAAAATGCCTGAAAGAATTCCAGGAAAACATAAATAAACAAGTAGAAGCCCATAGAGAGGAGACACAAAAATCCCTGAAAGAATTCCAGGAAAACATAAATAAACAAGTAGAAGCCCATAGAGAGGAGACACAAAAATCCCTGAAAGAATTCCAGGAAAACACAATCAAACAGTTGAAGGAATTAAAAATGGAAATAGAAGCAATCAAGAAAGAACACATGGAAACAACCCTGGATATAGAAAACCAAAAGAAGAGACAAGGAGCTGTAGATACAAGCTTCACCAACAGAATACAAGAGATGGAAGAGAGAATCTCAGGAGCAGAAGATTCCATAGAAATCATTGACTGAACTGTCAAAGATAATGTAAAGCGGAAAAAGCTACTGGTCCAAAACATAAAGGAAATCCAGGACTCAATAAGATGATCAAACCTAAGGATAATAGGTATAGAAGAGAGTGAAGACTCCCAGCTCAAAGGACCAGTAAATATCTTCAACAAAATCATAGAAGAAAACTTCCCTATCCTAAAAAAAGAGATACCCATAGACATACAAGAAGCCTACAGAACTCCAAATAGATTGGACCAGAAAAGAAACACCTCCCGTCACATAATTGTCAAAACACCAAACACACAAAATAAAGAAAGAATATTAAAAGCAGTAAGGGAAAAAGGTCAAGTAACATATAAAGGGAGACCTATCAGAATCACACCAGACTTCTCGCCAGAAACTATGAAGGCCAGAAGATCCTGGACTGATGTCATACAGACCTAAGAGAACACAAATGCCAGCCCAGGTTACTATATCCAGCAAAACTCTCAATTAACATAGATGTAGAAACCAAGATATTCCATGACAAAACCAAATTGGATCAAGAGAACCAAAAGTTGGTTCTTTGAGAAAATAAACAAGATAGATAAACCCTTAGCCAGACTAACGAGAGGACACAGAGAGTGCGTCCAAATTAACAAAATCAGAAATGAAAAGGGAGACATAACTACAGATTCAGAATAAATTCAAAAAAATCATCAGATCTTACTATAAAAGCCTATATTCAACAAAACTTGAAAATCTTCAGGAAATGGACAATTTCCTAGACAGATACCGGGTATCGAAGTTAAATCAGGAACAGATAAACCAGTTAAACAACCCCATAACTCCTAAGGAAATAGAAGCAGTCATTAAAGGTCTCCCAACCAAAAAGAGCCCAGGTCCACACGGGTTTAGTGCAGAATTCTATCAAACCTTCATAGAAGACCTCATACCAATATTATCCAAACTATTCCACAAAATTGAAAGAGATGGAGCACTACCGAATTCCTTCTACGAAGCCACAATTACTCTTATACCTAAACCACACAAAGACACAACAAAGAAAGAGAACTTCAGACCAATTTCCCTTATGAATATCAATGCAAAAATACTCAATAAAATTCTGGCAAACCGAATCCAAGAGCACATCAAAACAATCATCCACCATGATCAAGTAGGCTTCATCCCAGTCATGCAGGGATGGTTTAATATACGGAAAACCATCAACGTGATCCATTATATAAACAAACTGAAAGAACAGAACCACATGATCATTTCATTAGATGCTGAGAAAGCATTTGACAAAATTCAACACCCCTTCATGATAAAAGTCCTGGAAAGAATAGGAATTCAAGGCCCATACCTAAACAAAGTAAAAGCCATATACAGCAAACCAGTTGCTAACATTAAACTAAATGGAGAGAAACTTGAAGCAATCCCACTAAAATCAGGGACTGGACAAGGCTGCCCACTCTCTCCCTACTTATTTAATATAGTTCTTGAAGTTCTAGCCAGAGCAATCAGACAACAAAAGGACATCAAGGGGATACATATCGGTAAAGAAGAGGTCAAAATATCACTATTTGCAGATGACATGATAGTATATTTAAGTGATCCCAAAAGTTCCACCAGAGAACTACTAAAGCTGATAAACAACTTCAGCAAAGTGGCTGGGTATAAAATTAACTCAAATAAATCAGTTGCCTTCCTCTATACAAAAGAGAAACAAGCCGAGAAAGAAATTAGGGAAACGACACCCTTCATAATAGACCCAAATAATATAAAGTACCTCGGTGTGACTTTAACAAAGCAAGTAAAAGATCTGTACAATAAGAACTTCAAGACACTGAGGAAAGAAATTGAAGAAGACCTCAGAAGATGGAAAGATCTCCCATGCTCATGGATTGGCAGGATTAATATAGTAAAAATGGCCATTTTACCAAATCAATCTACAGATTCAATGCAATCCCCATCAAAATACCAATCCAATTCTTCAAAGAGTTAGACAGAACAATTTGCAAATTCATCTGGAATAACAAAAAACCCAGGATAGCTATAGCTATCCTCAACAATAAAAGGACTTCAGGGGGAATCACTATCCCTGAACTCAAGCAGTATTACAGAGCAATAGTGATAAAAACTGCATGGTATTGGTACAGAGACAGACAGATAGACCAATGGAATAGAATTGAAGACCCAGAAATGAACCCACACACCTATGGTCACTTGTTTTTTGACAAAGGAGCCAAAACCATCCAATGGAAAAAAGATAGCATTTTCAGCAAATGGTGCTGGTTCAACTGGAGGGCAACATGTAGAAGAATGCAGATCGATCCATGCTTAT
This sequence comes from Rattus norvegicus, assembly GCF_021556685.1. NCBI lineage: Eukaryota > Metazoa > Chordata > Mammalia > Rodentia > Muridae > Rattus > Rattus norvegicus. The sequence goes on along the minus strand of NC_141538.1, from coordinate 4,503,660 downwards.
CACCCTGTACAAAGCTTAAGTCCAAGTGGATCAAGGACCTCCACATCAAACCAGACACACTCAAACTAATAGAAGAAAAACTAGGGAAACATCTGGAACACATGGGCACTGGAAAAAAATTCCTGAACAAAACACCAATGGCTTATGCTCTAAGATCAAGAATCGACAAATGGGATCTCATAAAACTGCAAAGCTTCTGTAAGGCAAAGGACACTGTGGTTAGGACAAAACGGCAACCAACAGATTGGGAAAAGATCTTTACCAATCCTACAACAGATAGAGGCCTTATATCCAAAATATACAAAGAACTCAAGAAGTTAGACCGCAGGGAAACAAATAACCCTATTAAAAAATGGGGTTCAGTGGTAAACAAAGAATTCACAGCTGAGGAATGCCGAATGGCTGAGAAACACCTAAAGAAATGTTCAACATCTTTAGTCATAAGGGAAATGCAAATCAAAACAACCCTGAGATTTCACCTCACACCAGTGAGAATGGCTAAGATCAAAAACTCAGGTGACAGCAGATGCTGGCGAGGATGTGGAGAAAGAGGAACACTCCTCCATTGTTGGTGGGATTGCAGACTGGTAAAACCATTCTGGAAATCAGTCTGGAGGTTCCTCAGAAAATTGGACATTGAACTGCCTGAGGATCCAGCTATACCTCTCTTGGGCATATACCCAAAAGATGCCTCAACATATAAAAGAGACACGTGCTCCACTATGTTCATCGCAGCCTTATTTATAATAGCCAGAAACTGGAAAGAACCCAGATGCCCTTCAACAGAGGAATAGATACAGAAAATTTGGTACATCTACACAATGGAATATTACTCAGCTATCAAAAACAACGAGTTTATGAAATTCGTAGGCAAATGGTTGGAACTGGAAAATATCATCCTGAGTGAGCTAACCCAATCACAGAAAGACATACATGGTATGCACTCATTGATAAGTGGCTATTAGCCCAAATGCTTAAATTACCCTAGATGCCTAGAACAAACGAAACTCAAGACAGATGATCAAAATGTGAATGCTTCACTCCTTCTTTAAATGAGGAAAAAGAATACCCTTGGCAGGGAAGGGAGAGGCAAAGATTAAAACAGAGAGTGAAGGAACACCCATTCAGAGCCTGCCCCACATGTGGCCCATACATATACAGCCACCAAATTAGACAAGATGGATGAAGCAAAGAAGTGCAGACCGACAGGAGCCGGATGTAGATCGCTCCTGAGAGACACAGCCAGAATACAGCAAATACAGAGGCGAATGACAGCAGCAAACCACTGAACTGAGAATAGGTCCCCTATTGAAGGAATCAGAGAAAGAACTGGAAGAGCTTGAAGGGGCTCGAGACCCCAAAAGTACAACAATGTCAAGCAACCAGAGCTTCCAGGGACTAAGCCACTACCTAAATACTATACATGGACTGACCCTGGACTCTGACCCCATAGGTAGCAATGAATATTCTAGTAAGAGCACCAGTGGAAGGGGAAGCCCTGGGTCCTGCTAAGACTGAACCCCCAGTGAACTAGACTCTGGTGGGAGGGCGGCAATGGGGGGAGGGTTGGGAGGGGAACACCCATAAGGAAGGGGAGGGGGGAGGGGGATGTTTGCCCGGAAACCGGGAAAGGGAATAACACTTGAAATGTATATAAGAAATACTCAAGTTAATAAAAAAAAAATAAAAAAAAAATAAAAAAAAATAAAGCCAAAAAAAAAATATATATAAAAAAAAAAAAACTGTGTTACTATCCTGAACCATTAAAGATAAAATGTTCTTTAATTAACTCTAAATTTTGTAATCATACATCACCTAATGGCAACTATTAACCTGTTTTATGAACTATTAATCCAAAAAAAAAAAAGAGATTGAAAAAAAAGGCACTCCCCTATCTGGTGCTGTAAGCCCCAATAATACAGTTATCTTATTAAGTCAGAAAAACATTGTGAGGGTCCTACCTCAGGCCCCTCAAACAATAGAAGCAATTCAAGAGCCTCAGGCAACCAATCCATTTTTCATTGGAGAACTATCTAACAGCTCCTGCAGGCAAACCCTCGCAGTACAGGACTGAACCTCAAAAACTATATTTATTCATGACCTCCTCAAACAGCTTACTTCGATTATTAGCATCTTAAAATATTTTTTCTCACACAAGAAACCTTTGCATAACAAACAAATGTAGTGACTATATTTATTGTCTTTTAAATAGTCCAGACAAGCCCATTGTTTAAAAAAAAACTATGTCATTGTTTTATACCTATTTTACAAGTTTAGCTCCAATATTCAGAATTACAATTCTTGGTTCAGTTTAGAAATTACCTTTGTCTATTGGACATATTCGAGTTTATTCTGATTTCTCATCCTTTGCATGGAGATAATGAAAAATTTAATTCATTCACAACAAATTGTTGCTTTTGCTAGGAAAATAAGTTAGCAAAATCTTGCAACATCATCAGATCACCTCTCCACTCAGGGAAGTTGCTCCTAACAAAATTTAATACAGTTCTCAATCAAGTTCATATTGTTTTGCACTAGTAACTTTGAGAGTGGGGCCATCCCGGAATCTTACTTGTCTAGAAAAAAAATCACATCATTTAAGAAACCTGACACTTCTTCTACAAGTAATCAAACAGCAATATTTTTGTGCTTTTAGTAGAAATGGACCCAATAGCCTCATTTGTGTGAATGCTTGGCTCATACTGAGTGGACTTGTTGGAGTCCATTTGGCCTTGTTAGAGTTAGTATGTCCCTAAGCAGGAATGGTTTAGAACTCCAAACAGTTCAATTTTGTCCAGCGTCTTTTCTTCTGCTGCTTGTCGATAAAAATATAGAACTTTCAGCTTCTTGTCCCATACCTTTTCTGCCTCCATACTACAATGTTTCCCAGCATCATGAAATGGACAAGATCTCTCAAAATGTAAGTTAGCTGCAGTTAAATGTTTTCCTTCTTAAGATTTGTTATGGTCATTGTGAGTCTTCACATTCAATAAACCAAAGGAAGAGAGGCTTGTTCTTTTTAAAAGTTTGGAGGAATATTGACTTTGGAACTTTCTTTTAGGACAACAGTGAAATCTTTTAAATGTTGCTTAATGAGCCATCCCAGGAAGAATATGAAACAAAATGTTGCTGAGTATGATTTGATCTTTGAGTTCCTGGCTCAAGTGGACACAGAGGTGATTAAAATTAGTATGTGACATAGAGATTGCTGCTTAGATATCTTGGAAAATAATGATGCTGTATTTTTGACGTAGTTTAAAATATGTGCCTGAAGCTAAAGTGTAGAGCTATAGATTTATTCCCTTTGTAGAGAAAATGTCAACATAGCCTCTTATTAACCATTGTCTGCAGTTATTAGTGCAGTTATATGAATACATATAAAGAAAAGTAAGAAGCTGAGAATGAAATATAACTGTGAGGAACTGATTTCATACCTCCCAAAAGAATAAGGGTATATACTTGTAATCTAGTGATTATGTGGAAAGCAAGAGAGAGAAAAAGAGAATCTCTTTAAGTTTACTCTATAGCAATCTAGGTATAGGTGATTAGAAAATAAAGAAACCCATCAGGCAGATATGCTGGTGCAAGACTTTATTCCTAATAGTCTACAGAAAGAGACAGGTGGGTATTTCTGAGTTCAAGACCAGCATGATATACATAACAACATACAGTAAAGTTGTGTCTCTGTGTTATTAAATAAACCAAACAAGCAACTGAGCACTACTGAATGAAATGCATAAATTCATGAATGCATAATTAAATATATGTATACATACATAAATAAATTGAACTCTTTATAAATAAGGCGAATAGCTAGGAATCAACCTGCGTATGTTTTGTCTTGAATTCATACATCCTGAAATCCATAGAAATGTATGTATTAAGAGGTGAACATGCACACAGTCTCACATAAAAACAACATAATACTCATAATGATAAAAATATAAAGGGTATGGTGCTGCATTCTTTTTAACCTTATCTATTCATATGCAGAAGCAGGATTTTCTATGCTTGTTCTATGACACTAGTCATTCCATGCTGCCATAATAAAAAAAAATTATATCAGATAAATAACTACAATGGCCACGTATGAAATAAAATTATCTTTGAAATATTATTTAATTAAGATATTATTTTTTAAAAGTTGTTGAGTTGATAATAGAATAGTGGATTTTTATAAGGAACCTGAGAAAGCTAGATATCAACAAATCTGCTATTGGGGAGAAATATGATTCCTGATTTGTAAACAGAATTTGTAAGGAATCAACTTATAAAATATAAATAATATGTGATTTGAGGATCTATAACTAATGAGATATTACCTACTCCTAACACATTTACCTAAGGTAGTTCATCAATTCATAATGAAGACATTAAATTACATGTTTTATATAATCAAAGTTGAACTAGAACATTTTGTGTACTAAATATGTGAATGTGTTTGGTATATATGGTATATATGATTATATTATTATGTTTTTACGTCACTTACACACGTATAACTTTAAGTACTACCAGTATATTCTTGCTCTGCTACTTGCCATTGAGGAGGTCAATGGGAACCCCAATCTTTTACCCAACATATCTCTTGGATTTGATTTCTACACTGTCAGATTCACTGAGAAGGAAACACTTATGAATACTGTTGTTGGGCTCACTGCTCATAGGCAGAGAAAGGATTTGCCTAATTCCAATTGTAAAAAGAAAAAATTTTCTGCTGCACTCACAGGAACATTATGAATAACATCTGCCCAAATTGGGACATTGCTTCAGCTCTTGAAATGTCCCCAGGTGAGAAAATTTGGATGTGCACCCTGAGAGTCAATTTTCTTAGTTCGTATTATAGGTGTCTTTAAAATGAAAGAGCCATTTATCAATTATCCAAACATCACAACATACCCAGAGTTCAATCCAGATATATTTTGCTTGTAAAAGATAGGTTGGTGTAGTAAATGAAACCAGGTAAGTCCTTAAAAATTACAGACTTAATGGAAATTTCTGTAAAATCTAGTAAATGGAATGTTATTTTAAAATCTTCTCCTGTTTTCGTCTATTGCTTCAGGAATGAATTTTTATTTGATATTAATTTTCTTCCTCTTTTCACCAATATGGTTCAGATTACTTTTGGACTTTGTGATCCTGCCTTGAATGACCATGGTCTATATTCTTCTCTCTACCAAATGGTCCCCAAGGACACATCTCTTTCCCTTGCCATTGTTTTTTGATGGTTCATTTTAGGTGGTCATGGGTAGGTCTCATCCTCCTTGATGACCACAAAGGAAATAAAATTCTATTAGATTTTAGAGAGGAGATGGAGAGACAAAGAGTCTGCTTTGCTTTTGTAAAAATGATCACAGCCACATGGGCTTCATATTTTCCAAGATTCTGGTAAATATGGATGAGACAAATGTAATAATTGTTTATGGTGACATTGATTCTCTAGAAGATCTAATGAGAAATATTGGGCAAAAATTATTGACATGGAAAGTCTGGGACATGAGCATTAATCACCATGCTACTGAAGTTACTGATTATTCCATGTTTGACTCATTCCATGGAAACCTAATTTTTAAGCACAATTATAGAGAAAATTTTGAGTTTACCAAATTCATTCAAACATTCAATCTTAATAGATACCCAGAAGAAATTTATCTTCTGAAGTTGTGGAATTTGTTCTTCAAGTGCTCATTTTCTTATATTAATTTTCATCTCTTGGACAGCTGTCAAATCAACACTTTTTTGGATGTGTTACCTAGTCATATATTTGATGTATCTATGAGTGAAGAGAGCATTAGTATTTACAATGGTGTGTATGCTGTAGTGCACAGCCTCCATGATATGAGACTTCATCAAGTTCAAATGCAACTCTATGAAAATGGAGAAGGGATGTTTTCCCCCTATGGCAGGTAATAACTGCTATATATTTTATTGACACCACACTAACATATGAGATTTTTAATGACACTAACTTATGTCTTAAAAAATCAGATTGTGTTGTCCACAGTTACAGAAAATTTTGTGTTTCTAATCTTATTTAGACATCAATGCAGCTTCAATAATACATTGTTGTGAAAAGATGTGTATTTACTAGAAGCAAATCTCCTTATTCAACATTAAGTTCATTTCATCAATTTATAGCTCTGCAATCTAACCATGATAATAGTTACAATAAAAATAACACTTTATATATTGCTTACAAGTAAAATATAAACAGAAACATTTATGTGAAACACCGATTGTTGATTTATACTTAAATGATGCCCTTAATTAATTTCTAAATATCACCACTCTCATTTTAGACACTGAAACTCTAAAGGTATTCTGAAACAAATGTTTGTGGGTAGGTTTCAAGAAATTTGAGCTTTTCATGGGTCATTTGTCACCAATTGCTTACTTGAGCTTGGTTCAAAATTTTCACTTAAAGATCAATAATCAAGAAGCAAAGTGATATTCTATACACTCAGCTTGTCACTTACTCAGCAATACTTGAAGCTTCATTATTGTTGATGGTCACATCAGAAGTTAAAAACAGTAAGACACATTCCAAAACCCACATCTTGTTATGCCCCTTGGGCACAATATATTCAGCTTAACAATTTCCTGAAGGACCTTGAGGTAAGAGACAATAGGAGTTTAGATTGGAAACAGAGAATAGATGCAGAATATGATATTCTTAACCTTTGGATTTACCAAAGGGTCTTGGACTAGAAGTGAAAATGGGATCCCTTTTTGCAAATGCTCCCAAGGGTCAACAGTTGTCTTTATCTGAACAGATGATTCAACGGCCAGAAATATTTTCAAAGGTATGTTATGCATTATCTAAATGCTTTGTGCTATCACAATTATGTTTTCTGATATAATGATACTTGACTGAAGTTCCTTTATAATTCCACTATCAGTATGAAATACCATACTAGTATACTGACTATTCGGGTTCCATGATTCAGATCAATGGAAGTATATAGTGGTCAATAAGTCCCTCACTGTTTATTCATATGAGGATTAGGTTTCCTTTATTTGTCACAAATTAGGGATGGGACACATGATAAGAAGAAATTTCTGTCTCCAAATGACTTATGTATTAATGTGCTGGAAAAAAATCTCTCATGTGGGATTAATATAATGAAACAATATTGAAATTTAAGTTTTTCCACCATCTTTATTAAATTGGATATTTCTTATTTACATTTCTTTTTTTTCTGTATATAGCTTTTTTTTTTTTATTAACTTGAGTATTTCTTATATACATTTCAAGTGTTATTCCCTTTCCCGGTTTCCGGGCAAACATCCCCCTCCCCCCTCCCATTCCTTATGGGTGTTCCCCTCCCAACCCTCCCCCCATTGCCGCCCTCCCCCCATAGACTAGTTCACTGTGGGTTCAGTCTTAGCAGGACCCAGGGCTTCCCCTTCCACTGGTGCTCTTACTAGGATATTCATTGCTACCTATGGGGTCAGAGTCCAGGGTCAGTCCATGTATAGTCTTTAGGTAGTGGCTTAGTCCCTGGAAGCTCTGGTTGCTAGGCATTGTTGTACTTTTGGGGTCTCGAGCCCCTTCAAGCTCTTCCAGTTCTTTCTCTGATTCCTTCAATAGGGGACCTATTCTCAGTTCAGTGGTTTGCTGCTGGCATTCGCCTCTACATTTGCTGTATTCTGGCTGTGTCTCTCAGGAGCGATCTACATCCGGCTCCTGTCGGTCTGCACTTCTTTGCTTCATCCATCTTGTCTAATTGGGTGGCTGTATATGTATGGGCCACATGTGGGGCAGGCTCTGAATGGGTGTTCCTTCAGTCTCTGTTTTAATCTTTGCCTCTCCCTTCCCGGCCAAGGGTATTCTTTTTCCTCATTTAAAGAAGGAGTGAAGCATTCACATTTTGATCATCCGTCTTGAGTTTCGTTTGTTCTAGGGATCTAGGGTAATTCAAGCATTTGGGCTAATAGCCACTTATCAATGAGTGCATACCATGTATGTCTTTCTGTGATTGGGTTAGCTCACTCAGGATGATATTTTCCAGTTCCAACCATTTGCCTACAAATTTCATAAACTCGTTGTTTTTGATAGCTGAGTAATATTCCATTGTGTAGATGTACCACATTTTCTGTATCCATTCCTCTGTTGAAGGGCATCTGGGTTCTTTCCAGCTTCTGGCTATTATAAATAAGGCTGCGATGAACATAGTGGAGCACGTGTCTCTTTTATATGTTGAGGCATCTTTTGGGTATATGCCCAAGAGAGGTATAGCTGGATCATCAGGCAGTTCAATGTCCAATTTTCTGAGGAACCTCCAGACTGATTTCCAGAATGGTTTTACCAGTCTGCAATCCCACCAACAATGGAGGAGTGTTCCTCTTTCTCCACATCCTCGCCAGCATCTGCTGTCACCTGAGTTTTTGATCTTAGCCAATCGCACTGGTGTGAGGTGAAATCTCAGGGTTGTTTTGATTTGCATTTCCCTTATGACTAAAGATGTTGAACATTTCTTTAGGTGTTTCTCAGCCATTCGGCATTCCTCACCTGTGAATTCTTTGTTTAGCTCTGAACCCCATTTTTTAATAGGGTTATTTGTTTCCCTGCGGTCTAACTTCTTGAGTTCTTTGTATATTTTGGAAATAAGGCCTCTATCTGTTGTAGGATTGGTAAAGATCTTTTCCCAATCTGTTGGTTGCCGTTTTGTCCTAACCACAGTGTCCTTTGCCTTACAGAAGCTTTGCAGTTTTATGAGATCCCATTTGTCGATTCTTGATCTTAGAGCATAAGCCATTGGTGTTTTGTTCAGGAAATTTTTTCCAGTGCCCATGTGTTACAGATGCTTCCCTAGTTTTTCTTCTATTAGTTTGAGTGTGTCTGGTTTGATGTGGAGGTCCTTGATCCACTTGGACTTAAGCTTTGTACAGGGTGATAAGGATGGATCGATCTGCATTCTTCTACATGTTGCCCTCCAGTTGAACCAGCACCATTTGCTGAAAATACTATCTTTTTTCCATTGGATGGTTTTGGCTCCTTTGTCAAAAATCAAGTGACCATAGGTGTGTGGGTTCATTTCTGGGTCTTCAATTCTATTCCATTGGTCTATCTGTCTGTCTCTGTACCAATACCATGCAGTTTTTATCACTATTGCTCTGTAATACTGCTTGAGTTCAGGGATAGTGATTCCCCCTGAAGTCCTTTTATTGTTGAGGATAGCTTTAGCTATCCTGGGTTTTTTGTTATTCCAGATGAATTTGCAAATTGTTCTATCTAACTCTTTGAAGAATTGGATTGGTATTTTGATGGGGATTGCATTGAATCTGTAGATTGCTTTTGGTAAGATGGCCATTTTTACCATATTAATCCTGCCAATCCATGAGCATGGGAGATCTTTCCATCTTCTGAGGTCTTCTTCAATTTCTTTCCTCAGTGTCTTGAAGTTCATATTGTACAGATCTTTTACTTGCTTGGTTAAAGTCACACCGAGGTACTTTATATTATTTGGGTCTATTATGAAGGGTGTCGTTTCCCTAATTTCTTTCTCGGCTTGTTTCTCTTTTGTATAGAGGAAGGCAACTGATTTATTTGAGTTAATTTTATACCCAGCCACTTTGCTGAAGTTGTTTATCAGCTTTAGTAGTTCTCTGGTGGAACTTTTGGGATCACTTAAATATACTATCATGTCATCTGCAAATAGTGATATTTTGACCTCTTCTTTTCCGATCTGTATCCCTTTGATCTCCTTTTGTTGTCTGATTGCTCTGGCTAGAACTTCAAGAACTATATTGAATAAGTAGGGAGAGAGTGGGCAGCCTTGTCTAGTCCCTGATTTTAGTGGGATTGCTTCAAGTTTCTCTCCATTTAGTTTAATGTTAGCAACTGGTTTGCTGTATATGGCTTTTACTATGTTTAGGTATGGGCCTTGAATTCCTATTCTTTCCAGGACTTTTATCATGAAGGGGTGTTGAATTTTGTCAAATGCTTTCTCAGCATCTAATGAAATGATCATGTGGTTCTGTTCTTTCAGTTTGTTTATATAATGGATCACGTTGATGGTTTTCCGTATATTAAACCATCCCTGCATGCCTGGGATGAAGCCTACTTGATCATGGTGGATGATTGTTTTGATGTGCTCTTGAATTCGGTTTGCCAGAATTTATTGAGTATTTTTGCGTCTGTATTCATAAGGGAAATTGGTCGAAGTTCTCTTTCTTTGTTGTGTCTTTGTGTGGTTTAGGTATAAGAGTAATTGTGGCTTCATAGAAGGAATTCGGTAGGGCTCCATCTGTTTCAATTTTGTGGAATAGTTTGGATAATATTGGTATGAGGTCTTCTATGAAGGTTTGATAGAATTCTGCACTAAACCCGTCTGGACCTGGGCTCTTTTTGGTTGGGAGACCTTTAATGACTGCTTCTATTTCCTTAGGAGTTATGGGGTTGTTTAACTGGTTTATCTGTTCCTGATTTAACTTCGATACCTGGTATCTGTCTAGGAAATTGTCCATTTCCTGAAGATTTTCAAATTTTGTTGAATATAGGTTTTTATAGTAAGATCTGATGTATTATTGAATTTCCTCCGAATCTGTAGTTATGTCTCCCTTTTCATTTCTGATTTTGTTAATTTGGACACACTCTCTGTGTCCTCTCGTTAGTCTGGCTAAGGGTTTATCTATCTTGTTTATTTTCTCAAAGAACCAACTTTTGGTTCTGTTGATTCTTTCTATGGTCCTTTTTGTTTCTACTTGGTTGATTTCCGCTCTGAGTATGATTATTTCCTGCCTTCTACTCCTCCTGGGTGTATTTGCTTCTTTTTGTTCTAGAGCTTTTAGGTGTGCTGTCAAGCTGCTGACATATGCTCTTTCCTGTTTCTTTCTGCAGGCACTCAGCGCTATGAGTTTTCCTCTTAGCACAGCTTTCATTGTGTCCCATAAGTTTGAGTATGTTGTATCTTCATTTTCATTAAATTCTAAAAAGTTTTTAATTTCTTTCTTTATTTCTTCCTTGACCAGGTTATCATTGAGTAGAGCATTGTTCAATTTCCACGTATATGTGGGCATTCTTCCCTTATTGTTATTGAAGACCAGTTTTAGGCCGTGGTGGTCCGATAGCACGCATGGGATTATTTCTATCTTTCTGTACCTGTTGAGGCCCGTTTTTTGACCAATTATATGGTCAAATTTGGAGAAAGTACCATGAGGAGCTGAGAAGAAGGTATATCCTTTTGCTTTAGGATAGAATGTTCTATAAATATCCGTTAAGTCCATTTGGCTCATGACTTCTCTTAGTCTGTCTACATCACTGTTTAATTTCTGTTTCCATGATCTGTCCATTGATGAGAGTGGGGTGTTGAAATCTCCCACTATTATTGTGTGAGGTGCAATGTGTGTTTTGAGCTTTAGTAAGGTTTCTTTTACATATGTAGTTGCCCTTGTATTTGGGGCATAGATATTTAGGATTGAGAGTTCATCTTGTTTGATTTTTCCTTTGATGAATATGAAGTGTCCTTCCTTATCTTTTTTGATGACTTTTAATTGGAAATTGATTTTATTTGATATTAGAATGGCTACTCCAGCTTGCTTCTTCTGACCATTTGCTTGGAAAGTTGTTTTCCAGCCTTTCACTCTGAGGTAGTGTCTGTCTTTGTCTCTGAGGTGTGTTTCCTGTAGGCAGCAGAATGCAGGGTCCTCGTTGCGTATCCAGTTTGTTAATCTATGTCTTTTTATTGGGGAGTTGAGGCCATTGATATTGAGAGATATTAAGGAATAGTGATTATTGCTTCCCGTTATATTCATATTTGATGTGAGGTTATGTTTGTGTGCTTTCATTCTCTTTGTTTTGTTGCCAAGACGATTAGTTTCTTGCTTCTTCTAGGGTATAGCTTGCCTCCTTATGTTGGGCTTTACCATTTATTATCCTTTGTAGTGCTGGATTTGTAGAAAGATATTGTGTAAATTTGGTTTTGTCATGGAATATCTTGGTTTCTCCATCAATGTTAATTGAGAGTTTTGCTGGATACAGTAATCTGGGCTGGCATTTGTGTTCTCTTAGGGTCTGTATAACATCAGTCCAGGATCTTCTGGCCTTCATAGTTTCTGGCGAGAAGTCTGGTGTGATTCTGATAGGTCTCCCTTTATATGTTACTTGACCTTTTTCCCTTACTGCTTTTAATATTCTTTCTTTATTTTGTGCGTTTGGTGTTTTGACAATTATGTGACGGGAGGTGTTTCTTTTCTGGTCCAATCTATTTGGAGTTCTGTAGGCTTCCTGTATGTCTATGGGTATCTCTTTTTTTAGGTTAGGGAAGTTTTCTTCTATGATTTTGTTGAAGATATTTACTGGTCCTTTGAGCTGGGAGTCTTCACTCTCTTCTATACCTATTATCCTTAGGTTTGATCTTCTCATTGAGTCCTGGATTTCCTGTATGTTTTGGACCAGTAGCTTTTTCCGCTTTACATTATCTTTGACAGTTGAGTCAATGATTTCTATGGAATCTTCTGCTTCTGAGATTCTCTCTTCCATCTCTTGTATTCTGTTGGTGAAGCTTGTATCTACAGCTCCTTGTCTCTTCTTTTGGTTTTCTATATCCAGGGTTGTTTCCATGTGTTCTTTCTTGATTGCTTCTATTTCCATTTTTAATTCCTTCAACTGTTTGATTGTGTTTTCCTGGAATTCTTTCAGGGATTTTTGCGATTCCTCTCTGTAGGCTTTTACTTGTTTATTAATGTTTTCCTGTGCTTCCCTAAGTGTGTTCAGGTCTTTCCTGAAGTCCTCCAGCATCATGATCAAATATGATTTTGAAACTAGATCTTGCTTTTCTGGTGTGTTTGGATATTCCATGTTTGTTTTGGTGGGAGAATTGGGCTCCGATGATGGCATGTAGTCTTGGTTTCTGTTGCTTGGGTTCCTGCGCTTGCCTCTCGCCATCAGATTATCTCTAGTGTTACTTTGTTCTGCTATTTCTGACAGTGGCTAGACTGTCCTATAAGCCTGTGTGTCAGGAGTGCTGTAGACCTGTTTTCCTCTCTTTCAGTCAGTTATGGGGACAGAGTGTTCTGCTTTCGGGCGTGTAGTTTTTCCTCTCTACAGGTCTTCAGCTGTTCCTGTGGGCCTGTGTCTTGAGTTCACCAGGCAGCTTTCTTGCAGCAGAAAATTTGGTCTTACCTGTGGTCCCGAGGCTCAGGTTTGCTCGTGGGGTGCTGTCCAGGGGCTCTCTGCAGCGGCAGCAACCAGGAAGACCTGTGCCGCCCCTTCCGGGAGCTTCAGTGCACCAGGGTTCCAGATGGTCTTTGGCTTTTTCCTCTGGTGTCCGAGATGTGTGTGCAGGGAGCAGTCTCTTCTGGTTTCCCAGGCCTGTCTGCCTCTCTGAAGGTTTAGCTCTCCCTCCCACGGGATTTGGGTGCAGAGAACTGTTTATCTGGTCTGTTTCCTTCAGGGTCCGGCGGTGTCTTCGGAAGGGGTCCTGCCGCTCCTGGGCCCTCCCCCACGGGAGCCCAAAGGCCTTATACATTTTCCTCTTGGGCCAGGGATGTGGGCAGGGGTGAGCAGTGTTGGTGGTCTCTTCCGCTCTGCAGCCTCAGGAGTGCCCACCTGACCAGGCGGTTGGGTCTCTCTCTCACCGGGTCTGGGAGCAGAGAGCTGCTGCAGGCCGGGATCCGCGGGTGTGGGACTTCCGGTAAACACAGAACGTGCCCGGTTCTAGAGAAATTCTGCTTCCGTGTGTCCCAAGCTCACCAGGCAGCTTTCTTGCAGCAGAAAATTTGGTCTTACCTGTGGTCCCGAGGCTCAAGTTCGCTCGTGGGGTGTTGCCCAGGGGCTCTCTGCAGCGGCAGCAACCAGGAAGACCTGTGCCGCCCCTTCCGGGAGCTTCAGTGCACCAGGGTTCCAGATGATCTTTGGCTTTTTCCTCTGGCGTCCGAGATGTGTGTGCAGGGAGCAGTCTCTTCTGGTTTCCCAGGCCTGTCTGCCTCTCTGAAGGTTTAGCTCTCCCTCCCACGGGATTTGGGTGCAGAGAACTGTTTATCAGGTCTGTTTCCTTCAGGGTCCGGCGGTGTCTGTGGCAGGGGTCCTGCCGCTCCTGGGCCCTCTCCCACGGGAGCCCAGAGGCCTTATACAGTTTCCTCTTGGGCCAGGGATGTGGGCAGGGGTGAGCAGTGTTGGTGGTCTCTTCCGCTCTGCAGCCTCAGGAGTGCCCACCTGACCAGGCGGTTGGGTCTCTCTTATTTACATTTCAAAAGATATTACTTTTCCCTGTTTATAGGCAAACATTCCCCTCACTCCTCCCCTCCCCTTATAGGTGACTGTTCCCCTCCCCATCATTCTCCCACTACCGCCATCCCCACAACAATCCCTTTCACTGAGGGTCTGGCCGTGGCAGGGCCAAGGAATTCCCCTTCCACTGGTGCCCCTACTAGGCTATTCCTTGATACCTATGAATTCAGAGCCCAGGGTCAGTCCATGTATAGTCTTTGGGTAGTGGCTTAATCCCTGGAAGATCTGGTTGGTTGGCATTGTTGTTCATATGGGGTCATGAGACCATTCAGCTCTTTCAGTCATTTTTCTGATTCCTTCAACAGGGCGGCTGTTCTCAGTTCAATGGTTTGTGGCTGGCCATCACCTATGAAGGGCAGATGGGGTATTTCCAGCTTCTGGACATTATAAATAAGGCTGTTATGAATATAGTGGACCATGTGTCTTTGTTGTATGTTGGAGCAATTTTTGGGCATATGCTTAAGAGAGGTATAGCTGCATCCTCAGGTAGTGTAATGTCCAATTTTCTGAGGAACCTGCAGACTGATTTTAAAAACGGTTGTACCAGTCTGCAATCCCACCAGCAAAGGAGCAGTGTTCCTCTTTCTCCACATCCATACCAGCATCTGCTGTTGTCAGAGATTTTTATCTTAGTCATTCTGACTGGTGTGAGGGGGAATCTCCGGGTTGTTTTTATTTGCATTTCCCTTATGACTAAAGATGTTGGACATTTCTTTAGGTACTTCTCAGCCTTTTGATATTCCTCAGCTCTGAATTCTTTGTTTACCTCTGAACCCCATTTTTCAATACGGTTATTTGTCTCCCTAGAGTCTAACTTCATGAGTTCTTTGTATATTTTGGATATAAGCCCTTTATCATTTGAAGGATTGGTCAAGATCTTTTCCCAATCTGTTGGTTGCCGTTTTGCCCTAACATCAGTGTCCTTTGCCTTACAGAAACTTTGTAGCTGTATGAGGTCACATTTGTCAATTCTTGATCTTAGCGCATAAGCCATTGGTGTTTTGTTCAGGAAATTTTTTCCAGTGCCCGTGTGTTCGAGATTCTTCCCCACTTTTACTTCCATTAGTTTGAGTGTATCTGCTTTGATGTGGAGATCCTTAATCTACTTGGACTTAAGCTTTGTACAGGATAATAAGAGTGGATTGATATGCATTCTTCTACATGCTGACCTCCATTGCTGAAACTGCACCATTTGTTGAAAATGCAAATCTTTTTTTCATTGGATGGCTTTGGCTCCTTTGTCAAAAATCAAGTGACCATAGGTGTGTGGGTCATTTTTGTGTCTTCACTTCTATTCCACTGGTCTATCTGCCAGTCTTGGTACCAATACCATACAATTTTTAACACTATTGCTCTGTAATATTGCTTGAGTCCAGGGATAGTGATTCCCCCAGAATTCGTTTTATATTTGAGGATAGTTTTAGCTATCCTGGGATTTTTGTTATTCCAGATGAATTTGCAAATTTTTCTTGCTAACTCTATGAAGAATTGTATTGGAATTTTGATGGGTATTGCATTGCATCTGTAGATTGCTTTTCATAAAATGGCCATTTTCGCTGTATTAATCCTGCCAATCCTTGAGCAGAAGAGATCATTCCATCTCCTGAGATAGTCTTCAATTTCTTTCTTCAGAGACTTGAAGTTCTTATCATACAGATCTTTCACTTGCTTGGTTAAAGTCATACTGAGGTATTTTATATTATTTGGGACTATTATGAATGTTTTCATTTCCCTAATTTCTTCCTCAACTTGGTTTGTGTGTGTGTGTGTGTGTGTGTGTGTGTGTGTGTGTGTGTGTGTGTGTGTGTGTAGAGGAACTCTACTGATTTATTTGAGTTAATTTTATACCCAGCCATTTTGCTGAAGGTGTTTTTCAGGTTTAGTAGTTT
The DNA here is from genome assembly GCF_021556685.1 of Rattus norvegicus. Classification (NCBI taxonomy): domain Eukaryota; kingdom Metazoa; phylum Chordata; class Mammalia; order Rodentia; family Muridae; genus Rattus; species Rattus norvegicus. Next base: position 4,487,538 of record NC_141538.1, on the reverse strand, counting down.
TTTGGTGGAACTTTTGGGTCACTTAAATATACAATCTTATCATGTGCAAATAGAGATATTTTGACTTCTTTGTTTCCTCTCTGTATCCCTTTGATCTTCTTTCAGTGTCTGATTGCTCTGGTTGGGACTTTGAGAACTATATTGAATAAGTAGGGTGAGAGTGGGCAGCATTGTCTAGTCCCTGATTTTAGTGGGATTGCTTCAAGTTTCTCTCCATTTAGTTTAATGTTAGCTACTGGTTGCTGCATATCACTTTTACTATGTTTAGGTATGGTTCTTGAATTCCTGTTCTTTTCAGTACTTTTATCATGAAGGGGTATTGAATTTTGTCAAATGCTTTCTCAGCATCTAATGAAATCATCATGTGGTTTTTAATCTTACAGTTTGTTTTTATAGTGGATTATGTTGATTATTTCCATTTATTAAACAATTCCTGAATGCCTGGGATGAAGCCTACTTGATCATGATGGATGATTGTTTTTGATGCATTCATGGATCTGGTTTGCAAGAATTTTATTGATTATTTTTGTGTCAGTATTCATAAGGGGAATTTGCTCTGAAGTTCTCTTTCTTTGTTGGGTCTTTGTGTGGTTTAGGTTCAAAAGTAATTGTGGCTTCATAGAAGGAATTCAGTAGTGCTCCCACTGTTTCAGATCCGTGGAATAATTTGGATAATATTTGTATGAGGTCTTCTATGAGGGTCTGATAGATTTCTGCACTGAACCTATCTGGACCTGGGCTCTTTTTGGTTGGGAGTCTTTTAATGACTGCTTCCATTTCTTTAGGAATTATGGGGTTGCTTAAGTGGTTGATCTGTTCCTGATTTAACTTCAGTACCTGGTATCTGTTTAGGAAATTGTCTATTTCTTCCAGATTTTAAAGTTTTGCTGAATATAGGATTTTGTAGTAGGATCTGATGATGTTTTTGAATTTCCTCTGATTCTGTTTTGTCTCCCTTTTCATTTCTGCTTTTGTTAATTTTGACACATGCTCGGTGTCCTCTGATTAGTGTGGCTAAGGATTTATCTATTTGTTGATTTTCTCAAAGAATCAGCTTATGTTTCTGTAGATTCTTTGTATAGTCCTTTTCATTTCTGCTTGGTTGATTTCAGCTTTGAGTTTGATTATTTTCTGCCTTCTACTCCTCCTGGGTGTATGTGCTTCTTTTTGTTCTAGAGCTTTTAGGTGTGCTGTCAAGCTGCACATATATGCTATCTCCGTTTTCTTTCTGTAGGCACTCAGAGCTATGTGTTTTCATCTTAGCCCAGCTTTCATTGTGTCCCATAAGTTTGGGTATGTTGTACCTTCATTTTCATTGAATTCTAAGAAGTCTTTAATTTCTTTCTTTCTTTATTCCTTTACCAGGTTATCATTGAGTAGAGCATTGTTCAACTTCCATGTATATGTGGGCATTCTTTCTTTATTTTTATTACAAACCAGCTTTAGCCCATGGTGGTCTAAAAGGACACATGAGATTTTTTTTCAATATTTCTATATCTGTTGAGGCCTGTTTTGTGACGGATAATATGGTCTATTTTGGAGAAAGCACCATGAGGTGGTGAGAAGAAGTTATATCCTTTTGTTTTAGGATAGAATGTTCTATAAATAACTGTTAAGTCCATTTGATTCACAACCGCTGTTAGTCTGTCTATGTCTCTGTTTAATTCCTGTTTCCATGATCCCTCCATTGATGAGGGTGGGGTATTGTAATCTCCTTCTTTTATTGTGTGAGGTGCAATGTGTGCTTTTAGCTTTAGTAACGTTTCTTTTATGTATGTACGTGCTCTTTTATTTGCAGCATTGATTTCCAGGATTAAGAGTTCATCTTGGATGATTTTTCCTTTGATGAGCATGAAGTGTCCTTTTGTATCTTTTTTGATTACTTTTGGTTGAAATTTGACTTCATTCGATATTAGAATGATTACTCCAGCTTGCCTCTTCAGACAATTTGCTTGGAAAGTTGTTTTCCAGCCTTTTTTCTCTGAGATAGTATCTGTCTTTTTCTCTGAGATGTGTTTCCTGTAGGCAGCAAAATGCTGTGTCCTCATTACATATCTAGTTTCTTAATCTTTGTCTTTTTATTGGGAAATGAGTCCACTGATCTTGAGAGATATTAAAAATAGTGTTCGTTGCTTCCTGTTATCTTCATATTTGAAGGTGAGATTATGTTTGTAAGCTTCTCTTCTCTTTGTTTTGTTGCAGAAAGATTCATTTCTTGCTTTTTCTAGGGGGTAGCTTGCTTTCCTCTGTTGGGCTTTACCATTGTAGGGTTGGATATGTAGAAAGATATTGTGTAAATTTGGTTTTGCCATGGAATATCTTGGTTTCTCCATCTATGCTAATTTTGAGTTTTGCTGGATACAGTAACCTGGGCTAGCATTTTTGTTCTCTGGGTGTCTGTATGACATCTGTCCAGGATCTTCTGGCTTTCATGGTCTCTGGTGGGAGATCTCATGTAATTCTGATAGGTCTTTCTTTATATGTTACTTGACTTTTTCCCCTTACTAGTTTTAATATTCTTTCCTTTTTTTGTGCATTTGGTGTTTTGACTCTTATGTGACAGGAAGAGTTTCTTTTCTGGTCCAATTTGTTTAGAGTTCTGTAGACTTCTTGAATGTTTATAGGCATCTCTTTCTTTAGGTTAGGGCCTTTTATCTATGATTTTGTTGAAGATATTTACTGGGCCTTTGAGTTGGGAGTCTTCACTCTCTTCTTTACCTATTATCTTTAAGTTTGATCTTCTCATTGACTCCTGGATTTCCTATATATTTTGGACCAGTAGCCTTTTCCGTTTTACATTAACTTCAACAGTTGTGTCCACGATTTCTATGGAATCTTCTACTCCTGAGATTCTCACTTCTATCTCTTGCATTCTGTTGGTGATGCTTGTATCTATGGTTCCTTGTCTATTCCTTTGGTTTTCTATATCCAGTGTTGTCTCACTTTGTGCTTTCTTTATTGTTTCCATATCCATTTTTAATTCCTTTATCTGTTTAATTGTGTTTTCTTGTAATTCTTTCAGGGATATTTGTATTTTACCTCCAAGGGCTTCTACTTGTTTACTTGTGTTTTCCTGCATTTCTCTAAGGGAGTTCTGTATGTCTTTCTTAGTGTCCTCCATCATCATGATGCAATGTGATTTTAGATCTAGACCTTGCTTTTATTGTGTTTTTGGATATTCACTGTTTGCTTTGGTGGGAGAATTGGGCTCTGATGATACCATGTAGTCTTGATTTCTGTTGATTGTGCTCCTGTGCTTGCCTCTCACCATCAGCTTGCCTCTGGTATTACCATGTTTTGCTATTATTGACAGTGACTTGACCTTCCTATAGGCCTGTGTGTCAGGAGTGCTGTAGACCTGTTTTCCTGTTTTCTTTCAGGCAATTATGGGAACAGAGTGTTCTGCTCTCAGGCTTGTAGTCATTCCTGTTCACTGACTTTCATCTGTCCCTGTGAGCAGGAACAACAAGGGTCTGCCCCTACTTCTTCTATGTCCCTGTGTGCAGGGGGCCCAGTCTGTGCTAAGCGTTTTCCTCTAGAGTCAGAAATGTGGGCAGAGAGTAGTCTCCTCTGGTTTCCCAGGCATGTATGACCCTCTGAAGGTCCAGCTCTCCCTCCCACGGTATTTGTGTTGAGAAAGCTCTGTGACCTGTTCCGCTCATATCTGGGTGCTGTCTGGACCACAGGGCTCCTGCAGTTTGAGTTCTCCTAACTTCCCATGCCCAGTGGCAATATTCAGTTTCCTCTTGGGCCAAGGATGTGGGCAAAGGTGGGCAGAAGTGGTGGTCTCTCCTGCACTACAGTCTCAGGATTGCACACACTTCTAGGCAATCAGGTCTCTCTCCCACGGGGTTTGGGAGCAAGGACTTGTTTGCCTTGGTCAGCGAGTTTTAGGCAACAGATAGAAACCAGAAAGATCTGTTCCCAGAGGAATTTTGACTTTGTGTTCCCTGAGTACACAAGGCAGGCCACTTGGGGCAGAAACGTTGGTCTTACTCTGGTCGTGGGCCTGAAGTCACTCCTTGGAGCTGGGTTTCAGCTCTCTGTGAGGGTAGAAACCAGAATGACCTGCCCCCACTTCTCCTGGGTCCCTATGCACAAGGGGCGCAGATAGCCCTAGGACAGAAATGCGGGCAGAGAGTATTCTCTGGTTTCCCAGGCATGTCTGCCCCTCTGAATGTCCAGGTCTCCCTCTCACAGGATTTGTGTGCAGGGAGCACTCTGACTGAGTTCGCTCAGATCCAGGCACAGTCTGGACTGCCTGAAATTTATTTTTTATTGTATGGTCAAGTACCATGAGCAGAATGACTTTTAGAATAAAGATTATATTTTGCTTTATGGTTCCAGAAGTATCCGAGTCTACAAAAGATAGAAGCATGACAACGAATGCTTATACTGGAGAGAGGAATAGTAAAAGGAATAAAATGTTTATATCCACTCATATTACAGTAGAAAGAAAGAAAGAAAGAAAGAAAGAAAGAAAGAGAGAGAGAGAGAGGAAGAAAGGAAGAAAGAAAGAAAGAGAGAAAGAAAGAGAAAGAAAGAGAGAGAGAGACAGAGAGAGAAAGAAAGAAAGAAAGAAAGAAAGAAAGAAAGAAAGGAACAAACAAACAAACAAACAAACCTGGCATCGAGGAAACATAATATATCAATTCCCAACCACTGGGCCATAATTTCATCATGAAGTCTGCATCCCTGAAAGTTTCAATAACTTCCCATAAAATGTCACCAAAAAGGAAATAAGTGCTCACATGCTCCAGCCTATTTCAATATGTAATAAAATAACTCCATTAGCATGGATAAATTGTCTTTCAAGTCTTATTATGTCCTATGTCATCCAATGTTTAATAATAACTTCAAATAACTTGAACAATTTAAGAATGTGGGGCATTAATTTGAAAATTCAGAGCCTGCCCCACATGTGGCCCATACATATACAGCCACCAAACTAAATATGATGGATGAAGCAAAGAAGTGCAAGCGAACAGGAACCCCGAGGTAGATCTTTCCTGACAGACACAGCCAGAATACAGCAAATACCTAGGCAAATGCCATCATTAAACAACTGAACTGAGAGCGGAACCCCCGTTGAAGGAATCTTAGAAAGGACTGAAAGAGCTTGAAGGGGCTAGAGACCCCATATGAACAACAATGCCAACCAACCAGAGCTTCCAGGGACTAAGCCACTACCCAAAGACTATACATGGACTAACCCAGGGCTCCAACCTCATAGGTAACAATGAATAGCCTAGTAAGAGCACCAGTGGAAGGGGATGCCCTTGGTCCTGCCAAGGTTGAACGCCTAGTGAACATGATTTTGGGGGGAGGGTGGTAATGGGAGGATGATTGGGAGGGGAACGCCCATAGAGAAGGGGAGGGGGAGGGATTAGGGGGATGTTGGCCCAGAAACCAAGAAAGGGAGAAACAATCGAAATGTAAATAAGAAATACCCAAGCTAAAAAAGATTAAAAATAGAATAAAAATTATAAGAAAATAGAAAGAACTACAAAAAAAAGAGAAAATATGCGATTTTCAAATGTCAGAGGGTGCTGATGGTATAATATCCTGTGAATGCAGGAAGCAATGAAAACTGCAGGTCTCTCCTCTCTCCTCTACAATTGTGACATTTGAACAGTAAATAGTGATATTTAAGATTTAGCTGAACTTTTTCACCATAGCTAAATTTATCAGTATATGTCTTCATACAGATAAATGTTCATTTGTTTCACTGATAATTATAAATCTCAAATTAACAGTCAAGATTCACTATAACAGTGGATGTTAAGATGATCAACACAGGTGTCAGAAAATACAAAGGTAGTATTATACTAGATTGACCACATGGCCTTGTATATCATGTTCCTTGTATATCAATGTTTCATAAACTCGTCCTTAACTCATTAAGATTCCAAATTATTTTAACACTATGCTAATTCTCAGACGAAAATGTAAACACATTTGCCTTCTAAAGGTATAATCTTTTATTTCTTTAATTTATTTTTAATTTTTTAATTGTTTATTTTATTTATTTACATTTCAAATATTATTCCCCTTTCCAGTTTCTGATAAGCAAGCCCCCATAACATTCTCCCTTCCCCTGTTTCTTTGATGGTACTACCCTACCTACCCACCAACTCACTCTCTCCTCCCGGCCATGGCATTCTCCTATACTGGGGCATCAAGCCTACAGAGAACCAAGGACCTCTTTTCCCATTGAAACAAGATAAGGCCATCCTGTGCTACATATGTGGCTGGAGCCAGAGATCCCTCCACGTGTATTATTTCGTTAGTAGTTTAGTCCCTGAGAACTTTGTGTTGTTTGGTTGATTGATATTGTTGTTCTTCCTATGGGGTTGAAATCCTCTTCAGCTCCTTCAGTCCTTCCATCATCTCCTTCATTGTGTTCCCCATCAGATGCTTGGCTGTATAGGTATCAGAGTCTGGCAAAGTCTCTTGGGGGACAGCTATATCAGGTTCCTGTCAACAAGTACTTCTTGGCATCAGCCATAGTGTCAGGGTCTGGTAGCTGCATGGAATAATTCCTAGGTGAGGCACTTTCTGGATGACCTTTCCTTTAGTCTCTGCTCCATTCTTTGTCTCTGTATTTCCTTTACACAGGAGCAATTCTATGTCAATATTTTCAAAATGTGTGGTGGCACCATCTCTCAACCAGGGGCCATTTGTAATCTCTGGATACAGTCTTTATAGGTTCTCCCTCTGCTTTGTTGGGTATTTCAAGTAATGTCATCCCCATTGGGTCCTGGGAGTCTTTTGCTTTCCTGACATCTGGGACTTATTGGTGGCTAGCCCCAGTTCCACATCCTGCATTACTCCACACAATCTTTTAAGTAACTCTAGGTGTTAATAAAAATAGTCCACCCTTCACTGCATAATATTCAAAACTCTGTTTTTATGATTTTTTTAATAAAACACTGAACATTAGATGACACTTTTTTTTCATTCTTCTTAGGTTCCTCAGTCTGTATATAGTGAGAGTTGTGGGCCTGGATTCAGTTAAGTGACCCTAGAGGGCAAGCCCATCTGCTGCTACAAGTGCACACCTTGTGCAGACAATGAGATTTCTAATGAGATGGCTAAATACAATTTTATGGGTAACTTCCTATTTCTGAATAGGATTCCACAGCATGCTAGCAAATGAAAAAGATCTGAGTAGAAGTTAGATATAAATCTTTTTGTTTCTCTTTTAAAAAATTTCAAAGTCATAATTCATTGCAATCCCCTTTAAAACCTCACCACAGCCATTACAAGTCATGCTTGACATAACTTTAATCCAGTGCCAATATTGGTATAGGAAGATACAATACTTTCTTCTGTACTTTTTAGTATTTTTCATTTCTCTTTTTCATTTAACATGTATTAATAAAGTATCAAAGATCGTTTTTCAAAATATACTTTAATGATTTAAGGAATCATTTAAGGCTCAGATCTGTTGCAACTTCAAGAGACTATTAACAACATATTTCTTGTTTTTAGTTGTTTGACAATTTCGTACAATGCATTTTCATCACATGTACCACTCACACTCCTTCTAGGTATCTTTTCCCTTCCCTAACTGCCAAAATTTGGAATTATAGAATCTAATACACCTCATGATACTCATCTATACTTATTTGTGTGCATGTCACTTAAAAAGGTGGGTAACTGACCATGTTCTGCAGATTGAAAGGAACTTATTCTCCTCCTAGTAGCCATCAACTGCTAGTACCTCATTTTCTAGGGGTTGGAGAGTCTTCAAAGCTACCCGCAATATCTATGCTGAAATTTGGTCTTGATTAAGCGAGCATGCATCTAATACACTTTTTCATTTGTTATGAATTTATGAAATCAGTTTCTATGTGTTCAGAAAACAGTGTTATTTTGTAGTCTTCTATACACTGAAGATCTTGGTAACTTTCTGGCTTCTCTTGCATTAGAGTTTTACAGAACTTTTTATTTTTTTACTGAACCCTTTAGGAAAGATTAGGGTTTGTGGTCTTTTAAGGAGTTGTACTGCTAGGGTCTGGCTTTAGGTTTTAAACTTTCATGTGACATTCTTTTTTCTGCTGCTGCTTTCAAATCAGCATTTAAGCATTCAACTTGTGTTCTAATGTGATCTGTCCTTTGTTGCTTCCTTATTTCCTGCTAGTGTGGAAATGAACAAATACTCCAATACTATAAGCACATACCATAATTATTAATTAATTAATAATTAATTAACACAATCCTGTCATGGTCCCCACTCTGTGGCTGGCCTCCAGCAGTCACTGTGGTCACTGGGCTGCCTTTCCTCTATCCTTAGTCTCTTCTTCATTTTTCCCTGCAGGTCTCCTAGACAGGAATACTTCTGGGCCAGAATTCAACAGAGGTCTGAAGCAGTGGGGGTTGAGAAACTGGGAGTAGCCACTAGAAAGTCCCAGATGTCAGGAAAGTAATAATTTCTCATGACCTAATGCAGATGAAATTTGCTAAAATAACAAATGAAAGGGGAGAAAGTACCTGTAGAGTCCATATTCAGAGTTTAGCTAAAGCCCCCACCCATCTCAAAAAGAAAAAAAAATTCCAGTCCAAAGGAAATGCAGGAACTGAGAGTGGAGCAGAGACAGAAGGAAAGACTATCCACAGATTCCCTCACCTAGGAATTCACCCTATCTGCTGATGCCAAATTCATATATTATTGCTGATGCCAAGAAGCATTTGCAGGCAAGAGACTGTTATAGCAGTACCCTGAGATGCTCTGCCAGAGACTGACTAATATAGGCACAGATATTCTAGCTGACAACCATAGAACTGGCACAAGTATCCCAATGGAGGAGTTAGGACAAGGACTGAAGAAGCTGAAGGTGTCTGTAACCTCACAGGAAGAACAAAAATATAAGCCAACTAGACCCCCTTCCCCAATCCCACATACACACAGACACACAGATCACAGGAACTAAACTGCCAAGCAAAGAGTACACATGGAGGGAACCAGAGCTCCATCTGCATAACAGAAGATTGGTTAATCTGGCATCAATGGGAGGGGAGACTCTTGTTCAATTGGAGGCTAGATGCCTCATTGTAAAGGAATTCTAGGGCAGTTAGGAAAGAGTGGGTAGGTGGGTCAGGGAGCTCCCTTATAGAAGTTGGGGGTCGGGGGTACGATAGGGGCTTTGAAGAGGGGAAACAATAAAGTAGGATAACAATTTAAGTGTATCGAAGTTATTTTATATAATATAAAATACACATATATACATGCAAGATGAAAGCAAAAGTTAAGTTAATGGTTTGACTATTTTATTAAAGGCCGTAATGCCTCCCCCCTCATCAGATGTTTATCCAGCTAGATACCATCTTCTTGTCTCTATAAATGCTTGCCCAAACTAGGCTCATGGTTCCATCTTCCCGCTCTGTCAGGATTGGTGGGGAGCAGAAGCTCCAGGTTTAGTAAAGAGACCATATGGAGATTGCATTTGGTTCCTTGGTGGGCTTTTAGGATTTATAAACATTTCCTGGCACAACAGAATCTTTACTTTGGTGTCCTGTCAGAGGTGGTTAGAATGCATTTTCACGTAACAACAAACATAACAAAAGCCCAACTTTGTCAGGGATTACTCCTCTAGAAGACTGTATTTACACAATGTCCCTGACTTAAGCAGGGGAGGTATTTGAACCTCCTCATCCAGCCCATGCACAGCTTGCTAATGTACACCACCTGACTTGAATGGTCCTCTTCTCACTAAAATGTGGAGTCATTCTCTTTTGTAAAGGACTATTTCATAAGTATACACTTGCTTAACAATGCATTTTATGCTGAAAATGGAATCAATTTGTTCTGTACAATGGAGCTTTGTTTTGCTTTTTCGTTTCATTAGTTCATTCTCATAACAGCAAGTTTTTATCCAAATATAGTTTCCTTTGCCCTAAGGGAAAAGATACACTTTACATGTACAAATAAATAAAAGCTATATTAGTCTAATGATCAGATATGTTTGGCAAAATCCTCCAAATGTAGATGACTTCTTGTGTCCTTTCAAAAGTGCACTTTAAGTAATTTTATTGTATTATTTATTAATGTTGTTACTTTGTGTTGCTTAAGATGGCACTATCACCAATAAAGACACATTATAGATTTCTCAGCCCACAAAGTCCTAGCCCCATGATCATACCCACTTGAGTTTAATCCTCAGTTGCTAGGTAAATGAGTGTGGCTGGTGTAGTGGTGCACACTGGTAAAGTCAGTGTAGCAAGGTGGAAATGTGTGAATTCACTAGGGCAATATGGAGAGCCAGCCTAGTTTATTCAGAAAGATTCTGGACAATAAAGGCATTGTCACAGAAAACAAGGTAGATATCTCCCAAGGAACAGTCTCTAGCCTCCCCAAGAATGCATATCCACATGATCACATGCAGATACAAACACACACATTCTCCTCTGAACAAATGCACCTGTAAAATATATGCATCTACTTAAAACAAACCCTGAATATATCGACCACTACTTTATGCCAGTCAGACATTCTGCTCACTTCTTTATTTCAGTAATGTAGGCTTAGTAATCAAGAACCCAAAGACGATTCAGAACTTTCCTCTATCTACATAACAGCTATGATACCTGAAGTACAATAAGCTCCCCGAGATTCTGTTTCTTCACCGTTGGAGATGAACCTCCATGTTTATGCATGGTTTGTCAGCAAAGGTTTCCTGTACTAGACTTTATCCCTAGTATGGTGATGCTGTAAAATGACAATCTTTTAGCATTGCTGCTTAATGACACTACAGGATCTGCTCTCATAAATGGATAAAAGTAGCTGTCATGGCAGGACTGAGATATTTTAAGGATGAGTTTTTACAAATTCAGCTTCTGATTGTTCTCTCTGCCCATGGTTTGATGTTGAAACTCTTTGAACCACACACACACACACACACACACACACACACACACACACACACACACACACTCACCACTCAGTTACCACAACTTCCTCATTGAAGTCAGCTAATATTGATACTACTTTTGAATTTCAAAAAGCAGTAAGCTAAATAACCTCCTTTCCATTAATTTTTTTAACCTACCTAGGTATTAGTAAGAAACACAGTATAATAGACAAACCTATCTTGTTGACATGTGATATTAATCCGAACTAGGTATTTATGCTCACAGTGTTCAGAGTTGTTCAACTAGGTGGCTGGGCCTAACATCCCTAAAAGTTCCTGGAAGCCCTAAAAGGTCTATTAAATAGTTAAGTAATAGTGAAATGCAGAGAAAGGTTTACTCAATGTGGCCAAACCAGGAAGGGAAGAAATTTAGAGGTCTAATGATCCACATTACACCACAGTGAGAACTATGCATAATTAAGCAGTTCTCGTACAGGTGTAGGCCTGCCTATCAACAGCCATCATTATCTTAGCCTCTCTTGAAAGGGGACTGACAAGCTGTTAGAACTACTCAAAATCTCCTCCTGGGAAACAAGCAGCCTCTCTGGGAAGCATTAGTGCCTCGGCTTTTCAATTTCATAAGCTAGTTACCTAGAGAAATGGCAGGTTCTTGTGACTGTCTTCTCAAATGCATGGTAGCTAAAGTGAGGAGCACAAAACTCTCCCTTTAGAATTCCTTTGGTCCTTCAATGAGGGTTATAGAATGTGACCTGAAAATTATTTGGAATCCATAAAAAAGAAAAATGTAGGACTGTCACTGACATTTAGAGGCTACTGAGCAATCTCAATTTTCTACTACTCCATTGAAGTGGAATCAGGACAATTGGCTTTGCAGCAAGTCATAACTATCGCTGTCCTTCCTACAACTCACGAGTTGAGCTCCAGGAAGACCCTGATGAGGAAAGAGTTCACTGGAATAAAGGCAGCTGAAGACATTTGCTCCATCCTCTACATGTCGCTAATATCATCCTCAGCAAGAGGATGGTAAAGTAGTAGGCACTGGGAGGCCTAGGTCAACTTCTTTTGATGTACGCACAAGCCACAAAAGCAGAGGGCTCTGCTCCCAACAACTCAGCTCCTTACATTCCCTCATCTCACCCTGAGAAACGAGGGTTTCAGATATAATTTCTTGTCATGGAAATCTGGTAGACATCTTAGCAAACTGTTGTCCTGTCCACAATACCTGAAGTCTTTGTCATAAATAATGAGAGTCCTTGTCTCACCATTACTGGTACCACTGTTCATGAATCTCTAGGTAACAGGCTTCCTGGTGACTGAGTTTCTCATCTGAGGAAGAGAATTTATATGTTACCTGGCTTAGAAAAATCGAAAGGGTGATGGTGGTCACAATTCCTGTTTCCACATTTTCCATACTACCTTCTAGGGAATCAGTGAGAACAAGCAGAAGGACATTCTGAAACCTTCTTCAGAGATCTCTGAGAAGAGATGCACAATTCTGCCATGTTGCCCAGACTCTTTTTTGGAGTCCCTACCATATGTTGTTTGTCTCTGGCACTGTGACTAGAAATCTCCTCAGAGCCCCTATGAAGATAATTTACCTATGTGCCTGTCTGTCTCTCTGTCCACACTGATAACAAACCTTCTAACAAACATCATACCACCAACAATCCAGCCCAGTGTTCCCCTTGAGTCCCACAGCTTAGACCTTTAAAAATGTAAAGGAAGGATGAACAGATCTCAATTGAACTGTGACAGGGAATGAAGTCTTGTTTACAATTTGGAGACCTGGGACCTTATATATGTATGTAAGGGACCTTATATATGTCCCAATTCTTTCTATTGCTGAGATAAAACACCTAGATCAAATAGAAGAAAGCACTTAATATTTAACTTATTATTTCTGAGGGTCAGAATCTATGATTACAGAGTAAAGAGCTGGTAAAAGTAACAGGTCATATCTTGTTCTGCAAGTTGGAGACAGAGAATGCTAACTGAGAATGTTGAGATTATTTTGGACCACAAAGATTGTGCTAAATGACATACCTCTAACAAAAGACCACCTCTACTAATACTTCTCAAATGGTTCCTTCAAATTGAGACCATATATTCAAAATAGGAGCCCATAGAGCCCATTCTCATCCAAACAACCATAATCTGGTTTGCAGTCTATGATAGTGTAATAAGAGATAGATTCGAACTACAAAGATGCATGTCTCAGCAATAAAATACTTGAACTTGCCAGCAAAAGTAAGAGCCATCAGGAAAAATCAAGTCATTCTTCTTCTATGACCTTTGTGTTAGCTGTCACCCCAACACATTGTCCAGACACTTGGGTTTAACTTGTAGCCAAGTTGACAACCAAGATCAGCCATCACACACACCCTGAGCTTGTAAAAAGGCAGCAAAGGCTTTATCTAGACCCGGGCACAGAGAAGGTTGAGAAGTACCATCTGTCTACAACACTTCCTAATGGGTTATACTACTGAACAAAGTATCTGACCCCATGCATTTCATGGCTGTATGACTACCTCATTGCTGTCACAGTACACCCTCATGTCAAGTAAAACTCACAATGCTTCAATCTCTATGTAATGTCCTTGGCAGGAATAAAGATATTCTAAAGAGACAAGGTGAATCTTGCTTTAGCTATCTGGCTGTGGAGATGAAGTTCTCTTAGGTTTTGGAATTTCTCAAGGCATGAACTACTTACCGTCTGTGGAGCAAATCTCAAATCTAATCAGAATGTACGTGGTACCTCCTATACTAGGCTACCAAATTAACCAATACTTGTACCAATGTGGTTTATTTCATACGTGTTTAATTATTTTCTTCCCCAGTATGTTACATTATGCTAAGTCTCAGAGCCACTGATACAAACAGAATGTGTAAGATAGGTTCTAAATGAACTGACCATACAGTGGTAGAAAGGAAGAAATTCCCAATGAGTGCCTTTCCCTTATCATGTGAACCTGAAAAAGATTATAGGTCTGGCCCTTATTGGCCAGTCTTGTGCCATCCACAGGAATCTACATGCAAATTGCACTCCTTCCCTGTACTTGCTTTCTCTTCTCTCCCTGATATTAACCATGCAGCTGGATAAAGTTAAACTCACCTTCAAGTTATACATCCAGAGCTGGATGTTCATGACAATTGTAAATACTATCAAGTTCACACCTTATCTTTGAACACCTAAATAAGCCACCAAATTTCTTTATAGATGAATGCAAGTGACGCATTTTGTGCCATCACCAACTGGAGATGCCCTAACTGATCTATCTTCATGGAGGTACAGGATAAGGTAAACAGAACTGTTCTAAAGTCTATAGAGTATTACACCCTAATCCCCATATAACGTGCTGTAATAAGCACTCAATGGCTGTCCAATAAACATTTTCCCTTTTTAGTGACTAATCATTTTCACGGAATAATAATCTCTGAGGATACTCTTTGAAATGAATTTCTTAAGGGCCTTGATTCACCCATAGCTACACTGTTGAAAACTAAATAACAGAGCCATCAGGAATATCACAGACATGGGGAGCCCTTGATTTGCATGCTCTAAAGGTTCCCAGCCTCGAACTGCTGGGATGTGTTTACATGTACTGCCAGAACCTGAGCTGCAATCTCAAGATATTAGTTTCAGAAACTGAAATAATTCATGATAAATAATCAGATCAAGTGAAAAACTGAAAGTAGAGAAGTTAAATAAGAAAAGATGGAGAGGCAGTCAGCCTTTGAGATTCAATGTCATGTGGAAGAATATTCCCCAAGGCAATATCATTTTCAATTTTACTCCCTCCATGGGCACTTGAAAATGTCAAAACTACATTCCAAGTTGTAAATAACCCCTGACTTATACTTTGTGTACTCAGGATAAGAGTCTGTAGATACACGGTTTTTGAGAATGGGTAAACTCTCTGTTCAGTCATATCTCACTAGGAATCTTTCATCTGATAGGCTCCGTTCCAGTACATTTAAAAGCATTACAGATTGGAAATATGGCCTCCAATAACCCATATTCACATTATAATGAACCTGGGCCACATGTCTTGAACTGCTCCACCTCACAAAATGTGTGTTAAAGGTATGCATTAGAGTCTGTGCATCCCTAAAAAGATAGGCTTAGCTATGCAATCTCTGTTGGCAAATAGATAATAGTGAAAGCAAGAAAATCAGGACTATTCAATGCAGCCTCATAATGAAGAAAGAGGAGGAGGAGAAGGGGGAGAAGGGGGAGAAGAGGAAGAAAAGAAAGAAGAGGAAGAAGAGGAGAAGGAAGGAGGAGAGAGAGAGAGAGAGAAAATATGTGTGTGTGTGTGTGTGTGTGTGTGTGTGTGTGTGTGTGTGTGTGTGTGTTTGTGTGTGTGTGTCTGATCCAGGGATAGTCCGGTCAATCACTGACCCATCATTATTTTGATAAACACATCGCCTCTACCCTTGATGTCTGAGTAAAATTATGAAATGTCCCTGGTAGCTGCAAAAGAGACAAAGTAGCTGCAGCTAGTTAAGAATAAGAGAGTGGGCTAAGAAAAAAAGTCATTCCCAGGTCAGGATGCTCCACTTTTGATAAAGACTCCCTCCTTGTGCGATTTTTTTTCTTGATACACCCCCTTTATCTTGACCTCAGGGTCTCTCACCTACCCTCTTGCATCAGAAAGTTTCATCGCCCAAGCTCTCATGCTGGAATAATGATTCTTATGGGCTTGTATTGGAGTTTTGTTTCCTAGTGGTCTCTGGATTTTTTTGCAATCTTGGTACAGCAATGTCTCGTTCTTTACATTACACAAGCCCAGTAGGAACCAAATCATCTCTTTCCCTTAGATATTTAGGTTACAAAGACCACTCAACCCAGCATTACCCCAGAACACCACACACAGTGGCTACACAGCAGAACACAACTTATGCTACAGGCAAACTCAAGTAATTTTAGCCATATCTATTCATAAAAATAGCCAAGGGGAAACTCTGAACTTCTGCTGACTTATTAAATTTTATGTTTCCTAAAAGTGTCTTTGTTTTTGTTTGTTTTTTGTTGTTGTTGTTTTGTTTTGTTTGGTTTTGTTGCTCTTTTTGGTTTTGGATAGTGTATCTCAGCTTCAGGTGCAGGGAAACTGGGGGCCAAATTTACAATGACTTCTTATACCAGCCAAAATTACTAGATTAGTAGTTAATGTTCTTGTCATGAAAAAATGCCTCAGAATACCAACTTGCTAAAATAAGGGTTTATTTTATCTTACAATGTGGGTCCAGACCATCAACATTGAAGCCACGTTAGAACGATCTTGAAGCATCTTGTTGAATTATATCCACAGTTAGGAAAAAGAATGCAAAGAATTTTGTTGATAACACTACCTGCTTTCTTATAGAATAGTTTTGCCTACCACTGTGGTTATTGCAGTCCAGAAACCCCCTCACAGACATGTCCAGTGGATTATGTTCTAAGTGAATCTTGATCCTGTCAAATTGACAGAATTTATCATAACGTTCAGTATGAACCTTGCTTATCAACTTCACTTCTTAGCATTTTCTTCATTGTAAGACCATGACTTCAATTTCTTTGTAGAGGGCCGCAATAACATTCGCCACCACAAGATGGCGCTGGCTTCCACTGCACCCCACGTGGAAGACCGAGATAGTTTCGCAATTACAAGATGGCGCTGGCCTCCGCTGCGCCAGCCGACTTCCTTTCAGGAAGTTAACTGTGTGCGCATGTGCAAGAGTGCCTTTGTGCCAGGTCTTTGCCCACTCCGGGGCGTGCCTAATGAGATCATGGGTAAGCAACCAATCAGGTGTGGATGCGGTGTGCTAGGGTTTATATAAGCCGCGCCATGCCGGCGCGCGTGCCCTCTCTTTAAGATTCAATAAAAACGTTTGGCTGCAGAAGGATTCGTGTGTCCACGCGTGTTCTTGCTGGCGAGACAATAGCGCGGGACATTTCTTTTCTTTTCTTTTAAGATCTTTTGGTATGTGTTTTTATAATACATACATCAGATGATAAGGATGGAGCAGGACAGATGGGAAAGGAAAGGACAGGTGGAGAGAGGAAGAGGGAGAGAAGATGAGAGGAAGATAGGGAATGAACAGAATGCACAAAATGGGAAGTCACATAAAGAAGACTTTTCACACCTGAACTACTTATTAGGCTTTTCATTCAGAAGTTGTATAATCCCTACTTTCCACCATCTCAGAAACAATGTCTCAGAACAGTCTCAGAGTCACTCACTGGGATCCTTTACAAGCATGGGTGTGTAAGATTGTGGATCCTCATCCCCTGCACCACAGTACACAGTACTCAGGGAAGCAAGATATGGGAAGCTTAACTACGTTTACCCCACTTAGCTCCTGGCGGATGTTGGGCCATAGGGAAGGCCCAGAACACCACTTGCAGGTGGGAAAGCACAGTCAGTGGTGTGGAACAACTGGAGCTGACTCCTGGGTCACTCTGCATGGAAAAGACTGAGTCCATGGGGTTCATAGGCTTTTATACACCCAGGCACTGCTGGAAGTCATTGAAGAGCTAAATTTGTGATCTAGGCCTGAGGGCTGGATCTTGCCCTGAGTCGGGGAGCAAAGTGGCGTTCCAGCTGCTCCCATGTGAGAGAGTGCTTGGCTTTACTCCAGGATTTGGCTTGGTGGTGGTTGTGTCTGGGACTGCAGAGAGGCCTCTAGGGTAGATTAGACAGCAGCTCTGTGTGTAAAGGCCATCTCTGTAGCTAATCATGGTGTATCCAGCTGAAAAGAGACAGTCGACGGTTTTAAGACCTTTATTGTCATGGTAGAAAGTAGATAGGTAAAACCATACTCCACTTCTCAGGGTGGGCCCAAGATTAAATACCTTTTGCTGGGAGGAATGTCTGTGAAAGAAAGCTTATTGTCTAACACCTCTAGACTTTTAGGTACCTCATTAAAATGGAGATCTCAGTCTTGTACTAATGTGACCTGTGGTAATGCCTCTTTTCTTATTGTCTGAGATGTTAAGGTTACATGTGGAAGGGCTTGGGACATTACCCTAACATGACACATGGCCACAAATCTGTGGGGGTCTCCAGTTAGTGACAGTGGCTTGGTACCTGGGACCAGGCAAATATCCTACCAAACCTTCAAGGTCTCTGAGGCTTCTAGACTTAGCTCAGTGGGAACAATGATAGCTTTTATGATCACATCTCCCCCTTCTACTTTTTTTTTTAATGAGAGGCATCACTGAGTGACTGTTTCATTTATAGTGCAAATTTGAGTAGGGTATAACTATAAAACCTGGGTTGGAGGCATAGCACAAATAAGCCAGAAGAGTAATGAGAGGTGGAGTTGGGGGTTGGGAATACAAAGGATCGTTGCACCAATTAATTGTTCTGTGGGTAGTACAGTTTATAAGAGTATTAACATCAGTTTTAAACATTTGATTAATCTAAGTGGGCATCGTGTTTTGTTTACTATCATGTAACTTTCCTCAATTATAGTAGCCATTTGACTTTCGCAAGAGAGTTTATCTGTAGCTGGGAGTTCCCAAGTCTGTCCTCTGTGGGTCTCAGTTGTCATATATAGATCTCATCACGTTTGTCTCAGGAGTCTTCTGTCAGCAAGGAGATGGTGGTCAGTCTGGATCTGTGACAGCAACATTATCCTTTTCTTTTGTAGAGATAAGCCTGTAGGGTAATCACAACATAGAAGAAGAACCCCAAAGGTGATGTTTGCATTGCATAAGGTGGTTAGTGTGTGTTAAGCCTCTAATGGTTTGCTTGGGAGGAAATCATGGTCCATTTTTATGATCCTAAAAAATCAAGTGTGTTTGAGGATTTTAGACATGGAATGAAACCTTTAACTCTGCTTTGTATGTCTGAGGAAGAATATATTATGTTAATTATGTATGTGGGATAAGCAGTAATAGTTTGTCTGTAAAAGAAAAATGGTTGTTAATTAAATATCAAATACTGGTTATTAGTATAGTTGGTTTTACCTATGGGAGTAGATTAAGAATGATTTTGAACCTTAAAAGAAATCTTAAACAAATTGAAAATTCTTGGACATAAGTCGTAAATGCTAGGGAAAACAACATTTAAATAAAAAAGCCTGAAAAATTTGGGGTTGAAATGCACAAACACTGTCGTAAGTGCTCCTGTTAGGGAGAACAAGCATCTAAACAAAGCCTGAAAACTTTTGAGTTATTCAGGTGTGTTTTTCCTTTGACTCCTTAGCAGCAAGATCTTATACATTTTTTTTTTAGCAGCTTCTACGTGCATGAAGGAGGCCTGCTCTACTATGCTGCTGCTGTGTCCTCTAGCAGACTGGACCCCTTGTTTTGCCCAGTTATTTATTTTTTTCATTGGCTGGCATATACTAAATGTAGAGCAAAAGCAGAAGATGAAAGACCAACTTTGAAGAAAAGCTCAAAGGAAGAACCACAGAGGCTGGATAGCACAGTTATCATGAGGGCCAGAGAGAGTGAGAGGCAGGACACATAGCTATGTTCTCTCTGTGTTTCTAGCTGCAGCTGCAGCAGTCCACTGGCCAGTGTGACAGGACAAGGGCAGATCTAGTGTTTTGGGCCCATGAGGACTGAAGGGGTCCACTGGTTGAGCTCAAGGTGACAGGCAGGCGAAGCAGAAAGCTCAGAGCTGGTGCTGCTTTCTGGAAAGCAGCTGTTACTGTGTAGGAGCATTTGTTGTGGTTTTGTGGGAGGGGCAGAGAGTGAGGGCTATTTGCAGGTAGATTTGGAGAGTATAGCTAAGAATTAAAGCCTAGGTCTTTTGAACTAGGTCAGGTGTTAATCAGGTACTTGAGACTTGTGGAGTTCCAATGTGGGTCTCTGTGTGGAACAGCAATTGGGTTTGTCCCCATGTTGTAGCACTGGTTGTAGGGTTGTATTCCCACATCTACTATACCTTAGGGAGCTTGCTTGGTGACCCAGGATGTGGGACATTGACTTCGCTTAACCCATGCAGTCACCCAACAGGGAGAGGTGTTAGAGCATAGGGAAACAGTGGCACACTACCCAAGGATGGGAAACTAAAATCTGAGACAAAAGATAATGAAGTCTTACATGTCAGAGGAATCAGAAATTAAGAACTCACTAAGAAAGTACTCAGAAGTGATTTGACAACCAAGAAAATGAATGCCTCAGAATATGAATAGGACAACCCTCCTGGCTGTGTAATAATTAGCCCACTTTCATAAGAGGCATTTAAATATTGAGCCAAATGCTATGACGAATAGTTTAGTAACATCTGAAACAAAGTCATTCTTGGATGCTTCTTTTTTGGGATCTAAACCAGTTTAAAAATGTTAGTTTATGGCCAATTACAAGAAGAATCTCTGCATATCTAATGTCCGCAGGTAACATTTTAGAATACGTGTCTATTCCTAGTTATATATAAGGTGCTCTCTGGCAAGGTCCTTTCCATATAGCCAACCTAAAGAAACTTGTATCTATGTATGCATATATTTATGTATGTATTGGTAAGTATTTCTGTGAACCTATGCATGGTAATAATTGCATCCTCATCTCTTCTCATCACATGACTTAACACGTGATTTCAAAACGTTTCTTGGTTTCAACGATATCTATATCCATATCTATATCTCGGTTTCAATGATAGTATAAGAGAGACCTATAAATTAATATGTAATCAATGGTATTTTTATTGTTACTATGATAAAATGCCTGAAAAAGGTAACTTAATGAAGGAGGGGATTACTTTTACTCACACTTTGAGGGTAGAGCCCTTCAGAGCAAGAAAAACATGGGACAGGAGTGGGAGGCAGCTGGTCATACTTCACCTGCACTCAGGTATGGAATATGAGCATTAGTGATGATCCCGTTCTTTTTATGCTGTCCAGGACCCCAACCCACTCAATGGTACTACGTACAACTATGGCTGGTCTTCTCCTCTCAGAGAAGCCAAAAACAAGCCAAATAATTTGCTTCCATGGAGATTCTAGATCCTGTTTAGTTGACTATTAAGATTAACCCACACAGCCAGCAATTTTTTTGGAAATCCCAGAAGACAAGCATTCCACACAGTTTACATCTCTTGATTACAGTGATTTCAATAATAAGAAAAAAATGTGGTACCTGATATGGTACCAAAAGATAATCCGTGTTTCTAAGAAATGCACAATCTACATAGAGAGAACAAGTTATTACCCTACCATTTGGCTTTAGGGGTAACTGAAACAAAAAACCTCAGGACAAAATCAGATATAGGAACCAGGCCAGAGTTTACATAGCCTGCGGGCAAGGCTTTTACTGTCATTTTCACATAATTGAAAGATCACCTTTTATATGTTGTAAATAGCCACCCACTTCTAGTCTCCCACTCTATGTGCCTGGAGGCTATTTTGTTCCAAATAAATTGGAAATAATGAAAGTCATATATAGGCTAATTACTCTGTTTTTCAGTTGTTACATAATGTGTAGATGTCTCGAAGAATCACAATCCTGCCTTATTCATATAAATACGATTAACGATTCCATAACAATAACAAAAGAAATATTTAAGGCCCCTGCCACATCTGAGATCTGTCCTCTCTGTATTAATGAGTGCAAATGCAAAGCAGTGTGAGGGTAACAAAAACAGAATCAGATCTGTGATAGTCTGGAAAGGACCAGGAGCTGGGTTTGTGAAAACAGTTGGGCACCAGTTCTACAACGTAGAGTGAGATTACTGAAGGAGAGAACACCAGAAAAGGGTTAGAAAACACCAAGGACATTTTATAGTACCAAGAAAGTGCTTTTGAACCCTAAAAGACCTGTCAGGAACAAATCTGATGCAATCCAATTTGTTTATTGGAGATAGCTCAGGCTCAATACACTGCTGAGCTGCAGGATGGTTTTTGGTGAAGAAGATCCCTATACACTCATTGGGACAAGGTTTTATAAAAAGCAGCAAGGAAGATTGCAAGATTTTATAAATAACAGCTAGCAAGGGGTGAGTGTTTCTTGCCTGTCTACCATCTATGTCCTATGCTTTGTGGCCTTAAGCATAACTAGCTGATGTTGGGAGCCAAAACTTAAACTTTATTTCTTATTGATGGTTGTTATGCAGGGGTAGATTTGTACCTGATGGTGCAAATTTGTTGGGGAAAATCACCTGAAAACTGGCGCTGGATACAGGTTTGTTAAAGATATTAACATGAAAATGCAGGACTTCTTGGGGTTAGCCTAGGAAATGGTGTTAGGCACTGTTATGTGTTAGTTTGTTTGTTTGTTTGTTTGTTTGTTTGTTTGTCTTGGGGTGGTAACTTGGAAAGTAATGCTAGATACTGGCTTTGGGTCAAACTTAGGTCAGGTTCTCGAAGGTGGAGTCTGTTCCCAAAAGACTTGGTCTCTCAGTTTGAGGAGTCACATAGATCTATAAGCTCTGAAAGCAGATTGTGCAGGTAAGAAAAGATGTTAAAGAGTGCAGGAATCTATGACGTCCTCTAATTTGGCCCGAGGCACTGTAGTATGTACAATTTTAGTGATCTTTGAGAAGATCAAATGTCTCTGAGCTGCAGCATCTCAAGCCAGAAGCCAGAGGATAAATTGAATCATAACAAGCAAGAGGTGTCTTCTGAAATAAGCCTATTTAGTTTGATGCATCATAGTGGATATTGCTCTATGGAAGAACGTGTCCAGATTCTGAGGATGTTCAATTAAACAACACAGGAGCTTCGAGGTCCGATCCAGACAGGAGTAGGATCTCTGAAAGAAGGATTAGTCACAATGGCCATTATTGTGTGAAACCAAAGTTCCACCTGTAATGATGTAAAATACCATTTGTACCATCCTTTCAGGGATCTCCATGAATAAGAAAAGAGAAGGATATGGCTCAAGGGAGGGGAGTTAGGATCTCAAAACAGAAAGACAGTGGTGGAGTAATTTAAAATAAGAATTCAGCTGTAGAATTCTGGAGGACAGATTGGAAATAGTTCTCACTCAATGTGAATATGCAGATATTTGGCCCTGTGAGACTAACTGTGAGGTATCATCCCTGTCTTTGCCTCTACCTTAATGTTAACAAAGCTCCATGAAGCCAGGTAATGGAACATGCAATTTTTAAAACAGGCACACAGCACAACCAGGCATGTTGAATACATTGCTTTTTGTTGGACATATTGGAACATAGATGAGTCTTTTCTCCATGTCAGTGGACTATTATTAAATCCTTGTTCACTTTTCCATAAAACTTTATATTGAACTGACATCAATGGAAAGGGCCGGGACACTGAAGGTGAAAGCAGGTTAAACTGAGGTCTATACTAATTGCCTCTAATAAACACAGCCTTAGGTTTCCTCACCTTATGAACACTTCACTGAGCTAAACATTACAATGTATGCTTCAGCAATAGTGCACGATAGTGAAGGATTTATTGTGATCTTTAAAAAATAACATCTCTATCACATTATAAGTGATATTTCCCTTAACCGAGGTAGAAAGAACCACTCAAAGTCAAACTTCAAGACTCGTGTTTTCTTGAGTGCCAATATAATGGAAGAGAGATGGCTGGTCAGAGAAGTTACACAGATTTTCACACTGGGGTTCTCCTTTAATAGACAGTCTTGCAAATATATCCATATCCAAAGGGGGATGGAATGATAGAAGGGTATAAGTATAAATACATGTTATATTAAAAAGTTTTAAAAGAAAGAAATGTCTTTTAACTAAAGCATGACAATTTTGCAATAATTGTAATCACAGGTTTCTACCCTGACTTTGATCATTCAGATAAAAGATAAAAAATCTTTATGTTTATAAGATTCAGACAGCATTAGGGCTAGGAATATATTTACTCTATGCTACTTATGTTTACTTCCTGGCCAATAACCCCATGATATGACTTACAATCTTCTCTCTAGGCCCCTCGTATTTCAAGTGGACAGCTCTCAAACCATAATTTCAGGATTCCTACTCCATGATGTATTCTCCTTTCTCTACCCGATCTCCTTTCTCCTATCCCACCCAATCTACTTATCTTCTGATCAGCTACAGAGTGTTGGCATCTTTATTCAACCAATATTTTTAAATTATGAGAAAAGGTCACATAGCATTACTTAATTATGTGAGCATGTGATGATTGTCTAGTCCTTGATGTAATCCAGAGCTTGGGGGCCAGCATTAAAATACTGAACAATAGAACAAACCTCAATATGAATTTTATGGAAATGATAATATTTACATCAGATAAAATAAATTGATTTTCCAAAATGGAAAAGGAAAGATGAAGATAAAACCAGGAACTTCCTTTATTTTAGAGAAGGCCCAGGTAAATAGGAGATATTTGAAAAAACAAAAACAAAAATCTTAAAGATAGCCTTTGCTTGACTATAAGTTACTAAATTTCCTGAGGTAGCAATTAAATATGTTGATTAAAAAAAGT
This sequence comes from Rattus norvegicus, assembly GCF_021556685.1. Lineage (NCBI taxonomy): Eukaryota > Metazoa > Chordata > Mammalia > Rodentia > Muridae > Rattus > Rattus norvegicus. The sequence goes on along the minus strand of NC_141538.1, from coordinate 4,463,308 downwards.
CCACTACTTAAAACCATAAGTCTTTCTTCTAACATTCATTTGATTTTTATAAAAGTCATAAGAACAGACTCAGATTTAATAACTTTTAAATAAGATTTAACTTTTCTTGCAAATTTGTCAAAAACTTTAACCACTTGGAAATTAAGCTATAATGATCTCAGGATATATTCAATTTTTCTGTCTAGTCATTGTTTAAATGTTTCTTAAAAAGTAAACTAAAACCCATTACCTGTGTTTTAGGAAATAAATAAATAGTAATCAAAATTTATGTACTCTAAAATAATAATCCATGTATTCCATGTGGGAGAAAGGGTGAAGATCCGTTACCTCTTTTGATGCTTGTTGGTTTTAAAAGAAATATTAATGTTGTTTTAAATTGTGTAAGAGAGTGAGTCACACACACACACACACACACACACACACACACACGGGGAGAGAGAGAGAGAGAGAGAGAGAGAGAGAGAGAGAGAGAAAGAGAGAGAGAGAGAAACACATAAAGTTTCCCTGAAGAACAGAAAGATGGCTCAAAACTGCAAAGCTGAAATATATAATTTTCCTTAGAGAGCTAGTGGTTTAATTAACATAGACTTATACAACTCTCCTAAATTTGGTTGGTCAATTTAGACAAAGAAAGAGAAAATCAATCAAGGTACTTCTATAACCACACTTGAAGGAAAGTTAAGTCTGTGCAGCCAAGTTAATATGAAAAGTAGAAAATGGAGATTAAATGGGAACCATACTGGAAAGAGCTACAAAGAGACCCATTAAATACCCACAACCTACCCAGGCCTATATTCAGTGTTATAAAGTGGACTTAAGTGTTAAACAGAAGGTCACAGAGATGCATCTCTATACAGTCTCAGTCCAGGATATCCTTGCCTATGACTGAGCTATCATTGTCTCTTTGGAAACATATGACAGAGTGGAATCTTTCCTAGAGTAGAATTTTGACATGGCCGTCCCAAGTTTTCTCCCATCTCAGCATGAAATTCCTGGAAAAATTCCAATTTCTCAAGGCCTATTGTCTCAGTGGTCTGATAGCTAAAATGAGAGGCACAAACATCTCTTTAAAATATCTTTATCCCAAATATGACCAAATTAAAGTGTGTGAAATTCTCAAAGAATTTATAAAATATAATTTTTAATTTTAGAGTTCTTAAGAAAATAAAGATGAGAACATTAAAATTAATACAAATAGTTTGATGGATTTTGCTTTATCATTAAAGTTATAATGAACAAATATCAAAACTTAATTAAACATGTTTATCCCTTCCATGCCTGGAATTTCACAGATGCTGTGAGCATCAAAGATGATTGACTATAAGATATGAGAACTAAAATACCCAAATTAATAAAGATGGAGGAAAAAAGATAAGAGAACTATGCATAATGTTTGGTTTGCATAACTAGAATTTCTTCAGGAATAAATATGAGTGTGGGCCTATAGAGATGTTTCTGAGGTAAAAATTTTATACAGAGCTCTGTACAGGTTGCAGAACTCATGACTGATTGCCTGCAAACACTACAACTCCTGATCCAGGGAATGTGATGCTCTTTTCTAAACTCAACAATCACCCTTACCTGACAACACACACAAATTAAAACACACACACACACACACACACACACACACACACACACACATACACACACACACAAACACACACCACATAATGTAAATAAAATTGAATGAAACAAAACTTTTAACATGTCAGTGTTCTTAGGTAAATTTAGTTTGTAACAGTTCACATTATTCCTTAATTTCTCAAAGCAGATCCTGTTTCAATCCTCTGTGGCCCTGCAGCTAGAGCAGAAAGCCTACAGATATCTAAGCTCACTTATTTGTATGTACAAAGAAATGAACATCCAGGAAAGACAGAAGACCGAGCTGCAGAAAAAAATGCAAAGTGACAGCATAAGGACTGGAGTTCACTGAATGGACATTGGCTTGGTTAGTTTCTACCAGGGGCAATAAAGCCACCATCTTGTGGAGCTTGATTTTTGTTGTATTGGTTTTGTTTTTTGTTTTTTTTTTCTTGTGTAGTTGTCTCCCTCTAACTCTCAGCCTCAGAATTTATGACTCTTATAAGTTGTTTTGGGTTCAGAAAAAAAGTATGATTGGGAGGTGGGTTTCTTTTTGTTTGTTTTGTTTTGACTTGTTTTTATGTCAGATGATCAGACGCTTTTGTCTAACTTCCTAAATCTTCTATCATCATCACCTCTTTTACCTTGGAGGTACCCATGATAAAACTAATCATGGGTGCATCTGAAAGGCTTTCCCTCTCTCTGGTACCCCTTTCAGAAAGCAAAGCAAGTCACCATGGAGATGATACAAAGAAGTTACCATAAGGAACTTAGAATAAAAAAATAAAGAAGGGTCAAGAGATGGCTCAGTGGTTAAGAACATTGGTTGGTCTTCCAAAAGACACGAGTTCAATTCTCAACTCCATTCAAAAGAAAGATTAAAATGTTTGTAACTAAAGATGCACATGAACCTGTGTCTTCTTTTCTATGGGCACCAGGCATAAAGACCGTATACAGTCATATATGCAGATAGCATATACTCGGAAAATGTTTTTAAAAATAATAGAATGAGGAGTTCCACCCACAGGGTTCTTGTAGGTCTTCTACGATTCTTAAAAAGCCCTTACCCGGTACCATATAGCATGTATGTATTTGCACACCTTTGTGTGTGTGTGTGTGTGTGTGTGTGTGTGTGTGTGTGTGTGTGTTTGTGAATGTGTATGGAAAGCAAAGGATTGTTTTTCCTCAGACAGCATCCACCTTTCTTTCTTACCTTCCTTCCTGTCTTCCTTCCTTCCTTCCTTCCTTTCTTTCTTTCTCTCTCTCTCTCTCTCTCTCTCTCTCTCTCTCTCTTTCTTTCTTTCTTTCTTCCTTTTCAAGGCAATAGAGACATGGTGTCTTATTGGCATAAGACTTGACAAGCAGGCTAAGATGGGTGGACATCAACCTCAAGGATCAACTGTACTTCATTTCTCCATTGTGGAAATTACAAACACACACAAAAACCCTTGAATTGTTTTCCATGTTTATTAAATTGGGCATTTCTTATTTACATTTCAAATTTTATTCCTTTTCGCAGTATCCAGGCCAACATCCCCCTAACCCTTCTGCCTCCCTTTGATATGGGTGTTCCCCTCCCAACTCTATCCCTATTACTGCCCTCCCCCAAACAATCGCACTCACTGGGGGTTCAGCCTTGGCAGTACCAAGGATTTCCCCTTCCACTGGTGCCCCTACTAGGCTATTCATTGCTACGTATGAATTTGGAGCCTAGGCTCAGATCATGTATACTCTTGGGGGAGTGGCTTAGTCCCTGGAAGCTCTAGTTGGTTGGCATTTTTGTTCAAATGGGGTCTCAGGTCCCTTCAGCTCTTTCTGTCCTTTCTTTGATTCCTTCAACGGGGGTGCCATTCTCAGGTTAGTAGTTTGCTGCTGGCATTCGCTTCCGTATTTATCATATTCTGGCTGTGTCTCTCAGGAGAGAGCTACATCCACTTCCTGTCAACCTGCCCTTCTTTGCTTCATCCGTCTTATCTAATTTGGTGACTGTATATCTATGGGCCACATGTGGGGCAGGCTCTGAATGGGCGTTCGTTCAATCTCTTTTCTATACTGTGTCTAACTATCCCCTCCTAAGTTTATTCTGTTCCCCCTTTTAAAGAAGGAGTGAAGCATCTCCAATTTGGTTATCCTTCTTGAGTTTTATGTGATCTGTGCATCTTGGGTAATCCTAGCATTTCGGCTAATATCCACATATCAATTATGGAATACCATGTGTGACTTTCTGTGATTGGATTACCTCACTCAGGTTGTTATTTTCTAGTTCCATCCATTTACCTATGAATTTCTTGAAGTCATTGTTTTTGACAGTTGAGTAGAATTTCCATTGTGCAGACATACCACATTCCTCTGTTGAAGGGCATCTGGGATCTTTCCAAATTTTTGATATTATAAATAAGGCTGCTCTGAACATCGTGAAGCATGTGTCTTTGTTGTATGTTGGAGCATCTTTTGGGTATAAGCCAAAGAGAGGTATAGCGGGGTCCTCAGGTAGTGCAATGTCCAATTTTCTGGGGAACCTCCAGACTGATTTCCAGAATGGTTGTACCAGTCTGCAATCCCATCAACGATGGAGGAGTGTTCTTTATCCACACCCTCACCAGCATCTGCTGTCACCGGAATATTTGATCTTAGTCATTCTGACTGGTGTGAGGTGGAATCTCAGTGTTGTTTTGATTTGCATTTCCCTTATGACTAAAGGTGTTGAACATCTCTTTAATTCAATATTCCTCAGCTGAGAATTCTTTGTTAAGCTCTGAACTCCATTTTTAATAGGGTTATTTGTCTCCTGGCATTTTGAGTGTATTCTTTGCATATTTTCGATATAAGCCTTCTATCAGATATAGGGTTGGTAAAGATCTTTTCCCAAACTACTGGTTGCCATTTTGTCCTAACAACAGTGTCCTATGCCTTGCCGAAGCTTTGTAGCTTTTTAAGATCCTCATTTCTCGATTCTTGATCTTAGAGCATGAGCCGTTAGTGATAGAGCAATAAACTAGCACTCAGACGTCCAGGACTCCTATCATCCAGAGTAGGTAAAACTAGTATTCAAGGCATGTACTGTACCTGATTTAGATATATGTTTATTATCAAATTACCATAAGTCTCATACTTACCAAATATGTAAATGCTTGTGTCCATAGAGCACTTAAAATCTGTTCTCTTAGAGTAATTTGGTGAAAAAATAGAAAATTATTGTTCATAATCATCATGAAAGGTTTTGTTGTTATCAAGTAACTTTACTTAACACAGTACAGTTAAAAAGCTGTTACTGTGCTTAGGATTCAATTCATTCACTAAAGTACTTGCTATGCAAGCATGAGCCCCATAAACCACAGAAAAATATCAATCATGATGGTACACATTTCCAATCCCAACATTGGGCAACAGAGATAGGAAGATCCCTGGGGCTCTCTGGATAACCGATAGCCAAGATTGTGAGTTCCGGGTCAATAAGTGGGCCTGCCATAAAGGAAGAGGACAATTTTACTGGACCAAACATAAATGGTGTACCCTGATCTTCATGCCTTGTTACTGTCCCCTCAAAAATATTCCATAAACAGATATATTGAGGAAGTACTGCTTTAAAATGTTTAGGGATTCCTATACAGGAAAATAAACTAGGAGTTTGCAGACATCTGACAATAAAAAAATTAAATTGAATTTATGGGTAACTTAAAGACAGGTAAGTGCAGAACTTCTCTCTTGTCACCTCACCCAACCACCAGGCACAGAAACACTCAGGGTAATGTTGGGTAAATTTAGTCACATTTTGTCTTTCTGGGAGTGACAAAGAATATAACAATGTAGGTCAAAATCTATGCCAGGCACATAAATGTGCAAGACAAAGGGAAACATAATAAATTCTTTGAGAAATACCTAGGCATCAGAATTGCAGATTGTTGTATTGGACAGTGAAAGAGACACATAACATGTCATTCTCTGCCAAGCTCAGCACTACAGATATGTGTTTTCTTTGGTTTCTTCTAACATTCTTCATCTATCTTCCAAATTGCTTCTTCCCCTTCAACTTACATTTCAGATGGATTCATGTCTCACCTTATGGCAATGTGTTTATACCTTTTCTGAACAGTCCCTACAACTAGCTTTGTTTGATTCTTACATGTGGATTGGACTCTTCCCTACACCTTACTCCCTAGTCCTTACTCCCTTGTCCCTACTCCCTACTTGGAGTAGATGAGAATCTCTAAAATCTGAAACATAAATACAAAGACAAAGGTTTCCTGCCACCTGCCTGAAGCCCACATCCATCATCCCACTGTATCCGTAACCATGCCATGGTGTCAAGGATTCACCTTGGTTAGATCCAGGTTTCTAAGAGAAGGGTTATTTGTGAGTTCCAAAACAAATGACTTTAAATCAAATCATGTAGCTGAGGGCCTATGTTCTGCTCAAGATGGCTCCCTACTCTGCTTTCTATAGTCTTGACTTTATAGTCTGTTCCACATAACTTTGTGGTAAGGACATCTCTCTCTTGAGACAGAACTTTCTGGTTGAGACTCTACTGTCTGTTTGTAAAAGCTATCTGGATAGATCAAGAATTTTCTGACCAAAGTTAGAAAAGTTTCTATAAAAATTATTGGATTTTCCATCCCAAGTCAGAAATCCTATTATAAAATTCTAAAAATAATTGTTGGGTTTTCTGATCAAAATTAGAAAGCTAGAAAACATTCTAAAAGTGTGTGTGTTCACTCTTCATAAAACTTTCTTTGCATAGCTGCTAGAAAACATCCCAAATAAACTATATTAGCTCTCCTAATTATTGTAAGGATTTCTCAACAAGGTTTGTGCTTCTGGGAGTTACACTCCTTAAAAGGGTATATATATGTGTATGTGTGTGTATATATGTATATATATACTTACATACACATGTGTATATGTATATATATACATATATATGTATATGTATGTATATATACAATTGATGAAGTAATAAAATGCATCTTGAAAGGAACCGGATATCGATCTCTCCTGAGAGACACATCCAGAGCATGTCCAATACAGAAGTCAATGCTAGCAGCAAACCACTGATCTGAGAACAAGACCCTTGGAGGGAATTAGACAAAATATTGAAACAGTTGAAGGAGCATGCAACCCCATCAAAACAACAATGCCAACCAAACAGAGCTTCCAGGGCCTAAACCAGTAAAGAAAGACTATACATGGAATAATCCAGGGCTCCAACCACATATATAGCAGAGAATAGACTTGTTAGGGCAACAGGGGAAGGGGAAGCCCCTGGTCTTGCCAAGGTTGGACCACCAGTGCAGGGGAATATGGGGGGGGGATAAAGTGGATGTGTAGGGGGAATATCTGTATGGGGAGGGGGATGGGAGGGAACGGGGCTTATATACAGGAAATTGGGAAGGGGAATAATGTTTGAAATGTAAGTAAAGAAATATATCTAATAAAAAATTTTAAAAAATTAAAATTTAGGAACCAAGAAGATGCCAATGCCAGTTCTAGCTATAATGTTTAGGTCCTGAGATGGAGAAGGGGAGTTAACAAAAGTGAAGACACTGACCACCTTTTGATTTTCAGGCAAGTTGCCACAAATAACTTAAGCCTTCTATATTTATACAATGACAATTGTGCTTACCGAAGCAGTGGTATCATTGCTTACATTATTAAAACAAATCATAGTATCCACATTTCAAAAGCACTATCTTTACACAAATCCCCCAATAGTTCCCCTTCCTCCTTCTTCCATTCCTTGGATCAGTCACCACCTAAACTTATTTTGAATTAAAAAGCACAATTTCAGCAAGACAAAAGAGATGTCTGGCCAGGCTTGTCCTATAAACAGGAAGACATACCAGTCTGGTAGCAAACATAGTTACATAGTTATGCATAGTGAGAGGCCGAATTAAACTTTGTTGGTAAACTATCTCTAGCTATTATCTCCTATCATAATTCCCTTTTAATTGCAGACAGACAAGTTCATTTTGCAAAGCAGGTCTTCTAGACATCTTTCTAATATATAGATCTTTGTAAGATGTAATCATTCTAAGAGCCATTTTCAAGTCTCTATCAATCCAACATAATCTCTGCATTTTCCATGTCTCTACTGATCAGATATAGCTTCTTAAAAACAGTTATGTAAGCAGGACCTACCTCTCTCCACAACTAACACAGACTTGCTCAGTGTGACTGGGTACTTCTCTAAAGATATGATTATAAGTCTCAAATTCCCAGGATTTATGCTAACATCTGGAAGATTGATATATACAAAAAGAGGTGAAGAACATTTTATCCCTTGAAAGAGTTTTGAGAAAAATGTAGAATCATTCACAGTGACTTAGTCTCTGTGACTCCAGATGGCCTTGTCCATGACTGATGAAGTGCTACAATTTTGATAATGACTATATGCAGTACAGTGAAGGAATGGAGAGCTTGTAGGGCATGAAAACTTGGTACTAAATATAAAGGCCACCAAATTTACCTTGTGAACTGAGAAGTGGTTTCCATGGACTTGCCATAGGAGAATCCTGTCACTGAAGCACTCATATGCTATTCCTTGCAGCAGCTACATGGCCACTGCCAGAAAGAGGTAGCACCTCTGCTAAATTATTTCTGATACATGCATGAGGATCTGAGTGCAGTCTCCAGAGAACATGTAAAAAGTCATGGGACTGTGTTCCAAGCTAATCATCCTGGTGCCTGTGAAATGGAGAAGAAAGGAACCCTGTGGCTTGACAGAGCCCCAATCTAGCTAAATTGGTAATTCCATGGTCAGCTTGAGACCATGTCACAAAATCAATACAGTAGAGAGTGACTTAGAATGATACCCAGTATTGACCTTTGACCTCCTTATTCACACCTGTGGACATGCAACTGCAGACACATGTGCCCCCACACAAACATGTACACACAAAGTACTGCGAACTTATAAGCAGACTCAAACCTCTTTAGAAAGTTTCATGTCATTTTTTACCCTGCAACATCTCTCATACAGCACACTGTTCCTTATTGTTTGCACTTTATCTCTTCTTAGTTTTAGATATAGTATGCCCATTGTCCATCATAATGAATTTCATCTTTAAAAATAACCTCAGAATCATTATATTCATTCAGCCTCCTTGTCTTTAGGCAACAGAAATCATTTTTTAACTCATTTTTACAGGAGACTGGAGAGTTGACAGAGAAGTTAAGAATATGTACTACTTTTGAAGAAGACCCATGTTAGATTCAAAGAAAAAGATGACTCATAATCACTGGTAATTTAAGTTTCAGGGACCCAATACCCTTCCTTTTCTAGCCTCCACAGGCAACCCTATGCAGGCAAATATTCACACATAATTTAATAAAGAAACAGCCCCACACACACACGTTTACAATTCAAATTATTTTCTGGCCTTATTTTTTTTACTAGGACAAAGAGGGTAAAATCATTCAATCTACTTCATATTTCTGAAGGGGGATAACATTTTGCCTTCTCAATAGGAGACAAACCCCTCCAGATTTAGAGGCATCTGAATCCAAGTTGTCCATCATATACACTAATGTGCCTTTGAATTGTCTTTTACTTTTTAATGGGTATTGCTTACAATTGTGTTGCTGCAGATTTGGTTTTACCACAGGCTTCTTTGATGCTCTGAGCTGCTTTGATTTTAATTTCTGCTCCTCTCTCAATTAGCTTCTAACTCTACATTGTTATTCTATCTTATCATTCATTTTATAACATCCATGCTCCATTAATTTGAAGAAGATAACAATTGCTGCTTAAAGTGTACTTCTTTTCCTTATAGTCACTCTTTTGAAAAACATAGCCTTTTGCCTTTAATTGTTGTTTTGTTTCTTTGACACAAGATTTTTCCTTGAGTATAATAATATTGTTTTACTCTTTTAAATTTATCCTTTCCAAGTAAGACAATAGAAAACTTGTGGGGGTGCTGTGTAAATGAATATGAGGATGATCCCTCTTGTCTATATTTTGATGTCTTCTACATTTGAAAAATGAGTGCTGATTCAGCAACTAAATCCTGCACAGGCAACCACTGTGGAGAGTCCTGTGGAAGTATTCCATGACTCCTGATGGATGTCAGATCCCCTTGGACTCATACACTTGACATTTTTAACTAATATATTACCCTAAACCCAGATTGTTGGGGTATTTTCTTTCATCCTCTACCTCATATCTCAGAAAGAATGAAGAATATCATATTGGAACAAGGTCACTTGATTCTATTCCACGATGTGACTAAGAAACCTGGAATCTCCTAGTCGTATTCCTGATTTGGTTATAAAGGAGAACATTTTGTTTTATTTCTCTAGTTACATATAGTACATGTCAGCGTAGATGCCTATTCCTCCACCATGTATAGAAAGGTCCCTATAAATCTAAGTGATACAAATACAAGTGCTATTGTCTGGTCACCCTGGTTACACAATTCCACTGTGGAAAAGTCTCTGGAATCTACATGCCCCATATTTAAGTTTTTTGATTCATCAGTCTGAGTAATACATGTTCATGAGTCTGAACTTATAGTATCCAGGAGTTGTTTAGCTTATCTCTGCAAGACCAAGTTGCCTTCATATGAACTATATATGTATTCTTCTTTTAATTCTCAATATTATGTTCTGTTGCTCTGTAATACTAGGCAGAAATTCAAGGTATGTAATTTTTTTCATGCTTCAGAAAGGGGTGAAACGGAACACACATATGTATAGGGATACTTTCTCTAAGTCTGGGTATGTATCAGCTTTACAGAATTCTTATCATATCTCATGTCAACCTATTTCCTTACTTTAATTTATGCATATATTTTAAGTCCTATATTTATATAATTCTAATTTTCTGATTCTTTTAGTTGAGTATTTGCTTGTTTCTGCATGTGATTGCACACATGTGGTGACAGAGTACAATTTATGGCATTCATTTCCTCCTTCCATTGTGTATGTCCCAAGGACCAAACCAAGGGTAAATGCCTTGGCAACAAATATCTTTACCTACTGAGCTATTTCACTCTTCCTAGTATATTTTATAATTTATTGTTGCAAGCCCAATTGCTACCCCATGCCAAAAAAGGAATGTTTTCTTGCTGGTGTGTGCTACAATGTAAAGCATTTCTTTAGATTAAGTCATTGTCCTCTTTAATACCCTATTATGATACATATAATATCTGTGGGCATGCAGAACCACATATACACACATAATTTCACTGACATACACTGTCGGTGCCCAATGCCCGCACTGACACAATACTGAGAATTGGGCAAAAGCCTGTTGGATTAAAGAAACACACACACAAAGGTTTTTATTAGCCATACTTTTGTAAAATTTTTAATGATATCACTTCAATACATAAGCTTAGAGATATACACCCACAAACTCTCACCTACAAACTATATAAGAAGGTTTTTTATCAATGTGATATAAAACTAGAGATAACTTGGAAGAAGAAATCTTAACTGAGAAAAAACTCTTCATAAGATTGTCCAATGAAAAAGCCTGTGGGCACTTTCTTGATCAATAATTTTGTTGGTGGGCCCAGCTCACTGTAGGTTGTCCCACTCCTGGGTTTATTGTTCTAGCTTTTATAAAAACACAGGCTGAGCAAGCCATAAATATAGACCAATAAACAATCTTCTTCCCTTGTCTCTCTAACATTTCCTGCCTGCTTAATCACTGGGATATCTTCCCACCCTACCTGATGCAACTAGGATTTGTTTTAGTGATTTTGTGTTTTGGACTGATGGGTTCTAATGGGATCATAAAATAAGACTTAAGTTGAATCTTTCAACCTTCTAGAAAATGTGTAGAATAATTTTATTCTAATACCCTCATCTTTGAGACACAGGACATCATATATGAAAGGTCAGAAAGATTCTGCCATAAATATAGGCATCCTGAAAGGTTAATTCTTTACAACCAATAGGTCCAGGTAAGAACTAGGTAGATAAATATTAGCAAAATGATTGTACATTGTAAGGTTAGTTTATATAAGGAAGTAGTCATGTTTGAAAGTGTCATATAATTGAGGGCCAGATAAAGTAGTAATTCAAAGAAAAAAGTGACAGAATGTATCACAGATAAAATATGCCCAATTCACATAAGAACAGCTTAGGAATAAGAGAATGCACAAGAGTAGAGAAAGAGACACAAAAATAGACAAAAGAAAGACAGAGAGAAGTAGAGCAAGAAAGAGAAGTTGTGGTGTGTGGCATGTGTTTACGGAAGTTTTCTGGACATGTTTTTACAGATTCGGGTTCTAAGAGAACAAACTATTCACTGGGGAAAACAGAAAAAGCTGGAGAATTAGAAGGATCCAGAAGATTGTAACACATTGTCCAAGTTAATGTGAGTCCAAGCAGAACAACTCATGAATATGCCAAGAGAAACCATATTGAATCAGTCAGCTTTGAAGGATGGATTACATGGAGGCTAGAGGCTCCTAGTATTAGGTCTATAAATAGTAGAACAGAGGGAAAAAATACTCTGGCCTCAGCCTAAAGGACTTATTTGCATAGCTTGGGTAAGACTCTTATCTCATCACTTTATCTAAGAAAAGAAAAGAAAAGTGACATTCACTAAGAAAGACATACAGACAGACAGACAGACACACACATATAAAGAGACACACAAACACACAAACATACAAACATAGAGTGGTGTGAGGAGGGAGGGAAGAAGAGAGGGAGGGAAGAAGGGAGAGAGAATGCTTGCAGTCAAGCATTGAACTGTGAACAAGGTTCCAAAAAGCGAAGTTACAGAAAGAACTGAAGTAGTTGAAGGGGTTTGCCACCCCATAAGAAGAACAATATCAACCAACCAAACCCCTGCCCTCGATCTTCCATGGACTAAACAACCATCCCAAGAATACACAAGGATGAGTCTATGGCTCCATCTGCATATGAAGCAGAGGATATCTTTTTCAGGCACCAATGGGAGCAAATGCCCTTGGTCCTGTCAAGGCTTGATGCCCCAGTGTAGGGAACTGTCAGAATGGGCAGGTTGGAAGGAGTGAGTGGGTGAGTGAGGAACTGACCTCAGAACAGGAGGCATGAGGGGAAATAATAGCCGGTTTCTAGAGGGCAAATCAGGAAAATCATATTTAAAAAGTGAATTAAAAAAAATCCCCTCCCCCAGTGAAAGAAAAAGAAAGAGAAATGGAGAAAGCAAAAGAAAAACAAATGGGGGTACATAACTAAACAAATGGCAACTGGTGATGCAGCAGCGTTATTCCCATGATAGTCAAGCATCTTCTGGGAAACCAAAGTCTTTGGGTTCCGGGGGAGTATGGTTGCAAAGCTGAAACTCAAGGGAATTGACAGAAAGGCACCACCAGGAGTGGAGCCTGCAGCTTAATTTGACTCAACACAGGAATCCTCACCCAGACCGGACACAGACAGGATTGACAGATTGATAGCTCTTTCTTGAGTCCGTGGGTGGTGGTTCATGGCTGTTCTTAGTTGGTGGAGCGATATGTCTGGTTAATTCTGATAAGGAAGAAGACTCTGGCATGCTAACTAGTTATGCGACGCCTGAGAGGTCGGCCTCCCCCAACTTCTTAGTTGTACAAGTGGCGTTCAGCCTCCTGAGATTGAGCAATAACAGGTCTGTGATGCCCTTAGATGTCCTGGGCTGCATGCAGGCCACACTGACTGGCTCAGCATGTGCCTACCCTACACCTGCAGGCGTGGGTAACCCATTGAACCGCATTCATGATGGAGATTGGGATTACAATTATTCCCCATGAAAGAGGAATTCCCAGTAAGTGTGTGTCATAAGCTTGCGTTGATTAAGTCCCTGCCCCTTGTACAAACCGTCCTTCCCTACTACTGATTGGATAGTTTAGTGAGGCCTGATCAGCCCATGGCCCTGTTGGAGGGCTGAGAAGATGGTCGAACTTGATTATCTAGAGGAAGTAAAAGATGTAACAAGGTTTCTGTAGGTGAACTGGTGGAAGGATCATTAATGTAGAATGCCGAGGGGGTGTCTGGTCCTTTCTTGGGCCTGTGTGAGTCACTCCCTCTCACCAGGAGGCGCATCTCCGGGTCCTGGTCACCATTGTGGCCTGTGCCACAGCCAGCTGGCCAAGTGAGCTTTTCGGGAAAAGCGGGGATTGTTACTGAGCGGTGCGGGGAGGGTGTTGGGTCTGGTCCATCAAGGGACCTCCTCCGTTCTCTCTCCCTCCCTCCCTTCTCTGCCTCCATCCACACCTCCTTGTGCCCGTGTGCCCGCCTCCGCCTCCACTGCCGCCAACCTCGCCTCCCTTGCCCGACGCAGCCGGGTGCTGGGTTCGCAGCGTCCCAAGTCCTGTGTGTCCCGCCTTTCCGTTCCCGACCCTGTCTTTTTTTTCTTTTCACATGTATCCTTTAGTTTCCCACTGGCCGGCCTGAGGTGGAACCGCCTCGCCATTGGCCCCTCTCTTCCGGGGCAGGGGCGGGCGGGGGAGCTTGTGCCCTTGTTAGCACCCATAGGAGTCTGCTCACACCCCAGATCCCGATACAACTCTTAGCGGTGGATCACTTGGCTTGTGCGTCGATGAAGAACGCAGCTAGCTGCAAGAATTAATGGGAATTGCAGGACACATTGATAATGGACACTATGAACACACTCGAGGCCCCGGGTTCCTCCCTGGACTACACCTGTCTGAGAGTCACTTGAGGATCAATTGCCGACCCCCTGCAGTTTCGCTGCCGCTGCGAGGGTGGGGGGGGGTGGGCGCGTCGCGCGGCTAGGACTCTGCTCGCAGGGCCTCTCCCCTAGGTCCTCTGTCTCCCGAAGTACAGACGTGGGGGTGTCCGGCGGTCATCCTCGCCCGGTGGTTCTGGGCGGGCCTCATCCTCCCCATCCACTGGCGCAGCGCGCCGGCCACCCTCCTCATGGCTCCTTCCTGCTCACTCTGCTGCTCCCGCTCCTGTCCTTGCCCGCTCTCCTCACCGTGTGGACGCGTCGGTGTGGGCTGGTCGGGTGCCTGGGCGCGAGAGGGGCCATGTCCCCGGGGTCGGTCATCGTGCCTCCGGTTTGGTGGGAGGCAGGCCCTTCCCACTGGGTCGGTGCGTCCACCGCCACCGTGCACCCGCCAGTGCACGTAGAGAGAGCGACCTGCAAGTGTCAGCCGGGTGGGGACCATACTGCACCCACAGGGCCTGTCTCAGGTACCTCTCCTCCCCCCTTCCTCTGATGGGGGCCGACCGCTTGGGTGCCAGCCAGCGGGACGCCGCGGCGTCCAAGAGCTGATGCGACTTGACCCCGGGATGTGGGAGCTGGCCGGGGTAGAGAGGTCGCAGGTCCCGGCCTGGGACCCCGGCACCCTCTCTCTCTCCTCTCCGTCTGTCCGCCTGAGGCAGCGCACGTGCCCTCCTTTCCTCCTTCCCCTCTCGACTGTGACCTCAGATCAGACTTGATGACCCGCTGAATTTAAGCTTATTAGTCAGCGGAGGAAAAGAAACTAACCAGGATTCCCTCAGTAATGGCAAGTGAACAGGGAAGAGCCGTGGCGCGGGAAATGTGGCGTACGGATGACCCACTCCCCGCCGCCGCTCGTGGGGGGCTCAAGTCCTTCGGATCCAAGCCCAGCCCATGGATGGTGTGAGGCCGGTAGCGGACACAGGCGGGCCGGGCCCGGGTCTTCCCAGAGTCGGGTTGAATGGGAATGCAGCCCAAAGCGGGTGGTAAACTCCATTTAAGGCTAAATACCGGCAGGAGACCAATAGCCAACTAGTACAGTAAGGAAAAGTTGAAAAGAACTTTGAAGAGAGAGTTCAAGAGGGCGTGAAACCGTTGAGAGGTAAACGGGTGGGGCCAGCGCAGTCCGCCCTGAGGATTCAACCCGGCGGAGCTCCTTTGGCTGTGTCAGTGATCCCAGTGGATCTTTCCCGCTCCCTGTTCCTCCCGACCCCTCCACCCACGCGACTTTCTTCCCCTTCCACGCGTCCCGCTGTCGCCATCCCCGCTCCTCCCAACGGTGGGGGGGGGGGTTGGCGGGCACTCCGCCGGCGGGCGCGGGATGCAGTGGGGCACCTGGGTGGGATCCGGGGTAGGTTTGGTGGGTGATCGCCCCCCACCCCCAGTCGGTGACTGGTCTCCGCTGGGCGCCCTTCCACCGTGGTGGTGGGCCAAAACCGGCTATGGGACCTCTGGGAAGGCCCTGCAGGGAAGGTGACTGGGGAGGCGGTGTGGCATCACCCATGGGCCCTGGACCACACTGCCCTGAGTATTACAGCACATCCTCTCCATACAGAATACACTGACAGACAGATAGACAGACAGACAGACAAACAGACACACATACACACACAGGCACTCACACACAGAGAGACACACAAATACATATTTAAATATTTAAAATGATGTTTAAAAAAAACCAGTCTTCCTGTTTAACAGAGGTTTAAAGGGAAGTTGGCTGACAGAACGTTTTTGTGGGTTTTTATTCTCTTTTTTACCAAATAGGAGGTAGATCTGTTGGCCCTTTTATTAAAAGCCAAAGTATTACGTGGCAAGCCAATGTTTCAACTTTTACCATTCTGTTCCTTTCATGAAAACCAGGTAGTGTTGTTTCTTTGACTTTTCCTTTTTGAAACAAAATGAACGGAGCTCTACCAGTTGGCCTAGTTTCCTTGTTCCTTTTCCCTCTTCCACTGTATGCTCAATGAAATAAAGGAAATAAATGAAGTGTCTACTTAAATATTTGTTTGGGAGACCCGAACTCTCAAGAGATATTTCCATCCCCCCCCCCCTCACCACACACACACACAGGAGGCCTACTCCCTGTACGTGGGGGGAGGGGGAGGGATGGACAGGAGCTAGCTAAGAGGGGATGGAGTGGGGCTGGAGAATATGCATGTCCCTGAAGGTCTGTCAGGGAAATACTGCTGCTGCCCTAGCATGCTTTGCTTCAGTGCTGAGCCAGGCAGTGCATCTTTTGGGGAGGGGGCAAATTTTCTGCCTGAAATCAGTGAGTGATGATTTCAGTGTGAATATCCCTTGCTGTCCTTTCAGTGCTCTGGCTCATGGCAAATGACTGAAGAAAACCTTAGTTAGACTCACACCCAGCTGTTTGGAAACGGTAATGGAATTGATAGCACACCCTCAGGGAAAGAGAAAGACTCCCTTTGCTCACTCTCAAATCCGAGAGGTGGGCCAGGCAAAGGCATACCCAGGCCAAGTGCCAGCAGCAGGTGATTGTGTGAGAAGTGTCTGTCCACAGTTGCATTAGCTGTGCTTACTGCTCCCAAAGGAAACCGATTTCAACACACCTTATTGATCCCATAAGTTCAACTAGGCAGACAGTGGTTATACTCGACAGATGATGTTACACAGCACAACTTAGGTATTTCAAATGGACAAGAAGTTAGTATCAGAGCAGTGTCTCAGGATGAAGTCTAAGTGGGGCTTCCTCTCCAGTATTTTGAGGTCTACAGATGGATCTAGAAAATTCACTACTGTGGAAAATGAAGACTTGAGTTGGATGGGGAAGGAAAGCCGGGCCTTGGTGACTAATGGCTGTAACAGTGTCCTTCTGGTGGCTGTGGCAGCTTCATGTTCTCTTTTGACATCATCAAGCACCTCAGTTCCTGCAGGATGGCTTTGATGCTGTGGGAATTCTGTCACTTTGCAAGCACTGCCATGGATCGTGTATCCACCACTCCATTGGAACTGCTCACGCCGTTCATATTGACTCTTTTTACAATTCTCACACACTGGGATGCTTCTGGATACTAGAGTGGCCCACACTCTATCGTAAGGCTGCATATTCGGTTTTCATAAATTGTTCGTGGAGGCCCAATTATCATGCCTGTCCACCTTGTGAGTGTCATGTCCTCATCGTCCTCCAGACCCTAGCTAACTGTGCTGTCGCCTACTCTTTTCTGGCCTTCTTCCAGCCCTTCCAACAGTCGGAAATCTCAAAGGACTTTTACTCCCGAGCCTTTGGTGGCTGCCATCTTGAGTCGCTATGGCTCGAAGTCAGTCCTTCCTTTCTTCCTCTACCCCTAGGTCCCTAGCTCCTTCTCTCTCTCTCTCTCTCTCTCTCTCTCTCTCTCTCTCTCTCTCTCTCTCTTTTTACCGCAGGGTCTCATAAACCCCAGACTTGCCTGAAGCTCACTATATATCCAGTGATGTCTTTGAATGTCTGATATTCACCAATAAATTATAGATGCGAACAACCATGCCTGATCTTGTAAAGTTTTGGAACTCTTCCAAGGGTGTCTTCCATACTGGCATGTAGCCTGTCAAATGAGCAACTTACCAAATCACTTCCTGTTTCTTCTTGTTCCCTTCCTTACTTCCTTCCTTTGTTTCTTCCTTCGTTCCTTCCTTCCATGCTTTCTTCCTTCCCTTCTTTTATTTTCCTTCTGTTCTTTCTGTTCATGCATTTTGTTTTCATTTTGATTTTGAAGTTAAAAGCTATTACTGAAGTTTTCACTTCTTGAAACCAGAAAGCATGAGCTGTAGAGCATTTAGACTTTCATATGTAGAAATCATTGTGTCCCTATAGCAAAAACTATATACATTAAAGGTGACAGAAGCATTATTGTCTCAAAGTACTGGCTCTGTTCTTCAATTATTGTTAGAAACTTTTATTATTAATAATAGTCCACATAATCTAATATGTATACTATGAACATCTGCATTTTGAAAAGGACAAAGAGGTATAAATTACATTTTCAATGCAGTAACACAGAAACAAGCATTTTTCTAATATTCTCATTCTAGAGGTAATATTTTATCTGGCATGCAAATGTATTTTAGAGAAATTCATTAAGGATTCTCCTCTTGCTTAATTGAAGGTGACATTATCAAAACTTCTGAGAAAATGGGGCTGGGGATTTAGCTCAGTGGTAGAGCGCTTACCTAGGAAGCGCAAGGCCCTGGGTTCGGTCCCCAGCTCCGAAAAAAAAGAACCAAAAAAAAAAAAAAAAAACTTCTGAAAAAAAAGGAATTCCGATGTCATTGTACTTAATATCTTAAAGTTGAAATTGGTACAAAAAACAACACTAGGATGAATTTTTTTATAACTTCTGATTTCATTGAATAGGCATGAGATTAGACATGGCTTGTGTCATTCTTAGAAGTTCTTACAAGAAAGTTACAGTAGAATTCTTTTGGAGCTTCCATAATTCGTGTCATTATTTGAAGTAGATGCTTATCAGTTTTATCTGAGGTTACTGTCTAGGTGAGGTATTTCCAGGATGTTTTCATCTTATTACAAGAAGTCACAGAGAGCAAGGTGACAAAGAAACTTTATTCAAAAGGAAAGTGAGAAACACTGGTATTCAGTGTAGCTTTAATTTGTGGACCTCTCGAGAAGGAGTAATTGTTTACTCAGAGTTCAGTGTGGATATTTCAGTTTTGATTGACTTTTTTTGATTAGGCAAGCCTTAATTAACAGTGAACATCAGTTTCCATGATGCATTTGATTTAATCAAATGCATATTCATTATCACTAGGTATATGACATTAAACAGGATGTTTCCCTTGAAAGTTGTTCCAGAGGATTCAATACGACTTACTGAGTGTATATTCTAAACTGTCTCAGGCCAGTTGAAACAGATTTCTCCCTCCAGTATGTGGATATGCTCCTGAATACTTTTGAATGGAAGTTGATCATGAAAGAGAAGTTCATAAACAATGTTATGAGCAGGGAGTCTTAGTCCATTGTTTGATATGTATACAGCTTCATGCAGGTGAGATGAGGTGAGCAACTTCATTGTTAGGTATATTTCTGGAAGGTAGATTTTTATGCAGCCTAAGTCAAGTGAAGTCTCAGGTTGAAGTGCTTTTCCCATACCTATATGCCTCATTAAAGGAATTTTAGTGCTTTTGCTTGTATCGTTACTTAGGCTACAGTACAGCTCACTGTTTCTTTGATGTTTGCTCAGACTCAGCTCAGTCAGTGACTGCATCTCAGTAGCTGCTGGACTTATTTGGCTCTTGTTCTTTGTCTTCCAATTTAATGGTAACTTCTTCAAGGGTCAAACAATTTGGTCATTCTATGAATATTAATATAACTAGTCATAAGCCCTTACCAAATGATAGACAAGTCTCCTATGCTGACATAAAATGGAATTGTCACTCCAGAGGCTTGCTGAGCTTCAATATGAACTTCTAACTTCATGATGAGTAAATAACCTTCATCAATTGCTTATAAGAAATTCATTTAAATTTTGACAATTATGTTGTTCCAGCAAGAGGGAAAAAGGACTTGAAGAACAAGCTTAACACCCTCACTTTAAACATAGGAATCCATAGATAATGACCCATTACTTAAATTGGCCATCGGGCCTATAAACATGCTGTGGAATCAGAAGACCTACGTGAACACACACACATGCAGGACACACACACACACACCCCAAAAAAATAATAAACTAATGTTTTTTTTAAATTTTCTAATATTAATATGTCATGTCCTTTCTTTATTCTGACAACTGATTTATTTTACATATGTGGATTCATGGTTCACAAAATAGTACTCATGATCAATGGCAATTATAAAGGTCAAGTGGACATTTTCATGAGTTCAAGGTTATACATTTTTAATTTAATATTCCTCAGTACACTACCACCAAGAATTAGTGTGTGTGATATGGTGTCTGTTTGTGCGTGTGTGTGTGTGTGTGTGTGTGTGTGTGTGTGTCTGTCTGTCTGTCTGTCTGTCTGTCTATGTCTTCATGCCTTTGTGTTCAAGCAGAAGACAGAGAAAGTAAATAGTATCCTCTTTTATAACTTTCTACACAATTTTCCCAATTCAAAGCCTTTCACTTATGCTGATGGTATCTTGCTGTGCACAAGCTCCAGAAATTCTTTCCCTGTCATCATAGCACTGGGGTTATAGCTGTATACAACCATGACTGTTTTAAAGTGCGGGCACAGAAACTTGAATTCTCTTCTTTTTGCAGCAAATTCTTTCGCACACTAGGTTATCTCTTATCATCACTTCTGAGTAATTCTGAAGACTGCTGTTTTCACTCTCTGTAAACTTGGTAAATTATATTTACAGTCAGGATTTGAAATTTCTAAGGTCTGATAATAAAACCTACCCCATGTCGACTAAGAGCTTTTAGAATGTGGCAATTGCTATTTACTTTTCATAATTTCAAATGTCTCCTCCTAAACAGAAATCAATGTGTTTTGATAATCATAATTTAGAATGTTTCCAACTGATGTAAAATGTTACTTCGAATTGTTAATTCATTCCTTTTTTTTTTATTTTTGTATCATGACATGATTTGGGCTTCTGGAAATAGTAAGTTCAAGCAGAAATAGAAGTTTAGACATACTGTATCTACACAGCTAAGGCTTAAGCAGCCAAAAAGCATTTCTCTAACTGACATGGTTACAAAGTTGTCCTATGGAAAAATAAACTAAAACGTCAGAAATTTTGCTAGTTCAACACGAAGAAACACTGCTTAATTGTTTGTTATCCATGGCATTCTCAGCTTGCTATCTTCTACAACCCAAAACAAACTGTCAAGGTGAGGCCCCACAATATTCCTAACTCCAATACTCATTCTTTACAAGGAAAAGGGCCAGGAACCAGTCTTTTGGGAACATTTTTGTCAGAAGCCATAGTAGGAGATATGCTTCAGATTATAATCTGCAACAGTTTTGCTTTATAGGCAAAGCCCAAGAGAATTCATTTTAGGAAAGTTTCCTGATATTAGTATATGTTTCTTGTTATTGTTAAACATATATAGCAATCATTAGGTACTAGCCCAACCCTTTTCAGCAGATAGCTGCAGATCTATGAAGATGTACTCTTGCAATGATGCTATATAGACAAATAGATGACTTCTTAATTCTTAAGGATGATCCTAGAAGAATTACTGAAATATCAGTGATTATTAAGCTCTCTTAATAGTAGTACTGCTAGTAGATCCCTTTCTGATAGTCAAAATTGCAATGAGAATTCTGTCAGTCTCCCATGTGTCACCAAGTAACTGATTCTTAGACAGTAACCATACGTTCTATTACTCAGAACACATTCCAAGAGATTGTCAATACAATTAACTTAGGTCACGTAAAGGGAACTAACAATATATTATAGGTAAAAGAAGATAAAATATCGTCTGGGTAAATCTATACAAAACTTCACTACTAGCTTAGTTATGGTTTTCAACGCTCCATGAACCTGTAAAGATGTGACAGGTGGTGGATGTTTAACTAGATAATTACTCCTAATGGCTATGCATGTAAACACTCTCAGTTGTAAACTTCTATGTCATTTATGATTTGCTTTCATGTGTGAATATGTGATGAAATTTTTAACATGTGATCATGTATTCTGAAAGTTGTATAAGTACTGAGGACAAAAATATGAGAAAGAGAATTTTTCCCTTTTCCCATTCAGGATCGTTCTGCTTTTCCCCTTAGATAGCTTTCATAAGAAATGTTTTACAAGTTAGTAATAAATATTATAATCACTTCTCAAAGAACCCCCCTTTTACTGAAACTACTGACTAGCTGGTGGAAAGTTCGATCTGTGCAGTTCCTGCTGAGATAGCACAAAGTCTACTTACTTAATCCCTTGCTGTTTTAGGAAGAGGTGTTATGTGCCACAAACTTGCAGTTTCTAGGCAGTTCAGCTACAGTAGCAAGGTAATTTAGTCTAGATAAGTAATTTTTTTTATTATTACACAGCAACCCTAAATATCTCATAAGACAAAGTCTTATCCCTGTTTCTTGTAAGGAAAAGTCGTATCCTCTCCCAATGCTCTTCTCCTTCTGTGCCTTATGAAAAACTGACAAGAATGAAGACCCTGCCAAAGTTGTCAATGGGCACATTTTTTTTCAGTTGAAGATTCCTCTTCCCAAATGACCCTAGTTTGTTTCAAGTTCACAAAAGAAAGTAGTCAAGCAGTATGCAGTGTAAAAAGGAGGACAACTAAAAAATTTCTAATTCTACCAGTGAGAAAATAAGGAAGTTAAGCAGAAATAGCTCTTGTGTGCTAGGAATAGTCAGTTTAACCAACTTTCAAGATACAGCCTCTGTTATGAAAACTTATCTCAAGAAGAAGATATTTAGAGGAGATAAAGAGGAACCTTAATAAGAGGATTAAAGGGGGACAGGGATGAGGTGGTAGGCTATTATAGGGAATACTGTGACAGACAAGTAGCTATAAACACCCCTTGAATATACATTTGGGACACTACCACTGTAGAACCTTCCTAAGCTACACACACACACACACACATTATATGAAAGGAAGATAGATGGAGTCATCAAAGATGAAGTTCTAAATAGATATCATATGTCAACATGTAAAACGTTCGGCCAGGAATGCCTTACATATTGTTAAATCATTGATGAAAGACGATTCCATAGATCACCACTCCCATCACAGGCCATTCTTCTGGGTATTATTTACTCTCTATAACATGATAATAAATGTATAGTGCTGAGGATAACATACAATGTCAAACATGGAGAAGTAGAGCCAGAGCCCAGATAAATGTTTCATTCCTATTGACTAGTGTTTATGATGCTGGAAGGGAAAAAAATATTTAGATATAAGCCCTATAATCTATAACAGTCAGTTGGTTAAAAAATGTACTCACTTAATAGTGGTATAAATGTGTGAATAAACAACCTCTTTTCTTTTACATTGAATTTGAGCCCCACTCTGTGAGACAGAATTCATATCTGACGCTGATAAAGTAGCCACAAACCTGTTCATATATATATGTATATGTATATGTATATATATATGTATATGTATATGTATATATGTATATACATATGTATATATATATGAGTGTGTTTGTGTGTGTATTTTCACATACATTTAGAGAAAAGCAATAATTTTATTATTCTAAAGGAACATAGCAATAAAATGAATGGCTCCTGCTAATGTACTGTTGTTATAGGTGTAGATCAGTGCCATGTTCTGCCTTCGTAAGAGAAGCTTTCTTTCAGTTGAAGGAAACTAATATAGAGTTCGGATAGTGATGGAATTTTGAGCTCTCTATCATAAGTGAGATTTTTTTATCATACCCCTTACCTAAAATATAAGGCATCTGTATGGAAGAGGAGGCAGAAAGAATGAAAGAGCCAGAGGTAGGTGATGACTTCAAAGAAACCGTATTTTCAAAACACAATCATACAGATAAACATATGAAGTCATAGGAACTCTGACAGCCTGCACAAGTTCTGAGCAAGCTCAAACCAGATTAAAAAGCTAGCACTGAGAAGGAAACATATATACAAAGTCTCATCCCCAGGCAAGAAGCTCTTGGTGATTGAAACTTGCTGAAAAACTGAAAACCAATTTTCTCCAAGGACTATCAAGGTATACCAACTTCACTCACTAGAAAGGGGAAAAAAAAAAAAACATGCCCTGGAGTGTTGGGCAGCACATTGTTGACTCTACAATTCTTTGTGTGTCTCTGTGTATACCTTGTCTTATTTTGTTTGTTTGGGTATTATTTTGTCTTATTACTTTTGTGTTGATTTTTAGTTGATTTTTATGTAGGCTTTATATTCTTAAGAAAGGGAAAGATTGAGTTCTAGAAAAAGCATAAACACAGATTTGTAGATAGGTTTGGAGTATTTGTGTAGATTTCAATGAGAATAAAAATATAACCAAAATGTATTTTCTGTAATTTTATTTTTTAATTAAAGAAGTAAAACTTTAAATAGATAAATAACAAATAAGGTAGGAAAGAAATGAAGAAGTCTTTGTATGGCAACCTCTAGTTTCTACAGTCACCTATACCAAAAGGAATGCACACTAAGTAAACACTAAATTTCTACAAATAACAGTGGATAATAAAAACACTACACTCAGAAAAATAGAAAAAAATTAGGGTTTATCAAGTAACATGGAGAAAGTATCATTGTATTGCAATAAAAACTTACTTAAAATATGATAGTTTAATCTGGTATGTTTTTAGAAAAGTTGGAAGGCATAAAAGGTTTGAGCTTTCAGGACTTTTTTGGTTTTAGAGAAGAATTTATTTTAAGAAACACGTCTATCTGCAGCATGGTCTTAATACTGGAAGAACAAATTCTTATTTTATTCTTTTCATGGCTATTTATACTCATCACGGTGATTAATTTTGATGTCAACTTGACAGGATCTAAAATCACCTAGGAGACAAACTTCAGGAAATATCTGTAATGTGGGTTCTGAATTTAATTGATTAATGGGGAAAGACTCCACCTATGTATAGGAACATCAGCATTAACCTATTTGATGACAATAGAGGGTGGGTACTAGCTGTATATTATTACTTCTCCTGTGCACTGTATCATGAACTCTAATCTCAAATAAGCCATTTATTTGTTAAGTAGTCTTTTTCAGATATTTTGGCATAAGAACAGGAAAAGGAAAAAAGATATTTCATGTGTAATTTGTCATAATTATACAGGTAGGATGTTAGGAATAAACAGGGTCCTTTATCCTCATGTCCAAGGATAGTGGCAAGCTGGATCCTTAGATAATCCCAATTTGGTCCTAACAAATATTCCTTGGCCCTAAGGTAAAAACTATCTTTAATCTATTTCTAGATTACATTTGATATTAAAAACTATATTTGACCCAAAGATAAGTTTACATACACGTATTTCTTGCCTTTCAATTTATCTTCTCTGTAAAGTATGGCATAAGTATGTCTGAATATATGTTTCCTCTTTATGTGGTAGTATCTTTAAATAGAAGAACCTAGCTTTATGATAACACATACTGCTCTTCTTTTTTATCTTTATTTTATTTTATTTTATTTTATTTATTAACTTAAGTATTTCTTATACACATTTCAAGTGTTATTCCCTTTCCCGGTTTCCGGACAAACATCCACCTCCTCCCTCTCCTTCCTTATGGGTGTTCCTATCCCAACCCTCCCCCCATTGCCACCCTCCCACCAACAGCCTAGTTCACTGGGGATTCAGTCTTAGCAGTACCCAGGGTTTCCCCTTCCACTGGTGCTCTTACTAGGATATTCATTGCTACCTATGAGGTCAGAGTCCAGGGTCAGTCCATGTATAGTCTTTAGGTAGTGGCTTAGTCACTGGAAGATCTGGTTGCTTGGCATTGTTTTACATATGGTGTCTCGATCCCCTTCAAGCTCTTCCAGTTCTTTCTCTGATTCCTTAAACGGGGGTTCTGTTCTCAGTTCACTGGTTTGCTGATGGCATTCGCCTCTGTATTTGCTGTATTCTGGCTGTGTCTCTCAGGAGCGATCTACATCCGGCACCTGTCGGTCTGCACTTCTTTGCTTCATCCATCTTGTCTAATTGGGTGGCTGTGTATGTATGGGCCACATGTGGGGCAGACTCTGAATGGGTGTTTCTTCAGTCTCTGTTTTAATCTTTGCCTCTCTATTCCCTGCCAAGGGTATTCTTGTTCCCCTTTTAATGAAGGCATGAAATATTCACATTTTGATCATCGGTCTTGAGTTTCATTTGTTCTAGGCATCTAGGGTAATTCAAGCATTTGGGCTAATAGCCACTTATCAATGAGTGCCTACCATGTATGTCTTTCTGTGATTGGGTTAGCTCACTCAGGATGATATTTTCCAGTTCCAACCATTTGCCTACGAATTTCATAAAGTCGTTGTTTTTGATAGCTGAGTAATATTCCATTGTGTAGATGTACCACATTTTCTGTATCCATTCCTCTGTTGAAGGGCATCTGGGTTCTTTCCAGCTTCTGGCTATTATAAATAAGGCTGCTATGAACATAGTGGAGCACGTGCCTTTTTTATATGTTGGGGCATCTTTTGGGTATATGCCCAAGAGAGGGATAGCTGGAACCTCACGCAGTTCAATGTCCAATTTTCTGAGGAACCTCCAGACAGATTTCCAGAATGGTTGTACCAGTCTGCAATCCCACCAACAATGGAGGAGTGTTCCTCTTTCTCCGCATCCTCGCCAGCATCTGCTGTCACCTGAGTTTTTGATCTTAGCCATTCTCACTGGTGTGAGGTGAAATCTCAGGTTTGTTTTGATTTGCATTTCCCTTATGACTAAAGATGTTGAACATTTCCTAAGAAATGTGTTTCTCAGCCATTCGGCATTCCTCAGCTGTGAATTGTTTGTTTAGCTCTGAACCCCATTTTTTTTAATAGGGTTATTTGTCTCCCTGCGGTCTAACTTCTTGAGTTCTTTGTATATTTTGGACATAAGGCCTCTATCTCTTGTAGGATTGGTAAAGATCTTTTCCCAATCTGTTGGTTGCCGTTTTGTCCTAACCACAGTGTCCTTTGCCTTACAGAAGCTTTGCAGTTTTATGAGATCCCATTTGTCAATTCTTTTTCTTAGAGCGTAAGCCATTGGTGTTTTGTTAAGGAAATTTTTTCCAGTGCCCATGTGTTCCAGATGCTTCCCTAGTTATTCTTCTATTAGTTTGAGTGTGTTTGGTTTGATATGGAGGTCCTTGATCAACTTGGACTTAAGCTTTGTACAGGGTGATAAGCATGGATCGATCTGCATTCTTCTACATATTGACCTCCAGTTGAACCAGCACCATTTGCTGAAAATGCTATCTTTTTTCCATTGGATGGTTTTGGCTCCTTTGTCAAAAATCAAGTGACCATAGGTGTGTGGGTTCATTTCTGGGTCTTCAATTCTGTTCCATTGGTCTATCTGTCTGTTTCTGTACCAATACCATGCAGTTTTTATCACTATTGCTCCGTAATACTGCTTGAGTTCAGGGATAGTGATTCCCCCTGAAGTCCTTTTATTGTTGAGGATAGTTTGAGCTATCCTGGGTTATTTGTTATTCCAGATGAATTTGAGGATTGTTCTGTCTAACTCTTTGAAGAACTGGATTGGTATTTTCATGGGGATTGCATTGAATCTGTAGATCACTTTTGGTAAAATGGCCATTTTTACTATATTAATCCTGCCAATCCATGAGCATGGGAGATCTTTCCATTTTCTGAGGTCTTCTTCAATTTCTTTCTTCAGTGTCTTGAAGTTCTAATTGTACAGATCTTTTACTTGCTTGGTTAAAGTCACACCGAGGTACTTTATATTATTTGGGTCTATTATGGAGGGTGTTATTTCCCTAATTTCTTTTCTCGGCTTGTTTCTCTTTTGTGTAGAGGAAGGCTACTGATTTATTTGAGTAAATTTTATATCCAGCCACTTTGCTGAAGTTGCTTATCAGCGTTAGTAGTTCTCTGGTGGAACTTTTGGGATCACTTAAATATACTATCATATCATCTGCAAATAGTGATATCTTGACTTCTTCTTTTCTGATCTGTATCCCCTTGACCTCGATTTGTTGTATGATTGCTCTAGCTAAAACTTCAAGAACTATATTGAATAAGTAGGGAGAGAGTGGGCAGCCTTGTCTAGTCCCTGATTTTAGTGGGATTGCTTCAAGTTTCTCTCCATTTAGTTTAATGTTAGCAACTGGTTTGCCCTATATGGCTTTTACTATGTTTAGGTATGGGCCTTGAATTCCTATTTTTTCCAGGACTTTTATCATGAAGGGGTGTTGAATTTTGTCAAATGCTTTCTCAGCATCTAATGAAAAATCATGTGGTTTTGTTCGTTCAGTTTGTTTATATAATGGATCACGTTGATATTTTTCCGTATATTAAACCATCCCTGCATGCCTGGGATGAAGCCTACTTGATCATGGGGGATGATTGGTTTGATGTGCTCTTGGATTCGGTTTGCCAGAATTTTATTGAGTATTTTTGCCTCGATATTCATAAGGGAAATTGGTCTGAAGTTCTCTTTCTTTGTTGTGTCTTTGTGTGGTTTAGGTATAAGAGTAATTGTGGCTTCATAGAAGGAATTCGGTAGTGCTCCATCTGTTTCAATTTTGTGGAATAGTTTGGATAATATTGGTATGAGGTCTTCTATAAAGGTCTGATAAAATTCTGCACTAAACCCATCTGGACCTGGGCTCTTTTGGGAGACCTTTAAGGACTGCTTCTATTTCCTTAGGAGTTATGGGGTTGTTTAACTGGTTTATCTGTTCCTGATTTAACTTAGGTACCTTGTATCTGTCTAGGAAATTGTCCATTTCCTGCAGATTTTCAAGTTTTGTTGAATATAGGCTTTTATAGTAAGATCTGATGATTTTTTGAATTTCCTCTGAATCTGTAGTTATGTCTCCCTTTTCATTTCTGATTTTGTTAATTTGGACACACTCTCTTTGTCCTCTCATTAGTCTGGGTAAGGGTTTGTATATCTTGTTGATTTTCTCAAAGAACCAACTTTTGGTTCTGTTGATACTTTCTATGGTCCTTTTTGTTTCTACTTGGTTGATTTCCGCTCTGAGTTTGATTATTTCCTGCCTTCTACTCCTCCTGGGTGTATTTGCTTCTTTTTATTCTAGAGCTTTTAGGTGTGCTGTCAAGCTACTGACATATGCTCTTTCCTGTTTCTTTCTGCAGGCACTCAGCGCTATGAATTTTCCTCTTAGCACAGCTTTCATTGTGTCCCATAAGTTTGGGTATGTTGTACCTCCATTTTCATTAAATTCTAAAAAGTCTTTAATTTCTTTCTTTATTTCTTCCTTGACCAGGTTATCATTGAGTAGAGCATTGTTCAATTTCCACCTATATGTGGGCATTCTTCCCTTATTGTTATTGAAGACCAGTTTTAGGCCGTGGTGGTCCGATAGCATGGATGGGATTATTTCTATCTTTCTGTACCTGTTGAGGCCCGTTTTTGACCAATTATATGGTCAGTTTTGGAGAAAGTACCATGAGGAGCTGAGAAGAAGGTATATCCTTTTGCTTTAGGATAGAATGTTCTATAAATATCCGTTAAGTCCATTTGGCTCATGACTTCTCTTAGTCTGTCTACGTCTCTGTTTAATTTCTGTTTCCATGATCTGTCCATTGATGAGAGTGGTGTGTTGAAATCTCCTACTATTATTGTGTGAGGTGCAATGTGTGTTTTGAGCTTTAGTAAGGTTTCTTTTACGTATGTAGGTGCCCTTGTATTTGGGGCATAGATATTTAGGATTGAGAGTTCATCTTGGTGGATTTTTCCTTTGATGAATACGAAGTGTCCTTCCTTATCTTTTTTGATGACTTTTAGTTGAAAATTGATTTTATTTGATATTAGAATGGCTACTCCAGCTTGCTTCTTCTGACCATTTGCTTGGAAAGTTGTTTTCCAGCCTTTCACTCTGAGGTAGTGTCTGTCTTTGTCTCTGAGGTGTGTTTTCTGTAGGCAGCACAATGCAGGGTCATCGTTGTGTATCCAGTTTGTTAATCTATTTCTTTTTATTGGGGAGTTGAGGCAAATGATGTTGAGAGATATTAAGGAATAGTGATTATTGCTTCCTGTTATATTCATATTTGGATGTGAGGTTATGTTTGTGTGCTTTTCTTCTCTTTGTTTTTTGCCAAGACGATTAGTTTCTTGCTTCTTCTAGGGTATAGCTTGCCTCCTTATGTTTGGCTTTACCATTTATTATCCTTTGTAGTGCTGGATTTGTAGAAAGATATTGTGTAAATTTGGTTTTGTCATGGAATATCTTGGTTTCTCCATCTATGTTAATTGAGAGTTTTGCAGGATACAGTAACCTGGCCTGGCATTTGTGTTCTCTTAGGGTCTGTATGACATCAGTCCAGGATCTTCTGGCCTTCATAGTTTCTGACGAAAAGTCTGGTGTGATTCTGATAGATCTGCCTTTATATGTTACGTGACCTTTTTCCCTTACTGCTTTTAATATTCTTTCTTTATTTTTTGTGTTTGGTGTTTTGACTATTATGTGACGGGAGGTGTTTCTTTTCTGGTCCAATCTTTTTGGAGTTCTGTAGGCTTCTTGTATGCCTATGGGTATCTCTTTTTTTCGGTTAGGGAAGTTTTCTTCTAAGATTTTGTTGAAGATATTTCCTGCTCCTTTGAGCTGGGAGTCTTCACTCTCTTCTATACCTATTATCCTTAGGTTTGATCTTCTCATTGAGTCCTGGATTTCCTGTATGTTTTGGACCAGTAGCTTTTTCTGCTTTACATTATCTTTGACAGTTGAGACAATGATTTCTATTGAATTTTCTGCTCCTGAGATTCTCTCTTCCATCTCTTGTATTCTGTAGGTGAAGCTTGTATCTACAGCTCCTTGTCTCTTCTTTTGGTTTTCTATATTCAGGGTTGTTTCCATGTATTCTTTCTTGATTGCTTTTATTTCCATTTTTAATTCCTTCAACTGTTTGATTGTGTTTTCCTGGAATTCTTTCAGGGATTTTTGTGTCTCCTCTCTATGGTCTTCTACTTGTTTATTTATGTTTTCCTGGAATTCTTTCAGGCATTTTTGCGATTCTTCTCTGTAGGCTTCTACTTTTTTATTAATGTTTTCCTGTGTTTCTCTAACGGAGTTCTTCACGTCTTTCTTGAAGTCCTCCAGCATCATGATCAAATATGATTTTGAAACTAGATCTTGCTTCTGGTGTGTTTGGATATTCCATGTTTGTTTTGGTGGGAGAATTGGGCTCCGATGGTGGCATGTAGTCTTGATTTCTGTTGCCTGGATTCCTGCGCTTGCCTCTCGCCATCAGATTATCTCTAGTGTTACTTTGTTCTGCTATTTCTGACAGTGGCTAGACTGCCCTATAAGCCTGTGTGTCAGGAGTGCTGTAGACCTGTTTTCCTGTTTTCTTTCAGCCTGTTATGGGGACAGAGTGTTCTGCTTTGGGGCGTGTAGTTTTTCCTCTCTACAGGTGTTCAGCTGTTCCTGTGGGCCTGTGTCTTGAGTTCACCAGGCAGGTCTCTTGGAGCAGAAAAGTTGGTCTTACCTGTGGTCCCGAGGCTCAAGTTCGCTCGGGGTGTGCTGCCCACTAGCTCTCTGTGGCGGCAGCAACCAGGAAGATCTGCGCCGTCGTTTCCGGGAGCTTCAGTGCACCAGGGTTCCAGATGCCGTTTGGTGTTTTCCTCTGGCGTCCGAGATGTGTGTGCAGAGTGCAGTCTCTTCTGGTTTCCCAGGGGTTTCTGCCTCTCTGAAGGTTTAGCTCTCCCTCCGACGGGATTGGGGTGCAGAGAATTGTTTATCCAGTCTGTTTCCTTCAGGTTCCGGTGGTGTCTCAGAAGTAGCGCTCCTGCCGCTCCTGGGCCCTCCCCCACAGGAACCCAGAGGCCTTATACAGTTTCCCTTGGGCCAGGGATGTGGGCAGGGGTGGGCAGTGTTGGTGGTGTCTACCGCTCTGCAGCCTCAGGAGTGCCCACCTGACCAGGTGATGTGGTCTCTCTCCCACGGGGTCTGGGAGCAGAGAGCTGCTGTGGGCCGGGATCCGCGGGTGTAGGACTCCCGGTAAACACAGGAGGTGCCCGGACCTAGAGGAATTCTGCCTCTGTGTGTCCCGAGATCACCAGGCAGGTCTCTTGCAGCAGAAAAGTTGGTCTTACCTGTGGTCCCGAGGCTCAAGTTTGCTCGAGTGGTGCTGCCCACGAGCTCTCCACGGCAGCAGCAACCAGGAAGATCTGGGCCGTCGTTTCCAGGAGCTTCAGTGCACCAGGGTTCCAGATGGCGTTTGGTGTTTTCCTCTGGCGTCCAAGATGTGTGTGCAGAGTGCAGTCTCTTCTGGTTTCCCAGGCGTGTCTGCCTCTCTGAAGGTTTTGCTCTCCCTCCCACAGGATTTGGGTGCAGAGAACTGTTTATCTGGTCTGTTTCCCTCAGGTTCCGGTGGTGTCTCCCTTTTTTATCTTCATTAACTTGAGTACTTCTTATTTACATTTCGATTGTTATTCCCCTTGCCGGTTTCTGGGTTCAAATCCCCTTAACCCCTTCCCACCCCTTATATATGGGCTTCCCTCCCCATCCTCCCCCCAGTACCACCCTCCCCCCACAATCATGTTCACTAGGTATTCAGTCTTGGCAGGACCAAGGGCTTCCCCTTCCACTGGTGCTCTTACAAGGCTATTCGTTGCTACCTATGAGGTGGGAGCCCAGGGACAATTCATGTATAGTCTTAGGGTAATGGCTTAGTCCCTGGAAGTTCTGGTTGGTTGGCATTGTTGTTCATATGGGGCCACGAGCCCCTTCAAGCTCTTCCGGTCCTTTCTCTGATTCCTTCAACGGGGGTCCTGTTCTCAGTTCAGTGGTTTGCTGCTGGCAATCACCTATGTATTTGCTGAATCTGGGTGTGTCTCTCAGGAGAGATCTACATCTGGTTCCTGTCAGCCTGTACTTCTTTGCTTCATCCATCTTATCTAGTTTGGTGGCTGTATATGTATGGGCCTCATGTGGGGCAGGCTGTGAATGATTGTTCCTTCTGCCTCTGTTCTAAACTTTGTCTCCCTATTCCCTGCCAAGGGTATTCTTATATCCCTTTTAAAGAAGGAGTGAACACATACTGCTCTTATTGTGTGTGTGTGTGTGTGTGTGTGTTTGTGTGTGTGTGTGTGTGTTTGTGTTTGTGTGATATACATGATAATGTCTGGGTATGTTTGCTGACAGAAGGCAGAGGAAGACATAATGCATCTTTCTCTACCACTCTTTCTTTTTCCCATGATACAGGGATATGCTGTCCCAACTTTTATAGACATATTAATAAATCTTTTTCCATAGCTACTCAATTTGAACACATTACTTGTACGGGAATTTCCCTTAATTAATTGATTGGCTAATAAAGATGAAAAGAAGCCAATCATTGAATGAGAAGGAGGAGGTGAGTCTTCCAGGTCCTATAAAGGAAAAGGGGACTAAGGAAGAAGAAACAGGCTTTAAACAGGGAGGCAAGAGGGAGAGGAGGCAGGATATAGACTGGGAACTGTTAGCCCTGGTAGCAGCAACCACCACAAGAAGATTTCTAACATAGAATAATTGGTGAGTTTAGAAGGATAGATTCCACACCTAGTGGTTGTGTCATCTGATTATTTTAAACAAAGAGTACTGGTGTTTTCCATTCTAAGTGACCTAGATGAGCATGAGGGAAAGCCTAGCCAGGCAGCATTCAGCTAGGGTTTTGAATGGAAAGACTGTACAAAAGTCCAAGCTCCAGAGGAGAGGAAACCACTGGAGAGCCCAGGCTGGCAAGAATGTCCCCAGAACTGACTATGGGGTGGTGAATTGGCAAAAGAGTGATCTTGGAGATCAGGAGAGGTAGAGCTGGCATTTGTGAGAGAAGTGTTGGCTAGGAAAAACACACAGTCATGGATCTCGGACTCTGTACCAGGATAGGAACAGACACCGCCAATGCCAATACATAGCTGACTTTAGCATGGGTTCATTTTTAAAGCTACATGGCTACAATAACTCATAACCTCCAAAGCATGTGAATAGTCTAATGGACATAGTAAGGTTTTTCAAAATATGGCTTAACATGTGTACCTTGTTCCATCAGCTATACTATAAAGAGTGTGTAAAAAACAAATCTAGCTATAATACCAGTAAGGAAAATATATATTATTTATTTGTTTTGATGAGCATTCATTTTTTTCTATGCCTTTTACATGTTTTGGTATGTCTTGACAGAAATTCATATTAAAAAATGTTCATACCACAACTTTTGGTCTCAATTTCTCTTCTAGTTTTCTTTACGTGCTATGAAAAACATTAAAACTAAAAGCAACTTGGGAAAGAAAGAGTATATTTAGCTTACACATTTAAGTCAAACCCCATCATTTAGGGAAAGGTTGAAGTGGGCTCTTAAAACAGTAACAATGGAGGCAGGCTGCTTGGGGACTCAATCTGGTTTGCTCAGGCTCATACTTAACTAACATTATAATACATCATGAGTGAACCTTCAGAGGGATTGGTGCCACCAATAATAGACTGAGTCTTTCTAAATCAATTAGCAAAGCAGTCTCTTACAGACAGGATGTTGAAGACAGATTATTTCATTGAGATTTCTTTTTTGGATGAATCTAGGTCATGTCAAATTGACAAGGCTAGGGAGGTCGTATACTTCCTCTATGTCCACAAATGTACACTCATCTGTTTTATAAATGGTAGGAATTTTCAGGAATACATGTTTAATAAATTTAGAAGAAAACTATTAATAACTTTATAGGACAATTACCCTACTAAAAATCTCATCATTAGCAGTTTTCTGAGGAACGAACACAAGACAAGGGAATTATGGCATTTGAACACACACACACACACACACACACACACACACACACACACACAAACACACACATACACACACACACACGACTTGATAATAAAGAGACAAAGTTCTGATTTTTCTCTAAGAAGACACCACTGGATTATATAGAGCTGATTATTATATTTTATAAGCACAGTCAAATGAATTGGTTTTCCTGAAACTCGTATAGTTACAGTTTGAACTTACTTATCAAATAGTTTACATACATGCTAGTTGTGTATCTGGGAGAATTCGCTACTGAAAAATGTCTTGGTTTCTTTTGGAGATCCTATCTGACATCAGTGTTGTTAGTGAGCTAATGATCATTAAGCCAATTTCAGCAACTAACCCAAATACTATAATATTTGAGATTTCAGAGTACTCAGGATATGTACCAGAGACAAAAGTAAGTTTAATTTATTTAATATTTGTATGAAACAAGTTTTAAAAGGTTTTATTTTTTTTACATTTATGGATACATATATATGGATGTGGAGAGATGAGAGCAGTTGCTCAAAAAGTTCAAAAGTTGGCCTTGGATTTTTCACAGTTGAAGTTACAAACTGTTGCTATCCACTAAGTGTGTTTGCTACAAACTGAACTAGAGGCCAGTGAAAAGCTGAAAGCACTGTAAACTACCAAGTGATCTCTCCACTTCTTATATAGTATACTTTCAATTATGACCTGAGACATTATTAAATGTTTGACTGAAAATAGCATGAGCATTTTTCTTACCAGAGGAATCTTTGCTTAAATATGTTTTTGATAAAATGTGTAAGAAAAGCTATTAATGTTTACACAGTCCCCAAAATAGCTGAACAGAAACAACACAAGAAAGAGCTTAAACACCACGCACATGCACGCTCATGCGCGCGCGCGCACACACACACACACACACACACACACACACACACACACACACAGACTCTGTTTCTCTCCCTTATACATTCAATCAATGTTGTGTTGAGACCATTGAGTGCAACGATTGATTGTAAAAGTTTAAATTCACAGAGGAAGGAAGGAAGATGGAGGAATACAAAGATGATCCAGATTATGAGTGGCTTTAAATAGCCCACAGGTAACTGTGAATATCTTGTAAGCGATGGATAATTACAGGACAATTTGTCTTATCTAGTTCCAGAGGGAGAAGACTTCATCATGGCTAGGAAGTATCAAAGCACGACGAAAAGCTGCAAGATCACATCTTGTAACAGAAATCCAGAGCAGTCAGAGAGAACCAGAAATAAACTGCCTCAGGCTCCTGTCACCATAGCCAGAGCTGCTCTGACTGCCCTGCCTTCCCCTCCTCCATGAGTCCGGTTTCCTACCTGGCCCCTACTAACAAACCATGGATAGGATGATTTAGTCGAATATGTTGTCACAGCAATGAGAAGAATAACGAATACCATCATCTCCCTGAAACAAGAAGTACTGGCCACCTCAACAGATTCCTGACTTTTCACAAAGCATTCATTCACAAGAAAGAAGTGAGTCTCTGGAATCATCAAAAGACCAAAGCTGTTAAAAGTCACTATTTGTGCAGTTTCCAGGGATGACAAGTTCAGGTTGAAAAGAGAGCAACAAAGTTAGTTACTCAAAAGCTCTTAATGTTTCACAAAGCTGTTTTCACTACCAAGCCTTAATTAAAAGTTGCCCCTTAATTATTTATGTGCCACCCAGTGCATTCCAATGATTTCCCTAGAAGTGGCAGCTAACCTTCTGCAGAGTGGAGAGCATTGCATACAGTGACTCTGTGACATTCATTCAGACTACTCCCTGGTTCTTCCAGTCTGCCTTCAACTGCAGAGAAAGGTGAGAGCTCATGAGGACTCTGATGAGATTAAGAGCTAGGAAAGTGCTGGTATTTGGGGATACTCATTTAAGGCCCAGAGAAATGTAAAACTCTAAGGTTTTTGTTTGTTTGTATTGTTTTGCTTTTGTTTTTTGATGTTTTAAAAAGTCAGCTCACAGGAGAACAATCAGGCTGAGACTCAAATAGATTTTAAAGAACTAATAACAACCCTGATGAAAGAAAAGTTATCAAGTTATCTAATGCAGCCTCCTGGTGAGTAGACTGACTCTGAGGATGCAAGAGCAACTGTCTGGCAAACTCCATCCTTGGGCAGGTGAGCTAAGAACACTTGAGTGAGAAGGATCCCAATCTGGGCCATCTCCATAGTCTCCAAAGCAAAGAGCAAGGATTCATTGTATTCTTATATTCCTAGCTATTGGAGGGTGGAAGCAGGAGGAGCAAAGTGCTCAGGGCCATCTTTGCCTACATCATTGTATTTGAGGCCAGGCTGAGCTTTGTAACACCTTATCGCAGAAAGCAAACACGCAAAGGGAAATCACAGAAAACAAACAAATGAGCCGCATAGGCACTCAAAACTCCTCCAGCATCCTGACAGGATGGGAGAAATGTCTTTCCACTTGGACATCTATGGCAAGAAAGCTACAGACCGTGAACTTTCACATTTTGATGAGCAGGGAGAAAAATTGAGGATGTATTCTGATGACCACGAATCAGGTCAGACAACATCTGTGCAGCTGCTGGTGGGAGGTGTTGGGAGAAGACATTGTGGGAAGCTCTGTGACCAGTGAGACTCAGGATAGGAAAACATCCAGTCTGTTAAACTGAATTTTGGATTCACAAATCAGAGTCAAAAAAAAAAAAAGAAAAAAGAAAGAAAAGAAAAGAAATGGAAAAAAGAAGAAAAGAGGTCAGGTTCAGGGCTTTTGGTCTTTCAGTGATTGGAGTGTGTTCCTTGATCCCTTTGGAGTTGAGTTGTGTTCAGGGTGAGTGACATGGATCTATTTTCATTTCTCTGTATGCTGCTATTCACACCATCTGTCTGTCAAGATGCTGACCTTTTCCCCAGTGTGTAATTTTGTTTGCTTTGTGAAAAACAAGGTGTTTTTACCTGTATGGAATTACATCTGGATCTGAGTCTTCAATTCTATACATTGACCAATGTGTCTATTATTTCAATAATATACTTATTTTTATTACTGTAAGCTTTTTAATACAACTTGAAATCTGGGAAAAAAAAGTTTAAATCCACTGTAATGACATGTATTCTGTGTTTTTCTACAGTTTACCATACAAAGTTATCCTTTCAACCATTTCCATGGACATAAATATCAATAATTTATAAATTAAAATCAAATACATTCATTTAGTCAATTTCAGGTTAGTCTACCAAATCAACTGCAAGACCTCAACTCAAATATGAGGGATGAATCTACTACAAATATCTTTACTTTTGACAACGTATGGCATCTACAATATATTATTTGAGTATGTGCTTAGACACTATCCCCTGTAAACTTACCTTGGCTTAAAACTCATGAACAATATAATTTAGCAGTTTGATCGAGTTCTTCCACACAGCGCCATGCTCCGAGAACTAAGACTCAGACTCAAGATATATTTACAAATACCTTGACTATATAGCGAGGCTCTTCTCTAACTAGATCACAATTTAGAATAACTGACTTATTTTAACCTACATTCTGTAACATGCCCACTTAACCATGTTCAGGTACTATGTGTCTCTCTCCTCACGTCTTCCAAGGTGAATCTCCTGCAGCATTGTATTTCAGAATTATGATTTCTCCCAGATTTCCCACTTCTTATTTACCATCTAAGTAATAAGCCATCAGATTTATTATTAACAAGTGCCATAGTCATATCTATATTAGATATTCTCTCAATAATCCCCCTTTGAAGTACAATAAATGTCTCTTTTTCAAATATAAATTGAATAAAATTATAAAAATTATAATAGTTATAAGGTGTGATATATATATTTACAATGTCAAGTCCATAGTATGTGGTAATTAAGAAAAATATCCTATTATCTATCCTGTCCTGGTGAGTTCAGAGTTCTGGATCTAAATCATATTTTATCCTAACTTGCATTAACAACCTAACACCATCTTTTTAGGTCTAATATATCTTCTTAAATATAACAACTTAAGCTTTTATTGAAACTATGATTATCTTGTATTCAACCCGAAAAGACAACTAAGAAAAAATAATTCCTGATTAAGTAGGAAGTGCAGACAAACACTTTCAAAGTTTTAAAAATGGCAGTCAGTTGGCTGTCGAGACCACTTCAAAGTATTCTAAGACATTGAAGCACTGTCTTCAGCTCTCTTGTTCAAAGTATCTGACAAACCTTATGTGAAGCAGGAATTACCAAGGATTTGCTTACCCTGTATTGGCAAAGCTTGGAAATCAAGTTCCATGCATTTGTTTTCATTTTGATTTCTTTTCTTTTCTGGATGGCATTCTGTCTGCCAATTAAATTAGGGCACTTTCTGTGCCCAGAGCCTAGCTTGCGACAAATGAAGACAGCTCTAAATGGAGTTTCTTTGGAGCTCATCATCTTCTTCTTCTAAGTTCAATGAGGTACAGCTGCGATATGATATGTTTTGAAAGACCCTCAGACCGAGGAGACTCTCGCTCCAATCCTGAGGACACCCACCACCCCACAAATATGTGGGACTCAGTCTTGATGGAAAAACAAGAGGTTTACTTTGAGATACCAATGCACTGGGGCTTGACATGGTCCTCACGCAGGAGGAATGTGAAGAGCCCAGACCAGCAGAAATATACAGCTTATACAATCATTTAAGGTTACAGTTTCATTAGCTCAGCTATTTTGGTGCCAA
Organism: Rattus norvegicus; assembly: GCF_021556685.1. Taxonomy (NCBI): domain Eukaryota; kingdom Metazoa; phylum Chordata; class Mammalia; order Rodentia; family Muridae; genus Rattus; species Rattus norvegicus. The sequence goes on along the minus strand of NC_141538.1, from coordinate 4,424,076 downwards.
GGGTATCTGACTAGGCACATATTCTTGTTCTGGAGTTTCTGAGAAAAGGATGCAACCATATCAATACAGCCATTTCAGTACCAAGGATGTCTGACTTGATATATGATTTTCCATCCCGGGGTTCCCAGGACAAAGACCAAGGATATCTGATTTGGCAGATGTTTCTCTCCTGGTGTTCCCAGGACAAGGCTATAGCTATGTCAGCACAGCTATGCCAGTACCAAGGACTTGTAACTTGATATATGTTTTTCATCCTGCAGCACAATCTATAGTGGTCAGTCAGTTTCCCAGAGATGTTTCTTGCCTTGTAATTGCCCTGCAGTAAGTACGATCTATACCATCTGTTTTCTGATTGGGTACCTTCCAAGAGAGTGGGTGGGAATGTGCTTTCTGTACTTTCTGGTCTATTGTCTAACGTCTAGGGTCTAAGCAAGGTACAGCTTTAAAGATTCTCATTCTTAACAAATGGCTGCACTTGATCCATTCTTATCACCGTGTACAAAGCTTAAGTCCAAGTGGATCAAGGACCTCCACATCAAACCACATACACTCAAACTAATAGAAGAAAAAGTGGGGAAGAATCTTGAATACATGGGCACTGGAGAAAATTTCCTGAATAAAACACCAATGGCTTATGCTCTAAGATCAAGAATCGACAAATGGGATCTAATAAAACTGCAAGGCTTCTGTAAGGCCAAGGACAGTGTTGTAAGGACAAAAAAATCCACCAACAGATGGGAAAATATGTATACCAATCCTAAAACCGCTAGAGGGCTTATATCCAAAGCATATAAAGAACTGAAGAAATTAGACCGCAGGGAGACAAATAAACCTATTAAAAAATGGGGTTCAGAGCTAAACAAAGAATTCACAGCTGAGGAATGCTGAATGACTGAAAAACACCTAAAGTAATGTTCAACATCTCTAGTCATAAGGGAAATGCAAATCAAAACAACCCAGAGATTCCACCTCACACCAGTGAGAATGGCGAAGATCAAAAATTCAAGTGACAGCAGATGCTGGCAAGGATGTGGAGGAAGAGGAACACTCCTCCATTGTTGGTGGGATTGCAGACTGGAAAAACCATTTTGGAGATCAGTCTGGAGGTTCCTCAGAAAATTGGAAACTACCTGAGGACCCAACTATACCTCTCTTGGGCATGTAACCAAAAGATGCCTCAACATATAACAAAGACATTTGCTCCACAAATGTTCATAGCAGCCTTATTTATTATAGCGAGAAGCTGGAAAGAACCCAGATGCCCGTCAACAGAGGAATAGATATAGAAAATGTGGGATATCTAAACAATGGAATACTACTCAGCTATTAAAAACAATGACTTTATGAAATTCATAGGCAAATGGATGGAACTGGAAAATATCATCCTGAATGAGGTAACCCACTCACAGAAAAACACACATGGTATGTACTCAATATTAGCCCAAGTGCTCGAATTATCCTAGATGCACAGAAGACATGAAACTCAAAAAGGATGGCCAAAATGTGAATACTTCACTCCTTAAAAGGGGAACAGGAATACCCTTGGAAGGCAAAGTTTAGAATAGAGACTGAAGGAACACCCATTCTGAGCCTGCCCCACATGTTGCCCATACATATACAGCCACCAAACTAGATAAGATGGATGAGGCAAAGAAGTACAGTGACAGGAACCGGATGTAGATCTCTCCTGAGAGACACAGCCATATTATGGCAAATACATAGGCAAATGTCAGCAGCAAACCATTGAACTGAGACTGGGACCCCCATTGAAGGAATCAGAGAAAGGACTGGAAGAGCTTGAAGGGGTTCGTCACCCCATATGAACAACAATGCCAACCAACCAGAGCTTCTAGGGACTAAGCCACTACCCAAAGACTATACATGGACTGAACCTGGCCTCCAGCCGCATAGGTAGCAATGAATACACTTGTAAGAGCACCAGTGGAAGGGGAAGCCATTGGTCCTGCCAAGACTGAACCCACAGTTAAAATGATTGTTGGGGGGGTGGTAATGGCTGGGAGATGGGGAGGGGAACACCCATATAGAAGGGAATTAGGAGGAGTTGGGGGATGTTGGCCCAGAAACCAGGAAAGGGAATGACAATTGAAATGTAAATAAGAAATACCCAAGTTAATAAAGATGGAGAGAAAAAAAAAAGAAAGAAATGGCTACACTAATATCAAACAGGTATCTTTCAGTTTCAATATCAACAAAGTTCTTAAATTAATAAAATTATGTTTAAATGCCATATTCTCTGAGTGTTTGGTACTTTTGAAGGACTTGTATTTATAGCATATTTCAACAACGAAATATTGTTAGGCCTTTTTATAAAGGCTTAACCTGTAGGATTGTAAACTTTATCTGGAATAGGCTTCATGCCATAATGCCCATGAACTTCTATTTTAATGAACCTATATTGCTAAGCATCATCAGTTTTAATCTGTAAAGGTATATCTAAGATAGCCTTCATTTCTAATAAATGTATAATCTCAGCATTATCCTCCTCACAACCCAAGGCAGAAAGCCATTGTAACATTTTCCAATGTTACACTGTATCAAATTTTCCAAATAAAATTAAAACACAACCTATTGTATGGCATTACTTTTATTTAGGATTAATAAGCAGAATCTGTATTCTTATTTCAATATATTATATGCCTATGAGCTGCCATCCTAATTTCTCAAGCTCCTGTGGAACCATTCTAACTGGAACTACATTTTTTTATTTTACTATAGTAAATTACAGATTGTATTCTTCTGAGGGTTTCCTGTTTTGATATAAAGATGCTTTCAAACTCTGTTTTATGATCTTTAATCTAGTATTTAATTTCTCAATCTCCCACATCTTCCTTATTCTGATTTCTCCCAAAGAGGACATAGAGACCTATAATGATTGAAATGTAGCCATTTGCATGCTTATAAACAAAGCAAGATCATATGAAATCCAGATATTCTGTGTCATTGCGCTTTCCCTCATCCCAAATATAGAAAACATTTTTTGTCTTTAATCTCAAACATCTCTCAAAGGACTTTGTTTTGCCAATTTTAAGTTTAATGCCCCATAAGTTTAGCTGCCTATGGCTTTTATTTTGTGTATTGTGTTGTTTTTATCCCAGCATTAGTTTTGTAATGGCAGACCTGGCCAAGCCTTTTCAACCCTCTATGTTTCTGATCTGCCTAGGCTTCATGACTACAGGACAAACTCTCTTCAGCACATTTTCAAACATGCTGGGAGAAGTTGTAGCTATTGTGCCCTCAGGCTTTGGCCACTTTTACTTCTTTTTTAAATAGAATAGGCTTCTTTTCCAGCTAACATGACACCTGCCCCAACCTCATCCTACCCCCTGCCTTAAGCTTGGGTTCTAATTGCTGTAAATTGAGTGTCACTATATAGTAATTAAGATGGGCTTCCTTTTGTCTGCCCTCTTCAAAAGCAAAGGCATTGCTCTGGCTCCACACAGGGGGTCGTGGGGTGGAGGAAGAGAATACTAACTGCTTTGACTCTGTTCAGGGACAGGAGAGTACAGGATTTGATGAGCAGAGATGGGGGCAGGTGTCCTGTGTTTCTTTACTAGACAAGATGAAAACTTGAGTTCAAAGCCCACATTAAATCAGAAACCATCATACTCATGCCTATAACAATAATGCTAACATAAATAGGAGGTAGAGAGAAGAGAATCTAATTTCAAGTTTACTGATTAGCTGGCCTGTAGTATATCTGCCTCAAATACCAAAGAAATCAGTGTCCACATCTGAGGTCATTCTGTTATCTCAACACGTACACTTGCATGCATGTGAAAGAATAAAAAATGCAGCCAAAATGTCAGAAGCTTAAAAATGCTACCTCACCCCTAAGGAGCCATAAATACCTCAAATTCCAGCTCTCTGCCTGTAAGTGAGAGGTCACATTTCTTGAGCCTGCTCTCCCAGGATCCAGATAAAAGGGCTTAAGGCCCTTAGATAGGTGATCCTATCTAGGAGAAGAGGAGGCTTCTTCCAGGAACTAGCTGACCATAAAGTTAGATTACAATCTCAAAAGCAATCTTGAGAGACAGGAAGTTTCTCCTCGTGATTTTTCACTGGTATTCTCCACATTTTCCAATGACACCATCCCTGCCCCCTTGGGTTGTGACTTCTTCCTTTAAATAACCCTTCTCCCAGCTACTGGGGGTTGAACTCCTGTGCCCCTGCGTGGGATATGAGTCTCGACCCCAGTGCACTGGTTCCTATTGATAAGCCTCATGTGATTGAAGCAAAGACAGTCTTCTGCGAGTTCTTGGGGGGTCGTGTCATCCCGAGACATGAGTGAGGGTCTCCCATACAACAGAAACACAGACACACACACACACACACACACACACACACACACACACACACACACACGAATACTTTTAAGAAAAAAGAAAAGGGCAGATCTAATAAAATAAGAAAGTACAGTAAAACTAGAAATAGATGAAAAGAAATTAACTATTGTTGGTGAGCATCTTGATGGGTATGAATGAGTTAGTTAACTGATCCCTATACACTGTACCATAGATGTTTGGGCCACGGGAGAATAGAAAATGAGTCCTACAACATTTAAGAACTTGTATTTGAATATAAAAATTTATTGCAGGAGTTAGAATAGTCATAACATTCTTTTTTAAATGTTTTGATATACTTTATTATGACAAATTAGATAGATAAGAGCTTAGAAATGGATTAACAGAAAATCATTTCCTTGTTAATATAAACGAAGAAATTTTGTTTGATTTAACTTCTACTGAATGTAGGCTCTTATTACTGTTACATTTCAAAAAATCTAAGGCTCCAGGTGAAATTCAAAGTGTTCATGTACTTTTAAAACGTCTAAAAATATTTTAATTGTTTAAACCTTGACATTTTAAGATGGCCTTCTCTTTCTAAATTTAACTTTATGAGACTTAATATTCTGAAAACTAATTCATATGAAGTGTTGTTTATACAATTTACCAGATCACGAATGTTGATTGATTTTAAATTTCAAATGTGGCAATCATGAACACTGGACTGAGAGAATGGGTTTTTAAACAAACAAATCATATGGTACTGGCTTAATTGAGTTGGAGAGTCAGCTCTGACAGAGACAATCTAATTGTCAGCCACTGAGTATGAAAGACACCCAGAGTGGGGAGACCCTCACTCAAGTAAGGAGACCCTTACTAGGTCAGGATCTAAGGGCCTTATCTTTCAGCCATTTTATCTAGGTTCTGGGAGAGCAGGCTCAAGAAATGTGACCTTCTACCTATTACAGGTGGAGAGCAGGATCTGGAATTTGAGGTATTTAGGGATTCTTATGGTTGACATAGCATTTATTAACTTCTGACTTTTTGGCTGTATTTGTTTTTCTTTCAGTAAAGAGAAAGTCTTTTTTGATTTTGTAACTGGCCTCCTTACAATTACAGGGACTGGGCTGACATAGTTCCAGAATCAAAGAGGACTAAAGGGAGATATTGTTAGGCCGATTTTGACTCTGAACTCACCTCAGTCTCTTTCTAGCCCTGTGACTAAAGTGTTTGCAAGCTTCTTCACAACATGACTACCAGAGCATTATCAGAGAGAAGGAACTTTCATGATTCTCAAATTTTCATTTTGACTTCTTTTTATTTGTGGAATGGGCACATAAAAGAGAAAGATGTCTGATGCTCCTGGAGTTAGCATTTCTGTAGAAATGACCAGCATATTGGGTTAACCATTCAAAATGACAAGAACTTGACTGACGTGTCAGACCCTTTTTAATGCAGGGTTAGGGAATTTTCCATAAGGGTTAGATAACTTCTAATATAATTGGTAAGGACAAAGTAGTCACACTAGTACAATTTTGAGTGGCTGCTATGTTAGTTTCATTTTATTTGGTGAGACCTTGAAGAATTTTAGAAACCAGCTAAGTTTTGGCCTTGTTATCTCTTCTAGCTAGGTGTCCCAGGAGCTGACACAGCTCCAGAATTACGGTGCCTAAGTCAGGGCTGTCACAGACTAAAGACCTATTGTCAGTGTCCCTCTCTAAGGAACCCAGTATACTTTTTGGGGAATTGAACATGTTTATTCCCTAGGTTTTTAGTCTTCTCACTTCACCTTCTACATGTAGTACCAAAAGTGGTGCCAAACTTTTTAATTAAATTAACTTATATTAATACTTCATAAATGTAAAGAAGTTCTCCACCAGGCATTTGGAATAAAGTTTTAAGTGAAAATGACAAATGCAGAGTTAAAAATAAAAGACTTATTTTTATTTTTTTGTGTGTGACTGCTTGTACATATGTGTATTTGAGTCTGCCAAATGAGTACAGATGTCTCCAGAGGCTAAAGAAGTGGAATGATTCCTGCAGCAGTGCTCTTAACTGCTGAGTCATCCTTTGAGTTGACAAATATAGGCCTTTAATGAACATATAAACAAAAGCAAAAACCAAAGTGGCAACTCCTTCTTGTAAATTTTAAAAGTATAATTAGATCTTTATCAAGGAATCTCTCTGTTTTAATTTTTAAAATAAAAGTGTGAAATTGAATGGACCCCTGTCACCTGTAAAGCAAGCACAGGGGAGTGAACAGTTCCACTTCTCTCCAAATACCCTACACACTATCATCTTCCAAGTTCAGGCTAATTGTTGAGGGGATGGGGATGGCAACAGAGGGTTTCTTCTAATCCTGTCAGTTCCTTGAATTCCCACTGAGCTCTAGCACAGGCAGAGGACAGTCTGCCCCTGTTCCTTGAATTTCTACCTGTATTCCCTACACTATTGCATTTTGTGTCTTGCTTTTCTAAGGAATTCCTTTAAGACAATATTTTTTTCTTTTCCCTTTTACATTAATTTCCCATGGCCTTATTTGATACTTTATATACTAATACATAATTTTCTTTTAAAGTCATTGCTCTCCATTGTGCTATCTCCACTCCTGCCCTTAAGTTTGTTTAAACACATTTTTTTTCAGAACTGGTGATATGTCTCAGCACTAAAAAGCACTTGTGTTAAAAAAGCCCAGAGTTAGGTCACCAGCTATGGTGGTTCCTAGCTATACACAGCCCACTTCCCCAAAAATCTGAGACCTGTTTTAGATCTGTGAGCACCTGAAAAAAAATGTACAGAAGGAAAAACTTAAAAAAGAATTTTAAAAACTTTGTTAAAAAATCTTTGTTAAAACTTTATTTTAAACAGAGCAAATTCAAATATTTTATTACAAAAACAAAAGTATAGGTGATATAGCACAAATTCTTTCATTAGTTATAATATTAGGTCTATCTGAGCTTTCAAATAACTTATTTGTGAAAAATTGTACAGAATTTTCATTATATTATCAAATTATGATGAATGGATATGTCTTGACTGTTTAGATCTATAGCAAGTTTTGATTAAAATGTTGAATATGACAGAAAGACTACACATGGACTGACCAAGGGTCCAACTGCATATGTAGTAGAGAATAGCCTTATTGGGGCACCAGGGGATTGGGAAGACCTTGATCCTGCCAAGGTTGGACCCCCAGCGCAGGGGAATATGGGGGGGCAATAAGGGAGATGTATAGGGGAATAGCTGTACGGGGGAGGGAGAAGGGAGGGAATGAGGGCTTATGGACAGGAAACCGGGAAGGGGAATAAGGTTTGAAATTTAAATAAAGAAATATAACTAATAAAAAATTTAAAAGATGTTGAATATATATTCTGGTTGATTAAAATGTATATTTACAAGACGCAATGGCTATAACTGTGTAAAGACGCTCCCAGGAGCAGAGGAATGCAAACATCCCTACAGAAAAGGAACCGTGCATATGCACTCTCCAGAGTATGTTCCGAGGTATAATAGAAGGTTTTGGGGGATGTAACAGTAGTAGTTTCTCCAGGAGACTTCAAACTCAGCCTCTCTTATTTCTATTTGATTTATATAATTAAAGTATTAAACACCACTTCCAGTTTCTGCATGCCACCAGAGATGACTCTGTCCCACAGTTCTCTGTACCCAGATTCCATAGGGGAGAGAGCTGGACTCTCAGAAAGGCAGACAGTCCTGAGAGGTCAGGGGAGACCACCACTTCTGCTCATAATCTGGACAAGAGGAATCTGTGTAGAGCCCTCTAGACACAGGAAGTTAGGAGCAGCCGGGGAAAGGATCCTTACTGGCTTTGCCTGCACCTAGAGCTGAAAGCCAGTCACCAAGCATGCTGACACACTTGAGAGCAAAGGTAAGACCACCACTTCTGCTCCAAGAGACATGCCTGGACCACTGAGGACAAAGGAATCGAGGAAGAGTCTGGGAAAGGATCTTCCAGTTTCTGCCTGAACCCAGACCTGACCAGGACCTACGGTTCTCTGTACCCAGATCCCGCTGGGAGAAAACAGGTCTGTGTGGGACACACAGGCTTATAGGTGGGTCAAGCCACTGTCAGAGATAGCAAGGCCAGCTGAAACCAGAGACAACCTGATGGTGAGAGGCAAGAGCAGAAACCTAAGCAACAGAAACCAGATGATACTGGGTAGATGTCATATAGACCTTCAGAGATCACAAATGCCAGCCCAGGCTGCTATATCCAGCAAAACTCTCAATTAACATAAATGGAGAAACCAAGATATTCTATGACAAAGCCAAATTTTTACAATATATTCCCCAAATCCCCCCCTACAAAGGATAATAGATGGAAAACTCCAACCCAAGGAGAGAAACTGCATCCTAAAAAACGCAAGAAAGTAATGTTCTTGCTATAAATCTGAAAGAATAGAGCCAAACAAATGTGATTACTCCTCTCACAACAAAAATAAAAGGAAACAATAATCACTACTGCTTAATATCTCTTAATATCATTGGACTCAATTCCCCAATAATAAGCCATAGACTAACAGACTGGATACGTAAAGAGGACCCAGCATTTTGCTACATACAGGAAACAGAAGTCAGTAAAAAGATAAAGATTACCTCAGAGTAAAAGCCTGAAAACAATTTCCCAAGCAAATGGTCCCAAGAAACAAGCTGGAGTATATACTCCAATATCCAATAAAATTGACTACCAACCAAAAGTTTTCGAAAGTGTTAAGCAAGGACAATTCATATTCATCAAAGAAAAATACACCAAGGTGAACTCTCAATCCTCAATATCTATGCTCCAGGTGCATGGGAACCTACATTCATAAAAGAAACCTTTCTGAAGCTCAAAGCACACATTGAACCTCCCACAATAATAGTGGAAGATTTCAACACTCCATTTTCATCAATGGACAGATCATGGAAAGAGACTAAACAGAGACATAGAGAAACTAACGGAAGTTATGAACCAAATCAATTTAACAGATATTTATAGAACATTTGATCCTAAAAAAATACCTTCTTCTCAACACTCATGGTATCTTCTCCAAAACAGACCAGAACAGATAGAGGAAATTTGAAATAATCCTCATGCATCCTATCATATCACCACGAAATAAAGCTGGTCTTCAATAACAAAAAAGAAAAAAATATGACAGAAAGTCCATACACATGGAAGTTCAACAATGTTCTACTCAATGATAACGTGACCAAGGAAAAAGTGAAGAAAGAAATTAAAGACTTTTTAGAATTTAATGAAAATGAGGGCAGAGCACACCCAATCTTATGGGACACAATGAAAGCAATGCTAAGAGGAAAACTCAAAGCTCTGGGTGCCTCCAAAAAGAAACTGCACAGAACATATAGTAGCAGCTTGACAGCACACCTAAAAGTTCTAGAACAAAAAAAGCAAATAACCCCAAGAAGGATAGATGGCAGGAAATAATCAAACTCAGGGCTAAAATCAACCAAATAGATAAAAGCAAAAACAAAAACAACCCCCCCCCAAAAAAACCAAACAAACATAAAGAACCTGATAATCTCATTAGATGCTGAGAAACAATTTGACAAAATTTGAAACTCCTCCATATTAAAAGTCTTAAAAAAATTCACAACCCATGCCTAAATATAATAAAAGCAATATCCAAGAAACCAGTAGCCCCATCAAACTAGATGGAGAAAAACTTGAAGCAATCCCTCTAAAATCAGGGACTAGACAAGGCTGCGTACTCTCTCCTTACTTATTCAATGTAGTATTCAAAGTTTTATCCAGAGCAATAAGAAAACAAAAGATGGTCAAAGGAATCCAAATTGGAAAGGAAGAAGTAAAAATATCTCTATTTGCAGATGATATGATTGTATAATTAAGTGACCCCAAAAGTGCCACCAGAGAACTTCTAAGCCTGATAAAGAAATTCAGCAACATGGGTGTATAAAACTAACTCAAACAAAATCAGTAGCCTTCCTCTATTCAAAATCTGGGAAAGAAATTATGGAAATGACACCATTCAGAATAGTCACAAATAAAATAAAATATTTCAGTGTGACTCTAACCAAGCAAGTGAATTATTTATGTGATAAAAATTTCAAGTCTCTGAAGAAGAAATTGAAGATTTCAGAAGATGGAAAGACCTCCCAATGCTCATGGATTGACAGGATTAATATTTTAAAATTTCCATTTTGCCAAAATCTATCTACAGAGGCAATGAAATACACATCAAAATTCCAACTCAATTCTTCATGGAATTTGAAAGAGCAATTTGTAAATCATTTGGAATAAGAAAAAACCCAGGATAGCGAAAACTATCCTCAATAATAAAAGACCTTCTGGAGAAATGAGAATCCCTAATCTAAAGCTGTATTACAGAGCAATATTAATAAAAAAAGTATAGTATTGGTACAGAGACAGGCAGGTAGATCAATAGAATAGAATTGAAGAACCAGAAATGAACCCACACACCTATTGTCACATGATATTTGACAAAGGGTATTTTCCTTCCACTGGAAAAAAGTACATTTTCAATGAATCTTGCTGCTTCAACTGGAGGTCAGCATGTAGATGAATGCAAATCAATCCATTATTATCACTGCAAACATTCCCGTAGAATAACAGATACCTATGGAAGATTTTCTCTCATTTTCAAGTTGCTGGAGATTCTGAACTTTGGGGGATTTCATTTCAGAAAAAGAAACAATGATCACTCCAGGGGAGATATCACTGAAATTCCCAAACCCATAACCCACAGACAATGATGGGCCTCATGATTTTTTCTACATCTAGGAATTGTTAGCTGCCTATCAACCCCACGAAAGAGACCTAGGCTCATGAGACTCTTCTCTTTTTGTTCTGAATATCTTCTATCACTCTTTATGAGTGAATGAGATTGTTTAAAGACTAAATCATCCTCTTTGCAGTCTTACATCTCAGAAATATCCAAACGAGAGGAGGAGGAGGAGGAGGAGGATGAAGAGAAGGAGAAAGAGGAGGAAGAGGATGATGATGCCGCAACAACAACAACAACAACAACAACAACAACAACAACAACAAAGCATGGATTAAAAGTAACATCATAGGTCAGTTGTCAGCATTCTCTGTCCATGGGATAACCAAAAGAGTTTGTCATGATCTCAGAAGTTACTGGACTGGAAACTACAGAGCATCCATTGTATGCTGTGTCCCATTACATATCAAAAGTTGAAGTTCCTTCCTATGTTTTTAGTCTCCGTAGTGGATTGCCCAAAATGATCATTTCACCCATGTCTGATCTGATGATTTTTAAATAATAATGCTGTTTTCTGGCTCTCTCTGAGAGTAGTCTATAGGCAATTATAGTGGCTAGAGGAGGGAGAGATTTTCCTCAATGGTTTGCTACAGGTAAGTTGCACATGTTCCTGTGAGAAACTGTAATTAAAATAATTAACCGCCCCCCCCCAGAAAATGACAGAAAAGTAGAGGCAGAATAAAAGGAAAGGTGGAGAGAGAGAAAGAGTGTGGCAGGAAGAATGGAGAGGAAGGGGAATGGATGGGATCAAATTATTAGCATGTATGAAATGTAAGATTATGAAATCTATTATTTTTTGACTCAATATGTAATAATAAAAATCTTTAAAAATATTGTAGGGCAGTCTTTTTTTTCCATTTTCAACTGTCAGAGCTAAGACTCTCATTTATAGTCCATGTTCCTATCCCCACTTCTATACATGGTGCTAGAAAGCACCATGGTCAGAAAGTAGCTTTGATCTCTTGTGGTTAATTTCAATTTCTTGAAAGATTATAACTTATGACATTCACTATTCTAAGACTGATGACTGATGGTGTGTCTGTATCATTGACTTATCATCCCATGTGATCAATGAGACATGCTATAGTAGAATTCCCAATATTTTCCATGACACTAAATCATGTTGATTTCTCTCCTACCATCTCTCAAATGCATCTCCTATCTTAGCTATATTGTATCTATTGGTTTACATGATTATGATTTATCTGTGATCATTAGGGACAAAGAAGTGTTTTCCTACTATAGATCACCCTCCAGTTTTTTGTAAGAAGTTTGATGTGATATTGGTGCTACTACTTGACATACTCATCCTACTTTCTGTTCACACTTGTGAATTTGGTTTCCAGTGATGGCCATGTAAGGCCTTGCTTGGACATATCTTGTGCTTTGTTATACTTCAGTATCTGTTGAGTAAACTATGTATATTCCATTCTCATTTCTGTGTTAACTGAAAGACTGTCTTGACTTCCATGAGTATTGATGACACAAGTATGGGCAAACCAGTAAAGTGAGTCTTTTCTGAAATCCAGCCTGTAAAGTATCTTCATGATTGTAAGTACATAGCAAATAAGCTACATGCTAATGTAAAGTTGATGGATAAAGCTACAAAAAAAGTGTAATGGAGATGATAAGAAAATGGCTGCCAACTTGAGAGAGGATTTTCCACTTTTGTCCTTTGGAGAACCGAAGATACAAGAGTATACAGAGGGAACTGAACTGGACACAATGATAAAAGTCAAGCAATATTTTAAGAGCACAGTAGCAAGATTCTTCATAATTATTACACGTATATCCACTTAATCCAACACATGGTGTTGCAAAATAGAACAGAACATTTGACTATGAGACAGTAGGAGGGAACACTTACTTGAGCTGGGACATACAGATATCTACAGAAGGGAGGATATGTCTAAAGTGTGTTAATAGTATGAAACAAGTCATTTAGGAAATTAAAAAGACAACAAAGAAATGGTTCATTTTGTGTGGCCTTTTGTTTGCTTTGAAATAATTATCATAGATTCAAAAGTTCATTGGGAAGTGAAAAGGAGTGTGACTTGACAGGATGAGTGGATGAACCAGTGAGAGACAGCATTGACAATTGGCAGGGTTCAACTCATAAAGACCCTATCAGCTCTAGAGATAGAGTAGAAAAGGAGCAAACAGGTTGTGTGGTTTAAATGGTAACTCCCTCATAGGCTTACCTATTTGAACAAATGTACCACATGTACTGATGCTATACGGATGCTTGTTGAATTTCTGGGAGGTGGAGCATTGTTGGAAGTGGGTCACTAGGAAAGGACCTCGAGGCTTTGTAATCAGGCTTACTTTTCATTTTTTGTTCTTGGATTCCTGAATATAGATACATTGTGACCAACTACTTCTTACTCTTGCTGAATTCTCTTCTATGTCTGCTGCCAGGCAGTTCCCAGATTGATATATCATATCCTTCTGAAATAATGGACAAAATGAACCTTTTCTCCCCTAAGCTATTTGTTCAGGATACTTTTATCACCTTTATAATAAGGTATCTAGGAAAGGGACAAGGAGAAAGTGCTATGTAGGGAAGAGAAAGAAGTTGATGAGATGTAGAATTAAAGAACCAAAATAAAATTTTAGTAGATTTTTAACATGTCTTCATTTTTTGTCTTAATAGGCTAAATGTTACAGTATATGACATTACAATTTCTCATGCCTTCGTTGGGTACTGCAGTGGTTTGATTAAATCTTTCTTTCTGTGATGCTTAATCTCCAGTGAAAACTTAATGAGTTACAGATCATGGTGGTTGCACACCTTGGTTTGTGAGGGTATTTCAAGGATGGTTGGGTGAGCAAGGAAAACCCAACCTGAATTTAGAAAAGACAATTCCTGGACTGACATCTCATGTAAGTGAAAATGAGAAAGTGGACTAAGGACCAGCATTCATCTCTCTGCTTCCTGACCGTGGATGCAGAGTAACATAGCAGCATCATGTGTGGGCAACTGTGACAAACATTCCTGAGGTGATGTACATGATCATCAAAATGTGAAACAAAATAAACAATACTTTCTTTAGTTGCTTCTGTTATATGTTTTGTCACAAAAATTGGAAATATTAAGTGGTATAATTAGTGTTCTCCCAAATTCAGAGTTGCTATATATGATTCCTCTCTTTTATTCTTATATGTCTGTATCTTGAGCACCTGAAGTTCACTGCTACTCAGTTATTTAATTATAACCTCTTTGTTTCTAATATTTGCAAATATTTTCTTAATGATGCATGTCTTGCTGGATGCAAAATGCTACAAATACTTCTGTCCCTATGTAAGTAATAGATCTTAAAATAATCATAAGAATTTTACAACAAGTCCCCTGGGTTATAATATTTCTGACATGTAGTGGCTTCATGTTTAGTTAGCTGCTACATGCAGGAGATTAGCCAAGGAAAGATATCCATAAACAGTGGAAAGTCACAATGTACACTGAATGACATTTCTAGCATAGTCTTACAGACTTTGCGGAAAAATCATGAGTAGAATGCCCCAAGACTGGATTTTGCTTTTAGTAACATCGTCTGTATTCAGACTGGAGCAAAGATTCCTAGCATTGTGATTTATAGGGCTATTTAAGTACTTAAATGACTTCATGAAATTCTTAGGCAAATAGAAAGAATGTCATCCCGAATGAGGTAACCTAATCACAAAATAACACACACAGTATGCACTTACTGATAAGTGGATATTAGCACAAAAGCTCAGAATACCCACGATATAATCCACAGACCACATGAAGCTCAAGATAAAGGAAGACCAACATGTGAATGCTTCTATCCTTCTTAGAAGGGGAAACAAAATACTCACAGGAGGAAGTGAGAAGACAAAATGTGGAACAGAGACTAAAAGAAAGGCCATTCAGAGTCTGCCCCACCTGGGGATCCATCCCATATACAGTCACCAAAATCAGACACTATTGTGGATGCCAAGAAGTGCATGCTGACAGGAGCCTGCTATAGCTGTCCTCTGAGAGGCTCTGATACAAATTAAGATGCTTGCTACTAATCATCAGACTGAGTGCTGGGATACCTAGGGAAGAGTTAGAGAAAGGACTGAAGGAGCTCAAGATGTTTGCAACCCCATGGGAAGAACAAAATATCAACTAACCAGACATCCCAGAGCTCCCACCAATCAAAGAGTAACCATGGAGTGACTCCTGGCTCCAGCCACATCTGTAGCAAAGAATGGCCTTGTCGAGCATCAATGGGAGAAGAGGCCCTAGGTCTTCTGAAGGCTTGATTCCCCAGTATTGCCGGCTGCCAGGGAGGGGAGGCAGGAGGGAGCAGATGGGTAGGTGGGGGGCACCCTAATTGAAGGAGGGGGATGGAGGATAAGATAGGGGTTCTTTAGAGGGAAAGAAGGAAAGTGGATAACATTTGAAATGTAAATAAAGAAAATATCCAACAAAAGAAAGGAAAATAGAAAAATACTCTCTTTAAGTGCTGGTGTGTGCATGTATGCACATGTGTCTACCCAATTTATTTTGATATATAATGATATCAATAGAACAAAAGCAGAATATCTAGTAGCAGTTTTGTGTATAATTTTGAACATTATCATTTTAATTTAGGCCTAAAACACCCTTACATTTTGTTGGGTTTTTGAGTAAATGGAATTTAATAAAATATATAGTTCTAATCCTTAAGTAACACGAATACTGCATATATTAATTATTCCTACTTATTTTGTAACGGTCTTTTCTTGGGGAAAGGCAATAAGTACACACATACAGAAGGGTGAGGGATAGAGTGAAATGAGAGAAGAGAGAAGAGAAGACTAGATGACTTATGAAAAAAGCCATGTCAGACCAAAGTGACAACTGTATCAAAGTCCAACTTGGTGATGCAATGAGTTTTTGGGGGGATGAGAAACAGGGGTTTGACTGGAGAGTACTTTAGAGCATTGCTGACACAAAAGCAGCTGCCTTACCAAAATACCCCACTTCAACATAGAAGGTGACTCACAAAAACAACACAAGTTGAATGAAACTCTACAAGTCCAAAGATTTATCTGCGGTCACTGCTTCTTGGTCATCATTGCCTCCCTCTTAGCTTCCCTAAAGCTTGTGGGGTGGGGAGTGTCTAGACTGATTCAAGTTTCCACCTTTCAAGATATGTGATGTTTCTTCCCTCCTACAGTGCATGTTCAAGTTTGGGGAATCTGATATTCTACAACGAGAATGTGATCATTTCACAGGAATTGGAAGTGTACTGGGAGATGGTTGGGTAAGGTTTTAACGTGAAAACATGAGGACTTGAGTTTGAATGCCCGAAACTTACATAAAAGTCAGATGCTCTAATTTGTTTTCTGTTGCCCTAACAAAACACTTACCAAAACCAACTTTATGAGGAACGTGTGGATTCCATCTCATACATCCAGGTTATAGTTCATCATCTAGGGAAGCATGGAAGGAATATAGCACGGGAAGCTGGGGTATTATGCTGAAGTAGCACATATAGATAAGTGTTGATTTTATGAGGACACACATTACATATTTGTAGTTGATGTAAAAACTACATAATGAGCAAACAGGAAGAGAAAACCGAACAGTTTACCTTGGGAACACAGATGAAAAATACTAAATAAAATTTTTGCCAATCAAATGCAAGAATACATCCAAGAGATCACTCACCATGAACAGGTAGGCTTCATCCCAGAGATGTAAGGATTGTTGAACATAAGAAAAACAGTAAAGTAATGCATTATGAAAAAAAAAAAAAGAAAAAAAATCTAAGGATCATTTCATTAGATAGTGAAGTCTTTTTTTTAATTTTTTCATCTTTATTAACTTGAGTATTTCTTATTTACATTTCCATTGTTATTCCCCAGCACGGTTTCCTGGCAAACATACCCCTACCCCTCCCCTTCCCCTCCTCTATAGGTGTTCCCCTCCGGTTCCTCCCCCCAATACCGACCTGCCCCTAACCATCACTTTCACTGGGGGTTCAATCTTGGCAGGAACAAGGGCTTCCCCTTCCACTGGTGCTCTTACTAGGCTATTCATTGCTACCTATGCGGTTGGAGCACAGGGTCAGTCCATATATAGTCTTTGGTAATGGATTACTCCATGGAAGCTCTGGTTGGTTGACACTGTTGTTCATATGCTGTCTTGAGCCCCTTCAAGCTCTTCCAGTCCTTTCTCTGATTCCTTCAGCTGGGGTCCTGTTCTCAGTTCAGTGGTTTGCTGTTGGCATTCGCCTATGTATTTGCTAAATTCTGGGTGTGTCACTCAGGAGAGATCTACATCAGGTTCCCGTCGGCCTACATTTCATTGCTTCATCCATCTTTTCTAATTGTTTGGCTGTATATGTATGGGCCACATGTGGGGCAGGCTCTGAATGGGTGTTCCTTTTGCCTCTGTTCTAAACTTTGCCTCCCTATTCCCTCCCAAGGGTACTCTTGTTCCACTTTTGAAGAAGGAGTGAAGCATTAGCATTTTGGTCATCCTTCTTGAGTTTCATTGTTCTGTGCATCTAGGGTAAATCAAGCATTTGGGCTAATGACCACTTATCAATGAGTGCATACCATGTGTGTTTTTCTGTGAGTATGATACCTCACTCAGGATGATACTTTCCAGTTCCATACATTTGCCTATGAATTTCATAAAGTCATTGCTCTTGATAGCTGAGTAATATTCCATTGTGTAGATGTACAACATTTTCTGTATCCATTCCTCTGCTGAAGGGCATCTGGGTTTTTTCTAGCTCCCGGCTATTATAAATAAGGCTGCTATGAACATAGTGGAGCACGTGTCTTTGTTATACTTTGGGACATCTTTTGGGTATATGCCCAAGAGAGGTATAGCTGGGTCCTCAGATAGTTCAATGTCCAATTTTCAGAGGAACCTCCAGACAGATTTCCAGAATGGTTGTAACAGTCTGCAATCCCACCAACAATGGAGGAGTGTTCCTCTTCTTTCACATACTTGCCAGCATTTGCTGTCAACTGAGTTTTTGATCTTAGCCATTCTCACTGGTGTGAGGTGAAATCTCAGGGTTGTTTTGATTCTCATTTCCCTTATGACTAAAGATGTTTAGGTGTTTCTCAGCCATTTGGTATTCCTCAGCTGGGAATTCTTTGTTTAGCTCTGAACCCCATTTTTTAATAGGGTTATTTGTCTCCCTGTGGTCTAACTTCTTGTGTTCTTTGTATACTTTGGATATAAGCCCTCTATCAGTTGTAGGATTGGTAAAGATCTTTTCCCAATCATTTGGTTGCCGTTTTGTCCTAACAATGGTGTCCTTTGCCTGAAAGAAGCTTTGCAGTTTTTTGAGATCCCCTTTGTCAATTCTTGATCTTAGAGCAGAAGCCATTGGTGTTTTATTCAGGAAATTTTCTTCAGTGCCTATGTGTTCCAGATGTTTCCCCACTTTTTCTTCTATTAGTTTGAGTGTATCTGGTTTGATGTGGAGGTCCTTGAGCCACTTGGACTTAAGCTTTGTACAGGGTGATAAGCATGGATCGATCTGCATTCTTCTACATGTTGACCACCAGTTGAACCAGCACCATTTGCTGAAAATCCTCTTTTTTCCATTGGATGGTTTAGGCTCCTTTGTCAAAAATCAAGTGACCATAGGTGTGTGAATTCATTTATAAATCGTCGATTGTATTCCACTGGTCTATCCGTCTGTCTCTGTACCGATATCATGCAGTTTTTATGACTATTGCTCTGTAATACTGCTTGACTTCAGGGATAGTGATTCCCTCAGAAGTCCTTTTATTGTTGAGGATAGTTTTAGCTATCTTGGGTTTTTTGTTATTCCAGATGAATTTGCAAATTGTTCTGTCTAACCCTCTGAAGAATTGGATTGGTATTTTGATGGGGATTGCATTGAATCTGTAGATCGCTTTTGGTAAAATGGTTATTTTTAATACATTAATACTGCCAATCCATGAACATGGGAGATCTTTCCATCTTCTGAGATCTTCTTCAAATTCTTTCTTCAGAGGCATGAAGTTATTTCCATACAGATCTTTCACTTGCTTGGTTAAAGTCACACTGAGGTACTTTATATTATTTGGGACTATTATGAAGGGTGTCGTTTCCCTAATTTCTTTCTAGACTTGTTTCTCTTTTGTGTAGAGGAAGGCTACTGATTTATTTGAGTTAATTTTATACCCAGCCACTTTGTTGAAGGTGTTTATCAGGTTTATTAGTTCCCTGGTGGAGCTTTTGGGACCACTTGAATATGCTATCATATCATCTGCAGATAGTGATATGTGAAAAGTCTTTAATAAATTCCACCACCACTTCATGGTAAAAGTATTCACAAGATTAGTGGAAAAGGAACATATCTTGATTTACTTCAAGTCGATAGCTAACACCAAATTGAATGGATAGAAATGCAAACTAATTCCACTAAAATAAGGAACAAGACATTCCACTCTGTTCATACTATTCAACATACCACTTGAAGTTTTATCTATACAATAAGACAGCCAAATGAGATCGAGGGGACACGAATTGGAAAGGAAGAATTGAAAGTATCATTATCTTTGGATGAAATGAGAGTACATTAGTGACCCTAAAAATTATACTATGCATCTCTGACAGTTGATAAACACTTTTAGCACAGTAGTTGCATACAAGATTAACTGTAAATACTCAGTAGCCTTTCTATATAGAAATGTTAAACAGACTGAGGTAAAAAATGAGGAAACAATCACTCTTCACATGAGCCTCAAGATGTAGATAATGTCTATCCAAGTCAATGAAAGATTTCTATGCTTATAAGCTTATAATTTTTGAAGGAAAAATTGAAGAAGATACCAGAAAATGGAAAGATCTCGATCCTCATGGATTGATAGGATTAACAGTAAAAATGGTCGTTTTTATCAAAAAAGTCTACCAACTGAATGCAATCCCCATCAGAATTCCAACACAATTCTTTACAGACCAGGAAATGACAATTCTCAACTTCATAGAGAAAACCAAAATCCAAGAACCCAGGATATATAGAACTATCCTGAATATGAAAAACAAAACAAAAAGAACAACAACAAAAAGAACAAAAAATGTTGGAGGTATTACTTTCGCTAATTTTCAAGTCATACTATAAAGCTACAGTGATAAAACCCACTAGGTATTGGCATAAAAACAGATATAACAACAAACAGAATTGAATTGTAGGCCCAGACATAAATTCACACCTAAGGACAGAGAAGCCAGAAATTATCATCTGTAAAGAAAAATCTTCAAAAAATAGATTTTGTCAAACTGGGTGTCTCCAGGTGGAAGGATGCAAATGATGCCATATTTATTATCCTGCTCAAATCTCAAGTACAAGTAGATCAACGACCTTACCATAAAACCAGAAACACTGAACTCGATAGAGGAGAAATGAGAAAATACCCTTTAACACTTTGGCATATGAGACAACATTCTGAACAGAACACCAATACTATATGCTATAACATCATAAATTAAAAATATAGGGCTATTTCCAGGGCAGCCGGAGCTAGTTATACCCAGTCTTAAAATAAATAAATAAATAAATAAATAAATAAATAAATAAATAAATAAATAAATAAGTAATTAAATAAGTAAATGAGTAAATACCTCAAAACAGATTTTGCCTTTTATGTCAGAGTAGAAATAAATGTATTCTTAATTACAAATAGAAATCTTAACTTGCAAGGTCTTAATACAGACAAACAAACTTATTCTGTAAGTATTTCACAGATTTAACATTATAAAAACTGGAACTTAATCTTCACTACAAACAAAACCCTCAACCTGCAAGGTATATTTTTATTGTTTTGTTTTCTCATTAACTTGTAATGTATATTGTTCCTGTTTTTAGTCTCACAGGAAGAGAGAGGGTAATCAAACAGCATTATATTTATGTAAATAATTGTCAAAGAATAAGCTAATTAATAATAAGATGCTCTAAAACATCTCCAAATGAAGGAAAAAATCATTAAAACAAAATATCAAACAACATATACTAAAGATGGTGTTAGCCATTTTCGAACCTCATGATTGTGATTGCTGGGGAGTTTGTATGCTTTAGACACACAGCACCTTTACGTAGTGAAACTGCTTTTCTTTATTGTCTTTAATATCTTGTCCTTCATGCACTCAGACCTTTTCATGAAATAAACCAGGCTCACAGCATTTAATAAAATGTGGAACTGCACCACTAATGAATCCTGGCAGTCTTTTCTCATTATGTGCCTAATTTTCCTTAGAGAGCACAAACCTTCGGGTGGGGTCTTCTCATTCTTAAATCATCTTCAATTGGCAGTGAAAGGGAATATGCTCCTTCTCTGTCGAGCTCAGAGAATCTAGTCTTCCTAACAGATAAAGAAAATATGAGCTCTTCACAGGCCACACTATCTAAAATTACACTTGTCTTTATAGCCTGGTACTTTGAGTTTTTGCTTAGGTTCCTTTGAGACTAAAACTCAAACCAAACAAAAGAGAGAGATTAGGGATGGCTCCATGGTTTTCCTTCTTTTGAGACAAAAATGGCATCAATAACACTCCATTTATTCAAGGTCATTCAATATACAGTTTCTGCACAGCAAGATAAAAGAGTGAGCCCCTGGATTTCTCTTCCAGAATATATTAATATTAATTGTCTGAGTTAATAGGGATAAATGGCTGCCTGGAGCAGATCTGTAGCCTTGTTTCTCAGGCTCCTATTTGATTGGGGAGTGCTCCCAGACATCTCTTTCTGGAGCTTTGTCCCCTCAATCATTCTACTGCTGTAATTGGAAATATGAGCCCAGAGACTCATTTTATTCATTAACAACTATTTTCCATGATGAATTTTTTTTTCCTCAGTGTGGCTCAAGTGGTAGTTTGTTAGAAATAACAAATTATCCACTTTTGCCTTTTTTCAGAATCTGCATATACTATGCCTTTGGACAGGGGTTTACAAGGAACACAGATGTTGACATCACGCATCCAGCTGTGTTACTTGCCACCTTATTTCCTTGAGACAATGTCACTCATTGAACTTGGAGCTAAGCTGGCAGTTAGCAAGGCCAGTGATCCTCTTTTGTCTGTGCCCCAACTCTCATGCTTGGCTTTTTAAATTGTTGCTAGGGATTATATAAGATTTTTTGGTGACACAGCAAGAACTTTTCCATACTGAACTACTTTTCCATGCCTAAATCATGTTATTTTATTAATATCTCTTTTGTGTAAAGGAAAACACAGAGAACTACATCAATGGCATAAATCATTTATTGAACTGAAGTCCCCATGTTCTATGGTAAAGCATCCAATAGAGTCAGTTTTGCTGACTATCCTCACCAGTCTTCTCCAGGAGCCAACAGCTCATAGTGAACTGTTTTTATGAAGAGTTAAAGAGATAAAGAAACATTTAGCCCATGTCTCCTGGATCTGTTGTTACCAGACTTTCTCCATACTTGATTCCTGGGTATTTCTTTTTAATATTTTGAACTTTTTCAATATTCTTTTTAATATTTTGTATTAGTTCCCTGTAAAACAAGATATTAAAAGGGTCTTCTTCAGGTCAGTGTCAGTCCCTATATTTAGTACTGAAGTTAGTGAAATGCCAATATCCATCTTAGCTTCAATCATATGAAGTCACATGTGTGAGTGAGTTTTGAAATTCCAGTGATAGCAGTATGCGTCATGTTTTTTTTTCCTATCCGTTTCTGCTCAACAAACCAATGAGTAGTTCCAATATCTTGAACTACAAACCTGTGAAGGCCTCCAATGGAACATGTTGCTCCATTTTGAGAACTAATCTTTGTGAAAGCAGCACTTACTACAACATTGTCTTAGTTAGGGTTTTCATTACTGTGAAGAGACACCATGAACTGGGTGAATATTTTAAAGGACAGCATTTAATTGGGGCTTGCTTTACAGGTTCAGGGGTTCAATCCATTATCATCAAAGCAGAAAGCATGGACCTGGAGGAGTTGAAATTGTGATATCTTATTTCAAAGGCAAGCAGGAGATGACTGGTTCCTACCTGGCTAGAAAGAGGGTCTCATAGCCCATGCCCACAGTGATACATTTCCTCTAACAAGGCCACATCTCATGATAGTACCACTTCCAATTTGCCAAATATACTCAACCACATTCTACTCCCTGGTTACAATAGGACAGTTCAAATACATGACTCTATAGAGGTCATACCTAGGCACAGTACAATGCAAAATACATTATTCCAACTTTACAGTCCCCATAGTTTATAAGAGTTTCTCCAATGTTAGGAGTTCAAAGTTCAATGTTTCTTCTGAGATTAGGTAATCTCTAAACTGTAATCCCTTAATAATCAAAAACAAAAGAAGACCACATACCCCCAATATCATGCAGGATATACATTATCATTCCAAAATGTCATGGTAAGAAAACACTGGATGAAACAAGATGAAAATCAACCTGAGCAAACTCCAGACTCTGCATCTCCATGTCTGGTGTCAAAGCCAAAGCGTTCGCCAGATTTCTGAGGCTTTTCATCCTTGTTCACTTCTATTGCCATATCCTGTATTTAACAAGAAACTTCTTCGTTCTCTGTTCCTCCATTCCCTGTTGCAAACTTTCTTCAGCAGTTTGCCTACAACTCTGGTATCTCTTACATCTTGTGGCATCCAAGACAACTTAACCTTTACAGCATCTTGTTCGAATGTCTAGGATCCACACATTATTTTCTGGGCACCTCCAAAGCGTTTTGCCACTTCTCTAGCTCTGTCCTCTGTAGCACTCTAAGCTCTTATTGACTCTAATTCCCTGATGCTTTTCTTGGTGATCATCCCACAGTTCTGGAATCTCCAATATGCTGGGGTCTTCACCTACAATTAGGTTTCACCAGTAGTCTCTCATAGACTCTCTTCATGATGCTAAGGTCCACTTCTTTTCATGGTCCCTTCATTCCTGAGACCTCAACTGTTACTAAGGCTGTTCCTTAAACAGTGGCCATCCTACACTCTCACAGTGCCAAGCCTCATGTGATCTCATGACCCCTTCATACCTTTAAAGCCAATACTACCTTGGTGATTCTCACACACTACAAGTCCAGCTGCAGCAAGAGATACAACCTTGAACATCTCTGGAACACAGCTTCTTTGTACTCCAATTAGATGGAAACAGCATGAAAATCTGGGGCAAGTTTCTTCACAAGGGAGTGTATGCTTTGAATCAGCATCCTAGATATGGTGCAGTTTCTCCCACAGACAGGATATATGGGTCCAGGAATCAAGAGGTGGAAAAGCGCATTCGCTACCACTCCTAGTAGCCCACTAAATGTTGTCTCTGCAACCCTAAATTCTGCTGGGCAAGAAGTATGGAAAGAATGCTAGCAAGTAACTGCAAGCAGTTGCATAGAAAAAGGAAACTTTCCTTCTTTCACTGACCTTATGTATGCCTCCAGCAGAAAATACTTCCCAGATTAAAGTGTGTACCACAACATCTGGATCTATGGTGTTCTTTACTTGAAACTCAATCTGTCTCAGGCTGACCTTGATCAGAGATCTGATTTCCTCTCTCTCCTGGGATTAAAGGCATGTACCACCTTTCTCTGACTAAGCTTTTCATGGTGATTATGTTTCAAGATTCATATCAAAAGCATGTGTTTTTCAGCCTCAAGATCTGAAAATCCACTATAAGATATGGGCAATATATCTTGATATTGACAGACATATCTTCAGTGACTTAATCAGAATACATTTCAATAACTGGAAACCAATTACACATTAAGTCAAAAATAGGTTAGCATTATGTGATTATCATCTGCAATACTCCCTATCAGTGTTTTTATACAACAAACTTATATTCAATACACTTCCAGACTAGAATGCAATCATTTTTGCTTGACTGACTGCTGTATTTTCTATGATGAGAAACTTGAAGTAACAACATGTGAGTGCCAGGGAGCACTGGTAACTATTATGTGGATTCCTAGACATTCTTTATTTGTCATTAGATATATATGATTCTGAAATTTTAAAATACATTCCAGTTGCATTAGCTTTATTATATATGACTATTATTTCATCCCACTTCAAATTCATCCAGCAAAGAAGTGACACAGGAATAAATAAGTAATAATGTATGCTTCAAATATAACTATAAATATCTGTTAAGTCCAATTGTCTCATGGCTTCTTAGTCTGTCTACGTCTCTGTTTAATTTCTGTTTCCATGATCTGTCCATTGATGAGAGTGGGGTGTTGAAATCTCCTACTTTTATTGTGTGAGGTGCAGTGTGTGTTTTGAGCTTTAGTAAGGTTTCTTTTACGTATGTAGGTGACATTGTATTTGGGGCATAGATATTTAGGATTGAGAGTTCATCTTGGTGGAATTTTCCTTTGATGAATATGAAGTCTCCTTCCTTATCTTTTTTGATGAATTTTAGTTGAAAATCGATTTTATTTGATATTAGAATGGCTACTCCAGCTTGTTCTTCAGACCATTTGCTTGGAAAGTTGTTTTCCAGCCTTTCACTCTGAGGTAGTGTCTGTCTTTGTCTCTGAGGTGTGTTTCTTGTAGGCAGCAGAATGCAGGGCCCTTGTTTTGTATCCAGTTTGTTAATCTATGTCCTTTTATTGTGGAGTTGAGGCCATTGATGTTGAGAGATATTAAGGAATAGTGATTATTGCTTCCTGTTATATTCATATTTGGATATGAGGTTATGTTTGTGTGCTTTTCTTCTCTTTGTTTTTTTTGCCAAGACGATTAGTTTCTTGCTTCTTCTAGGGTATAGCTTGCCTCCTTATGTTGGGCTTTACCATTTATTATCCTTTGTAGTGCTGGATTTGTAGAAAGATATTGTGTAAATTTGGTTTTGTCATGGAATATCTTGGTTTCTTCATCTATGTTAATTGAGAGTTTTGCAGGATACAGTAACCTGGGCTGGCATTTGTGTTCTCTTAGGGTCTGTATGACATCTTTCCAGGATCTTCTGGCTTTCATAGTTTCTGGTGAAAAGTCTGGGGTGATTCTGATAGGTCTGCCTATCAGATATGTTACTTGACTTTTTCCTTACTTCTTTTAATATTCTTCCTTTATTTTGTGTGTTTGGTGTTTTACTATTATGTGACAGGAGGAGTTTCTTTTCTGGTCCAATCTATTTGGAGTTCTGTAGGCTTCTTGTATGCCTATGGGTATCTCTTTTTTTTAGGTTAGGGAAGTTTTCTTCTATGATTTTGTTGAAGATATTTACTGGTCTTTTGAGCAGGGAGTCTTCACTCCCTTCTATACCTATTTTCCTTAGGTTTGATCTTCTCATTGAGTCCTGGATTTCCTGTATGTTTTGGACCAACAGATTTTTCCACTTTACAATATCTTTGACAGTTGAGTCAATGATTTCTATGGAATCTTCTGCTCCTGAGATTCTCTCTTCCATCTCTTTTATTCTGTTGGTGATGCTTGTATCTATGGCTCCTTATCTCTTCTTTTGGTTTTCTATATCCAGGGTTGTTTCCATGTGTTCTTTCTTGATTGCTTCTATTTCCATTTTTAGTTCCTTCAACTGTTTGATTGTGTTTTCCTGTTATTCTTTCAGGGATTTTTGTGAGTCCTCTCTATGGGCTTCTACTTGTTTATTCATGTTTTCCTGTAATTCTTTCAGGGATTTTGCAATTCCTCTCTGTAGGCTTCTACTTGTTTATTAATATTTTCCTATGTTTCTGTAAGGGAGTTCCTCACGTCTTTCTTGAAGTCCTCCAGCATCATGATCAGATATGATTTTGAAACTAGATCTTGCTTTTCTGGTGTGTTTGGATATTCCGTGTTTGCTTTGGTGGGAGAATTGGGCTCCGATGATGCCATGTAATCTTGGTTTCTGTTTCTTGGGTTCGTGTGCTTGCCTCTCGCCATCAGATTATCTCTCCTGTTACTTTGTTCTGCTATTTCTGACAGTGGCTAGACTGTCCTATAAGCCTGTGTGTCAGGAGTGCTGTAGACCTGTTTTCCTGTTTTCTTTCAGCCAGTTATGGGGACAGAGTGTTCTGCTTTCGGGCGTGTTGTTTTTCCTATCTACAGGTCTTCAGCTGTTCCTATGGGCCTGTGTCTTGAGTTTACCAGGCAGGGTACTTGCAGCAGAAAAGTTGGTCCTACCTGTGGTTCCAAGGCTCAAGTTTTCTTGTGGGGTGTTGCTTATGAGCTCTCCACAGCGGCAGCAACCAGGAAGATCTGTGTCACCCTTTCCGGGAGCTTCCGTGCACCAAGGTTCCTGATGGCGTTTGATGTTTTCCTCTGGCATCAGAGATGTGTGCAGAGTGCAGTCTCTTCTGGTTTCC
The DNA here is from genome assembly GCF_021556685.1 of Rattus norvegicus. Taxonomy (NCBI): domain Eukaryota; kingdom Metazoa; phylum Chordata; class Mammalia; order Rodentia; family Muridae; genus Rattus; species Rattus norvegicus. Next base: position 4,396,737 of record NC_141538.1, on the reverse strand, counting down.
CAGGCATGTCTGCCTCTCTGAAGGTTTAGCTCTCCCTCCCACGGGATTTGGGTGCAGAGAACTGTTGATCTGGTTCTGGCGGTGTCTCAGATGCAGCGGACCTGCTTCTCCTGGGCCCTCCTCTATGGGAACCTAGAGGCCGTATACACTTTCCTCTTGGGTCAGGGATGTGAGCAGGGGTGGGCAGTGTTGGTGGTCTCTTCCGCTCTGCAGCCTCAGAAGTGCCCACCTCTTCCCGCTCATTTCTTAAATTTGAATTTTTTATTGGATTTTTTTACATTTCACCTAATTCTGAAATCATGGGTTCAAATGGTTATTTGTTCCTTGGGCCATGCCCTAACACAGGCTGGATGTTGAATTGCCAATACTTCAATCTGAACATTCGATGAGAATAATGGCTATGCAAATGATGACCAACTCAATAAGTGATGCCATGGAGAGATACAAGGAGCTCATACAAGTGAACAGTTCCTTCCGGTGAGTCACTGACAGAGATGAGAACCCAGCACTAGGCAGGGAATGCTTCTGTCCTGTATGACTTTGAACAAAAGTCAGGGCTCTGGTTCTGTAGTGTCTGACTCTTAACAAGAAGCCTCCCTCCTGGCAAGTGTCTTAGATTTGTAGCTCTTGGACTCAATTATGCTACATGTGAAGAGTGTAGAAGACCCTCCATTTGTTATTTTCCCCATTGAGGATCCTCTAGATAGAAAGTTTTGTACCATGATGAGAATATCAATCAATTCTGAACCTCTAAGTCTCTGACAGGAGATTTAAAGATCTGTGATCCATGAGAAACACATGGAAAGATTGTATAGCTATTGGGTCTTCAACTATTCCTCAGAGGGGATTTCCCCACTACGTGAAGATGGTTTTAGCCTACCATGCACAAATAAGCACCCATATGGACCATTTCTGCTTCCTGGATTTATATAAACCATCGTAGTGTCAGGATTTTCAGAAGTACTTTGATTCATGTGGAATGTGGATTCTGGATTTGACCTCCTCTAATTGGTGCTAACTTGTATACTGTGGCTCTATTATGGGGATGTCTGGGGATGAGGACGCTTGAAGGGATGATTGTACTTGCAAGATTGACAGGTAAAAACAAGCTGGCAGGGATTTACCATTTTTTTGTTTGTGGTTCAGCATCAGGCACTCCCAGCTCCTGTGTGAACAAACTCAATTGAAGAACAATATAAAGATTTTGCTGAATGAGAACAGAGATCTGCTGGTGGAGCAGACTGAACTGACAGCATCCTATGTGGAGGCAAAGAGGTTCTGTGAAGAGGGTGGAATGAACATCTGTGTCCCCAGTGCCAAGCAACAGTAGGTAGGATTAGGCCTCAGGGTCAGGTTGTCCTCATGTCTTAGCATAAACATAGACAAATCAATGTAACTGTCTATTGACAGATCCATGTTCTGACCTGGGTCTCATCCAAGTGTTCATTTATGTGATCATTTACAAGGATTTCTGTGGAGATAGCCCATTTTCAAGAAACTGCATGTTTGGAAACAAATGCTCCTGCTCTTCGAGAATCTGCAGTTTATTAAGGGAGATATGTTGATCACACATCACAGTGCTACATGCCATTATGTGTGGAGGATGCTATGTGAGAGCCCCTCTTGAGACTAGAACAGGGCTTTGATGGATGAAGCAAAAGCCTGGAGCTCATTTTCTTTACAGGTGTCCTGTGAGACTCCAGGAAGTAAGTAGTTTTCAAGGAGGAGAGCCTGGTGTAAATGCCAAAGAAATGGTTCTCATTGTCATTTTTGGTGGTTTTTGTTCTTCCTCCCCCCTTTTCCCTGTATATGAAGATGGTGCCTTCATGCTTCATAGATCTTGGATAAGTGACAGAGCCTGAGTAGCAGGATGTCAGTCCTGTCTCATTTGAGGGCTCCTGGAGAGTTCATATCTGGGCCTCACAATCTGAAGCTGGTTAGAAGAGCAGGGATGTGGAAAAGGTTTCTCAAAGGCTGAGGGTTTGCATGACAGGCTTGAGACTTCAAGAACAAAGTTATTCATATATACCCCCAATTCTCACTAAGAAAGGTGCATTACTGTGTGGACCTGCATCTTAGCGGGTATGCGGGGAGGCCAGTTAATGACATCTGATTTTGTCTAGTCATTCTTTAACTTAGTCCTTTGAGCCTAGGTCTCTCAACAAATCTGAAGCTTCCTGTTTTGTGCTGGACAGAAGTCTTTGCATCATTTGTCCAGTTCCAGGTGGAGCCCCCTCTCTTATTTGTCTCAACCCATTCTTTTTTTTTTAATTAACTTGAGTATTTCTTATTTACATTTCGAGTATTATTCCCTTACCCGGTTTCCGGGCTAACATCCCCCTAATCCCTCCCCCTCCCCTTCCTTATGGGTGTTCGCATCCCCATCCTTCCCCCATTGCCGCCCTCCCCCCAACAATCACATTCATTGGGGGTTCAGTCTTAGTAGGACTAAGGGCTTCCCCTTCCACTGGTGCTCTTACTAGAATACTCATTGCTACCTATGAGGTCAGAGTCCAGGGTCAGTCCATGTATAGTCTTTAGGTAGTGGCTTAGTCCCTGGAAGCTCTGGTTGCTTGGGATTGTTGTTCTTAAGGGGTCTTGAGCTCCTTCAAGCTCCTCCAGTTCTTTCTCTGATTCCTTCAACGGGGGTCCCGTTCTCAGTGCAGTGGTTTGCTGCTGGAATTCACCTCTGTATTTGCTGTATTCTGGCTGTGTCTCTCAGGAGCGATCTACATCTGGCTCCTGTCGGCCTGCACTTCTTTGCGTCATCCATCTTGTCTAATTGGATGCCTGTATATGTATGGGCCACATGTGGGGCAGGCTCTGAATGGTTGTTCCTTCTCTGTCTGATTTAATCTTTGCCTCTCTGTTCCCTGCCAAGGGTATTCTTCTTCCCCTATTACAGAAGGAGTGAAGCATTCACATTTTGATCATCTGTCTTGAATTTCATTTGTTCTAGGGATCTAAAGTAATTCAATCATTTGGGCTAATAGCCACTTATCAATGAGTGCATACAATGTGTGTTTTTCTGTGGTTGGATTACCTCACTCAGGATGATATTTTCCAGTTCCAACCATTTGCCTATTATTTTCATAAAGTCATTGTTTTTGATAGCTGAGTAATATTCCATTGTGTAGATGTACCACATTTTCTGTATCCATTCCTCTGTTGAACGACATCTGGGTTCTTTCCAGGTTCTGGCTATTATAAATAAGGCTGCGATGAACATAGTGGAGCACGTGTCTTTTTTATATGTTGGGGGATCTTTTGGGTATATCCCCAAGAGAGGTATAGCTGGATCCTCAAGCAGTTCAATGTCCAATTTTCTGAGGAACCTACAGACTGATTTCTAGAATGGTTGTACCAGTCTGCAATCCCACCAACAATGGAGGAGTGTTCCTCTTTCTCCACATCCTCGCCAGCATTTGCTGTCACCTAAGTTTTTGATCTTACCCATTCTGACTGGTGTGAGGTGAAATCTCAGGGTTGTTTTGATTTGCATTTCCCTTATGACTAAAGATGTTGAACATTTCTTTAGGTGTATCTCAGCCATTCGATATTCCTCAGCTGTGAATTCTTTGTTTAGCTCTGAACCCCATTTTTTAAAAGGGTTATTTGTCTCCCTGCGGTCTGACTTCTTGAGTTCTTTGTATATTTTGGATATAAGGCCTCTATCTCTTGTAGGATTGGTAAAGATCTTTTCCAATCTGTTGGTTGCCGTATTGTCCTAACCACACTGTCCTTTGCCTTACAGAAGCTTTGCAGTTTTATCAGATCCCTTTTGTCGATTCTTGATCTTAGAGCATAAGCCATTGGTGTTTTGTTCAGGAAATTTTTTCCAGTGCCCATGTGTTCCAGATGCTTCCCTAGTTTTTCTTCTATTAGTTTGAGTGTATCTGGTTTGATGTGGAGGTCCTTGATCCGCTTGGACTTAAGCGTTGTACAGGGTAATAAGCATGGATCGATCTGCATTCTTCTACATGTTGACCTCAAGTTGAACCAGCACCATTTGCTGAACATGCCATCTTTTTTCCATTGGATGGTTTTGGCTCCTTTGTCAAAAATCAAGTGCCCATAGGTGTGTGGGTTCATTTCTGTGTCTTCAGTTCTGTTCCATTGGTCTATCTGTCTGTCTCTGTACCAATACCATGCAGTTTTTATCACTATTGCTCTGTAGTACTGTTTGAGTTCAGGGATAGTGATTCCCTCAGAAGTCCTTTTATTGTTGAGGATAGTTTTAGCTATCCTGGATTTTTTGTTATTCCAGATGAATTTGCAAATTGTTCTGTCTAACTCTTTGAAGAATTGGATTGGTATTTTGATGGGGATTGCATTGAATCTGTAGATCACTTTTGGTAGAATGGCCATTTTTACTATATTAATCCTGCCAATCCATGAGCATGGGAGATCTTTCCATCTTCTGATTTCTTCTTCAATTTCTTTCTTCATAGTTTGAAGTTCTTATTGTACAGATCTTTTACTTGCTTGGTTAAAGTCACACCGAGTTACTTTATATGATTTGGGTCTACTATTAAGGGTGTCGTTTCCCTAATTTCTTTCTCGGCTTGTTTCTCTTCTGTGTAGATGAAGGCTACTGATTTATTTGATTTAATTTTATACCCAGCCACTTGGCTGAAGTTGTTTATCAGCTTTAGTAATTCTCTGGTGGAACTTTTGGCATCACTTAAATATACTATCATATCATCTGCAAATAGTGATATTTTAACTTCTTCTTTTCTGATCTGTATCCCCTTGACCACCTTTTGTTGTCTGATTGCTCTGGCTAGAACTTCAAGAAGTATATTGAATAAGTAGGGAGATAGTGGGCAGCCTTCTCTAGTCCCTGATTTTAGTGTGATTGCTTCAAGTTTCTCTCCATTTAGTTTAATGTTAGCAACTGGTTTGCTCTATATGGCTTTTACTATGTTTAGGTATGGGCCTTGAATTCCTATTCTTTCCAGGACTTTTATCATGAAGGGGTGTTGAATATTGTCAAAGGCTTTCTCAGCATCTAATGAAATGATCATGTGGTTTTGTTCTTTCAGTTTGTTTATGTAATGGATCACGTTGATGGTTTTCCTTATATTAAAGCATCCCTGCATGCCTGGGATGAAGCCTACTTGATCACGGTGGATGATTGTTTTGATGTGCTCTTGGATTCAGTTTGCCAAAATTTTATTGAGTATTTTTGCGTCGATATTCATAAGGGAAATTGGTCTGAAGTTCTCTTTCGTTGTTAGGTCTTTGTGTGGTTTATGTATAAGAGTAATTGTGGCTTCATAGAAGGAATTCGGTAGTGCTCCATCTGTTTCAATTTTGTGGAATAGTTTGGATAATATTGGTACGAGGTCTTCTATGAGGTTCTGATAGAATTCTGCACTAAACCCGTCTGTACCTGGGCTCTTTTTAGTTGGGAGACATTTAATGACTGCTTCTATTTCCTTATGAGTTATGGGGTTGGTTAACTGGTTTATCTGTTCCTGATTTAACTTAGGTACCTGGTATCTGTCTAGGAAATTGTCCATTTCCTGCAGATTTTCAAGTTTTGTTGAATATAGGCTTTTATAGTAAGATCTGATGATTTTTTGAATTTCCTCTGAATCTGTAGTTATGTCTCCCATTTCATTTCTGATTTTCTTAATTTGGACACACTCTCTGTGTCCTCTCGTTAGTCTGGCTAAGGATTTATCTATCATGTTGATTTTCTCAAAGAACCAACTTTTGGTTCTGTTGATTCTTTCTATGGTCCTTTTAGTTTCTACTTGGTTGATTTCAGCTCTGAGCTTGATTATTTCCTGTCTTCTACTCCTCCTGGGTGTATTTGCTTCTTTTTGTTCTAGAGCTTTTAGGTGTGCTGTCAAGCTGCTGATATATGCTCTTTCCTGTTTCTTTCTGCAGGCACTCAGCGCTATGAGTTTTCCTCTTAGCACAGCTTCCATTGTGTCCCATAAGTTTGGGTATGTTTTACCTTCATTTTCATTAAATTCTAAAAAGTCTTTTATTTCTTTCTTTATTTCTTCCTTGACCAGGTTATCATTGAGTAGAACATTGTTCAATTTCCACGTATATGTGGGCATTCTTCCCTTATTGTTATTGAAGACCAGTTTTAGGCCGTGGTGATCTGATAGCACGCATGGGATTATTTCTATCTTTCTGTACCTGTTGAGGCCCGTTTTTTGACCAATTATATGGTCAATTTTGGAGAAAGTACCATGAGGTGCTGAGAAGAAGGTATATCCTTTTGCTTTAGGATAAAATGTTCTATAAATATCTGTTAAGTCCATTTGGCTCATGACTTCTCTTAGTCTGTCTATGTCTCTGTTTAATTTCTGTTTCCATGATCTGTCCATTGATGAGAGTGGGTTTTTGAAATCTCCTACTATTATTGTGTGAGGTGCAATGTGTGTTTTGAGCTTTAGTAAGGTTTCTTTTACGTATGTAGGTGCCCTTGTATTTGGGGCATAGATATTTAGGATTGAGAGTTCATCTTGGTGGAATTTTCCTTTGATGAATATGAAGTGTCCTTCCTTATCTTTTTTGATGACTTTCAGTTGAAAATCGATTTTATTTGATATTAGAATGGCTACTCCAGCTTGCTTCTTCAGACCATTTGCTTGGAAAGTTGTTTTCCAGCCTTTCATTCTGAGGTACTGTCTGTCTTTGTCTCTGAGGTGTGTTTCCTGTAGGTAGCAGAATGCAGGGTCCTCGTTGCGTATCCAGTTTGTTAATCTATGTCTTTTTATTGGGGAGTTGAGACCATTGATGTTGAGAGATATTAAGGAATAGTGATTATCGCTTCCTGTTATATTCATATTTGGATGTGAGGTTATGTTTGTGTGCTATTCTTCTCTTTGTTTTGTTGCCAAGACGATTAGTTTCTTGGTTCTTCTAGGGTATAGCTTGCCTCCTTATGTTGGGCTTTACCATTTATTATCCTTTGTAGTGCTGGATTTGTAGAAAGATATTGTGCAAATTTGGTTTTGTCATGGAATATCTTGGTTTTTCCATCTATGTTAATTGAGAGTTTTGCAGGATACAGTAACCTGGGCTGGCATTTGTGTTCTCTTAGGGTCTGTATGACATCTGTCCAGGATCTTCTGGCCTTCATAGTTTCTGGCGAAAATTCTGGGGTGATTCTGATAGGTCTGCCTTTGTATGTTACTTGACTTTTTCCCTTACTGCTTTTAATATTCTTTCTTTATTTTGTGCGTTTGGTGTTTTGACTATTATGTGACGGGAGGAGTTTCTTTTCTGTTCCAGTCTATTTGGAGTTCTGTAGGCTTCTTGTATGCTTATGGGTATCTCTTTCTTTAGGTTAGGGAAGTTTTCTTCTATGATTTTGTTGAAGATATTTACTGGTCTTTTGAGCTGGGAGTTCAATAGGATACCTATTATCCTTAGGTTTGAACTTCTCATTGAGTCCTGCATTTCCCCTATGTCTCAACCCATTCTTAAACCATTCAGCTATCTTAAAAGTAAGAATTAGCTTCCTTCACTTTACCTGAATAGAGGTACCCCCTGGAAATTTCTGGTTTGTCTTATTGGCTTCACCATGATCATGCATGGAATCCTGCAGTGCATCCCTCTGCTGACATTATTTTCCTGACTATATCTTGGGCATGGCATTCTTTCAGGATAGATCCCCTCTCAGTGTTGTACACAGTGCTGCATTTCAGAAAAGTCAGTGTATGTTATTTCTTTAGCCTTTTTCTGACTGCCACTGAGGTTGTTTTAATATCACATGAACCCTAATGCGATGAAAAGTTCCTGGTAACTGACCATGAGTCACTGTCTTCTTCTGATGCTTCCAAAGTCTTCTATGAAGGAAACAGCATAGTTTTAGTGAGGGGCCTATGCTGAGTCAACATAGAGCTTGATGGAGTATTTTTCTAGAAATCCCTCTCTTGGGAATTTGATGTTTTGTTTTTTAGGCTATCTGTGTAGAACATGTATCTTACTTGTAGTACCAGCAAGTAACTGCATAGAAAGGTTTCCTGAAGTGGAAATGAGTACAGGCCAGGGCAGCACAGCCTGCTTGAGTCTAAAAGACTTGTACACAACACATCTCCCACTAATTCCTCAGTCAACAGGAAATGTGCTGCATAAAAACAAAGTTTTATCTGCGCGCACGCGCGTGTGTGTGTATGTGTGTGTGTGTGTGTGTGTGTGTATGTATGTGTCTGTGTGTGTGTTTGTGTGTCGTGCGTTTTTGTTTGTTCAGTAGTGAACCTATGTTTCCCTCTATTTCCAAGTTTCATGAGAAAAATACTCTAAGTGTTCACTTTACATCCTACAAACATGAAATACAGCTACCCAATCATTTGGCATCTCCATCTAGCTCTGTACAGCAAAAGGATGCTTAAGTTAGTAATTTATTCCGTTTTCAAAAAATTGTAACATCTTGTGAAATCTGGGGGAGGAGTGGGAAATATGTTCAAGTGAGTCATGTTTCACTGTGGTAACAAATGGTACCGTCCTAGAGCTTACAGGTCCCTTTTCATTATGGTATAGAAGCAGGACAATAAAGACCTTTAGAAAGCTACCCCCCAAAAAAGGCACAAAAATACTTGTAAAGTTAGATTTTCAAGTAATTAGGGGCAAACCTACTGATCTGCATTGAAATCCTTTGGAGCACATCAAAGGAATGGAGTACAGGGAGGTAAGGGCAAGGCTTCTCTATAAAATCCATGAGTTTATATTCCTTCTCTCTTCTTCGTTAATTGTGATAGGTCACTGGAAGGTTTTGTCACTCACTGTGTCTTCTCCAAGGTTGTTTTCCACATTGCCTGTTACCGTTTCTTTCTAGCTAACTTGACACAGTACAACTTCCTCTGAGAGTTTGGCTTGAATTTTATTCATTGAGAATTTGAGTTGCTTGGAGTTGTATCATCATCCACCAAGTCCCATAGCTATGCTGTGGTGCAAGAACAGGGCAGTTTCAGGAGCCGCTTTAGGTACACAAATAATCTAAAGCACTCCCCTATGTTATCTGTGTAGCATTCTGCAAGTGCTGTTAATCAAAATCATTTTCTCTGAGTAAAGTTCAGCCTCAATGGGGTTAGGAGAAATGAGCACCTTCAGATGGGTCTGGGAGTGTAAGAACATGTAGGCCTATGTGAAGTCATGTTCATAAAGTGGAACAGATGTTTTAATTGACACAGAGATTCCACAACAAGGAGTAGGTGTTGCCATTGCAACTAGGGCACATCAGGGTTGTAGTGGTCCCCAGAGTAGCCCTGAAGGAGAAACCATCCAAATTTCCATCAGCCAAGGAGGGAAAATGTACCATAGGTTGGAGCTCTTCAATGGACTATGACTCAGTGTGAGATATTCCAGTTAAGCATTTACTTACTTAATCCAAATATCTGTGACATAATCACATTATAGGGAGAAAAATTGTTCATTTGGATTCTGGGTATGGAGACTTCCTTTGATCCTGGGGGCATAGCTTTGGGCATGAATTCAGTCAGACTGTGGTAAAGAGAGCTCCTTAAAAGAAGCTGCACACTTTGGGGAAAGTCTGAAACAGTGAACAAGAAAAAGAGTCTAGTCCACCACCAATATATGATCCTTTGCTGGGAAACAAGCCTGCTCTACACAGCCTTGAGAACTTGATAAGTCAGACTGGGCAATAAGCAAGAACCCGGATTCTATGTCATTTTATGAGAGTTCAGTACATCACTGACTGAGCTGTGTATAGGCTATGGCCACTATGTACATATCTCACTCAGCATTTGTTTTTATGACTGCAGAGTATCCTGGGGAATCATTATATTAAGGATTAACTGCAAAAGTAAACACTTGACTGCAATGTACTATGCTTATATAGTGTGAACACAAATGTATTGTGTGTTTGCAAGTTTGTATTAGTGTGTCTGTGTGTCTGTGCATGTGTTTGTGTGTGCACACATGCATGCATGCTTCCATTGACAGTATACTCATCCGATAACCAGAATTAGAGGAAAGAATGCAGGACACTCTGAAGCAGAAAACTGATCACCCAGGAAAGTGACTTGGGAGAAACAATGCAGAAGCATTCTGACATCTTTGAGATCAGGTAGGAACACAGGCAGAAGCCAATTGGATTTCCTGTCCCTAATTAACTACCCTTTTTGGGTGGCTGACCACTGTCATGGTTTTCAGCCTCAGGAAGCTAAAGAACTACTCAGAGTATTATTCTGGTACAGTTTATGTGAATTTTGTCCATGAAACAATATGTATGATCCTCAGGATTTCTTTGTATTTTGTACTTCTTTCTTCCTGTGAATGCTCTGATAAGATCTGAGAATATTTTCTCTTCTGTTCTCTCACAAATTGCATTAAAATAACCATAGTCTTACAGGGGTGCTGTTATGTTTCTACATCACAATCACCTTTAATGTTCCATGTGTAGGCTGGAAAGACATGCATGGAGAACATTCTCAGTGATTACAGGATCTATGCAGTGCCCATGGATTTGATGTGAGATGGTTTTTCTGTGTGTTTGCAGATACAGCGGTTACAAATGGAACCTACGCAGGTTCCTTCACTAACAAAATAATCATAACCTTCACTTCAATTCTGGTCAGGTTCTTTCTAACGCATCCAAACTGTATTCTAGGTTGGTCATATCTCTCTTGAACTCAGGTTCAGACATAGTTACAATGTTATTATTCAATATAATATACCTGAACCTTTGAAAAATATGCTCATTTTTCTTTTAATACTAGTACAGTGTGTAGTTCACAGTCCAGTTTCTAGCAGTTTTTAAAAGCTGAGATATAAATCCAAGCCCAGGTACTCTATGACACTTGGAGATGCGGGGAATGACCTCAGCTGACAGGTCATGCTGGATTGTCCAACTCAATAGAGCTGGTGTTGGAGGGAGAGCTGAATCGACAATCCCTCAGTAAACCTTTTTTCCCTTGCTCTGCTAGGTCTGAAATTCTCCAGCAGAAACTCAAACATGGTACAGACCAGGACAAGTTCTCCCTTGGAGAGAAGTGCTACAGGAGGAGTACTAAGTGTGCACAGCAAATACACCACTATTGCATCTCATCCCTACTATCCATAGCAATAGTGGCCTGCATTTTCCTCCTTTAGTTTGATTTCTTTGGACTGAATAGACTGTACTTTCATCTCACCTCTCCCCAGAAAGAGTGCACATTTGGAGGGACTCTGAGAAGAGCGGATGCACATCAATTAAGAGATGGTGGGCATCTAGGAAGAGTCTACCCATCCAATTTTGTACTTGTCCTGATGGGTCATCCAGAAGAGTTTCAAGGAGATCAATCCAGAACATTGGAAAGACATTAAGACCAAGACTGTAATGTATTTTATACTCGGTATTGGATGGCCTTGTCCTTCATACCCCACTCCAACAGAAGAGACCTCCTTACATTTCGCTTGAAAAGATTATTACCATCAGTAACTGCTTGTCTACTATGTTCCAAGGTCAACCACAGGCTATAAGTCTGTTCTGCAAAACGAGCAACAAAAGAATGTTTAGCACAATTCCTCTGTTTAGATTTTGGTTTGAGTTTTGATTATTTTGGTTCTTTGGTGTTTCTTGTATTCATTTGAAAGTTTGTTATTTATTTGTTTTTGTTTTATTCTTGCAGTTGATTCACTATTTTGATAAGGATATAGACTGTATACATTGCCTATGTGCATCTGGTTACTATTGAGTAAATTGGATGTATTTTAAATAAAACAGTGATCTCAAACTCTTCACTCTTAAGAACCTTCTTTATTGAGGTGCATTCTCGTGGGAACTGGGCATCATAAACGCTTCCCAGTCAGACTGAGATGCAAAGGCAATTATTCTCTCTGTAGACTGTATTTCCAACTCTGTGAATACCAAGTTCATCATGCAAAGATTACCCACATTTTATCCATGTTGTCAAATATTTAGCTACCACTTAATTATGCTCCTCTGTGCACGAGAGTGTTGAATAAATCAATGGGATATACATCAGGTTTTCTATAATATTTCCCAGGAAATAAAAACATGGGATAAGGGAGATTAAAAGCAATCAGGAAGCCAGCACCCAAATTTTGTTTTGGAGAGACCTGGACAGCCAGAAATTTGGACAATCCTGACCACAGGACAGACCGCCACTTCTGCCCACCTCTGCCCACATCCCTGGCCCAAGAGGAAATTGCACAGTGCCTCTGGATACAGGAATATGGGAGCAGTCAGTGACAGGAACCTACTTGGTCCAGCCTGGACCCAGAACTGAACTGAGTCCCGAGAATATTTGAAGAAAACCAAAGGCATAATATTCTGTGTTTCCTGATTGTGTCTTTTTTTTTTTAAAGCTCTAAGTGAGATTTTGTTTTGTTTTGGTTTGGTTTTTTGTTGTTTTGTTTTTGGATACTTTTTCATTTCCATTTCAAAGGTTATTCCTCTTTTCCTGGAAATTAGACGCCCCCCCATACTATCGCACCCCCATTCTTCTATAACGTGTTACCTTTCCCATCGACGCACTTTCCTGACCCCTGACATTCCCCTTCACTGAGGGTCCAAGGTAGACAAGACCAATTTTTCTTCTATTTGTGCCCAATGAGACCATGCTCTACTACATATGCATTTGGATCATGGGTCAGTCCATGTATAGTCCTTGGGTAGTGGTTTAGTCCGTGGGAGGTCTGGTTGGTTGGCATTGTTGTTCTTATGGGGTTGCAAGTCCCTTTAGCTCTTTTAACCCTTTCTCTAATTCGTCCATCTTGGGTCCAGTTATCAGCTCAATGATTTTTTACTAGCATTCGCCTCTGTAATTGACATGATTTGTCTGTGCCTTCCAGTAGATCGCTACAGCAGGCTCCTGTCCTCATGCACTCCTTAGCTTCATCAATCTTATCTACTTTTTGTTATACACACACACACACACACACACAAACACACACACACACACACACACGCACACACACATATACACACATATATAGATAGATATAGATAAATAGAGATAGAGATAGAGATATATAGATATATAGAGCCTATATACATATGTGGGGCAGTCTCTGAATTGGCATTCATTCAGTCTCTGCTCCAAACTTTTGCCTCCATATCCCCACCTATGAATATTTTTGTTCTCCCTTTTAACAAGGAATGAAGCATCTGCATTTCAGTGGTCCTGCCTCTTGAGAGGTGAATGCTAGCAGCAAACATTGAACTGAGACTGGGCTTCCCATTGGAGGAAATAGTGAAAGTATTGGAAGAGCTGAAGGGGTTTCCAACCCCATAAGAACAACAATGCCAACCAACCAGAGCTCCCAGGGACTAAACCATTACCCAAGGATTATACATAGACTGATCCATGGCTCCAGCTGCATATGTAGCAAAGGATGGCCTTGTTGGGCACCAATGGAAGGAGAAGCACTTGGTTCTGCCAAGGCTGGATCCGCCAGTGTAGGTGTATATGGGGGGGGACAAATTGGATGGGGAACACCAATATAGAAGCAGGGAAGGGGGATGGCATAGAAGGCTTATGTCCAGGAAACAAGTAAAGGAAATAACACTTGAAATGTAAATAAAAAATTTCAGTAAATGAAAAAAATACTGAAAAAAATGAATTTGTGACCAATGGTGCTGGGTTAATTCCTCACAAGTTGATCAGATCTTGAAAAAGTTCACATTGATAGATTTCTAGGGGAGGAACTCCTAACATTCCCTGCTTCAGTAAAAATAGGGCTATGTATTCAGGCCCTTCTCATCTTATGAGACACAGGTTGTCCCTTTGCAGATCATGGGAGACAAACAAAAGAAAATGAAAGTTCATAGCCTATACAGCTGGGTGTGGTCATTGTTTGGCCTTGTCTACCTGGATGGTTAATCCCAAGATTTCCACTTTTCTGTATTTGAAATATGGAAATGAGCTGGAAAAATGAATCAGCAGTTAAGTACAGTGGCTGCTCTTCCAGAGGACCTGGGTTGGAGCCCTAGTACCCACGTGGCAGCTCTCAACACTCCTTAACTCTAGTGCCAGGGATCTCATGCCCTCTTCTGATCTTTCTAAGCACCAGGCACACACTAGTGCACAGATATACATGCAAGCAAAACACCTGTGGACATAAAAACAAACAAACAAATACAAGCGAATAAATAAATCTATGGAAACCACTATATCTCAACAGAGCATAGGTTTGCTACAAACAATAAATGAACATTTTTTGGGTGTCTACAAGAATTTATTCATACTTTCTTAAGTAAAAGATGAAAAGGAGGAGAAGGAAGGACAGGAGGAGGAGGAAGATGAGGAAGATGAGGAGGAGGAGGTGATGGTGGTTCGGGTGATCAGAGAAGTTATTCATAAACACTGAACAGGAACCAAGACTCCAAAACTTGGGTACTCCTCGTACCCTCAGCCACAGATCCCTGACAGACTCCCACCCTCCGGAGGTTCCTTTTCAACAAGACACCCAGATCAGCAGCAGAGGTACCTGGGGTCAACACTCAGATTGTGAACAATGGGATGGAAGGGAAAAGTTCAAAAATTGGAGCTGAGTAGGAGAAGGGATAAAGAAGAGAGATCCTAGGATCTAGAGGACAGAGTCGGGCCATAGGAGGGGAAAGTGAGCCAGTATGGGGGTGCCCCCCGACTGCTGTGGCCCATGCTCCCTGGACCCCAGAGAACCCCATGGTTTGTTCTTCAGTCCACTCCCCTATTCCTGAAGCCTCACAGGCCCAACTCCAAGTTCTCCAGCTCCTCCTCCAGAACCTTGTGCCATGTCAGCTTCTTCAGCTGTTCTCTGCTGAACTGCCCGGCCTGGAGGTGTTACTGAAGCTCCTCCACCTATCAGTTTCTTCCTTAGGTTCTTGATCTTCTTGGCTTTCTCTGTGGTGCCAACAGAGTCGGGTGCATGGAAGGTAGCTAGAGATGTGGCTTGGGGGCCATGGTGGGCACTGGGTGTCTGGGCTGAGTCTCTCAGAGACACCTTATCAAGAGTCCTGTTCTGGGTTCGGTCCCCAGCTCCGAAAAAAAGAAAAGAAAAAAAAAAAGAGTCCTGTTCATGGCCTCTACATCTTTCTCTTGCTGCTGCCTCCTCTTCTCCTTCTGCTTCAGGTTGTGTTTGGCTGTCTTGGAGAGGCCTGCTTCACCACTGTCAGGTCTGGATGGGGTGACCTGTGTGGTGTCATCAGGGTTCTGCCCTGGGGGAAGTTCTGGTTTACTCTTGAAAAACTTCACATACTTGTTTTCATAGACTGGGATTCTTGGAGCATGTATCCTTCTTTGACCCTCAGCTGCTTGTGCTATGTCCCATCGGGTCTCTGTGTTGAGGCAATGTAGTTGCCGCCGGTCTCGTCAGTTACATAGGGAGTCACCATCTTGAGAACCCAAACACAATAAATGAATTTCTAGGGGTAATAAATGGAATTGTCCTGCATTTAAGTTCTTGATAAATGGCAGCATTCATTCCCTTTTAAAATTGCTTTTTAAGTGATCTGGGTTGGATCTGGAATTGTGTTGGGTGCTTTTGAGTTTGAGAACTCAAGTAGACTATGCCTTTTTATGCATCATTGTTGCTGTCTAGTGGATGAGTTAGGTCCATTTTAAACCTAATGCAGGCATGAAAAAGTGAGTTCGGAGAGGATGTACTGAGAACAACTCCCTGAGCTCTGGGTTAAAATTTCTAGCTGCCTCCTAGATAACCCACTGGCTCTACATGGAAACCTTGCTCAGGTTACCTTCCTAATTTCCACCACCTTATGTCACTGGCATGACAGATGCCTGAAAAACACTGTTCTTCAGCCCAATCTGCTTCTTCCCAGGTGCCAGCTTGTTCTATGTCTAGAAGGCTCATTCATGTTCATCTCCTTTCAATAACCCTGTGTATCTTTCAGAACACAGTTGAGTTCTTCCCAGAATATGGGAATAACACCAGACAATGGAGACTTTAGAATCAGCAGAACATCTAAGAAGCCAGGATACTCAGATTGCACAGGATCCTGATAACCATTGGGGAAGACAGGGTGGAAAGACAGATGGCCACTTCTCTATTCTCTATTTGAGAGCGCACATGCACTTCATAATTCAGGAGAGACTCTACATGCATACCTGTAAATAGCTGAGCTGATTACTACTAATTGCTGGTTTGCTCTGAGTTAACTTCTAATCCAGGAATACTTCAAGAGGAATACAAGGTTTGGTGGCCTTTGCCTATTCAAACCCAGTTGCAGAAATACCAAGGAGGGAGAGCTACAGGAATATTAAATACAGAAGCCCCTAGCATGAATCTCAGGAACAAGGCAGCCGCCTGACCAGAGGAGAAAGCCTGAGCTTTGAAATGAAGGACTTTGCTCCCACCCACTCCTTGCTGGAGATGAGATGGAAGGTAAGACATTAATCTCAGATCTCTAGCTCCCAGAGCATAGCACAGCTTCAAGATTCAGTTCTTTGTTAGCTATTGTTTTCTTTCATGCTGCTTTTAGGATTATTTCTTTTAGTTTTCTTTCCTTTTCTTTTCTCCTTTCCTTCCTTCCTTCCTTTCTCCCTTCCTTCCTTCCTTCCTTCCTTCCTTTCTTTTTTAATACAGGGTTTCACTGTGTAGCTCTGGTTCTCTGGGAACTCGATCTGTTGACCAGTATGGCCTTGAACTCAAAAAGACTAGACTCACAGATTTCTAAAATCCTGTTGGAGACTGGATACCCAATTTCAGACCAGATAGTCTGTCTACAATCATGGGACTGAACACAGTGCTACAGGCACAAAGTAACCTCTAGAACCATAGAAAGAAAGACTTGAGGCCTGGCAGTAACCTTTGGCACCTCAGACTTCAGGATTTCATACCCACATGGATGTCAGATACCACTGGAAGCAAAATTGCAGTATTTCAAGGGAACCCTGAGCAAACTGGAACCAATCCTCAGGCCCTGAACTGACCTCTAAGGCCACTGGGCTGGAAATGTGGTTGAAAGGTACTTTCTGGTCCTGCAGGAATGGGGAGTTTGGATCCAGAACTGAGTCCCACATAAGCTGGAGGCTCAGTCACAGGCACACTCTAGACATCAGGCATTTCTGGAAAAAATAATTTTTCACCTGTCCATGTACTGATAAACTCTGAGGCCGACTTCATATTTTCCCTTGAGTATCCACCAGGAGTAGTACATGTGGATTATGATAGTGGTTCTGTTTTTTAGTTCCTTCAGTAACCTCCATATTATTCTCTACAGCCATTACATTCCTATCAGCAATATAAACCTATATATTTATTTCTGTATTAAAAACCAAAAACAGAAATAGTATTTGGATGTGTGAGTGACATTTATGTCAGGGAATATGTGTACCACAGGGCAGAGCTGAGGGTCAGAGAGAGTCTGTATGAATTGGTTCCTTCTCCCACATTTACATTGGTTCTAAGTATTGAACCTGGGTCATCAGACCAGGATCTAAGTTGCTTTACATACAGAATAATCATTTTCCCTGGGGTGACATGGAATTTCAGTGGAGTTTCTAATTGTATTTCCTTGGTTGCTAAAATCACATTTATTGGTTTTCTGTACATCTGTTTAGCAGTTGAGGGCTGGAAGTGTGGCTTAGTGGTAGAATATTTACCCAGCATCCAGTTCTGGGTGCAGGCCCAAGTAATACACACACACACACACACACACACACACACACACACACACACACACACACACATGTTCACGCATGAGACACAGAGTCACAAAGACACAGAGAGACAGAAACTGACAGTCTTATAGACAGACAGAAATTTCTATTCAGATCATTTGCTCATCTACTAATTATATTGCTTATTAGCTATCATTGTTTTATTTTAGTTTTGTTTTTAGATAAGATCTTACTGTAAAGCCCTAGATGGTCTAAAACAAGCTATGTAAAGAGGGTGGCCTCACCTCACAGAGTTTTACCTGTTTATGGTGACTTGAGTTAGGATTAGAATGTGCCACACTGTCCTTCTCTACTTTACTTCTTTATAGGATGTAGATTTATTCTAGGTTAGATGAATGATTGAGCAAAGATATCCTCTCAAGAATACTTTGGGGGCTTAAGTTACAGTCTTTGATCCATTTTGAGTTGATTTTCATAGAGCAGGAGGGATGGGGATCTAGTGTTACTCTTCAATGTGTAGCTACTCAATTTGCCTGACATCACCTGTTTAAGAATACCTTTTCTCCAACACACATTTATTAAGTAGGAATCAGATGGCTGTTACTACATGGCTTATTTCTCAGTCCTCTGTTCTATTCCATTGACACATAATGTATGTGTTTCTACAAAATCCTGTCTTTTGTTATCCCGACTCTGTCTAATTTTGAAATTAGGTAATGTGGTACAGGGAGCATTTGTGGTTTTGATCAGGATTCTTCTGGCTATTCAATAGAGTCTTAACAATAAAAGAAAGACATTCAATATAGATGTCTAGCCTGTATATCAGTGCTTCTCACCCTTCCTAAAGCTGTAGCCCTTTAATAGAGTCCTTGTGTTGTGGTGACCCCTAACTATGACATTACAAAGGGGCTGCAATCCACAAATTGCAAAATGCTGCTCTACACACATGCACACACATGAGCTCACTCTCCCGAAGGTATAAATGGACTCTCTCCATAATAAGTACATCACACACACACACACACACACACACACACACACACACACACACACACACAAAGTCTTAAAATATCTGATATAATTCAACAGGGCATCTGTCCCATCTTTTCCTTGTTGGAGAATTTGGACACTTTTTTTTGCTACAGCTTCAATATCATTTCTTCTTAAAGGCATATATTTGGAACAATTTAGTGTGCATCTCTGGCTATCCAAGAACTCACTATGTAGACTAGGCTGACCTATAACTCACAGAGATCTCTGGGCTTCTGCCTTCCAAATGCTGTGATTAAGGTATGTGTGTCACCAGGATCAATATCAATGTTTTTTACATTTCATTTAGGTGTTTTTTATATCCTGCAAAAGATTATGAGTCATGAAGTGGGTGCTGAGACTTGAACTTGGGTGCTGTGGATGAGCAGCTGGTCCTCTTAACCACTAAGCTATCGCTCCAGCCCCTTACATGATTTTTGGTCAAAGAATAAGATATGAATTATATATTTCTCTCTGAGTGGAAAGATGAAAATCTGAATTATTCAAGACTTATAATATAGATGCATACCTTCAGCTCCTCCCATAAAATTAATTCAGATGGGCTTGTCAATCACATGGACAGAAAACAAACTTCAAAAACTATAACCTTGAAACATAAGTCATCTAAAGACCTTAAAAGGATACAAGAGATAACTATCCCTTCAATGATCAAGGGAGCCCCTCCCTTGATGCAGCTGCTTACAGATTGTCCTGGTTAGATTTATTTTTTCTTTTTGTTCACCTTGGCAAAAACCAGGATCAACAGGAAAGAAGGAACTTCTCTTGAAAAATTCTCCCCTTAAACGGGCCTATACAGAAGTCTGTGGAGGAATTTTCTTGATTAAGGACTAATGCAGGAGAGCCCAACCTACTGTGGGTGAGGCCACCTAGATAGGGGTTATTGTGTAGTATAAGGAAGCAAGCCATGAGCAAGAAGCCAATAAGCTTTCTTTTTCTCCCCAGCCTCTGTTTCTGTTCCTGCCTCCAGGTTCCTGCCTTGAGTTACTGCTCTGTCCGTCTTCCATGAATGATGAAGGACAAGCTTTAAAATGAAATAAACCTCTCCCTTCCACCTCGCTTTGGTCCTTGTGTTTATCATAGCAACAGAAATCCTGACAAAAATTCACCTTCACTAAGTCTGACATCTTCGCAAGTTCTAACTAAAAAACTGTAATTTTTATCATCCTGACCCCTCTACATCACCCCTTATAACTACTGAAAACATTCCTAATCTGTTGGCCATAATATTGGGAGCATTCCTACTCTCTCTGAAGACACCCCCACCCACACAAACCAATGCATCTGATTTTGCAAGCTTCCATATTGAACCTGCCTGCTTTCTTGGTCTATAACTTGGAAGACATGTCCCCCTCCCCCAGTCACCACCCACCACCTACCACTACCTTCCATTACCCACCCATCCCCTTGTCTTCCATGCCCCCGAATATTATTCTGCAGGTCTCCATGTTGAGCCTGCTTGCTTTCTTTATATCTAACCCTGAAAGCATGGGTTTCTTTCTTCTTTTGCCCATTTCTCTCCTGCCAGTTGAGGAAGTTCTATGGTACCTGCCTTGTTGATACTGTCCTCTCAAACCCCATAAAATGGGCCTTCAGCTTCCTCTTGAGTTTGTTAAGTTCTTTTATCTATGAGATGAGGAGCTCTCAGAAAGGCAGCCTGAATTTCCCAGTAATGATCATAAAGAAATGAAGACACAATGGAGCAGCAAATGTGTTGTTGTTGTTGCTGCTGCTGCTGCTGTTTTGTTTGTTTTGTTTTGTTGACATGGTTGTGATAAAGAGTGGACAGGCATGAGGTCAGCTTAGATCAGATGATAAAGGAATAAGTGGGATCCAATTGCGGAATTTAAGAAGGCTTGCATCAAATTTAGTAAGTAGTTTTCTCCTCTGTGTCCCTGTGTTTGCCAGGATGAGGTTGGTCCTTTTCCCCAGGTATACTAAAGGAACTAACTTCTCAATGATAGCTGCTTCTCAAATGCCAGCACACCTCAGCAGTGAGGGGACAGAGACAAAACTCCATGCTGCTGACCTTGGTAACTTGATGAGTTCCCTGGGAACTTTAGGAACCTTGACTAAGGACAAACCAGGATTCACAGCTTCAATAATAAAAATAATTTTGGGTTTAAACAGTTTATAAAGAAGGGTTGGAGACTTTTATTAAACATATTTCATTATGGGCTTAATCATAAGACTTAACAGAAAGAGACACTCTCAGAAGAAAGTACACAGGAGAGTACAAATGTGGGTTTCTAAAAGAGAGCAAAATGTACCTAGGTGTGGGAATAGTCTCCCCAAGGGAGAGGAACAACTGATTGTGTGAGCATTAGCCATATGGTCAAGTTTGGTGGTTCGTGGGTGTTTCCTTCTCCAGAGAAGAAGCTATTTCTGCAGAGAATAATTGACTGAGTAAAACTGCAGCCATGTGGAGACTTTGGGATGCTGCCAACCAGGAAGCTAATTCCCTTACCCTAAGCTTGCTTTAGCGTCTTGAATTCTGAGCCATTCCTTGCCCACTTCTATTACTGAAACTATAACAGTCTCATTCACAACAAAAGTCTCTGCAGAGGGTCAGTCCTCCCACTTACAGAGGAAGGGAGACTTGGCTAGCTAGTTCTGTGTCAACTTAATACAAGCTAGTATTATCTGAAAGGAGGGAAACTCATTTGAGAAAATGCCTCCATAACATCTGACTGTAAGTTATTTTGTCAATGACTGATATGGGAGGACCCAGCCCATTGTGGGTGGGGCCATCCCGGAGCTGGTGGGCCTGGGAGCCAAAAGGAAGCACGCTGAGCAAGTCATGAAGAGTAAGTCAGTAAGCAGCACCCCTCCATGGCCTCTGCAGCAGCTCCTTCTTCCAGGTTCCTGCCCTGTTGAGTTCCTGTCCTGGCTTCCTTCATTGATGCACTATGAGGTGAAATCCCTTTCCTCCGCAGATTGCTCTCCTTGTGGTTTCAGCAAGGCAGTGGTAACCCTGACTAAAACGGTTTAGGTCAGTACAGCCTTTGTTGTTACCTCCGACTTTGGGTGCTTCCAGAATCCATGTTCTTAACCATACAGAATACTGGGATAAAATTAACCACTGTGTATAAAACTTTCCACTCAAAGATATGGAATATGGGAAGAGGCAGACAGCACAAAATGGCTAAACCCAGGAACTAGCAGACGTGCACTGTCTACAGGAAACCTCAGTCTTGATTCCCCTGGTAAACAGAAAGAAGTCTGAAGCCAGGAGGAATCAGAAATGGCCTAGGAAACTATTTCAGGAGCATTGTAAACTGACAGGATTCTTGTGTGTAGGTTCAGCTGCCCTTCCTTCACATTCCTTTCAATTTTCCTGAACCCACACCACTCTGCCCTGGAAGGATTTCCGTGCCAATCATTCTGTCTGAGACTGCATGGACTCATTGGGCTGCTTCCAAGGGCAACACAGGAAGAATATACAATTTATCACACACTGCTTTGTTCCTCTCTAAGAAAAAAGAAAGAACAGAACAGTGTGATATAGGTTAAAGGAAAGATCTTAAGAGGTAATAACTGGTTTTCTGTGAAGTTTTTTCCTTAAACCGCCTTTTACAGAACAGCAGGGCTCCCCCACACTTCCCAGGGGCTCCTTAGAACATTTCTTTCTTTTCATTCTTCAGTTGGAGTTGAGGGAGGGTTGGGAAGGCTCTCTTCATTGTCCCTTCAGGGAGCCCAGCAGGAGGCTCTGCTCTCCAGAGTCACCAGAAATGGCATGCATCAGCAACACTGAGCCAGGAGATGGAGACAGGAATTCAGTGTGCTAGCTATCTGGTGGCCCTAGAGTAAGTCTCCAGTCAAAAAAGCCTTATGAGTAGGGCTCTGCAACAGGACAAGCTTGGGAGCCACTTGGTAAAACAGATGAGCCTACTGGAGGAAGGAACCATGTCACCAGTGGTTCATGGATCCCTTTCCGCCACAATGGAAAGACACTGGGGAGAAACATAACTTTCTTGTATGAAAAGGCATTTTTTTTAAAGGTTAGGCAAAAGAAAAAAATTAGACCAGCCCCACATAATGGAAATAAAATACAAATCACATTTTTGATTTTAAATTTTCTAATAGTCCTATATTTTAAAAATAATAGGTCAAAAGAAATGAGTGAAATTTGAGTCATATATCATGGTTCTAGTCAATGCATTATCATTTAACATATAATCAGTATAAAGACATTTACTAATGATGTCATTAACACTGATGTATTTCATATTAAGCTCTGTATTCTGATGTGCATTTTACACATACAGCTATTGGCACAAAACAAAGCACTTGCTTCCAAGAGGCTAAGAGTCAAATAACTGTGACGAGAAATGTGGATTCAATTTGCTGGATATATGATGAGAGAGAGAGAGAGAGAGAGAGAGAGAGAGAGAGAGAGAGACCAGCCAGAGGCATTTAGAAGAGTCCAGAGCAGAAAAAGAAAGCTGTAAACTGAACATGGTCAACATTCTGGACAGGGCCAGACTCTCTGCAGGAGCATAGAGAACAGAGAAAACAGGGAGACTCGCAGGGTTGTAAGGAATTTGACTGGCTGGGGACAGGGAGCCTGTGAACTGAGGAGGCTGGGATGCTGGCTTGGACTCTGAAATGTGCACTAGTACCTGATTACCTGTAACATTGAAGAAGCCTGGAGCTCTCACATGGTAATGGGAACCACAGGTACCCATGTGTCCCTTCTGCTGGGTAAGGGGAACAGAAGCTAGTTTCACATGTTCCAGAGGAATGCTGACTCTTACCTGACTGCCACAGGCTGAGCTCATTGGACTGCCTCTTGGGATTCGGGGAACTGGAGTTTCTTTTGGACCTGACATTAGAGGAGTAGTCCCATGATCTTTTATAATAATAAAACAAAAAATAGTCCTGAATTAATTTACTAAGTGAATTAATAAGGAAATTAGGTTAAATTAGCTAATACCACTGAAGGGAAATCTCTGGTACAGGTTTCAGATGCTGTCAGATAACCTTTGCACCTTTAGGGTTGTTGTGATCTAAGTTAGAACATCTCAAACATTTTACATAATAGTCACAAGTATGAGGGCCCATGGCTCGCCAAAGAATGATACTCGGATTCAAATAGTATGAAAAGACATTGAGTGTTTTATTCTGCAGAAGTCCAGCATGCTGAATTCCCTCATTAGCAAGTCAGAGAGACAACCAATGAGCTTGCAGGCCTGTTTTAAGGTACATTAGGGAATTCTGGGGTAAGTGACTATACTGGCTGGTTTGTGTGTCAACTTGACACAAGCTGAAATTATCACAGAGAAAGAAGACTCAGTTGAGGAAATGTCACCATGAGACCGATCTGCAAGGCAGTGATCTCAACTAGTGATCAAGAGGGGAAGATCCAGCCCATTGTGGGTGGTGCTGTCCCTGGGCTGGAGTTCTTGGGTTCTATAAGAGAGCAAGTTGAGCAAGCCAGGAGAAGCAAGGAATTCACCATGGAAATTATATTCTGTTTGTGAAAATTTTGATATATCTTTAAATATACACTTATTCCAAGTGTGTCCTATTGGGAACTAACTGAATTTGCAAAGAAACGAAGATTTTATTCATGAAAACTTTGCTTTATCATGAAAACTACACTTATTTCAAGTGTGTGCTATTGGGAACTATCTGAATTGGCCATGGAACTTAGAGATTTCGTTCGTGAAAATTTTGCTATATCTTGAAAAGTACACTTATTACAAGTGGGACCAATTGGGAACTAATGGAAATCTCCAAGATAGTGAGACTCCATTTGTCAAAATTTTGCTATATATTGAAAAGTACACTTATTACAAGCACATATTGTTGGGAACTAAGTGAATTTACCATTATACAGAGATTCTGTTTGTGAAAATTTTGCTGAATCTTGAAAATTACACTTACTACAAACGTGTCCTTTGGGAACTAGCTGAATTCGCCAAGATACTGAGACTCTGTTCATGAAAATTTTGCTATATTTTGAAATGTACATTATAACAATCGAGGCCTATCGGGAACAAACTGAATTCGCCATGGCACTTAGATTCCGTTCATCAAAATTTTGCTATATCTTGAAAAGTACAATTATTACAAGTGTGCCCTTATGGGAACTAACTGAATTTGTCAAGAAACTGAAATTTCAGTCGTTAAAATATTGGTATATCTTGAAAAGTACACCTATTACAAGGGCATCCTATAAGGAACTAATGGAACTCGCCAAGATACTGAGTTTCCATTCGTGAAAATTTTGCTATATCTTGAAAAGCACACTTATTACAAGTGGGTCTTATTGGGAACTAACTGAATTCGCAAGAATACTGAGAGTCCGTTCGTGAAAATTTTGTTATATTTTGAAAAGTACATTATTACAAGCGCGTACAATCGGGAACTAACTGAATTTGAAATGGAACTTAGATTCTGTTCGTGAAAATTGTGCTATAGCTTGAAAAGTACAATTATTACAAGTGGGTCCTGCTGGGAACAAACTGAATTCACCATGGAACTTAGATTCTGTTCGTGAAAATGTTGCTATATCTTGAAAAATACACTTATTACAAACACATCCTTTTGGGAACTAACTGAATTCGCCAAGACACTGAGATTCCATTCTTGAAAATTTTGCTATATCTTGAAATGTGCACTTATTACAAGTGTGTCCTATTTGGAAGTAACTGAATTTGCCTAGAAATTTAGATTGCGTTCATGAAATTTTGCTATATCTTGAAAAGTACACTTGTTATAATCGCGCCCTATGGGGACCTAATGGAATTCGCCTAGATACTGAGATTCCAATCAAGACAATTTTACTCTATCTTGAAAAGTACAATTATTACAAGCGCGTCCTATTGGGAACTAACTGAATTCGCCTAGAAGTTGAGATTCGTTTTTGAAAATTTTGCTATATTTTGAAAAGTACATTATTACAAGTGCGTCCAATTGGGAAACAACTGAATTCACCATGGAAATTATATTCTGTTCGTGAAAACTTTGATATATCTTTAAATATACACTTATTACAAGTGCGTCCTATTGGGAACTCACTGAATTCGCCTAGAAACTGAGATTGCAATTGTGAAAATTGTGCTATATCTTGAAATGTACAATTATTACAAGTGCATCCTATTGGGAAGTAACTGAATTCACCAAGAAACTGAGAGTCTGTTCGTGAAAGTTTTGCTATATTTTGAAAAGTACTTTATTACAAGTGCGTCCTATTGGGAACTAACTGAGTTCGCCAAGATATTGATATTAATTTCGTGTAAACTTTCCTATATCTTGAAAAGTACGCTTGTTACAAGTGCATCCTTTGGGAACTAACTGATTTCGCCAAGAAACTGAGATTTCATTAAAGAAAATTTTTGTATATCTTGAAAATTACACTTATAACAAGCTCGTCCTATTGGCAACACCTGAATTTGCCAAGTAATTGAGATTCCGTTTGTGAAAATTTTGATAAATCTTTAAAAGTACACTTATTACAAGCGCGTCCTATTGAGAACTACCTGAATTTGCCTAGAAACGGAGATTGCATTCGTGAAAATTTTGATATATCTTGAAAAGTACATTAATTACAAGTGCGTCCTATTGGGAACTAACTGAATTTACCACAGAACATAAATTCTGTTCGTGAAAAATTTTGCTGTATCTTGAAAAGTACACTTATTACAAGCGTGTCCTGTTGGGAACTATCGTAATTTGCCAAGATACTGAGATTCCATTCATGAAAATCATGATATGTCTTGAATAGTACACTAATTAGAAGGGTGTTCTATTGGGAACTAACTGAATTCGCCACGATACTGAAATTCCCTTTGTGAAAATATTGCTCTATCTTGAAAAGTACACTTATTACAAGTGTATCTATTGAGAACTAACTGAACTAACTGAATTCGCCAAGAGACTAACTTCCCTCTAGCAAAAATTTACTTATCTTGAAAAGTACACTTATTACAAGCGCGTCCTATTGGGAACTAACTGAATTCGCCTAGAAATTTAGATTCCGTTCATGAAAATTTTGCTATATGTTGAAAAGTACACATATTTCAAGTGCGTCCTATTGGAAACTAATTGAATTCGCCAAATAACTGAGATTCCGTTCGTGAATATTTTGCTATATTTTGAAAAGTACATTATTACCAGTGTGTCCTATTGGGAACTAACTGAATTCGCCAAATAACTGAGATTCCGTTCATGAATATTTTGCTATATTTTGAAAAGTACATTATTACAAGCGCATCCTGTTGGAAACTAATTGAATTCCCCACGATACTGAAATTCTGTTCATGAAAATTTTGCTGTATCTTGAAAAGTACACTAATTAAAAGCCCGTCCTATTGGGAACTAAACTGAATTCGCCAAGAATCTGAGATTCTGTTCATGAAAAATTTGATATATCTTGAAAAGTACACTTATTACAAGTGCGTCCTATTGGGAACTAACTGAATTTCCCACGAAACTGAGTTTCTGTTCAGGAAAATGTTGCTATATCTTGAAAAGTACACTTATTACAAGCGCGTCCTATTGGGAACTAAATTAATTCGCCCAGATACTGAGATTCCATTCGTGTAGAATTTTCTATATGTTGAAAAGTACACTTATTACAAGTGTGACCTATTGGGAACTAATTGAATTCGCCAATAAATTGTGATTGCAATCGTGAAAATTTTGCTATATCTTGAAATGTACAATTATTACAGGTGCATCCTATTGGGAAGTAACTGAATTCACCAAGAAACTGAGAGTCTGTTCGTGAAAGTTTTGCTATATTTTGAAAAGTACTTCATTACAAGTGCATCCTATTGGGAACTAACTAAATTCGCCAAGATATTGAGATTATTTTCATGTAAATTTTGCTATATCTTGAAAAGTACACTTATTACAAGCGCGTCCTATTGGGAACTAACTGATTTCGTAAGAAACTGAGATTCCATATGTGAAAATTTTGCTATATCTTGAAAAGTACATTTAATTGTCCTTTTGGGAACTATTATCTAGTTCCATCCATATGCCTATGAATTTCATGATGTCATTGTTTTTAATAGCCGAGTAGTACCCTATTGTGTTTATGTACCACGTTTTCTGTATACATTCCTCTGTTGAAGGACATCTGGGTTCTTTCCAGCTTCTGACTATTGTTAATAAGGCTGATATGATCATACTGGAACATGTGTCTTTGTTATACTTTGGAGCATATTTTGGGTATATGCCCAGGAGAGGTATAACTGGGTCCTCAGGTAGTAATATGTCTAATTTTCTGAAGAACTCCCAGACTGATTTCCAGAGTGGGTGTACAACTTGCAATATCACCAACAATGGAAGAGTGTTCCTCTTTCTCTACTTCCTCGCCATCAACTCTTGTCACCTATACTTTTGATCATAGCCATTATGACTGGTATAAGGTGGAATCTCAGGGTTGTTTTCATTTGCATTTTGCTGATGACTAAGGATGTTGAACATTTCTTTAGGTAGTTCTCAGCTATTTGATATTCCTCACCAGAGAATTCTTTGTACCCCATATTTAAATAGGGTTATTTGATTCTCTGGAATCTAACATGTGTGTGTGTGTGTGTGTGTGTGTGTGTGTGTGTGTGTGTGTGTGTGTAATATTAGCCCTCTATCATATGTAGAGATCTTTCCCCAATCTGTTGGTTGCCATTTTTTCCTAATGACAGTGTTCTTTGCCTTATAGAAGCTTTGCAATTATATGAGGTCCCATTTTTTGAATCATGGTTTTAAAGCATAAGCCATTAGTGCTTTGTTCAGGAAATTTTCTCCAGTGCCCATATGTTCTAGGCTCTTTATCACTTTTTTTCTATTACTTTGAGTGTATCTGGTTTTATGTGGAGGTCCATGATCTACTTGGACTTAACGCTTTGTACATGTCTATCAGAATAGATCAATTTGCATTCTTCTCCATGCTGACTGCCAGTTGAACCAGCACCATTTACTTAAAATGCTATCTTTTTTTCACTGGATAATTTTTAGCTCCTTTGTCAAAGATCAAGTGACCATAGATATATGGGTTTATTTCTGGATCTTCAATTCTTTTTCATTGGTCTCCCTGCCTGTCTCTGTACCAATACCTTGCAGTTTTATCACCAATACTCTGTAATACAGCTTGACATCAAAGAGGGTTATTACTCCAGAAACTCATTTATCTTTGAGGATAGCTTTACGTTTCCTGAGTTTTTTGTTATTCCAAATGAATTTACAAACTTCTCTTTCTAACTCTATGAAGAATTGAGATCGAATTTTGATGGGGATTGCATTGAATCTGTAGACTGATTTTGGCAAGATGGCCATTTCTACAATATTAATACTGCCAATCATGAGTAGGACAAGTGGATATAAGTCATAAGTACAAAAGAACCATACTATAATCAAAAGGCCCAAATAAGCCCAAGGAAGGAAGGCTGAATCTTCCTCATAAGGGGAAACATAGATAACAATCCTTGACAATATTAATGATACTGTATTATGCTTTCAGACAGGAGCCTAGAAAAACCTGTCTTCTGAGGGGCTCCAGTCAGCTGTCAGTGGAAAGTGATGCAGAGAATCACAGACAAACAGATGGAGCTCAAGGAGTCTGGCAGAAGAATTGAGGGAAGGATTGAGGGACACAAGAGGAATGGGTTTCAACTATAAGACCAACAGAATCAGCTAACCTGGACCCTTGAGAACTACTGGAGACTTAATTACCAACTGTAAGAAACAGATATGCAGCTTGCTCTTCATGTGGGTATTCCAAGAACTGTAGCTGGTGCTGTCTCTGAAACTGTTGCATTCCTACCTGCAGATCCCATTCCCCAACTCTGTAATGGAGGTTCTGTTGTTAAAGTCTTGTACCCTAATTGGTTCTTGATTTTTCAATAAAGAAGGCTGGGAGTCAATTGCAGGGCAGAATGTACAGACAGGACTTCCTGGTCTGAGGGAGAAAGGAGAGGCAGGCAAGGAGAGAGGGCTGTTCTGTCACGCTTTGGATGAAAAAGGCAGCAGTCACATAAAGCCTTCATGGGAGAGGAGGAGAGCTATGGCCTGTGGCCTCTACCGTAGTTGGGTGGCCAAGGGTGATTGACAGGGGCTGAGTTCGACTAGCCAGTGAGTTTAGGGAAAGCAAGAAACAGAGATAATTTGGTTAAGGAAGGCTTGTTTAGGCAGTCTCCTATCTGGGCTCAGGAATTCTGCCACAGAAGTCAAGCTGTGAATTGACAAGTTGTATATGTGTCTTTTATCAAAGGATTCAAGGGTCTCTGGAGCGAGTGAGCTGGTCGCAGAAAGTCACCTCCAGGATCTTAGGCTGAGAAGAACATAAGGGAAGCTGGGAGGGGCCAGAGCATGGTCTGAACCCAGGCAAAGATGGGAGTGATTTTAAAACTACACTCAACACAACTGTACTACCTTATCTGACTTCACAGTGAGATATGAACCTAGTACTGCAATGACTTGATGTGCCAGGGAGAAATGGGTTGGAATGAAGTGTGTGAGAAGAAGAGGGGGAATTCTGGGGAAGATCTTTGTGAGGAAGGACTGGGAGAAGAGGGGGACTGATATTGGAATGTAAAGTAAATAAATACATAAATTAAAAATATTAAAACATCTAATAAAACATTGATAACTTAAAATTAATGTTGAAAATGTCTTTAATATAAATGAATGAAGAAGTCCTTTGGTTGTAAGTGTGGACTTGGAACTAAGGTGTAATGTAAAGGAGAGGCAGAAACCAAAAAGCTGTGGATACAGACATCCAGCACAGTAAAGATGAGGGTTTGAGACGAAGGGAATCTTTGTGAAAAACAGGGATCCCACTGTCCATATTTTCATGTGTTTCAACAGTGAGAGTCTGCAAGTCTCTTAAATCTTCATTTTCTTTCATGCTATTTCACATTTATTCATTCCAACACAGATTTAAGTTTTAGAAAATCATGAGGTAACTATGGCTGTGATTCAGCTGGTACAGTGATTGCCTAGCAAGCAAGATGCATTGGGTGTGTGAGAAGCATCATAGACCCAAACAGCACATACAATAAGGTGGTAATTAATGCCTATAATCTCAGAACTTCACATGTGAAGTCAGGATATCATATATTCAAGGTCATCCACAACTACATAGAAAGAATGAGACCAGCCGGAGATATAAGGTATTTTCCTTAAAATAAAAGTCATGTGATTATTTATATTATCATTATCAATAATATAAAAGTAGAATTAAACTTGGTGCATAGTGGTAGCACCTGTGGTAGCATCTGTAATCAACAGGGTTGCTGAAGAGAAAGCATGATGATGCTCAGTTCTGCAAAGAATTTTAAAAATATAAAATTAAAGGGAATGTGTCTGTGCATAAAGATGATCTTTCATTGTTTCTTGGTCTGTGAACAATTATTATAATAAATTTACTTAATAAAATATGTAATAGAAGTGAAATAACGCAGTCACAGCACATGTTAAATGGCTTTCATTAAGGTACACTAAGGCTACTCTAGGAGATATTCCAAGCAAACTTCTCACTCTCTGACTGTTAATGTAACAGAAAATTTCATTAGTGTAACAGAATGTTGTGACCATTTTATAACCATGATGAATTTAGCAAAATTATTCATAGCCATGACTGTAATTAACAATACTGTTTATATAGAGCCTAATACCACATACATGTTATGATATAATTCCAGAGATTTTATAATCAACCTCACAAAGGTATCCCAAAATAACTTGTCATTGTGTGTGTGTGTACGTGTATCTGTGTGTATTTACAATACAAATATGTATCTATTGAAATTATTGAAAAACAGGATAATTGAAGTTAGTTCAAGAGATCATTTAGAAAGTAAATAGCCATGCTTAGACTACAGATGACAGCTGAGGGGTTAGGTTTAGTTCTTGCTACTGCATACACAAGTACTCACATCTCCCTTACATACAAAGATCACATACATTTGCCTACAAGTCCTACAAGTCCTATAAGTCCATGTTAGGCATACACGTACAAACACTATTATTTTTTTTTAACATTCTTTTTTTTTTTATTAACTTGAGTGTTTCCTATTTACATTTCGAGTGTTATTCCCTTTCCCGGTTTCCAGGCAAACATCCCCCTAATCCCTCCCCCTCCCCTTCTTTATGGGTGTTCCCCTCCCCACCTTCCCCCCATTACTGCCCTCCCCCCAACAATCACGTTCACTGGGGGCTCAGTCTTAGTAGGATCAAGGGCTTCCCCTTCCACTGTTGACCTTACTAGAATATTCATTGCTACCTATGAGGTCAGAGTCCAGGGTCAGTTCATGTATAGTCTTTAGGTAGTGGCTTAGTCCCTGGAAGCTCTGGTTGATTGGCATTGTTGTTCATAAGGGGTATCGAGCTCCTTCAAGCTCTTCGAGTTCTTTCTCTGATTCCTTCAACAGGGGTCCCGTTCTCAGTTCAGTGGTTTGGTGCTGGCATTCGCCTCTGTATTTGCTGTATTCTGGCTGTGTCTCTCAGGAGCGATATTCATCCAGCTCCTGTCGGCCTGCACTTCTTTGCTGCATTCATCTTGTCTAATTTGGTGGCTATATATATATGGGCCACATGTGGGGCAGGCTCTGAATGGTGTTTCTTCTGTGTCTGTTTTAATCTTTGCCTCTCTATTCCCTGCCAAAAGTATTCTTGTTCCCCTTTTAAAGAAGGAGTGAAGCATTCACATTTTGATCATCTGTCTTGAGTTTCATTTGCTCTAGGCATCTAGGGTAATTCAAGCATTTGGGCTAATAGCCACTTATCAATGAGTGCATACCATGTATGTCTTTCTGTGATTGGGTTAGCTCACTCAGGATGATGTTTTCCAGTTCCAACCATTTGCCTTCGAATTTCATACAGTCGCTGTTTTTGATAGCTGAGTAATATTCCATTGTGTAGATGTACCACATTTTCTGTATCCATTCCTCTGTTGAAGGGCATCTGGGTTCTTTCCAGCTTCTGGCTATTATAAATAAGGCTGCAATGAACATAGTGGAGCACATGTATTTTTTATATGTTGGAGCATCTTTTGGGTATATGCCCAAGAGATGTATAGCTGGATCCTCAGGCAGTTCAATGTCCAATTTTCTGAGGATCCTCCAGACTGATTTCCAGAATGGTTGTACCAGTTTGCAATCCCACCAACAATGGAAGAGTGTTCCTCTTTCTCCACATCCTCGCCAGCATCTGTTGTCCCCTGAGTTTTTGATCTTAGCCATTCTCACTGTTGTGAGGTGAAATCTCAGGGTTGTTTTGATTTGCATTTCCCTTATGACTAAAGATGTTTAACATTTCTTTAGGTGTTTCTCAGCCATTCGGCACTCCTCAGCTGTGAATTCTTTGTTTAGCTCTGAGCCCCATTTTTTAATACAGTTATTTGTTTCCCTGGGGTCTAACTTCTTGAGTTCTTTGTATATTTTGGATATAAGGCCTCTATCTGTTGTAGGATTGGTAAAGATTTTTTCCCAATCTGTTGGTTGCCGTTTTGTCCTAACCACAGTGTCCTTTGCCTTACAGAAGCTTTGCAGTTTTATGAGATCCCATTTGTCGATTCTTGATCTTAGAGCGTAAGCCATTGGTGTTTTGTTCAGGAAATTTTCTCCAGTGCCCATGTGTTCCAGATGCTTCCCTAGTTTTTCTTCTATTAGTTTGAGTGTGTCTGGTTTGATGTGGAGGTCCTTGATCCACTTGGACTTAAGCTTTGTACAGGGTGATAAGCATGGATCGATCTGCATTCTTCTACATGTTGACCTCCAGTTGAACCAGCACCATTTGCTGAAAATGCTATCTTTTTTCCATTGGATGGTTTTGGCTCCTTTGTCAAAAATCAAGTGACCATAGGTGTGTGGGTTCATTTCTGGGTCTTCAATTCTATTCCATTGGTCTATCTGTCTGTCTCTGTACCATTACCATGCAGTTTTTTTCACTATTGCTCTGTAATACTGCTTGAGTTCAGGGATAGTGATTCCCCCTGAAGTATTTTTATTGTTGAGGATAGCTTTAGCTATCCTGGGTTTTTTGTTATTCCAGATGAATTTGCAAATTGTTCTGTCTAACTCTTTGAAGAATTGGATTGGTATTTTGATGGGGATTGCATTGAATCTGTAGATCGCTTTTGGTAAAATGGCCATTTTTACTATATTAATCCTGCCAATCCATGAGCATGGGAGATCTTTCCATCTTCTGAGGTCTTCTTCAATTTCCTTCTTCAGTGTCTTGAAGTTCTTATTGTACAGATCTTTTACTTGCTTTGTTAAAGTCACACCGAGGTACTTTATATTATTTGGGTCTATTATGAAGGGTGTCGTTTCCCAAATTTCTTTCTTGGCTTGTTTCTGTTTTGTATAGAGGAAGGCAACTGATTTATTTGAGATAATTTTATACCCAGCCACTTTGCTGAAGTTGTTTATCAGCTTTAGTAGTTCTCTGGTGGAACTTTTGGGATCACTTAAATATACTATCATATCATCTGCAAATAGTGATATTTTGACTTCTTCTTTTCCGATCTGTATCCCCTTGACCTCCTCTTGTTGTCTGATTGCTCTGGCTAGAACTTCAAGAACTATATTGAATAAGTAGGGAGAGAGTGGGCAGCCTTGTCTAGTCCCTGATTTTAGTGGGATTGCTTCAAGTTTCTCTCCATTTAGTTTAATGTTAGCAACTGGTTTGCTGTATATGGCTTTTACTATGTTCAGGTATGGGCCTTGAATTCCTATTCTTTCCAGGACTTTTACCATGAAGGGGTGTTGAATTTTGTCAAATGCTTTCTCAGCGTCTAATGAAATGATCATGTGGTTTTGTTCTTTCAGTTTGTTTATATAATGGATCACGTTGATGGTTTTCCGTATATTAAACCATCCCTGCATGCCTGGGATGAAGCCTAATTGGTCATGGTGGATGATTGTTTTGATGTGCTCTTGGATTCGGTTTGCCAGAATTTTGTTGAGTATTTTTGCGTCGATATTCATAAGAGAAATTGGTCTGAAGTTCTCTTTCTTTGTTGTGTCTTTGTGTGGTTTAGGTATAAGAGTAATTGTGGCTTCGTAGAAGGTATTCGGTAGGGCTCCATCTGTTTCAATTTTGTGGAATAGTTTGGATAATATTGGTATGAGGTCTTCTATGAAGGTTTGATAGAATTCTGCACTAAACCCGTCTTGACCTGGGCTCTTTTTGGTTGGGAGACATTTAATGACTGCTTCTATTTCCTTAGGAGTTATGGGGTTGTTTAACTGGTTTATCTGTTCCTGATTTAACTTCGGTACCTGGTATCTATCTAGGAAATTGTCCATTTCCTGAAGATTTTCAAGTTTTGTTGAATATAGGTTTTTATAGTAAGATCTGATGATTTTTTGAATTTCCTCTGAACCTGTTTTTATGTCTCCCTTTTCATTTCTGATTTTGTTAATTTGGACGCACTCTCTGTGTCCTCTTGTTAGTCTGGCTAAGGGTTTTTCTATCTTGTTGATTTTCTCAAAGAACCAACTTTTGGTTCTGTTGATTCTTTCTATGGTCCTCTTTGTTTCTACTTGGTTGATTTCCGCTCTGAGTTTGATTATTTCCTGCCTTCTACTCCTCCTGGGTGTATTTGCTTCTTTTTGTTCTAGAGCTTTTAGGTGTGCTGTCAAGCTGCTGACATAAGCTCTATCCTGTTTCTTTCTGCAGGCACTCAGCGCTATGAGTTTTCCTCTTAGAACAGCTTTCATTGTGTCCCATAAGTTTGGGTATGTTGTACCTTCATTTTCATTAAATTCTAAAAAGTTTTTAATTTCTTTCTTTATTTCTTCCTCAACCAGGTTATCATTGAGTAGAGCATTGTTCAATTTCCAAGTATATGTGGACATTCTTCCTTGATTGTTATTGAAGACCAGTTTTAGGCCGTGGTGGTCCGATAGCACACATGGGATTATTTCTATCTTTCTGTACCTGTTGAGGCCCGTTTTTTGACCAATTATATGGTCAATTTTGGAGAAAGTACCATGAGGAGCTGAGAAGAAGGTATATCCTTTTCTGTAGGATAGAATGTTCTATAAATATCCGTTAAGTCCATTTGGCTCATGACTTCTCTTAGTCTATCTACATCTCTGTTTAATTTCTGTTTCCATGATCTGTCCATTGATGAGAGTGGGGTGTTGAAATCTCCCACTATTATTGTGTGAGGTCCAATGTGTGTTTTGAGGTTTAGTAAGGTTTCTTTTACATATGTAGGTACCCTTGTATTTTTGGCATAGATATTTAGGATTGAGAGTTCATCTTGGTGGATTTTTCCTTTGATGAATATGAAGTGTCCTTCCTTATCTTTTTTGATGACTTTTAGTTGAAAATTGATTTTACTTGATATTAGAATTGCTACTCCAGCTTGCTTCTTCTGACCATTTGCTTGGAAAGTTGTTTTCCAGCCTTTCACTCTGAGGTAGTGTCTGTCTTTGTCTCTGAGGTGTGTTTCCTGTAGGCAGCAGAATGCAGGGTCCTCGTTGCGTATCCAGTTTGTTAATCTATTTCTTTTATTGGGGAGTTGAGGCCATTGATGTTGAGAGATGTTAAGGAATAGTGATTATTGCTTCCCGTTATATTCATATTTGGATGTGAGGTTATGTTTGTGTGCTTTCATTCTCTTTGTTTTGTTGCCAAGACGATTAGTTTCTTGCTTCTTCTAGGGTATAGCTTGCCTCCTTATGTTGGGATTTACCATTTATTATCCTTTGTAGTGCTGGATTTGTAGAAAGATATTGTGTAAATTTGGTTTTGTCATGGAATATCTTGATTTCTCCATCTATGTTAATTGAGAGTTTTGCAGGATACAGTAACCTGGGCTGGCATTTGTGTTCTCTTAGGGTCTGTATGACATCAGTCCAGGATCTTCTGGCCTTCATAGTTTCTGGCGAGAAGTCTGGTGTGATTCTGATAGGTCTGCCTTTATATGTTACTTGACCTTTTTCCCTTACTGCTTTTAATATTCTTTCTTTATTTTGTGCGTTTGGTGTTTTGACAATTATGTGACGGGAGTTGTTTCTTTTCTGGTCCAATCTATTTGGAGTTCTGTAGGCTTCTTGTATGTCTATGGGTATCTCTTTTTTTAGGTTAGGGAAGATTTCTTCTATGATTTTGTTGAAGATATTTACTGGTCCTTTGAGCTGGGAGTCTTCACTCTCTTCTATACCTATTATCCTTAGGTTTGATCTTCTCATTGAGTCCTGGATTTCCTGTATGTTTTGGACCAGTAGCTTTTTCCGCTTTACATTATCTTTGACAGTTGGGTCAATGATTTCTATGGATTCTTCTGCTCCTGAGATTCTCTCTTCCATCTCTTGTATTCTATTGGTGAATCTTGTATCTACAGCTCCTTGTTTCTTCTTTTGGTTTTCTATATCCAGGGTTGTTTCCATGTGTTCTTTCTTGATTGCTTCTATTTCCATTTTTAATTCCTTCA
The DNA here is from genome assembly GCF_021556685.1 of Rattus norvegicus. Classification (NCBI taxonomy): domain Eukaryota; kingdom Metazoa; phylum Chordata; class Mammalia; order Rodentia; family Muridae; genus Rattus; species Rattus norvegicus. The sequence goes on along the minus strand of NC_141538.1, from coordinate 4,359,735 downwards.
ACTCTTTGATTGTGTTTTCCTGGAATTCTTTCAGGGATTTTTGCGATTCTTTCAGGGATTTTTGCGATTCCTCTCTGTAGGCTTCTACTTGTTTATTAATGTTTTCCTGTGTTTCCCTAAGGGAGTTCTTCATGTCTTTCTTGAAGTCCTCCAGCATCATGATCAAATATGATTTCGAAAATAGATCTTGCTTTTCTGGTGTGTTTGGATTTTCCATGTTTGTTTTGGTGGGAGAATTGGGCTCCGATGATGCCATGTAGTCTTGGTTTCTGTTTCTTGGGTTCCTGCGCTTGCCTCTCGCCATCAGATTATCTCTAGTGTTACTTTGTTCTGCTATTTCTGACAGTGGCTAGACTGTCCTATAAGCCTGTGTGTCAGGAGTGCTGTAGACCTGTTTTCCTCTCTTTCAGTCAGTTATGGGGACAGAGTGTTCTGCTTTCGGGCGGTACAACCACTTCTTAAGCATTCAGCATTTTATCTAAAACCGAGACACTTGGTGACCCAGATGAGGAAAATTAAGTTCAAATTTGCAAAAGTGTCTTTCAGGACACCTTAACAACAATTCATCTGCCTTCACCTTGGTCAGTGTTGGAAAGTATTTTCAAACCATTTTACCTTCCTACTGCCAGGAAGCCTCCATCAGATTACTTATTATTATTCCTTGATCTTAATATAGTCACTACTTGGGGCTTGTCACCTTAATGGCAAACTATGTGTCAATCAAGTGTTTTGTAATGTTTGTTTATCATTAGTCGAATTTGTTCAGACAGGGACCATCCAATTGATCAGACATTCATTTTATCTTCAGCCTTGGTTTGATTTTTAATTAAATAACAATTCATTCAGTATCTCATTTAGAGGGTTCTGCTGTGATTCATACACATACATCCCTCCAAGTGTCTATACATACTGGGGAAAACTAAATAAATGGTGCTTACAAACTTTGCGACTGGGAGAAAAGGAAATATTTTCATACAAATGTGATATGAGTAAAGCCATTAATTACATGGGTAAAATAGAATCCAATGAACTTCTTTTGGTTAAAATGGTGACAATGCCACGCATAAACGTCACATCAAAGTCAGGAGTTTGAAGTCACATCATTCTGCAAAAATCTGCTTGAACACAAGTGCTGTGCCTACCAACTCCTTTAAATATCAATTAGAAGAATAAGTGCATATTTGATCAACCATGTTGGCACTTGATATACAGGCTTTCCCATATGCTAATTGCATTAATGTCTTGAGCGTAAGTCATGCCTGCTACTGGACACTTGCGTTCTAGGCACAAAGTTTCATTGGAAATAGAGGGTATATATTCTTGTTCACAGAGGCACATTTTTTTACTCTTACAGAAAGGAGGAACTGAAGTACAGCTATAAGGGAAGGAATTCCCACACATTGTCTGCATCATACAGGTGATACTAGTAACAGCCACATAAAATTATAAATAGAAAAACGAAAGTATCTAGATCATGTGTCACACACGCACAGACCTAAATCTTTAACCATTAAAATTGGGAAATCTAACTATAACTGAGTGTTTAAGAAGCAACTTATGTTATCAATGATTATATAGATAAGAATCCTGATATTAATCAGGAAAATTTCTTTCAGCTACACATAGGAATGGATCAATATACAAGGCTGGTTTCCATTTATGGCGCTAGTTCCTTTGCGCCTAGAAGGCAAGTGGTTTTTCTACTCCCTTGTTTCTACTCTCAAGGATCTTTCTCTTTCCCTCTATCAACTGAGATAGTGATTGCTTTTTCCATGGCCATATATGTCATCTGATTTTTCCTCCAGAAGAGGTAAAAGACTCATTTGCTCATAGGCCTTTATAAATTCCTGAGGTTAAATAACACTGGTGTTTACTATTTGAATTAAATTGATGGGATCTAGTATTACCGAGAAGACCTATCTGTGGGCATAGCTGTGTTGCATTTTTCTATATTAGATTATATCATTTGAGGTACAAGGACACACTTCAACTATTGATCAAACTACTCCATTGCTTAGGGTTCTGTGGGTGGGGTACAAGCTCTGCAGCAGCATCCAGCATCCATCTCACTCTGTTTCCTTACCGTGGATGCTGTGTGAGCAGTTGCCTTACTCCTGTAACTATGCCTTAACCACCATGATGGACTGTGCCTTCAGACCTTGAGCAGAAATAAAATCTTCCTGTCTTGAGATACTTTCTATCAGGTATTTGATTAGAGCAATAAGAAAACTAGCTTAAATGGGATTTGAAGACACTGGGTCCTCTTTATGGTTTTAGGGATACTTGAAAAATTCAAATCTTATCTTTGTATTATTGTGATCCTCTGTGTACTTTTTTGAAAGGATGGTCTATTGTGCTCCATGTAGAACTTCAGTTTGATCTCCAACTCTAACTTTGGAACTGAACACCTGCTACCAATAGAGGGAAAAAAGCAAAACTTATTGAGTCATGATATTTCCAAGGGAATTACTGTGTCTCTTCTAGACCAACAGTCATTTTCCTTTGTTTCAATGACAATATGCCTTTGTAATAAAGTTGGCAGCTTCTGACACAGAAAACTTATCTGTCTCTTCTTCCTCCCACCTTACTTTTGTCAGTTGTCACTGTTTCCAGACAATCTGTTTGTCCTCCTGAATAGACTTTTCTGTGAAAACAGACAGTAGACTCCAGACTATTCAGATAATTAATCTGGAAGAGATACAGTATAGAAGTGACCAATAACTACAAAGTGAATAAACAGAAACTGCAATACAAGTAATTTTATTGTCCTGTCCTCTGTTCTATCTTGATCCTAGAAGCAGCTGTAACTAAGTCATTTGAATTTTATAAACATCAGATAATATTCCAAATTGAAGGAATCTCGGAAAGGTAATCTTTGCTAATCTTCCCTGTTTTCTACATTACCTAGTCTGTGTGACATGGGGTAGGAGGCAAAATGGAGTGAGTCCTTTCTCCCTCTCCAGACATTGGCTTTATGCTAAAGTTGTGTTCTCTGTGTGCCACAGCTCAGCTCTTCTTGACTATAAGTCTGACTCCAGCATTTTGTTTCCTCTGATGGATATTTGACAAGGCCATTTACATTGACATTTGAAATATTGTCCTTTAGATGGTCTGTATTCAAAATAAATTTCATTATTAATTATTTGAAATGAGAGTCACTTTTGAATTTCTTTTTGGAAATTATAATTTAATTATATTTCTCTCCTCCCCAGCTCCTTCCAAATTCTCCAACATACCCTATTCCCTCTCCTTAACTTTCAAATTGTGTCATGCTTGATTAGAGCTTTGTCAACCTTTCTAGATTCCTCCTTACAGGACACTCAATTCCTTGTTTATTTCAGTTTAGTTTCTTCCCTTTGTTTGAAAACTCACCTGTACATAGGTGACTCTTTTCTTATACCACTTTTTTAAAAGTGATTTTTTTTCTTTTTGTAGTTTTTATACACATGATACAAACTTTGCCCTTCTGGTTATTCAACCATTTGGAATTTTACATTTGTCAAGTGGTGCTAAGAAAATTCAATACTTTGCCCAAACCACTTTTCACTTCTAGAATATTTTCCTAATTCCAAGCACGTCCTAACTAACTACAGTATCCCAATCTCTTCTGCTCTAATTTCCACTCTTTCTTCTCTGATTTCTCTCTATATACCTTACATTCTCATGAGACGACATGTAACAGACTCAAACCTCATTGTTCTTTGTAGCAGTCTACATCCATTTATCTGTCTGTGGTTTCTTCTGCTTTGTTCTCCTTCTGTTGTTTATTTTCTTAATTGGGGCCTCTTTATGTAGCCCAGATTGTTCTATTGGTGTTGTTCTTCATCAGCTTGAGTCAGGATCTCATTATGTAACTGGCCTACTGGCAGTTGTTCAAGTTTTTTTTTTCAAGCTTGTTCCTTTTGGACAAAGAATTCAAGATTTTAGAACATAAACCAAGAAGGTAGACGGAAAACCAATATAACTGCCAGATTTCTTCAGTGATAGGTCCTCAGGATGGGAGTCCTCTAAATGAAAATTGCTTTGGGTATTTTATAGACTCTCTACTTTTCCCTGTAGATCCTGTTTAAATGGGTATCTTTTTGTCTTCTGGGAACAAGAAATTACCATCTCGGTAAGTCCACATTTGCATTTCTTGTTCACCTATGTTCCTATGATTGTACTTAAATTATGAAGCAAAAGTAGTCCATTTTCCTCAGCTTCTCAAGTGCCAAGATCAAATCCAAGTGGCATCAAATCCATTCATCTGCATGGCAATGTATTTCCTAATATTGTACATAATATCTTCTATTGTTTCCTTCCTTTTGGCTTTTTTTTGCCAGGGACAGATCAAGTGCTCCAGATCCGCATACACACACACACACACACACACACACACACACACACACCCAGACATGGCCTATTTTCTAAAAGTTCTATCATAACTAGATTCACAAGTGAGATGGCTCCATACCTGCTCTAGGAGGGACCCCAGTGGAGGCCAGTGGACTCGGGACATATCTGCCCTGCTCTAGAGACGTTTTCCTTCTGGTATCTGACTCCTGCTTGGAGCAGACTGGTCATTTCAACCTCTCTCCCACACCCAGACACAGATATCTCCCATGAGATCTGCCATAATCAGAGTCAGAGTGGGCTGGCCCTTTCTAGGGACACATGAGGCCTCCCTAACCATAAACAGCACTGTTTGACTCTCAGAACCCTGTTCTAATATAGATCACAGAACTCCACCTGCTTACAAGAAGAAACAGGCTCTAGTCAGAGACAACAAGGCCAGTTAACACCAGAGTTAACCACATGATAAGAGGCAAGCACAAGAAAATATGCAACAGAAACAGATGCCACTTGGTACCTTCAGAACTCAATTCTTTTACCAGGGCAAGCCTGTAAAGCAAAATTCTGGCGTAAAATCCTATTTCATGACAATTATAAAGGACATTACAGAGAGAAGGAATAACTCCCTTAAAGGAATACCAGAAAACAGAGGTGATGAGGGAAAAGTCCTTAAAGAGGAAGCACATGAATCCCTTAAAGAAAAAAAGGAAAACAAAAACTGGTGAACGAACTGATCAAAACCTTAGAGGACCTAAAAACATAAACTGAAACAATAAAGAAATCACAAATACAAGCAAACCAGGAAATGGCAATCCTAAGAAACAGATCAGGAGTTGCAGATGCAAACATCACCAACAGAATACAAGGGATAAAAATGGAGAATCTCAGGTATAAAAGGTACCATAGAAGATACTGACAAAACACTCAAAGAAAATGATGAGTGAAAAATGCTCCCAACCCAAACATCTAGGAAATCCAGGATACACTGAAAAGACAAAACCTAAGAATGATAGGAATAGAAGAGAGTAAAGACACCCAATTCAAAGAGCCAGAAACAAAATTATAGGAGAAAATGTCCATAACCCAAATAAAGAAATGTCTAAAAATGTACTTTAAATGCACAGAACAAAGAAAGAATATTAAAAGTTGTAAGGGGAAAAGGCGAAGAAACATGAAGATAGACCTATAAGAACTACACCTGACTTCTCAACAGTTACTCTGAAAGCCAGAAGATCCTGGAGTGATGTCATGCAGACCCTAAGAAAACAGAAATGCCAACTTAAGCTACTATGCCCAGCAAAATTTTCAATCACCATAGATGGGGAAAACAAGATAGTCCATGACAAAACCAAATGTAAACAACATATGTCTATTAACTCAGCCCTATAGAAGCTACTAAAAGAACAATTCCAACACAAAAAGGGCAACTACACACAATAAATTCAAGAAAATCATCTCACAAAAAACCCAGTGGAAAGAACCACACAAACATAAATATGGCCTACAACAACAAAAATAAATGAATCAAAACTAATTGGCCTTTAATATCTCTCAACATCAATGGACTCAATTCCAAAATAAAAGGACATCGGCTAAGGGACTGGATATTTCAACAAATCCTAGGATTTTGATACATATAGGAAATACATATCAGTGATAAAGATACCCTCTACATCAGAGTAAAAGGGTGGAGAAATGTTTGTTTGTTGTTTGTTTGTTTTTGTTTTTATTTTTAATTTATTTATTAATTTATTGTCCCAAGAAACAAGCTGAAGTAGCCATTTCAATATCTATTAAAATAGATTTTCAACTGAAAGTTATCAAAAGAGATGATACTAAATACTCAAAAAAGAAAAAAAATTCAATTAAGTGAACTCTCAATTATAAAAAGCAAACTACACACCAAATGCAAGGATAACCATATTTGTAAAAAAAAAAAAAAAAAAAAAAAAAAAACATTGCTCAAGCTCAAAACTCACATTGAACCTCACAAAATATTAGTGGGAGACTTCAACATCCCCACTCTCACCTGTGAATGGTACTAAACAGAGCCACTGTGAAACTAGTAAAAGTTATGAATCAAATGGATTTAACAGACATTTACAGAGCAGTGTGTCCTATTCTTCTCATCACCACATGGTACATTCGCAAAAACTGACCATATTATCAGACATAAAACAAACCTCAACAAATACATGATGATTAAAATTCTATCAGATCACCACACACTGAGGCAGATCTTCAGTAACAACATAAGCAAATAGAAAGATACAAAGAATCAACAAAACTAAGAACAAGTTCTTTGAAAAAAACCAACAAGATAGATAAACCCAGAACCAAGCAAATTGAAGGGTACAGAGACAGTACATCAACTCTACAAAATCAGAAATGTAAAGAAAGATATAAAAATAGAAACTAAGGAAGTTTAATAAAATCATTAGATATTACTTGAAAAGCAAATAATAAACAAACTGGAAATTCTAGATGAAATGGATGGTTTTTCTAGACAGATACCATGTAACAAAGTTAAATCAGGATCCGGTAAACTATCTAAACAGATCCAAAACCCCTACAAAATAGAGAATTAGATACATTAAAAGATGAAAAGTCTCCCAAGTCCCCCCTCCCAAATAAAAGAAGCCTATGGCTAGATGCTTTTAGTGCAGAATTTGACCAGACCTTCAAAGAAGATCTAATACCAACATTCTTCATCCTATCCTATAAAAATAGAAAGAGAAAGAACACTGCCCTATTCATTCTATGAATCCACATTTACTCTGATACCTAAACCACACACAGACCCAACAAAGAAAGAGAACTTCAGACCAATTTAGCTTTAGAAAATCAATGCAAAATTGCACAATAAAATAATTTGCAAATAGAATGAAAGAATACATTCAAGAGATCATGTACCACCAACAAGTTGGCTTCATTCCAAGAATGAAAGGATTGTTTAATATATGGAAATTCATCAATGTAATTTACAATATAAAGAAACTCAAAAAATGAAATCACAGTATCATCTCATAAGATGCTAAAAAAGCATTTGACAAAATACAAAACCCCTTCAAGTTAAAACTCATGAAACGATCAGAAATTCAAGGCACATATCATAGCCTAGAAAAGACAGAATATCTTGGGCAGATGTCAGACAGACCCTAACAGAACAAATATGCAAGCCCAGGCTATTATATCCAGTGAAACTCTCAATTACCATAAAGGGAAAAACCAATATATTCCATGACAAAAATCAAATTTACACAATATCTTTCCACAAATCTAGACCTATAAAGGATAATAGATGGAAAACTTCAACTCAAGGAGGAAAACTACACACTAGAAAAATCAAGAAATTAATTTATCAACAACTCAAAAGAAGATAGCCACATGAACATAATTCCACATCTAACAACTAAAATTATAGTTAACAACAATCACTTGTCCTTCATCTCTTAACATCAATGGAAACTAATAGAAGAGAAGTGAACCTTGAACACATGGACAGTTTGGAAATTTTCCTGAACAAAACACCAGTGACTTATGCTCTAAGATCAGAGTCAGTAAAGTGGACTACATAAAATTTTAGTTTCTATAAGCAAAGGACACTGTCAATAGGACAAAATGACAACCAAAAAAATTGTGAAAAGATCTTCACCAATCCTATATCTGAAAAAGGGCTTATACACAAAAAAATTCAAGAAGTTGTAGTCAACAACCAAATAACCCTATTCAAAATGGGGTATAGTACTAAACAAAGAATTCTAACTGAGGTATACTGAATGGTTGAGAAGCATCTAAAGAAATGTTCAACACACTTACTTATCAAGGTATGCAAATCAAAATAAGCCTGAGATTCCATCTCATACCAGTCAGAAAGGCAAAGCCAGTCAAAGCTCAGATGACAGCAGATGCTGATGAGAATGTGGAGAAAGAGGAACACTTCTCCATTGTTGGTGGGATTGCAAGCTGATACAACCACTGTGGAAATCAGTCTGGTGGTTCTTCAGAAAACTGAGCATAGCACTACCTGAAGACCCAACTATACCACTCCTGGGCATATACGCAAAAGATGTTCCAACATATAACAAGAACACATGCTCCACTATGTTCATAGCAGCCTTATTTATAACAGCCAGAAGCTGAAAAGAAACCAGATGTTCTTAAACAGGGGAGTCGATACAGAAAATGTGGTACATTTACCCAAATGGAGTACTACTCAGCTATCAAAAACAGTGACTTCATGAAATTTTTAGGCAAATGGATGCAACTGGAAAATATCAACCTGAGTGAGATAACCCAGTCACAAAAGAAGACACATAGTATGCACTCACAGTTAAGTGGATATTAGCCCTAAAGTTTGGAATACCCAAGATACAATCCACAGACCACATGAAGTTCAAGAAGAAGAAAGACCAAAGAGTGGATGCTTCAGTCCTTTCTTGAAGGGGGAACAAAATACTGAAGGGAGGAAATTTGGAGAAAAAGTGTGAAGTAGAGACTTAAGGAAAAGCCACCCGGTGACAACCCCATCTGGGGATATATTCTCTATACAGACTCCAAACCCAGACACTATTGCAGATCTCAGGAAGTGCTTTCTGAGAGGATCCTGATAGATGTCTTCTGAGAGGCTTTGCCAGAGCCTGAAAATTACAGAGCAGGTGCTTGTAGCCAACAATTAGACTGAACAAGTTGTTCCCAATGGAGGAATTAGAGAAAGGACTGAAGTAGCTGAACAACAATATCAAACAAGCACACCCCTTGGAGCTATCAGGGACTAAAACACCAACCAAAGAGTAAACATGGAGTGACCCATTGTTCCAGCTGCACATGTAGCAGAGGATGGCCTTGTCATACATCAAGGGAAGTAGAGGCCCTTGGTGCTGGGCATATTCAATGCCCCAGTGTAGTGGAATGCCAGGGCGGGGGTGGGTAGGATTGAGGAGAGGGTCAAGAGCTGGTGGGTGGGTGGGTTTGCACCCTCATAGAATCAGAAGTATTGGATAGGAAGTTTCTGGAGGGGAAACTGGGAGAGGGGACTACTTTTAAAATGTAAATAAATGAAATATCCAATGAAAAAAAGAAAATTTTCACTTTTGAAAGCCTTTGTTTTGTTTAAATTATACGTGTATTGACATGTCACTGCAGTTCTTTCAGAGGTGAGAAGGGGGTGTCGTATTGCCTGGAATTAGACTTATATGCTGGTGTGAGAACTCTGAACCCAGTACTGGGTGCTAAAGTCAGGTGCTCTGTAAGAACTGTATATTCTCTTCACCATTAAGCCTTTTCTGTGACTCCAATTTTGCTATTGATGATGAGTTATATATTTTTCCCACTGACACAACTGTATTCTTTATTTTTTATTACATTAATACTAAGTGATAATTCTCTAACTTATATCCCTTTTGCTTGAACTGAGTTTGTTGCAGGGTGGTGATCGCCCACACTCTTAATCCCAGCAGATCAGGTGAATCACTGTGAGTTAAAGGATGTCTGCAGACATTGTTCCAGGAGAGCTAGATCTCCACAAAATAATCCTGTCTCAAAATCAAAAAAAAGAGTTTGTTGAACACCAGAAAAATCTGCAGTTTCATGTCTTGTGAACTCCCCTTTGCCTGTGTTCTTGCTTCACATCAAAAACTAAAGAGGGCATCCCGACTTTCTTTTTTTTTTTCTTTTCTTTTCCTTTTTTTTTTTTCGGTGCTGGGGACCCGAACCCAGGGCCTTGAGCTTGCTAGGCAAGGGTTCTACCACTGAGCTAAATCCCCAACCCCGGCATCCCGACTTTCTGTATGAAAAAGGGGAGCGTGCATTCATACATGGAAGAATTTTAAACTGCATTACTAAGTGATTTAAGGAACAGATTGCTGGAGCTCAAGTACTATCTACGTGACCTGTGTATCTACAATTATTGCCTGAGGTATAGTGATATTTATATCCTACATCAGATTGTATATAAAGAACAGCAAAGTAAACATGTTTTCCCTTGATATGTTACAATTGAAAAAATGTTTTTATCCATTTGGAAAACAGTGAAAGCTCTCTGTTGCCATTAAGAGTGTGTATTATATTTCCTCCAAAGCACTTACCTCGAGCTTATAAAATTGAATACAAAGAGTGCTTTCTAGATGTGGTATTGAATTTAGGAGTTTCATTTTGTGTTCAGGAATTGTTAAGAGTAGGGATAGATAATGAAACACAAATGGAACTAGCCTGATTTGGAGATTCCTGAAAATGTTCAGAGAACTTACATCCCACTTCCCTTCATTCTGCTCATGTTGTTGGAAGAATGAAACAAAGTCTTTATTAACCAAGTAAAATGTTTTCCTTATCATGTGGTCGGTGGGAGATGAATGTTGATGACACCTGACCTCAAACTCAAAAATCTAAAATCCCACTCAATTGGATAAGAAACCTCTTATTGTTTATTTTGGCATCTATTCATTTTCCTCACCCTAAGATGTGAGATAAGACTGGATGTCTCTTGAAATAGTTGAAAACACAGGTTCCCATCCACGTCAAATGAATCTAGACTATAAACAATGCCTGTGCGCTGTACAGAATCCCTCCAATGACTGTGGTTTAGACAGGGTTAGCTACAGGTTGTCACTTTCAATATCCTTTTGGTCTGTGCATGTACAGATTAGTGTAGGTGACCAGAAGTCAGCACAAGACTTCCTCAATCATATGTCATCTTATTTTGAGATAAAGCCTTTCAGTTCTCTTGAACCTCAGTGATTTTGTTAAGTGAGTAGGCCAAAGTGTTCCAGGGATTACCTTGTCTCTGCCTTGCCAGCACTGGTAACACTGACACTCAGTGCTCTGCCCTGTTTTCATATGTTCTGCAAGTCAAACATGAGTTCCTATGCTTATATACCATGTATATTATCAATCAAGATCTCTGCTCAGCCTGCACTAACATTCTTTAACATATGTAAGACTTTGTATATTGTGTTACCTTTGTGAAGAAAGACAGTTACGTTTTTGCATTTCTGAGATATTTACATGGATATAGAGGGTAAACCACTTGCCCAAAACCAGGACAAACTGCACCCTTCACCCAAAAAATCTGTTCTGATTGTTTAATAGAATGGCACGGTGCATCATACAGAGCCCATTGTGAAACAGAGACGGTGGTTCCATATAGGCAAAACTATTATGTGAGAAGTCTGGTAATGGGGCTGGTGATAGAGAAAAAAGGACACACCCATAAAAGACAATGGGTAGAATGAAGAGCACTTGCTAGTCCTTCAGAGTACCCAAGTTCAGTTCTTAGCACCCAAGAGACACCGAATCAACATATATCCAACTCAAAACAGTTTTATGTCAACTAAATGAAACTTCACTTACATGTACATGGACACACACACATGAACACAGTTAAAAAAAATAAAAAAAGAATGAGGATATAAGAAACAATTATAGAAAAACCTTGAGATGAAACTAGGTGTTGGGGGAGAGCCGTACATACACTATGTATGCGGACAGGTGTGTATAAGTATGCATGTGTCTGAGGAGGACAGAGGACAGCTCTAAATCTCTTGTCAATTTTTGGTCAAAACCTTTAAGATTCACTGTATCTCATCTGAACCTGGAATCCATTGGTTCAACCAGGCTGGTAAAGCAAAGAGCTCCATAGATTGGCCAGTTGCTCTTCTATCCCAGCAGTGGAGTTCTTGGCACCTACTGTCATATCAGGTTTTTCATGAATCCTGGGAATCTGAGCACATATCCTCATGACAAACGAATTTCTTTGTGACACAGTACTCTTATAAGGCAGGTTACCCCGGGCCTCTTCACTATCCTTACAGAGACACAACTACAGCTTCTATTAATGCAGTATGTGGACATTCTGTTTCCACAGCAAAGGCACAAATGTATAACCAGAACAAAAAAAAAAAAAAAAAGATGTTCCTGGTTCTGGCCTATAAGTCTGTGCACTCGTGCACATGCAAACATGCGTCTATTTGTGTATATGTTTGTATGAGTGTTTGCATATATGTGCATGTATATGAATGTATGTAGGTATTTGTGAATGCATATGTATGTATATGAATGTGTGTGTGTGCGTGTGCGTGTGCGTGTGTGTGTGTGTGTGTGTGTGTGTATGTGCATGTGTGTACAATCACCCACTTGTATTGCTGCTTTTTTCTTTTATTCAGTGTTTGACATAAGCCCAGGCTCCAGTGCAGGGTAGATAAGCACGAATCCTCTCAGCTCTGACCCCAAAACCTTTTTCTATTCCCATTAATACGGTGATTCCACTTCAATAAATAACACCTCTTGAAAATATAAGGATCCTTTTCTCTTTCTCTTTTATGCAATACTAAAAGAAAAATTGGTTTAAGTCCAAAATCATTTTTAAGCAGTAGAGGAACAGGCAGGAAACATGGTAAACACTGAGCAGACAAATTTGAGGAGAGAAAATTAGCACTGGTGACTTTTACAGTATAGTGGTAGCACAGGCAGGTCAGCACAATGTATTAAAATATGAAAAGTTTTAAGAAAATGTGCAGGTGGTATGACAGGGCTTAGGAAGTGTGTCTATATCACCTGCTTATACCTGTCATTGTGTGTGGACTGTCTTAGTATGTCCTCCGAAAACATAATACCTGAGCTGAGTTTAGAATGTAAGTAATAGTTTCAAACAAAGAATAGCTATGAGATCTCAAGACAGAATAAATTAATCATAACAACATTATAACATTTTTCTTCTGTGACTTTTTTTGAATCTTGAGAGATTTGCTCATTCTTTCATCAGGATTGCATTGAGTTTCTGCTAGGATTTGGGGATTACCTTAAGTTTTAGGGAAACAGGGTCAGCAGGACATAATATAAAAATTGAATATGGAATAAAACTAACTACGAGGTTCTCTTTTGAAAATCAGGATATGCTTTGAAGTGGAAATAATATTGAAAACCATTTGACGAATGTGAGGAAATAACTCTTGAGACTATGAAGGGGAAGATTTTAAGTGATTGAGGCACTGACACTAGCCATAGAGCCTCTCTGTAAAAGACAATGTAAAAGATGGTATGTGTATGGCTACTTAAAAAGACAACCAAAAGCCATCAGTAGCTGAACAATGAGGAAAGTGAAAGGAAATGATTCATGGGAGTACAATCAACCAGATAACATTTTACATTTTATGCCCAGGTTTGGTGCCATAGGAGAACAGCCTATAGTGGAGTTGGTGACCTCCAAAGGAGCTGGGAATTAGTTTGAATCTTGTGAAAAGATTAAATACAGAGAACTCATTCTGAACCGTACAGATCCCAAGGGATGCTTTATGCTAAGAAATATAATGTCAGTGCTGGAATATTGTTATTGGTTAAAACTTAGGCTTTAATACCAAAGTACTCATTTTGGTTCAAACTGAATTTGAACACCTGCAGTGTGAAATACCGGAGAGGGCACCATCCCATATTACCCCATGTACCAGCAGGTCACATGGCACCAATGGGTCATTTGACCCTGGTGGGCTGTTCTCATCTTGACAGACTTTCTGGCCTGGAGCTCCAGAAATCTCACCCAATTTGCTAAGTCACCTTAGAAAGTCACAACCATTACAAACCTCAGACGCGAGCATCCAAATTTATCGGCTGGCTGGGGGGTGGGGGGGGTGGGAGTGGGGCTGTACCTATCTCTGGAAATCAGTTGAGAAGCTGTGTGAAGGCAAACGCCTTGCAAACTTAGTTTAGAATCAACACGTAATTCAATCACTGGGTACAACTATTAACATCCTTATTAGTAAGCCATAGTAAATGAAATCCTTCAGTGGCTGATCCTGACTGATCGGAAATCTAAGTGGGAGGCTCTAGTTCATTATATCACCTACCCCAAGTTCTCCCACAATCCAACAATCCACAAGGCCCTTTTGTCATCCTCTCTTTCTCCCTCCAACCTGGAAGTCTAACCTGGAAGTATATGTCCAGTGATTGGTGCCCTGAAATCTTTATTCATTAAGGAAAAGACCTTGCCACAAACACCCACCATATCAAAAACTAATCTATATGAAATAAGCATGGGCATGGTTGATGTGGATACCACAGGTCATATGGTAAGGTGGATCAAGGTAGCCTTGACTATTCAGTGGTAATAGCAATAGAGCCTGCCCAGGACAAGGTAAGGAGTGAGAACCTACACATGACCTTTTCCTCTGACTTCCACATGTGTTTACACACAAAAGGGTGTGCATTCACACATAAATATATACACATCACACCATGCCCCCCCCACTACATACATTTATAAAGTCAGATGTGCAAAAAAGACACCTAACCCGTGGGTGTATACCAGCCATACTTGTACATGTGTATATATGTTGGCATGTGTGTACATATGTGCCTCGCCCAACCTCGACCAGCAAGGAAGACACAACCACAGGAGATCTTCTTCAAGCAGTTTTACTCAGAAACTTGATACAAATTTCTGACCTCTATCTCTTCTGGCTCTCTCTCTTCTGACTCTCTCTCTTTTCTTTCTCCTCTCTTCTCTCTTTCTCTCTCTCTCTCCAGGGAATGCCCTGCACCACACTTAAATAGCTAGCACTGGCCAGTCCTAGCAAGCTACTTGGGTCATGTAGATAGACTGTCACTATGCAGAAGCTAGCGGGCCAGGCATACATAGCCAAATAAGGACTTGTTTACTGCAAGGAGTGCTCACTGTTGGGAGGGTGGAAGGCAGAAACCAGCGCTATCTATGAGGCGTGGCATGTCGCAGCGCTCTACACATAAGTCTACTTGAATATTGTAAAATATTTTTGAGTAATTTAGTAAATATGTAATTTATTTACATGTGTATATAGATGTCTGTCTGACACACAGTTAGATACACATAATAAATGCATAGGTTCTTTGTATATTTGGTTTTGTCATGGAGTATATTGGTTTCTCCATCTTTGTTAAATGACAGTTTTGCTGGATAGAGTAGCCTGGATTTGTGTTCTCTTAGGGTCTGTATGACATCTGCCAAGGATCTGCTGGCTTTAATAGTCTCTGGTGAGAAGTCTGGTGTAATTCTGATAGGTCTGCCTTTATATGTTACTTGATATTTTCCCTTACTGCTTTTAATATTCTTTTTTGTTTTGTGCATTTGGTGTTTTGACTATTGTGTGATGGGACAGATTTTCTTTCTGGTCAATCTATTTGGAGTTCTGTAAACTTCTTGTATGTTTATGGACATGTCTTTCTTTTCTTTAGGGAAGTTTCCTTCTATAATTTTGTTGAAGATATTTACTGGACATTTATGTTGGAAATCTTAGCTCTCTTCTATACCTACTATCCTTAGGGTTGATCTTTTCATTGTGTCGTGGATTTCCTCAATGTTTCGGGTTAGGAGCTTTTTGCGTTTTACATTATCTTTGATGGTTGTGTCAGTGTTTTCTGTTATCTTCTGCTGATGAGATTCTCTCCTCTATCTCTTGATTTCTGATTAAAAATACTTGTGTTTCTGACTCCTGATCTCCTTCTTTTTCCATCTCCAGGGTTGTCACCCTTTGTGCTTTCTTTATTGTCTCTATTTCCATTTTTAATTTCTGGATGACTTTGTTCAATTCCTTTACCTGATAGTTTGTGTTTTCCTGTAGTTCTTCAGGAGATTTCTGTGTTTCCTTTTTAAGGGCTTCTATTCCTTACCTGTGCTGTGCTGTATTTCTTTAAGATAGGTATTTATGTCCTACAAAGAATAATAGATCAAAAACTCAAACACGAGGAGGAAAACTAACCTTACAAAAAGCACGAAATAATCTTCTTGCAACAAAACCAAAGGAAGAGAAATACACAAATATAATTCCACCTATAACAACAAAAAATAACAGGAAACAACAATCCTATTCTTTAATATCTCTTAATATCAATGGACTCACTTCTCTAATAAAAAGACATGGACAAACTGAATGGATACTTAAAGAGGACTAAGTATTTGCTGCAAACAGGAAACCTGCATAAGTGACAATGACAGACATTACCTCAGAGTAAATTGCTGGAAAATAATTTCCCAAGCAAATGGTCCAAAGAAAAAAGCTGGAGTAGCCATTCTCATATCGAATAAAATCAACTTTCAACTAAAAGTTTTCAGAAAAGATAAGGAAGGACACTTCATATTCATCGAAGGAAAAGTCCAACAAGATGAACTCTCTGTCCTGAATATCTATGCTCCAAATGCAAGGGCACTTGCTTTCATAAAAGAAACCTTACTGAAGCTCAAAGCATATATTGCATGTCACACAATAACAGTGGGAGATTTCAACACCCCACTTTCATCAATGGACAGCTCATAGAAACAGAAATTAAGCAGAGACATAGAGAAACTAACCTAAGTTATGAACCAAATGGACTTAACAGATATTAATAGAACATTTCATCCTAAAACAAAAGAATATACCTTCTTACAACCTCATGGTACCTTCTCCAGAACTGACCATATAATTGATCACACAACAGACCTCAAAAGATATAAGATTGAAATAATTGCATGCGTCCTATCAGATTACCATGGACTAAGGCTTGTTTTCAATAACAATAGTGAAAGAAAGCTCACATATACACGGAAGCTGAATAACACTCTACTCAATGATAACTTGGTCATGGAAGAAATAAAGAAATAAATTAAAGACATTTTAGGATTTAATGAAAATAAAGGTACAACGTACCCAAACTTATGGTGAAAGAGCAAACCCCTAAACGGGGAGCCCCGTCTCTCGCTCTGATCGCGGGGTGGGGTGCCCCCAGGAATCACGAGTAGCCATCTTGATGTAACAGCAAGAGGTAGATTTATCAGCGGGATCCCGGGTCGATACGTATCCCACACAGGAGATAGAGGAATCGACCCCGAGCTCCCAAACTCAGGGGTTTATATAGGGGAGGTAAGGGGCATTCTCGTGGTTACACATGATTGGTCAATTCAAAAGGTGCATGGTTACTTTCGGCGCGAAATGACATCAGCAAGGAGTACGTGCTATCTAGCAGCTCAGCAGTGTGGGTAGGGTGGCTCATCTCACTCAGGGGGATGACTCACTTCTGGGGAGTGAAGGAAGGGGAGGGGGTGGCTACGGATGGTCAATGTCCTTGGGGCTGATAGCTGGTCTGGCAGGTCCTATCTCTAACACCCTCTCAGGCACGTCCGGACCTTGTTTATGACTACTTCTTGAAATTTTAATTCCTCATTCCCCACTTCCTTTTGGGGAGTAGTTCTAATCTTAGGACTACACAATAGGCTCAGCATTTAGGGGCTCCTCACTTCGTAAAGCCTGATATTGTTGTCTTAGCATAAGAACATGTACGGCACTAATCCGTTCTTTGACAAAGGTTATGAGACAATTGATGATGCAAGGCCCTAAAGTGAACAGGAGGAGCAGAATCACCAAGGGACCTGCTAAGGCTGACAACAGGGTGGTGAGCCATGGGGACTTATTGAACCAGTTCTGAAACCAGTTATCAGTGGCCTCTCGTTCCCGTCGTCTCTTATCTAACCTCTCTCTAAGTTCAGCCATGGAGTCTTTAAGAGTCCCTGAATGATCAATGTAAAAGCAACATTCCTCCCTCAGAGCAGCACACAGTCCTCCTTCCTTCAGGAACAATAAATCTAACCCTCTTCTGTTCTGAAGCACTACTTCTGACAAGGAGGTGAGGGATTCTTCTAAATGAGTAATGGATTTTTCTAGGGCTTCAATATCTTCGGAGATAGCAGAATTCAAAGTTGTCAGGCCCTACTGTAGTTGTTGGGGTCCGGTGATTAAGGCAGCAGACCCGGTGCCTACTCCAGCAGCCACCCCCAAGCCTAGGAGTATAGCCACAGTCAGCGAGATAGGTTCTCTTTTGATTCTAGGGGTAGGTTCATACAAAGACAGAAATTCTCCTGGAGAATGATAATAGATTCTTGGGACCAGCTGGACCATTACACAGTAGTCTGAAATGTTATTGATTACTGAATCACCCAGGCAGGGAGTGAGGCTGGAACTATACCCTGGGGGAGGAATTAGATAGGAAGTCGTGCTAGAGGGGGTGCTGATAGGGAAAACATGGCGACAAAGATGGCTATGGGTGGAAGGTACCTTGCCTACGCAGGTCCCTGCTCCTGATACTTCAGTCAAGGTTAACCTGGGCTTGTTGGTGTGGAGGCAGGCTTCTGGGTTTGTTTCTTTTGTAAAACTAGCGTAGGTTGCTATTCCTTCATAGTAAGGGGGGCTCGTCGAAAGACAGAGCCAGCATTCTCTAGTCAAGTTATGGTTGGAGTGGTTCAAAGCCTGGAAAGTCCCCTGGATCAACTTAAACATGCGTTCTTGGGCACTGGGTAAGCGGGAGGCCAGATAGTCCTGTGTGGTTGTATCCCCCGTGGGCGCAAAAGACTCAGTGTGTGCAAACGTCTCAGGTTTTAGCGTAGTAGTAACTTTAGGTCTGTCCCTAGCGAGAAGTTCCTGGTTCTTGAGGACGGGGTTAGGACCCATAGCTTTGAGGCTAACAGGCTCTACCTTGAGTCTAATATCTAGAAGGATTCCAGGGTCTTGCCCACCCACGTAGAGACGCAGCCCCCACCGTCGGCCTTCGAGCCAACCTATGGTATACTTCCTCCCTATTTCAGTGAAGGTAATGTTAAGGGTGGCGACCTTGTTCTTAGCCCACTTGACATCTAAGGAATGCCAAGTAGATGTGGGATTCCAATCTGTTTGCCCGGTAGTCTCACAGCCCCAATAATAGTAGAAAAAATATGATTCGTCTCTACACTTCCACATATCAGATCTAAGAGGCCTGTTCTTTGGGCAAGCATAGAAGAGAGTCTTAGTCCTGTCCTAGCCCCAGGAGTCCGACAGCTGGCATCGGGTTTCGGGAGTGGAGCGCGCGCGGCTCCTGGTCCTCCAAACCGTGGGGAGGTGTACATGTGTGGTGAGAAATCTAGCATGTCATTTACCTCGTCAGGGGCCAGATGCTCTAAGCCCCACCCTGGTGCCCCCGCAGCCAGCTTACACTAGTACAGCGGTGGCCACCAGGTCCAGAGTGGATGTTTACCAGTGACGGACCACACCAGGTCTCCGGTTGAAGAGAAAACCTGCCAAGTTAGTTGCTGGGGAGAATGTGGATCCTTATTCGATGTCCCCACCTGGGACGAGACGGCGGCGAAGGCGAAGCTTAAGAGGGTGAGGAGTCCTTTCCACAGTCCATTCATCTTCAGGAGTCTTGGGAGCTCTTTTGGCGTGCGATGCGTGGATCCAGGCGGCTATTCCGTCAACCTTTATAGCGGTTGGGGTAGTGAGTAGAACCGAGTAGGGTCCTTTCCAGTGAGGTTCAAGGTTGCCGGCTCGATGACGTCTGACCAGAACCAGATATCCAACCTGGAATCCATGGGGGATCTCGGGGCTCTCAGTCCAGTTGGTCTCCTTCAGCGAGTCCCACACCTGGCGCCTGACAATCTCAAGAGCCCTGAGGCAGGTGAGGATGGGTTGAGAAAGAGGGGGGTCAGGATCGTGTACTCCCCCAACTTCACCTATAGGGGGCAGGCTGCCCCATAGGATCTCATATGGTGTCAGCTTAAACCTCCCAGGAGTGTTCCGAGCACGGAACAGGGCGAAGGGAAGGAGGGTTGTCCAATCTTTCCCGCCGGTCTCCAAGGCCAATTTAGTTAAGGTCTCTTTTAGGGTCCTATTCATTCTTTCTACCTGTCCTGAGCTCTGGGGTCTGTAAGCACAATGTAATTTCCAATTAATCCCCAGCTGACTGGCCAGCCCCTGACTTACCTGGGCAACAAAAGCAGGTCCGTTGTCAGACCCGATTACCTTGGGGAGTCCAAAGGGCGGAAAGATCTCTTCCAATATCTTCTTAGCCACCACTTGAGCTGTTTCTGAGCGGGTAGGGAATGCTTCCACCCAGCCTGAGAAGGTGTCTACGAACACCAATAGATATTTATTACCATATCTGTCTGGAGTTATTTCTGTAAAGTCAATTTCCCAATGAGCCCCCAGCCTATCTCCCCTGAGCCTTTTGCCATGGAGAGACGGGGGTCTATTGGAGTTGACAAGGGCACATGCTTGACAACTCTGTACAACTTCTTGGACTATGTCTGGCAGTCTCTGGACGTGGTATTCAGAGGACTTCACGAGTTCTATCAGTTTTCTCGTACCTAAGTGGGTCAGACAATGGAGATTAGCAATGAACTCACATCCTTGTTGGTCTGGAAGAGCTTGTTTACCATCTGTTGTCTCCGCCCCACCATAGGGAGAGAAGCCTTGGATCCAGTCTGAACGGTGATACTCTTCTAATTCTTCTGGGGAATATTGAAAACTGGAGTCTCTCAGGTTTGGGCGGAGCTCTTTACCTACTACCGGCAGGATCACAACCCCGAGTGCAGCCTGTTTGGCAGTGGTGTCCGCCATATGGTTGCCCTTTGCCACAGCATCCTGTCCCCTCTGGTGCCCGGGACAGTGAATGATGGCCACCTTCCTTGGGAGGTGTACAGCCTCTAGGAGGCTGAGGATCTCATCTTTATTTTTGACCTCCTTTCCTGTGGACATCAAGAGTCCTCTCTGCCGGTAGATGGCCCCGTGTACTTGGGCACTGGCAAAAGTGTAGCGGCTGTCAGTATAGATGTTAATATTTTTTCCTTCAGCCAGTCTCAATGCCTGAGTGAGGGCTATTAATTCTGCCTTCTGGGCTGAGGTGCCTTCCGGTAGTCCACTGGACCAAATAGTCCTTTTCCCATCTACCACTGCCGCTCCGGCCCTTCTCTTTCCTTCCACCAGAAAACTGCTGCCATCTGCATACCAGGATGGGCAGCCTGGCAGGGGAACATCAGTCAAATCCTCCCTGACACCAGAGGCCTCAGCCAGGATATCAGCACATACATGTATTGGTTTCTGCTCTGTTGCCTCGGGGAGCAACGTGACTAGGTTCAAGACGACGGGGGCCCCAAATAAGACCCTATCATTTAACAGGAGGCTCTGGTAGTGAGTCAGGCGGGCGTTGGTTATCCACCTATCAGGGGGCTGTCGAATGACGCTCTCTAAGGCGTGTAGGGCTATGATTGTCACTGGCTGGCCTAATGTTAGTTTATCAGAGTCTTTTACCAACATGGCTACTGCCGAGATGATCTTAAGGCAGGACGGCCAGCCACTAGCCACTGGGTCCAGTTTCTTAGAGAGGTATGCCACGGGCTGCTTCCATGGGCCCAAGGTCTGGGTCAACACTCCCTTCGCCACCCCCACCTTCTTGTCCACAAACAACCTAAAAGGTTTGGTTAAGTCCAGTAGGACCAGAGCAGGTGCAGTCAATAAGGCCTGTTTGATGGCATCAAAAGCCGCTTGGTGCTCAGGCTTCCATTGGAACTCAGTCTCTGACCTGGTCAAAGAGTGGAGTGGAGCAGCCAGTGCAGCAAACCCAGGAATCCATAGTCGGCAGAACCCGGCAGTGCCTAGGAATTCTCTCACCTGTCGAGGCGTGTGAGGTGTTGGTATCTGGAACACAGTCTTCTTCCAGGCCTTGGTGAGCCACCGCTTTCCATCTCGGAGGATGTAGCCCAGGTAGGTCACTTCAGTGCGACACAACTGTGCCTTCTTTGCAGACGCCCAGTATCCCAAACGGCCTAATTCAGCTAGTAATTGTTCAGTTCCTTTTTGGCACTCACCTTGGGTTTCAGCACTCAGAAGTAGATCATCAACGTATTGAAGAAGAGTCAGGTGTGGGTTATTGGTCCTGAAAATCGTCAGGTCCCGATGTAGGGCCTCATCGAAGAGGGTAGGTGAATTCTTGAATCCCTGTGGCAGTCTGGTCCAGGTCAATTGTCCAGAATGTCCCGTCTCTGGATCCTTCCATTCGAAGGCAAACAGGTGTTGGCTGTTGGGATGTAATCTCAGGCTAAAGAAAGCATCTTTGAGATCCAAGACAGTATACCATATCCTCTCTGGGGGCAGAGTGCTGAGGAGGGTGTAAGGATTAGGCACTATGGGGTGTACATCTTCTACCCGTATATTAACTTCCCTCAGGTCCTGAATGGGTCAGTAATCTTGTGTTCCCGGCTTTTTTACCGGGAGTAGTGGAGTGTTCCAGGGGGACCAGCATGGGGTTAAGATGCCCAGCTGTAAAAACTTGTTTATGTGGGGCCGGATGCCCTCTCTCGCCTCCTTGCTCATAGGATACTGGCGTACACTGATAGGGGTGGCACCCGACTTGACTATGATTACTATGGGAGGTACTTGGGAGGCCATCCCAACTCCCCCTGTCTCCGCCCAGGCTTCAGGGAATCTTGAAAGCCACCATTGGGGGTTGTCCATCTTGTTACCTTTTTCATGTATGAGATATTCGTCAGCTACTTTAAAGGTTAAAGTCCATACCGACCTGGGGGTGTGCCACTTCACTTGAGGTCCGCCTGGAGAGAACTGTATTTCGGCATTCATCTTGGTCAACAAATCTCTTCCGAGCAAGGGGGTGGGTCATTCAGGAATTACTAGAAAAGAATGTGATACTCGGCCGGCCCCTAGATTGACACGGCGGCCTGTTGTCCATTTGTGAATTTTCATGCCGGTTGCCCCCACCACCATACTGGTCTTGTCTGTAAATCTCCCCATAGGGTGTTGTAGGACTGAGAACTCTGCCCCTGTATCAACCAGAAAATCCACGGGGGTTCCCTCCACATTTAAAGTTACCCTAGGCTCGGGGAGGGAATACGAGCCCCGACTGCCCTAGTCATCTTCATTTCTTAGGGCTAGGGTCTTAGGACCCCGCATCTTTTCCTTCTTGTTTGGGCAGTCCTGGGCCCAATGTCCCTTGTTCTTGCAGTAGCGGCACTGGTCTTTATCTATCCTTGAAAATCTCCAATTCTGTGAAGCCCAGTCGTTCCGATGACGTGGGTTGCCCAGGTTCCCTGTCTTCCTTCCTACATTCCTGTTTTCTTCAGGTACTACTGCGGCCAGTATACGAGTTAAATTCTGGTCCCTGCATCTGTCTCTCTCGTCTTCTGTCTCCTCCCTTTCTTTTCTCTCTCTCTCTCTCTCTTCTCTTCCTCAGTCTCACTTATGATACACTTTCTCTGCCTCCTTAATTAAGTCTCTTACCGTGAGATCCTGTAAGCCTTCTAATCTTTTTAACTTACGCTTGATGTCTGGGTAGGACTGACCTATAAAGGACATAGCTACTGCTGCCTGTTGTCCCTCTGACGTAGGGTTAAAGGGGGTGTATCTCCTCTAGAAGTCTCTCTAGAAACAAAGAGGGGGCCTCTGTGGGTCCCTGGAACACCTCTCTTACCTTGGCCAAATTGGTGGGGCGACGAGTTGCCCCCTTGAGACCTGCCACCAGAGCCCGGCGGTACGTGGTCAGCCGCTCCCTACCTTCAGCTGTGTTGTAGTCCCAAGGGGGGCAGTCGAGGGGAAAAGCAGCATCAATGAGGTTGGGCATCTGGTTAGGGGTCCCATCTGGCCCTGGGACATGTTTCCGAGCTTCAAGGAGGATCCTCTCCTTCTCCTCAGTGGTGAAAAGAACCTGTAAAAGCTGTTGACAGTCGTCCTACGTGGGCTGATGGGAGAACATTAGAGATTCTATGAGGTTAGTTAGGCTGGAAGGATTTTCAGAGAAAGAATCATGGTTAGTTTTCCAATTATAGAGATCAGCAGAGGAAAAAGGCCAATACTGCAAGGGTTGTAGATCAGGTGGATCTACAGGAGGACCATAAGCCCGGAGTGGGAAGGTGGGGCCTGGGAAGGTCCCTCGGGGCTGGCCCCTTGGCGGCTTCTGGTTCCAGCGGCAGGGCCTTCCGATCTGTCGATGTCATGCTGATAAGGGGGTGGTGCACTGGGAGCCGGCGGCGTGGGCTCATCTTCTTTGAGGGGGGTCTCGATGTTAGGATAAATTCTGGGAACCTTCTTCTTCTCCATCTGGGACCCCTGTGCTACCAGTATGCGAGGGGATGAAGAGGGGGGTGGCCGGGACCAGGGCCTCAGCCACGAGGGAGGATCAGAAGCTAGATTCTCCCATACTACGATGTAAGGGACTTGGTCTGGATGAGATCCGGGCCCCGGCTGAAAAACAATATCTCTAACAAATGAAATAATTGCCTTGTCTAGAGTGCCCTCTGGCGACCAGCCTACTCCGAATGTCGGCCACTCAGAGGAGCAGTAAGTTTGCCACCGTCCCCTCTTCACTGTCAAAGACAAATTCTGGGCTCTTGTCTTAACCTCTGACCAATGATTCAATGTTTGACTCAATGGAGTGATCATGGGCTGTCCCATGGTAAAGATGAAAAAGAACAAAACCAAAAAAATGAAATTACAAAAAAAAAGAAGAGTGCGTGTATGCACACGCGCCTGTGCTTGGACTTGAATATCCAGCCAAACGCGATCTCGGACAGTGTTGGATCTTGAATCCACTGTCCGGGTAGGAGAAGCTCTCTGTCTCCTTGATTATGAAAAAATCACAGTCGGATCTCTTTGATTGCCAGTTGCCGGGTCCTCCCGACAAAGGCTGGCTCGTGGAACGTCTCTCATGTGTCCCAGAGCCTGCGCGATCGGGGCGTCCCCTGGTGCGCTTTCTAAAAAGGAAAAGAAAGAAAAAGACTATTCGGAGTAGGAAACCTCTTCTACTCACAGGCGTCTGTCCGGAGCGGGAAACCCTTCCGCTCAAGTACACTCAAATACGGGGCAGGAAACCCATCTGCTCAAGTGTACTCACAGGCGTCTGTCCGGGGCAGAAAACCCTTCCGCCCGAGTGCACTCAAAAATGGGGTGAGCTCAAATTCGGGGTGGGAAGCCCTTCCACCCGAGCACACTCAAATTAAACCTTAGACCATGGCACAATACACAGTACGAGAAGCACAAAATACACGCACACATACATACACATACACGGCGGCCGCTTTCAACACTCACACCAACGTACCTCCAAGGGGCATTCAGGGTTCCGGGGGATCACACTCCGATCCCGGACGAGCCCACAAATGAAAGAGTGAACCCCTAAATGGGAAGCTGCATCTCTCCCTCCGATCGCGGGGTGGGGTGCCCCCAGGAATCACGAGTAGCCGTCTTGATGTAACATCAAGAGGTAGATTTATTAGCGGGATCCCGGGTCGATACGTATCCCACACAGGAGACAGAGGAATCGACCCCGAGCTCCCAAACTCAGGGGTTTATATAGGGGAGGTAAGGGGCATTCGCGCGGTTACACATGATTGGTCAATTCAAAAGGTGCACGGTTACTTTCGGCGCGAAATGACATCAGCAAGGAGTACGTGCTATCTAGCAGCTCAGCAGCGTGGGTAGGGTGGCTCATCTCACTAAGGGGATGACTCACTTCTGGGGAATGAAGGAAGGGGAGGGGGTGGCTACGGATGGTCAATGTCCTTGGGGCTGATAGCTGGTCCAGCAGGTCCTATCTCTAACACCCTCTCAGGCACGTCCGGACCTTGTTTATGACTAACTTCTTGAAATTTTAATTCCTCAATGGAACACAATGAAAGCAGTGCTAAGAGGAAAACTCACAGCTCAAAAAGAAATTGGAGAGAGCATACATTAGCACCTTGAAATAACACCTAAAACTTCTAGAACTAAAAGAAGCAAATGCACCCAAGAAGAGTAGAAGGCAGGAAATTGTATTAAACTCAGGGCTGAAATCAACCAAGTAGAAACAAAAAGGGAATATACAAAGAATCAACAAAAGTGGGAGCTGGTTTTTTGAGAACATCAACAAGATAGATAATAAACCCTTAGCCGGGCTAACCAGAGGGCACAGGGTATCCAAATTAACAAATCAGAAATGAAAAGTAAGACATAACAAGAGAATCTGAGGAAATTCAGAAAATAATCAGATCCTACTACAAAAGCTTATATTCAACAATACAGGAAAATCTGTATTGAATGGATAATTTTCTAGACAGATACCAGGTACCAAAGTTAAGTCAGGATCACACAAAGCATGTAAACAGTCCCATAACTACTAAAGAAATAGAAGCGGTTATTAAAAAGTCTCCCAACCAAATAAAGCCCAGGACCAGATGTGTTTAGTGCAGAATTCTATCAGACCTTCATAGATGTCATACCAATATGGTACAAACTATTCCACAAAATAGAAAAAGAAGGAACACTACCCAATTCCTTCTATGAAACCATAATTATGCTTGTTGCTATTAAATATTGTCTGCGCCCGTCCAGAAAGAGCACACCAAACCAATACCAACACAGTTCCATGTGGTGAGATTTAATAATTCCCTTATTAAATACAAGGGGAAGGGGCCAGAGAAAGAACAGAAAAGACAGTGAGGGTGGAGGGAGTCTCCTTTTATTTGTACTGTGAGGTAAAGATGCCCAGGTGGAGGTGAGACTTGAGCCAAAACATCTTCTGGGAATGTATGGTGTTACTGCTAAAGGCAAACTTGATACCAACAATGCTTATACCTAAACCACACAAAAAAACAAGAAAGAGAACTTCAGAGCAATTTGACTTATGAATATCAAAGCAAAAATACTCAATAAACTTCTTAAAAACCAAATCCAAGCAACCATCAAAATGATAATCCATCATGATGAAGTAGATTTCATCCCAAGGATGCAGAGATGGTTCAATATATGGAAATCCATCAATGTAATTCACTAGTGGGGCAGGCAGTGAAAGGTACCCTGATTCCTGCTGCAGATAGGTTGAATCCCCAGGACACTTAAAGGGGACTGCCAGTGCCTTCCCAATTTACCAGGATATCAGGTCCCCCCAAAGACCCCTTTACAGATGTTTGAGACAGACCAGTCATGTAGGGCAATGCTGCAAGCCTCTTCACCAAAGGTCATGTAGGCTCAAGACAGATCAGTGGTAGAAGCAGGACCACACCTACAAATAAATATATGAGGAGGTCTTCCCACACTCTCAGGACAAACCAATAGGAAGTACCTTCTGTCAGACACTGACTCATTCACAAAACTATTTAAGCACAATGAAAGGCGTGCAGGAATTATTCCATTGTCTACAAACTTCTGTTCTAAGAGCTGTTACTCTGCCACTTGGAGATGAGATCTGCTCTCCAGAAATCATCACTGCCAGAATCTCCCTTGCACTCCTCACTGGCTAGTCAGTCCCAGGCTGGTTCAGCCCAGCCCAGGTAACCAAAGTGGCAGGCAGTGGGGATAAGGAGAAGGACTGGCAATTGAGGTGGCAAAAAAATGTTCCCCCTCCCTGCCTGAGATCTTTCTCCCTTTACCTGTACCCACACAACTAGCCAGCCTGGTCAGAGATCACTGCTGAGAGCACTCTGGCACCAGAGCCCTACAATGCAGTGCTTGAACAATGATCAACAAAACTGCAGTGCGGGAAGGTGAGTCACCTCCCTCAACTCTGGAAACTAGCAACCTATCTTTTCCTCCTGAGTTTTCAGTCAGCACCATCTCAAGCTTAGGTCCAGCTGAAGGGGCAACTGAAGGCTCCTGGCCAGAGCTACTCTCTGGAGTTGGCTGAAGGTCCCTCTAGCCCCTGTCTAAATCCTGACAGCCTGCAAAACAGCCTGCAATTGGTTTTGGCAGACTCCCTATCTAACCTGGTAAAGCAGCAGACACTTAAACCCACAGGGCAGCTGCTCCTTCTTTAATATGCAAGAAGGCTTAATGTTTTGAACTTCTGTGGAATCCCCCAAGGCCTAAAGGCCAAGGGAATGTTCCGCTTGGACAAACAGTTTCTCCTCTTTTCTGCAACAGACAGTTCACACACCTACACACATAAAAACACATTAAAAAAAATTCCTCAGTTCCTGCACCACCACCACCCCCAATCCTCCCCACCCCCACCCCACCCCCCGCAGGTTCTTCCAGCTTTCCACAGCCCAACACCCACCCTGTGGCAGTGTGGGGTAAGTGTGGTCAAACTTCTAAGTCCTGTAAGGGGATTTGCTCTGTGGATAAGGTGATGCAGAAAACCCCCAAGGCTTCAAAGGAGACACTAACAGACTGTCTGCTCCTCACTCTCCCCCCAGGGCAGGACTCCATTAAAAAAACAAAGGAGCTTCCACCTGCCTCTCCCCTTACTCTGTCCTTAGAGGTAGTTGTTAAAACAGCCAATCAGATAAAGACCACATTAGGACAGAAGATATCACCTGTAAAGACAATGAAATACCCAAGGAGACCCAGAACCCCCCCTCTAAACCACCCCCAATTCTAAGGGCCACTGTTGACAGCACACCTAAAAGCTCTAAAACAAAAAGAAATAAATAAACACAAGAGGAGTAGAAGGCAGGAAATAATCAAATCAGAGCTGAAATCAACCAAGTACAAACAAAAATGAGTATACAAAGAATCAGAAAAACCAGGAGCTGGTTCTTTGAGAAAATCAACATGATAGATAAACCCTTAGACTAACCAGAGGTCACAGAGAGTGTATCCAAATTAACAAAATCAGAAATGAATAGGGAGGCATAACAGCAGCCTATATTCAACAGAACTGGAAAATCTGGAGGAAATGGACAATTTTCTAGACAGATACCAGGTACCAAAGCTAAATGAGGAACAAATAAACCATTTAAACACCCCCATAACTCCTAAAGAAATAGAAGCAGTTATTGTTATTAAGAGTCTCCCAACCAATAAGAGCCCAGGTCCAGATGGTTTTGTAGAACTAGAGTTTCATAAAGGTTAGTCATTGTCAGAGCCCGAATGGGCAGAACTAGAGTTTCATAAAGGTTGCTCATTGTCAGAGTCCGGATGTGTAGGGCCGGACGTGCCTGAGGGAGAGCCTGGGGGCACCCCACCCCGCGATCGGAGCAAGAGACGCGGCTCCCCATTTAGGGGTACGCTCTTTCATTTGGGGGTTCGTCTGGGATCAGAGCGTGACCCCCCGGAACCCGAATGCCCCTTGGAGGTACGTTGGTGTGAGTGTTGAAAGTGGCCGCTGTGTATGTGTATGTGTGTGTGTGTGTGTGTACGTTGTGTTTCTCGTACTGTGTATTTTGCCATGGTCTAAGGTTTAAGTTGGGTGCGCTCTGGTGGAAGGGCTTCCCACCCCGACTTTGAGTGCACCCCGTTTTCGAGTACATTTGGGCAGATGGGTTTCCTGCCCCGTATTTGAGTGCACTCGGGCGGAAGGGTTTCCCGCCCCGGACAGACAGTACACTTGGGCAGATGGGTTTCCTGCCACCTATTTGAGTGTACTTGAGCTGAAGGGTTTCCCGCTCTGGACAGGCGCCTGTGAGTAGAAGGGTTTCCTACTCCAAATAGTATTTTTCTTTCTTTTTTTTTTCCTTTTTAGAAAGCGCACCAGGGGACGCCCCAATCGCGCAGGCTCTGGGACTCGTGAGAGACGTTCCGTGAGCCAGCCTTTGTCGGGTCCTGGGTCTGGGACTCGTGAGAGAAGTTCCACGAGCCGAATTTTGTCAGGAGGACCCGGCAACGGACAGTCAAAAAGATCTGACTGTAACTTTGGAGGTCGCGTTCGGCTGCCTATTTAAGTATAGGCACGGACAAGTGTGCTTAGATGTGTTAGTGTCTGTTGTCTGTATTCTGTTTCTGTGTTTGGTATCCCAGAAGCAGCTAAGGTTAAGCTGCAGTTTGGGCCAGGTACTGAAGGTACCAGGCATCTGTGGAAATTGGTTATAGGATGCTTTGTTTTAGTCTTGCTTGTCTGGTTTGTTTTCTGTGGTATTGTCAAGTGTCTTTTTTGGCTTTTGTTTCGTGTTTGACTTTGGACTGACGACTGTGTTTGAAATCATGTTTTGCTTTGTTCGTGGAAGAGTTTTCCTTGGTCCCCTTAATGCTTAGTGAGTAAGAAACTTAATCTTATGGACACCGCTCTAGTGGAGGTGTGTTGGTTGATAGCCAAAGTTAATTGTTAAAATAGTGTTTTATCTGTGCTTGTGCTCGCAGCACACAGTAGAGGGGAGCGAAATTAGCTGCGGAGCTGCTGCAGCGAGCATGGGGACTTCTCAAGTCTCACCCAATTTTTCTGGCTCTTCAGGAGTTGTTTAAAAGGAAAAGACTTAAGGTAAAAAGAAACATTATAGAGAGATTTCTTAGTGAATTACTACACCTTGGTTCGCGATCTCTGGGAATCTCATGGTGGACAGCTGAGATAAGCTGGAAAAGGATTTAAATTTTGCTTGGGAGCAAAGAATCTTAAAGGCGGAGTTTCAGCCGGTATGACACTTAGTGCTTAGCTGCCTAAAAGATCAGAAATGCTGTCAATAGGCTATAAAAAAAAAGGGGACAGGCTATGTTAGAAATGCTACAGGAAGAATGATCTAAAATGGCTGAGAGTGAGGTGGGGCTATAAGGAAAACACACAGTAGGAGAGCGCTCATTTAGAGAAGTTCTTTAAGGAAGCCTGCCTTATCTGCTGTCTTTATTCCAAGGGAGGAGTCAGTCTCCAGCACTAAATTACTTGGCGGTGGCCAAGGTCAGGATTAATGTTTTCTTTTCCATGGGCCTTTAAACCCAGTGAGACAGTTTGGTAAAGGCTACTACTGAGGTCCTGATAGCCCCAGGTGACTTGGTTACGATTCTTCTGTCAGCCACCTGGCATCTAGCAACCAGGTTCTAACCATCTCTCCATCCTTTTGTTATTAGTTGTTACTAAAAGCCTAGTGTCATTTGAAAGCTGGTTCTCTTGAGAGGCAAAGCCACGGAGCTGACACTGAAGAGAGATAAATGCTGTTTGCCCTCTTCACAAGATTCTCTTGTTTTCTCACCATCCCATTTGAGATGCTTGTTAGTAACTGTTACAGGTCTTCTTTACCAATGATGAAAGATGGAATCCTACTAGAGGCCAGAAAAAAAATGTTCCAGACACGGATAGAAGGCCCTCACTTCAGCCTGCTCTCTTCAGACGCCTGAAGGTAGGGAGTGCCAGGTCTGCCGCCAGGCTCCAAGGGTGGGTCTCTGAGGGGCTGGAAAATGCCCCACCAATCTGGCTAAGATAAGGAAAGTATATAAAGTGAAAGTTACAGAAATTTAAAGGGTTAAGTTAAGTTGCTGAGAGTTAGTACAAGTTACAGAGAAAGAGTTAAAAAGAGCAGAAAGCTAGGGAAGAAAAGAGACAAAAAGAAGAGGAAGTTAGAGAGCTAAAGAGAGATAAAAGACGAGAGAGGAACATATACTGGCCACAGTAGTTAGGGAGCCTAGGAAGATAGTACCTGGCAACAGAAGAGAATTCCTGGCTAAAGATCAGTGTGCCTAATGCAAAGAAAAAAGGACACTGGGTCAGGGACTGCCCAAGAAAGAACAAGAGGGGCCACTGGAGAGCTTCTTGGTCCTAGAGTGCTGGCTATGTACAGAGATAGAAGGGAAGTGTGGATACAGGGACCCAATGCTCTGTGCTCCTATGCCCCCCAGTGGGCCAATATCCAAAGACCTTGAGTGCAAGGAGCTACTGGCAACGAACAATACTTATGGACTGCCCGAAGAACAGTGGACCTTGGCGTGGGCCGGGTAACCCACCCACTAATTCATGGTCATCCCTGACTGCCCCTATCCCTTGCTCATGAGAAAATTGCTCTCCAAATTGGCTTGCATGGGCTAAAATGGCTGGGTGAGGCCATGTGTATGCATATCTGCAGACTGTGTATGTGGAGCTTAAGATCTGTCTCAGTGCACCAGTACCTGATGCTGGGAGATCAATGGCTTAGTGCTGTTTTGCTTGGAACACATCGCTCCTGCCAGCCGGGCACTAATTATTACCCAATCCAGGACTTAAACTGTGATAGAGTGGCTGATGTCTTGCCTTTGAATAGAGTGTCCCAAAAGATGGGACCACTGGTCAGCTGCCATGGAATAGATCCTCCACTGGTTGGGGACAATCTGTTCACCTTGCTGCCCAATCCGGACCTGGAGCCACCACAGCACGAGTTTCAAGCACTGACAGAAGCCCATGGGTGGAGGAAAGACCTCTGCGACTGGCTGATTGACCCCTGCTAAAGGCCAAGGCTACCTTGTCTACAGACGGGAACAGTTCTCTTCATGAAGGTCAGAGATAAGTGGGTGCTGCCATGGTGGACAACACAATGTCATCTGGGATGGCTGAACCTCAACCCCCCAGTACATCAGTGCCGCAGATTCCTTTACCATCTCTTGGATGCCCTGGTGAAGCCAACAACTGTGAGTACTATTCATTGCTCAGGATATCAGGAGGGAAGTGATTCAGTGGCATGGGGCAATAACGAAGCAGATCAAGTGGCTCGAAAAATGGCTATGCAGGAGCCTATCCTGGTTGCAGGCCTGCAAGAGACAGCCACTGAGAACTAGGATCAGACTAAGGGATGGCCTCACTTAGAAAAGGCCCAAATTGCTTAAAAGATAAAGGACAATGGCACACTTGAGGGGAAAGCTATACTCCCCAGAGAACAAAGAAAAGACTCACTTTGCCAAGTACAGAAATGGACTCATTTAGGAGATAAGAAGTTTGTCCAAGTAGTTAAGGTGTATGTAACAGACTTTAAGATTTTAGCCTGAGAGACAGTAGAAAGTATAAGGTATGTCAATAAGTGAATGCTTAGCAAGCAAACAGGGCAAAGAGACCTAGAGAGTTTAGTGAAAAGTCGAAGTGAACTTCACTGAGATAAAACCAGAAAAATATAATCACAAGTATCTCCTAGTGCTTGTAGATACTTTTTCAGGAATAGATAGAAGGTTTCCTCACCAAATGAGAGACGGCCTCTGCAATCATCAAGAAGATACTGGAAGAAATCTTCCCCCAATTTGGAATGCCCAAGGTAATCTGGTCAGACATAGGCCCTACTTT
This sequence comes from Rattus norvegicus, assembly GCF_021556685.1. NCBI lineage: Eukaryota > Metazoa > Chordata > Mammalia > Rodentia > Muridae > Rattus > Rattus norvegicus. The sequence goes on along the minus strand of NC_141538.1, from coordinate 4,326,729 downwards.
CATTGCCAAGGTAAGCCAGGGTGTGGCCAAGTATTTAGAGGTCAATTGGAAACTACATTGTATTTACAGACCTCAAAGTTCAGGACAGGTAGAGTAAATAAATAAAATTTTAAAAGAGACCCTGACCAAATTAAATTAACCATGGAGACTGGCACAGACTGGGTGACACTCCTTCCCTCTTGCTCTCTTCAGAGCAAGAAATACCCCTTCCAGATTCAGCCTTACCCCCTTTGATATGGGGCCTCAGCCCCCCCTGACTGTATTAGATGATGTTACTGAACCAACATGTCATAGTGCCATAGTAATAATGATTTGTGTGCCAGGCTAAAAGACCTACAGGTGATACAGAAAGAAATCTGCTCACAGCTGACAGCAGCCTATGCTCCGGAGACCCCTGAGACATCTCATCAGTCATGAGTTCCAGGAGACTGCAGCTACACTGAGCCCAGACACTCGAGCCTCGCTGGAAAGGACCATACCTGGTGCTGCTGACCACCCTGACAGCTGTCAATTCTCAGCCCTCACCAGCCGCGTACTAGCTGTTGGGGCTGAGAGCTGGGACCTAGAGGGAAATTCAGTCATGTTTGTCCTGGGTACTATTAAGATAGGTGTAGAATAGGCTTGATTTCCATTACAAATGATGTAACATTGCATATGTTCGTACTCTTAACACTTCTTGGGACTGTGCCTCAGGGATCACAGTCTGTATAAGCTTAGAAGTTCTAAAAGCTAGTCATGACCTCGGTGTATAGGCTTGGATAGTGTTCAGACTAGAATCCTCATGTTAAGACAACAATACCAAGCTGTTATGCTAGATGAAGCTGAGTTCTCCATGAAGTTCTAAGATTAGAACTATTAACAAAAAAAAGAAGTGGGGAATGTAGAACTAGAGTTTCATAAAGGTTACTCATTGTCAGAGCCCAAATGTGCAGAACTAGAGTTTCATAAAGGTTGCTCATTGTCAGAGTCCGGATGTGCAGGGCCGGACGTGCCTGAGGGAGAACCAGAGATAGGACTTGCCAAACCAGCTATCAGCCCCAAGGACACTGACCATCCATAGCCACCCCCTCCCCTTCCTTCACTCCCCTGAGTGAGATGAGCCACCCTATCTGCCTGCCGAGCTGCTAGATAACACATACTCCTTGCTGAAGTCATTTCGCGCCGAAAGTAACTGTGCACCTTTTGAATTGACCAATCATGTGTAACCTCACGAATGCCCCTTACCTCCCCTATATAAACCCCCGAGTTTGGAAGCTCGGGGTCGATTCCTCTGTCTCCTGTGTGAGATACGAGTCGACCCAGGATCCCGCTATGACCCGGGATCTCGTTAATAAAACCTACCTCTTGCTGTTACATCAAGAATGGCTACTCGTGATTTCTGGGGGCATCCCACCCAGCGATCGGAGTGAGAGACGCGGCTCCCCGTTTAGGGGTACGCTCTTTCAGTTTCAGGTCTGAATTCTACCAGACCTTCACAGAAGACCTCATACTAATATTGTTCAAACTATTCTACAGAATTGAAACAGATGGAACACACCTAACTTCCTTCTATGAATTAATAATGGTAAAATAAGATTATACAATTAATCTTACACTGAAACCACACAAAGACCCAACAAAGAAAAAGAAGTTCAGACCAATTCCCTTATGATTATTGATGCAAAATACTCATAAATGTCTTACAAACGGAATCCAAGAACACATCAAAATGATCATCCATCATAATCAATTAGGCTTTATTCCAGGGATTCAGGGATTGTTTAATATACGAAAATCCATCAATGCAATCCACTATATAAACTAACCCAAAGATAAGAATGAAATGTTCATTTGATTAGATGCTGAAAAAGCATTTGACAAAGTTCAACACACCTTCATGATAAAAGTCCTGGAAAAAATCAGGAATTCAAGACCCATATCTGTACATAGAAAAGCAATATACAGCAAACCAATAGCTTACATCAAACTAAATGGAGAGAAAATTAAAGCAACTCAACTAAAATCAGGAACTAAACAAGACTGCCCACTTATTCAATCTAATAGTCGAAGTCATAGCCAGAGCAATCAGAGAGTGAAAAGAGGTCAAAGGGATACAAATTTGAAAGGAAGAAATCAAATTATCACTATTTGCAGATGATATGATAGTATAGTTAAGTGACCCCAAAAGGTCCACCTGAGAACTACTTAACCTGATAAACAACTTCAGCAAAGTACCGGGATATAAAATTAACTCAAACAATTCAGTAGCTTTCTTCTACTCAAAGGATAAACAGGCTGAGAAAAAAATTAAGGAAATGGCACCCTTCACAATATTCCCAAGTAATATAAAATATCTTGGTGTGACTTTAACCAGACAAACAAAAGATCTGTATGACAAGAACTTCAAGTCTCTTAAGAAAAAAATTGAGGAGAACTGAGAAGATGGAAAGAACTTTCATGCTCATGGATTGGCAGGATTAATATAGTAAAGATGGCCATTTTGCCAAAAGCAATCTATAGATTCTATACAATCTTCATCAATATCCCTACTCAACTCTTTATAGAGATAAAAAGAGCAATTTGCAAAACCCAGGATAGCAAAAACTATACTCAACATTAAAAGAACTTCCGTGAGAATCACTATCCCTGACTTCAAGCAGTATTACAGAGGAATCGGCATAAAAACTGTATGGGATTGGTACAGAGACATACAGATAGATCAGTGGAATAGAATTGAAGACCCAGAAATAAACCCATACACCTATACTCACTTGATCTTTGACAAAGGAGCTAAAGCCATCCTATGGCAGAAAAATAACATTTTCGACAAATGGTGCTGGTACAATTGGAGGTCAGCAGGTAGAAGAATGCAAATTGATCCATTCTTATTACAATGTACAAAGCTTAAGTCCAAGTGGATCAAGGCCCTTCACATAAAACCAGATACACTCACTCTAAGAGAAGAAAAAATGGGGAAGTGTCTCAAACACATGGGCACTGGGCAAATTAACTGAACAAAACGCCAATGGCTCATGCTCTAATATCAGGAATCGGCAAATATGGGAATGCAAATCAAAACAACCCTGAGATTTCACCTCACACCAGTGAGAATTGCTAAGATCAAAAACTCAGGTGACAGCAAATGCTGGCGAGGATGTGGAGAAAGAGGAATACTCCTCCATTGTTGGTGGGGTTGCAGACTGGTACAACCATTCTGGAAATCAGTCTGGAGGTTCCTCAGAAAATTGGACATTGACATACCTGAGGATCCAGCTATACCTCTCTTGGACATATACCCAAAAGACACCCCAACATAGAAAAAAGACACGTGCTCCACTATGTTCATAGCAGCCTTATTTATAATAGCCAGAAGCTGGAAATAACCCAGATGCCCTTCAACAGAGGAATGGATACAGAAAATGTGGTACATCGACACAATGGAATATTACTCAGCTATGAAAAAGAATGCCTTGATGAAATTCATAGGCAAATGGTTGGAACTGGAAAATATCATCCTGAGTGAAGTAACCCAATTACAGAAAAACACACATGGTATGCACTCATTGATAAGTGGCTATTAGCCCAAATGCTTGAATTACCTTAGATGCATATAGCACATGAAACTCAAGATGGATGATCACAATGTGAATGCTTCACTCCTTCTTTAAAAGGGGAACAAGAATACCCTTGGCAGGGAATAGAGAGGCAAAGATTAAAACAGACACAGAAGGAACACCCATTCAGAGCCTGCCCCACATGTGGCCCATTCATATACAGCCACCCAATTAGACTAGATGGATGAAGCAAAGAAGTTCAGGCTGACAGGAGCCGGATGTAGATCTCTCCTGAGAGACACAGCCAGAATACAGCAAATACAGAGGCTAATGCCAGCAGCAAACCACTGAACTGAAACTAGGACCCCAATTGAAGGAATCTGAGAAAGAACTGGAAGAGCTTGAAGGGGCTCAAGACCCCATATGAACAACAATGCCAAGCAACCAGAGCTTCCAGGGATTAAGCCACTACGTAAAGACTATACATGGACTGACCCTGGACTCCGACGTCATAGGTAGCAATGAATATCCTAGTAAGAGCACCAGTGGAAGGGGAAGCCCTTGGTCCTGCTAAGACTGAACCCCCAGAGAATGTGATTGTTGGAAGGAGGGTGGAAATGGGGGGGGATGGGGAGGGGAACACCCATAATGAAGGGGAGGGGGAGGGGCTAGGGGGATGTTGGCCCAGAAACCGGGAAAGGGAATAACACTCGAAATGTAAATAAGAAATACTCAAGGTAATAAAAAAAATTAAAAAAAAATCGACAAATGGGACCTCATAAAGCTGCAAAGCTTTTGTAAAGCAAAAGACACTGTCAATAGGATGAAATGGCAACCAACAGATTGGGAAAAGATCTTTAGCAATCCTCCATCTGATACAGGGCTAATATCTAAAACATACAAAAAACTCAAGAAGTTAGAATCCAGAGAGTGAAATAACCCTATTAAAAATGGGGTACAGAGCTAAACAAATCATTCTCAGCTGAAGGTTATTGAATGGCCAAAAAACAGCTAAAGAAATGTTCAATATCCGGAGACATCAGGGAAATGTAAATCAAAACAACCCTGAAATTCTACCTCACACCATTCAGAAAAGCTGATATAAAAAACGCAGTTGACAGCAGATGCTGGGGAGGATGTGGAGAAAGAGGCGCACTCTTCCATTGTTGGTGGGATTGCAAACTGGTACAACCACTTTGTAAATCAGTCTGGAGTTTCCTCGGAAAATTGGAGATTGCACTACCTGAGAACCCAGCTATACCTCTCTTGGGCATATACCCAAAAGATGCTCCAACATACAACAAAGACACATGCTCCACTATGTTCATATCAGCCTCATTTATAATAGCCAGAAGTTGGAATGAACCCATATGCCCTTCAACAGAGGAGTGGATTCAAAAATGGTACATCTACACAGTGGAGTACTACTCAGCTATCAAAAACAATGACTTCATGAAATTCATAGACAAATGGATTGAACTAGAAAATATCATCCTGAGTAAGGTTACTCAGTCCAGGAAAACACACTTGGTATGCACCCATTTATAAGTGGATATTAGCCAAAAAGCTCGAATTACCCAAGATGCAGTCCACAGACCACAGGAAGCTCAAGAAGAAGGATGACCAAAATTCAGATGCTCCCACTCCTTCTTAATAGGGGATATGTATGTATGTATGTATGTATGTATGTATGTATGTATGTATGTATATATGTATGTATGTATATGTATATGTATATATGTACATACATGTATGTATATGTATATGTATGTGTATGTGTATGTGTATGTGTATGTGTATATGTATATGTATATGTATATGTATATGTATATGTATATGTATATGTATATGTATATGTATATGTATATATATGTATACTAGATAAGATTGATGAAGTTATAAAATGCATCCTGAAATGAACCAGATATAGATCTCTCCTGAGAGACACATCCAGAGCATGTCCAATACAGAAGTCAATGCTAGCAGCAAACTACTGACCTGAGAACAAGACCCTTGGAGGGAATGAGACGAAATATTGAAAGAGCTGAAGGAGCCTGCATCCCCATCAAAACAACAATGCCAACCAAACAGAGCTTCCAGGGCCTAAACCAGTAAAGAAAGACTATACATGGAATAATCCATGGATCCAACCGCATATATAGCAGAGAACAGACTTGTTGGGGCATCAGGGGAAGGGGAAGCCCCCGGTCTTGCCAAGGTTGGAGCACCAGTGCAGGGGAATATGGGGAGGGGGGGAATAAAGTGGATGTATAGGGGGAATACCTGTATGGGGGAGGGGGATGGGAGGGAATGGGGGCTTATACACAGGAAATTGGGAAGGGGTATAATGTTTGAAATGTAAGTAAAGAAATAAATCTAATAAAAATTTTTAAAAAATTAAAATTTAGGAACCAAGAAGATGCCAATGCCAGTTCTAGCTATAATGTTTAGGTCCTGAGATGGAGATGGGGAGTTAACAAAAGTGAAGACACTGACCAGCTTTTGATTTTTAGGCAAGTGGCCACAAATAACTTGAGCCTTCTATATTTATACAATGACAATTGTGCTTACCCAAGCAGTGATATCACTGCTTACATTATTAAAAGAAATCATAATATCCACATTTCAAAAGCTCTATCTTTACACAAAGCCCCCAATAGTTCCCCTTCCTCCTTCTCCCATTCCTTGGATCAGTCACCACCTAAACTTATTTAGCATTAAAAAGCACAATTTCAGCAATACAAAAGAGATGTCTGGCGAGGCATGTCCTGTAAACAGGAAGACATACCGGTCTGGTAGCAAACATGCTTACATAGTTATGCATGGTGAGAGGCCGAATTAAACATTTGTTGGTAAACTATCTCTAGTTATTATCTCCTATCATAATTCCTTCTCAGATCTGTGGTTTGTTACTATCATTGACTTCTGTATTGGACATGCTCTGGATGTGTCTCTCAGGAGAGATCTATATCCGGTTCCTTTCAAGATGCATTTTATTACTTCATCAATCGTATCTAGTATACATATATACATATATATGTACATATATACATATATATACATATTAATATATATATATATATATATATATATATATATATATATATATATATATCCTCTTTTAAGGAGTGGGAGCATCTGAATTTTGGTCATCCGTCTTCTTGAGCTTCCTGTGGTCTGTGGATTGCATCTTGGGTAATTCGAGCTTTTTGGCTAATATCCACTTATCAATGAGTGCATACCAAGTGTGTTTTCCTGTGATTGAGTAACCTCACTCAGTATATTTTCTAATTCATTCCATTTCCCTATGAATTTCATGAAGTCATTGTTTTTGATAGCTGAGTAGTACTCCATTGAGTAGATGTACCACTTTTTTGAATCTATTCCTCTTTTGAAGGGCATATGGGTTCATTCCAGCTTCTGGCTATTATAAAGAAGGCTGATATGAACATAGTGGAGCATGTGTTTTTGTTGTATGTTAGAACATCTTTTGGTATTTGCCTAAGAGAGGTATAGCTGGGTTCTCAGGTAGTGCAATCTCCAATTTTCTGAGGAAACTCCAGACTGATTTCCAAAGTGGTTGTTCTAGTTTGCAATCCCACCAACAATGGAAGAGTGTTCCTCTTGTTCCACATCCTCCCCAGCATTTGCTGTTAACTGAGTTTTTTATTTTAGCTTTTCTGAATGGTGTGAGGTAGAGTTTCAGGATTGTTTTGATTTGCATTTCCCTGATGACTAAGGATGTTGAACATTTCTTTAGCTGTTTTTTGGCCATTCGATAATCCTCAGCTGAGAATGATTTGTTTAGCTCTGTACCCCATTTTTAATAGGGTTATTTCACTCTCTGGATTCTAACTTCTTGAGTTCTTTGTATGTTTTAGATATTAGCCCTGTATCAGATGTAAGATTGGTAAAGATCTTTTCCAAATCTGTTGGTTGCCATTTCATCCTATTGATAGTGTCTTTTGCTTTACAAAAGCTTTGCAGCTTTATGAGGTCCCATTTGTCGATTCTTGATATTAGAGCATGAGCCATTGGCGTTTTGTTCAGGAAATTTTGCCCAGTGCCCATGTGTTCGAGACACTTCCCAATTTTTTCTTCTCTTAGTGTGGGTCTGTCTGGTTTGATGTGGAGGGCCTTGATCCCCTTGGACTTAAGCTTTGTACATGGTAATACGAATGGATCAATTTTCATTCTTCTACATGCTGACCTCCAATTATACCAGCACCATTTGTTGAAAATGTTATCTTTCTGCCATTGGATGGTTTTAGCTCCTTTGTCAAAGATCAAGTGACTATAGATGTGTGGGTTTATTTCTGGGTCTTCAATTCTATTTCACTGATCTGTCTGTCTCTGTACCAATCCCATACAGTTTTTATGACAATTGCTCGGTAATACTGCTTGAAGTCAGGGATGGTGATTCTCACGGAAGTTCTTTTAATGTTGAGTATAGTTTTCGCTATCCTGGGTTTTGCAAATTGCTCTTTTTATCTCTATAAAGAATTCAGTAGGGATATTGATGGAGATTGTATTGAATCTATAGATTGTTTTGGCAAAATGGCCATTTTACTATATTAATCCTGCCATTCCATGAGCATGGAAGACCTTTCCATCTTCTCAGTTCTCCTCAATTTTTTTCTTAAGAGACTTGAAGTTCTTGTCATGCAGATCTTTCGTTTGCTTGGTTAAAGTCACTCCAAGATAATTTATATCACTTGGGAATATTGTGAAGGGTGTCATTTCCTTAATTTTTTTTCTCAGCCTGTTTATCCTTTGAGTAGAAGAAGGCTACTGAATTGTTTGAGTTAATTTTATACCCCGGAACTTTGCTGAAGTTGTTTGTCAGGTTAAGTAGTACTCTGGTGGAACTTTTAGGGAGACTTAACTATACTATCATATCATCTGCAAATAGTGATAATTTGATTTCTTCCTTTCAAATTTGTATCCCTTTGACCTCTTTTCACTCTCTGATTGCTCTGGCTATGACTTGGATTATTAGATTGAATAAGTAGGGAGAGAGTGGGCAGTCTTGTTTAGTTACTGATTTTAGTTGGATTGCTTCAATTTTCTCTCCATTTAGTTTGATGTTAGCTCCTGGTTTGCTGTATATTGCTTTTACTATATGCAGATAAGGAACTTGAATTCCTGATTTTTCCAGGACTTTTATTATGAAAGGGTGTTGAACTTTGTCAAATGCTTTTTCAGCATCTAATCAAATGACCATGTCATTCTTATCTTTGGGTTAGTTTATATAGTGGATTACATTGATGGAGTTTTGTATATTAAACAATCCCTGCATCCCTGGAATGAAGCCTACTTGATTATGATGGATGATCATTTCGATGTGTTCTTGAATTCCCTTTGCAAAACATTCATGAGTATTTTTGCATCAATAATCATAAGGGAAATTGGTCTGAACTTCTTTTTCTTGGTTGGGTCTTTGTGTGGTTTCAGTATAAGATTAATTGTATAATCTTATTATACAATTTTTAACTCATAGAAGGAATTTAGGTGTACTCCATCTGTTTCAATTCTGAGAATAGTTTGAACAGTATTAGTATGAGGTCTTCTGTGAAGGTCTGGTAGAATTCAGACCTGGATCCATCTGGACCTGGGCTCTTTTTGGTTGGGAGACTCTTAATAACAATAACTACTTCTATTTCTTTAGGAGTTATGGGGGTGTTTAAATGGTTTATTTGCTCCTGATTTAGCTTTGGTACCTGCTATCTGTCTAGAAAATTGTCCATTTCCTCCAGATTTTCCAGTTCTGTTGAATATAGGCTTTTGTAGTAGGATCTAATTTTTTAAAAAATTTCTTCACATGCTGCTGTTATGACTCCCTATTCATTTCTGATTTTGTTAATTTGGATACACTCTCTGTGACCTCCGGTTAGTCTAAGGGTTTATCTATCATGTAGATTTTCTCTAAGAACCAGCTCCTGGTTTTGCTGATTCTTTGTATACTCATTTTTGTTTGTACTTGGTTGATTTCAGCTCTGATTGTGATTATTTCCTGCCTTCTACTCCTCTTGTGTTTATTTATTTCTTTTTGTTCTAGAGCTTTTAGGTGTGCTGTCAACAGTGGCCCTTAAATTGGGGGTTAGTGATCTGGAGGGGGGTTCTGGGTCTCCTTGGGTATTCCATTGTCTTTATAGGTGATATCTTCTGTCCTAATGTGGTCTTGATCTGGTTGGCTGTTTTAAACCTACATCTAAGGAGAGATCTCCTTAGTTGGATGAGGGGAGGGAGTAAGGGGAGAGGCAGGTGGAAGCTCCTTTGTTTTTTTAATGGAGTCCTGCCCTGGGGGGAGTGAGAGGAGCTGACAGTCTGTTTAGTATCTCCTTTGAAGCTTTGGGGGTTTTCTGCATCAGCTCAGCCACAGGGAACCTTGCCTAGGTGATACAGGACTTAGAAGTTTGACCACACTTACCCCACACTGCCACAGGGTGGGTGTTGGGCTGTGGAAAGCTGCAAGAACACGGCGGGGGGGGGGGCTTCGAGGGGGGTGCGGGTGCAGGAACTGAGGAATTTTTTTTTAATGTTGTGTTTTTGTGTGTGTCAGTGAACTGTCTGTTACAGAAAAGAGGAGAAACGGTTTGTCCAAAGGGAACATTCCCTTGGCCTATCAGCCCTGGGGGATTCCACAGAAGTCCAAAACGTTAAGCCTTCCTGCAGATTAAAGAACAAGCAGGTGCCCTGTGGCTTTAAATGTCTGCTGCTTTACCAGGTTAGAAAGGGAGTCTGCCAAAACTGATTGCAGGCTGTTTGCAGGTTGTCAGGATTTAGACAGGGGCTAGAGGGACCTTCAGCCAACTCCAGAGAGTAGCTCTGGCCAGGAGCCTTCAACTGCCCCTTCAGATTGACCTAAGCTTGAGATGGTGCTGACTGAAAACTCAGCAGGAAAAGATAGGTTGCTAATCTCCAGAGTTGGGGGAGGTGACTCACCTTCCTGCACTGCAGTTTTGTTGATCATTGTTCAAGCACTACATTGTAGGACTCTGGTGCCAGAGTGCTCTCAGCAGTGATCTCTGACCAGGCTGGCTAGTTGTGTGGGTACAGGTAAAGGGAGAAAAATCTCAGGCAGGGAGGGGGAACATTTTTTTGCCACCCCAACTGCCAGTCCTTCTCCTTACCCCCACTGCCTGCCACTTTGGTTACCTGGGCTGGGCGGAACCAGCCTGGGACTGACTAGCCAGTGAGGAGTGCAAGGGCAGTGATGATTTCTGGAGAGCAGATCTCATCTCCAAGTGACAGAGTAACAGCTCTTATAACAGAAGCTCATAGACAATGGAATAATTCCTGCACGCCTTTCATTGTGCTTAAACAGTTTTGTGAATGGGTCAGTGTCTGACAGAAGATACTTCCTATTGGTTTGTCCTGAGAGCTTGGGAAGACCTCCTCATATAATTATTTGTAGGTGTGGTCCTGCTTCTACCTCTGATCTGTCTTGAGCCTACATGACCTGTGCTGAATGGACTTGCAGCATTGCCCTACATGACTGCTCTGTCTCAAACCTCTGTAAAGGGGTCTTTGGGGGAACCTGTTATCCTAGGAAATTGGGAAGGCACCAGCAGTCCCCTTTAAGTGTCCTGGGGATTCAACCTATCTCCAGCAGGAATCAGGGTACCTTTCACTGCCTGCCCCTCTAGCGAATTACATTGGTGGATTTCCATATATTGACCCATCTCTGCATCCTTGGGATGAAATCTACTTCATCATGATGGATTATCATTTTGATGGTTGCTTGGATTTGGTTTGTAAGAATTTTATTGAGTATTTATGCTTTGATATTCATGAGGGAAATTGCTCTGAAGTTCTCTTTCTTTCTTGTTTTTTTGTGTGGTTTAGGTATAAGCATTGTTGGTATCAAGTGTTGCCTTTAGCAGTAACACCATACAGTCCCAGAGGACGTTTTGGCTCAAGTCTCACCTCCACCTGGACATCTTTACCTCACAGTTCAAAAAAAAGCAGACTCCCTCCACCCTCACTCTCCTTTCTGTTCTTTCTCCGGCCCTTCCCCTTGTATTCCCCTTGTATTCAATTAAATCTAAACAGAAGGAACCATGTTGGTATTGGTTTGGTGTGCTCTTTCTGGATGGTCGCAGCCAATATTTAATGGCAGCAAGCATAATTATGGTTTCATAGAAGGAATTGGGTAGTGTTCCTTCTTTTTCTATTTTGTGGAATAGTTTGCACCATGTTGGTATGACATCTTTTATGAAGGTCTCATAGAATTCTGCACTAAACACATCTGGTCCTGGGCTTTATTTGGTTGGGAGACTTTTAATAAGACTTTTCTATTTCTTTAGTAGTTATGGGACTGTTTACATGCTTTGTGTGATCCTGACTTAACTTTAGTACCAGGTATCTGTCTAGAAAATTATCCATTCAATACAGATTTTCCAGTATTGTTGAATATAAGCTTTTGTAGTAGGATCTGATTATTTTCTGAATTTCCTCAGATTCTCTTGTTATGTCTTACTTTTCATTTCTGATTTGTTAATTTGGATACTCTGTGCCCTCTGGTTAGCCAGGCTAAGAGTTTATTATCTATCTTGTTGATGTTCTCAAAAAACCAGCTCCAACTTTTGTTGATTCTTTGTATATTCCTTTTTTGCTTCTACTTGGTTGATTTCAGCCCTGAGTTTAATACAATATCCTCCCTTCTACTCTTCTTAGGTGCATTTGCTTTTTAGTTCTAGAGGTTTTAGGTGTTCTTTCAATATGCTAATGTATGCTCTCTCCAATTTCTTTTTGAGCTGTGAGTTTTCCTCTTAGCATTGCTTTCATTGTGTTCCATAAGTTTGGGTACATTGTACCTTTATTTTCATTAAATCCAAAAAAGTCTTTAATTTATTTCTTTATTTTTTCCATGACCAAGTTATCATTGAGTAGAGTACTATTCAGCTTCCATGTATACGTCAGCTTTCTCTCACTATTGTTGTTATTGAAAACAAGCCTTAGTCCATGGTAATCTGATAGGATGCATGCAATTATTTCAATCTTATATCTGTTGAAGTCTGTTTTGTGAACAATTATATGGTCAGTTCTGGAGAAGGTACCATGAGGTTGTAAGAAGAAGATATATTCTTTTGTTTTAGGATGAAATGTTCTATTAATATCTGTTAAGTCCATTTGGTTCATAACTTAGGTTAGTTTCTCTATGTCTCTGTTTAATTTCTGTTTCTATGAGCTGTCCATTGATGAGAGTGGGGTATTGAAATCTCCCACTGCAATATATGCTTTGAGCTTTGCACGGAGCCATATTGGATTTGGGCCTAGCCGCTTTTTGACTGCATGGTTCAAAGTGACTCTGGGCTGTTTGGCCACAGAGACTCACCCCTAAGATGACTGCATTAAGTCTTAAGATTGTTGGATAAAGCCTCTCCCATGAATTTACGGCACAGGAGTATAACATTCAAGGGATGCCTCAGCTCGAGCAGATACCAGTTATCTCCTCAGTCAACACCCAGTGTCTCCACCACCTGACCTCATCGCCTGACTTCTTTGCCTCCAGCTATCACTGCCTATACCCTCATCTCCCCCTCCTTCATATTTCACAAAGGTCACTCCCCCTACCTGAAAGCCTTAAAAGCTGCAATGTTCATCCCAATAAACGAGACCTTGACAACAGAACTTTTGCTTGGTCTCCTTCTTCTCTTCACCCCCATTTTGGCCCACAGGTAGAAAGCCTCTTCGGGACCCTGAATAACTGGGTCCCCGCTGGCGGGGACAAGTGGCGCCCGAACACAGGGACCCCGAAGCAAGGCCGACTACAGGACGATGGAGATAAGAGAGCTGCAGCGGGAATCGAGGACTCTTCAGGCCGCATCGCTCGTGCGTCGCTGGAGAGGGAGGTAAGGACCGGTCGAATAATTGTCGTCTAATTGCCATGGGGAAGGTATGGATTTAGGAGGCTTGTTTCATAGGAGAGATCAAGCGCTCACTCAGGGAGAGAGGATTAAGAGTTAAGAAAAAGGATTTAATCAAGTTTTTTTGTTTTATTGATGAAAGGTGTCCCTGGTTAATTTTAAGCAGTGTGGGGCTAGCTTAAGTAAAACTTGTAATAAAAAAAGGGACAAGGTAATGGTAAAGTGTTTTTGCATATGCGTTCTTTTAGAGTTATATTTTAGTCTTTGGACCCTGACTAGAGATAGTTTACACCCTAGACATGAGAGAGAATGGGTTTGGGAAAAACAGTCCTCCCGGACTCTCCGCAGATGCTTTGGAGAAAGAGAAAAACCTTTTCAGAGCTCTCTTAGGAACAGAGGGAAAGCAGGAGACGTCCTGCCTCTCTGCTGGCTCCTATTGGAGAAATGCTTATTTCTAGTTCTGGGTTCCATAGGTAGGATATGTGGGTCCCTATCGTGGGACACCATCTAGTTTTTTCCCTCTATGTCTATTGTGTGTCCTTGGTGCACCAAGCTATCCATGTCTGTCAGTTTATGTCTGTGGTCTTTGTTTCTCGTTGTTTAAATGTTTTATGTTTCGTGTTCAAAAGAAAAAAATGATAAAAACTTTATCTGCCAGTCGTTCACACCTTGACTTGGTTTTAACTCGTTTCAAGAAGGGAACAATGCATAAAAAACAGTTTCAATTGGCTTTTGGAGCCTACATCTGTAGCTAGAAGCCTAAGTCTGCTGGACAAGCTCCCCAGGGGCTGGCTAAATGTTTATACTAGCTGATCCTAAAGACACCAGGAGCTTCACAGCTTAAAAGGTGTAACGTTGGTAACAGAAAGTTGGCTTAAAACTGTAATTTGGATATGAGCCAACCTAGGGAAACAGGTCCAAATTGAGGTAATATTTTTATGGAATTCTTATTCTAAAAACCAGGCTTCTAAAAGATTTTAGGGCACTGTCTCTTTGTTGAGGTATTGGAGACCGCACCATCGTGCGTTCATATGTAGGAATTGGCAGTCATAGCCAAAGTTGTGGTTTGCCCTAAAGTTACTGTATTTTGATGCTAATTCCACTGCCCCAAGAACAGCTGCCTAGTCACATACTCAATATTCAGGTGACTTTCCAAAGTTGTGGCTGTGCTCTGGTGTTACAAAGAGATCTTAAAGATTGTGATTAAAGATTGTCAGTGTTACATTGACTAACTCAAACTTATTTATAATTAAGAAAAAAATCAAACAGGTAGAGATTGTTACAGGATTTAAAAAGGATTGATGAGGTTTTAAAACTTGTGAGAGCATTACAGCTTGTTTGCTTATCCAACTGCCATTTCAAGATAGATTTAGAGGATTATTTTTATACAATTTGTTTACATCCTGGCGATTGTGAGTTTTCATTTCGTGAGCTTGCTTATAATTTTAGAGAGCCCATAAAGTGATATCATTAAAATTTTTACTAAAGAATGGCTAATAGCCTTATATTATGTAATTTTGTCGCTTCTTCAATGTAAGAAGTTAGAACCTTAAATCTTTCAGTGTATATGGAAATTTTTACTACAAACCTTTGCTCTCAAAATGAGCTTTAATATTTGGGGAGTAGCTGTTGCACTACTCCAGAAAAGAATATTTGAAGCTAATTTTAAGCTTCTAAGGATATGTTAATTGGCTAACTACCTCACCTTACCAGAGGACTTAAGCCTTCCTTTGTTATCCTCATTGGAGATAAAGCTTCAGTTGTGTTAATACAGAATTGTAGGCTAGAGTCAGGGAAGTATTTTAAAAAAGAAACCTGGTAAAACATATCTTATTCCAAACAGCAATTAAATTGGTTATTACAAAATACTGATATTTGGCCTATCACATATACAAATCTCAGGCAAAATTGATAATTTTACTCTTTGCATGCTTTTGTATTTCCTATAAATTTGTGCATGCAACCCATAGGAAATGAGCTTACTGTATTTATAGGTGGTTCATCTAATGAAAAGGCTACATGTATGATTGGATCACTTGTTTATTCTCTTCAGTTTCCCCTGCTTTAGCACAGATTATTAAATTACGTGCTGTAGCCACTGTTTAAAAAAAAAAATCAAGCTTTTAAGTCATATACTGATAGCCAATGTGTGGCTTGTGGTTTTACAATTGATTAAAAAGTTTTCGTTCTTTTGTTTTTTTTTTTAGATACTACTAGCCCTCAAATTTTACAATTACTTAATGCTATATTAGAGGCAGGTTTTCTACTTAAAATCAAAGTGATTTCAGTGTGAATTGTCTGACAACTCACTGTCCTTTCAGTGCTCTGGCTCAGACAACTGAACAAAACCATAGACCCAGCTCTTTGAAAATGGTAATGGAGTTGATAACACACCCTCTTGAAAAGAGGAAGACTCCATTTGCTTACTTTCAACTCCCAGCCTCACCTTGCCGGCTCAGGGATTTCTAGTACAGTATTTATAGGATTTGGCATCTCTAATTAATGCTTATGTTTAGGTAAATAAAGCTGGTGAGGGGCTGGAGAGATGGCTCAGTGGTTAAGAGCACTAAGTACTGTTCCTTTATAGGCCATTTAAGAACTCAAATTAGATTGCCTAGACCCCTTAGCAAGGGAGGACAATGATACCAGGCAGATTATAGGCCTTATATAGAAACAGTTAGTCAAAAAATCTCATTCTTTATATATCCAAAACAGTAATGCTGGAGACAATAATTTGGTATAAAAGTCAATTTATAAATACAAGTGCTCAGTGTCCTCAATTTAATCCTTAAGGACTTATCTTAATAAATAATATTTTAACAATATTTTAATAAATAAAAAGGGGAGTTATCCCTGTATGCTAAAATATGCTCCTTTTATTTCAATTTTAAAATTTGGATGCCAAGGAACACTCTGAGTTTATGGCACCCTACAGCTAGGCATACTTCTGCCTAGGTGAAATAGAAAGATCCACATATTGGCATGATCCTGTTCAGATATTTTATATGGGGAAGAGGGAATCTTTGTGTTTTTTCTACAGGATGCTACAGGGTGTGCCAGCTGCCTGAGTGTCTGGTGAGACATGCTGATCCTGGGAGCATGAAGATTCAGCTCTCCTGGTTCGGGTCCCTGGAGTCATTCCTGTGTCCTTGGAGGAATATGGAGGATTCCCACTCATCTTTTGTCATCACAGAAATTCTGGCGTTGCTGCAGTCATTGTGTTCCGTCCCACCACGGCCTGCGCTCCGACCCTCTGTGCACTGTTGCTTGGTGGAAGCTGCTGTGGACTGGGGAACTCTGCCCTGGTTTTGCAGATCTCAGACATGGTTCCATTGCCTGCTGGTTGTTCCAGAGAAGAATGACCGATCCTGAACTGTCCTGGGAAAGACCTTGGCATTTTCGCTGCTATTGTAGCAGCCATTACTGCTGCAGCCATTGTGTCTGCAGTGTCTGGAGCTACCCTCTCCCAATCTATTGTTAGGCAAGCACAGTGGGTGAACTTTCTGGAGTAGTTGCTAACAATTGGGAATTCTAAATTTTATTACAGGAGAGGCTTGACTAGGCCCTTAGTGGTATGGCCATAACAGCTGAGGAGAACCAGATGAGGTGCCTACTACTTATTGGGAGAGGCTCAATTTCCACAATCTCTTATATTAATGCCATCTGGCTCCTACTCCTTCGCCCCTGGGCTCAAGTGAGAGGAATGAGAAGATGACCTGATGTAGCTATCCTCAGGGACGGGCAACTTCCTCTGACCCTTGACCAATCTAAGACAGGAACCTTGGGGGCGACAAGGTGATCCTATGACAGATAAGGCTGGGGTTTGAGAGGTCGATCCTAAGACAGAGGTGGCTACACCCCGTTTAAACGTGCGGGCCGGTCAAATGCTCCTCTGCCCAGTTTCTCCCCCAATAACACACACGTATAGCCCAGAACGGTGTGTTACAGCATAAGTTCATTCCTAGCCATTGGGGTGCAGTCCTAACTGCAAGAGTGGCTTGCCATGGCCGAGCTGGGCACTCTGTGAGGCATGTCTGATCTCTCTCAGACCACTACTTCCACCTAATGGTTTTTTTTTTTTTTTTAAAGAAAAATGGGGGAGATGCACGGAGCCATATTGGATTTGGGCCTAGCCGCTTTTTGACTGCATGGTTCAAAGTGACTCTGGGCTGTTTGGCCACAGAGACTCACCCCTAAGATGACTGCATTAAGTCTTAAGATTGTTGGATAAAGCCTCTCCCATGAATTTACGGCACAGGAGTATAACATTCAAGGGATGCCTCAGCTCGAGCAGATACCAGTTATCTCCTCAGTCAACACCCAGTGTCTCCACCACCTGACCTCATCGCCTGACTTCTTTGCCTCCAGCTATCACTGCCTATACCCTCATCTCCCCCTCCTTCATATTTCACAAAGGTCACTCCCCCTACCTGAAAGCCTTAAAAGCTGCAATGTTCATCCCAATAAACGAGACCTTGACAACAGAACTTTTGCTTGGTCTCCTTCTTCTCTTCACCCCCATTTTGGCCCACAGGTAGAAAGCCTCTTCGGGACCCTGAATAACTGGGTCCCCGCTGGCGGGGACAGAGCTTTAGTAAGGTTTCTTTTATGATGCAAGTGCCCTTGCATTTGGAGCATAGATATTCAGGACTGAGAGTTCATCTTGTTGGACTTTTCCTTCGATGAATATGAAGTGTCCTTCCTTATCTTTTCTGAAAACTTTTAGTTGAAAGTTGATTTTATTCGATATGAGAATGGCTACTCCAGCTTTTTTCTTTGGACCATTTGCTTGGGAAATTATTTTCCAACAATTTACTCTGAGGTAATGTCTGTCATTGTCACTTATGTGGGTTTCCTGTTTGCAGCAAATACTTAGTCCTCTTTAAGTATCCACTCTGTTTGTCCATGTGTTTTTATTAGAGAAGTGAGTCCATTGATATTAAGAGATATTAAAGAATAGGATTGTTGTTTCCTGTTTTTTTTGTTGTTATAGGTGGAATTATATTTGTGTATTTCTCTTCCTTTGGTTTTGTTGCAAGAAGATTACTTTTGTGTTTTTTCTAGGGTCAGTTTTCCTCCTTGTGTTTGAGTTTTCGATCTATTATTCTTTGTACGACATAAATACCTATCTTAAAGAAATACAGCATAGCACAGGTTAGGAATAGTAGCCCTTAAAAATGAAACACAGAAATCTCCTGAAGAACTACAGGAAAACACAAACTAACAGGTAAAGGAATTGAACAAAGTCATCCAGCAATTAGAAATGGAAATAGAGACAATAAAGAAAGCACAAAGGGTGACAACCCTGGAGATAGAAAAAGAAGGAAGGAGATCAGGTGTTAGAAACACAAGTATTTTCAATCAGAAATCAAGAGATAGAGGAGAGAATCTCATCAGCAGAAGATAACAGAAAACACTGACACAACCATCAAAAATAATGTAAAATGCAAAAAGCTCCTAACCCAAAACACTGAGGAATTCCAAGACACAATGAAAAGGTCAACCCTAAGGATAGTAGGTATAGAAGAGAGCTGAGATTTCCAACATAAATCTCCAGTAAATATCTTCAACAAAATTATAGAAGGAAACTTCCCTAAAGAAAAGAAAGACATGCCCATAAACATACAAGAAGTTTACAGAACTCCAAATAGATTGACCAGAAAGGAAATCTGTCCCCTCACATAATAGTCAAAACACCAAATGCACAAAACAAAGAATATAAAACGCAGTAAGGGAAAATATCAAGTAACATATAAAGGTAGACCTATCAGAATTACACCAGACTTCTCACCAGAGACTATTAAAGCCAGAAGATCCTTGGCAGATGTCATACAGACCCTAAGAGAACGCAAATTCAGGCAACTCTATCCAGTAAAACTGTCAATTAACAAAGATGGAGAAACCAATATACTCCATGACATAACCAAATCTACAAAGAACCTATGCATTTATTATGTGTATCTAACTATGTGTCAGGCAGACATCTATATACACATGAAAATAAATTACATATTTATTAAATTACTCAAAAACATTTTACAATATTCAAGTAGACATATGTACACATTTGCCTAAATATATACACATATACAAGTGTGGCTGGTATATAACCATGGGTTAGGTGTCTTTTTTGCACATCTGTCTTTATAAATGTATGTGGTCTGGGTGTGTGTGTGTATGTGTGTGTGTGTGTGTATGTGTGTGTGTGTGAGTGTGTGTGTGTTTGGCATGTGTGTGATGTGTATATATTTATGTGTGAATGCACACCCTTTTGTGTGGAAAAACATGTGAAAGTCAGAGGAAAAGGTCATGTGTAGGTTCTCACCCCTTACCTTGTCCTGGGCAGGCTCTATTGCCACTACCACTGAGTAGTCAATGCTACCTTGATCAGAAGCATCCAAGAGTTATCTTCTTTTCTCTTTCCACCTTACCATATGACCTGTGGTATTCACATCAACCATGCCCATGCTTATTTCATATGGATTAGTTTTTGATATGGTGGCTGTTTTTGGCAAGGTCTTTTCCTTAATGAATAAAGATTTCAGGGCACCAAACACTGGACATATACTTCCAGGTTAGACTTCCAGGTTGGAGGGAGAAAGAGAGGATGAGAAAAGGGACTTGTGGATTGTTGGATTGTGGGAGAACTTGGAGTAAGTGATATAATATACTAGAGCCTCCCACTTAGATTTCCGATCAGTCAGGATCAGCCACTGAAAGATTTCATTTACTATGGCTTACTAATAAGGATGTTAGTAGTTGTACCCAGTGATTGAATTACCTGTTGATTCTAAACTAAGTTTGTGTGGTGTTTGCCTTCACACAGCTTCTCAACTGATTTCCAGAGATAGGTATAGCACCACTCCCACCCCCATCCCCACCCCTGCCAGCTGATGAATTTGGATGCTTGAGTCTGAGGATTGTCATGGTAGTGACTTTCTAAAGTAACCTAGCAAATTGGGTGAAGAGATTTCTGGAGCTACAGACCAGAAAGTCTGTCAAGATGAGAACAGCCCACCAGGGCCAAATGACCCATTGGTGCCATGTGACCTGCTGGTACATGGGGTAATATGGGATGGCGCCCTCTTCGGTATTTCATGCTGCAAGTGTTCAAATACAGTTTGAACCAAAATGAGTACTTTGGTATTAAAGCCTAAGTTTAACCAATAACAATATTCCAGCACTGACATTACATTTCTTAGCATAAAGCATCCTATGGGATCTGAATGGTTGGTTCAGAACGAGTTCTCTGTATTTGATCTTTTCACAAGATTCAACCCAACTCCCAGCTCCTTTGGAGGTCACCAACTATACTATAGGCTCTTCTCCCATGGCACGAAACCTGGGCATAAAATGTAAAATGCTATCAGGTTGATTGAACTCACATGAATCCATTTCCTTTCACTTTCCTCTTTGTTCAGCCACTGATGGCTTTTGGTTGTCTTTTTAAGTAGCCATACACATACCACCTTTTACATTGTCTTTTACAGAGAGGCTCTAGGTCTCACGTCTGGACAAACCACACCAGGCCAACAGGGCTCTATGTGGAGAGGTTTATTGGAATGGTAGAGACAAAGGCCAAGGGGTGAAGAGAGGTAGGAGAGAAAGAGAGGAGAAAAAGGGAAGAGAGGAGAGACAAGTGGAAGAGGGCAGAAAGGATCTGCCTTTTATGTGAAATGTGGTGTAACTGTAACATGAAATATATGCTGGAAATGGATGACCGTTGCCTTGACAACATGTGCTCAGGTGACCAGATGATATCATTGCTGGGGGCAAAAGCAGTTCCTGATTCCAACATTTGGAAATTTAGGTCACCAACTCGGACCCTCCTTAGTACCTGTAGCATACCTGTCAAAAAAACTAGATATAACCATGCAGGGATGGCACCTTGTGTTTGTACCATAGCAGCTGCTGAACTCCTTATTCAAGAATAAGAAAACCTAACATTTGGGTTGTCTATAATGGTCTTCTCCTCTTATAACATGTCACAGCTCCTACCTTTCAAAGGTTTACAGAATCCACCTCCCTCCAAGGTTCTTTCCCTTCAGGTAGCACTAATAGAAACTCCACACTACCCTTTCAGTCACACCTGCCTTTCCAATCTTCTTTCTCCACCAAATACTAACCACTCCTTTTCTCACCCCTGCACTAAAACCTTAGAGGAATTATTACCTCACCCTTCACACATACAGGAGGGCAATTTGGCTCAGACATCTAAACCTGGTATACAGATGGAAGCTCCTTTCTACAAGAAGGAGCCATAAGAGCCAGCTACCCCATAGTGTCAGACACTGAGGCACAGTCCCTTCCTGGTCATACCACCAATCAACAGGGCAAAGCAGTAGTCCTTACCCATGCCTTTCAACTAGCACAGGGACAAACCCTCAACATCTACACAGATTCTAAACATGCTTTCCATATCATCCTGATCCATGCCATTAACTGGAAGGGGCATGGGGTACTTATGACTAAAGGACGATCAGTAACTAATGCAAACCAAATTATGGCCATGCTAAAGGCCTCCCATCTCCACACAGCTATTGGGTTTGTCCACTGCAGATCCTACCTGACGAATGACTCTATTGTCTCCAAGGGAAACAACAGAGCTGAAGAGGCAGCCAGAGCTGAGGCCCTTAGGGGCCTACACATGTCTCACCCTCCCCAGGACATTCTTACACTGAAACCCACATCCCCACTCTCTCTCCCTAATACTCATCAAACTGTCCTATCTTCGCCACATCTTTCATCCTAACAGCAAGGCATTGTCTTATTTTGTTAAAACCCACCTGAAGCCTACTCCTAAGGACTTAAGTTTTTTAAAATCCATCACTGCCTATTCCAAAGTCTGTCAAATGTCAGACTTCAACCTCTGGTATTGTAGCACCCCTTTTTCTACCCATCAGGCCAGAGGTTCCCTTCCTCGAACTGTCTGGCAACTTGTCTTTACCCACATGCCAAATGTCCAAGTACCTCCTAGTTTTGATTGACACATTCTCAGGGTGGGGGAAGGCATATCCCACAACTAACAAAAGGGTTCAGACAGTTTCTGAGCTCCTCTTCCAAGAGATCATCCTCAATTTGGTGTCTCAGCCTCCCTTCAGTGAGACAATGGTTCCGAATTTTCTTACCAAATTTCTCAAATTCTGTCTAAGGCCCTAGACATCACCTGGCATTTTCATATTCCATACCACCCTCAATCTTCAGGTAAGGTAGAAAGAACTAACTGCTCCCTAAAAACCACCCTTGTCAAACTGTCACAGGAACTTAGATTGGGCAAAACTCCTGCCTCTGGCTCATTTAAGGCTACAAGCTCTCCCCAAGTAACCTCTCTTTGTCTCACCTTTCAAACTCATGTATGGATGTCAGTACTAATTCCTGGTCTTTCAAGTAAATGTGCTCCCCTCCTAGACCATTCACTTACCCCATTACTTTGTCACCCCCTTTCTCTCCTATGGAACTTTACTGACCAACACTGACTAAGTCCACACGCTGTCTCCTGTCCACCACCTATCAAAAATGAGACCAAGTTCTTCTGTCCCCTCCAGATCAGTATCTCTTAGGTGTCTCTCCTAAATAGTAGGGCCCATAATGGACCCTGCTCTCTTAAGCTCCACAAGATGTTGAGACCACCCACCATGTCCCCAATCCCAGAAGAATGAGACTCCACTCTAGCATCTGCGCTCCACTCCACTGGAATAGACCTGGGCTTCTCATCTGATCGTTTCCATCCATGGTATCACTTACATCTAGCGATTCGAGGTTCAAGGAATCCCCACTGATAACAAACAGACTTTCCCAATAGGACCAGGAAACTGCTCCATGCTGGGAGCCAATCCAAATTGCTGTCATCCCTATAGCTGTCATTCTTTCTACATATTTTGTTCTCTTTGTTTGCTTCCTCTTGGACCTGATGATTGCAAAAAATGGCCAGACAAATATGGGGACTGCCCATATTGGTGGTTCCAGATACATATGTTAGGATCAAGGACCAATCACTTCTGTCAGCAATGCAAGACCCTGTTCTATATACAAGACCCATGGAATCCCAGGTAGAAAAGAGTAGTTGTTGGTAAGCTCTAATGTAAAAACCAAGCAGGGTCTCCAGTGAGTACTATCCACATCCAGAGAAATTTTGTCCAATTTCCCAAACTCTAGATATCGGAAAAATTGGAGGGAATTAGACGAAATATTGAAACAGTTGAAGGAGCATGCAACCCCATCAAAACAACAATGCCAACCAAACAGAGCTTCCAGGGCCTAAACCAGTAAAGAAAGACTATACATGGAATAATCCAGGGCTCCAACCACATATATAGCAGCGAATAGACTTGTTGGGGCACCAGGGGAAAGGGAAGCCCCTGGTCTTGCCAAGGTTGGACCACCAGTGTAGGGGAATATGGGGGGGATAAGGTGGATGTATAGGGGGAATACCTGTATGGGGGAGGGGGATGGGAGGGAATGGGGGCTTATATACAGGAAATTGGGAAGGGGAATAATGTTTGAAATGGAAGTAAAGAAATATATCTAATAAAATTTTTTTAAAAAAATCAAAATTTAGGAACAAAGAAGATGCCAATGCCAGTTCTAGCTATAATGTTTAGGTCCTGAGATGGAGAAGGGGAGTTAACAAAAGTGAAGACACTGACCACCTTTTGATTTTCAGGCAAGTGGCCACAAATAACTTGAGCCTTCTATATTTATACAATAACAATTGTGCTTACCCAAGCAGTGATATCATTGCTTATATTATTAAAAGAAATCATAACATCCACTTTTCAAAAGCTCTATCTTTACACAAATCTCCCAATAGTTCCCCTTCCTCCTTCTCCCATTCCTAGGATCAGTCACCACCTAAACTTATTTAGCATTAAAAAGCACAATTTCTTTTTTTTCTTTTTTTTTTTTTTGAATTCAATGCTATTTTTCTTCTTCAGCCAGGACTCTGAACATGCACTTTAAAGCCCATAAATTTAGAATTTTTTTTTTTATTAACTTGAGTATTTCTTATATACATTTCAAGTGTTATTCCCTTTCCCGGTTTCCGGGCAAACATCCCCCTCCCCCCTCCCCTTCCTTACGGGTGTTTCCCTCCCAACCCTCCCCCCATTGCCGCCCTCCCCCCATAGTCTAGTTCACTGGGGGTTCAGTCTTAGCAGGACCCCAGTGCTTCCCCTTCCACTGGTGCTCTTACTAGGATATTCATTGCTACCTATGGGGTCAGAGTCCAGGGTCAGTCCATGTATAGTCTTTAGGTAGTGGCTTAGTCCCTGGAAGCTCTGGTTGCTTGGCATTGTTGTACTTTTGGGGTCTCGAGCCCCTTCAAGCTCTTCCAGTTCTTTCTCTGATTCCTTCAATAGGGGACCTATTCTCAGTTCAGTGGTTTGCTGCTGGCATTCGCCTCTGTATTTGCTGTATTCTGGCTGTGTCTCTCAGGAGCGATCTACATCCGGCTCCTGTCGGTCTGCACTTCTTTGCTTCATCCATCTTGTCTAATTGGGTGGCTGTATATGTATGGGCCACATGTGGGGCAGGCTCTGAATGGGTGTTCCTTCAGTCTCTGTTTTAATCTTTGCCTCTCCCTTCCCTGCCAAGGGTATTCTTTTTCCACATTTAAAGAAGGAGTGAAGCATTCACATTTTGATCATCCGTCTTGAGTTTCGTTTGTTCTAGGGATCTAGGGTAATTCAAGCATTTGGGCTAATAGCCACTTATCAATGAGTGCATACCATGTATGTCTTTCTGTGATTGGGTTAGCTCACTCAGGATGATATTTTCCAGTTCCAACCATTTGCCTACGAATTTCATAAACTCGTTGTTTTTGATAGCTGAGTAATATTCCATTGTGTAGATGTACCACATTTTCTGTATCCATTCCTCCGTTGAAGGGCATCTGGGTTCTTTCCAGCTTCTGGCTATTATAAATAAGGCTGCGATGAACATAGTGGAGCACGTGTCTCTTTTATATGTTGAGGCATCTTTTGGGTATATGCCCAAGAGAGGTATAGCTGGATCATCAGGCAGTTCAATGTCCAATTTTCTGAGGAACCTCCAGACTGATTTCCAGAATGGTTTTACCAGTCTGCAATCCCACCAACAATGGAGGAGTGTTCCTCTTTCTCCACATCCTCGCCAGCATCTGCTGTCACCTGAGTTTTTGATCTTAGCCAATCGCACTGGTGTGAGGTGAAATCTCAGGGTTGTTTTGATTTGCATTTCCCTTATGACTAAAGATGTTGAACATTTCTTTAGGTGTTTCTCAGCCATTCGGCATTCCTCAGCTGTGAATTCTTTGTTTAGCTCTGAACCCCATTTTTTAATAGGGTTATTTGTTTCCCTGCGGTCTAACTTCTTGAGTTCTTTGTATATTTTGGAAATAAGGCCTCTATCTGTTGTAGGATTGGTAAAGATCTTTTCCCAATCTGTTGGTTGCCGTTTTGTCCTAACCACAGTGTCCTTTGCCTTACAGAAGCTTTGCCAAGGGTATTCTTTTTCCTCATTTAAAGAAGGAGTGAAGCATTCACCTTTTGATCATCCGTCTTGAGTTTCGTTTGTTCTAGGGATCTAGGGTAATTCAAGCATTTGGGCTAATAGCCACTTATCAATGAGTGCATACCATGTATGTCTTTCTGTGATTGGGTTAGCTCACTCAGGATGATATTTTCCAGTTCCAACCATTTGCCTACGAATTTCATACAGTCGTTGTTTTTGATAGCTGAGTAATATTCCATTGTGTAGATGTACCACATTTTCTGTATCCATTCCTCTGTTGAAGGGCATCTGGGTTCTTTCCAGTTTCTGGCTATTATAAATAAGGCTGCGATGAACATAGTGGAGCACGTGTCTCTTTTATATGTTGAGTCATCTTTTGGGTATATGCCCAAGAGAGGTATAGCTGGATCCTCAGACAGTTCAATGTCCAATTTTCTGAGGAACCTGCAGACTGATTTCCAGAATGGTTTTACCATTCTGCAATCCCACCAACAATGGAGGAGTGTTCCTCTTTCTCCACATCCTCGCCAGCATCTGTTGTCACCTGAGTTTTTGATCTTAGCCATTCTCACTGGTGTGAGGTGAAATCTCAGGGTTGTTTTGATTTGCATTTCCCTTATGACTAAAGATGTTGAACATTTCTTTAGGTGTTTCTCAGCCATTCGGCATTCCTCAGCTGTGAATTCTTTGTTTAGCTCTGAATCCCATTTTTTAATAGGGTTATTTGTTTCCCTGCGGTCTAACTTCTTGAATTCTAAAAAGCACAATTTCAACAAGACAAAAGACATGTCTGGCCAGGCTTGTCCTGTAAACAAGAAGACATACCAGTCTGGTAGCAAACATGATTACATAGTTATGCATGGTGAGAGGCCGAATTGAACATTTGTTGGTAAACTATCTCTAGTTATTATCTCCTATCATAATTCCCTTTTAATTGCAGACAGACAAGTTCATTTTACAAAGCAGATCTTCTAGACATTTTTCTAATATATAGATCTTTGTAAGATGTAATCATTCTAAGAGCCATTTTCAAGTCTCTATCAATCCAACATAAGCTCTGCATTTTCCATGTCTCTACTGATCAGCTATATCTTCTTAAAAACAGTTATGTAAGCAGGACCTACATCTCTCCACAACTGACACAGACTTGCTCAGTGTGACTGGGTACTTCTCTACAGATATGATTATAAGTCTCAAATTCCCAGGATTTATGGTAACATCTGGAGGATTGATAGATACAAAAAGAGGTGAAGAACATTTTATCCCTTGAAAGAGTTTTGAGAAAAACATAGAATCATCCACAGTGACTTAGCCTGTGTGACTCCAGATGGCCTTGTCCATGACTGATGAAGTGATACAATTTTGCTAATGACTATATGCAGTACAATGAAGGAAGGGAGAGCTTGTAGGGCATACAAACTTGGTACTAAATATAAAGGCCACCAAATTTCCCTTGTCAACTGATAAGTGGTTTCCATGGACTTGCCACAGTAGAATCCTGTCACTGAAGCACTCATATGCTATTCCTTGTAGCAGCTACATGGCCACTGCCAGAAAGAGGTAGCACCTCTGCTAAATTATTTCTGATACATGCATGAGGATCTGAGTGCAGTCTCCAGAGAACATGTAAAAAGTCATGGGACTGTGTTCCAAGCTAATCATCCTGGTGTCTGTGAAATGGAGAAGAAAGAAACCCTGTGGCTTGACAGAGCCCCAGACTAGCTAAATTGGTAATTCCATGGTTAGCTTGAGACCATGTCACAAAATCAATACAGTAGAGAGTGACTGAGAATGATGCCCAGTATTGACCTTTGACCTCCTTATTCACACCTGTGGACATCAACTGCAGACACATGTGCCCCCACACAAACTGTACACATAAAGTACACATAAAGACCTTATAAGCAGACTCTAAGCCTCTTTAGAAAGTTTCATGTCATTTTTTACCCTGCAACATCTCTCATACAGCACACTGTTCCAGAGAAAGGACCGGAAGAGCTTGAAGGGGCTCGAGAGAGCATATGAACAACAATGCCAACCAACCAGAGCTTCCAGGGACTAATCCACCACCCAAAGACTATATATGGACTGACCCTGTGCTCCAATCGCATAGGTAGCAATGAATAGCCTAGTAAGAGCACCAGTGGAAGGGGAAGCCCTTATTGCTGCCAAGATTGAACCTCCAGTGAACGTGATGGATGGGGGCAGGGCAGTAATGAGGGGAGGATGGGGAGGGGAACACCTATAGAGAAGGGGAAGGGGAGGGGTTAGGGGGATGTTTGTCAGGAAACTGTGCTGGGGAATAACAATCGAAATGTAAATAAGAAATACTCAAGTTAATAAAGATGAAAAAAAATTTAAAAAAAGACTTCACTATCTAATGAAATGATCCTTAGATTTTTTTTTTGCTTTATTTTCATAATGCATTACTTTACTGTTTTTCTTATGTTCAACAATCCTTACATCTCTGGGATGAAGTCTACCTGTTCATGGTGAGTGATCTCTTGGATGTATGCTTGCATTTGATTGGCAAAAATTTTATTGAGTATTTTTCATCTGTGTTCCCAAGGTAAACTGTTCGGTTTTCTCTTCCTGTTTGCTCATTATGTAGTTTTTACATCAACTACAAATATGTAATGTGTGTCCTCATAAAATCAACACTTGTCTATATGTGCTACTTCAGCATAATCCCCCAGCTTCCCATGCTATATTCCTTCCATGCTTCCCTAGATGATGAACTATAACCTGGATGTATGAGATGGAATCCACACGTTCCTCATGAAGTTGGTTTTGGTAAGTGTTTTGTTAGGGCAACAGAAAACAAATTAGAGCATCTGACTTTTATGTAAGTTTCGGGCATTCAAACTCAAGTCCTCATGTTTTCACGTTAAAACCTTACCCAACCATCTCCCAGTACATTTCCAATTCCTGTGAAATGATCACATTCTCGTTGTAGAATGTCAGATTCCCCAAACTTGCACATGTACTGTAGGAGGGAAGAAACATCACATATCTTGAAAGGTGGAAACTTGACTCAGTCTAGACACTCCCCACCCCACAAGCTTTAGGGAAGCTAAGAGGGAGGCAATGATGACCAAGAAGTAGTGACAGGAGATAAATCTTTGGACTTGTAGAGTTTCATTCAACTTGTGTTGTTTTTGTGAGTCACCTTCTATGTTGAAGTGGGGTATTTTGGTAAGGCAGCTGCTTTTGTGTCAGCAATGCTCTAAAGTACTCTCCAGTCAAACCCCTGTTTCTCATACCCCCCCAAAAAAACTCATTGCATCACCAAGTTGGACTTTGATACAGTTGTAACTTTGGTCTGATATGGTTTTTTTCATAAGTCATCTAGTCTTCTCTTCTCTCTTCTCTCATTTCACTCTCTCTCTCTGTCTCCCTCACTCTTCTGTATGTGTGTACTTATAGCATGTCCCCAAGGAAAGACCTTTACAAAATAAGTAGGAATAATTAATATATGCAGTATTTGTGCTACTTAAGGATTAAAACTATATATTTTATTAAATTTCATTTACTCAAAACCCCAACAAAATGTAAGGGTGTTTTTGGCCTAAATGTATAGATAATTAAAATGATAATGTTCAAAATTATACACAAAACTGCTACTAGATCTTTTGCTTTTGTTCTATTGATATCTATATATATATATATATCAAAATAAATTGGGTAGACACATGTGCATACATGCACACACCAGCACTTAAAGAGAGTATTTTTCTATTTTCCTTTCTTTTGTTGGATATTTTCTTTATTTACATTTCAAATGTTATCCCCTTTCCTTCTTTCACTCCAAAGAACCCCTACCTTAACATCCATCTCCCTCCTTCAATTAGGGTGCCCCCCACTTACCCATCTGCTCCCTCCTGCCTCCCATCCCTGGCATCCCCCAATACTGGGGCATCAAGCCTTTAGAAGACCTAGGGCCTCTTCTCCCATTGATGCTCGACAAGGCCATTCTTTGCTACAGATGTGGCTGGAGCCAGGAGTCACTCCATGGGTACTCTTTTATTGGTGGTTTTGTCCATGGGAGCTCTGGGATGTCTGGTTAGTTGATATTTTTGTTCTTCCCATGGGGTTGCAAACATCTTGAGCTCCTTCAGTCCTTTCTCTAACTCCTCCCTAGGTATCCCAGTGCTCAGTCTGATGATTAGCTGCAAGCATCTTAATTTGTATCAGAGCCTGTCAGAGGACAGCTATAGCAGGCTCCTGTCAGTATGCACTTTTTGGCATCCACAATAGTGTCTGATTTTGGTGACTGTATATGGGATGGATCCCCAGGTGGGGCAGACTCTGAATGGCCTTTCTTTCAGTCTCTGTTCCACATTTTGTCTTCTCACTTCCTCCTGTGAATATTTTGTTTCCCTTTCTAAGAAGGATAGAAGCATTCACACGTTGGTCTTCCTTTATCTTGAGCTTCATGTGGTCTGTGGATTATATCGTGGGTATTCTGAGCTTTTGTGCTAATATCCACTTATCAGTAAGTGCATACCGTGTGTGTTATTTTGTGATTAGGTTACCTCACTTGGGATGACATTCTATCTATTTGCTTAAGAATTTCATGAAGTCATTTAAGTACCTAAATAGCCCTATAAATCACAAGGCTAGGAATCTTTGCCCCAGTCTGAAAACAGACTATGTAACTAAAAGCAAAATCCAGTCTTGGGGCATTCCACTCATGATTTTTCCGCAAAGTCTGTAAGACCATGCTAGAAATGTCATTCAGTGTACATTGTGACTTTCCACTGTTTATGGATATCTTTCCTTGGCTAATCTCCTGCATGTAGCAGCTAACTAAACATGAAACCACTCCATGTCAGAAATATTATAACCCAGGGGACTTGTTGTAAAATTCTCATGATTATTTTAAGATCTATTACTTACATAGGGACAGAAGTATTTGTCGCATTTTGCATTCAGCAAGACCTGCATCATTAAGAAAATATTTGCAAATATTAGAAACAAAGAGGTTATAATTAAATAACTGAGTAGCAGTGAACTTCAGGTGCTCAAGATACAGACATATAAGAATAAAAGAGAGGAATCTTATATAGCAACTCTGAATTTGGGAGAACACTAAGTATACCACTTAATTTTTCCAATTTTTGTGACAAAACATATAACAGAAGCAACTAAAGAAAGTATTGTTTATTTTGTTTCACATTTTGATGATCCAGTGCATCTCCTCAGGGATGTCTGTCACAGTTGCCCACACATGATGCTGCTATGTTACTCTGCATCCACGGTCAGGAAGCAGAGAGATGAATGCTGGTCCTTAGTCCACTTTCTCATTTTCACTTACATGAGATGTCAGTCCAGGAATTGTCTTTTCAAAATTCAGGTTGGGTGTTCCTTGCTCACCCAATCATCCTTGAAATACCCTCACAAACCAAGGTGTGCAACCACCATGATCTGTAACTCATTAAGTTTTCACTGGAGATTAAGCATCACAGAAAGAAAGATTTAATCAAACCACTGCAGTACCCAACGAAGGCATGAGAAATTGTAAAGTCATATACTCTAATATTTAGCCTATTAAGGCAAAAAAATGAAAACATGTTAAAAATCTACTAAAATTTTATTTTGGTTCTTTAATTCTACATCTCATCAACTTCTTTCTCTTCCCTACATAGCACTTTCTCCTTGTCCCTTTCCTAGATACCTTATGATAAATGTGATAAAAGTATCCTGAACAAATAGCTTAGGGGAGAAAAAGTTCATTTTGTCCATTATTTCAGAATGATATGATATATCAAACTGGGAACTGCCTGGCAGCAGACATAGAAGAGAATGCAGCAAGAGTAAGAAGTAGTTGGTCACAATGTATCTATATTCAGGAATCCAAGAACAAAAAATGAAAATTAAGCCTGATTACAAAGCCTTGAGGCCCTTTCTTAGTGACCCACTTCCAACAATGCTCCACCTCCTATAAATTCCACAAGCATCCGTATAGCATCAGTAGTTGTGGTCCATATGTTCAAATAGGTAAGCTTATGAGGGAGTTACCATTTAAACCACACAACCTGTTTGCTCCTTTTCCACTCTATCTCTAGAGCTGATAGGGCCTTTATGAGTTCAACCCTGCCAATTGTCAATGCTGTCTCGCACTGGTTCATCCACTCATCCTGTGAAGTGACACTTCTTTTCACTTCCCAATGAACTTTTGAATCTCTGATAATTATTTCAAAGCAAACAAAAGGCCACACAAAATGAACCATTTCTTTGTTGTCTTTTTAATTTCCTAAATGACTTGTTTCATACTGTTAACACACTTTAGACATATCCTCCCTTCTGTAGATTTCTGTATGTCCCAGCTCAAGTAAGTGTTTCCTCCTATTGTCTCATAGTCAAATGCTCTGTTCTATTTTGCAACACCATGTGTTGGGTTAAGTGGATGTACGTGTAATAATTATGAAGAATCTTGCTACTGTGCTCTTAAAATATTGCTTGACTTTTATCATTGTGTCCAGTTCAGTTCCCTCTGTATACTCTTGTATCTTCGGTTCTCCAAAGTACAAAAGTGGAACATCCTCTCTCAAGTTGGCAGACATTTTCTTATCATCTCCATTACACTTTTTTCTGTAGCTTTATCCATCAACTTAGCATGTAGGTTATTTGCTGTGTACTTACAATCATGAAGATACTTTACAGGCTGGATTTCAGAAAAGACTCACTTTACTGGTTTGCCCATACTTGTGTCATCAACACTCACGGAAGTCAAGGCAGTCTTTCAGTTAACACAGAAATGAGAATGGAATATACATAGTTTACTCAACAGATACTGAAGTATAACAAAGCACAAGATGTGTCCAAGCAAGGCCTTACATGGCCATCACTGGAAACCAAATTCACAAGTGTGAACAGAAAGTGGGCTGAGTATGTCAAGTAGTAGCACCAATATCACATCAAACTTCTTAAAAAACTGGAGGGTGATCTACAGTAGGGAAACACTTCTTTGTCCATAATGATCACATATAAATCATAATCATGTAAACCAATAGATACAATATAGCTAAGATAGGAGATGCATTTGAAAGATGGTTGGAGAGAAATCAACATGATTTAGTGTCATGAAAAATATTGGGAATTCTACTATAGCATGTCTCATTGATCACATGGGATGATAAGTCAATAGTACAGACAAGACCATCAGTCATCAGTCTTAGAATAGTGAATGTCATAAGTTATAATCCTTCAAGAATTTGAAATTAACCACAAGAGATCAAAGCTGCTTTCTGACCATGGTGCTTTCTAGCAGCATGTATAGAAGTGGGGATAGGAACATGGACTATAAATGAGAGTCTTAGCTCTGACAGTTGAAAATGGAAAAAAAAAAGACTGCCCTACAATATTTTTAAA
The DNA here is from genome assembly GCF_021556685.1 of Rattus norvegicus. Classification (NCBI taxonomy): domain Eukaryota; kingdom Metazoa; phylum Chordata; class Mammalia; order Rodentia; family Muridae; genus Rattus; species Rattus norvegicus. Next base: position 4,293,461 of record NC_141538.1, on the reverse strand, counting down.
GATTTTTATTATTACGTATTGAGTCAAACAATAATAGATTTCATCATCTTACATTTCATACATGCTAATAATTTGATCCCATCCATTCCCCTTCCTCTCCATTCTTCCTGTCACACTCTTTCTCTCTCTCCACCCTTCCTTTTATTCTTCCTCTACTTTTCTGTCATTTTCTGGGGGGGGGTTAATTATTTTAATTACGGTTTCTCACAGGAACATGTGCAACTTACCTGTAGCAAACCATTGAGGAAAATCTCTCCCTCCTCTAGCCAGAAGAATTGCCTATAGACTACTCTCAGAGAGAGCCAGAAAACAGCATTATTATTTAAAAATCATCAGATCAGAAATGGGTGAAATGATCATTTTGGGCAATCCACTACGGAGAGTAAAAACATAGGAAGAAACTTCAACTTTTGATATGTAGTGGGACACAGCATACAATGGATGCTCTGTGGTTGCCAGTGAAGTAACTTCTGAGATCAGGACAAACTCTTTTGGTTATCCCATGGACAGAGAATGGTGACAACTGACCTAGTGATGTTACTTTTAATCCATGCTTTGTTGTTGTTGTTGTTGTTGTTATTGTTGTTGTGGCATCATCGTTCTCTTCCTCCTCCTCCTCTTCCTCCTCTTCCTCCTCCTCTTACTCCTCCTCCTTCTCCTCCTCCTCTTGTTTGGATATTTCTGAGTTGTAAGACTGCAAAGAGGATGATTTAGTCTTTAAACAATCTCATTCACTCATAAAGAGTGATGGAAGATATTCAGAACAAAAAGAGAAGAGTCTCATGAGCTTAGACCTCTTCCGTGGGGTTGATAGGCAGCTAACAATTCCTAGATTTAGAAAAACTCATGAGGCCCATCATTGTCTGTGGGTTATGGGTTTGGGAATTTCAGTGATATCTCTCCTGGAATGATCATTGTTTCTTTTTCTGAAATGAAATCCCCCAAACTTCAGAATCTCCAGCAACTTGAAAATGAGAGAAAATCTTCCATAGGTATCTGTTATTCCACGGGAATGTTTGCAGCAATAAGAATGGATCGATTTGCATTCATCTACATGCTGACCTCCAGTTGAAGCAGCAAGATTCATTGAAAATGCTATCTTTTTTCCACTAGATGGAAAATACCCTTTGTCAAATATCAAGTGACAATAGGTATGTGGGTTCATTTCTGGTTCTTCAATTCTATTCTATTGATCTAACTGTCTGTCTCTGTACCAATACTATACTTTTTTTATTAATATTGGTCTGTAATACAGCTTTAGATTAGGGATGCTCATTCCTCCAGAAGGTCTTTTATTATTGAGGATAGTTTTCGCTATCCTGGGTTTTTTTCTTATTCCAAATGATTTGCAAATTGCTCTTTCAAATTCCATGAAGAATTGAGTTGGAATTTTGATGTGTATTTCATTGCCTCTGTAGATAGATAGATTTTGGCAAAATGGAAATTTTAAAATATTAATCCTGTCAATCCATGAGCATTGGGAGGTCTTTCCATCTTCTGAGATCTTCAATTTCTTCTTCAGAGACTTGAAATTTTTATCAAATAAATAATTCACTAGCTTGGTTAGAGTCACATTAAAATATTTTATTTTATTTGTGACTATTCTGAATGGTGTCATTTCCATAATTTCTTTCCCAGATTTTGACTAGAGGAAGGCTACTGATTTTGTTTGAGTTAGTTTTATACACACCCACATTGCTGAATTTCTTTATCAGGCTTAGCAGTTCTCTGGTAGCACTTTTGGGGTCACTTAAGTATACTATCATATCATCTGCAAATAGAGATATTTTTACTTCTTCCTTTCCAATTTGGATTCCTTTGACCATCTTTTGTTTTCTGATTGCTCTGACTAAAACTTTGAATACTACATTGAATAAGTAAGGAGAGAGTACGCAGCCTTGTCTAGTCCCTGATTTTACAGGGATTGCTTCAAGTTTTTCTCCATCTAGTTTGATGGGGCTACTGGTTTCTTTTTCTTTTTTCTTTTTTTAAAGAATTATTTATTTATTCTAGGTATACGAGTACACTCTAGCTGTACTTCAGACACACCAGAAGAGGGCATCGGATCCCATTACAGATGGTTGTGAGCCACCATGTGGTTGCTGGGTATTGAACTCAGGACCTCTGGAAGAGCAGTCAGTGCTCTTAACCGCTGAGCCATCTCTCCAGCCCAGCTACTGGTTTCTTGTATATTGCTTTTATTATATATAGGCATTGGTTGCGAATTTTTTTAAGACTTTTAACATGAAGGAGTTTCAAATTTTGTCAAATTGTTTCTCAGCATCTAATGAGATTATCATGTTATTTATGTTTGTTTGGGTTTTTGGTTTTTGTTTTTGCTTTTATCTATTTGGTTGATTAGCCCTGAGTTTGATTATTTCCTGCCATCTATCCTTCTTGGGGGTATTTGCTTTTTTTTTTTTTTTTTTTTTTGTTCTAGAACTTTTAGGTGTGCTGTCAAGCTGCTAATATATATTCTGTGCAGTTTCTTTTTGGAGGCACTCAGAGCTCTGAGTTTTCCTCTTAGCACTGCTTTCATTGTGTCCCATAAGATTGGGTGTGCTCTGCCCTCATTTTCATTAAATTCTAACAAGTCTTTAATTTCTTTCTTCATTTTTCCTTGGTCAAGTTATCATTGAGTAGAACATTGTTGAACTTCCATGTGTATGTGGACTTTCTGTCATATTTTTTCTTTTTTTGTTATTGAAGACCAGCCTTATTTCATGGTGATATGATAGGATGCATGAGGATTATTTCAAATTTCCTTTATCTGTTGAGGTCTGTTTTGGAGAAGATACCATGAGTGTTGAGAAGAAGGTATTTTTTTAGGATCAAATGTTCTATAAATATCTGTTAAATTGATTTAGTTCATAACTTCTGTTAGTTTCTCTATGTCTCTGTTTAATTTCTCTTTCCATGATCTGTCCATTGATGAGAATGGGGTGTTGAAATCTTCCACTATTATTGTGGAAGGTGCAATGTGTGCTTTGAGCTTCAGAAAGGTTCCCCTTCACCTGGAGCATAGATATTGAGGATTGAGAGTTCACCTTGGTGTATTTTTCTTTGATGAATATGAATTGTCCTTGCTTAACACTTTCGAAAACTTTTGGTTGGTAGTCAATTTTATTGGATATTGGAGTATATACTCCAGCTTGTTTCTTGGGACCATTTGCTTGGGAAATTGTTTTCAGGCTTTTACTCTGAGGTAATCTTTTTCTTTTTTACTGACTTCTATTTCCTGTGTGCAGCAAAATGCTGGGTCCTCTTTACGTATCCAGTCTGTTAGTCTCTGGCTTTTTATTGGGGAATTGAGTCCAATGATATTAAGAGATGTTAAGCAGTAGTGATTATTGTTTCCTTTTATTTTTGTTGTGAGAGGAGTAATTACATTTGTTTGGCTCTATTCTTTCAGATTTATAGCAAGAACATTACTTTCTTGCGTTTTTTAGGATGCAGTTTCTCTCCTTGTGTTGGAGTTTTCCATCTATTATCTTTTGTAGGGCTGAATTTGGGGAAGATATTGTATAAATTTGGCTTTGTCATAGAATATCTTGGTTTCTCCATTTATGTTAATTGAGAGTTTTGCTGGATATAGCAGCCTGGGCTGGCATTTGTGATCTCTGAAGGTCTATATGATATCTACACAGTATCATCTGGTTTCTGTTGCTTAGGTTTCTGCTCTTGCCTCTCACCATCAGGTTGTCTCTGGTTTCAGCTGGCCTTGCTATCTCTGACAGTGGCTTGACCCTCCTGTAAGCCTGTGTGTCCCACACAGACCTGTTTTCTCCCAGCGGGATCTGGGTACAGAGAACCGTAGGTCCTGGTCAGGTCTGGGTTCAGGCAGAAACTGACAGATCCTTTCCCAGACTCTTCCTCGATTCCTCTGTCCTGAGGGTTCCAGGCGTGTCTCTTGGAGCAGAAGTGGTGGTCTTACCTTTGCTCTCAAGTGTGTCAGCATGCTTGGTGACTGGCTTTCAGCTCTAGGTGCAGGCAAAGCCAGGAAGGATCCTGTCCCTGGCTGCTCCTACCTTCCTGTGTCTAGAGGGCTCTAGACAGGTTCCTCTTGTCCAGATTATGAGCAGAAGTGGTGGTCTCCCCTGACCTCTCAGGACTGTCTGCCTTTCTGAGAGTACAGCTCGCTCCCCTATGGATTCTGGGTACAGAGAACTGTGGGACAGACTCATCTCTGGTGGCATGCAGAAACTGGAAGTGGTGTTTAATACTTTAATTATATAAATCAAATAGAAATAAGAGAGGCTGAGTTTGAAGTCTCCTGGAGAAACTACTACTGTTACATCCCACAAAACCTTCTATTATACCTCGGAACATACTCTGGAGAGTGCATATGCACGGTTCCTTTTCTGTAGGGATGTTTGCATTCCTCTGCTCCTGGGAGAGTCTTTACATAGTTATTGCCATTGCTTCTTGTAAATATACATTTTAATCAACCAGAATATATATTCAACATATTTTAAATTTTTTATTAGTTATATTTCTTTACTTAAATTTCAAACCTTATTCCCCTTCCCGGTTTCCTGTCCATAAGCCCTCATTCTCTCCCCTCCTCCTCCCCCGTACAGCTATTTCCCCTATATATCTCCCCTATTGTCCCCCCATATTAACCTGCGCTGGGGGTCCAACCTTGGCAGGATCAAGGTCTTCCCGATCCCCTGGTGGCCCAACAAGCCTATTCTCTACTACATATGCAGTTGGACCCTTGGTCAGTCCATGTGTAGTCTTTCTGTCATATTCAACATTTTAATCAAAACTTGCTATAGATCTACAGAGTCAAGACATATCCTTTCATCATAATTTGATAATATAATGAAAATTCTGTACAATGTTTTTACAAATAAAGTATTTGAAAGCTCGGAGAGACCTAATAATATACCCAATGAAAGAATTTGTGCTATATCACCTATACTTTTGTTTTTGTAATAAAATATTTGAATTTGCTCCATTTAAAATAAAGTTTTAACAAAGATTTTTTAACAAGGTTTTTAAAATTCTTTTTTAAGTTTTTCCTTCTGTACATTTTTTTCAGGTGCTCACAGATCTAAAACAGGCCTCAGATTTTTGGGGATGTGGGCTGTGTACAGCTAGGAACCACCATAGCTGGTGACCTAACTCTGGGCTTTTTTAACACAAGTGCTTTTTAGTGCTGAGACATATCACCAGTTCTGAAAAAAAATGTGTTTAAACAAACTTAAGGGCAGGAGTGGAGATAGCACGATGGAGAGCAATGATTTTAAAAGAAAATTATGTATTAGTATATAAAGTATCAAATAAGGCCATGGGAAATTAATGTAAAAGGGAAAAGAAAAAAATATTGTCTTAAAGGAATTCCTTAGAAAAGCAAAACACAAAATGCAATAGTGTAGGGAATACAGGAAGAAATTCAAGGAACAGGGGCAGACTGTCCTCTGCCTGTGCTAGAGCTCAGTGGGAATTCAAGGAGCTGACAGGATTAGAAGAAACACTCTGTTGCCATCCCCATCCCCTCAACAATTAGCCTGAACTTGGAAGATGATAGTGTGTAGGATATTTGGAGAGAAGTGGAGCTGTTCACTCCCCTGTGCTTGCTTTACAGCTGACAGGGGCTCCATTCAATTTCACACTTTTATTTTAAAAATTAAAACAGAGAGATTCCTTGATAAAGATCTAATTATACTTTTAAAATTTACAAGAATGAGTTGCCACTTTGGTTTTTGGTTTTGTTTATATGTTCATTAAATGCCTATATTTGTCAACTCAAAGGATGACTCAGCAGTTAAGAGCACTGCTGCAGGAATCATTCCACTTCTTTAGCCTCTGGAGACATCTGTACTCATTTGGCAGACTCAAATACACATATGTATAAGCAGTCACACACAAAAAAATAAAAATAAGTCTTTTATTTTTAACTCTGCACTTGTCATTTTCACTTAAAACTTTATTCCAAATGCCTGGTGGAGAACTTCTTTACATTTATAAAGTATTAATATACGTTAATTTAATTAAAAAGTTCAGCACGATTTTTGGTACTACATGTAGAAGGTGATATTGATAAGACTAAAAACCTAGGGAATAAACATGTTCAATTCCCCAAAAAGTATACTGGGTTCCTTAGAGAGGGACACTGACAATAGGTCTTTAGTCTGTGACAGCCCTGACTTAGGCAGCGTAACTCTGGAGCTGTGTCAGCCCCTGGGACACCTAGCTAGAAGAGATAACAAGGCCAAAACTTACCTGGTTTCTAAAATTCTTCAAGGTCTCACCAAATAAAATGAAACTAACATAGCAGCCACTCAAAATTGTACTAGTGTGACTAGTTTGTCCTTACCAATTATATTAGAACTTATCTAAGCCTTATGGAAAATTCCCTAAGCCTGCATTAAAAAGGGTCTGACATGTCAGTCAAGTTCTTTTCATTTTGAATGGTTAACCCAATATACTGGTCATTTCTGCAGAAATGCTAACTCCAGGAGCATCAGACATCTTTCTCTTTTATGTCCCCATTCCACACACATAAAAAGAAGTCAAAATGAAAATTTGAGATTCATGAAAGTTCCTTCTCTGTGATGATGCTCTGGTAGTCATGTGTGAAGAAGCTTGCAAACACTTTAGTCACAGGGCTAGAAAGAGACTGAGGTGAGTTCAGAGTCAAAATCTGCCTAACAATATCTCCCTTTAATCTTCTTTGATTCTGGAACTATGTCAGCCCAGTCCCTGTAATTGGAAGGAGGCTTGCCAGTGACAAAATCAAATAAGACTTTCTCTCTACTGAAAGAATAAAAAATACAGCCAAAAAGTCAGAAGTTTAGAAATGCTATCTCACCCCTAAGAATCCCTAAATACCTCAAATTCCAGATCCTGCTCTCCACCTGTAATAGGTAGAAGGTCACATTTCTTGAGCCTGCTCTCCCAGAACCTAGATAAAATGGCTGAAAGATAAGGCTCTTAGATCCTGACCTAGTAAGGGTCTCCTTACTTGAGTGAGGGTCTTGCCACTCTGGGGGTCTTTCATACTCAGTGGCTGACAATTAGATTGTCTCTGTCAGAGCTGACTCTCCAACTCAATTAAGCTAGTACCACATGATTTGTTTGTTTAAAAACCCATTCTCTCAGTCCAGTGTCCATGATTGCCACATTTGAAATTTAAAATCAATCAACATTCCTGATCTGGTAAATTGTATAAACAACACTTCATATGAATTAGTTTTCAGAATTTTAAGTCTCACAAAGTTAAGGTTAGAAAGAGAAGGCCATCTTAAAATGTCAAGGCTTAAACAATTAAAATAATTTTAGAAGTTTTTAAAGTACATGAACACTTTGAATTCACCTGTAGCCTTAGATCTTTTGAAATGTAACCATAATAAGAGCCTACATTCCCTAGAAGTTAAATCAAACAAAATTTCTTTGTTTATGTTAACAAGGAATTGATTTTGTGTTAATCCATTTCTAAGTTCTTATCTATCTAATTTGTCATAATAAAGTATATCAAAACATTTAAAAAAGAATGTTATGACTATTCTATCTCCTGCAATAAATTTTGATATTCAAATACAAGTTCTTAAATGTTGTAGGATTCATTTTCTTTTCTCTGGTGGCACAAACATCTATGGTACAGTGTGTAGGGATCAGTTAACTAACTCATTCATACCCATCAAGATGCTCACCAACAATAGCTAATTTCTTTTCATCTATTTCTAGTTTTACTGTATTTTCTTATTTTAAAAGACCTGCCCTTTTCTTTCTTCTTAAAAGTATTTGTGTGTGTGTGTGTGTGTGTGTGTGTGTGTGTGTGTGTGTGTTTGTGTGTGTGTTGTTTCTGTTGCATGGGAGACCCTCACTCAAGTCTCAGGATGACACGACCCCCCAAGAACTCACACAAGACTGTCTTTGCTTTAATCACATGAGGCTTATCAATAGGAACCAGTGCTCTGGGGTCGAGACTCATATCCCATGCAGGGGCACAGGAGTTCAACCCCCAGTAGCTGGGAGAAGGGTTATTTAAAGGAAGAAGTCACAACCCAAGGGGGCAGGGATGGTGTCATTGGAAAATGTGGAGAATACCAGTGAAAAATCACGAGGAGAAGCTTCCTGTCTCTCAAGATTGCTTTTGAGATTGTAATCTAACTTTATGGTCAGCTAGTTCCTGGAAGAAGCCTCCTCTTCTCTTAGATAGGATCACCTGTCTAAGGGCCTTAAGCCCTTTTATCTGGATCCTGGGAGAGCAGGCTCAAGAAATGTGACCTCTTACTTACAGGCAGAAAGCTGGAATTTGAGGTATTTATGGCTCCTTAGGCACCCCTAAGGGTAGCATTTTTAAGCTTCTGACTTCTTGGCTGCATTTTTTATTCTTTCACATGCATGCAAGTGTACCTGTTGAGATAACAGAATGACCTCAGATGTGGACACTGATTTCTTTGGTATTTGAGGCAGATATACTACAGGCCAGCTAACCAATAAACTTGAAATTAGATTCTCTTCTCTCTACCTCCTATTTATCTTAGCATTACTGTTATAGGCATGAGTATGATGGTGTCTGATTTAATGTGGGCTTTGAACTCAAGTTTTCATCTTGTCTAGTAAAGAAACACAGGACACCTGCCCCCATCTCTGCTCATCAAACCTGTACTCTCCTGTCCCTGAACAGAGTCAAAGCAGTTAGTATTCTCTTCCTCCACCCCACGACCCACTGTGTGGAGCCAGAGCACTGCCTCTGCTTTTGAAGAGGGCAGACAGAAGGAAGCCCATCTTAATTACTATATAGTGACACTCAATTTACAGCAATTAGAACCCAAGCTTAAGGCAGGGGGTAGGATGAGGTTGGGGCAGGTGTCAGGTGAGCTGGAAAAGAAGCCTATTCTATATAAAAAAGAAGTAAAAGTGGCCAAAGCCTGAGGGCACTATAGCTACAACTTCTCCCAGAATGTTTGAAAATGTGCTGAAGAGAGTTTGTCCTGTAGCCATGAAGCCTAGGCAGATCAGAAACATGTAGGGTTGAAAAGGCTTGGCCAGGTCTGCCATTACAAAACTAATGCTGGGATAAAAACAACATAATACACAAAATAAAAGCCATAGGCAGCTAAACTTGTGGGGCATTAAACTTAAAATTGGTAAAACAAAGTCCTTTGAGAGATGTTTTGAGATTAAAAACAAAAAAATGTTTTCTATATTTGGGATGAGGGAAAGCACAATGACACAGGGTATCTGGATTTCATATGATCTTGCTTTGTTTGTAAGCATGCAAATGGCTATATTTCAATCAGTATAGTTCTCTATGTCCTCTTTGGGAGAAATCAGAATAAGGAAGATGTGGGAGATTGAGAAATTAAATACTAGATTAAAGATCATAAAACAGAGGTTGAAAGCATCTTTAGATCAAAACAGGAAACCCTCAGAAGAATACAATCTGTAATTTACTACAGTAAAATCAAAAAATGTAGTTCCAGTTAGAATGGTTCCACAGGAGCTTGAGAAATTAGGATGGCAGCTCATAGGCATATAATATATTGAAATAAGAATACAGATTCTGCTTATTAATCCTAAATAAAAGCAATGCCATACAATAGGTTGTGTTTTAATTTTATTTGGAAAATTTGATACAGTGTAACATTGGTAAATGTTACAATGGCTTTCTGCCTTGAGTTCTGAGGAGGATAATGGTGAGATTACACATTTATTAGAAATGAAGGCTATCTTAGATATACCTTTAAAGATTAAAACTGATGATGCTTAGCAATAGAGGTTCATTAAAATACAATTTCATGGGCATTATGGGATGAAGCCTATTCCAGATAAAGTTTACAATCCTACAGGTTAAGCCTTTATAAAAAGGCCTAACAATTTGTTGAAATAGGCTATAAATAGAAGTCCTTCAAACACTCAGAAAATATGGCACTTAAACATAATTTTATTAATTTAAGGACTTTGTTGATATTGAAACTGAAAGATACCTGTTTGATATTAGTGTAGCCATTTCTTTCTTTTTTTTTTCTCTCCATCTTTATTAACTTGGGTATTTCTTATTTACATTTCAATTGTCATTCCCTTTCCTGGTTTCTGGGCCAACATCCCCCAACTCCTTCTACTTCCCTTCTATATGGGTGTTCCCCTCCCCATTTCCCAGCCATTACCACCCCCACAACAATCACTTTAACTGTGGGTTCAGTCTTGGCAGGACCAAGGGCTTCCCCTGCCACTGGTGCTCTTACAAGTCTATTCATTGCTACCTATGCGGTTCGAGGCCAGGTTCAGTCCATGTATAGTCTTTGGGTAGTGGCTTAGTCCCTGGAAGCTCTGGTTGGTTGGCATTGTTGTTCATATGGGGTCATGAGTCCCTTCAAGCTCTTCCAGTCCTTTTTCTGATTCCTTCAATGGGGGTCCCGTTCTCAGTTCAGTGGTTTGCTGCTGACATTTGCCTACGTATTTGCCATACTATGGCTGTGTCTCTCAGGAGAGATCTACATCCGGTTCCTGTCAGCCTGCATATCTTTGCCTCATCCATCTTATCTAGTTTGGTGGCTGTATATGTATGGGCAACATGTGGGGCAGGCTCAGATGGGTGTTCCTTCAGTCTCTATTCTAAACTTTGCCTTCCAAGGGTATTCTTGTTCCCCTTTTAAGGAGTGACGTATTCACATTTCGGCCATCCTTCTTGAGTTTCATGTCTTCTGTGCATCTAGGGTAATTCGAGCATTTGGGCTAATATCCACTTATCAATGAGTACATACCACGTGTGTTTTTCTGTGAGTGGGTTACCTCACTCAGGATGATATTTTCCAGTTCCATCCATTTGCCTATGAATTTCATAAAGTCATTGTTTTTGATAGCTGAGTAGTATTCCTTTGTGTAGATATCCCACATTTTCTATATCCATTCCTCTGTTGAAGGGCATCTGGGTTCTTTCCATTATCTGGCTATAATAAATAAGGCTGCTATGAACATAGTGGAACAAATGTCTTTGTTATATGTCGGAGCATCTTTTGGGTACATGCCCAAGAGAGGTATAGCTGGGTCCTCAGGTAGTTTCCAATTTGCTGAGGAACCTCCAGACTGATCTCCAAAATGGTTGTACCAGTCTGCAATCCCACCAAAATGGAGGAGTGCTCCTCTTCCTCCACATCCTTGCCAGCATCTGCTGTCACTTGAGTTTTTGAACTTCGCCATTCTCACTGGTGTGAGGTGGAATCTCAGGGTTGTTTTGATATGCATTTCCCTTATGACTAAAGATGTTGAACATTTCTTTAGGTGTTTCTCAGGCATTTGGCATTCCTCAGCTGTGAATTCTTTGTTTAGCTCTGAACCCCATTTTTAAATAGGGTTATTTGTCTCCCTGCAGCCTAACTTCTTGAGTTCTTTATATGTTTTGGATATAAGTCCTCTACTGGTTGTAGGATTGGTATACATATTTTCCCCATCTGTTGGTTGATTTTTTGTCCTTACAACACTGTCCTTTGCTTACAGAAGCCTTGCAGTTTTATGAGATCCCATTTGTTGATTCTTGATCTTAGAGCATAAGCCATTGGTGTTTTATTCAGGAAATTTTCTCCAGCGCCCATGTGTTCAAGATTCTTCCCCACTTTTTTTCTATTAGTTTGAGTGTATCTGGTTTGGTGTGGAGGTCCTTGATCCACTTGGAGTTAAGCTTTGTACAGGGTGATAAGAATGGATCAAGTGCAGCCATTTCTTAAGAATGAGAATCTTTAAAGCTGTACCTTGCTTAGACCCTAGATGTTAGACAATAGACCAGAAAGTACAGAAAGCACATTCCCACCCACTGTCTTGGAAGGTACCCAAACATAAAACAGACGGTTTAGATCGTATTTACTGCAGGGCAATTACAAGGCAAGAAACATTTCCGGGAAGCTGACTGACCACTATAGATTGTGCTGCAGGATGAAAAACATATATCAAGTTAGATGTCCTTGGTACTGACATAGCTGTTCTGACATAGCTACAGCCTTGTCCTGGGAACACCAGGAGAGAAACATCTGCCAAGTCAGATATCCTTGGTCCTTGTCCTGGGAACCCCAGGATGGAAAAACATATATCAAGTCAGACATCCTTGGTACTGAAATGGCTGTATTGATATGGTTGCATCCTTTTCTCAGAAACTCCAGAACAAGAACATGTGCCTCGTCAGATATCCTTGGCACCAAAATAGCTGAGCTAATGAAACTGTGTAACCTTAAATGATTGTATAAGCTGTATATTTCTGCTGGTCTGGGCTCTTCACATTCCTCCTGTGTGAGGACTGTGTCAAGCCCCAGTGCATTGGTATCCCAAAGTAAACCTCTTGTTTTTCCATCAAGACTGAGTCCTGCATGTTTGTGGGGTGGTGGGTGTCCTCAGAATTGGAGCGAGAGTCTCCTCAGTCTGAGGGTCTTTCAAAACATATCAGATCTCAGCTGTACCTCATTGAACTTAAGCAAATCCTTGGTAATTCCTGCTTCACATAAGGTTTGTCAGATACTTTGAACAAGAGTGCTGAAGACAGTGCTTCAATGTCTTAGAATACTTTGAAGTGGTCTCGACAGCCAACTGTCTGCCATTTTTAAAACTTTGAAAGTGTTTGTCTGCACTTCCTACTTAACCAGGAAATATTTCTTCTTAGTTGTCTTTTGGGGTTGAATACAAGATAATCATAGTCTCAGTAAAAGCTTAAGTTGTTATATATAAGAGGATTTATTAGACCTAAAAAGATGGTGTTAGGTTGTTAATGCAAGTTAGGATAAAATGTGATTTAGATCCAGAACTCTGAACTCACCAGGACAGGATAGATAATAGGATATTTTTCTTAATTACCACATACTATGGACTTGACATTGTAAATACATATCACACCTTATAACTATTATAATTTTTATAATTTTATTCAATTTTATTTGAAATAGAGACATTTATTGTACTTCAAAGGGGGATTATTGAGAGAATATCTAATATCGATATGACTATGGCACTTGTTAATAATAAATCTGATGGATTATTATTTAGGTGGTAAATAAGAAGTGGAAAATCTGGGAGAAATCATAATTCTGAGATGGAATGCGGCAGGAGATTCACCTTGGAAGACATGAGGAGAGAGACACATAGTACCTGAACATGGTTAAGTGGGCATGTTACAGAATATAGCTTAAAATAAGTCAGTTATTCTAAATTGTGATCTAGTTAGAAAAGAGCCTCACTATTAGTCAAGGTATTTGTAAATATATCTTGAGTCTGAGTCTTAGTTCTCGGAGCATGGCGCTGTGTGGAAGAACTGGATCAAACTGCTACATTATATTGTTCATGAGTATTAAGCCAAGCTAAGTTTACAGTGAATATTGTCTAAGCACATACTCAAATAATAAATTATAGATGCCATATGTTGTTAAAAGTTATGATTTTTAGTATCATATGATTAGTATCGTATGATTTAGTTGATTTATATTTGAGTTGAGGTCTTGCAGTTGATTTGGTAGACTAATCTGAAATTGACTAAATGAATGTATTTTAATTTAATTGATAAATTATTGATATTTATGTCCATGGAAATGGTTGAATGGATAACTTTGTATGGTAAACTGTAGAAAAACACAGAATACATGTCATTACAGTGGATTTAAACTTTTTTTCCCAGATTTCAAGTTGTATTAAAAAGCTTACAGTAATAAAAAAAAGCATTTTATTGACATAATAGACACATTGATCAATGTAAAGAATTGAAGACTCAGCTCCAGATGTAATTCCATACATGTAAAAACATCTTGTTTTTCACAAAGCAAACAAAATTACACACTGGGGAAAAGGTCAGCATCTTGACAGACAGATGGTGTGAATAGCAGCATACAGAGAAATGAAAATAGTTCCATATCTCTCAACCTGAACACAACTCAACTCCAAAGAGATCAAGGACTGCACTCAAGTCACTGAAAGACCAAAAGCCCTGAACCTGACCTCTTTTTTTTCTTTTTTCCTTTTCTTTTCTTTCTTTCTTTTTTTTTTTACTCAGTATTTGTGAATCCAAAATTCAGTTTAACAGACTGGATGTTTTCCTATCCTGAGTCTCACTGGTCACAGAGCTTCCCACAATGCCTTCTCCCACCACCTCCCACCAGCAGCTGCACAGATGTTGGCTGGCCTGCTTCTTGGACACCAGGATACATCCTCAATTTTTCCCTCTGCTCATCAAAATGTGAAAGATCACGGTCTGTAGCTTTCCTGCCATAGATGTCCAAGTGGAAAGATATTTCTCCCATCCTGTCAGGATGCTGGAGGAGGTGTGAGTGCCTATGCGGGTCATTTCTCCTGTCCTATCAGGATGCTGGAGGAGTTGTGAGTGCCTATGCGGCTCATTTGTTTGTTTTCTGGGATTTTCCCTTGCGTGTTTGCTTTCTGAGATAAGGTGTTACATAGCTCAGCCTGGCCTTGAACACACTGATGTAGCCAAAGATGACCTTGAGCACTTTGCTACTCCTGCTTCCACCCTCCAAGAGCTAGGAATATAAGAATCCAATGAATCCTTGCTCTTTGTTTTGGGGACTATGGACATGGACCAGATTGGGATCCTTCTCTCTCAAGTGTTCTTAACTCACCTGCCAGGGGCTGGAGTTTGACAGACACTTGCTCCTGCAACCTCAGAGTCAGTCTGCTCACCAGGAGGCTGCATTAGATAACTTGATCACTTTTCTTTCATCAGGGTTGTTATTAGTTCTTTAAAATCTGTTCAAGTCTCAGCCTGATTGTTCTCCTGTGAGCTGATTTTTTAAAACATCAAAAAACAAAAACAAAACAATACAAACAAACAAAAACCTTAGAGTTTTACATTTCCCTGGGCCTTAAATGAGTATCCCCAAATACCAGCACTTTCCTAGCTCTTAATCTCATCAGAGTCCTCATGAGCTCTCAGCTTTCTCTGCAGTTGAAGGCAGACTGGAAGAACCAGGCAGTAGTCTGAATGAATGTCACTGAGTCACTGTATGCAATGCTCTCTACTCTACAGAAGGTTAGCTGCCACTTCTAGGGAAATCTTTGGAATGCACTAGGTGGCACATAAATAATTAAGGGGCGACTTTAATTAAGGCTTTGTGGTGAAAACGGCTTTGTGAAACATTAAGAGCTTTTGAGTAACTAACTTTGTTGCTCTCTTTTCAACCTGAACTTGTCATCCCTGGAAACTGTACAAATAGTGACTTTTAACAGCTTTGGTCTTTTGATGATACCAGAGACTCACTTCTTTCTTGTGAATGAATGCTTTGTGAAAAGTCAGGAATCTGTTGAGGTGGCCAGCACTTCTCATTTCAGGGAGATGATGGTATTCGTTATTCTTGTCATTGCTGTGACAACATATTTGACTAAATCAACTTATCCATGGTTTGTTTGTAGTGGCCAGGTAGGACACCAGACTCATGGAGGAGGGGAAGGCAGGGCAGTCAGAACAGCTCTGGCTATGGTGACAGGAGCCTGAGGCAGCTTACATCTGGTTCTCTCTGTCTGCTCTGAATTTCTGTTACAAGATGTGATCTTGCAGCTTTTCGTCCTGCTTTGATATTTCCTAGCCATGATGAAGTCTCCTCCCTCTGGAACTAGATAAGACAAATTGTCCTGTAATTATCCATCCCTTATAAGATATTAATAGCTACCTGTGGGCTATTTAATGCCACACAGAATCTGGATCATCTTTGTCTTCCTCCATCTTCCTTCCATCCTCTGTGAATTTAAACTTTTACAATCAATGGTTGCACTCAATGGTCTCAACACAACATTGGTTGAATGTAAAAGGGAGAGAAACAGGGTGTGTGTGTGTGTGTGTGTGTGTGTGTGTGCGCGTGCACGCACGTGCGTGGTGTTTATGCTCTTTCTTGTGTTGTTTCTTTTCAGCTATTTTGGGGAGTGTGTAAACGTTAATAGCTTTTCTTACACATTTTGTCAAAAACAAATTTAGGCAAAGATTCCTCTGGTAAGAAAAATGCTCATGCTATTTTCAATGAAAGATTTAATAATGCCTCAGGTCATAATTGAAAGTATACTATATAAGATGTGTAGAGATCACTTGGTAGTTGACAGCGCTTGCAGCTTTTCACTGGACTCTAGTTCAATTTGTAGCAAACACACTTAGTGGAGAGCAACAGTTTGTAACTTCAACTGTGAAAAATCCAATGCCCACTTTTGAACTTTTTCAGCAACTGCTCTCATCTGTCCACATCCATATATATGTATCCATAAATGTAAAAAAAATAAAACCTTTTAAAACTTGTTTCATACAAATATTAAATAAATTAAACTTACTTTTGTCTCTGGTACATATCCTGAGTACTCTGAAATCTCAAATATTATAATATTTGGGTTAGTTGCTGAAATTGGCTTAATGATCATTAGCTCACTAACAACACTGATGTCAGGTAGGATCTCCAAAAGAAACCTAGACATTTTTCAGTAGCCAATTCTCACAGACACACAACTAGCATGTATGTAAACTATTTGATAAGTAACTTCAGACTGTAACTTTACCAGTTTCAGGAAAACCAATTTATTTGACTGTGCTTATAAAATATAATAATCAGCTCTATATAATCCAGTGGTGTCTTCTTAGAGAAAAATCAGAACTTTGTCTCTTTATTATCAAGTCGTGTGTGTGTGTGTGTGTGTGTGTGTGTGTGTGTGCGTGTGTGTGTTCAAATGTCATAATTCTCTTGTCTTGTGTTGGTTCCTCAGAAAATTGCTAATGATTATATTTTTTAGTACGGTAATAGTTCTATAAAGTTTTGAATAGTTTTCTTCTAAATTTATTAAACATGTATTCCTGAAAAATCCTACCATTTATAAAACAGATGAGTGTACATTTGTAGATGTAGAGGAAGTATATGACATGACCTAGATTCATCCAAAAAAGACATCTCAATGAAATAATCTGTCTTCAACATCCTGTCTTTAAGAGACTGCTTTGCTAATTGATTTAGAAAGACTCAGTCTATTATTGGTGGCACCAATCCCTCTGAAGGTTCACTCATGATGTATTATAATGTTAGTTAAGTATGAGCCTGAGCAAACCAGATTGAGTCCCCAAGCAGCCTGCCTCCATTGTTACTGTTTTAAGAGCCCACTTCAACCTTTCCCTAAATGATGGGGTTTGACTTAAATGTGTAAGCTAGATATACTCTTTCTCTACCAAGTTGCTTTTAGTTCTAATGTTCTTCATAGCACATAAAGAAAACTAGAAGAGAAATTGAGACCAAAAGTTGTGGTATGAACATTTTTTAATATGAATTTCGGTCAAGACATACCAAAACATGTAAAAGGCATAGAAAAAAATGAATGCTCATCAAAACAAATAAATAATATATATTTTCCTTACTGGTATTATAGCTAGATTTGTTTTTTACACACTCTTTATAGTATAGCTGATGGAACAAGGTACACATGTTAAGCCAAGTTTTGAAAAACCTTACTATGTCCACTGGACTATTCACATGCTTTGGACGTTATGAGTAATTGTAGCCATGTAGATTTAAAAATGATCCCATGCTAAAGTCAGCTATGTATTGGCATTGATGGTGTCTGTTCCTATCCTGGTACAGAGTCTGAGATCCATGACTGTGTGTTTTTCCTAGCCAACGCCTCTCTCACAAATGCCAGCTCTACCTCTCCTGATCTCAAAGATCATTCTCTTGCCAGTTCACCACCCCATAGTCAGTTCTGGGGACATTCTTGCCAGCCTCGGCTCTCCAGTGGTTTCCTCTCCTCTAGAGCTTGGACTTTTGTACAGTCTTTCCATTCAAAACCCTAGCTGAATGCCGCCTGGCTATGTTCTTTCCCTCATGCTCATCTAGGTTACTTAGAATGGAAAACACCAGTACTCTTTGTTTAAAATAAACAGATGACACAACCACTAGGTGTGAAATCTATCCTTCTAAACTCACCAATTATTCTAGAAACTAGAAATCTTCTTGTGGTGGAGGCTGCTACCAGGGCTAACAGTTCCAGTCTATATCCTGCCTCCTCTCCCTCTTGCCTCCCTGTTTAAAACCTGTTTATTCTTCCTTAGTCCCCTTTTCCTTTCTAGAACCTGGAAGACTAACCTCCTCCTTCTCATTCAATGATTGGCTTCTTTTCATCATTATTAGCCAATCAATTAATTAAGGGAAATTCCCATACAAGTAATGTTTTCAAATTGAGTAGCTATGGAAAAAGATTTATTAATATGTCTGTAAAAGTTAGGACAGAGTATCCCTGTATCATGGGAAAAAGAGTGGTAGAGAAAGATGCATTATGTCTTCCTCTGTCCTCTGTCAGCAAACATACCCAGACATTATCATTTATATCACACACACACACACACACACACACACACACACACACACACAAACACACATACACACACAATAAGAACAGTATGTGTTCACTCCTTCTTTAAAAGGGGAACAAGAATACTCTTGGGAGGGAATAGGGAGGCAAAGTTTAGAACAGAGGCAGAAGGAACAGCCATTCAGAGCCTGCCCCACATGTGGCCCATACATATACAGCCACCAAACTAGATAAGATGGATGAAGCAAAGAAGTGCAGGCCAACAGGAACAGGATGTAGATCTCTCCTGAGAGACACACCCAGATACAGCAAATACGTAGTTGAATGCCAGCAGCAAACCACTGAACTGAGAACAGGACCCCCGTTGAAGGAATCAGAGAATTACCGGAAGAGCTTGAAGGGGCTCGTGACCCCATATGAACAACAATGCCAACCAACCAGAGCTTCCAGGGACTAAACCACTACCCAAAGACTATACATGAATTGACCCTGGGCTCCTACCTCATAGGTAGCAATGAATAGCCTTGTAAGAGCACCAGTGGACGGGGAAGCCCTTGGTCCTGCCAACACTGAATACCTAGTGAACGTGATTGTGGGGGGAGCGTGGTACTGAAGGAGGATGGGGAGGGGAAGCCCATATATAAGGGGCAGGGAGGGGTTAGGGGTATTTGGACCCAGAACCCGGGAAGTGGAATAACAATCGAAATGTAAATAAGAAGTACTCAAGTTAATAAAGATAAAAAAAGAAGAGTAGTATGTGTTACCATAAAGCTAGGTTCTTCTATTTAAAGATTCTACCACATAAAGAGGAATCATATTCAGACATACCCATGCCATACTTTAGAGAGAAGATAAAACAAAGGGCAAGAAAGAGATGTATGTAAACTTATCTGTGGGTCCAATATAGTTTTTAATATCTAATATAATCTAGAAATAGATGAAAGTTAGTTTTTACCTTAGGGCCAAGGAATATTTGTTAGGACCAAATTGGGATTATCTAATCATCTAACTTGCCACTATCCTTGGACAGGAGGACAAAGGATAACATCCTACCTGTATAATTATGACAAATTACACATGAAATATCTTTTTTCCTTTGCCTGTTCTTATGCCAAAATATCTGAAAAAGACTACTTAACAAAGAAATGGTCTATTTGAGATTAAAGTTCATGATACAATGCACAGGAGAAGTAATAATACACAGCTAATAACCCACCCTCTATGTCAGCAAATAGAAAGAGGTGAATGCTGATGTTGCCTATACATAGGTGGAGTCTTTCCCCATTAATCAATTAAATTCAGAACCCACATTACAGATATTTCCTGAAGTTTGTCTCCTAGGTGATTTTACATCCTGTCAAGTTGACAACAAAATTAATCACAGTGATGAGTATAAATAGCCATGAAAAGAATAAAATAAAAATTTGTGCTTCCAGTGTAAAGACCATGCTGCAGATAGACGTGTTTCTTAAATTAAACTCTTTTCTAAAACCAAAAAAGGCCTGGGGGTCAAACCTTTTATGCCTTCCAACTTTTCTAAAACATACAAGATTAAACAATCATATTTTTAAGTAAATCTTTATTGCAATACAATGATACTTTCTCCATGTTACTTGATAAACCCTAATTTTTTTCTATTTTTGTGAGTGTATTTTTTTTTATTATCCACTGTTATTTGTAGAAATTTCGTGTTTACTTAGTGTGCATTCCTTTTGATATAGGTGACTGTAGAAACTAAAGGTTGCCATCCAAAGTCTTCTTTATTTCTTTCCTACCTTATTTGTTATTTATCTATTTAAAGTTTTATTCTTTAATTAAATAATAAAATTATAGAAAATACATTTTGGTTATATATTTTTTCTCATTGAAATCTACACAAATACTCCAAACCTATCTACAATTCCGTGTTTATGCTTTTTCTAGAACTCTATCTTTCCCTTTCTTAAGAATATAAAGCCTACCCAAAAATCAACTAAAAATAAACACAAAAGTAATAAGACAAAATAATACCCAAACAAACAAAATAAGACAAGAGACGCACAAAGAATTGGAGAGTCAACAATGTGCTGCCCAACATTCCAGGGTATGTTTTTTTTTTCCTTTCTAGTGACTGAAGTTGGTATACCATGATACTCCTTTGGAGAAAATTGGTTTTCACTTTGTCAGCAAGTTTCAATCACCAACAGCTTCTTGCCTGGGGATGAGACTTTGTATATATGTTTCCTTCTCAGTACTAGCTTTTTAATCTGGTTTGAGCTTGCTCAGAACTTGTGCAGGCTGTCAGAGTTCCTACGACTTCATATGTGTATCTGTACGATTGCGTTTTGAAAATACGGTTTCTTTGAAGTCATCACCTACCTCTGGCTCTTTCATTCTCTCTGCCTCCTCTTCCATACAGATGCCTGACATTTTAGGTAAGGGGTATGATAAAAAAATCTCACTTATGATAGAGAGCTCAAAAGTCCATCACTATCTGCACTCTATATTAGTTCCCTTCAACTGAAAGAAAGCTTCTCTTACGAAGGCTGAACATGTCACAGATCTACATGTATAACAACAGTACATTAGCAGGAGCCATTCATTTTATTGCTATGTTCCTTTAGAATAATAAAATTATTGCTTTTCTCTTAATGTATGTGAAAATACACACACAAACACACAAACAAACTCATATATATACATATATATGTATGTATATACATATACACATATATATATATATTCTCAGGTTTATGGCTACTTTATCAGTGTCAGATATGAATTCTGTCTCACAGAGTGGGGCTCAAATACAATGTAAAAGAAAAGAGGTTGTTTATTCACACATTTATACCACTATTAAGTGAGTACATTTTTTAACCAACTGACTGTTATAGATTATAGGACTTATATCTAAATATTTTTTCCCTTCCAGCATCATAAACACTAGTCAATAGGAAAGAAACATTTATCTGGGCTATGGCTCTACTTCTCCATGTTTGACATTGTATGTTATCCTCAGCACTATACATTTATTACCATGTTATAGAGAGTAAATAATACCCAGAAAAATGGCCTGTGATGGGAGGGGTGATCTATGGTATCGTCTTTCATCAATGATTTAACAATATGCAAGGCATTCCTGGCCGAACGTTTTACATGGTGACATATGATATTTATTTAGAACTTCATCTTTGATGACTCCATCTATCTTCCTTTCATATAATGTGTGTGTGTGTGTGTGTGTGTGTGTGTGTGTATGTGTGTGTGTGTAGCTTAGGAAAGTTCTACAGTGGTAGTGTCCCAAATGTATATTCAAGGGGTGTTTATAGTTACTTCTCTGTCACAGTGTCCCTATAATAGCTTACCACCTCATCCCTGTCCCCCTTTAATCCTCTTATTAAGGTTCCTCTTTGTCTCCTTTAAATATCTCCTTCTTGAGATAAGTTTTCATAACAGAAGCTGTATCTTGAAAATGGGTTAAACTGACTATTCCTAGCACACAAGAGCTATTTCTGCTTAACTTCCTTATTTTCTCACTGGTAGAATTAGAAATTTTTTAGTTGTCCTTCGTTTCACATTGCATACTGCTTGACTACTTTCTTTTGTCAACTTGAAACAAACTAGGGTCATCTGGGAAGAGGAATCTTCAACTGAACAGAAAATGTGCCCAGTGCCAACTTTGTCAGGGTCTTCTTTCTTGTCAGTTTTTCATAAGGCAGAGAAAGGAAAGAGCATCGGGAGAGGATACGACTTTTCCTTACAAGATACAGGGATAAGACTTTGTCTTATGACATATTTAGGGTTGCTGTGTAATAATAAAAAAATTTACTTATCTGAGACTAAATTACCTTGCTACTGTAGCTGAACTGCCTAGAAACTGCAAGTTTCTGGCACTTACCACCTCTTCCTAAAACAGCAAAGGATTAAGTAAGTAGACTGTGCTATCTCAGCAGTAACTGCACAGATCGAACTTTCCACCAGCTAGTCAGAAGTTACAGGAAAAGGGGGGTACTTTGAGAAGTGATTATAATATTATTACTAAGTTGTAAAACATTTCTTATGAAAGCTATCTAAGGGGAAAAGCAGAAAGATCCTGAATGGGAAAAGGGAAAAATTCTCTTTCGCATCTTTTTGTCCTCAGTACTCATACAACTTTCAGAATACATGATCACATGTTAAAAAGTTCATCACACGTTCACACATAAAAGCAAATCATAAATGACATAGAAGTTTACAACTGAGAGTGTTTACATGCATAGCCATTAGGAGTAATTATCTAGTTAAACATCCAACCACCTGTCACATCTTCACAGGTTCATAGAGAGTTGAAAACCATAACTAAGCTATTAGTGAAGTTTTGTATAGATTAACCCAGATGATATTTTATCTTCTTTTACCTATAATAAATTGTTAGTTCCCTTTACGTGACCTTAGTTAATTGTTTTGACAATCTCTTGGAATGTGTTCTGAGTAATAGAAAGTATGGTTACTGTCTAAGAATCAATTACTTGGTGACACATGGGAGACTGACAGAATTCTCATTGCAGTTTTGACTCAGAAAGGGATCTACTAGCAGTACTACTATTAAGAGAGCTTAATAATCACTGATATTTCAGTAATTCTTCTAGGATCTTCCTTAAGAATTAAGAAGTCATCTATTTGTCTATATAGCATCACCGCAAGAGAGTACATCTTCATAGATCTGCAGCTATCTGCTCAAAAGGGGTGGGCTAGTACCTGTAGGCCTATCTTTTTTTTTTCACCCCTGGAGCTGGGGACCAAAGCCAGGGCCTTGTGCTTCCTAGGCAAGCGCTCTACCACTGAGCTAAATCCCCAACCCTGGTGGGCTAGTACCTAATGATTGCTATATATGTTTAATAATAACAAGAAACATATATTAATATCAGGAATCTTTCCTAAAATGAATTCTCTTGGGCTTAGCCTATAAATAAAAACTGTTGCAGATTATAATCTGAAGCATACCTCCTACTATGGCTTCTGACAAAAATGTTCCCAAAAGACTAGTTCCTGGGCCTTTTCCTTGTAAAATATGAGTATTGGAGTTAGGAATATTGTGGGGCCTCACCTTGGCAGTTTGTTTTGGGTTGTAGAAGATAGCAGGCTGAGAATGCCATGGATAACAAACAATTAAACAGTGTTTCTTCGTGGCAGCTTTGGTTTCTATCTTCAAGTTTCTGCCTTCACTTTCCCTTACAGTGATCTAATCTTAAGACAAAGTGTTTCTGTATTAAGTTGTATTTGGTTATGATGTTTTATCCTAGTAATAGAAATCAAGCTACAGCACATGGTTTCTGGTGCTCAAACTCAGGTCTTGATGTAGTGTGGCAAGCCCTTTTTTGACTAAACCATCTTTTCAGCATCAACCCTTAATATTTCTAAAAGATAGTATTTTCAGTGTAAACAAAGTGCAGTTTTCCATAAGGATATATCATAGGTCTGAAATTTTAATTAAAGGAACCTGGATATAACAAAACAACACACACTTTAGCAAAATCTCTCCTGGTCAACTGCCATTACTCTGAGTGTGCATCTGTGAATTTGCAAGACAAAACAGTTGTCAAGGAGGTGTGGTATAGTGATTAGCATGCCAAACAAATTAGAAAGGGAAGGAGCTAAATGCTTGACTGGTTTGTTAGCTAAAATTAATTTGCATGGGGATTTTGTACATGACACACAGTGTCTTTACCTGTGAAAACTGAACAAATAGACAGAGCTGTGATATAAATATGTGTGTGTGTGTGTGTGTGTTTGTGTGTGTGTCTCAAATATCTTGAGTCACAGCTCCTCCTCCACATGTCTTGTACATTAGATGAATTGTTCATTATTATTTTTCTGGCAAGGAAGAAAGAAAAAATTCAGTGTGGCAGCACACAGCTGTACTTCCAGCATTCGAGAAGTAGGGGTGCAAAGAACAGAAATTCAAGGTCATTTTCAATTACACAGTAAAATTAAAACCAACATAATGTTCATGAGATGCTGCCTCAACAATTTAAAGCTAGAAAATGTTGTGCTTTAGGAAGTGGATGGTGGCTGGAGATAAACTTTAGACCAATGCATCCCTAGCATGTACAAGGCACTGATATACATTCTTCTATAACTTAACCAGATATAATGACTTGAGCTGTTCATCCCAGGACTCAGCATAAGATTTTATCATACATAAGGAGTTTGAGGCTTGCCTTACCCTAGATCTTCTAAGAAAGGGCAAGTGTGTGTGTGTGTGTGTGTGAGAGAGAGAGAGAGAGAGAGAGAGAGAGAGAGAGAGAGAGAGAGAGAGACAGAGAGAGAGAGAGAAAGAGAGAGAGAGAGAAAGAGAGAGAGAGTAAGAAGAGGAGGAGGGGAAGAGGGAGGCGGAGGAAGAGGAAGAAGGAAGAAAAAGGAGGAGGAGAAGAAAAGGACGAAGAAGAAGAAGAAGAAGAAGAAGAAGAAGAAGAAGAAGAAGAAGAAGAAGAAGAAGAAGAAGAAGAAGAAGAAGAAGAAGAAGAAAAAGAGGAAGAGGAAGAAGAACAAGAGGAAGAGGAAGAAGAACAAGAGGAAGAAGAAGAGGAAAAGTCATGTGGAGTTTCGTAGAATATGTATTCTATTAGGTTTTAGATAAGCAACTGTTTTCAGTAGAGGCATTCTTTTCAGTTATATTTTGAATACTAATTGATAACAGACTTGCTGTGAAAGAAAGGATCAAGAAGAGAGTCCAAATAACAATTGCTATCATGTATGGTTATTAGTTTGACATAGTTCCCACTATGACTATTGCATGATCAATTTAATTTTATCCTCACAGTGAACAGAGGAGGAATGTTACATCTCTAAGAATATGCAGATTTTCACAGTGTTATATCTTTTAGACATCCACAGATGAAACACAGGTCTGTCAGAAACCAACTATGTTGATCACCATGTTACCTTGCAGCATTAGCTAGAGTATGCTTTGCTCAGTTTGAGTCTTCTCCTTTTAGATATCATTTCCAGTTCTTTCTATACTAAAATGGCCAGTGAATGCAGCAATATTTCAAATCACTGCTTCAGTTAGATCAGGTATCTGGAGTTAGTCAGATGGATCAAGAGAAAAGAGACAACATTGATTGCTGACACTGCAGTGCATCGGGAGGAAATCCTCAGGCTGACAGAGAAGATCAGTCATTTCAACTACTTGTACCCAGAGTGTTGAGCTAGCAAAATTTCTGACTTTTTAGTTTATTTTTTCACAGGACACCTTTGTAAACATGTCAGTTAGAGAAATGCTTGTTGGGTGCTTAAGCCTTAGCTGTGTACATACAGTATGTTTAAACTTTTATTTCTGCTTGAACTTACTATTTCCAGAAGCCCAAATCATGTCATGATACAAAAAAAGAAATGAATTAACAATTTGAAGTGACATTTTAAATCAGTTGGAAACATTCTAAATTATGATTATCAAAACACATTGATTTCTCTTTAGGAGGAGACATTTGAAATTATGAAAAGTAAATAGCAGTGGCAACATTCTAAAAGCTCTTAGTCGACATGGGGTAGGTTTTATTATCAGATCATAGAAATTCCAAATCCTGACTGTAAATATAAATTACCAAATTTACAGAGAGTGAAAATAGCAGTCTTCAAAATTACTCAGAAGTGATGATAAGAGATAACCTACTGTGGGAAAGAATTTGTTGCAAGAAGAGAATTCAAATTTCTGTGCCTGCACTTTAAAACAGTCATGGTTGTATACAGCTATAACCCCAGTGCTATGATGACAGGGAAAGAATTCCTGGAGCTTGTGCACAGCAAGATAGCATCAGTATAAGTGAAAGGCTTTGAATTGAGAAAATTGTGTAGAAAGTTATAGAAGAGGATACTATTTACTTTCTCTGTCTTCCGTTTGAACACATAGATAGGCATGAAGACATAGACAGACAGACAGACAGACACACGCACACAACACACACACACACACACACACACGCACGCACGCACACCATATCACACACACTAATTCTTGGTGATCATATACTGAGGAATATTAAATTAAAAATTTATAACCTTGAACTTATGAAAATGTCCACTTGACCTTTATAATTGCCATTGATCATGAATACTATTTTGTGAACCATGAATCCACATATGTAAAATAAATCAGTTGTCAGAATAAAGAAAGGGCATGACATATTAATATTAGAAAATTTAAAAAACATTAGTTTATTAATTTTTGGGGTGTGTGTGTATGTGTGTGCGTGTGTGCGTGTGTGTGTGTGTGTGTGTGTGTGTGTGTGCTGCATGTGTGTGTATTCAAGTAGGTCTTCTGATTCCACAGCATGTTTATAGGCCAGATGGCCAATTTCTGTAATGGGTCATTATCTATGGATTCCTATGTTTAAAGTGAGGGTGTTAAGCTTGTTCTGCAAGTCCTTTTTCCCTCTTGCTGGCCCAACATAATTGTCAAAATTTAAATGAATTTCTTATAAGCAATTGATGAAAGTTATTTACTCATCATGAAGTTAGAAGCTCATATTGAAACTCAGCAAGCCTCTGGAGTGGGAATTCCATCTTATGTCAGCATAGGAGACTTGGATATCATTTGATAAGGGCTTATCACTAGTTGTATTAATATTCATAGAATGACCAAATTGTTTGATCCTTGAAGAAGTTACCATTAAATTGGAAGACAAAGAACAAGAGCCAAATAAGTCCAGCAGCTACTGAGATGCAGTCACTGACTGAGCTGAGTCTGAGCAAACATCAGAGAAACAGTGAGCTGTACTGTAGCCTAAGTAAGGATACAAGCAAAAGCACTAAAATTCCTTGAATGAGGCATATAGGTATGGGAAAAGCACTTCAACCTGGGACTTCACTTGACTTAGGCTGCATAAAAATCTACCTTCCAGAAATATACCTAACAAATATACCTCACCTCATCTCACCTGCATGAAGCTGTATACGTATCAAACAATGGACTAAGACTCCCTGCACATAACATTGTTTATAAACTTCTCTTCATGATCAACTTCCATTCAAATGTATTCAAGAGCATATCCACATGCTGGAGGGGGAAATCTGTTTCAACTGGCCTGAGACAGTTTAGAATATATACTCAGTGAGTCGTATTGAATCCTCTGGAACAACTTTCAAGGGAAACATCCTATTTAATGTCATATACCTAGTGATCATGAATATGCATTTGATTAAATCAAATTTATCATGGAAACTGATGTTCACAGTTAATTAAGGCTTGCCTAATCAAAAAAAGTCAATCCAAACAGAAATATCCACTCTGAACTCTGAGTAAACGATTCCTCCTTCTCGAGAGGTCCACAAATTAAAGCTACACTGAATACCAGTGTTTCTCACTTTGCTTTTGAATAAAGTTTGTTTGTCACCTTGCTCTCTGTGACTTCTTGTAATAAGATGAAAACATCCTGGAAACACCTCACCTAGACGGTAACCTCAGACAAAACTGATAAGCATCTTCTTCAAATAATGACACGAATTATGGAAGCTCCAAAAGAATTCTCCTGTTACTTTTTTGTAAGAACTTCTAAGAATGACACAAGCCATGTCTAATCTCATGCCTATTCAATGAAATCAAAAGTTATAAAAAAATTCATCCTAGTGTTGTTTTTTGTACCAATTTCAACTTTAAGATATTAAGTACAATCACATTGGAATTCCTTTTTTCTACACAAGTTTTGATAATGTCACCTACAATTAAGCAAGAGGAGAATCCTTAATGAACTTCTCTAAAATACATTTGCATGATAAATAAAATATTAACTCTAGAATGAGAATATTAGAAAAATGCTTGTTTCTGTGTTACTGCATTGAAAATGTAATTTATACCCCTTTGTCATTTTCAAAATGCAGATGTTCATAGTATACATATTAGATTATGTGGACTATTAATAATAATAAAAGTTTCTAACAATAATTGAAGAACAGAGCCAGTACTTTGAGACAATAATGCTTCTGTCACCTTTAATGTATATAGTTTTTGCTATAGGTACACAATGATTTCTACATATGGAAGTCTAAATGCTCTACAGCTCATGCTTTCTGGTTTCAAGAAGTGAAAACTTCAGTAATAGCTTTTAACTTCAAAATCAAAATGAAAACAAAATGCATGAACAGAAAGAACGGAAGGAAAATAAAAGAAGGGAAGGAAGAAAGCTTGGAAGGAAGGAAGGAAGGAAGGAAGGAAGGAAGGAAGGAAGGAAGGAAGGGAACAAGGAAGAAACAGGAAGAGAATTGGTAAGTTGCTCATTTGACAGGCTACATGCCAGTATGGAAGACACCCTTGGATGAGTTCGAAAAGTGTACAAGATCAGGCATGGTTGTTCGTATCTATAATTTATTGGTGAATATCAGACATTCAAAGTCATCACTGGATATATAGTGAGCTTCAGGCAAGTCTGGGGTTTATGAGACCCTGTGGAAAAGAGAGAGAGAGAGAGAGAGAGAGAGAGAGAGAGAGAGAGAGAGAGAGAGAGAGAGAGAGAGAGAGAGAGAGAAGGAGCTAGGGACCTAGGAGTAGAGGAAGAAAGGAAGAACGGACTTCGAGCGATAGCGACGCAAGATGGCAGCCACCACAGGCTGGGGAGTAAAAGTCCTTCGAGATTTCCGACTGTTGGAAGAGCTGGAAGAAGGCCAGAAAGGAGTGGGTGACCGCACAGTTAGCTAGGGTCTGGAGGACGATGAGGACATGACACTCACAAGATGGACAGGCATGATAATTGGGCCTCCACGAACAATTTATGAAAACCGAATATGCAGCCTTAAGATAGAGCCACTCTAGTATCCAGAAGCATCCCAGTCTGTGAGATTTGTAACAAGAGTCAATATGAACGGCGCGAGCAGTTCCAATGGAGTGGTGGATCCACGAGCCATGGCAGTGCTGGCAGTGACAGAATTCCCACAGCATCAAAGTCATCCTGCAGGAACTGAGGCGCTTGATGATGTCAAAAGAGAACATGAAGCTGCCACAGCCACCAAAAGGACAGAGTTACAGCCATTAGTCACCAAGGCCCCTGCCTCCCTTCCCCATCCAACCCAAGTCTTCATTTTCCACAGTAGTGAATTTTCTAGATCCATCTGTAGACCTCGAAGTACTGGAGAGGAAGCCCCACTTAGACTTCATCCTGAGACACTGCTCTGATACTAACTTCTTGTCCATTTGAAATACCTAAGTTTTGCTGAGTAACATCATCTGTCGAGTATAACCGCTGTCTGCCTGGTTGAACTTATGGGATCAATAAGGTGTGTTGAAATCGGTTTCCTTTGGGAGCGGTGGGCACAGCTAAGGCAACTGTGGACAGACATGTCTCACACAATCACCTGCTGCTGGCATTTGGCCTGGGTATGCCTTTGCCCGCCCTGCCCTCTGCCACAGCTGTGTGGTGGCCCATAGAATAGATGGGGAGGTTTCAGGTAGCAGCCGTGAGACTGACCACAACTAGGCTAGGGGTGCTCTGGCTGTACCCATGCTTTCTTAAGTCTTAAGTGATTGCCCCATCCAAGCCATGGTCCCCACTCCTCCACTCCCACCCTTGGTCAAAGCTTAGATTGTAACCTCCCCTCCCCTGAAATTGGCCGAGGTTGAGGAATTCAGAGCTTCCAGTCTCCCCACCTTTATCAAGGGGTGCTGCTTTCCCCTCCTCAAGTCCCTTGTTGTCCATCACCACCCAACACTTGCTGTAGCCAGAAGCCATCAGATGAGATTGAAAAAGCCTGGCCTCCCTCCCTTAGCTCTGGACCACACTTGTTCACCTGCCAGCAGCCTGGGAAGGGAGCGCTGGGTCCGCGGCCCTGCCACCACCATCAGCTCTTGACCTTTGAGCTCAGGTCTAGAGGTGAACAGAGCAGTCACAGGGAGACTTAGACGGGCCACTGCAGGGTCCTTGGATATATGCCTAGAGAAAGGCCATGTGGAGAGTCCTCGGTGCACAGGTTCTGAGTTGGTTCCTTTTCCCATAATTGCTTTGTTTTTACACGTTGAAGAGGTTTGAACAGGGCTCTCAGTCACCCTGACCACCCATCGGGTCTGGAGTGGAGTCTGACAGCTGGAGCACGAGGCCCTGACTCTGCCAACTTGGGTTTCAGTGTTGCTCCTCAGACCCTGGTGACCCAGAGGATCTCTGTGTCACCATGTTCACATATCATTTGCAGATAGGTGGGCCTGGCTTCTGGCTCATTGACAAGCTCCCCACTCTTTTCAGGACCACTAAATTTTGAAATGTGGATGCATACTGAAAAAAAGGCAATTCGAGGTGTTGCAAAGGGGAAAAAAAAAAGGACTGAGCAAATTAAACACTGGTGATTCTCTCTTAGTCCATTCAAGCCTCATTAAGTTTCAAATTTTTCAAACTAGCCATATGTACAGCAAAATTCAAAAAGACAATGATAATAACCACATGGCAGTCACTTGGGGAGGGAATTTGCTCACAGTGGTAGAATGTAAATGAGCTGGATTGATAGTATAAGAATAACGCAAATCCTCAACTGATTGATTTGAAGTATCTTTTCCCACATATGAGCTTACTTTAATGAGAGGAATCGTGGACATGTCAACCTTTAATGAAGTACAATTTTTTAAGCCTTCTCTATTCCTATTTTCAGTCATGGTGACTTCATGCAGGATTTTCTGATAGTATATATCAGTATGATATCATCTTACTAAAATCAATAGGAAATACAGTCCAAATTTTTGAATTCCAATTAATTAAAGATGAATATTTACACAAAATTATTTGTATCAAATTCGACAAAGTTGTTTTCGTGAATAAGAAAGGCACACAGAACTAAAACCTTAACAAAAACTAAAATCAAGACCTATAGAAAAGGCTCATGGGTTTTCCTTGATCTCTAGTAGAGAACCTAAGTTCAGTGTCCAGTATCTATACTTGGTGGGTCATTACTACTTGTCAATCGAGCTCTGGAAATTATGTACCCTCTCCTACATTTTGCAAGTACCTGTACTCATTTGTGCACACATGTACAGATGCATGAAGCAAATATTTAAAACCGCTTTTAAATATGAAAAACTCTAAAAAGTCAAAAGGAAAATGAAGGACAAAGAACAATAATTTGAATATAAGTCATGTTAATACTGTACATATCTATAAAAAAAGTCATTTAACAAAACCTTGAAACAGCATAATTCAGATAGTTAAAATGCAGTCCCACCCTCCTACCCAGTATTTAATATCAAATTATTCTCTATAGTTATTCAAATCAATATTCAAATCAATAACTTCAACAGGTGCATTTAATAGTCTTTGTTCATTAAACTAATTAAAATCTATGTTGTAGTTATTTGAAGAGAAAGAATTGTATGAATTACGTGATATCAACTGAATAAATATGAAAATTATGTATGCAAACTTTACAAAAGTTAGTTCCAACACAAAAGTATAAATTTACAATTTAATAAAAAAGTAACTAATGGATCAACCAAATGTTAACAACTAAAAATCATCTATGTATGCAATAGAAAATAATATTTGAGATATAAAATTAAGACTTATGTTAGTAAAATAATGCATAAGTTATTTTACTTAAAAAGAAAATCTTATGATCGTATTAATACAGCTAGAAAACA
This sequence comes from Rattus norvegicus, assembly GCF_021556685.1. Lineage (NCBI taxonomy): Eukaryota > Metazoa > Chordata > Mammalia > Rodentia > Muridae > Rattus > Rattus norvegicus. Next base: position 4,261,624 of record NC_141538.1, on the reverse strand, counting down.
TTAAGAAAAAACTTAATACTCTTAAAAATGGGATACACATGCACACAAATTTAGAAAAGTTTGATACATATACATTATATTATAATGTCATTTCAAAAGTTAGAACTATCATTGTGTTTGTTATGAATGAAAGGAAGATGTTTCAGACCATAAACAGAAATAAAATTTTCTGGAATTTTACATAAATAAAAGGCATTTAGAAACTAAAATTTTTAATAACATCTCCATCATAATTAGATGAGTATGTTCCTGCCTTCTTGCAATGAACATTGAATTGATCTCTATTGTATCAAGAAAATTGTGATAGCTGTTCGGTACAGAGACTGAAAAGCTGTCCTCTGGACAGCTCATGGTTATCACACTCATGAACTCACAGCACCTGTGTTAACACAATACTTTCACATGATCAAGCCAGCTAGAGTCAGGGCTTAGATGGGGTGACCAAGCCTTGTCAATGCCATATTGAGGGGCTTTTGGCATTTGATGGCTACTGGTGAATGAAGAATCATTCATTTTTTTTGGGGGGGGGTACTGCCTTGGTAATTTGCTTGTGCTTCAATAGATTCCCTTCATGAGTGGCACTAGATTCTGATTCTTTGATGAGATCTAAAAGGTAAACAGATGAAGACATGGTGTCAGGAAATGTATTATAGGAAATCTGGTGAGATTTGGTAAATAGAATGTAGAGTGCATACAAGTATATTTCTTTATATAAAAATAAAGAAAAATATGAAAGGACAAATGTTTACTTAATTAACAGAAGACAGAATATCTCTATAGACAAATTCTAAACATCTTATAAACATAAAGCTAGAAATAATAGATGAATTTAAAAGATGTATAAATTTTCTTCACTGTTTAGGAGATTATCATAAGAGATCTTGGGAGAGAATGTAATGTAATATAATATACTTTCAAATGTAAAAGATTATATCTTTAGCTTAGTAATAAATACAAGGTTTTCCACCGACTGAGATTATGTATAATCAGTTTGAGCCAATTCCTCCCTGTTAAATTATATACATTTCTAAATTCCTCAGAAAAACAACCTTAGAATAACTACTTTTAGTCCCCCAAAGTCCCGGGAATTGTGGCAAAAACTCTTCAATGGTTTCTTCAAGCTGTACATAATTATTTTTATATTTATTACTAAACTAAAATTATGATCTTTTACATTGTCACAAAATTTATTTGATACAAATTTTGATTTTTAAGTTTTTCTTTAATGTAAATTTCTCACTGATTTAAAATTAATATTGTTACTCTGATGTACATGTATTGTGCCTATACAACACATTTCAGCATAGATGGCTTATACCCAGTCCTTTTCTGCTATTAAAAAATGAAGCTGAGATGATTGAGCACATGAGTTTAAGGCCAAATAGCAAATTCATGTCTCTAAGTTTATTGTTAGAATGCTTTCAAGATAATTTAGTAAGATAATTAATGGACAACAGTACAGATTACTTATATAGTTAGATGGTTTCTAAAAAACACCAGAAGTCCACAAAATATGACATTTAATGTTCTTTAACTTTTATTGAGACATGTCCACTCCCACCAGCTCCCCTTTGGTATATTCAAAGAAGAAACTGAAAATCTCCACCTCCATGTGAGGTGATTTATTGTGGCAGACAGGCACTATGCAAAAATTGCTCCAATTCTTCTATAGACTAATTACTGTCCAGAAAAGGAAACATTGCAGAATAAGTTGGCTGAAAATTTCCGCCAAGCCAGAATGATTAGCCGTTCAAAATTCAGTGTTTCAAAAGTCTGTCTGATGATCCTAGGCCAGAAGTCTGAAGACTTGCTCTCACGTGTTGCTCACAGGGAACTGTGCAAATAGAAAATTGTCTGTATAACCCGTCTCAGTTCTAGAAGCCATGCTAGGCTTCCTATATTTACAGATATATGGCTCATTCTCAGATTACTGGCGGGGTTGAAAACTTAGTGTAATCTTATAACCCACTCAGACTATTTAACTTTGAGAATACATATTTAATTACCTAGTTATCAGATAATACATGAGCTATCCAGGATATAACAGATTTTAAGCCTTTTAAAAGCTAAAATATATAACTAAATGTTCTGTTTAACTGATAAAAGTTGGGCTGGGTGTTAGGTACATCTTATACTTTTAAATTACAGAATGATAATAGTTGTGCTCAACTTATACTTGAGAAAAAAGTTTCTGTTTTTTTTTTTTTTAATTAAAAGGTAAAAGAGTAGTTTGATGTCATTATTAAGGTGAAGGGAAGTACAGGATAGAACCAGGCCTGTCATTGAATAAGAAGGAAGGATGGGTGGGAGAAAAGTTTTAGAGAGGCATAGGAAGCCAGAGTGAGAATGTGAGAGCACAAAGAACATGGCAGTAGATGTTTAGATATCTCTCTGTACATATTAGAGGTTGTTATGACTATTCTCAAGAGATGGGTATGTACAGGATTTTGTGCCATCTAGATTGGCAAATTATATCTTATCAATTGCATCAGAAAATATTGTTTGATATGTTCTTTCATAAGGCAACTTAATTGAGTTTAAGAGAGTGTATGGGGGCCAGATGCATGGGCCAACCAAAGAATTGGGATGTGTATGCCTGCGTGGTGGAAACACAACCAAGAGGGCTATGGATGAGGGAGGAGCAGCCTGACAGAGTGCCGTGTTGGGAAGAATAGTGTGTCAGAAAATAGGTGGGGCAGCATGGAGCCACTGAGATAAATTATTACTATTTCCAATGGCACCAGAAATATTAGGGAGTGAGACAGCTAGGGTATAACTGGGAACAAGTTCTGTAGCGTTTTTTGTTTTGTTTTGTTGTTTTTATTTTTACTGCAGCACATATATTGTGTGTCGAGTGTCCTGAAGGGAAAACATGCTTAAGTCCTTGGGTATGAAGTGATTTATTGCATCATGGCCACATATAACCATAATGGGATACTAAAGACAAAAGTAGGAGAGTGAGGATTTTTAATTTCCAAGAAATTATAGGATTTTGGTGTTTCTCAATCGTATGATTTTTTTGGGTAGGATATATACCTTGTGATCCAGACTAATAGATGAATCACAGAAAGAAAAAAGGTGGAGGCAGAGTTACCATGAAAGGTTTTTGGGGCCTGGGAATCAGATGAAAGGGACAGAGAGACTACTAGGCCACAGAATATGTTGCTTATCAATTATATTGAGAGGTTACAAAGGGAATGTCAGGTTTGAGGAAAGCAGCCAGTTAGACAGGACTGTGATCTAACACTTCCCTGCTTATGAAAGAAAATTCAAAAGTCACATCCAGCTGGAAAGTCTTATGAATACTATGAAGTACCTGTTAATGTGGGGAGCCAGGACTGCCCAAGGCTGTCTGAAAGACCTGGACAAAGGAATAACTGGAACACTAGTTCTATGCCCTTACTCAGGATCAAACTTGCCAAGGCCTGTCTGATGCTGAAGCCAATGTCTTAAAGGAGTCAAGGTTGAGGGAAGAAACTCTTCCCTTAGGTTGCGGTTATCACTTCTTAGGCAGCTGTAACTGTGGTATCCCATGTTCTTTTCGTCAGCATTGTCTGACTTAATCATTTGCTGACTTAGTTCTTCCCCATGTACAACCACCAGTACCCCCAGGACTGAAAATTATAAATATGATTCTACAATTTCTAATAAAGTGCAAATAAATTTCAAGCAATCTTCACAAAAATGTTTACTAACAGCAATCACATTTTAAATCAGACAAACTAAAATAAATTGAACACCATGTGCTCCAGCTGTATATCCTCTGGACATAACCCCAAGACACCAAATTACTACAGAGGTACTTGTACAGTTTTACCCATTGTTGCTTAGTTCCCAGCAGGGAGGAAATGCAATTCATATGAATCCTAATGCGGTGACTGCTCTGCTTTTCCTATCAGTTATTTTGCTATACTGCCACTATGCCATCCTCATCGTGCAATTCTAGATAGCACAGTAATCTATGACTCCAAGATATAATGTTTGACTATGTAATTGCAAATATTGGAAGAGAAATGAAGTCTTAAACACTGCTATATATTTATTTAAATGTCCCTGTTTGTTTTATTCCAGAGACTGTGCTGCAAAAGGTACATACCCACTTCTCCCTCATTTCCTCTGCTGAAGGCTATGTGGCTCAGTCTTAATTCTCATGTGATAAAGTATCAAAATCTCTGTACTATTTCAAGAGATGTATCTCTCTTATTCCTTTTCTATTTAAAGAGTCTAAACTGTCCTTATATCAAACTATGCTGTCTATATAACAGGCAAACCCAGAAATATCAACTGTGCTTCACAAGGTGAGTATGCAAAATACGGTTTTATAGAATTGCTTGTAATGCATCTACTCCTATTTTTATTTTCTGGTCTATTCAGGTGTGTTTTATAATATCCACCTGCAGAGTGATTTATGGAAAATTACAAACAAAAGCAAAAACAGAAAACAATTAAGATCTGTTATCAAATCTTAAGCAAACATTCACCACACTAGGACTGGGAAATTGCTCAGTGGGTAGAAACATATGGACATGGGTGTGAATATTCAGCATGTATACATAATGCCAGGCATAGGGGATAGCTACACATAACTATTACCTCTGAATCCTGAGGGCTCGCTGACCAGTTCTCCAATCCCACACTGAATTTCTAGTTCAACAAGAGAACTTATGTCAAGAACAGTGAGCAGCAATAAAGAAGACATTTGAAATCCTTCTCAGAACTCCAAAAACACATGCACAGATGGGTAAAGCCACACAGTTACAGGCATGCACCACACACTCACATGCACCAACATTCTTACAACACACAACACCACAGATACATAGAAAATGGTTAAGGGACTGCAGGGTAATTCTTAATTTGCTGTTGTCACCCAGCATGTATCTTAGATACTGATAATAACCAAGAAAAGATTAAGCTAGAAGAGAATTTATCCATAGTTTTAACTTTTGCTTTATTTTAATTAAAATGCTTTCATAATTTTACACAAAATACTATATCCAGATTTATGGAAATCTAGAATCACTCAGGACAAAAACTTTTGAGCATGTCTGAGAGAGAGACATCAGACTGGAAGAGGCCCTCCAGCCAGAAGCTGGAACCCAGATGCCCTTCAACAGAGGAATGTATACAGAAAATGTGGCATATTTGCACAATGAAGTACTACTCAGCTTTTAAAAACAATGACTTCATGAAATTCATAGGCAAATGGATGGAACTAGGAAATATCATCCTGAGTGAATTAGCCCAGTTAGTAGATACTAGTCCAAAGCTTGGAATACCCAAGATACAATTCATAGACCATATGATGCTCAAGAAGGAGGAAGAACAAAATGTGTACACTTCAGTCCTTCCTAGAAGGGGGAACAAAATACTCAAGAGGGAGGGGAACATAGGGACACAGAGTGGAGCAGAGACTTAAGGAAAGGCCATCTAGATGCTGCCCCATCTGGGGATCTATCACATATGCAGCCACCAAACCTAGTCAGTATTGCTGATGCCAAGAAGTCCTTACTGATGGGAGCTTGATGTGGATGTCTCCTGAGAGACTCTGCCAGAACCTCACTGATATAGACAAGTCCATGGGGACTCCAATGAAGGAGTAAAGGAAGAACTGAAATGGTTTGCAAACCCATAAGAACAAGAATATCAACCAGCTAGACTAACCAGTGCTCCTAGGGATTAAACTACTACCCAAATAGTACTCATGTAAAAGCCTATTGCTTCAGTTGCATATGGAGCAGAGGATGGCATTGTCTGGCATCAATAGGAGAAGCCCTTGGTCCTGTGAATGCTCCTTTCTCCAGTTCAGGGGAATGGTATGCTATTGAGGTGTGAATGGGTGGATGGGAGGAAAAACACCTTCATGGAAGCAGGGGGTGGGTTGTGGGAGAGTGGGTAACTGGGCAAGGGAATATCATTTGCAATGTAAATATATAAAATATCAAGTTAAAAAATGTTACCACTGCTCTTAATAACACTATATAAGTTTTTAAAATCCATTTGTCAAAATTCTTACTAAGTCTGTTTCGTTTTCACACATGGACTAGGATGGATTAACACCATATCTGGGAATATCTTCTCAATATTAGACATAACATCTGAATATGTGATTATTTATATCCATTTTTTTGTTCAAGAATCCAATGCCAAAGAAAATTTCCTCTTTTTGATTAGCATGGAAAATATATTCAAAATAAGATAATTAAATAAAGGATACTTGAGTGTATACACATTCATATACATATTCATATATATGAATATGTGTGTATGTATGTATACATGAGGTAGGCCTCCATCAAAGAGCATCTAGGCCTTAACAGTTTCCTCAGGCCTTCATGTTTTACCTAGACCTTTAACAGCCAGCAGCTTTGCCCTCTGAGCAACCAGTCTACAGAGGAATTCATAGAGAAACCCTGTCTGAAAAACTAGGGGAGGGAGACAAACAGATTAACAGATCTTGCTCTCTTTCTCTCTCTCTCTCTCTCTCTCTCTCTCTCTCTCTCTCTCTCTCTCTCTCTCTGTGTGTGTGTGTGTGTGTGTGTGTGTGTGTGTGTGTGTGTGTTCAACTGAGGAGGCACTGGCAAATAAATGTTTGCCCCTCCTGTCTAATCCAGGCCACCCCAATACTGCCTTTCCTTTTCCTTAGTTTGTTTGGTTTATTCCAAGTTAATTATACCTGTTTCTTTAATTTCCTCTTCATTTCTTTATTTGAGTCAGGGGTCTTTGCACATAAGCCCTGGAAATCAGTACCTGGATCAGGTCTGCATCCTGCTCACAGGGTTCTACCCACCTCCACCCCTCAAGTGATGCAATAAAAGACATGCATCACCACACCTGGTTTCTTTTCACTGTACATTTACTTTAGTTCCAATGTTCATTCAGGTCTGAGAGAGGGGGGAGGGAAGGAGGGAAGAGAGACAGAGAGTGACAGAGAAACAGTTGACAGAGAGGGAGAATTGTAGGTTATTGTTCCATCTCTTAAATCACTGTCTGTTGTTCGCCATCTTGGCAACCATGCCCCGACACCCTACCTTGAATAAGATCAAGCATAATGGAAGCAACCATATAATTCCTACTTAGTCGCACTGAACACTCCAGTCATCACTACCTGTGGAGAATTGTAAGGGAGCTCCTCTGATCTAGAGAGTAGTACCCTTGAATGAAATGAGAAGCACAACAAGCATTATTTGTTTTGAAATATAAGACATGGAAAGAACTACATGTGTGGATTTACAGACAGAAAGACAGAGAGACAGAGAGACAGACAGAGAGACAGAGAGACAGGACGGACAAGACAGAACAGGACAGGACAGGAGAAAAAAACAAGAACAGAAACAAAAACTCAAAATGGAAGTCCAGTTCCAAATAGTCTCTGTCTGCACTGTCGCTCTAGTGTTGGTGGTCCAGCTTATAAAAGCTTATACATGGGTGGGTGCGGGAAATGCTGCTGGGTGTTCGGTTCAGGTCCAAGATTATTGCAGGTAACTAGACATTGCATCTAGATAAGTCTTCCTATATTCCTCTCCAGTGCTGAGACCAAAGTGTGATCAAAGTCAAGCATCACCATGGGTGCCTTCCTTTTCATTTTTTCTTTCATCCTAGGAAGTGTGTGTGTGTGTGTGTGTGTGTGTGTGTGTGTCTGTGTGTAGAGAGAGAGAGAGAGGGAGAGGGAGAAGGCGAGGGAGAGGGAGGGAGAGAGAGAGAGCGAGCTTTAGAGAGAGAGCTTTAAAATCAGCACTCAAGACTTCTTTCTTCCTATCCCTATCCCAAGCCCCCCAAACCAGGAGCAAAGCCACCAGCACCAGAGACAGAGGAAGATGAAATCTCTAGTATGAAAAACTAGAGGAGGAAGATAAACAGATCTCTCTCTCTCTCTCTCTCTCTCTCTCTCTATCTATCTATCTCTCTATCTCTCTCTCTTCCTCATAATTTGTTAAAGTGTTCTTTTTGTGCTGTATGGATTCTACTTTATTAAGCAAGTTTCACATCGTACTAGCTCCAAAGAGGAGTCAACAGTCTCTTGGCGTGCAAGCAGTTGTTGCCTGCTTTAAATATTTTTTGGTGTTTTTGTTTGTTTGTTTGTTTCAAAACCCAGGGCCTGCCTTCATTCAACAGATCCAAACCCAGTTCTCCGAGGGGAAAATGGAGTCAAGTCTGAAGTCACTGACATTTAAGTCATCTGCCATTGACAGTCATAGGAGATGGGAATATTGTGCTTTCTCCAATGGAGATTCACCTGGGTATGCATCAACCACATATAAAGACAGGCCTGGGATACAACGGGGTGGTGGATGGGGAGGAAGGATCTGGAAAGAGCTTTGCGATGAGAAACTATGATCAGAATGTTGCACAGAAAACAAAATTTGTACTTTAAAAAACAACAACAAAAAAAACCTCCCGATATCTCTCCAAAAAGGAAAGGAAAAAAAAAACTACAGCAGAACTTTACTAACTGCAAATGTTCCATCTCCCTGTATCCAACCACTCCACTCCCAGATAGGTAGATGACAGTTTGCTCTTCTGTCCCAGTTGGGCTATCGAGGTTAAGAAAAGGGGAACCACCTCTGCGTTATGTGATACACACACAAAATAAAAGGTGTGGATAGATGTGCCTGGCATTTTAAGATGCTCAGTTTCTTTGTAAGTTTCATTTTGTTTCATTCTTTTAAAGGTTTATTTATTTATTTTCATTTATATGAGTATACTAAAGCCCTTTTCATATAAACACGGCAGTAGAGTACATGGGATATCCCTTTGCAGAGGGTTGTGAGCCACTATATGGTTTCTGTGGCCTGGAACTCAGGACCTCTGGAAGAGCAGAGCAGTGAGTGCTCTTAACCTCGGAGCCATCTCTCCAGCCCTTCACAAGCTTTATTTAACTAAACATTAAACATTAATCAGAAATGCCAAATCCTGTGAATATGGTCCAGATTCAGCCTTACTTAGAAATCCAGAGCTGGTAGGGCAAGGCTGGGAGTGAGCAAAGGGAGTCTTCCTCTTTCCCTGAGGGTGTGCTATCAATTCCATTACCATTTCCAAACAGCTGGGTGTGAGTCTAACTAAGGTTTTCTTCAGTCATTTGCCATTAGCCAGAGCACTGAAAGGACAGGGAGGGATCAGACATTCACGCTGAAATCATCACTCACTGATTTCAGGCAGAAAACTTGCCACCCCTAAAGAGGCACCGCCCTAGCTCAGCACTGAAGCAAAGCATGCTAGGGCAGCAGCAGTATTTCCCTGACAGACCTTCAGGGAAATGCATATTCTCCAGCCCCACCCCACCCCACCCCCACTCAGCTAGCTCCCGTCCACCCCTCCCCCTCCCCCCACATACAGGGAGGAGGCCTTGTGTGTGTGCAGGGGAGGGGGATGGAAATATTGCTTGAGAGAGGGTTCGGGTCTCCCAAACAAATAAATAACTAGAATCTTCATTTATTTACTTTACTTCATCGAGCATACCAAGGAAGAGGGAAAAGGAACAGGGAAACTAGGCCAACTGGTAGAGCTCCTTTCATTTTGTTTCACAAGGAAAAAGCCAAAGAAACAACACTCCCTGGTTTTCCTGAAAGGAACAGGATGGTAAAAGTTGAAACATCAGCTCGCAACTTAATACTTTGGCTTTTAATAAAAGGGCCAACAGATCTACCTCCTATTTGGTAAAAAAGAGAATAAAAAAAAAACACAAAAACGTTCTGTCAGCCAACTTCCCTTTAAACCTCTGTTAAACAGGAAGACTGTTTTTTTAAAACATCATTTTAAATATTTAAATATGTATTTGTGTGTGTGTGTGTGTGTGTGTGTGTGTGTGTGTGTCTGTGTGTGTGTCTGTCTGTCTGTCAGTCAGTGTCTTCTGTATGGAGAGGATGTGCTGTAACACTCGGGGCGGGGTGGTCCGGGGCCCAGGGGTGATGCTGCACCGCCCCCAGTCACCTTCCCTGCAGGGCCTTCCCAGCAGTCCCATAGCCGGTTTTGGCACACCTCCAAGCCAAGGTGGAAGGGAGCCCAGTCGCGGACGGGGGGGTCGGGGGGAAGGAATGGTCACCCACCAACCCCACCCCTGGCCCCAACCACGTGCCCAACCGCACCCCGCGCCCGCCGCCTGAGCGCCCGCCGACCCCCCTGTTGGGAGGAGTGGACAAGGCGACGGAGGGACGCATGGAGAGGGAGAAAGACGCAAGGGTGGAGGGGTCAGGAGGAACGGGGAGAAGGAAAGACCCGCTTGGATCACTGGCACAGCCGAACGCGCGCCTCCGGGTTGAATCCTCCGGGCGGACTGTGCTGACCCACCCGTTTACCTCTTAACAGTTTCACGCCCTCTTGAACTCTCTCTTCAAAGTTCTTTCCCACTTTTCCTTACAGTACTTGTTGGCTATAGGTCTCGTGCCGGTATTTAGCCTTAAATGGAGTTTACCACCTGCTTTGGGCTGCATTCCCAAGCAACCAGACTCCGGGAAGATCCGGGCCCGGCGCCCCTGGGCCCGCTACCAGCCTCACACCGTCCACTGGCTGGGTCTCAATCAGAAGGACTTGGGCCCCCCACGACCGGCGCCGGGGAGTGGGTCTTCCATACGCCACATTTCCCGCGCCACGGCACTCGACGGGGATTCGGCGCTGGGCTCTTCCCTGTTCACTCGCCGTTACTGAGGGAATCCTGGTTAGTTTCTTTTCCTCCGATGACTAATATGCTTAAATTCAGTGGGTCGTCACGTCTGATCTGAGGTCGCGGTCGAGAGGAGAAGGAGGAAAGGAGGGCGCGCACGCGGCCATGGGCAGACAGATGGAGAGGAGAGCAAGTGGGCGCCAGGGTCCCAGGCTGGGGTCTGCGACCTCTCTATCCCGGCCAGCCCCCACATCCCAGGAGCAAGTCGCGTCAGCAAAGGGCTGGTGCCCGAGCGGTCGGCACCCGGCAGAGGGGCGGGGGGAGGAGAGGTACCTGAGACCGGCCCCAGCGGGTACGGTATGACTTCCCCGTCCGACCCTCGCAGGTCGCTCTCTCTGAGCGCACTGGCGGGTGCCTGGCGGCGGAGGACCCAGTGGGCGGTGCCCGCCTCCCACCAGACCGGAGGAGCGATGACGGGCCCCTCTCGGCCCCTCTCGCGCCCAGGCACCTGACTGGCCCACGCCGATGCGTCCCCAAGGTGGGGAGAGCGGGCGAGGACGGGAGCTGGAGCGGCGGAGCGAGCAGGAATGAGCCACGAGAAGGGTGGTCGGCTCCTGGTGCCGGTGGATGGGGAGTTCGAGGCCCACAGATGGAGGCCCGAGCAGATCCACTGGGCGTGGACGACCAACGGACGCCGCCCAAGTCTGAACTTCGGGAGATGGAGGGCCAAAGGAAGAGGCCCTGCAAGCAGAGACCCAGCTGCGCGACGCGCCCCACCCCCCCACGGCGATGAAACCGCAGGGGGCGTGGCAGTGATTGATCCTCAAGCGCCTCTCAGACAGGTGTAGCCCCGGGAGGAACCCGGGGCCTCAAGTGCATTCAAAGTGTCCATGATCAATGTGTCCTGCAATTCACATTAATTCTCGCAGCTAGCCATGTTCTTCATCGACGCACGAACCAAGTGATCCACCGCTAAGAGTCATATAGGTATCTGGGGTGTGAGCAGACTTGTATTCGAGCTAACAATGGCACCACCTCCCCGCCCGCCCCTGTTGCACGGGAAGAGAGGGGCCAAACGGGAGGCGGCTCCACCTCAGGCCCGCCAGCGGGAAACTAAAGGATACATGTAAAAAGAAAAAAAAGACAGGGTCGGGAAAGGAAAGGCGGGACGCATAGGACATGGGACACCGTGAACCCAGCACCCAGCGGCAGCAATGGGCGGGCAAGTCGGCGCTCGGGCCGGGATTCCACGGGCGCCCAGAGGGGGCTCGCAACGCGCCCCCCCCCACCGACGCCTCTGGAAGCGCCAGCCCTCCCTCGGACAACCAATGGGCGGTAGGGCGACCACCCCCCCCCCCGGGGGTTTTTAAACCTCAGCACTGGAACATGACTGCTAAGTACCCAGACAGGAGCGGGGCGGACACGGTAGGCCCAGAAGGCGGGGCGGGACGGGGTGCGTGAAACCCATCCGCGGCACAGGCACCCCCGCACTCGACAGAGCCACCCTGGCACCATCAAAGCTGGAGAGCTGTGGTGAAGGGGCGGCAGGTGCCGTGAGGAGAGCGAGCATGTCCCGGCCACCGCCCGGGAAGAGATCACATATCTCCCCCCCCCACCCCCCATGCACACGAGATGAGATCATGGAGCCGGTCCAGAAAGAGGCAGAATGACCTCAGTACGCCAAGGGCGTGGCTGGCCTGCAGGCAAGGGAGCAAGCCTGAGCCGGCTGTGGCAGAACCAGCAGTGGCGGAGGCAGAGGCGGGCGCTTGGAGGCGAGGACGTAGGCAGAGGAGCAAGGGAGAGAGAGAAAATGAAGGAAGTCCCTCGACGACCACACCAGACACCCTCCCCGCACCGCTCAGTAACAATCCCCGCTTTTCCTGAAAAGCTCACTTGGCCACCGGCTGTGGCACAGGCCACAATGGCGACCAGGGCCCGGAGACGCGCCTCCCGGTGAGAGGAGTGACTCACACAGGCCCAAGAAAGGACCAGACACCCCCTCGGCCTTCTACATTAATCATCCTTCCACCGGTTCACCTACAGAAACCTTGTTACATCTTTTACTTCCTCTAGATAATCAAGTTCGACCATCTTCTCAGCCCTCCAACAGGGCCATGGGCTGATCAGGCCTCACTAAACTATCCAATCAGTAGTAGGGAAGGGCGGTTTGTACAAGGGGCAGGGACTTAATCAACGCAAGCTTATGACAAACACTTACTGGGAATTCCTCTTTCATGGGGAATAATTGTAATCCCCATCTCCATCATGAATGCAGTTCAATGGGTTACCCACGCCTCCAGGTGTAGGGTAGGCACATGCTGAGCCAGTCAGTGTGGCCCGCATGCAGCCCAGGACATCTAAGGGCATCACAGACCTGTTATTGCTCAATCTCAGGAGGCTGAACACCACTTGTACCTCTAAGAAGTTGGGGGAGGCCGACCTCTCGGGCGTCACATAACTAGTTAGTATGCCAGAGTCTTCTTCCTTATCAGAATTAACCAGACATATCGCTCCACCAACTAAGAACAGCCATGAACCACCACCCACGGAATCAAGAAAGAGCTATCAATCTGTCAATCCTGTCTGTGTCCGGGCTGTGTGAGGATTCCTGTGTTGAGTCAAATTAAGCTGCAGGCTCCACTCCTGGTGGTGCCTTTCTGTCAATTCCCTTAAGTTTCAGCTTTGCAACCATACTCCCCCAGAACCCAAAGACTTTGGTTTCCCAGAAGATGCTTGACTATCATGGGAATAACGCTGCTGCATCACTAGTTGCCATTTGTTTAGTTATGTACCCCCATTTGTTTTTCTTTTGCTTTCTCCATTTCTCTTTCTTTTTCTTTCATTGGGGGAGGGGATTTTTTTTAATTCACATTTTAAATATGATTTTCCTGATTTGCCCTCCAGAAACCGGCTATTATTTCCCCTCATGCCTCATGTTCTGAGGGCAGTTCCTCACTCACCCACTCACTCCTTCCAACCTGCCCATTCTGACAGTTCCCTACACTGGGGCATCAAGCCTTGACAGGACCAAGGGCATTTGCTCCCATTGGTGCCTGAAAAGGATATCCTCTGCTTCATATGCACATGGAGCCATAGGCTCATCCTTGTGTAGTCTTTGGATGGTTGTTTAGTCCATGGAAGATCGAGGGCAGGGGTTTGGTTGGTTGATATTGTTCTCATAGGATGGCAAACCCCTTCAACTACTTCAGTTCTTTCTGTAAGTCCTCCTTTTGAAACCTTGTTCTCAGCTCAATGGTTGACTGCAAGCATTCTCCCTTCTTCCCTCCCTCTCTTCTTCTCTCCCTCCCCACACCGCTCTATGTTTGTATGTTTGTGTGTTTGTTTGTCTCTGTGTATGTGTGTGTGTGTGTCTGTCTGTCTGTGTGTGTGTCTGTCTATATGTCTTTCTAAGTGAATGTCACTTTTCTTTTCTTAGATAAAGTGATGAGATAAGAGTCTTACCCAAGCTATGCAAATAAGTCCTTTAGGCTGAGGTCAGAGTATTTTTTCCCTCTGTTCTACTATTTATAGACAAAATACTAGGAGCTTCTAGCCTCCATGTAATCCAACCTTCCAAGCTGACTGATTCAATATGGTTTCTCTTGGCATCTTCATGAGTTGTCCTACTTGGACTCACATTAACTTGGACAATGTGTTACAATCTTCTGGATCCTTCTAATTCTCCAGCTTTTTCTGTTTTCCCCAGTGAATAGTTTGTTCTCTCAGAACCTGAATCTGTAAAATCATGTCCAGGAAACTTCCGTAAACACATGCCACACACCACAACTTCTCTTTCTTGCTCTACTTCTCTCTGTCTTTCTTTTGTCTATTTTTGTCTCTCTTTCTCTACTCTTGTGTATTCTCTTATTTCTAAGCTGTTCTCATGTGAATTGGGCATATTTTATCTGTGATACATTCTGTCACTTTTTTCTTTGAATTACTACTTTATCTGGCCCTCAATTATATGACACTTTCAAACATGGCTACTTCCTTATATAAACTAACCTTACAATGTACAATCATTTTGCTAGTATTTATCTACCTAGTTCTTACCTGGACCTATTGGTTGTAAAGAATTAACCTTTCAGGATGCCTATATTTATGGCAGAATCTTTCTGGCCTTTCATATATGATGTCCTGTGTCTCAAAGATGAGGGTATTAGAATAAAATTATTCTACACATTTTCTGAAGGTTGATAGATTCAACTTAAGTCTTATTTTATGATCCCATTAGTAGCCATCAGTCCAAAACACAAAATCACTAAAACAAATCCTAGTTGCATCAGGTAGGGTGGGAAAATATCCCAGTGATTAAGCAGGCAGGAAATGTTAGAGTGACATGGAAGAAGATTGTTTATTGCTCAGCCTGTGTTTTTATAAATGTTAGAACAATAAACCCAGGAGTGGGACAACCTACAGTGAGCTAGGCCCTCCAACAAAATTATTGATCAAGAAAGTGCCCACAGGCTTTTTCATAGGACAATCTTATGAAGAATTTTTTTTTTGTTTCTTTTTTTTTTTTTTTTTTTCGGAGCTGGGGACCGAACCCAGGGCCTTGCGCTTCCTAGGCAAGCGCTCTGCCACTGAGCCAAATCCCCAACCCCAAGAATTTTTTTTCAGTTAAGATTTCTTCTTCCAAGTTATCTCTAGTTTTATATCACATTGATAAAAAACCTTCCTATATAGTTTGTAGGTGAGAGTTTGTGGATGTATATCTCTAAGCTTGTGTATTGAAGTGATATCATTAAAAGTTTTACAAAAGAATGGATAATAATAACCTCTGTGTGTGTGTGTGTGTGTGTGTGTGTGTGTGTGTGTTTCTTTAATTTTGCAGGCTTTCGCCTGATTCTCGGTACCGTCTCGGTGCGGGAATGGGGCACCGACAGTGTATGTCAGTGAAATTATGTGTGTATGTGTTTCTGCATGCCCACAGATATTATATGTATCATAATAGGGTATTAAAGAGGACAATGTCTTAATCTAAAGAAATGCTTTAGATTATAGCACACACCAGCAAGAAGACATTCCTTTTTTGGCATGGGGTAGCAATTGGGCTTGCAACAATAAATTATGAAATATACTAGGAAGAGTGAAATAGCTCAGTAGGTACAGATATTTGTTGCCAAGGCTGTTAACCTTGGTTTGGTCCTTGGGACATACACAGTGGAAGGAGGAAATGGATGCCAAAAATTGTACTCCATCATCCACATGTGTGCAATCACATGCAGAAACAAGCAAATACTCAACTAAAAGAATCAGAAAATTAGAATTCTATAAATATAGGACTTAAAATATATCCATAAATTAAAGTAAGGAAATAAACTGACATGAGATATGGTAAGAATTCTGTAAAGCTGAAACATACCCAGACTTAGAGAAAGTATCCCTATACATATGTGTGTTCCATTTCTCCCATTTCTGGAGCAAGAAAAAAATTACATACATGGAATTTCTGCTTAGTATTACAGAGCAACAGAACATAATATTGAGAATTAAAAAAAGAATACATGGGGTTGGGGATTTAGCTCAGTGGTAGAGCGCTTGCCTAGGAAGCACAAGGCCCTGGGTTCGGTCCCCAGGTCTGAAAAAAAGAACAAAAAAAAAAAAAGAGAGAATACATATATAGTTCATATGAAGGCAACTTGGTCTTGCAGAGATAAGCTAAACAACTCGTGGATACTATAAGTTCAGACTCATGAACATGTATTACTCAGATTGGTGAATCAAAAAACTTAAATATGGGGCATGTAGATTCCAGAGACTTTTCCACAGTGGAATTGTGTAACTAGGGTGACCAGACAATAGCACTTGCATTTGTATCACTTAGATTTAGGGGCCTTTCCTTGCATGGTGAAGGAATAGGCACCTACACTGCAATGTACTATATATAACTAGAAAAATAAAACAAGTTGGGGATTTAGCTCAGCGGTAGAGTGCTTGCCTAGCAAGCACAAGACCCTGGGTTCAGTCCCCAGCTCTGAAAAAAAGAAAAGGAAAAAAAAGAATGCAGAGAAATAAAACAAAATGTTCTCCTTTATAACCAAATCAGGAATACTGCTAGGAGATTCCAGGTTTCTTAATCACATTATGAAATAAAATCAAGTGACCTTGTTCTAATATTATATTCTTCATTCTTTCTGAGATATGAGGTAGAGGATTAAAGAAAATACCCAACAACCTGGGTTTAGGGTAATGTATTAGTTAAAAATGTCAAGTGTATGAGTCCAAGGGGATCTGACATCCATCAGGAGTTATGGAATACTTCCACTGGACTCTCCACAGTGGTTGCCTGTGTAGGATTTAGTTGCTGAATCAGCACTCATTTTTCAAATGTAGAAGACATCAAAATGTAGACAAGAGGGATCATTCTCATATTCATTTACAAAGCACCCCCACAAGTTTTCTATTGTCTTACTTGGAAAGGATAAATTTAAAAGAGTAAAACAATATTATTATACTCAAGGAAAAAGCTTGTGTCAAAGAAACAAAACAACAATTAAAGGCAAAAGTCTATGTTTTTCAATAGAGTGACTATAAGGAAAAGAAGTACATTTTAAGCAGAAATTGTTGTTATCTTCTTCAAATTTATGGAGCATGGATGTTATAAAATGAATGGTAAGATAGAATAACAATGTAGGGTGAGAAGCTAATTGAGAGAGTAGCAGAAAATAAAATCAAAACAGCTCTGAGCATCAAAAAAGCCTGTGGTAAAACCAAATCTGCAGCAACACAATTGTAAGCAATAGTAAAAGTAAAAGACAATTCAAAAGGAGCATTAATGTATATGATGGACACTTGTGTCAACTTGGATTTAGATGCCTCTAAATCTGGAGGGGTTTGTTTCCTATTGAGAAGGCAAAATATTGTTCCCCTTTAGAAATTTGAAGTAGATTGAATAATTTTACCCTCTTTGTCCCAGTAAAAAAAAAATAAGGCCAGATAATAATTTAAATTGTAAACGTGTGTGTGTGGGTGGTGTGTCTTTATTAAATTATGTGTGAGTATTTGCATGCATAGGGTTGCCTGTGGAGGCTAGAAAAGGAAGGGTATTGGTTCCCTGAAACTGAAATTACCAGTGATTATGAGTCTTCTTGTTCTTTGAATCTAACATGGGTCTTCTTCAAAAGTAGTACATGTTCTTAACTTCTCCGTCATTTCTCCAGTCTCCTGTAAAAATAAGTTTAAAAAAATGATTTCTGTTGCCTAAAGACAAGGAGGCTGAATGAATATAATGATTCTGAGGTTATTTTTAAAGATGAAATTCATTATGATAGACAATGGGCATAATATATCTAAAACTAAGAAGAGATAAAGTGCAAACAATAAGGAACAGTGTGCTGTATGAGAGATGTTGCAGGGTAAAAATTGACATGAAACTTTCCAAAGAGGCTTGAGTCTGCTTATAAGGTCGCAGTACTTTGTGTGTACATGTTTGTGTGGGGGTACATGTATCTGCAGGAGCATGTCCACAGGTGTTAATAAGGAGGTCAAAGGTCAATACTGGGTATCATTCTCAGTCACTCTCTACTGTATTGATTTTGTGACATGGTCTCAAGCTGACCATGGAATTACCAATTTAGCTAGACTGGGGCTCTGTCAAGCCACAAGGTTTCGTTCTTTTCCATTTCACAGGCACCAGGATGATTAGCTTGGAACATAGTCCCATGACATTTTACATGTTCTCTGGAGACTGCACTCAGATCCTCATGCATGTATCAGAAATAATTTAACAGAGGTGCTACCTCTTTCTGGCAGTGGCCATGTAGCTGCTGCAAGGAATAGCATATGAGTGCTTCAGTGACAGGATTCTACTGTGGCAAGTCCATTTAAACCACTTCTCAGTCGACAAGGGAAATTTGGTGGCCTTTATATTTAGTGCCAAGTTTGCATGCCCTACAAGCTCTCCTTTCCTTCATTGTACTGCATATAGTCATTATCAAAACTGTATCACTTCATCAGTCATGGACAAGGCCATCTAGAGTCACACAGGCTAAGTCACTGTGGATGATTCTACATCTTTCTCAAAACTCTTTCAAGGGATAAAATGTTCTTCACCTTTTTTTGTATCTATCAATCCTCCAGATGTTACCATAAATCCTGGGAATTTGAGACTTACAATCATATCTTTAGAGAAGTACCCAGTCACACTGAGCAAGTCTGTGTCAGTTGTGGAGAGAGGTAGGTCCTGCTTACATAACTGTTTTTAAGAAGCTATATCTGATCAGTAGAGACATGGAAAATGCAGAGATTATGTTGGATTGGTAGAGACTTGAAAATGGCTCTTAGAATGATTACATCTTACAAAGATCTATATATTAGAAAGATATCTAGAAGATCTGCTTTGTAAAATGAACTTGTCTGTCTGCAATTAAAAGGTAATTATGATAGGAGATAATAACTAGAGATAGTTTACCAACAAATGTTCAATTAGGCCTCTCACCATGCATAACTATGTAAGCATGTTTGCTACCAGACAGGTAAGTCTTCCTGTTTACAGGACAAGCCTGGTCAGACATCTCTTTTGTCTTGCTGAAATTGTGCTTTTTAATTCAAAATAAGTTTAGGTGGTGACTGATCCAAGGATTCGGAGAAGGAGGAAGGGGAACTATTGGTGGCTTTGTGTAAAGATAGAGCTTTTGAAAGGTGGGTATTATGATTTTTTTTTAATAATGTAAGCAATGGTATCACTGCTTGGGTAAGCACAATTGTCATTGTATAAATATAGAAGGCTCAAGTTATTTGTGGCCACTTGCCTGAAAATCAAAAGGTGGTCAGTGTCTTCACTTTTGTTAACTCCCCTTCTCCATCTCAGGACCTAAACATTATAGCTAGAACTGGCATTGGCATCTTCTTGGTTCCTAAATTTTAATTTTTTAAACATTTTTATTAGATATATTTCTTTACTTACATTTCAAACATTATTCCCCTTCCCAATTTCCTGTATATAAGCCCCCATCCTCTCCCATCCCCCTCCCCCACACAGGCATTCCCCCTATACATCCACTTTATCCCCCCCCATATTCCCCTGAACTGGGGGTCCAACCTTGGCAAGACCAGGGGCTTCCCCTTCTCCTGGTGCCCCAACAAGTCTGTTCTCTGCTATATATGTGGTTGGAGCCCTGTATTATTCCATGTATAGTCTTTCGGAACTGGTTTAGGCCCTGGAAGCTTTGTTTGGTTGGCATTGTTGTTTTGATGGGGTTGCATGCTCCTTCAACTCTTTCAATATTTCGTCTAATTCCCTCCAAGGGTCTTGTTCTCATATCAGTGGTTTGCTGCTAGCATTGACTTCTGTATTGGACATGCTCTGGATGTGTCTCTCAGGAGAGATCTATATCCGGTTCCTTTCAAGATGCATTTTATAACTTCATCAATCGTATCTAGTACACATATATATATACTACATACATACATATATATATACATATATATATACATATATATATACATATATATACATATATATACATATACATATATATATACATATATATATGTATATGTACCCCCTTTTAAGAAGGAGTGGGAGCATCTGAACTTTGGTCATCCTTCTTGGGCTTCCTGTGGTCTGTGGATTGCATCTTGGGTAATTCAAACTTTTTGGATAATATCCACTTATCAATGAGTGCTTACCAAGTGTGTTTTCCTGTGATTGAGTAACCTCACTCAGGATGATATTTTCTACTTCATTCCACTTGCCTATGAATTTCATTACATCATTGTTTTTGATAGCTGAGTAGTAGTCCACTGTGTAGATGTACCACCTTTTGGAATCCATTCCTCTGTTGAAGGGCATATGGGTTCATTCCAGCTTCTGGCTATTATAAATAAGACTGATATGAACATAGTGGAGCATGTGTCTTTGTTGTCTGTTGGAGTATCTTTTGGGTATATGCCTAAGAGAGGTGTAGTTGGGTTCTCAGATAGTGCAATCTCTAATTTTCTGAGTAAACTCCAGAATGATTTCCAAAGTGTTTGTACCAGTTTGCAATCCCACTAACAATGGAAGAGTGTACCTCTTTCTCCCCATCCTCCTCAGCATCTGCTGTCAACTGAGTTTTCTATTTTAGCTTTTCTGAATGGTTTGAGGTAGAATTTCAGGGTGGTTTTGATTTGCATTCCCCTGATGACTAAGGATGTTGAACATTTCTTTAGCTGTTTTTTGGCCATTCAATAATCTTCAGCTGAGAATGATTTGTTTAGCTCTGTACCCCATTTTTAATAGGGTTATTTCACTCTCTGGTTTCTAACTTCTTGAGTTCTTTGTATGTTTTAGATATTAGCCCTGTATCAGATGTAGGATTGGTAAAGATCTTTTCCCAATCTGTTGGTTGCCATTTCATCCTATTGACAGTGTCTTTTCCTTTACAAAAGCTTTGCTTTATGAGGTCCCATTTGTCGATTCTTGATATTAGAGCATGAGCCATTGGCGTTCTGTTCAGGAAATTTTGCGCAGTGCCCATGTGTTCGAGACACTTCCCTATTTTTTCTTCTCTTCATGTGAGTGTATCTGGTTTGATGTGGAGGGCCTTGATCCACTTGGACTTAAGCTTTGTACATGGTAATAAGAATGGATCAATTTGCATTCTTCTACATGCTGACCTCCAATTGTACCAGCACCATTTGTTGAAAATGTTATCTTTCTGCCATTGGATGGTTTTAGGTCCTTTGTCAAAGATCAAGTCATTATAGATGTGTGGGTTAATTTCTGGGTCTTCAATTCTATTCCACTGATCTATCTGTCTGTCTCTGTACCAATCCCATACAGTTTTTATGACGATTCCTTGGTAATATTGCTTGAAGTCAGGGATGGTGATTCTCACAGAAGTTCTTTTAATGTTGAGTATAGTTTTTGCTATCCTGGGTTTTGCAAATTGCTCTTTTTATCTCTATAAAGAATTGAGTAGGGATATTGATGGAGATTGTGTTGAATCTATAGATTGCTTTTGGCAAAATGGCCATCTTTACTATATTAATCCTGCCAATCCATGAGCATGGAAGATCTTTCCATCTTCTCAGTTCTTCCTCAATTTTTTCCTTAAGAGACTTGAGGTTCTTGTCATGCAGATCTTTCATTTGCTTGGTTAAAGTCACTCCAAGATATTTTATATTACTTGGGAATATTGTAAAGGGTGTCATTTCCTTAATTTTTTTCTCAGCCTGTTTATCCTTTGAGTAGAAGAAGGCTACTGAATTGTTTGAGTTAATTTTATACCCCGGCACTTTGCTGAAGTTGTTTATCAGTTTAAGTAGTTCTCTGGTGGAACTTTTGGGGTCACTTAACTATACTATACTATCATATCATCTGCAAATAGTGATAATTTGATTTCTTCCTTTCAAATTTGTATCCCTTGGACCTCTTTTCACTGTCTGATTGCTCTGGCTTTGACTTCGACTATTAGATTGAATAAGTAGGGAGAGAGTTTACAGTCTTGTTTACTTCCTGATTTTAGTTGGGTTGCTTTATTTTCTCTCCATTTAGTTTGATGTTAGCTACTGGTTTGCTGTATATTGCTTTTACCATGTACAGATATGGGCCTTGAATTCCTGATTTATCCAGGACTTTGATCATGAAGGGGTGTTGAACTTTGTCAAACGCTTTTTCAGCATCTAATCAAATGACCAAGTCATTCTTATCTTTGGGTTAGTTTATATAGTGGATTACATTGATGGATTTTCGTACATTAAACAATCCCTGCATCCCTGGAATGAAGCCTACTTGATTATGATGGATGATCATTTCGATGTGTTCTTGGATTCCGTTTGTAAAACATTTGTGAGTATTTTTGCATCAATAATCATAAGGGAAATTGGACTGAATTTCTTTTTCTCGGTTGGGTCTTTGTGTGGTTTCAGTATAAGATTAATTGTATAATCTTACTATACAATTATTAATTCATAGAAGGAATTTATGTCTGTTCCATCTCTTTCAATTCTGTAGGATATTTTGAACAGTATTAGTATGAGGTCTTCTGTGAAGGTCTGGTAGAATTCAGACCTGAATCCATCTGGACCTGGGCTCTTTTTGGTTGGGAAACTCTTTTTTTATTTTTTTATTTTTTTTTCCCACGTGGAGAGGTTTAATGAGAGAAGAAGAGGAGAGGAGAGGAAAGGCCGGCCATGAGCACGTGGAGGGAAGAGGTGGAGGTAGAGAGAAAGGACAGGGAAGAGAGGAAGAGCAGGGAAGAGAAGAGAACAAAGAGCTGGGAAACTCTTAATAAGAATAATTGGTTCTATTTCTTTAGGAGTTATGGGGGTATTTAGATGCTTTCTTTGTTCCTGATTTAGCTTTGGTACCTGGTATCTGTCTAGAAAATCGTCCATTTCCTCCAGATTTTCCAGTTTTGTTGAATATAGGGTTTTGTAGTAGGATCTAATTTTTTTTTTTAATTTGTTCAGATGCTGCCTCCCTATTCATTTCTGATTTTGTTAATTTGGATACACTCTCTGTGACCTCTGGTTAGTCTAAGGGTTTATCTATCATGTTGATTTTCTTAAAGAACCAGCTCCTGGTTTTGCTGATGCTTTGTATACTCATTTTTGTTTGTACTTGGTTGATTTCAGCTCTGATTTTGATTATTTCCTGCCTTCTACTCCTCTTGGGTTTATTTATTTATTTTTATTCTAGAGCTTTTAGGTGTGCTGTCAACAGTAGCCCTTAGAATTAGGGGTGATTTGGAGGGGGGGTTCTGGGTCTCCTTGGGTATTCCTTTGTCTTTATAGGTGATATCTTCTATCCTAATATGGTCTTTATCTGGTTGGCTGTTTTAACAACTATCTCTAAGGAGAGATCTCCTTAGTTGGATGAGGGGAGGTGGAGTAAGGGGAGAGGCAGGTGGAAGCTCCTTTGTTTTTCTAATGGAGTCCTACCCTGGGGGGAGAGGGAGGAGCAGACAGTCTGTTTAGTGTCTCCTTTGAAGCCTTGGGGGTTTTCTGCATCAGCTCTGCCACAGGGCACATCCCATAGGTGATACAGGAGTTAGAAGTTTGAGCACACTTACCCCACACTGCCACAGGGTGGGTGCTGGGCTGTGGAAAACTGCAACAACACTGCCGGCGGGGTGGGGGTGGGGGTGGGGGCGGGTGCAGGAAATGAGGAATTTTTTTTAATGTTGTGTTTTAGTGTGTGTCAGTGAACTGTCACAGAAAAGAGGAGAAACGGTTTGTCCAATGGGAATATTCCCTTGGCCTATCGGCTTTGGGGAATTCCACAGAAGTCCAAAACGTTAAGCCTTTCTGCAGATTAAAGAACTAGGTGCCCTGTGGCTTTAAGTGTCTGCTGCATTACCAGGTTAGATAGGGAGTCTGCCAAAACCAATTGCAGGCTGTTTTGCAGACTGTCTGGATTTAGACAGGGGCTAGAGGGACCTTCAGCCAACCCCAGAGAGCTCTGGCCAGGAGCCTTCAGGTGCCCCTTCAGCTTGACCTAAGCTTGAAATGGTGCTGACTGAAAACTCAGCAGGAAAAGATAGGTTGCTAGTCTCCAGAGTTGGGGGAGGTGACTCACCTTCCTGCACTGCAGTTTTGTTGATAATTGTTCCAGCACTACATTGTAGGGCTCTGGTGCCAGAGTGCTCTCTGCAGTTATCTCTGACCAGGCTGGCTAGTTGTGTGGGTACAGGTAAAGGGAGAAAGATCTCACGCAGGGAGGGGGAACATTTTTTTGCCACCCCAACTGCTGGTCCTTCTCCTTACCCTGACTGCCTGCCACTTTGGGCTGAACGAGGAGGGGACTGACTAGCCAGTGAGGAGTGCAAGGGAGATTCTGGCAGTGATGATTTCTGGAGAGCAGATCTCATCTCCAAGTGGCTCTTATAACAGAATGGAATAATTCCTGCACGCCTTTCATTGTGCTTAAATAGTTTTGTGAATGGGTCAGTGTCTGACAGAAGGTACTTCCTATTGGTTTGTCCTGAGAGCTTGGGAAGACCTCCTCATATACTTATTTGTAGGTGTGATCCTGCTTCTACCTCTGATCTGTCTTGAGCCTACATGACCTGTGGTGAAGGGGCTTGCAGCATTGCCCCACATGACTGGTCTGTCTCAAACCTCTGTAATGGGGTCTTTGGGGGGAACTGATATCCTAGGAAATTGGGAAGGCACCGGCAGTCCCCTTTAAGTGTCCTGGGGATTCAACCTATCTCCACCAGGAATCAGGGTACCTTTCACTGCCTGCCCCTCTAGTGAATTACATTGATGGATTTCCATATATTGAACCGTCTCTGCATCCTTGGGATGAAATCTACTTCATCATGATGGATTATCATTTTGATGGTTGCTTGGATTTGGTTTGTAAGAATTTTATTGAGTATTTTTGCTTTGATATTCATAAAGGAAATTGCTCTGAAGTTCTCTTTCTTTCTTGTTTTTTTGTGTGGTTTAGGTATAAGGATTGTTGGTATCAAGTATTGCTTTTAGCAGTAACACCATACATTCCCAGAAGGCGTTTTGGCCCAAGTCTCACCTCCACTTGGGCATCTTTACCTCACAGTACAAATAAAAGCAGACTCCCTCCACCCTCACTCTCTTTTCTGTTCTTTCTCTGTTCTTTTCTTCCCCTTCCCCTTGTATTTAATAAGGGAATTATTAAATCTCACCACATGGAACCGTGTTGGTATTGGTTTGGTGTGCTCTTTCTGGACGGGTGCAGCCAATATTTAATAGCAACAAGCATAATTATGGTTTCATAGAACTAATTGGCTAGTGTTCCTTCTTTTTCTATTTTGTGGAATAGTTTGCACCATATTGGTATTGAAAGACCCACCCCATGAGTCTTAACTCAGAGCTGCAACAGGCTTGAATGAGCCCAGGCATGCCCAGATACCTAGGCCGAGTCACCGTTAAAACTAACAGACCATAAAAGGAAAGGAATACAGAACAGACTAGGAGTACCGTATCTGACTCACTGGCCACTTGGCAGGAAGGGATAAGCCCCTAGCCCCCCGACATTCAGGACGTCCCAGCCCACATGTACTCTCTTACCATGTTACAACCTCATTCAAATATGATTCAAACCTGCCAATGTATGTAGCTATACCTTATTACCTCATCATGTGAAATAACCAATCATATGTGAACATGTCTATATGCCTCGTTTAAATCCACCAATCCCTGTAACTATGCATCTGCTTCTGTATGTCCGCTTCTGCTTCCCCAAACCCTATAAAAGCCCCGTGCTGGAGCTGCTGGGCACACAAGTCCTCCGAAGAGACTGTGTGCCTGCAGGTACCTGTGTTTTCCAATAAACCCTCTTGCTGATTGCACCCAAGTGGCCTCGGCTCGGTCATTAGGCGCTTGGGGTCTCCTCCTGAGGGAAAGGTCCTCTCTGGAGGTCTTTCATTTTGGGGGCTCACCCGGGACCTGGAGATCCTCCACCCAGAGATCACCGACCACCCACTGGGAGGTAAGCTGGCCGGCATCTGTCGTGTCTTGCCCTGTCTTGTCTTGTCTTATCCTGTGCTCATGTTTAGTTCATCTCAGTTTTGGAGTCAGATCTGGGTTTTGATCGGAGGAGAAGGCCCAGGGCCTTCGTTGTCTCAGGGTTCAGGACCCTCAGTGTCTCTGTTTGGGCGGGCCAGAGAAGGAGCTGACGAGCTCGGACTTCTCCCCCCGCATCCCTGGAAGACGTTCCAAGGGTGTCTGGAGCCCGCTTCTTTGGGGCTCAGCCCGTATCGGAGTGATACGTGGTTTTGGTTGGGGGAGAAGTTCCAGGACCCTCAGCACCTCCATCTAACTCTTTGTTTTGGGTTTTACGTCGAAGCCGTGCGGCACGTCTGTCTGTTGTTTGTCTGATCGTTGGATTTGTCTGTCTAATTTGTGCCGTAATTTTCTTTGAAGCTACCATGGGACAATCACTAACAACCCCCTTGAGTCTCACTCTAGACCATTGGAAGGACTTCCGAGACCGAGCACGTGATCAATCGGTCGAGATCAAGAAAGGAAAATGGCAGACCCTCTGTTCATCCGAGTGGCCCACTTAAGATGTGGGATGGCCGGTGAACGGCACTTTTAACAAGACCACTATTTTGCAGGTTAACGACCTGATTTTCTGCCAGAAGCCATACGGACACCATGACCAGGTGCCCTACATTGTCACCTGGGAGAGCTTGGCATTTAGCCCTCCTCCTTGGGCAGAACCCTTTGTGGACCAGAACTGGCTTCCTGTTTCCCCTAAACCTGTTTCCCCGAGTCCACTTGACCCTTTGGTTGCTTCTTCCTCTCTCTATCCTGCTCTAACTAAGGAAGAGCCTCCCAAAGTCCCTCCCCCGAAACCTGTCCTCCCAGCGGACCCAAATTCCCCCCTTATAGATCTCCTGTCGGAAGAACCTCCTCCGTACCCTGTACCTACAGTCCCGCCCAAAGAAGAGGAAGTGGAGCCACCTGCTAGATCGAGACACTAGGCGGCCCCGTTCCCTGTGGCTGGAAGACTGCAGGGACGACGAGAGGTGACGCCAGACTCCACCTCCCAGGCCTTTCTGCTTAGACAAGAGGCCGGTGGCCAGATGCAATACTGGCTGTTCTCAGCGGACATATATAACTGGAAACAACACAACCCTCCCCTTTTCTAAGGATCCGGTGGCTCTCACCGACCTGACAGAATCTGTCTTGCTTACCCATCAGCCCACTTGGGATGATATCCAGCAACTTTTACAGGCCCTCCTGACATCTGAGGAGAAGTAGAGAGTGCTCTTAGAGGCTAGGAAACATGTTTTGGGGGACAATGGATGCCCCACCTTGCTCCCGGAAGAGATCGATGATGCATTCCCACTTACGAGACCTGATTGGGATTTCACCATGGCTAAAGGTAGGAGACACCTACGCCTTTATTGCCAGTTGCTCCTAGCGGGTCTCCGAGGGGCGGCACGACACCCCACCAATTTGGCTCAGGTGAAACAAGTGGTACAAGGGGCTTCGGAGACTCCCTCAGCCTTCCTAGAGAGACTTAAGGAAGCTTATTGCATGTATACCCGTTATGATCCAGATGATCCAGGACAAATGACAAGTGTCTCCATGTCCTTCATCTGGCAGGCAGCACCAGATATCAGGGCCAAGCTACAGAGACTAGAGAATTTACAAGAGTATACATTACAGGATTTACTTAAGGAGGCAGAACGAATTTATAACAAGGGAGAGACACAAGAAGAAAAGGAAGATAGAGTATGTAGAGAAAAGGATGAGAGAGACCGAAAAAGAAGCAGAGAGTTGAGTCGAATCTTGGCCGCCGTAGTTCAGGGTCAAGAGAAAAGGGGAGAGGGGGTGGGAGTTCGAAAGGGGCCAAAACTAGATAAGGATCAATGTGCTTATTGCAAAGAAAGAGGACACTGGGCCAGAGATTGCCCTAAGAAACCCAGCGGGCTCCGAAGACCCCGCCCACAGACCTCCCTCTTGGACCTAGATGAAAATTAGGGAGGTCAGGGCCAGGAGCCCCCCCCCCTGAGCCCAGGATAACTCTTGAAGTTGGGGGGCAGCCAGTCACCTTTCTGGTGGACACAGGAGCCCAGCACTCAGTCCTCACCCAGGCCCCTGGACAACTCAGCGACCGGATGGTCTGGGTACAAGGATCCACTGGCAGCAAGAGATACCATTGGACTACAGATCGGCTACTAGTAAGGTGACTCATTCCTTCTTACATGTTCCGGATTGCCCATACCCTCTGCTGGGCCATGACTTGCTTACCAAATTAAAAGCTCAGATCCATTTTGAAGAAGGAGAGACCCGAGTAACTGGCACCCACAGTATTCCTCTTCAGATTTTAACCCTTCAGTTAGAAGATGAATATATATTATATGAACCAGAACAGGACAAGCCAAAATCTCTAGAAATAGACTCTTGGGTCACGAAATTTCCACTGGCCTGGGCGGAGACTGGCGGGATGGGGTTGGCACTCCAACAGCCTTCCCTAATTATCCAGTTAAAGGCCACCACGACTCCTGTCTCCATTAAACAGTACCCCATGTCATGGGAAGCCTATCAGGGCATAAAGCCACATATCAGGAGGCTCTTAGACCATGGCATCCTAGTCCCTTGCCGGTCACCCTGGAATACACCTCTCCTACCTGTTAAGAAGCCTGGCACTGGAGACTATAGGCTGGTACAAGATTTGAGAGAGGTCAACAAAAGAGTAGAAGATATTCATCCAACTGTCCCAAACCCTTATAACCTACTCAGCACCCTGCCTCCCACCCATACTTGGTATACGGTCTTAGATCTGAAGGATGCTTTCTCCTGCCTCCGGCTGAGCCCGGAAAGCCAGCCCTTATTTGCTTTTGAGTGGAAAGACTCTGAAATGGGGCTTTCGGGACAGTTGACTTGGAGAAGGTTACCACAGGGTTTCAAAAACAGCCCAACGCTCTTTGATGAGGCCTTACATCGGGACTTGGCTGACTTTCGAGTCCAGCACCCCACTCTTATACTACTTCAGTTTGTTGATGATGACCTTCTCCTAGGGGCCACTTCTGAGACAGCATGCCACCAGGGAACAGAATCCCTCTTGCAGACTTTGGGGCGATTGGGCTATTGAGCTTCTGCCAGAAAGGCTCAAATTTGCCAGACCCAGGTTACTTATTTAGGCTATCAACTAAGGGACGGACAGTGATGGCTGACTCCGGCTAGGAAACAGACCGTGGCCAACATCCCAGCCCCAAGAAATGGCCGACAGCTACGGGAATTCCTAGGAACGGCAGGATTCTGCCGCCTCTGGATTCCTGGGTTTGCCGAGATGGCAGCCCCCTTGTACCCTCTCACTAAACAGGGGGTGCTCTTCCAGTGGGGGGCAGAACAACAATAGGCATTTGATAACATTAAACGGACCTTGCTGTCCTCCCCTGCCTTGGGTCTCCCAGACATCACCAAGCCCTTTGAACTATTTGTGGATGAGAAACAAGTGTATGCCAAGGGGGTCCTAACACAAAGACTGGGACCCTGGAAGTGCCTGGTAGCCTACCTGTCTAAGAAATTAGACCCTGTGGCCTCCGGTTGGCCACCATGCTTGAGAATGGTGGCAGCCATTACCGTCCTAACCAAAGACGCTGGGAAGTTGACCTTGGGGCAGCCACTCACCATCCTGGCACCCCATGCAGTGGAGGCTTTGATAAAACAGCCCCCTGACCACTGGCTCTCTAATTCCCGCATGACCCACTACCAAGCCTTGCTACTGGATGCGGAACCGGTCCAGTTTAGGCCTGTGGTCGCTCTCAACCCAGCCACTCTGCTTCCTTTGCCAGAGGAGGCAGAACAGCACGACTGTCCGCAGATCCTTGCAGAAGTACATGGAACCAGACCAGACCTATCGGACCGACCTCTCCAGGATGCTGACCATACGTGGTACACCGATGGTAGCAGCTACTTGGTGAACGGGGAACAGAAAGCTGGAGCCGCGGTCACTACGGAGTGCAAAGTGATCTGGGCAAGCGCCTTGCCTGCTGGTACCTCCGCACAGTGGGGCTGAACTCATTGCCTTAACTCAGGCGCTCAAAATGGCAGAAGGTAAGAGGCTGAATGTATATACAGACAGCCGCTACGCCTTTGCTACGGCACACATCCATGGAAAGATCTACCGGAGAAGAGGGCTGCTCACATCTGAGGGTAAGGACATTAAGAACAAGACTGAAATTCTGGCCTTCCTGGCAGCTCTGTTCCTACAAAAAAGACTGAGCATTATACATTGCCCAGGGCATCAGACGGGACACAGCCCTGAGGCACGGGGAAATCGGCTGACATCTCAGCGCGTGAGGCCGCCATGGGCACCCAAGTTCTGTCCTTAAAAGACCAAGATCAACCCACATCTCCACAGCCGGAACAGACCGGTTGGCTCTACACCATGGAGGACACAAAGCTCCTACAGAAAATGGGGGCCGTTTGGTACCCACAACTAAAACGGTGGGTCTACACAGGGAAAACAGTTATGCCTACGAAGATGACCTTTGAATTAATCCCCTACCTACATAAATTAACACACCTGGGACTCAAGAAGATGAAGACCCTCTTAAGACAAGAAGAGATTGACACCTACCTCCTGGGA
Source organism: Rattus norvegicus (assembly GCF_021556685.1). NCBI lineage: Eukaryota > Metazoa > Chordata > Mammalia > Rodentia > Muridae > Rattus > Rattus norvegicus. The sequence continues at coordinate 4,231,004 of NC_141538.1, read as the reverse complement.
CGAGATCAGGCCTTGCGGGAGGTGACTGAAAGCTGCAGGGACTGTGCTCAGGTAAACCCAGGAAAAGCTAAAATTGGACAAGGAGTCCGTCCCCGAGGACATTGGCCTGGTACCCACTGGGAAATTGACTTCACTGAAATCAAGCCTGGTATGTTCGGACACAAATACCTCTTAGTGTTCATAGATACCTTCTCCGAATGGATAGAGGCTTTCCCCACAAAACATGAAACGGCCAAGGTGGTGACCAAGAAGCTCCTCGAAGAAATCTTCCCCAGGTATGGAATGCCCCAAGTATTGGGGTCAGATAACGGGCCCGCTTTCATCTCCCAGGTAAGTCAGTTGGTGGCCAAGTTATTGGGGATTGATTGGAAGTTACATTGTGCTTATAGACCCCAAAGTTCAGGACAGGTAGAGCGCATGAATAGAACAACTAAGGAGACTTTATCTAAATTAACGCTTGCAACTGGCTCAAAGGATTGGGTGTCCCTACTACCCCTAGTCCTATACTGGGCCCAGAATACACCGGGCTCCCATGGCCTGACTCCCTTTGAAATAGTATACGGGACCCCACCCCCATTTATCAATTTCTTTGATTCAAATATTGTTGAATTTGCTAATAGCCCTTCCTTGGCAGCACATCTTCAGGCCCTACAAATCGTGCAGAGAGACATCTGGAAACCTCTAGCCACGGCCTACCAAGACAGGCTTGAACAACCGATGGTGCCGCACCCGTTCCAGATCAGAGACACTGTGTGGGTGCGCAGACATCAGACCAAGAATCTCGAGCCTCGGTGGAAAGGACCTTATAAAGTTCTCCTGACTACCCCGACAGCCTTGAAGGTAGACGGAATTGCGGCTTGGATCCACGCGTCTCACACCAAGGCAGCCTGACGTGAGGAAACGGCAGATCACAATACCGCGCCCCAGACATGGAAGGCTCAACACACTCAAAACCCCCTAAAGCTACGATTTTCACGTTGTTGCTCTTAACTGTCTTATGGACTAGGGGTGGGGCAAGTCTGGGGGCTAGCCCCCACCAGGTATATAATATGTCCTGGATAATAACTAATTTAGAGACGGGCTGGTCTCAAGTCCTAGCTAATGGTAAGCATGCTGAAGGAACCTGGTGGCCCCCTTTGACTTTCGACCTTTGTCAACTGGCTAAGGACTCCTGGGAGCATACTGAGCGGACTCCCCACAACTCATACCCACCCTGCAGACACTCTGATTGGTATACTTGTCCCAGAGTTAAGAGGACACGGGAGTGCGGAGGTCCTGAGACCTTCTACTGCACTAAGTGGGGGTTTGAGACCTACACTCCAGGATGGTGGGGCACCAAGAAGGGGGACTTAGTGGCCTTCTCCCCTGAGACTCCAGGTGAATCTCAAATTACAATAGAATTCTCAAATTACAATAGAATTACAGACTGGAAGGTGGGGCGTAGGTGGGGGATACAGTTGTATACCCCTGGCTAAATTAACCCAGGACTCCTGTTCTCCCTCCAACTGGTGAGAGAACGGGTCAGACAAGAGATTGGTCCAAACCCAGTCCTCATGGATCAAAAGCCCCCTTCCCAACCAGCACCGGCACTGCCCCCGGTTGAACCCCCACTATGGCTAAACTCCACTCAGAACTCCGGGGATATCTTAACAACTCCCTCCCCGACTAGGGACCCTTCCACACTGGCCCCTCGGCTGCTAGGAACGGGAGACCGGCTAGTAAACTTAGTGATCGGGGCATATTTGGCACTCAATTATTCAGAACCTGACAAGACCCAAGAATGCTGACTGTGCCTGGTCTCTAGCCCGCCCTATTATGAGGGTGTGGCAGTCATGGGGAATTGTACTAATCAAACCACGGCCCTGCCCAGCTGCACAACCCTCCCTAGCCATAGGCTGACGTTGCCGGAAGTCTCAGGACAGGGACTCTGTATAGGGACCATACCCCCCACTCACCAGGTCCTCTGCGCTATCACCAAGAGGATCCCCACTGGAAGCTACTACCTAGCAGCTCCTACAGGCACCTATTGGGCCTGTAACACCAGATTGACACCTTGTATCTCCGCCACAATCCTCCGCAGATCCTCCGACTACTGTGTACTGGTAGAAATCTGGCTTAAGGACACCGACCATGGGCCCGAGTACATATACTCACATTTTGAGGGGCTGACTTGATTCAGGCGAGAACCCATCACCATGACCCTAGTTCTACTCTTAGGAGGAATCACCTTCGGAGGAATGGCTGCAGGTATAGGGACGGGTCCACTGCCCTCATCGAGACAGGTCACTTTCGTCAGGTACAAGCGGCCATGAATGCAGATCTAAAAGCTATCAAGGAATCCGTGAGTGCATTAGAAAAGTCCTTAACATCTTTGTCTGAAGTAGTCTAACAAAATAGGAGAGGGCTAGACATGCTGTTCCTTCACGAAGGAGGGATATGTGCTGCTCTAAAAGAGGAATGTTGTTTTTATGCAGACCATACAGGATTAGTGAGAGATAACATGGCTAAGCTCCAAGAATGCTTGGCCCAGAGACAGAAGCTGTTTGATTCCCAACAAGGCTGGTTCGAGGGGTGGTTTAACCAATCCCCTTGGTTTGCTACCTTGGTGTCCACCTTGATTGGACCCTTAATCATCCTCCTCCTAATCCTCCTCTTTGGCCACTGCATTCTAAGCAGATTGATGCAGTTCATAAAGAACAGACTCTCAGTCATTGAGACGCTTGTTCTCACTCAACAATACCATTTTTCAAATGAAAAAAAGAGCATTTTCAGCAAATGGTGCTGGTTCAACAGGAGGTCAACATGTAGAAGAATGCAGATTGATCCATGCTTATCACCCTGTACAAAGCTTAAGTGCAAGTGGATAAAGGACCTCCACACCAAACCAGATACACTCAAACTAATAGAAGAAAAACTAGGGAAGCATCTGGAACACATGGGCACTGGAGAAAATTTCCTGAACAAAACACCAATGGCTTATGCTCTAAGATCAAGAATCGACAAATGGGATCTGATAAAACTGCAAAGCTTCTGTAAGGCAAAGGACACTGTGGTTAGGACAAAATGGCAACAAACTGATTGGGCAAAGATCTTTACCAATCCTACAACAGATAGAGGCCTTATATCCAAAATATACAAAGAACTCAAGAAGTTAGAGACAAATAACCGTATTAAAAAATGGGGTTCAGAGCTAAACAAAGAATTCACAGCTGAGGAATGCTGAATGGCTGAGAAACACCTAAAGAAATGTTCAACATCTTTAGTCACAAGGGAAATGCAAATCAAAACAACCCTGAGATTTCACCTCACACCAGTGAGAATGGCTAAGATCAAAAACTGAGGTGACAGCAGATGCTGGCGAGGATGTGGAGAATGAGGAACACTCCTCCATTGTTGGTGGGATTGCAGACTGGTACAACCATTCTGGAAATCAGTCTGGAGGTTCCTCAGAGAATTGGACATTGAACTGCCTGAGGATCCAGCTATACCGCTCTTGTGCATCTACCCAAAAGATGCCCCAACATATAGAAAAGACACATGCTCCACTATGCTCATAGCAGCCTTATTTATAATAGCCTGAAGCTGGAAAGAACCCAGATGCCCTTCAACAGAGGAATGGATACAGAAAATGTGGTATATCTACACAATGGAATATTACGCAGCTATCAAAAGCAATGACTTTATGAAATTCGTAGGCAAATGGTTGGAACTGGAAAATATCATCCTGAGTGAGGTAACCCAATCACAGAAAAACACACATGGTATGCACTCATTGATAAGTGGCAATTAGCCCAAATGCTTGAATTACCCTAGATGCCTAGAACAAATGAAACTCAAGACGGATGATCAAAATGTGAATGCTTCACTCCTTCTTTAAAAGGGGAACAAGAATACCCTTGGCAGGGAAGAGAGAGGCAAAGATTAAAACAGACACAGAAGGAACACCCATTCAGAGCCTGCCCCACATGTGGCCCATACATATACAGCCATCCAATTAGACAAGATGGATGAAGCAAAGAAGTGCAGACCGACAGGAGCCGGATGTAGATCGCTCCTGAGAGACACAGCCAGAATACCGCAAATACACAGGTGAATGCCAGCAGCAAACCACTGAACTGAGAATGGGACCCCCATTGAAGGAATCAGAGAAAGAACTCCAAGAGGTTGAAGGAGCTCGAGACCCCTTATGAACAATGCCAAGCAACCAGAGCTTCCAGGGACTTAGCCACTACCTAAAGACTATACATGGACTGACCCTGGACTCTGTCCTCATAGGCAGCAATGAATATTCTAGTAAGATCACCAGTGGAAGGAGAAGCCCTTGGTCCTGCTAAGATTGAACCCCCAGTGAACGTGATTGTTGGGGGAAGGGCGTCAATGGGGGGAGGATGGGGAGGGGAACACCCATAAAGAAGGGGAGAGCGAGGGATTAGGGGGATGTTTGCCCAGAAACCGGGAAAGGGAATAAAACTCGAAATGTAAATAAGAAATACTCAACTTAATCATAAAAAAATAATAATAGTAAGAGGAGTGAGTTTGCTGCTCTTTTAGACAGTCTGCCTATAAACTACCATTTACCTACTCTGTGTTAGGAAGACTTGCCTTCAACTCTCCGGAGATGACTATATCAGAGGAGATGGAATATAAAATGTTTCTTCTTTTTTGGACTCATTGGTTCTGTAGTTTCTGGAGGAGGACTGGCTTTTGCTTGCAACCATGTATTAACAAGGAGGTTGCCCAGCTGCACATTCCAAAAAGAGAGCATAATCTGTAACTCATACATTTTCCAATGCTGATAGATTCCCCAACTCACACCCTTGGACCAGATATGCATTTCCTGAGAAGCAGTAAAAATGACGATAAGCTTTCTCATTTTACTCCATGTCTTTCTGTTCTGGAAAGAGGCTTCCAGTAAATTTTCAAATGATTCTTTTCTTTTTCTTCCAATTTCTTCCTTCCATTTTTGATTTTAGCAAATTACTGCCACTTGAAAGGAATACAATTTTAGCCCTTTTCACTGTGCCCTCAGCAGAGTATGGACTTGAATTTTGAGCCATCCTGGGTCAGTTTCTAGTCAAAACCATAAGCTATACTCAGCTATACTTAGGAACAAGCTAAACCTGTTCACTGTGTGTAGAATGCAGACATTCTAAGTAACATAAGGGATTGCTGGCAATGAAATGAGCATTGCATTGTTCTTGATACAAGGGGTAATGTTGTCAACCTCAGTGCAAGTCAGGTCAGTGAAAAGGCAGGATGAAGTTAGAAAATTTTGAAATTAAGTTTCTATAGAAGACAGTTAAATTTAAAGTTCTACCATTCTCTATGGATATGTCTCTGGAAATTTCTATCATCGAATTGACTTATTTATACATTGGTCTTGAAGAAGAGCTCAGCAAGTGCTGTTCGTGTTCAGCAACAGGAAAAACACAAGGAGTCTGGGAGAAGGACTCAACAGGAGTTGCTTGTGGACAGCAGCAAGAAAATTCATGAGGATCTTGTCACTCCTAACTATTTGCTGAATTCTCCTTTTTTTTTTTTCCTATAACATCTCATTACTCTGGGGATAGAGAGGTAGGGAAGTATTGTTGAAAAAAAGTAGGCCTAGAGCTAAATCCTCAGAACCTATAAAAAGCTGGTCTTGATGATTTGTACCTGCAATCCCCAAAGCAAGAGAGAGATGAGTCACACAAAGAAGTGTGTTACAATACAAAATCAAGACACTCAACATGAACTTCGGGCACACACACAGAAATAGGCACCTACCTAACACATACACACACACACAAACACACATACACGCACACACACACACACACAGGGAGAGAGCGAGAGAGAGAGAGAGAGAGAGAGAGAGAGAGAGATACACATGTGCACACATACAAACACATACGCATAAATATAGACATATGCACATAAAATGCATATTGAAATAAAACACTCTATCCAAGAAATATGTACAATTACACTGTGTTAATAAAAATGTAAAAGAGACTAGAATATTAGCTATTCATAATCCCTACACCCAGGCTTCAGGTTGAAGGTGATCCTAACATCACCAAAGGGCAGCATACAGATCCTACAGGAGTAACTTTTACTGTGCTTGTGTTCAGGGAGGCTTCAGAGAACTGCGTTCAATATTTGAATCTAGTGGAAATCTTTGGAAAAAAGTAATTTAAAGGATTTTTGGGTTGGTTTTTGGGGGAACTTTTGGAGGACAGACTTTTATTTTCTTAAAGAGTTTTACTTTAAGTTTTTAATTGTTCATTTGGTTATTGCAAGAAATGGTATGTTTCATTAGGCATCTTTATACTTACAAATGATCATACCTTATTCTTCTTGAGTCCTTTCCTTGGGGTCCCTCTTTTAACTTTCTCCTTCCTTTGTGCCATTCCTTTTCTTCCAGTTAATCGCAAGGTCTACATACGCCTACACTATGAGATGCAGGTGAGATTTCAGAGAGGAAATGATCAATAATTTCAATTACTGCATAGTCTAGTATTACTTTTAAATACCATGCTCTGTTCCCAAACACTGTGGGAGAAAGAGCTCACCACCCAGACAGGTGGTCACTCCTGAGGCTGCAGAGCAGGAGAGAACTAGAATACTGCCAACCCTTGCTCACATCCTTGTCCCAAGAGGAAACTGTATAGGGCTTCTGGCAACAGGAAGATAGGGCACCCAAGCAGGAGTTCCCCCGTGGTTCAGACACTGCCCGTAATTGAAGGGACCTAGTAAATAGATACCTGCACCCAAATCCCATGGGAAGGAGAGCTAAACCTTCAGAGGGGCATACATGCCTGGGAAGCCAGAAGAGACTACATTCTGCCCACATTTATGACTCCAGAGGAAAACACCTAATGACATCTGGAACTCTTGTGAACAGGGACCCGGGAATAGGCAGTGCAAGCCCTTCTGGTTCCCGCCCTCATGGAGAGCTCAAACGCAGACACCCAGAAGCAACTTCAGCCAATGGACAAGAGGTAAGACCAACTTTTATGCTTCAAGTGACTGACCTGGTGGACTCAGGACACATGGCCACAGGAAGAGCTGAAGACCAGTAGTCAGGAAGACTACACACCTGAAAGCAGAACACTCTGTTCTCATAACTGGCTTAAAGAAAATAGGAAAACAGGTTGACAGCATACCTGACACACAGGCCTACAGGATGGTCTAGCCACTGTGAGAAATAGCAGAACAAGGTAACACCATAGACAACCTGATGGCAAGAGGCAAGTGCAGGAACCCAAGCAACAGAAACCAAGATTAAATGGCATAATCAGAGCCCACATCTCCCACCAAAGCAAACATTGAATATCCAAATACACCAGAAAAGCAAGATCCTAATTATAAATCACATTTGATCATGATGGGAGAGGACTTCAAGAAAGACATAAAGAACTCCCTTAGAGAAATGAAGGAAAACATAAATAAATAAGTAGAAGCCTATAGAGAGGAATAACAAAAATCCCTAATAGAATTCCAGGAAAACACAATCAAACAGGTGAAGATATTAAAAATGGAAATAGAAGCAATAATGAAAGCACAAAGGTGGAAAACCTTGGATATAGAAAACCAAAGGGAAAGACAAGGAGTCATAGATATAAGCATCACTAATAGAATACAAGAGAGAGAAGAGGGAATCTCAGGAGCAGAAAATTCCATAGAAATCATTGACACAACTGTCAAAGATAATGTAAAACAGATAAGGCTATTGGCCCAAAACATACAGGAAAGCCAGGACAAAATGAGAAGATCAAAGCTAAGAATAACAGGTATAGAAGAGAGTGAAGACTGCCAGCTCAAAGGACCAGTAAATATCTTCAACAAAATCATAGAAGAAAACTTCCATAACCTAAAGAAAGAGATGCGTATAAACATATAAGAAGCCTACAGAACTCCAAATAGATTGGACCAGAAAAAAACTTCTATCATCACATAATATTCAAAACACCAAATGCACAAAACATGGAAAGAATATTAAAAGCAGTAAGGGAAAAAGGTCAAGTAACATATAAAGGCAGACCTATCACCAGAGAGTATGAAAGCCAGAAGATGCTGGACAGATGAGATACAGACCATAAGAGAACACAAATGCCAGCCCAGGTTACTGTATCCAGCAAAGCTCTCAATTAAAATAGATGGACAAAACAAGATATTCCATGACAAAACCAAATTTACACAATATCTTTCGACAAATCCAGCACTACAAAGGACAACAAATGGTAAAGCCCAACATAAGGAGGCAAGCTACACCCTAGAAAAAGCAATAAATTAATTGTCTTGGCGGCAAAACAAAGAGAGGAAAGCAAACAAACATAATCTCCCATCCAAATATGAATATAATGGGAAGCAACAATAACTATTCCTTTTTTTTTTTTGGTTCTTTTTTTCGGAGCTGGGGACCGAACCCAGGGCCTTGCGCTTCCTAGGCAAGCGCTCTACCACTGAGCTAAATCCCCAACCCATAACTATTCCTTAATATCTCTCAGCAACAATGGACTCAATTCCCCAATAAAAAGACATAGATTAGCATACTTGAAATGCAATGAGGACCCTGCATTTTGCTGTCTACAAGAAACACACCTCAGAGACAAATACAGACATTACCTCAGAGTGAAAGCTGGAAAAGAGCTTTCAACAAAATTGGTCTGAAGAAGCAAGCTGAAATAGCCATTCTGATATCAAATAAAATCGATTTTCAAACAAAAGTCATCAAGGAAGATAAGGAAGGACACTTCATATTCATCAAAGGAAAAATCCCCCAAGATGAATTCTCAATTTTGAATATCTATTCTCCAAATAAAAGGGCACCTACATACATAAAAGAAACATTACTAAAGCTCAAAGTACACATTGTACATCATACAACAATAGGAGGGGTTTTCAACATCTCATTCTCATCAATGAACCGATCAGAACTGAAATCAACCAAGTAAAAGCATCACTAATAGAATACAAGAGAGAGAAGAGGGAATCTCAGGAGCAGAAAATTCCATAGAAATCATTGACACAACTGTCAAAGATAATGTAAAACAGATAAAGCTATTGGCCCAAAACATACAGGAAAGCCAGGACAAAATGAGAAGATCAAAGCTAAGAATAACAGGTATAGAAGAGAGTGAAGACTGCCAGCTCAAAGGACCAGTAAATATCTTCAACAAAATCATAGAAGAAAACTTCCCTAACCTAAAGAAAGAGATGCGTATAAACATATAAGAAGCCTACAGAACTCCAAATAGATTGGACCAGAAAAAAACTCCTATCGTCACATAATATTCAAAACACCAAATGCACAAAACATGGAAAGAATATTTAAAGCAGTAAGGGAAAAAGGTCAAGTAACATATAAAGGCAGACCTATCACCAGAGAGTATGAAAGCCAGAAGATACTGGACAGATGAGATACAGACCATAAGAGAACACAAATGCCAGCCCAGGTTACTGTATCCAGCAAAGCTGTCAATTAAAATAGATGGACAAAACAAGATATTCCATGACAAAACCAAATTTACACAATATCTTTCGACAAATCCAGCACTACAAAGGACAATAAATGGTAAAGCCCAACATAAGGAGGCAAGCTACACCCTAGAAAAAGCAATAAATTAATTGTTTTGGCGGCAAAACAAAGAGAGGAAAGCACACAAACATAATCTCCCATCCAAATATGAATATAATGGGAAGCAACAATAACTGTTCCTTTTCTTTTTTTTTTTTGGTTCTTTTTTTCGGAGCTGGGGACCGAACCCAAGCGCTCTACCACTGAGCTAAATCCCCAACCCATAACTATTCCTTAATATCTCTCAGCAACAATGGACTCAATTCCCCAATAAAAAGACATAGATTAGCATACTTGAAATGCAATGAGGACCCTGCATTTTGAGAAACACACCTCAGAGACAAATACAGACATTACCTCAGAGTGAAACCTGGAAAAGAGCTTTCAACAAAATTGGTCTGAAGAAGCAAGCTGAAATAGCCATTCTGATATCAAATAAAATCGATTTTCAAACAAAAGTCATCAAGAAAGATAAGGAAGGACACTTCATATTCATCAAAGGAAAATCCCCCAAGATGAATTCTCAATTTTGAATATCTATTCTCCAAATAAAAGGGCACCTACATACATAAAAGAAACATTACTAAAGCTCAAAGTACACATTGTACATCATACAACAATAGGAGGGGTTTTCAACATCTCATTCTCATCAATGAACCGATCGTGGAAACAGAATTTAAATAGAGAAATAGACAGACTGAGAGAATTCATGAGGAAATGGACTTAACAGATGTTTATAGAACATTCTGACGTAAAACATAAGGATACACCTTCTTCTCACCACCTCATGGTACTTTCTCCAAAATTGACCATATAATTGGTCATAATACAAGCCTCAACAGATACAGAAAGATAGAAACAATCCCATGTGTCATATCAGACCACAATGGGCTAAAGCTGGTCTTCAATGACAATAAGGGAAGAATGCCCACATATAAATGGAAGTTGAACAAAGGCCTACTCAATGATAACCTGGTCAAGGAAGAAATAAAAAAAATTAAAGATTTCTTAGAATTTAATGAAAATGAAGGTACTCAAACCTATGGGACATAATGAAAGCTGTGCTAAGAAGAATACTTATAGCTCTGAGTGCCTGCAGAAAGAAACAAGAGAGAGCATATATCAGCAGACCTAAAACCTCTAGAAAAAAAAGAAGTAAATACATCCAGGAGGAGGAAAAGCAGGAAATAATCAAACTCAGAACTGAAATCAACCAAGTAAAAACAAAAAGGTCTATAAAAAGAATCAAGAGAACAAAAAGCTGGTTCTTTGAGAAAACCAACAAGATAGATAAATGTTTTGACAGACTAATGTGAGGACACAGAAGTGTGTCCAAATTAATAAAATCAGAAATAAAAACGGAGACATAATTGCCGACACAGAGGAAATTCAAAGAAATAATCAGATCCTACTGCAAAAGCCTATATTCAACAAAACTTGAAAATCTGGAGGAAATGGTCAATTACCTAGACAGGTACTGGGTACCAAAGTTAAATCAGGAACAGATAAACCATTTAAACCACCCCATAAATCCTAAAGAAATTCCAGGAGTCATTAAAACTCTTCCAACCAAAAAGAGCCCATTTCCATATGGGCTCAGTGCGAATTCTTTCAGACTTACATAGAAGACCTCATACCAATACTATCCAAACTATTCCACAAAATTGAAACAGATGGAGCACTACAGAGAATTGTTCCTTCTATGAAGCTACAATTACTCTTATACCTAAAACAGGCAAAGACCCTCCAAAAAAGAGAACTTCAGACCAATTTCCCTTATGAATATCGACACAAAATACTCAATAAAATTCTTGCAAACCAAATACAAGAGCACATTAAAACAATCATTCATCTTAGTCAAGTAAGTTTCATTCCCGGCATGCAGGAATAGTACAATATATGGAAAACCAGCAACGTAATACACTATATAAACAAACGAAAAGATAAAAACCACATGATCATTTCATTAGATGCTGAGAAAGCATTTGACATAATTCAAGATCCGTTCTCGATAAAAGTCCTGGAAAGAAGAAGCAGTCAAGGCCCATACCTAAACATAATAAAATCCATATACATCAAACCAGTAGCTAAAATTAAACTAAATGGAGAGAAACTTGAAGCAATACCACTGAAATCAGGGACTAGACAAGGCTGCCCACTCACTCCCTACTTATTCAATATAGTTCTTGAAGTTCTAGCCAGAGCGATCAGACAACAAAAGGAGATCAAAGTGATACAGATTGTAAAAGAAGAAATCAAAATATCACTATTTGCAGATGATACGATAGTATATTTAAGTGATTCCAAATGTTCCACCAGAGAACTACTAAGTCGGAGAAACACCTTCAGCATAGTGGCTGGGTATAAAATTAAGTAAAATAAATCAGTAGCCCTCCTCTACACAAAAAGAAACAAGCGGAGAAAGAAATTAGGGAAATTATACCCTTCACAATAGTCCCAAATAATATAAAATACTTCATTGTGACTCTAACCAAGAAAGTGAACGTTCTGTATTATAAAAACTTCCAGCCTTTGAAGAAAGAATTTGAAGATCTCAGAAGATGGAAAGATCTCCCATGCTCAAGGATTGGTAGGATTAACATAGTAAAAATGGTCATTTTACCAAAAGTGATCCACAGATTCATTGCAATCGCCATCAAAATACCAATCCAATTCTTTAGAGAGATAGACAGAAAAATTTGCAAATTCATCTGGAATAACAAAAAACCCAGGATAGCTAATACTATCCTCAACATCAAAAGGACTTCTAGGGGGAATCACTCTCCCTGAACTCAAGCACAATTAGAGAGCAATAGGGATAAAAATTGCATGGTATTTGTACAGAGGCAGATAGATAGACCAGTCCGATAGAATTGAAGACCCAGAAATGAACCCACACACCTGTGGTCACTTAATTTTTGACAAAGCAGCCGAAACCATCCAATTAAAAAAATAGCATTTTTCAGAATATGGTGCTGGTTCAACTGGAGGTAAGTATGTATAAGAATGCAGATCGGTCCATGCTTATCACTCTGTACAAAGCTATATGTCCAAGTGAATCAAAGACATCCACATCAAAGCAGATACACTCAAACTAATAGAAGAAAGATTGGGGAAGAATCTCGAACACATGGGCACTAGAGAAAATTTCCTGAACAAAACACCAATGTTTTATGCTCTAAGATCAAGAATAGACAAATGGGATCTCATAAAACTGCACAGCTTCTGTAAGGCAAAGGACACTGTTGTTAGGACAAAATGGCCACCAACAGATTGGGAAAAGAGCTGTACCTATCCTACAACTGATGGGGGCTTATATCCAAAATATACAAAGAACTCAAGAAGTTAGACTGCAGGGTGACAAATAACCCTATTAAAAATTATTTTCAGAGGAAAACAAAGAATTCCCAGCTGAGGAATGCTGAATGGCTAAGAAACACCTAAAGAAATGTACAACATCTTTAGTCATAAGGGAAATGCAAATCAAAACAAGTCTTAGATTTCACCTCACACCAGTGAGAATGGCTAAGATCAAAAACTCAGGTGACAGCATATGCTGGCGAGGATATGGTGAGATTTTTTGGGATTTCAGATTGGTACCACCATTCTGGAAATCAGTCTGGAGGTTCCTCTGAAAACTTAATAATGACCTAACGGAGTACCCAGCTGTACCTCATTTGGGCATATACCCTAAAAATGTCCCAATATATATCAAAGACGCTGCTCCACTATGTTCATAGCAGCCTTATTTATAATAGCCAGAAGCTGGAAAGAACCCAGATGCCCTTCAACAGAGGAATAGATACAGAAAATATGATACATCTACAAAATGGAATATTAATCAGCTACCAAAAACAATGACTTTATGAAATTCATAGGTAAATGGATGGAACTGGCAAATATCATCCTGAGTGAGGTAACCCTATCCCAGAAAAACATAATGGTATGCACTCATTGATAACTGGATATTATCCCAAATGCTCAAATTACCCTAGATGCACAGAACACATGAAACTCAAGAAGGATGACCAAAATTCAAACACTTCACTCCTTCTTTAATAAGCAAACAAGAATTCTCTTGAGAGTGAATAGGGTGGCAAAGTGTAGAACAGAGACAGAAGGAACACCCATTCAGAGCCTGCCCCACAAGTGGCCCATACATACAGCCACCAAACTAGATAAGATGGATGAAGAAAGAAGTGCAGGCCTACAGGAACTGAATGTAGATCTCTCCTGTGAGACACAGCCAGAATACAGCAAATACACAGGCGAATGCCATCATTAATCCACTGAACTGAGAACAGGACCCTCGTTGAAGTAATCTTAGAAAGGACTGAAAGAGCTTGTAGGGGCTTGACACACCATGTGAACAACAATACCAACCAACCAGAGCTTCCAGGGACTAAGCCACTACCCAAAAACTATACATGGATTGACACTGAGCTCTAACCTCAGTGAATAGGTAGCAATGAATAGCCTGGTAAGAGCACCAGTGGAAGGGGAAGCGTTTGGTCCTACCAAGACTGAACCCCCAGTGAACGTGATTGTTCTGGGGGCAGGGCGATAATGGGGGGAGGTTAGGGAGGGGAACACCTGTAGAGAAAGGCAGGGGGAGGGGTTAGGGCTATGTTGGCCAGGAAACCAGGAAATGGAATAATATGTAAATAAGAAATATCCAAGTTAATAAACATGAAAAAAATACCATTATTCATTAACCTTTGGAAAAATCATGCTTCATATATAATAGATGCAATTATGCTCTTTCTGCAATACCTGTGAATCATGCCACTTTCCTTATTTAAAGCCTTGTGAGACACAATCTGTGATGCTATGTTATTCTAGGTAAGAAGACTTACAGACCCAAACTTCAGGAAAAGATTAACAGATCAAGAAGCCTTTACCTTTATCCACCAGTTTAAGTCTCATTATTCTGTCACCAAGCTTCTGGGTGAGGGTATGGCTGTGTGTGACAATTGTATTAACAATTGGAGGCAAATGGGTATGGTGGCATGTACCTTTACCCTTCAGACAAGCATATTTGCTCTGCCTGTTTTACATAGTTCCAGGAGAGACAGCAATATGTACATAGACTCTGTATAAAAATAGAATTAAGTAGATTATTTGTCCTTGTATATGTGCATTTTAGGAGGTATTCTAACTTCCCTTGATAGCCTCCTCCCAGGTTTCTTGAAAATACCCACACCTTAATAACTTATTAAGGAGGAAATTTGTTTGAGAAAAATATTCCTAATTATATTACCTAGCAATTTTTATATTTCTTTTTTTAATTTTCTCTTCAAACCTCACCTGTATGTGGATTTGTCCTTCACTTTCTTTCATGGTGGGGTCAATTTAGCTGTGTCCTTTCCAATTCCCATTGCTTCAGTTTAAAGATCTCTTTTTTTCAGAAAAAAAAAAGACTTACACTGAAATGGAATGTACCTGGTTTGTTGGCCAATCTTCGTACACCTGTACTAAGAGTAAATCCTACCATTCCAATATTTTCTCATGAATTACCTCAGTGTATGTTCTGGTATGGTTTTAATGTTGTAATAAAACACTCAGACCAAAATCAAGTTTGACGAGGGAAGGATTTATCTGGTTTATTCTTACACAGCAGAGTTCATCATTAAGTAAAGTCAGAGCAGGACCTAAAGCAGCAGCTGGAAGTACAAACCACTGAGAAAGATGTTGCTATCTGGCTTGTTTGCTCATGCTTAAATAGCCTTCTTATACAGCTAGTACTGCTTGTATAGCAATCTACAATCCCACAGTGGGTTTTACCCAAACACAGCACTTGACAAATAAGAATGTCCCCTATGGACATGATGAGAGGCCACCCAATCTAATTTAGACCACCCGTCAATCAATGCTATCCTCTCAGATGACTCTAGGTCATGTTAAATAGATAATTAATGCTGATCAGGACAGCAAATCAGTATAGCGAATACACTTTAACAATGACACTATACTTCTCACATCCAGTTAACAGTCTTTCTTTCTTCTTTTCCTATCCACTGCTAAACCTGCTCTGATTATCCTGTATTTATTTTTATTATTTTATTTGAATCCAGGAGAAGACACACCTATAACTAGTTACCTTTGTGAATGCTAGTCTTAAATTATTTTGATCTGTTGCATGACATTTAGGGTGCATCCACGTTATGAAGGAATATACATAGTTTAAGGCTGGTAGACGTTTTACTGGGACAGTCCCTTAGGTAAACTCTTCCCCATGTTTTCTTCTATTAGTTGGAATGTATCTGGTTTTATTTGGACTTTATTGATCCACTTGGCCTTAAGCTTTCTACAGTGAGAGAAGAATGGATCAACTTGTATTCTTCTACATGTTGAAGGTGAACCAGCATCAATTGTTGAAAATGATATTTTATTTACAATGTATGGTTTCTTTTCCTTTGTCAAAGATCAAGTGACCATAGGTGTATGGGTTCATTTCTGGGTCTTCAATTCTATTATACTGATCTACCTGCTTGCCTCTTACTAGTACCATACAGTTTTTGTCACTATTGCTCTGTATTACTGCTTGTGGTCAGGATGGTGATTTCCCCAGATGTTGTTTTATAGTTGAGGACAGTTTTCTCTCTTCTGGGTTCTTGGTATTCCAAAATATTTTGCAAATTGCTCTTTCTAACTCTAGAAGAATTGAGTTGTAAATTTGATGGTGATTGCATTGAATGTGTAGATTGCTTTTGGCAAAATGGACATTTTTTACTATATTAAGCTTCCCAATCCATGAGCATGGGAGATCTTTCTGTCTTCTGAGATCTTATTCAATTTCTTTCTTCAAAGACTTGAAGTTCTTGTCATACAAATCTTCCACTTGTTTGGTTAGAGCCACACCGAGGTATTTTACATTATTTGTGACTGTAGTGAAGGGTATCTTTTCCCAACATCTTTCTCAGCCTGTCTATCCTTTCAATATAGGAAGGCAACTGATTTGTTTGAGATAATTTTACACCCAATCACTTTGCTGAAGTTGGTTGTCAGGTTTATTAATTCTCTAGTGGAACGTTTGGCATCATTTGTGTAGACTATCATATCATCTGCATATAGTAATATTTGAGTTCTTTATTCCCACTTTTTTCCCTGTGATGTCCTTTCATTATCTGATTGTTCTGGCTAGGACTACACTGAATTACACTGAATAAATACAGAGGGAGGGGGCAGCCTTGTCTAGTCCCTGATGTTAGTGGGATTGCTTCAAGTTTCTCTCCATTTTGTTTAATGTTGGCTACTGGTTTGCTGTATATTGCTTTTACTATGTTTCTCTATGAGCATTGAATGCCTGATCTTTCCAGGACTTTTATCCTGAAAAGGTACTGTACTTTGTCAAACAATTTCTCATCATCTAATGAAATGATCATGGTTTTTTTTCTCATTTTGATTTTGTTTACATAGTGGATTATGTTGATGCATTTCTGACTATTAAACCGCACCTGCATCCCTAGGATGAAGCCTACTTTATCATGATGGATGATCCTTTTGATGTGTTCTTGAATTAGGTTTGAGGGAATTTTGTTGAGTATTTTTGCATTGATATTCCTAAGGGAAATTGATCTGAAGTTCTCTGTCTGTGCTGGCCCTTTGTGTGGTATAGGTATAAGTTTAATTGTGACTTCATAGAAGGAATGGGAAGTGTACCTTCTGTTTCTATGTTGTGGAATAGTTTGTACAGTGTTGGTATGAGGTCTTCTATGAAGGTATAATAGAATTCTGTAGTAAAGCCATGGGGTCCTGGGTTCCTTTAGTTGGGAGACTTTTAAAAATACCTTGTATTTCTGTAGGAGTTATGCGATTGTTTGGATGGTTTATCTGATCCCGATTTAACTTTGTTACCTTGTATTTGTTTAGAAAATTGTCCAGTTCAGTCAGATTTTTCATTTTTGTTCAATATAGGCTTTTCTAGTAGGATCTGGTGATTTTTTTGAATTTACTCTTTTTTTTTGTTTTTTTGTTTTTTTTTTATTAACTTGAGTATTTCTTATATACATTTCAAGTGTTATTCCCTTTCCCGGTTTCCGGGCAAATCCCCCTCCCCCCTCCCCTTCCTTATCGGTGTTCCCCTCCCAACCCTCCCCCCATTGCCGCCCTCCCCCCATAGTCTAGTTCACTGGGGGTTCAGTCTTAGCAGGACCCAGGGCTTCCCCTTCCACTGATGCTCTTACTAGGATATTCATTGCTACCTATGGGGTCAGAGTCCAGGGTCAGTCCATATATAGTCTTTGGCAGACTCCCTATCTAACCTGGTAAAGCAGCAGACACTTAAAGCCACAGGGCACATGCTTGTTCTTTAATCTGCAGGAAGGCTTAACCTTTTGGACTCCTGTGGAATCCCCCAAGGCCTATAGGCCAAGGGAATGTTCCCATTGGACAAACCATTTTCCTCTTTTCTGTAACAGACAGTTCACCAGTACACACAAAAACACAACATTAAAAAAAAAAAATTCCGACCCGCGGATCCTGGCCCGCAGCAGCTCTCTGCCCCCAGACCCTGTGAGAGAGAGACCCAACCGCCTGGTCAGGTGGGCACTCCTGAGGCTGCAGAGCGGAAGAGACCACCAAATCTGCTCACCCCTGCCCACATCCCTGGCCCAAGAGGAAACTGTATAAGGCCTCTGGGCTCCCGTGGGGAAGGGCCCAGGAGCGGCAGGACCCCTGTGCCTGAGACACCGCCGGAACCTGAAAGAAACAGACCGGATAAACAGTTCTCTGCACCCAAATCCCGTGGGAGGGAGAGCTAAACCTTCAGAGAGGCAGACAAGCCTGGGAAACCAGAAGTGACTGCTCCCTGCACACACATCTCGGACGCCAGAGGAAAAAGCCAAAGACCATCTGGAACCCTGGTGCACTGAAGCTCCCGGAAGGGGCGGCACAGGTCTTCCTGGTTGCTGCCGCTGCAGAGAGCCCGTGGGGAGCACCCCACGAGCGAACCTGAGCCTCGGGACCACAGGTAAGACCAAATTTTCTGTTGCAAGAAAGCTGCCTGGTGAGCTTGGGACACAGGAAAGCAGAATTTCTCTAGGACCCGGCACGTTCTGTGTTTACCGGAAGTCCCACACCCGCGGATCCCGGCCCGCAGCAGCTCTCTGCTCCCAGACCCGGTGAGAGAGAGACCCAACCACCTGGTCAGGTGGGCACTCCTGAGGCTGCAGAGCGGAAGAGACCACCAACTCTGCTCACCCCTGCCCACATCCCTGGCCCAAGAGGAAACTGTATAAGGCCTCTGGGCTCCCGTGGGGAAGGGCCCAGGAGCGGCAGGACCCCTGTGCCTGAGACACCGCCGGAACCTGAAAGAAACAGACCTGATAAACAGTTCTCTGCACCCAAATCCCGTGGGAGGGAGAGCTAAACCTTCAGAGAGGCAGACAAGCCTGGGAAACCAGAAGTGACTGCTCCCTGCACACACATCTCGGACGCCAGAGGAAAAAGCCAAAGACCATCTGGAACCCTGGTGCACTGAAGTTCCCGGAAGGGGCGGCACAGGTCTTCCTGGTTGCTGCCGCCGCAGAGAGCCCGTGGGCAGCACCCCACGAGCGAACCTGAGCCTCGGGACCACAGGTAAGACCAAATTTTCTGCTGCAAGAAAGCTGCCTGGTGAACTCAAGACACAGGCCCACAGGAACAGCTGAAGACCTGTAGAGAGGAAAAACTACACGCCAGAAAGCAGAACACTCTGTCCCCATAACTGACTGAAAGAGAGGAAAACAGGTCTACAGCACTCCTGTCACACAGGCTTATAGGACAGTCTAGCCACTGTCAGAAATAGCAGAACAAAGTAACACTAGAGATAATCTGATGGCGAGAGGCAAGCGCAGGAACCCAAGCAACAGAAACCAAGACTACATGCCATCATCGGAGCCCAATTCTCCCACCAAAACAAACATGGAATATCCAAACACACCAGAAAAGCAAGATCTAGTTACAAAATCATATTTGATCATGATGCTGGAAGACTTCAAGAAAGACATGAACACACTTAGGGAAGCACAGGAAAACATTAATAAACAAGTAAAAGCCTACAGAGAGGAATCGCAAAAATCCCTGAAAGAATTCCAGGAAAACACAATCAAACAGTTGAAGGAATTAAAAATGGAAATAGAAGCAATCAAGAAAGAACACATGGAAACAACCCTGGATATAGAAAACCAAAAGAAGAGACAAGGAGCTGTAGATACAAGCCTCACCAACAGAATTCAAGAGATGGAAGAGAGAATCTCAGGAGCAGAAGATTCCATAGAAATCATTGACTCAACTGTCAAAGATAATGTAAAGCGGAAAAAGCTACTGGTCCAAAACATACAGGAAATCCAGGACTCAATGAGAAGATCAAACCTAAGGATAATAGGTATAGAAGAGAGTGAAGACTCCCAGCTCAAAGGACCAGTAAATATCTTCAACAAAATCATAGAAGAAAACTTCCCTAACCTAAAAAAAGAGATACCCATAGACATACAAGAAGCCTACAGAACTCCAAATAGATTGGACCAGAAAAGAAACACCTCCCGTCACATAATTGTCAAAACACCAAACGCACAAAATAAAGAAAGAATATTAAAAGCAGTAAGGGAAAAAGGTCAAGTAACATATAAAGGGAGACCTATCAGAATCACACCAGACTTCTCGCCAGAAACTATGAAGGCCAGAAGATCCTGGACTGATGTCATACAGACCCTAAGAGAACACAAATGCCAGCCCAGGTTACTGTATCCAGCAAAACTCTCAATTAACATTGATGGAGAAACCAAGATATTCCATGACAAAACCAAATTTACACAATATCTTTCTACCAATCCAGCACTACAAAGGATAATAAATGGTAAAGCCCAACATAAGGAGGCAAGCTATACCCTAGAAGAAGCAAGAAACTAATCGTCTTGGCAACAAAACAAAGAGAATGAAAGCACACAAACATAACCTCACATCCAAATATGAATATAAAGGGAAGCAATAATCACTATTCCTTAATATCTCTCAATATCAATGGCCTCAACTCCCCAATAAAAAGACATAGATTAACAAACTGGATACACAATGAGGACCCTGCATTCTGCTGCCTACAGGAAACACACCTCAGAGACAAAGACAGACACTACCTCAGAGTGAAAGGCTGGAAAACAACTTTCCAAGCAAATGGTCAGAAGAAGCAAGCTGGAGTAGCCATTCTAATATCAAATAAAATCAATTTCCAACTAAAAGTCATCAAAAAAGATAAGGAAGGACACTTCATATTCATCAAAGGAAAAATCCACCAAGATGAACTCTCAATCCTAAATATCTATGCCCCAAATACAAGGGCACCTACATACGTAAAAGAAACCTTACTAAAGCTCAAAACACACATTGCACCTCACACAATAATAGTGGGAGGCTTCAACACCCCACTCTCATCAATGGACAGATCATGGAAACAGAAATTAAACAGTGATGTCGACAGACTAAGAGAAGTCATGAGCCAAATGGACTTAACGGATATTTGTAGAACATTCTATCCTAAAGCAAAAGCATATACCTTCTTCTCAGCTCCTCATGGTACTTTCTCCAAAATTGACCATATAATTGGTCAAAAAACGGGCCTCAACAGGTACAGAAAGATAGAAATAATCCCATGCGTGCTATCGGACCACCACGGCCTAAAACTGGTCTTCAATAACAATAAGGGAAGAATGCCCACATATACGTGGAAATTGAACAATGCTCTACTCAATGATAACCTGGTCAAGGAAGAAATAAAGAAAGAAATTAAAAACTTTTTAGAATTTAATGAAAATGAAGATACAACATACCCAAACTTATGGGACACAATGAAAGCTGTGCTAAGAGGAAAACTCATAGCGCTGAGTGCCTGCAGAAAGAAACAGGAAAGAGCATATGTCAGCAGCTTGACAGCACACCTAAAAGCTCTAGAACAAAAAGAAGCAAATACACCCAGGAGGAGTAGAAGGCAGGAAATAATCAAACTCAGAGCTGAAATCAACCAAGTAGAAACAAAAAGGACCATAGAAAGAATCAACAGAACCAAAAGTTGGTTCTTTGAGAAAATCAACAAGATAGATAAACCCTTAGCCAGACTAACGAGAGGACACAGAGAGTGCGTCCAAATTAACAAAATTAGAAATGAAAAGGGAGACATAACTACAGATTCAGAGGAAATTCAAAAAATCATCAGATCTTACTATAAAAACCTATATTCAACAAAATTTGAAAATCTTCAGGAAATGGACAATTTCCTAGACAGATACCAGGTATCGAAGTTAAATCAGGAACAGATAAACCATTTAAACAACCCCATAACTCCTAAGGAAATAGAAGCAGTCATTAAAGGTCTTCCAACCAAAAAGAGCCGGGGTCCAGACGGGTTTAGTGCAGAATTCTATCAAACCTTCATAGAAGACCTCATACCAATATTATCCAAACTATTCCACAAAATTGAAACAGATGGAGCACTACCGAATTCCTTCTACGAAGCCACAATTACTCTTATACCTAAACCACACAAAGACACAACAAAGAAAGAGAACTTCAGACCAATTTCCCTTATGAATATCGACGCAAAAATACTCAATAAAATTCTGGCAAACCGAATTCAAGAGCACATCAAAACAATCATCCACCATGATCAAGTAGGCTTCATCCCAGGCATGCAGGGATGGTTTAATATACGGAAAACCATCAACGTGATCCATCATATAAACAAACTGAAAGAACAAAACCACATGATCATTTCATTAGATGCTGAGAAAGCATTTGACAAAATTCAACACCCCTTCATGATAAAAGTCCTGGAAAGAATAGGAATTCAAGGCCCATACCTAAACATAGTAAAAGCCATATACAGCAAACCAGTTGCTAACATTAAACTAAATGGAGAGAAACTCGAAGCAATCCCACTAAAATCAGGGACTAGACAAGGCTGCCCACTCTCTCCCTACTTATTCAATATAGTCCTTGAAGTTCTAGCCAGAGCAATCAGACAACAAAAGGAGATCAAGGGGATACAGATCGGAAAAGAAGAAGTCAAAATATCACTATTTGCAGATGAAATGATAGTATATTTAAGTGATCCCAAAAGTTCCACCAGAGAACTACTAAAGCTGATAAACAACTTCAGCAAAGTGGCTGGGTATAAAATTAACTCAAATAAATCAGTTGCCTTCCTCTATACAAAAGAGAAACAAGCCGAGAAAGAAATTAGGGAAACGACACCCTTCATAATAGACCCAAATAATATAAAGTACCTCGGTGTGACTTTAACCAAGCAAGTAAAAGATCTGTACAATAAGAACTTCAAGACACTGAGGAAAGAAATTGAAGAAGACCTCAGAAGATGGAAAGATCTCCCATGCTCATGGATTGGCAGGATTAATATAGTAAAAATGGCCATTTTACCAAAAGCAATCTACAGATTCAATGCAATCCCCATCAAAATACCAATCCAATTCTTCAAAGAGTTAGACAGAACAATTTGCAAATTCATCTGGAATAACAAAAAACCCAGGATAGCTAAAGCTATCCTCAACAATAAAAGGACTTCAGGGGGAATCACTATCCCTGAACTCAAGCAGTATTACAGAGCAATAGTGATAAAAACTGCATGGTATTGGTACAGAGACAGACAGATAGACCAATGGAATAGAATTGAAGACCCAGAAATGAACCCACACACCTATGGTCACTTGATTTTTGACAAAGGAGCCAAAACCATCCAATGGAAAAAAGATAGCATTTTCAGCAAATGGTGCTGGTTCAACTGGAGGGCAACATGTAGAAGAATGCAGATCGATCCATGCTTATCACCCTGTACAAAGCTTAAGTCCAAGTGGATCAAGGACCTCCACATCAAACCAGACACACTCAAACTAATAGAAGAAAAACTAGGGAAGCATCTGGAACACATGGGCACTGCAAAAAATTTCCTGAACAAAATACCAATGGCTTATGCTCTAAGATCAAGAATCGACAAATGGGATCTCATAAAACTGCAAAGCTTCTGTAAGGCAAAGGACACGGTGGTTAGGACAAAACGGCAACCAACAGATTGGGAAAAGATCTTTACCAATCCTACAACAGATAGAGGCCTTATATCCAAAATATACAAAGAACTCAAGAAGTTAGACCGCAGGGAAACAAATAACCCTATTAAAAAATGGGGTTCAGAGCTAAACAAAGAATTCACCGCTGAGGAATGCCGAATGGCTGAGAAACACCTAAAGAAATGTTCAACATCTTTAGTCATAAGGGAAATGCAAATTGAATTTACTCTTATTCTGTTTTTTATGGCTCCCTTTGCATTTCTGATTTTGTTTATTTGGATATACTCTGTGTGCCCTCTGGATAGTCTGCATTTATCTATCTTTTTGATTTTCTCAAAGATATAGCTCCTGGTTTTTCTGATACTTTGTATAGTCCTTTTTGCTTTAAATGTCCCTTAAGTAGTATTTTGATCATGGAGGCATAACTTGAATATGATAAAAGGATACATACTTGATTTTTTATGTCCTTGTTTTCAATACAGTAGTTGATTCCTTCTACAAATGAAGGATGCCTATTTTTTTTCATTACAAACACAACTATCACAATGAAATACATTTTGCTAAATTGCTTTTAAATGTCACATCAGCATACTTCTGTGCCTAAGTAACTCTGGAAGATCAATTTTCATGGTTGCTCTTTTTTTCTGATTATGAAATATCTGAGTGCATTTAACTATTTTTATTGTTGAAATTTGTGTGTGTGTGTGTGTGTGTGTGTGTGTGTGTTGGGGAATTTTCAGAGGATAGAGGTCAATCTCAGGTGTTGTTTTCTGTCAATATCTACCTATACTCTCCATGCCCCCTTTATTTTTTAGGCAAGGTTTCTCCCTGTGACTGCCTAACTTGAAAGCTTCAGAGGTTACCATGAATCTACCTCTCCAGCACTGTGGTTATAAGGATAATCTACCATGCCTGTGCCTGTGTGTTTACATAAGTGCTGGGAATTGACTCAGGTTTTTACATATGAATATTATTTTATCAATTGAGTCATCTCTGTAACCATTATCTGTGGAGAGCCGCAATAACATTTGTCACCACAAGATGGCGCTGGCTTCCACTGCGCCCCACATGGAAAGCCGGGATAGCTTTTGCCATTACTAGATGGTGCTGGCCTTCGCCGCGCCAGCCAACTTCCTTTCAGGAAGTTAACTGTGTGCACATGTGCAAGAGTGCCTTCGTGCCAGGTCTTTGCCCACTCCGGGGCGTGCCTATGAGATCATGGATAATCATGTGTGGATGCACCGCGCTAGGGTGTATATAAGCCGTGCTATGCTGGCGCCCCAGGCCCTCTCTTTAAGATACAATAAACGTTTTTGCTGCAGAAGGATTCGTGTGTCCCCACGTGTTCTTGCTGGCGAGATAGCATGGGACATCTGGTGCTGAAACCCAGGAAAAAAACGCCACACCATCGCCAGGCACCGAGGAGTGGTCCTCCGTCCAGGGAGAGAATCCAGAACTGTAGTGTTTAAGGTAAGCTCTGAAAGATATGCTTGGTCTTGATCTGTTCCACTTCTCTCCCCCGCTGGGAAGATGGTGCGGAAGTTTTTGTTATCGTTTTGGCTGCCTTCATGCTTTCTCTTTTGGTTTTTGATTTTGTGGCTGCTGCTAGACAATGTCAGAAGTCATGCCTAGAAAATGGGAGCCGCCCAACTGTAATAGCAGGACAGAGAGTGCTAGGGGAGTTACAAGGCAGCATGTCAGAAACAGAGCGAAAAAAATTAAAGAGCTCAAAGAGAAAAGATAAATATAAGCAAAAAGACCCTTCCAAAGACTTCAGATCTGAGGGAGCGAGAGGTTGGGAAAAGAACGCCCTGGGAGAGAAACAGAGAAAGGAGAAAAAAGTTTTGTAAAGGAGAAGCCTTTATCTGGGAAAGGAGTTAGAGGCTTTAGAGCTTGATAGCTCAGAGACAGACGAGCTTGACTCCTCTGAGGAAGAGGATTTAGAAGATGAGGCAGCTCGCTATGAAGAAGAGCTTCAAAGAGTCATACTGATCAGATTTGATAGAGGTAGACCGCCTGAAAAATTTACTCTGGAGAATCAAACAAAAGGACTTCTCAATGCCCATGCACAGCTTGATGGAGTTAATGTAATTGGGTTGTGAGTAAAAATATTCAGGGCTGTGTTTCACTTCCATACCATTTGTGAATGTCAGTCGTGCTGCTCAGATATCCCGTAATATATCTCAGTATCTTACAGGAATTTGGTTTCAACACATTGATGGACTAGTCCAGGAATTGAGACAATCCATCGTCCATATCAACTCCACTTGAGTGGATGGTCACCGTGGAAGTGGTGGGAAAGGGGAAATCCTACCTCTCTGCTGACTCCTATTGGAATCTGGATCCCCTTGGCGGGACACCATCTAGTTTTTCCCCTTTGTCTATTGTCTGTCCTTGGTGCACCAAGCTGTCCATGTTTGTCAGTTTATGTCTGTGGTTTTTTGTTTCTTGTTGCTTAAATGTTTTATGTTTCATCTTCAAAAGAGAAAATGGTAAAAACTTTATCTGCTGGTCTTTCACACCTTGATTTGGTTTTAACTCGTTTCAAAAAGGAACAAATGAATAAAAAGCAGTTTCAATCGGCCTTTAGAGCCCTACACCTGTAGCCAAGAGTCTAGGTCAGCTGGAGAAGCTGCCCAGGGGTAAGCGTCTACATGAGCTGATTATTAGACTCAACAGGTGACAAGGTGCTTCTCTTAACATCATAGCTAAAAGGGTAAAAATGGTGCTTGGTCTAAATATTAAAGACATGTGTAGCCACTTCAATTTTGTTTCTGATTGGTTTTAAATGTATAAATATGCTCTACATGCCTTGGTTATGGACTATTGGCTTTTAAGTTATTGGATATGGTTAAAAAGGTATAATATTGGTAACAGAAAGTTGACATAAAACTGGTAATTTGGATGGAGTCATTCTAGACAATATGTGGCATGAGCAAACCTAGGGAAACAGGTCTAAATTGAGATAATATTTTTATAGAATTATTATTCTAGAAACCAGGCTTCTAAAAGAATTTAGGACAATGTCTCTTTGTTGAGGTACTGGAGACTACACCATCGTGTGTCCATATGTTTCCTATAACATTCTTTGCAAGGTAAAATTAGTAGATTAATATTTAATGATGACCAAGATAACAAGGGAGCATGGTTAGTTGAGTAGCTTTTTATTGATGCTTGAAAGATATTTTTTACTCTTTTTAAAATATTCATACTCCTTACATGTTATATTTAGTAATTTTTAGCAGGATGTCCATTTATCATCAATTTTTTTTGACCTGCTATGAGTTTTTGTTGAATTCTTTGGAATGTGTGAACAGAGACTGTAGCATCCAGCAAGAAAAAAGAAAGAAAGAAAGAAAGAAAAAAAGGAAGAAAGAAAGGAAGGAAGGAAGGAAGAAAGGAAGAAAGAAAGAAAGAAAGGAAGGAAGAAAGAAAGGAAGGAGGGAAGAAAGAAAATATCACTAGACAGCATCTCTGGCTTTCAGCAGAGATTTCCCTGCTTTTTTGTAACCCATCTATGTTGTGCTGCCAGTGTATTGAAAATATTTGTTGATTTACAACCTTGTTAGAATGGCCCTCAGCATTATAATCCCTTTGATATTATTAAAATTCTGACCAAACCATTTCAATACCTACATCAGAACTTATAAGAAATGTAGTTCTGCATTCCGAGCCAGAGATTTCCGAAATCAGGAAGCATAAAGGTGGTCCTGGATTGTTTCCAAGAAGTTCATTTATGGACATGGGTCTGTATTAAGAGGACATGAGGTTATATTTCTAGGATTTTGTGTTTTGGAAAAAATAATTAAAACAATGATACCTGATAGTAAAAGAAATAGAGAAATTTTTCTCAGGACATGAAAGGCATTTCTAGAAAGCTGGAACAAATGTGATACTGTAAAATGTACAGGGTACAAGAGTCCTGAATCTTTCTATGTCATTTACACAACATCTACCTTATATTATGCACCACACTTTTGTTTTTTTCAAAAATGCCTCGTAGCTTCAGCTTAGGTCTCTCCCAACTGGATTATTTCATATGTTAATCTCCCTCTCCCCCTCCCTCTTCCCCTCTCTCTCCCCCTCCCTCTCCCCCTCGCTTTCCCTCTCCCTCACTCACTTTTCTACTAAAATCACATTAGTGGACTCTAAGTCCAACTTTGAGAATTATATTTGTACAGAATTGATTCTTCTTGACAGTTAAGCCATCCAGAGATGACTACAGGGATATTCTTAAAAGACCCCATATTCAGAGTCACTCTTTGTATGTGGAGGGGAGAGGGGCCTCAGGTACAGGAGGCTACTTCTTCCTGCAAAGTCTTGGACAGGAGAGCTATTATTCTTTTCCAAAACATGACTGGTCCTATGCTGGGCCACAGGGAGGAGAAAATATAACTTCTTCCAGGGGTACGGAGAGAACAGTCTGAATTCTGTGTTGCTCTGTTTCTTGGCAAATCAAAAGGATTGAGGTACATGAGGCCACAGGTTTTCAGTCAGGGAGGTCAGTTTTGCACTAGAGAAATCCACTGGTCAAAATACAGAAACTGCATGGGTTGGGCCTCCAGTCCCCATGTTCTAAATGGCCTGAATCATCTGGCAATCCAGAGTTTCCTCAATGGCTAACTGACTTCAATGGAGGACCAATCTATCTCACAGAAGATCTGGAGTATTCTGGGTGAGAAATCCTTTTCTGTAAAATCCTTTTTGGTTGTGCTTTACTAAGCCAGCCTTGACTGTGCAATCTCTCTCTCTCTCTACCATAGGGAGGATCATGAGCTTACCAGAAGTAGTACACGACTTTATGGGCAGAGTTGGTGCCTTTGACAGTGGTCCTTGGATTGCTTACTCCTCTTATTTTAGATTTGGTTCTTTAACCAAAAATGAAACTGACCAACACACAGAGAGAAATACAGTCAAGAAAAGTGTAAAGATAGCCAGAGGTGGCCACCCCACAAACGTAAACCACACAGTCCACTGATATTGGATCTTGAACACTAGAATTGGGGTTATGTCCACTCTTTAATATGTGTCCTGTTAAGAAGGCACCATAAACATCATTCAAATATGACAGTTTTACATGTCTTACTGTTATTTTTTATTTTAGGGTAGAGGGGTGGGTAGTCTGGACTTGAAGTCAGAAAAGTTTGTGGAACCCTTAAACATCTCAGGGTGTGCTTCCCCAAGGAACTTTCTGATTTCTCTCTATTTTAGATCCAGAGGTAATTTAAGATACCCAGTATCCCAGCATCATCTCAGTCTCTGGGGATCTTACCGTTTTTTGCAGAACATTGTGAAGGGATCCCAAAAGAGACCACTCAACCATTCTCTTAAAGCTGGCTAGAGAAAAAAAAGAATAAAGTACTTATTGCTGGCCTGTAGCTCATAGAACTTGTCTAAATCAGGAATCCTGGAACCTTTGAAACTTTTTTTTTCTTTTATGCATAAAACCAGACCCTGTTTGTCACACTTTAGGTAGCAAGAAACAGAAATACAGAAGCAAATAACAAAGGTTAGTACATTTAGGGACTTTCTTGGAAATATGGGCCAGGTCTTGGATGAATCCTGTCTTTGTTTTCATTTTAGCAGGTATTGGGGCCTGGATTTTAAAAGTCATAATTATGGCTCTAACATGGTATTACTTATGCTAATGTCTGGAGATTGGCTAAATACACTCTGTCTCTTCTTTGTTACATGGTAGCAGATAGTGTAACTTTGAGATAAGGTTTGACCTGCTTACTATTGCCCAAGTGTCAGGATGTAAAATCACTTGGAACTAAGCCAACTGGCATATATGAAGAATTATCATATTAAATTAGCTGACACATAAAGACCTGCCTCAAATGTGGGGGACACTATTGTACCTATGGGAATCCTGAACTGAATGAGAAGGAGGAAGTAAGCTGAGCACAGCATTCATCTTGGTTTGCTTACTGACAATCGATTCAAAGTAAATGACTTCCTCATGCATCTGCTACCATGTCTTCCACACCACGATATGATGAACCCTCAACTGTGAGCCAAAATAAACACTTTGTCCTATTTAAATTTGCCTTTTGTCCAGCATTTTGTCTCAACAATGTGACATGCAAAGCAATACAAGGATTCACCTCTAAAAAGTGGTAGGATTTGTAGGAAAGTAATTAGAACAGGTATGACAGTGGGTTTTTTGTTTTGTTTTGTTTTTTTCCAAGTCCTTTGAGAATATACGTTCTACTATGCCTCACTTCTTCTGTAAATAACATGCTTATACAATTACCATCTCAGAGTCCCAACTATCTTGGCCCAATAGCATAGGTCCCTAAAGAGCAGATCACTGGGATAGCTGGGTCTATAATAACTGTAATGGAACTATTGGCACCCCACTCTAGAGAACAGAGTGGGGAGTTCTCACAATCCTTACCAAGAAGTCTAGCCATCACTCTGTCTTACCTTAATTCACCTTCAAATGATCTTGAGCAATACTAGCATATGTAGAATCTGGAATGCTCATTGTAATTTGGACTCCTTAATGTGACTTCCATGATGTCTTCTATACTGAACTAAGAATTTTAGTAATGTAGCTGTTTGAGGTAAAAGTAAACCCTCAGTCTTTTTCTGTATTAGTAAGCCCAATAACATCACTGATTTCACACAATAGACTTTGGTGGAATCATACTTCGTTCTCTCATTTGGTATATTATCTTCATGAATATATTTTGTTGGTTTCTCTCCTTAGAAAAAACAATGTAAGAATATAGATAATTTTCTTTTCTGTTCTTTTTCAAGTGTGTGTATGAATGTGTGTATGCTTGTTCTTTGTTCTTGTTTCATGCATACACAGGTCAAAGAATGGCATCAGTTTAACCATATTTTGGTGCAGGGCTTTATTCATCTTTAAGCTCTTTTTATTTTGGCTAGTATGCGAGCCATCAAGCCCTAACAATCTTTCTGGGTTCCTTCCAAATTGTTGTCATTGCAGGAAAATAATGTGCAAAGATACCCTACATTTATCACCCAGTTAGAGCTATGTATCCAAGAGGCTTCAGGAATGGGACTCAATGGTGCAACACCATTTAAGCATATTCAGTGTATACTGGCTTGGATCCACTGACATTTATGGAGTTTATACCACATTGTTCTGAATATAGGTCATTTTCTAAAACTGTCCTGAGGTTTATGGACAAAGTGTACTATGAAAACCCACAGAGCATTGTTCAAATGGCCTGGGTACAGTGAGTGTTTCATCTGAATGCTGGAAACAAGTAGTAGATATACAGTTGTAATTATGGAGAATGAGACTCCTTATTTACACTTTAATTTGCCTATATCTTTAATGAGTTCCTACTAATGAAACAAGCAAATTGAGAAGGCCGTAACTGCTTCTATACCTTGCTGTTCTTATGAGCCAATTA